>NC_065882.2:55485430-57985430 GCF_932274485.2 Patella vulgata | reverse complement strand
GGCGTGTTTATTATTATGATAAGTTTGTTCCGCCTATTTCTGTAGATTATGTATTGTATAGGTTTATTAATAATACGTAGGCCTACCACACGTGTCTCTATAACCACAAGGGGTGGGGGGGGTGGATGGCTGAATGGTTAGCGTGCGTGCGCTGTATCATAAAGCCTATCATTGAGTCGACTGGCGTGGTTTCGAATCCCCGGTTGTACGTGACGAGGAGTAGGGTCGCCTGTCCAACCTCGTGGGTTTTCTCCGGGTCCTGCGGTTTCCTCCCACTGCTAAAGACCCCTATGCGCAAGCGAATTAGGCCTATTGAAATAAAATTAAACCATATGTTGATCCCGAAATGACCTAGTTTGTGTCGAGTGGACGTTAAACCCCATTTCTCTCTCTCTCTCTCTCTCTCTCTCTCTAACCACAAGACGATGTAATATTATTGTGATATGGAATGTACTGTTTAAACAACAGACACCTGATTAATCATGTTTATTGTTTTGTCAATTAATACTTTTTAGGTAGCCCACTTCTTGCTGTAATCACTTGATTGATTGTATTATTCTCTTTGATAAGTTTATGTTTTCGATAAATTCCGGCAATATCCGGTGCGTTTGCAATTTTTTAAGCAGGCGAAAGTGTTAAACTAGAAATTATTTCCCGTTAAGGACTGGGTGACCCTCGAGTGATAATGCCTATTTCCCAGCAAATCCATTCCATGGGCAATCTACCCCGGTTAAAAAACATGGCAATTAACGTATTTAGATAGGGATTACTTAAACATACATAATGCAAGAGCTAAATCTGCCTATTGCAGGTCTTTCTTAGGCCTGAAATTTGTTATCTAAATTATTAATTAGACCTCAATCAACTCTCGGTGTCAACTCTAGCCTGCGATATTTATTGGATTATTATCCGATTTGCTGCTCATCTTTAATTCATGATTTAATCATGAAGTGGATAATCGAGACTATGTTTTTTTTATCGTACTGACTTTAGTGATGATGATCGTGGCTATAAGGCCGAAATTTCAATCGCTTTATTCTAGGTTCATGGTGGATCAATTTGACTGAAATTTACAGAAAATTGCCTTTGCATTATCTAGTTTTTAACTATTATAGTGAGAACTGCCAGTACTTTATCTAATCTCCCATAATGTATCATTAACAGATTTTAAGCGGAATGCCACCGCTTTAGTGTAGTCCCTTTAGCTTGTGATTCTGAGAGAACTTGTCTCAGTTTACATACAAGTGGGCTAATAACACTCATTTTCCTTGTAATCACATAACGTATCCAGACTGTGTGCTTATTTCACGCATTTCTGTGTAGTCATAACAAATTACAGTTATGAAATGATTGTAACGACCCACATTTTTAACCAATCGGGCTAATGAAAACGGCATACGTCGTGCAGAATGCCCGTTACAAGGTTTGCATATCTGTTATTGCTGTTCATCATGAAACCGGGCAATACTTTACGTTAATAACATTTACTAGGTCATTACGACATGTATTTAATGATATTTATACAAATAACAAAGTCATTTTTTCTCTATTTTCATTTTATTGTCATCTTTGTCAGTGACGAATGTTGGATATATTTGGGTAGCAATTTCATTGAAGTGTGAAACCGTTAAAATCGTCAGGCCATTATCAATAATGTCAATATAATTGATTTCATCATCAATGACCCTTTGTTATCTCTGAATATGGCGTGCAGCATTATGCGCAAACACTGCAGATAAAGGGCTCTAACTGTAGTGATTGTTTTGTCTGTTTATTTAAGGAGGTGTTTTGTTTTGAATAAATGCAAATATCAGGAATATGAAATTTATAGAGCAGTTTTAAATAAGAGCAGCGGCGATTAAATCGAAATTCGTGTGTGTATGCAGGATTTGTATTAAAGGAACCCGGGATTGTCTAAGCAGATATAGATTGAAATAGGTCACTTCGGCGGAATATGGCATAAATTTATGTTCATTGGCCCTTGTAAAAATAACTACTAGCATAGTTGACATTTTTTTTTGTTTTGTTTTTTTTTTTAGGTGGGGTTGTCAGGTGGGGGTTGTGAGTGGGTCGAATAAAGGACATTTTTGATTGAACGTGGGAATAACGGCAGCAAGAATTACACACAGACCAGACATTAATGAATACAATGGTGTGCGAAAAAAAGGGCACAACTACCGGTTGAGTTAGACGTTTTCTTATGCCGCCCAATCATGTGTTCATCAGTTCAAACGGCAATCTCCAAGTCTCACACTCCATCTTAATTAGACGTTGCGAAATTTTACCTTCTTCTTAAACTTCCAGGAATTTCCTTGAACCATGCAGTTGTTTAAATAATATTATGAAGTATGTTTATTCAAGTTATGAGTTGCTAGGTCAACCCATATCATGATACCAAATACACAGCAAAACTATTTATTAAACAAAACACACCATTTCCCGTTTCTACTTAGTTCGATTTTCTTTTATGATGCCAATCAACTATTACTAAGCAGTGACCCCACTAATAATCAATCATCCTGTTTATTTTCATCACTCGCAATAATATCTGAATCGATTATCTCCCTGGATGAATTCTTATATAATAACCAGTCTTTAATATCTCCGACACTCAATTCAAGCAAAATTACAAAAGCTCTTCTAAACGGAAACAAAAAAATAAAAGTTATGCAGAAAAACGTCGATCTCTTCCGATTTGTTTTTAAATTTCTTGAATTAACCAAACGTTTTAAATGATCGTTAAGTACTCGTATCTCAGTCAATTTACATGTACACGAATACAGAATTACATGTACTACACTGAAAAAAAACTTGTGTTGGATCTCAACACAAGTACTTGTGTGAAAATTATTCTACACAAAACTTGTGTTGTTTTGCATTGCATTAACACAAACTTGTGTTCTTTTTAATGCATTAACACAAATCTTGTGGGTTTTTTCATATAATTAACACAAGTAATGTGTACCGTCAACAATTTTTTTTTTTTTAAATTTGAATTTATAAGAAAAGTATTTTTTACTCAGACATGATGGCCAGACAGACTTGGATGCTAATTGGTGTTAAGATGTCTGTAGTTAAAATAAAGTTGTTGATTTTTTATGGACCCAATAAACTGGTAGATCAAAGGCCTATTGAGCGCTCATGCCCGGTGTGATTTTAACAATTGACTCCAAATGCGTTGACAGGAAAATAAGTAAAACTATTATTTAATGTGATTGGTTGATAAAATCAACGTACTATAGGCTACATTTTGTCTGCGATATCATCTCGGTGCAACCGGACATTAAATGAATTGATTGCACACAATTCATTTACCATTTAACAGCGTGCTGAAATGATTTTTGAGCAGTGATATGTTTGACAAATGTAAGCTAATGGTCACAGAGAATAAAAGAACGCAGGTGTGTGTATATATTTATATAAAACAAAATAATACCATGTTTGTAATTTAGCATCGATATTGTTTTTGTGTATAATATTAGTATTTCGTTTCCTTAAAAAAAAATCCAACAATTTAACCCGGAAGTTCATGTTTAAAATGGCGGGGACAGGGAAAAAATTTCGGCATGTTATTATCAAATCTGTTCAATTTTTCTGAAATCGTGCTTAATTAACATTAGTTGTTCGGCGCTACGATGTTGTTCAAATACTTACATTACAGAATCACATTATGTTTAAACCAGAAACGGCTCGACTTGAACCAGCAGGTAAGAATCTGTTTTGAAATTATATCTTGGGAGGTTGGATTGGCGTGGGAGACCCGATTGGCGGCCATTTTGATTCTTGTTTCATGATTTTTTATTAGATTTTGCCAAGAGTAGACATAAACGCGGGCACAGACTAGAAAAAATCTTTTTACACTTTTGTGTTAGTTGAATTGTAATCTAAAAAAAAACAACCTTAAATCAAATAAGCAGATATTTTCCCCAATTCTCCGTTCAACCTCTGACTCTGTGTAATATTATTAGGCCCCTATTTTCCTGATTCAGTCACAGTTAATAAATAATGAAACTAGAATCAGTCTCTCTAGTTTCTCTATAGTTTCATTATTTTTTCCAGTCAGTGATGATATGACTCTTTCCACCTTACAGCAATTATTGAGAATTTACCGTTCAAGGACTCCATTGGCATTGAATTGAAGAAAAACTGGTAACAATTTCATTTAATTTTTATATTTTCTATTTTTTTTTTTTACCAATGTCCTACAATGATTAGTGTATGTGAACATACAATCCCAATTAAGTAAAGTATTTATATGACTCTTACATGCAACAGAGAGAGAGAAAAATGACATAAAACAAGGCCTTACATGTACTTGTATTTGAAGAATCAAGTAGTCCAAGCTATGCCTATATGCATACCGGTAATCAACTACGACGACGATTAGCTTACTTCCGTTTCCACCCTTTCCCTGCACACTGTTCCATTCTACTTAGCCTACAGACGCTAGGTCGTTTCGGGAAAAAGGACAGGTAAGGTTAAATTTAATATGAATAATTCGTTTGCGGGTATGGGTATTTTACTATTTAGCAAACGGAGGAAATCGAATGACCCAGAGAAAAAACTCAAGAGATTGGACAGGCGACTCTACTCCTTGAAATCGAAACCATGCCACTTAACACAATGACAGACCCTGTGATTTCATGTGCATGCATTAACTACTAGACCATCAGCCCCACCCCATATTGAATAAAAGTATGGCTTATTTCAAATATGATATTTACATATAAAGAAAGTAGAGAGACTTCAATCTTACTAGAAAAATACTAGATTACCTGAAATGAAATGGGGTTTAAAGACAACGTCCTACTGTTCAGCTCTGACTGGTCTAATGCAGTGTGCTAAGAGAAAATGTTTGTCCGGGCAACGACACTATGGCCTACTAACATTTTTTGACTTAATCAAAACTGTCTAGTCAATTTAAGCCAACTAATACATTGCATATTTTTTTTCAGTTACCCACCTCGGAAGATCAAGACAGTTGGAAAGGGCTATTGATATTGTGGAAGCGTTTTCTCACAGATGTTGCTTATCAGACAAAGGCTATGTAAGTACCATGCATATTTGCTTTTTGAATCATTAACTGGTTCTATACACTTGGTGGGGGGGGGGGGGTGGATGGCCGAATGGTTAGCATGTGCGTGCTGTATCATACGGCCTGTCATTGAGTCAACTGACGTGGTTTCGAATCCCCGGTTGTACGTGACAAGGAGTAGGGTCGCCTGTTCAACCTCGTGGGTTTTCTCCAGGTCCTCCGGTTTCCTCCCACTGCAAAAGACCACTACGCGCAAGCGAATTAATGAAATAAAATTAAACCATATGTTAGTCCCGAAATGACCTAGTTTGTGTCGAGTGGACGTTGAACCCCATTTCTCTCTCTCTCTATACACTTGGTAATCTAGTTCTTCTTTTTGGGGCATAGTCTAGCGCTATGCCATTTCAAATACGATCAACATGAAACTCAGCAGGCTTGTTTGGTTGATATACAGTTTTGATATATTACTTCAAAACTATAAGATGGATGCAATGTTACACCCTTTCATAATCATTATTATGAAGCGTTCAAATGCATGAATTTGTAAAATATAATTAATATCATATTGTAATACTGTTTGCAATACTGTATTCACAATTGCCTTAGTGGAGATAATTGGTAAATCAAATGATTATTTTTTCATTATTGTCTTTTTTTCAAGACTTTTGTTCTGGCTTCTGACCCATTGAGGCATAATAATCTACCTGGGTCTGTAACTTGAAAAGGCACAATAAGTATTATGCAAAGTTGAAACAAAATAGAGACTCAACGTGTGGAAAAATAAGTTGTTTATTTAATAATTCTGAACCGTAGAAAGTATATTTATTGCCAACTCAACCATATACTATCATCCGGGGTTTATGGACCTTCTTATAGTCCAACCTTCGACGATGGGTTGTATGTTCAATCTAGTTGGAGGTGTACGATTGAACATACAATAATTCAATAACTCACTTCTCTTAGTATAATCTTATATTCTGTAACAATATCTGACAATGATAATATATACATATAATACTGACCCACAGGCTAGGTAACGTAATAAGGAACAGCATCTAAGAAATAACTTGTCACTATATCAGAGACCTGCCCTTCAGTATGTCCCGCTGCCTGCCTGTGGTTAACTCGCCTTTTTCTAATATATACAATTTTCAGGACTTTTATACCTTAGCTTTGTTTCTTAGTTACCCTAACTTTATAATCCTTAATACCTTACTGGATTAACTTTACAATAGATAATAATTTATGAAACAATGTCTCTCTAATATAATTACAGAGTTTATTTTAATTAGGATTCTGGCTAATCTATAATGGCTGGGGCCTCAAATTAACTATGCTCTAATTCTACCTGGTCATAATACTTGAATATTAAGCCATCAAATTATTTTATAATTTTGAAAATGAAATGAAATGGGGTTTAACATCCTACATCCTAGCTCATAAACTGGGCTAATGAAGATGGGCATACACCATACAGTGTGCTATGAGGGAAATTTTGCCCGGGCAGCGGCACTACAGCCTACTCTTATATCGAATTCAAACTGCCAAGGGATCTTTTACGTGCACGCCAATGTGTACACAGGACCTCGGTTTTTCGTCCCATCCGAACGACTAGACAGTTGTCCTTGTCAGGTCCTCCGTCTTGTATCACTGACAAGGGGAAGACACGTCGGAAAATCTGGATGAACTTTCTCAGCCAATTCAGAGATCGAACACCCGACCTCCAGGCTAGTGAGCCAGCGTCGTAGCCACGTGATCTCCTTATAATTTTGAAAAAGAATGTAGTGATTGTAAAAGCTAATAAGTTATCTGTTGCATTTGGCCTGTTATTTAAATATTTTATTTTTGTTTTTAATGTTAAATATCCCTCTCAAACACAATTATATTTTAATTCTCTCCAGAAATTTGTGTAAAATATATACTGTAAATTAAAACTTTCATCTTTTAACTGTTGAGTCAATTTAAGTCATCTAATACATGTATGTTTTTTTTCTCAGTTAACTACATCAGAAAGATAAAAACAGTTGGAAATGGCTATTCATATTGTGGAAACTTTTCTCACAGAGCTTGATAATCAGGCAAAATGTAAGTAACATACATATTTGTATTTTTAATCAGGAAGTAGTTTTATACACTTGCTTGGTAATCTAGTTATTCTTCTTGGGGCAATGCCTAGGACTCTGCTATTTTAAGTACTTGGCATGCTTGATTTTTGCCAATCACATCCATTGATTTCCTTCAAGTTGTGATAGGGCCTATGTGTAATTTTTACAGTAAATAGCAGTAAAATAATGATGGACAATATTTTACTTTTCAAATAGATTTCAATAGATTTTAAAGGGTAATATCCAATTTGTTGTCAATGGAAATAAAATAAGAATGGGTCCAAAAATAATTAGACATTGCCAAGTAAATAGGTGCTGCCATGATGTAGTAGGGAATCTAGATTTGCAGACAATACATGTATGAACCGGGTGAATAGTTGACCTATTATGAGACTTCAGTCCCAAATCTCAAGACTTTTTTCTGACTTAGCCTGACAAGGACAGCTGTCTAGTCCTTCGGATGAGACGAATATTGGAATGCACGTAAAAGATCCCCTGGCAGTTGGAATTCGATATAAGAGTAGACGATAGTGCCGCTGCCCGGGCAAAATTTCCCTCATAGCACACTGTGTGGCATATGCCCGTCTTCATTAGCCGAGTATAGGAGTTGAACAGTAGGACGTTAAACCCCATTTCATTTCATTTTTCTCTCTTTTATCCATTTGATTTGAGCATAATAATCTGCCTGGGTCTTTAAGTGGACAAGACACAATAAGCGTTACGCAAAGTTGAAACCAAATAGAGACTCAGTCTCGATGTGGCAAAATAAATTGTTTATTTAAACATTGTATTCTTATTGCCTACTTTTTATTTTTTAGGCTGGAACACCCTTGAAAGAGTATTTGATGCATGATAACAAGAGAACCCAAGCATCAATTTATTTTATACTTCTGGGAAAGAATGCATTTGACCCAATTTTTAAATATTTATTTTTTGTTATTAATGTTAAATTTTCTTCCAAAACACAATTAGATTTTAATTCTCTTCAAATATGTATGTATAATATAGCAAGTAAAGTGACATATAAATCATTTAGAATTTGGTCGGAAATCATAAAGTATTTAATAGGCATTACTAGAAACCAAATGTAGATCAAATACACCCAGAATTACAAAAAACCTTGACCTACATTAAGGTGACTTTCCCTTGCTTATGAAATGAAATACGGTTTAATATCCTGCTTTTCTGTGTTCTTAGAGTGATTCTACCCTACCCTTATATCAAATATTTCAACTGTCAAGGGTTCTTTAAAGGGAACTCAGGGGTCCGAATGGTTAACACGCACACATTTGATCAGAAGGTCTGTCATTGAGTCAAATAATTCAATTTTCAAGGGTTCTTCAAAGTGAACGCAGTTGGGTTGGTTTCGATTCTGGGGGGTGGGTGGTGGCCGAATGGTTAGCACGTGTGTGCTGTATCATACGGCCTGTCATTGAGTCAACTGGCATGGTTTCGAATCCCGGTTTTAGACAAGGAGTAGGGTCGCCTGTGCAATCTTGTGGGTTTTCTCCGGGACCTCCGGTTTCCTCCCACTGCTAAAGACCCCTACGCGCAAGCGAATTATTGAAATAAAATTAAACCATATGTTAGTCCCGAAATGACCTAGTTTGTGTCGAGTGGACGTTAAACCCCATTTCTCTCTCTCTCTCTTTTGATTCCAGACTTGTACCCAATTATCCCTTGCCATATCCAACACTACTGAAAAGTGGGAACTATGCCGGAAAATCCAGTTGAAATTTCTTGGCCAACGCCTTATACTCACTGAACCACTGTGGCTTATGACTTGTGATTGTATATAAATTTTTTGTACATATATTTTTTTATTTCAATTCTGTAATCTTGATGCTTTGCTTCTTTTATTTATAAAATATTCATTTTGTTTGGGTTTTTTTTATAATGAGGAAAAGGCTCTACATCATTTTATTACTCCTGCAAAATAGTGCATTTTTCTTTTGTTAGTTTTCTGTGTATGCTAGTTATTTCTAGATGCCTCACAAATCACTTGTAGTATGATTTTGTAGCACTTTTTAGTTTTTGAAATTGTTTCAATTTAGTGCATAATTAATCTTATTAGTGCTTGGTTTGGATGTTATTAAATTTAGATATATTTGAATTATATATTTTGGGGTATGGGGTAGGGATACTGTGTACATATCTTTATATTCTCAGTTCTTGTTTTGGGGTAAAGAACAATTTAAATAGCTATTTTATATTTTGTGATGGGTAAAGTGGGGGGGGGGGGGGTCATTATATATAACACAATATAATTAGTATTAGAATTCTCTGTTTTTCTGTTAACATTTCAAATTTTGATGTATTAATTTACTTTTTCCTATGATTTTATGAATAAATAATAATCTTACAAATTTTTTTTTTGTTTCCTTCTTTTATCAAACTTTACAGGTCTAACAGAGCAAAGAGAGGGGTCCTGCATAGAAAGGTTGCTATACTGGATATAAATTGGGGAAAAATACAACACAAGTTTTTGTTGATGGTTATACACAAGTTTGTATGAAACCACACAAGTTTCAGAAATTTTAACACAAGTTTCAGAAATTTTAACACAAGTTTCAGAAATTTCAACACAAGTTTCAACACAAGTATTGTGTAGATTTTACACAAGTTTCAACACAAGTTTTGTGTTGTTTGATACATTTTAACACAAGTTTTGTGTTGTTTCAACATTTAACACAAGTTTTGTGTTGTTTCAACACAAGTTTGTGTTGTTAAATAGAGACACCTTACTTGTGTTGAAACCAACACAAGTTTGTGTTGTTTCAACACAAGTTTTTTTTCAGTGTATTAAAGGACAATATTGGTGCCAGTCATTATCACATATGTGATAGAACTAATTAAACACGTTCCAAATATAATTTTAACTCAAAGATCATTGCTACGATAGCTGAGTTATACAGGATTCCTGAATCGGAAGTGACGAGAGCCAAAGGAAAACACGAGACATACCTCTATATAACTGGCTGAAGTGCCGACTGATAACAGATACATGGGCGAATTTCTGCTCACTAATAATTCCTTCGAAGACTAAAAGTTGTTGTGTGAGACTGTGAGAGGATATCTAACAAGAGAACACGAAAGAAAAACAGTCCGTGCATTACCATGTTTTTATAAGGTAGGGGAAAGCGGGGTTAGTCCGACCCCATTCATATCTCGCGCCCACTCGGCCAAACCTCAGCAGATTCCAGTACCCTACATCTAGCCTCGGCTGTATGACGAAGTCCGCCATTGGGACTACTTTCAAGTTCCTGATTACCAACGCCGTTGCCCATGACGACGCATTTAAAGAATGTTTTACCAAGATTTCAAAGTCTGAAGCTGTTTTTCTTTCAAGTTTATCCTATTTCCTTTAGACACGGACCAGTTTGAACTGAAAAGTCTACATACGCTTCGAACGACGCAGTTTTGAGAACTTCTTTCTAAAAGCGGCAAGTTTTCCTAATAATACCCCCGTCAGACCGGGGTAGCGTCCTTACTTCGCTGCTACGGCGATGGAAAATAGTTTTAGAGCGCGTTAAGATAGCCATAAGCGTAGTGGAAACGCCAGCTATCGTGCTGTAGTCACCATGGTCGCCAATGATCGCCGAGTCACCGCGTTTATTTTGAGCATGTTCAAAGCAAACGCCAAGGTTCTGTGATCTGAACTGTAAAACTATGAGAATACGACTTTTTTTTCAAGTTTGTAGTTTTTGGGGACATTTTCGCGGGTTGTGTTCACGTTTGCCGGCGACCTTGTGCATTTTCTGGTCGCCGTACGGTCGCAGCAGCGCAGTAAGGACGCCACCCCGGTCTGACAGGGGCATAAGTAAACCGGTGCCGCATCGCAATTGTATAGGCGTAGGTACATATCACTTACTGTCATACAGCCGAGGCTTGATGTTCGCTCATTCGGACATGGTGACTTTGAGATGAAATTACTTGGATACGCCTGTCAATAAAACTATTTAATGTATGCCGTAAATTAGCCAACTCCACTGTCTTTAATCTAGTATGGTCTGCGGCAGTGGTTATCAACCTTTTTGTGCCAACGGCACACCTTGAAACACATGAAAAAAACAGCGACACACCCGACTTAATATATATGAAAAATATTTGATTTTTTTGCAAAATAAAAAACATGGCAAATCATAGACGGCATACAACTGTAGCCACAGACTAGTCATAGACACATAGTATGGCTCAAACTAAACGGCACACATAGGAAGATCTCACGGCACACCTGTGTGCCGCGGCACACTGGTTGGGAATCACTGGTCTACGGTAACGTAGCTTCAAAAGTTATCGAGATATGTTGGTTTCATTAAAAATGGTGCGAACTAGCCCCGCTCTCCCCTATAGAATGAATATAAACAAGGGAATGTACGGACTATTTCTATTTTTCTCGTGTTCTCTTATCTAATGACATTCAATTACTGTATTGAATTGTCAGCTATCCTCTTACAGTCCCATATAACAACTTTTGGTCTTCGAAGGAATTATTAGTGAGCAGAAATTCGCCCATGTATCTGTTATCAGTCGGCACTTCAGCCAGTTATATAGAGGTATGTCCCGTGTTTTCCTTTGGCGTTCGTCACTTCCGATTCGCGAATCCTGTATTACTCAGCTATCGTAGCAGTGATCTCTCTGTTAAAATTATATTTGGAATGTATTTAACCAATTCTATCACATATGTGATAATGACTGGCACCAATATTGTCCTTTAAAACAAATCAACCATAAATGTGTATTTATTAAAAAGGCTTCGGACATGTTATACATTAAAGATACATTCCTGGTTACAAACTGGGTGATTTGATGATATATTTGGACTAAAAACATATTCAAACTAATTAATTTATCATAATTGTGCTTCAAATCCTTCTCAAAACATTGCAAATGTCAGGGAATAGCCAGCTATAAATAAATCGACCAAAAGAGGTCATGTTTGTGTCACGTGACACAACGGGTGCGAGGTCGGAGGAGAATTCATTGCATACACAAGACGATGTTGCCTTTATCGCTGACTATTTATTACAAATATCGAAGCCTAATTAAATTCTCGGATTATCCACTGCCCGCGTCTTTTTCCGTGATTTTTATCTCAGAAAGTGTTGTACGTCCAACTCTTCATAAAGTTTATCAACATGTACATCAAGCGCTCAATCTCAGCGCGCAACATTCGACGTCACGCGTACAGGCACTCCTGATCATCGGGCTGTCGATTAGGGAAACCCGTACATTTTTGTCCTGTATGTGCTTCATAGTGTTTTTCAGGGAATCCATTATTTTTGTAGTAAGATTGGATATTTCTACTTTCCATATGTGTATACCAAAATTGCCATACTTTTATTGGAAATAACCACCCGAAAAATATCTATTACATAACTCCCTTGTTTGTCACTTTTCCCAATACATTGGATTTTATTGACCGAAATTGTATACAAAGTTTTATTTATGATTGATTTTTGTAGCCGAGGGTGCCCTCTTTCAGAATCTGTCGGGTCCAAGACGACCGCCATTTCAAATAATCCCCTATAATTCCCATAGTATTTAGTCTAGGGTGCTAATTTTGGTGTCTAGCCGTATGATTTTGGGGCCAAGGAATACACTTGAGATCGTTCATTATGTTGTAGGATGATTAGATGATAGTAAACTCTAAAATGACAGACAATATGGCCCTTTAACTCGCTAGCGGTGGTTGTGGGCGATTATTTCACCAAACCAAACATATCTAATGACAAACTAGATATTTCTAGAAATAGGAGCATATGAGTGATACGATAACACTACATACATGCCTATACAATGCTATAATTTCCACGAAATATTGGGTTTGGCCTCCGGAATATTGTTGGTCCTTGTCAGTGATGAGTAGTGCCCGCTCAAAGTGACAGACAAGGTGTGTGAGTTAGTTGTATTTTACGTCCGCTTCTATCGAGATGATGTCGCAGACAAGGAAAGGTATTTTATTGATATACATATCTAACACGCCATATCCAAAAGAAGAAGCCGTAGTTAATGTGGATAAACTTTCTGGTATGTGTCATGCAACGTACAATGTGTCTTGAGATAGCTTTTAAAATTATTTGACATTTTTATAATATTGGCCATGTGTGGATTCTATATTACATGTGAAATAAACATAAACCAGTGGATTGTATATTACACCTGTAATAAACATAAAGCAATGGATTGTATATTACACCTGTAATAAACATAAACCAGTGGATTGTATATTACACGTGTAATACACATAACGCAATGGATTGTATGTTACACGTGTAATAAACAAGGACAAATGGATTGTATATTACACCCGTAATTAACATAAACCAGTGCATAGTATATTACACCTGTAATAAACATAAACCAGTGGATTGTATATTACACCTGTAATAAACATAAACCAGTGGATTGTATATTACACCTGTAATAGAAATAAACCAGTGGATTGTATATTACACCTGTAATAAACATAAACCAGTAGCAGTTGATTTAAGATGCAATACAAACGGATCCGTGGCAGTACATGCTGACCAGAGTAATTTACATTAACAGTCTAAATGACATGGATAATTGAAATCTTAACAAAGAGACCAACTAACGAAAATGGTGAACTATAGGATGAATAAACTATTTATTATAAAACTAATAATATTGATATCTATTCCAATGTAACTATTTTGGATATGGTAAGCAGCAGATATACATTTTTCTTATATTTCATCGTGTCTGTACGTTTTTGTCGTGTCTTGGTCCTAGTTTGTGACTGTATCACGCTTATTGATAAAATTCCGGCATGGCTTCCCCTTACAAGATTTACCTCTCATAACACACTGCATTGCGTATGCCCGTCTTCATTGGCAAGTAGGACTTTAAACGCCATTTCATAGATTTAAAAAAGTATGATTGCTTCAGATATGGCTTTCTCAAAATTTTAATTTTGTTAAGTTTATGAATATGATGTGTAGAATATACAATGCACATCTATAACATACACTTTCTTGTCGGTTACTATTTGCAATGGTTTGCGCTAGGCCCAAAAAATAAATCCGCACTTCTCTGTGATTAGTAAGATCGAACAGGAAATTCCTTCTTTTCGATCTAAATGCAAAATAAAGTACAATTAGTCAAATCATATATTATTGATATTATTTTGCAGTGTCCAATATAATATAAATCTGACTAAATCCTCTTATATATTGTCGTATTTAATAGCCAAATCAAGTTTTTCAGATTAAATAAGCAAAGGCTGATTTGTTTGATATCGTTAGTTATTTCTCACAATATAAATTCGCTAAATCGCCATCCAATCAACGGACTATTTTATCAATACTATAATCTGTTTTAGTAACTCGTCTAAACTTCTTGGTTATTAAGTGAACAGCCCGTTGACAGATTTCTGATTTTACTAGACATGTGTAATCAGCCAGAATTGGCTTTATCTGTATTTGGTACTGTAAAGCAGTGGTTTTATGGTTTCTAGTATTCGATGTCGCTTGTGTTTCTAATTTGTTTTTAAGATAACCAACTGACACTACTTTGGCACATTTCCGGTGCAATTTTCGTTTTCATGTTTACGGAGATTGACTTTGAATTTGGAATTCTGTTGTGAAGTGTAACACACTAAATGCCAATTTCTGTTGGGTTTTTTTTTCTTTTTACTTTTTTTTCTTTCTTTTTTCATGAACGTAAGTAAGCTTTCCGGATTCCATTGGATATATGCTACGTTATTAGTTAAATAATGCCAGGTAGGGTTCAATATATTCTTTATTCTTTGATGAGAAGAATAATGTCGCTGTAGTATCACAGTAGCATTTACTTTAAAATGATGCGGAATAATAATTAGAATTAAATAATGTTATTTTTTGCATTTATATTACATTTCAAATTAAAGCCTGTTGTGTGCGGAGAACTGTCCTAACACTGGGGATATTACTTGAAAAGGTGCGTCTTACTGTCTTAGGGAAATATTTGTACGTTTTGACTGATTTAATATTTTGTGGTAGGTTGTTCCACAAGTCGGTAGCATTATAAGCAAAGGACTTCTTTCCAAATGGCGGGGTTAGATGGACGAATTATTGAAATAAAATTGAACCATGTGTTAGTCCCGAAATGATCTAGTTTGTATCGAGTGGACGTTAAACCCCATTTCTCCCTCTCTCTCTCTATACTGTTGGACTCTCTCTCTCTCTCTCTCTCTCTCTCTCTCGCCCTCTCTCTCCTTTAGTTTTTATAGTTTCTGGTTTATAGATCTCTTATAGTTCTGAGTGGTGTATATTTTGTAGAAATTCATCCATTGACATAGATAACTTGAATCCGGGCCGTATATAGAAACCTTTGTAGATATATACAGGAGAGTATTGTATTCTGTTTTGATTTCATAGGATGCCAGTGGAACTTGCGAGTAATCGAATTTTGGATAGATTATTTAGTTGGTCTTGTGATATATTTGTGAAGATGCTATTGCTGTAACCAGGCCGCTATATGATGAATATGGAAGCGTCCAGGGCTTTAATCATACTAAACTTACGCTGTTTGTCTACAATAATTAGCTCCCCTTGAGAACAGACACTAACCTAGTTGACGGACATTTTAATCCTAAATACTTCGAGAAATTTTACAAGTATTTATTCCACTTCCATTTAATAAATTTGAAAATGTTTATATAATCGTTGTGTATGTGACATAATGTGAAACGGAGTAGAACCGCATTACAAAATAGTATACTAATGTTTCGATATGGCGGCCAATCAGGGCAAAGATCTATTCCCGAAGTATAGATTGTTCTCGGTGTTCAGAGATAGATACCGCGATATAAAAATAGGTAACTTGTCAACTTATTGTGATCGTTGCGATGATTTTACCCTTATTTTGCCGAGTTAATTGACTCAATGCACAATGTTGTATGTCGTCATTTCGTTTTAAATGGGCACAGCGAAATGGAATATGTTGACAAAGCATTATCTTATAATGTAAACGTGTGCACACAAAACTAAATAATGACGTACAACCAAGTTGTCTTTTCAGGGGTAAAATCGTCGTAACGATTATAATATGTTGACACGTTCGCTAAATATCGCCTTGCGCTATGTCGATATATTTTACTACAGCGAAATGGAATATGTTGACAAAGCATTATCTTATAATGTAAACGTGTGCACACAAAACTAAATAATGACGTACAACCAAGTTGTCTTTTCAGGGGTAAAATCGTCGTAACGATTATAATAATTATGTTGACACGTTCGCTAAATATCGCCTTGCGCTATGTCGATATATTTTGCTACAGCGAAATGGAATATGTTGACCAAGCATTATCGTATAATGCAAACGTGTGCACGCAAAACGAAATAATGATATGCAACAAAGCGCTTTGATTCATTTAAATCGGCACAAGTTGTCTATTCAGGGGTAAAATCGTCGTAACGATTATAATATGTTGACACACGCTTCCATGGATGAGGGATAGGGTTCCGACGGATAATACAAGCGTAGTTGCTGCTGAGATATAGAAAGGAGTCTACCATGATTTATATTCTGAAATACAGTGCCAGAAATTCAATTACTTCAATTAAATTTATTTTTCAGATTCCAAGTTTCATGATTTGTTTAAACTGAATACTGATTCATTTTGATACTCAATAGTTATAAGTATATATTTACATATCATTATTTGAGTCAAGTATGTTTGATTGTAGGATTGTCAGACATAGTGGTTCGTAACAATACATTGACGTGGAATGATCACCTATTCCAGACTATGGTGATATAACATCATATTAATATGCAATAAATATTTTCTAACAATATCTACTAATCTACCGATAATCCCCTGGGCACGACCGTCTCTTAATAGATTTCTAATAGCATCAATCATCCATTATATTTATTTATTACGATAAATTAGGCTTTCATATGAATATATCATAGAGATATCTATAGATAATCGAAGTCTTATCACTTCATACACTGTTAAATATTAAGCAACGGTTGTATAACTGCCCTACAACAATCCCTGACCATTACACATCTGTACAAAACCACTATGAAACTTGAAAATCACAAGCATTTTAAGGTTGTTATTCTATTTTGATTTGTTTATGTTAGAATATAATAATTATGTGTTACAGAACGATAATGATTATTAAATCCCATAACATCAAAATGTTTTAATATAATAGAGTTCTGCGTTTTTAGGAATTATAATAGCGATATCCACTCTAGAATATAAATATTGGATATATCGATTTCAGTATTGTTGTGAATCTTCATCAAATAATATTGTGATAATTGAGATACTGTGAACTTATTGTATAATTAGTGCTCTGTACTGAGAAATCACAGTACGGCCACAGTCTATTACGCCACACCTCTATTTTAACAAGGTTTTTACAGTGTATAAACGATTTGCTTTCAGCAATATTTGTGCCAACGCGTAGAATTAATTAATAATTTACCCTTCGGTGTAAATATCGTGTGGTGCTTTACCTTGTGGACCGTTATGTGTAATTTATAAATTTGAAAGGTTTAGTTGACAACCCGTGAAGGATTTAGGGTTTAATATGGATATGTTCTCAACGAATCAGATTTTATTAAATGGTTTGACAAGGTATTGGTCATTTATCGGCAGTTGGTCCTTATGTTAAATTCTATAATGTTTTATTCTAATTATATACCAAATATTAATAAGCTTTTTTTTACGGGTATGCAGATACAGTTACAACCCACTCAAGTTAAATTAATTGCGTAATCCTTTGAAAAGAATGCCAATCTAGTCCTTTAATTTTATTACGTGCTATCATAGCTAACATTATCGATAGTTTCTGATAATCTATTTACCAAATACCCCAATCTGTGTTTCATTTGAATACAAGGGAGGACACGACTCACGTGGATTGAAAATGGATCTTGCAATATTTGAAGTATCACCGGAATACATGACGAGAAACATTTCCGAAATTGACAGGTACTGTTTGTTCGGTTTTTATTTTTGCACGGATAGTTGAATTAATAGCGGAAGTCGGCTTGTTAGCTATTACTAGTTTTGTTTTGCCTTTAGGTTTTGAAGGTTAAAATAACAGGTGGTAACTAAATAATAGCTTAATCTACGCCGTTAAAATTTGTTTGTTGTAAAAAATAAACTACATATCCGGATTGATTTAATCGATACTTTCGTTTTTTATCCAAATGTGGTGTTTTATTAAAATATTGTTTGATTTAGGTTTTAATATTGGGTATTAACATTCCATGTTTAAAATATCCGAAGAAACATAACTGCAACGTACATGTACATGTATTTCATGATTATGAGTAATAATAGGTACTTGTAAATAATTCAATTATGGTTCAACGGCGGTTCAGCTAGGTTTAATTCCGGTGTTAGACGTAAAATGCACAATCGTGTATACGTTGTCAATAAACCAATTATTAAGCATAAACATTATTTATCAATAACACAGTTATGCACTTTTAATAATATTCAACAAATAATTAATTATACTCCATTTCCTATTGATTGTTATATTGTTAGGAGCGGATCACTCAATGCAGTTGCACGAACCGTAGTTTCCGGTGTGAGGGAAAAACCAAGAGTCTGTATTTTTAAAATGTATGGTGTAGCTAGGAGTGGGTTTACTATCTAGTGATTAATTGGCTGTGAAATGAATTTATACACAAAGTGTTACCAAGTTAATGCTATGCGTCACAGAACGTCACAAAATTAACAGTAAACGTCACTAAAGTAAAAGTAAACGGTACTACTCGTCACCAAATTAACAGTATATTAAACGGCCATCTCTCAATTAACAGTAAACATGACACATTTATCCCCACCCTCCAATCCACCCTTACCAGTGAAACAAGTCCTTCAATGAATTCTTAGTTGTTAAATAAATGTATAGACCAAACTTTACCAAAACAACAGTAAGGGTCACCAATTTAACGTCACAGAACGTCACCACATTAGCAGTAAACGTCACTAAAGTAACAGTAAATGCTTCATCAAATTAACAATAAATTAAACGAAAATCTCTCAATTAACATTAAACGCACGGGAAGTAATTTGAAAGCAATTTGCAAGAAATGCATCTCCCCACCCGTTACGGTAAATCAAGTCGTTCAGTGATTTAGTGGTTGTTAAATGAATGTATAGACTAACATTATCAAATAAGCAGTAAGCGTCACCAATTTAACGATTGACGTCACATAACGTCACCAAATTAACAGTAAACGTCACTAAAGTAACAGTAAATGCTTCACCAAATTAACAATAAAATAAAGGACAATAAATCAAGTCGTTCGGGTAATCTAAAATACAGAGGACTTCCCCCAGAAATCCTTTGTAAGAAAGATTTGGATATTATTTCAAGAGATTTATGATTTAGGGAATAAGGATTCTGTCTTGTTAACAATAAAAAAAAAGATTAATCGGATTAAATATTGATTTGTAAGCGTGTTGATCCCTGATCATATAATTTTGTTTTGGTTACCGCCCTCATAAGATAAACTTTAAATCTGTTAGATCAAGGAAGGGTTTCATTCATAAAGTTTGTCATTATCCGGTCTTTTATCAGATCTATTAGAATCTATAGACCCATTCGTCAGTTAAAGCATGTTCCCTTATCAGCCATAATATTGAATATTGACTGAAATAATAGAATTTCACACAATATTAAACCAGATTGATTTTGTTTAAATATCTCGCAGTTTTATGAGCTCCTCAAAACATGGGAACTATTATGTTTTATACATAACGACGATTACATTTCTTCTCTCCGTTATTTGTATTGCGCAGCTTTACGAGCTATTCACATGGGAAAGAGCCCTAGGTTACCTGAGGTAAAATCAGGAAATTATTCATTACTAAAGTTTTTTTCTATAATTATCATTCATTAGATATTTGATATGACAAAATTAGTTGGGCTGTAGGCAACCAGCACTCCTGAATAGAAGAATGGATTTTCTTAAAGAAGCGAAATGATTTGGATAAAGTTGAAAAGAAATGTTTTTTTTATTTTGTTACAGGTGTATTAATTTGATATTTAGTCATTTTTGTGGTAATTAGTTATTTAGACTACGTTGGTAAAATGCTGAAAGGATTTATTGTAAGTACATATATACTCATCTACTGGCTTTATGTATATTGTATACATCTGTCCTTTGGGGCTTTTCGCGAAAAGTTCTTAATGTTTGCAGACATTTTGACATTGGATTTTTAAAGTCATTTTTGTGGTAATTAGTTATTTAGACTACGTTGGTAAAATGCTGAAAGGATATTTTGAAAGTACACGTATACTCATCTACTGGCTTTATGTATATTGTATGCATCTGTCCTTTGCGGCTTTTTGTGAAAAGTTCTTAATGTTTGCAAACAGTTCGACATTGGATTTTTTAGCAGATTAGTTCATAATAATTTTGATACAGAATTAAAAAAAACATGTTCTGCCTTAAAGTACAACACCGTAATAGAAACAACCAAAAGGAAATATCAGAATGTAGATTTCCTCCGCTCGTCGTTTCGATGTTCCTGGTATTTTAGTTGGTTATATTTAAAACGGGACTAAATTAAAATATCATAAGCACCAATATCTGAGACGGCGCTACTTGTTCTTTTATGAATATCAGCTTGGAATTAATTCCTGTTATTTGAAACTGTATGTTTAGTTTGGTTTGTTGCTTGTATATGATCGGTTAGTTGGGGAGTTCACATATGAGCACGTGTGTGTATGTGTGTGAAATAGCTTTATTTAACTCCGCTTCCACCGAGGTGATATCGCAGACAATTACATGTTATATGTTATAGATTATTTACAATGTGATTAGCGAAAAAGGATTAAATGGATAATTAAATATTTATATATATGTACAGAAAACAACAAATGACGGGACGAAACGTTATATAAGAGTGCAAAATAAAGAAGTGCGAACAGAGACAATCATAGACATTTTGCAAACGCACAACACGAATATTTGACAAAACAGACATGAATGTGGACGAACATTTAGAAAAAGTGACATAGGTCGGTCTAGTCGATTTGTCCGCTGCATCTCTTCCTTGGGGCTTGTTGGCGAGTGTAGGGCCTGGTCCATTCTTCCTTCCATTTCTTATTCTAGTCCGGCATGGTAGTTGATTCTTTAAATGACACCTAGAAGCACGGTTAACTATTCATAACTTGAAAACGTGACCTATATGTGTTACGAAACGTCGCTATTGAATAATAGAGAAGTAGTTATATCCATAATATACCGTGTGTTGTGTTTTGTTATGAATGGTAGTTGATCTCATCTTTACTTCTGTTTGTTCGTTCCTTTTGTTCGTTCCCTTTGTTATTGGTCCTCTGAAGGAAGAATCAAGCACCTGAAAAGAAAGAAAGGAGGGAGAAAAATAGTGTATTTGGTCTTACAGTGGTTTTGGTTTCTTCTAATAAGGCTTCCTGGGGGGGGGGGGACAAAAAAGGATCAATATGGCAATCTAAATGTATGTTTATACGGTTCATTTATATACATGTATATAAATATTTTGGAAAATAATCGTTATTTTAATTTCATATGCAATTACAATACAACATTTAAAGTAGTTACATGGGTGTGCAATTAATCGTAATTTAAGAATTGGCAAGATATCAGTATAATACGTGTAATATATCTGTAGCTGTATATCTTGTTTTGGCACTATTTGATTAGATATCTTTATGTAAAGACAAGTGTTACCATAAACGGTGGCCTCTGCATCATTATAATATACTATAACTCTGTGATATGTCTAGACAAAATAAGACATCATAATGATAATTTGGAGCAATTTTGAATTGTATATGGTGTTTTTTTCCACGGGCGGTTGGAAGTATTTGCTCAAGTAAATGTCTCACTAAGACTTAGTTCATGTGTTTTGATTCTTACTCTGCCTCTGATAGTAATCCGTTGATACATGTCGACCTGGGTGAAAATCCGAAAAAATAGGCACACTGAGGGTTCGGGCGGGGGATTCCAATCCTTAAAAGGACCATATCCACACTATTAAAACATTTATCCGGCACTTAGTTGGAAACCTTACTTTTTCACAGTTGAATCATCCCTTAAGTACATATCTTTGATTATTCTAGAAGAGTTGTCGTGGCAAAGTGAACTCGTTCAATAGCTTTCACTATAGTTTCAGCCGATAGACCATGGGTGTAAATATTAAAATATGATATTTTTAGGTTAAGTAAAGATTCAACTTCCCAAAGGAATCATGTGCCCTATGTTTTATCATTTTAAGTCCAACCTGTGTACCAATATAGTTTCCTTATTTCTGTGTATAAGACCAGCAGAAATCTCTTAATAAATTTGTCTGCGATATCACCCTAGGTGGAAACGGACGTCAAGTCTTAATGAACGAGAGGTGGCGCGGGGACAATTTGAAATGATCGACAAAATGTCAGAAGTTAAAGAATAAATGTTGAATTTGCGCACTTTGAATAAGTTCGCTATCAATGAAACAATGAAAATCTAGTCGGTAACTTCGTAAATTTATGTCCCTTTTATTAACATTGACAATACTAGTTTTCATTAGGTAATAATGTATTCATAATGTTCGAAGATCTGAAAACAAATGTGCAAGGAATTCCTGGTGACTAATTATTAGACAAAATACTTCATATTTAACAGTGACAGGATGACAAAAAACTTTAAAAAAAACATGTATTGTTTCAGATGACAGATTGATGGTACTGTTTGGTTTACCTTAGCAACAAACCATCTCCCATATAAACAAATTGATTTTCAAAATGTAACGGACATTTAGGGTTCCGCTAAGAACATCACAAAACCATTTGCATTACCGTTTCTAGGTTGTTTTTTTAGTTAATCACATGTGCTTTTAGTGTTATAACGCATGCATCTTAACGGTTGGCATAATCAGATTTTAGTTAGCGACACTTGTAGAGTTATTCAGGATACGACTTTCTGAGTTGATCAGATATTTGTAGGGAAGTTCAGCTTTAGGTTTTTATATATGTTAGCGGTACTTGTTGTTCATGTTAAGATTGTATTACCGAGGTACTATCAGTTTGTACATAAGTCTATGTTTAGTTTTAATGACTTGCTGGATTAAAATAACAAGACTTTTATTAAGCATTATTTGTTGGTGTGTTTTGTGGAATAACAACCGTATCTTCACCGAAAGGTTAACGTCTATAGACACATCTAACGGTTTTGTGTTCTACTGTCGACGAAATTAAGTTAAAATGTAAATTAAGAATTTGTAAACAATTTAATAGCATTGCCAACAAATAATCGAGTAACACATAAAATCATCCCAATGCAATACTATATTTTTCTCTAAATCAAACAGGTTTAGCTCCTATAAGACTTAACGCGCGAGTGATGTCTGTAAAGTTATTCATGCCAAGAATGTAATAGTGATATCTGTTATCAAAGAATTTTCAGGATAGTTGTTAGTTGTATCTGTACAATTCTCCCTATCAGTGTAATAATCAGATTACCTTTAAATGAATTGCAGTATATCGCAAATTTAAGAATGATGGACGTGTTGTTGTTGGTATCTCTGTACATTTGTAAAGGTTAAAATTAGCCTTTGAATGTATTCGGATACACCGTTCATCAGATTAAAATTCCATCTGTAACTTGTTCTGATTAATATTCCATCTGTTGTTCCGATTAATATTCCATCTGTTGTTCCTATTAATATTCCATCTGCTGTTAAGAATAACATTCCATTTGTTGTTCAGATTAACATTCCATCTGTTTTTGAGATTAACATTTTATCGGTTGTTTAGTTAAACAATTCATATGTTCAGATAAACATTTCAAGAATATTAAATAATATCCATTAAGGCTCATTAGGTAGGCGTATCCTTCTTTTTATTGTTGTAATGTTGTGTTGATCGGAGAGCGATTTAAATCTCGGTTTTCCTTCTGGTGTTCTGATGAGGTACATGGTATGGGCGATTGGTGGAAAGCTTTTTAATTGATAGTTTTAATTGCTATTGTTATCTGCTTTATTTGTGAAATAGGTACATTTTATCGTAGCTATTTTTGTATTGTATTTTTCTATTCATAGACAAATGGTGATATAAAGATTGTGCATTCCCAGAACATAGTGTTGTAGTGGTGTTGATTAAATAACGACAATATCTCTGCTAACTGGCTGTCACGGTTTCAATATAACAGTTCCGTTTGCCACATAGTGACTTTGTATTGCCTGCCTCTCAAGGAATTCCGGTGGCTTAATTTATAAAATCTAAAATGTTTCTGGATTACTATACCAGTGTGAAACTATTCAAAAGTGTATGAACCATTGTGTAAGGTCATAAGTTAAGTTTCGAATACAAATATTGTATTCAAAGATTGATACATGAAAATGGAATCTAACGATAAAAAACCTATAGAACCAGCTGCACCAGTTGACCCACAGAAGTCTTCAACACCAGACGATAAAGTAAGTAGTCTTTATTACTCCTCCAAACCTTGATCAAACATCAAAGATTCGGGGACAGGGACCTATCTGAGTTTGGAATTTAATCGTTATTCATAAACTCTTTTACCATGTACCTTTGGTGTCTCAAATCCATTTGGCTCCCAGTAGTGACGTGTCATGTGCATGACACAAAGCATGTTTACCCTTTTTAGAACACAACTGATTCCTATTCTCACATTTAACAAATTTATGTCGGTTATTTGTTGTACATGGATAGTGATGTCCGTACTGATTATAGTACCGGTTAACCACTTTGTCAACTGTTTCAAAACAATCTTGTGTATTCCCGTTATGAGGCCCATCGAAGCCACAGTGACTGGCACTGGTTCACAAACTGACCAGTAGGTCCAGGGATTTTCAATTCTTGTCACGCATTGTCAGAGGTATAGAACGGAAGACATTGCAGGGAAAAGCGTCTGGCTGTTTAGATGTGACAAAAACAGAAGTTCCGTGTATACAATTGGCAACACATTAAAGGTTCTCTGAAAATTCGAAATGTAACTTTTGGCCACGACCTTAAAACCATAAAACACAGGCTGACCATTACTAGTTTCCGTCATGCAGGCGAATATTCTGCGACTATTCGTCTGGATGAATTGTCAACATCTAGTTCACTGGATAGAGTAACTGGTCGTTTATGTTATGTGCGAATTCTATTTTTTTTTCAGCCAAAGAGCATAATTAGGGAGGTAAATAGTCCCAAAACAAGACGTTGACGCGCACGAAATCATTTTCAAGAATTCAGACAAATATATTTACCTTACCGGGGGGGGGGGGGGGTAGCGAGAGAGAGTGAGAGAGAGAGAGAGAGAGAGAGAGAGAGAGAGAGAGAGAAATGGGGTTTAAAGTCCACTCGACACAAACTAGGTCATATCGGGATTAACATATGGTTCATTTTTATTTCCATAATTCGCTTGCGCGTAGGGGTCTTTAGGGCCTTTAGCAGTGGGAGGAAACCGGAGGACCCGGAGAAAACCCACGAGGTTGGACAGGCGACCCTACTCCTTGTCACGTACAACCGGGGAATCGGATGGCCGAATGGTTAGCACGTGCGCGCTGTATCATAAAATCTGTCATTGAGTCAACTAGCGGGGTTTCGATTTCCCGGTTGTACGTGACAAGGAGTAGGGTAGCCTGTCCAACCTCGTGGGTTTTCTCCGGGTTTTTCGGTTTCCTCCCACTGCTAAAGACCCCTACGCGCGAGCGAACTATTGAAATAAAATTGAACCATGTGTTAGTCCCGAAATGAGCTAGTTTGTGTCGAGTGGACGTTAAACCCCACCTCCCTCTCTCTCACCATCCAACACTCTTAAACATGCATTATACAAGGGCTAAATCTGCCTATTGCAGATCTTTCTTTAGACCTGAAATGTTATATAAACTATTAATTAGACATTTATTAACATGAAAAGACCTTAATCAATCCTCGATGACATCTTATGTGTCGGATTTTCACTGGATTTGAATCCGATCGGCTGCTCAACGCTCATTGATGATTAAATCCAAAATGGATAATCGAGACTATGTTTTTTATTGTACCGACTTTAGTAATGATGACTAAGACAAGGCCTAATATTCAATCGCTGCTATCTTGATTCAAAGTGGAGCAATTTGACTGAAATTTTCAGCATATTCCCTTTACATTACCTCGGTTTTAACTATTATAGTGAGAACTGCCAGCTCGTTATTTAATCTTCCATAATGTATCCTCAAGTTTTGTATTTAAGGGTCATATTTTTTAATTTTCTTTTTGTTAATTCGTCTTCACGAGAAGGGATACAACTCTTTCTTGGCTAAAAAAAGCTCCCATTGCTCATGCGTGACTGAGTTTTTGATTATTTATGTGGTTGATTATCCCGTCACATTTCTTCAAATATGGAAAATTCCGAGACGAGACTATTTACCAAAGATAGCTAACTGTAGAAGAGCGAGGTGAAGACCAGACTTGTTTGTGTTATTTAATAAGTTTATCGTCTATTAAAACCGTCCATATAGGCTAATAATGATATTTTATTATATTGAGTGTTATCTTTTGTTTTAATGGTTATAAATTAATATGGAAGTGCAAGGTATAGATATCATAATTCTGTAGGTTAACAGGGTCGAGATAAAAAGACAGCAAAGTAAAATATAATGTTTTACATCATTGAAACGGAAGTTGGCAAAGTAGTTCAGGGTTTCACAAACGTCATATCAATACAGTGTATTGATTGGACAATTTTATTGCATTGTTGTGACGTCAACGGTTGATTGCCTTAATCCGGTGACCTTTCAGCCAAGAACCGAACAGTCTATATTAAAAAAAAATGTTTTACAATATTAATATTTGTCAATACCTTTTGTCGTTTATCATCACCGACAATAAAAATATCATTAATTATTAGTTCCACTTGATCACACACTGTTTAAGATACAAGATTGTGGGGATGTTGAAGATCCAGAGAGTGTTGTTTGGTGTTTTTTTCTTGTTTTTTTTTTAAATAAAAACTCTCCTGGCATTTTCGCTTCATTTGCAAATATTTCGTCACGTGTCGTGGTTTTATCCGTATCCGGAAATTTACTAGAAATGTTATATAATTAGATTTCTCGAACATTATTCCAATTGTGATGAGGAATGATTAATAGTACTATGTTCGGTCAAATCTGATTAGTAGTTAAAGCAATCAAGCGTTGACGTACCTGTCTTTTTGTTATTTAAAAATTCGTTAGAAGTTTGGGGAATTTAGCTGGTCGGTAATGCCCCCGTCAGACCAGGTGGCGTCCTTACTGCGCTGCTGCGACCGTACAGCGACCAGAAAATGTACAAGGTCGCCACCAAACGTAAACAAAACGCGAGAAATGCCCCCCCACCCCCAAAATTACAGACTTGAAAAAAGTCGTGTGCTTATACCCCAGTCAGGCCAGGGTGGGGCCTTTACTGCGCTGCTACGGCGACGGAAATTGGCCCCAGAGCACGTAAAGATCGCCATAAGCTTGATAAAAGCGTGGTGGAAACGCCAGATATCGCGCTGTGGTCTCGATGGTCGCAAATGATCGCCTAGTCACGGCGTTTGTTTTGAGCATGTTCAAAACAAACGCCGTGACTCGGCGATCATTCACGACCATCGAGACCACAGAACGATATCTGGCGTTTCCACCACGCTTTTACCGCGCTTATGGCGATCTTGGCGGGGCAGTAAGGACGCCCCCCAGTCTGAATTGTAGTAATATGAATAATCTGTCAATTTATTACTAAGATATACACGTTTTAAGATTTGGTACGCGCCCTAGTGCACATTATCGAGTGGCATTTTATTATCGTGTAACGTGGATATGACGTGCATTGTCTAAGCCACGTGATGATCTAGAGTGTTGATTATAGGCTTGTCATCTTTAGTGTCTAAAAACATTTAAGGCCAGAACAAAGACCTGAAATAGCTCTTGTATACTGCCTCTTTAAATGGACGAAAACGCCCACTCATATTACCCTGGTGGCCGGTATACTTAAACTAAATTTGACGAATTTAGCAACTTCTGCAAACCGAAGTTCATTCTGTTTCTATTTTATTAATGATGCCGGCGTTGGTGATTTAGGCTACTGGCAGGTCATAACACTGATCAACACGCTTGAAAACTTGCAAGGGCCCGTGAACCAACTGCTTAAACCATATATCTGTGATTATAATGCAATTGCAGAATACTATACATCCATAATGAAGAGTCGTTACTACTAGTTAGAAACCAGCTGAGATAGATAACATTTAATGTATGCCGAATATTCGAATATCAGACTTATATTCGAATATCGGACTTGTATTCGAATATTGGAATACAAGAGTTATACGATCGATTATATGAGTACTCTGGTCGAACACTACTCGTTTTCCTTTCTTTTAGGAGGTTGAAACAGGGTCAGGCAATGTTAGAACCCTTTAAAAATATAGAAGTATATATATATATATATATATATATATATATATATATATATATATATATATATATAGCTGTAGTGAGTTGTTGTTCTAATGTACAGTATCATATATCATAGTATAAAATATAAAAATAACACCGATTTGCTTCTACATGTTTCAATATATTTTCATCAGGAAGCCATTAGTTATTAGTATCAATGGCTTCCTGATGAAAATATATTGAAACATGTAGAAGCAAATCGGTGTTATTTTTATATTTTATACTATGATATATATATATATATATATATATATATATATATCGTTACAACATCTGGACAAAATCGGTAAGTTTGCAGTGGTCAAAACGATAAAAGTTGTAACTAAAACAATATTGATTTGGAGATACCTCTGTTTCCTAACTATCTATAAAATTGTCCAATAACAACCGGATTTGGTCATCGGTTTTCAATATAACCCGTTTGGTCTCGTCTTAAGACAGGTTTCTCGTTTCTAAGGATATGCTATTTTAATGGATCCGCTAATGTTTGAAATAGATTGTAAAGATAGGCTACTGACTAATAAAACAAATGAATATTTTTTTATGGAATGGTTCAGAAATCGAGTTCCAGTCCATTATGATAGGCGAAATTCAAGTAGACAGCCTTTGAAAAAGATAATAAAGCGAAATATTTAGAGGACCATTGCCTGCCCCTTGAAGGAACTTCCTGCTTGTAGTAAAACACACTGTAATAAAGGCGGTCTTATTACGATTCTATTTCACACATTTTATAATCTGGTAATGTTTCATCAGACATTTCCTTACCATTTAGATGGTGAGTGTTTTATTTTTCGTTTTTTATTTTATTTCACTTGTCATAAATCTTCGAACCACACTTTAATTCGGTTAACATAGAATTGGGTGAAAATCTTGGTGGGAACATGGAACCCGAAACGAAGACTTTTGACCTCTCTCTAGTAGAAAACCCTCAAATTAACAATCAATAGCTCATAATGGATCTTTCAATATTTGATTTAATAAGACATTGATAGGATTGGTTAAACATACATTTTGCAGGAGCTAAATCTGCCTATTGCAGGTCTTTCTTTAGGTCTGAAATGTTATCTAAATTATTAATTTGACATTAATTAACTTATCCAGACCATAATCAAATCTCGATGTCATCGCCAGACTGCGATGGTTATTGGATTTGGTTCCGATTTGCTGTTCGACTTCCATTCATGATTTAATCATGAAATGGATAATCTAGACTATGGGTTTTTTTTTTATCGTACCTAAAATCTCGGTTCAGAGTGGATCAATTTGACAGAAATTTTCAGCAAATTCCCTTTACATTATCTAGTTTTTAACTATTATACATCGTGAGAACTGCCGATAAGAAACGGAAATACATCGATGGGTATATCATGTTTTCATGTATATTTCTTGCGAAGATCAATAATCTCCAAATTAAAATCACTGGAAGTTTGTCATGCCCGTTGTTTCTCGCGAATCTTCTGTTTCATACTCATGATCTTCAGCGTCAGTTTCATAATACGCTCTAATTAAATTACACAATCTTAAACATACATTATGCAAGAGCTAAATCCGATTATTGCAAGTCTTTATTTAGGCTTCAGATGTCATAGAAATTATAAATTAGATCTTTAATATTTACACAACTAGCACAAAATCAACTCTGTAGACCCACGGATGGCTTGGATTTAAACGGGATTTCGTTGACTGATTTAATTTTAAATGGCGTCGTGAGCGGAGATTAACCGTTACGTTGACGTCATACTCCCGGATCGAGGCTAAATGATAGAGTGTACGAAGCGAGGCCGCTGTTGAGCGATACCTTAACAAATGACATCCAAACTATTTAAAAATAAACACAACTCTCGCTTTCTGTCTACAATTAGCTCCACTTGAGAACATTCACGAAGATAGTTGACCGACATTTTAATTCCTAAATCGACGATTTTAGCCGAAAACACTATGGTTCCTTTGAATGAAATTGATTTTTTTATTTTTTTAGTCTTTGTGTGTAAGAAATATATAAAACGGATTTGAACATCATTGCCAAACAGTGTGCTGTTGTGGTTTTTAAATATGGGGGGCCATTCAGGGCAGAGGTCTTATCACACGGTGGATTGTTCTTTGATTGCAGAATAGGTACATATGTACAAATATTGTAATTATTATTATTATTTTTATTTTTAAAGTCGATATCCTTTAAATGGGATAATAGTAACTGTTTCTGTCTAAAAACCCGGTTAAAATGGTATAGGTAGCAAATGGTCGTCAAAAAGGCATATTTAAAGACAAGAGTCCCATTATTATGCCAGAATATTGACCGCGCAAGGGGTTTCACCTGATAAACATCTTTGCCTGACTGTATGTATGCAGTCTTTGAAGTTACTAGGTCACCGTGTGCACGCAGAGGCCAGGTTTCTAAAATTACGAAGCCATTCAGGTCTTATTTCTCTGTATACATTTAGCTTTCATGCACACGACTATTTTACCAGTTTAGTACAATGTTGTGGCATGTCGTGATATAAATATTGATCTATAAAGGAAAAATAAATCCGTCACATTAGATTTCTACCTTTATATCCCTTTAACGGATAATTCTTAGGTTTGTTTTCATAAACACTTTTAAGAGTTCACTTCGATTTGTGAAATTTTAGTTTTAAAGTAAATAATACTTCTAAGTCCATTTTGGTTTTATCAGCCCGTGATATTTCAGAAGAGCGAGACGGATCACATCTCGGCAAGAAGCTATAAACAGTTGCGTCCCTTGGTGCTTATGGCCCAGGAACTAGAACCATAATTTATCTCCCCTTTGATATTCTCCCGTCGTCTCTTGATTAAATGTCACCTTCATACAGTCTACAGTCGATTGACCTGAAACCAAATGTAAATGAAACTTATTAGTAATCGATATATCGATGAAGTATTTAACATGTGGAACAAACGGTTCTTTTCGCACAGGGTCTAACATTATTAACACGGCGAGATATTTTGTTAGAGATAGGAATGAGTTACTTCATTGGGAATTCTTATTTACCACCCTTTCATATGCACAGCTATCCATGGCAATTATAGGATCTCCATAACCTTTTGTCACGTTAGGAATCAATTGTTACTTGGTTTTATGACGCGACTTATACATGTTCACCAAATTAAATAAAATATAAAGAACATTAGAGTGGTTCGTCGTGGGTTTATAGACTTCAATAAAACGATAATATAGGTTGTATAGAATTGTATCTTTGTAATCAGCTTTCACCAATATCATAAAATACAATTTCCCAATTAGACAGGTAATGTATATAAGTATCAATATATTTTCAATCATAAGATTTATTTTTTCAGATGGTTACATCAAATTGTCGTATATCAAGCATAGGGTTATGTTTTGTGCCCCGCTTTGCTTTATTAGGACTACCCCCATCACATATACGTTTTATTTCAATTAAAGGGGGAAAAAGGTTGTCTAAAATTAATAACAGACAATATCGACACAACCACTTAGACGGGACATCGGAATTTTCAAGCGCGGTACTCAGGGGTGGTGCCTAGTTGTTCGGATAGGACAAAAAAGGTCCACACGTGTGTACATAATCGTGCACGTAAAAAAAATATGGACAGTTAGAAATCGAAGGAGAGTATACGGAAACCCCCACTGCCCGCTGCAAAATTATTGTACCTGGCATTGTACACATAAAAATAAGAATTATCACGTGTTTGTCTAAAAATAACCGAAGTGTTGTGTTGACGAGACATTAAACACGATTGATACCACTCTTCGTAACATACTACATATAGTTAGGGTAAGTGCTAAAACATTTCGGATGGGTTTGCCCCAGCCTATTATTTACTGTTGCAAACTCCCCTTTCGTCTAAAATCCCTAAAAGCGCTACCTTGCCGGTGAAATGACGACCGAGTAGTGTTATTATTTCTACTGGGATACATTCAAATTTATTCTGTATGATATCATTTGGATCTTCAGCCCCAGGGTTAACATGTAATATGTCTATATTCAATCACGAATCGACAGTTGCCAGTCTATAACTAAATAACACTTTGGGCCTGTCTAGCATTGCTCAACGGAGAAAACTATTATTTTCCCTCCGGGAATTTGGTTTTATTAGAGACCATATTGTCTATTTACTTACTTAATATTAACAGCTCTCTGCTTACAGACACAATTCAATATACAGATAAAATTTAGATATAAAATGGCTTTTGTCCACATAGCGTCTTAGAATGAACATTTGACATTTCAGAATATTGATAATGTATAGAAACTATTGACATTTACATTTTTATTAATTTTAGTGCAATTGCATTGTCCCCTATCTTTCATTTCCATCAAATCGAAATAAAGGAGTTTACGTACACACTCATCTCTGGAATGGAGGGTACGTTGCATATACCAAATGGTTTGAAATAATTCACTATATACCCTGGATGCCCATTTGATTATTGTTATTGGTTTACTTATACTCTAAATAGCTAAGGGGTCATGCACCCCTTTGTCTTCTTTGTCAGTTTGATGAACAAAATATATAATAGTATACCTCGAAACTTTATCAATGTTGAAATGGACCAGTGTAAGACCTTGTTAGTGCTCAAGTGGCTCTCCGTTCTGATAGTTTACACAAAATCTAAAAATTCAGGTGGTATTCTTGGAATATTCTAGGTCGTAATCACCCACAAAAAACACCTGCCATAAAAGTGACCAATGTAGATAATGCTGTTAATGCACTTTAAGAATATGAACAGGTGGTTTAAGTTTGCCACCATGCCTCCGTGATGCATTTGACTATGGAAAAGGGCGATTGGTGTTGGTTGGCCACACAACATAATGTGTGCCCGTCAGTTATCGACATACTGAGCCATCGGCGCGTTCATGGCGAGAGTAGTGACTTCAAATCTCTGAGAAATAATGCTGAGATGTGTAACTGGAAATAACACCAGCGATCAGACCTTGCCATAGAGATGAAATTCCCAACAGTTAGTCCCAGAGCTGTTTGCTAAGACGATAATGTTAGACACCCTTTGCTCATATCGCAACTGAACAATGTCACGGTCAACACTTTTACCCCACATGGCCCCAATGAGACAAACTGGGTAGACGTGACTACTCAGTGGAGAGCAGTACACCATCACAGGATCGGCAACAGCTAAGAAACTTCATCAACTTCGGCTGCAGATGATTCCCTAACAATCTCTATAGGCGTGAACCCCAATCGAAGAGACGTCGGGATGTGTAGCAACTTTGACTTCAAAGAGAACCATACACCATCACGGGACCTAAATAAATTTAATGGCTCTTTAAGTTGTGATTCCTCAATAATCATCGCGATGTTTATCATGTCTCACTTCCGGGTAGACGTTTTAACAAGAGTCCATTCAGTGAAAACCATACACCATCACGGGTACTGCTAGAGCTAACAATATTGATTGACTTGAGTTGCAAGTGATTCGTCAACAATCTTTATGGGCGCGAACACCAAGAGTCTCTGCGCTGTGTAGCATGTGTCACTTCCAGGGGTGAATGCGCCCATTACCGACTCTGTAACTATCTGACTCCTAGTGACTTGGGCGACTTGTGATAATGGCATCATTACATCCATTACAATATTGATTATACATCGACGAAGCATTTGTTTCTTATAGCTTTTAGTTATTGCAATATTATTCTATACCCCCTCAATTGTTTTGATTTGTATAATATATTATTATTATGCTTTCCTCTTTAAATGATACTGACTGAAATTGGTAAGAAACCAGAGAGTCCATAGACAACCTCCGATTCTCATTTGTGACAGACATGTCTACTCGACATCAGGCGTTTATCTGAAAATTGCACGATTTGAGGCGAACCCTTAAGATCTACTTATTCGTGACATTGCCTTCGACAAATCTTTTCCGGAATAAACATTCATCAGTTCCAGTTTGGCAGTTGGACCATTATCTGTATAAAAGAGATGTAACTTGGGCGGGAATAACTGTTGTTTATAATAACAGCCAACGTCTGAACTAAATGCGTTTCCAATTATCGCTGAATATGCTGTGATTGTCGGCATAATTTACCAATTATTCTATTAAATTACGATCCTTTATTGAGAAAGGCGTTAACAGGAAGCACACCCCTATATCAACCGGTGCTATTATTTACAACGAGTCGATTCCATTTCAGGGAAATCAGGTTTCTTTAAAGTTAATAAAAGTTTGTCTAACGTCGTCATAGACGATCAATGTAGTCTTTTGTGATATAAACAAGCTTTCTATTAGCTTTACAATTGTCTCTTCGTTATACTAGCCACGCAGGAATAGACGCCAGTCGATTATTCTTATTACTTTGTAGATGTCAATAAACACTGAACCCCCCTATTCATTCCTGTGGTTCGTTCGATGTCATCCATCATGGGTACGTATTCTTAGTAACCATGGTGTCATGCTTCGGTGTGGTTTGTAACGAGAGTTTTCGAGAAGTCATGCTGATGTTTGGTATTTTCTATATAAGTTAATGTTAAACAGTTTTATTTTGTTATATCAATTTAAAAATGACGTGTTTAGAAACTGGCGTGATTAATTAACCAAAGGAAATTGAATAAATTAGAACATTTTGAGAAGAATCATATGCTCAGAAGTTAATTTTTGCCACAAAGGATATCAGAGTGAAGACGTCCACCAACTATTCAGATTAGTTTTACAGTTGGGAAATTTTGATTAATTATTGCCGATTTGAATAATTATCAGAAGGAATTTATAAATATTCTATGGATGGTCGTTATATTAATTAACAGGAAGCGTCAAAGATTCTTAAATCGTCACAAACCAAATGTAAACAGATTTAATTACTCTAAAACGGACTTTTAAGAATACGAAGTAGAGTCAACAGGATTAAAATGTCAGAAATATAATCGACATTTATCTGTAATATCTACCATACATGCTTTTCTTTGAGCACATTGTGACTGCTTTGAGTCTGTAGACCATCAGCATAGTATTTAGTATAGATTTTTTTATATCTTTAATTATTCAGATACAAAAACATAACGCTACCGTCAGTTTGTTTTTAAGAACTGTTAAAGTAAAGTTTGTCTATTATTCACATGGTGAACGCTTGTTATTAATTGTTTCTTTGAAAATACGTTGAACTGTTATTTCATCGACCATATGTATGTACAAATTTGGAGCAGAATTTGAACATGCAAGACGTATCGTTTCCAAAGAACTCCCCGTCAGCATTCGGCAAATACCAGTACCATTTTCAAACGAATTCTTTCAAGAAATATAGTGATTCGATTTGTTTCTTTGGATATATTTCGTTGATGTAAACACGCGTGATGAATACGATGTTCCAAATTAGCAATCTTATAAACATTGTTGGTGTTCACAAAATCCCGCCCGTGACAAATTTTCTCTATTTATTAGGACTTTAATTATTAACCTGAAGTAAAGGTGGAATTAGGAGTACAAAAATGTTGAAGTTCAGCAAACAGAATCTTGATCGAGGTTGAGAAAATTAAGGTTAATACATCTTGAGACAATGACGTTTAATAATTGTAAAAGGAGGAATAACTGTTTTTGTAATTCTGCTTGTGTGTACCGAAGAAACTAAACAATATCTATTGGCAAAAACATTTTAACCAACAAAATGGATAAATTGAGTCGGGACGGACGTCCAAATAAATCATCTGCCGCGAGTACAACCAGTTACAGCACAGGCAGCAGTGGGATTGGTTCCTTGAAGAGTGATGACCATTCTGATTCTGCTTCCCAAGGGTCAGATGGAACAAATAAACCCAATTCTAACCGAATTCTGAAGCTGATCCAGAAAGGAGATTGGATAGTTTTAGAGAATATTTTGAGAAATATAGAGAAGGGTCATAATGATCTCTCTCAGAGAGAAGAGGTAAGCTAGAGCCTTTATAGTTTCAGGTTTATAAGTGTGGGGCAGCCTCCGAACAACGTATGGAAGCTTTAAATTTTCTGAGCCCAGATCTAAAAACAATATGTATTCGGGTTTTACTTTTGGAACCCTTTCCGTGGCAATCAGTCCTTTTTTTTTATCACATTTTAATAAAAATAATTATTTACTTTCTGGTTCAGTGGGCTCTAATCATTTTATTAATCAATGGGGCTGGGATGTATCAACTAGTGTCTGTCAGATTTGGCCCTGATTTTGTATTAATGATGTTGGAAACCAACTAATGTTATGTGCCTCAATCAAAGACCCATTTACAAATTGCACTTTACAATGTGATTATAATCAGATGTTTGTTTAATCAGGGTTTTTTCTTCTGTTTTATTTTTCGTATTATACATAATAGGAACCATACAGACGAAACGAAAGAAAAAAATAATTTTAATCAGATCTTTCACTAGAGAACATTTATGTGTAAGTTTGCCTGTACAAAAGTTCACGACCACATGCCGGGATCGATGACACGGTTAGGTCCAATGTTAAGTTTTCCTGTTTGATTGGATGGAGCAGAAAGTAGAACGTTAAACCCCATTCCATTTCATTTCATTCTGTGGATAGATAATCCAAAGATGTAAAACTGAATTTTCACTGCAATGGTTTTTAAAGCTACTATGTAAAACAGTGTACTAAATTTCAATCAAATAAATACCCCAAAGCTTAACCTAAAAACAGAATGCTCATTAATTCTGATTAAAAAGAGCCAAAATTCTGTTTTAAAACTGACGCTGTCTCACAAAACCCAGGCAAACTTGATCGGTATATCCTGTATTATATACAACAGTCCATCAACCTTTAATCTAATACCCCAAAGTGAAACCTAAAAGAATTCCTGAAAACGGTGTTTTCTTTGATTTGAAGTACACAAAGGGCCATAATTGAACAATAATGCGAACTTAATTCATAACTATGTAATATTCAGCAACGCACAAACCCTCAATCATATACTTCGAAGTTTAACCTAAAAATTCCCGAAACCCCAATTTTCGTTTAATTTAAATTAACAAAGGGTCATAATTCGTGGCTAAGTGAGTAAGACGCTGACTCGCTAGCCTGGAGGTCGGGTGTTCGATCCCTGCATTAGCCGAGAAAGTTCATCCCGATTTTCCAGCGTGGATTCTCCTTGTCAGTGATGCAGGACGGAGGGCCTGACAAGGACAGCTGTCTAGTCGTTCGGATGGAACGAAAAACCGAGGTCCCGTGTACACATTGGCGTGCACGTAAAAGATCCCTTGGCAGTTGGAATTCGATATAAGAGTAGGCCGTAGTGCCGCTGCCCGGGCAAAATTTCCCTCATAGCCCAGTTTAGGAGCAGAACAGTAGGACGTTAAACCCCATTTCATTTCATTTCGTTAAAGAAGTAACGGAATCCCACCGAAGGCTAACTTGATCTTAACTCTGCTATATCAGTGTACCATCATCAATCAAATACCTGGAACGTAATATTCATTGTGAACAAAGGGCCATTAAACAGTATCCAAATAATGGATTCCCGCAAAACGCTATCTTAATCTACTATATACAGCCGTTTAATAATGTTCAATAAAATATATTTAAGTTAAATCTTAAACAAATCCGGAACACAGAACACATTTAACACATGGGAAAAAGAAATCTGGTGTACCAGGTCTATCCTCTATTTCCTTTTTCGTATATACTGGTATATTCATCCACATGTATCTGGGCCTGCTGTGTACCGTCGTATTATAACTTCTCTTTCCATCCACGAGAGGACATATTTTCGGTATCTTTTAAATTAAAACGGTATTGTTACTTAGCTCAGGATTAATCATATCAGCAGTTTCAAAACTTTTGTTTTTGAATTCTTTTGTTCAGTTAGACCAAACACTTCAATTCGTATATGAATTCTTTGCTTCCAGTCGTCTCAATAATTACAAAACCGATTTTCGTAGAATGACTTATATAAACTACCGTTCCATAGTTGATTATTTCTTTAATATAGTTTCTATGATCATTTAACCACAGCGATTCCCAAGAGGATGTTAGCTACAGTCTTTGTTTCAAAATTCATACATTTAAGTTTAAATAACTTATATACAGGGCATAAAAGAATATTTTAGTGGTATTGATATCGAATTCGTAATGGGAATACAAATACTCGTAATAGTAAAGAGAATTGTATAGAAAAATACAAACATTCTTCCCAAAATATAATTATGATTAAAATGGTGATTATATAACAGATAATTGTTTTATACATATTTATTTGCAAATTTAAAGAATTCTTTGCGTGAATATGTATCTCAGCAATCAGTAATCATCCAAATGTCCAAACCGGGATTAGAATATCAAAATGAAAAGGTATGATACACGAATCTGGAAAATATTAACTGTCCATGGGTGACAGTTAAAGGGTAGTTTCCATATACTTTTTTCTATATCAAAAATTTAAAGCAAGGAAACCACAAATTGTATTGTATTAGAAACAAAAATTAGATCAATTGTAAATTAGCCATATCTAGTAACGATGGACCCGGTCGTCTTAAATGCTCTTGGGAGGCCTCCGTCACCCAGCCTCCAGGTCTGGAATTTCATTGGCCTGCAGTCAAGAGGTCTACGGGCGAAGAAGTCATTTTACACCTAGAAAGATGCTATTTGAAGGAAACCATTTCTGTTTTAAGTGGATATGCCAAAATACATATCGAATACGATTTCCAGTCATTGCAATCATAACACCACCCTGGAATTCCCTATTCCTGAACTGGATCGCAAACGCTGTTTCCATTCCAGTAATATCTGGCATTATATGATTTGTATTCTCGAGAGGGTATAATTAGTTATGGGCATTTAGACTCTAGACGATAATTATGTCGTGTTCAGACTGTATTGTGTTCTATTCACTCTGGTATTGTAATAAACACTTGATGAACTCCATTTGGGTATTGCAATTTGAGAGCTTTCAAATCACTTATATATAGCAGGATTGTTGGAGATGCCTATAGAGAATATTTTACCTACATGCCAGTTTATCTATTTGTTTTAATTCCATTGTTGGAGCAAAGGCGGCGAAAACGGGAATACAAAGGTTGCGAATCCGGTAATGGCAGACCTGATCGAAACAAGAGTTTACCTGTTCTCCTGTTCTGGGCTATTGCTACCAGAAGCTACATGTATATTGATCCTACCCCCACCCTCTTCACCCAGTCCAGATATTGTACGGACAGGCATTCAAGTCCTTCCTTGGCATCCTAAATCAGTTTATTGTACACCACAAACCTTTCATCGGAAGGTGGTCTGCCGTGACCGTGAGATATACGAATACTGCGGTTGTTGGTTTAAATCGGATGTCGTATATCTCTAATTCGGACATTGATCCCTGACATCGCAGACCCTAGGTTTGTCGCTAGCCTGGAGGTCGCGGGTTTGCTCGCGGTGTTGGCCGAGAAAGTTCAGCTGGATTTTCCTCCGTGGTGCAGGATGGATGGCCTGACAAGGGCGGATGTATATTGGTGTGCACGTAAAAGATCACTTGACAGTGGGAATTCGATATAAGAGTAGGCTGTAGCGCCGCTGTCCTGACAAAATTACCCTCATAGGATACTCTATGGTGTATGCCCGTCTTCATTAGCCAAGCCGGGGCAGAACAGTAGGACGTGAAACCCCATTTCATTTCTTTTTTTTTTGCAGGATTATACGACAGGTCAATTTTAGTTTTAAAATAAATCCTACCAAAGTAAGAACCCTCCAAGTCAATTTATAGTCGCGGAACCCGAGCAATCTGTTAAGGCCTCGGATTACTCTTACTCTTGTGCTTGGAGCTTCAGAGCCTGTATTATTTGCCGTGTCCATTGAGATACCCGCTTAATTTGATTCATGTGTTAGTTCGGTATGGATATTATGTTTTGTGCAGTCAGTTGATACATGTTGGTCGAGTATAGCGTATGGCCACAGCTCAAAATGCATGGAAAATCCCCGTCGTTCTGTGCCGAATACAGGCGCAATATAGATACCAAGCAAAAGGAAATTGAAAATAAATTTGAATGTTATTAGCAAAAGGCCGTATGAGCAAATAGGAGGAATCAAATGGGCGATCAGTGGAATCTTTCTCGTTGGGTTGGTTGCTATATATAATGTTATTGAGAATCTTTATGAATTGTCTGCGATATCACTTCGGTGGAAGCAGGCGTTAAATAAAGCCATTTCACACATTTTTTATACATTGTGTACTTCAAAATTGTTCATTAAAACATTTCTTCTCTATGAAAATATAACTCGTCAGTATCCCATTGTTGTGGGGCAGTGGTTCTCAACCTTTTTTGCTAACGGCACACCTTGGTACACATAAAAAAATAGCGGCACACCAGACTAAATATATATGAAAAATATTTGAATTTTGCAAAATAAAAACATGGCAAGTCATAGACGGCAAACAACCATAGACACAGACTAGTCATTGACACATATAATGACTCAAACTAAATAAAGAAATAAAGAAAAATACAGCTATGAACTTACCAGTAGGCACCAGTGAATACGCAATTGGGATCACGTCGTTTTTCGCATTTTCTTAGTGTGCCGTTCAAAATTGCGCGGCACACTTAGGAAGATCTCGCGGCACACTGGTTGAGAATCACTGTTGGGGGGGGGGGGGTCATGTAAAAATACGATGACGAGAATATAAATGTATACTTTTGTCAGACAGGGACAGACAGGTTTTAATATTCAAATAAAAAAACATGAGATGAGAAAATGTAATGTAAATCAGTTTATATACGTTCATATTATATGCGTTGCCACCCCTTTGTTTCCATTTCTAGTTGCCAAAGAATACAGATTTAGGCCCTTTAACTATATTTTAAAGGAATGTTTTATGAATGGTCCGTAGCCATTCATTTATATACGACTGGCTTATATTGCAAGTTTTTTGGGGAGCATTTATCTGCGATAACACCCTGGGTGGGAGTGGACTTTAAGACCCACGAACGAACGGCGCACAAACATGGGCTGAACTAATAAGCACGCTTGAACTATCGCGATAAAATTATGCCAGGATGCCAGACTGCGATTTCTTCTACCCAGGATGCTCCTCTCAGAATTGGTTAGGGCAAAAGCGTCTCCTTCTAGCGTTTCGTTTAACAAACCGAGCACAGTGAAGTCCCGTAGGGTGCCAAAATGGTAGAGAATGAGAAACCACGCTGTGTGCGAGAAAAATCAGATGAATAAAAAATCTGGGGAAAAAACTTAGCCAGGAGGTCTCGGGTTCGCGCCCTGTGTTGGCCGAGAGAGATCCTCGTGTTTTCCGACACGGTTTCCCATTGTCAGTGGTGTAGGATGGGGTTTCGCGACAAGGGAAATGAAATGAAATGAAATGGGGTTTAACAACCTACTGTTCTGCTCCTATACTGGGCTAATGAAGACGGGCATACGCATATAGTGTGCTGTGAGGGAAATTTTGCCCGGGCAGCGGCACTATCGCCTACTCTTATATCGAATTCAACTGCCAAGGGATCTTTTACGTGCATTCCAATGTTTACACGGGACCTCGGTTTTTCGTCTCATCCGAAGGACTAGACAGCTGTCCTTGTCAGGCCCTCCTTCCTGCATCACTGACAAGGGGAAACCACGTCGGAAAATCGGGATGAACGTTCTCGGCCAATGCAGGGATCGAACACCCGACTTCCAGGCTAGCGAGCCAACGCCTTACTCACCTAGACACCGTGGCTCCTCGCGACAAGGGCGATGACCAAAAGGTGAGGTCCCATGTTAACATGAATGTCTGCGTAAAAACACTTGACAGTTGGAATTGGAGAGTAGGCCATAGCGCCGCTGCAAGGACAAAATCTCCCCCATAACACATTATAACGTATGCGAGTCTTCGTTAGCCCAATGGGTGCAGAAAGTATGACGTTTCATTTCTTTTCAGTTTAATGAGTATAATTATTGTATTATAGCAACCCGTCTTCTTTATCCCAGTCGAAGCAGAACAGTAGGACATTAACCCCATTTCATTCCATGTATTATAACAAGTGTTTACGATACTTTTATGTTCTATAAGATGTTCCAACTAGTTGACGAGTTATTATCGAGTTCTTCCACGGTTGGTATATAACTTAACAATATAGTTAATAAAGCATCAATAAATAGAGATAAGTAATGATATATTGTTAGATGAGTAGTTAGAATATCGATAATAAAACGATTGATTATATAAGTAATCAATTGGTCGATCAATACAGGATAATTAATCATTTAAAATTAGCGACACATTAATTGACGATTGTTTTATCGCTGACATGTGGTCTTTTAATACAGGTTTACTGGTTGTTATCGGATAGGGCGAACGACTATTTGACACTAAACATTTCACCATTATAAATCTGAATATGCAAAATAATAAGAACCATGAGACGATACTAAGAACCAAGAGACGATAATAAGAATATAAATCAAAATACTGGCACTTTTTTTATTTTATTTTCTATTTATTCTATCTTCCAGTGCAACCGAGTAATATTGGGCTATGTGAAACATGCTATAGAGTCGATTTCTAGCTTTATAGTTTTCCGTCAAATTATGCGTCATGACAACTCCATTTCAAACCTTGCCAATGATTATAGCAGTTCCCTATAATAGATTCATTCACCCGATTTGATGATTAATTATAAAAAAAAAAATATTTTCTTTTTTACAGGAAAGTGGTGTTACTCCGTTAATGATCAGTGTTCGGGAGAATAAATTAGTTGTTGTTGAAAGATTATTGGATTTAGGTTGTAATGTTAATGATAGAGCTAAGGTAAGTAATTCTTAACTCATTATTGAATTACTGTTGATCATGTTCACAAACTATCTAATATATTTTCATGCTTTCTGAATTCGTTTACTTGGGAGTTGGACCGAGGACTTCTGTTTAATTACCTCCTTTATCACTGGAAATATACTCTTCTAAAAAATTAGGGGATATTCAGAAACAATACAAAACTTCGGAAATGCACTGCTGTTTTTATTAGAGGTAACCAGTGTATATGTTAATAACAGGCTAATTGCCAACACATGAAGATAAACAGTTCATATGGGCGGCTTATCTGGCGGTCCCATTTCACTCGCAAATAGATACACCGTCAAGAGTGAAAATGGACGTTTTTGATATTTGTCTTAATAATGAGGAATTGCTCCACCAATCCTCATATTCAGCAATTCGTCGTGACATGCTCCTAATCAACCGTCCTATCACGATTTGGGGCAATCTGACCCACTCCTCTTGCAGTGTCACGGCCAATTCTTGCAGTGTTGTCGGTTGACGTTCACGTCGACGAACACGTCTCTCGATCAAATTAAACGTAACACACTAAAGCAAAGATCCACAGTAAATCTTATGCAAGAACCGATAGGAAAGCAAACATGGATAGATAAACCAGCACGCGGGAGTTTTCATCAACCCTTCTTTGAAGTGTCAGATTTGACAATGAACCTCTCCCACGTGTATGGCGCTATTGCGTGTCGCATGTGCAGCTCAGTGGTTCTGTTGGGGCGATAAGTTCTTCATCTGTGAACATACTCTCAAAGCATGTCAAGTGTCCATGACTATTTATCATATCACAACCTGCATAGATATTTGTATTTCAATATGTATATATAAGACACAATTTCGAGTTGTTAATTATAATCAATACTTAAAGTTAAAATAAAAAAATTCTGGCGCCAAGACATCTTTGGTTCGGTGACCGTCATGCTAGGGTCGCTTTGACGTATATCTTGGCCATGATCATGGCTTAATTTTGTAACTAAGCTGACAATCGTGAAAAGGCCTCCTTTATTCGATTCTGTCCGCTACCGAGGGAGGAGTAGGCTAGAATGAGACAACCCCGAGAACAAGAAGGTGATATAGATTTAGAGACAGGCGTGGCCCTCGTGTAAACAGTTTACTTTATGTATGGCCAAGGAGGTTGCTGGTGACCGAATGGATGACAAAAGGGTTCGTGGTAACTGCAGTATTGTACCTGTGTCCAATCTTATCTGTGGCTAGAATTGATACACTATCCGTGGCTTTGCGCAAATAAAATTAGGTTCAATTGCAAAATGTTCAACACATATCACAGTTTACATGGAAATAAGTAATTATGTTACAAATAGTAAAGAACGGAACACTGAAATCGTAATCTTATCTTACCGAACAGTTTTCCTGTCTTTTCGAGGTGATGTGAAATCGCGCGCGTGTTCTAATTCTGGTTCGGTGGACAGAAATTTTGCGTAGCAGTTGGGTTTTATATTATAATCATATAATTATACGGTAAAGTTTCACCCATGTTTCAATGGGAATTGGTTTATTATATGTTAAACATACATTATGCAAAAGCTAAATATGCCTATTGCAGGTTTTTCCTTGGGCCTGAAATGTTATCTAAATTATTAACTAGACATTAATTAACTTATCCAGGCCATAATCAACTCTCGATGTCATCGCTAGCCTGCGATATATACTGGATTCGGATCTGATCTGCTGCTCTACGCTCATCCATGATTAAATCAAGAAATGGATAATAGAGACTATGTATTTTATCGTACTGACTTTGGTAATGATGTTCTCGGTTCATAATGGGTCAATCTGACTGAAATTGGTAGCAAATTCCCTTTACATTATCTAGTTTTTAACTACATGTATTATAGTAGAACTGCCAGCGCCTCATCTAATCTCCCATATAATGTATCTTTAAGCTGTGTGCAGTACAGTTTGGGGTCGATTTAATTGGAAATTAAGGAAGTTTTAAGCCAGTAACTTCTTTGTCATTAAATCATGACAAAAACTGCTGAAAGGATCCATTCACTTGATTTGATATTTGTTTATTTGGTGCAATGTCTGTTTTCCGTCTTGTCCGCAGGTTTATCTTGTAGATTTTTGTTTTGCGTGTAGTGCGGTCCTCCTGCACTTACTATTAGAACGAATGAATGAAATGTGGTTTTATGGCACGTCAGCACCAACCGGGCTATATTGCGCCAAACATATGATGAGTTATACCAGACAAACTAAATAATAATCACAATAGTAATCTATATATACATAACTAAAAATAAATATCACAGAGACTATCAATTAAAAACAAATATCACAACACTTTATATATATATATATATAAACATATGTATATACATATATATATATATATATATATATATATATATATATGTGTGTAAAAATTTGTCTCTTTTAAAAAGTCTAGTAATCTACAATATAGACCCGGTTGAGCAAATAATTGATATAAGGACTGCCAACGGTAATGATTGGATCTAATATCCTTAAGATGACTTACTATTAGAAAGATCCACTACTGTGGCTGGAGCAAGATGGAAGAAAATTAGTGGAACCATTTCTAATCTTCGATGTTCGAGCAGCTTAAAGTTGTCCCGTCGCCCGTGTTGCAATTCACGATTTTGTTCACTTTCCTAAATTCATTTAGCGAAAGAAATAGAACAAAGACAGATTAATTGATTCTGGGTATCATGGAAACATCAATCCAGCTGTAAAGTCTAATCAGAAAGCCGTCCATGGAAATGGATCGGATTTTGGATCCCGAAATAGAATAAGAAATCTCTGAAAATACCAGCCCGCGTCGTTTTTTCCAGGCCCAAGGCAAGTTAATACTCAACTGTTTTATAAAACATACCAGCGTGGTAGTGCGGGGTTAAATGTTGAATTGGGATTATAAATGGTTGAAAACTGCAAAGTTTTAAAAATCGAAACCGAAATCAGAGAAAATTGGATACCAGCCACAATCCATCTTAAACTGCGAATCAACCATTCGAGGGAACTTGTTCAGAAAGGGGGGTGGGCACATAGCCATCTCCACCCATTTATTATACCGGTTAGAATTCTCATCGGATTCAAGCGTTATCAACCATTTTCAGTTTATCTTTGTATTTATAGGGGCAGGGTAAGCGAGTGTCTACCCTCCCAGCACGACTCTGTCAAAATATAGCTCAAATTAATGCTGATTCTTTCATTTCGAAAGCAATACACCAAACTCGAGAACTAGAAACCAACACTGCAAGATGGCTAGGCGTCCGTCTGTCTATTCCAGTACTGAAATTTCCAGATATTAAGTTGACATTTGAAGATACTATGTGGAAATTTGAAGATACCATGTCGAATTTTCATGATAATAAAATTAGATTTGAAGATCACACATTGCAAGTTTCTAAATTCAAATCAAATGAAAAAATAATATAAAACAACATTGACCCGTCAAACTTCGGTACATTTTTCGTTTTTTTTTTAGAATTTTCGTCCAATATTACCGTTTATACGCCATAACGGCACCCCGGAGATAGAAAAGGGGAGTGCGACATGGGAAATTGCTGCGCTGTCTTGCCAAAAGGAATCTAAAATAATCTGTCAGGGCTGTGGGGATGGAGACAGACCTGAGCTGACTGACTAGCGTTGCCAACTTCGTTCCTATCTAGAAAGGATTTGATCCGTTTAGATGCTTAGACGTTATCTGTCTTTGTTTGACCCTGATTTACATCACCATTCTAACATAATATTATCCCAGTAGAATGGAAAGCTCTCATACTAAATTAAACGTACGGTTCAGTATATATAGACACGAGATATTTGAACTGATTGGATTTCAGTGGGAAGTTGGGTGATCCTGGAAGGTGTCACGTTTTGTACTTGAGGCTCATGGCCATGCCGTGCCTGAACCTCAAGACAGTTGTTATGCACATCGCGTTATGTTAGAGTGGAGATGATAATCGGGGTCAACCAAAGACAGATAACGTCTAAGCATCTAAAAGGATCAAATCCTTTCTAGATTGCATATTATGCAATGCCGTGCCTGAACCTCAAGACAGTTGTTATGCACATAGCAGCATCGCGTTATGTTAGAGTGGAGATGATAATCGGGGTCAACCAAAGACAGATAACGTCTAAGCATCTAAAAGGATCAAATCCTTTCTAGATTGCATATTATGCATAAATGTGAGTGACGTCTTTACCATAACCACGCCTTATAGGCTTAAACTAAATTGTTCTTAAGAGTTCATTTCACCTCTAGTTCTGTGATTAACCTACAGATAATCCTGCCAGGATGATTATTAATCGACTTGGTTTCGAAGGGCTTATCTGAGCTAATCCTGTAGGAGTCGAGAGTTTTCACCTTTCGGGATCCTGGGGTTTGAGATTTATCTAATTTTTGTCGGAAACCGGTTTTTCACTCTGGATATTTTCTCCCATTTTGGCAGCCCCTTTTAAAACAGCTAGAATTAGACGTTATTCCTCAGAACCGCCCGAACTATTTCGAAGAGAAGCGTAACACTATGATTTTGTTATTTTGCTGTGTGTACTGGGTAGAAAAAATCACCATCTGTCTTCCTGGCAGCCCTAGAGAGGGCTGGTTCTTATTAAAATCGTTCGCCGGGTGACAGTACCCCCCCCCCCCCCCACACACACACACACACGCGCCACAACACGCGACAACACTGATGATAAGAACTCTCAGCGAATCCCGTTTTAGGAATCCCAGGATGCTGCGGAAAAGCCTAGTCGAGCTTCACTAGCGAATTCTCCCATTCAGGAAATCGTCCGTACATACTTTTGAAATTCGACGATGGGTGTCCATTGTGGACTAGCCTGTCCACTTCATCTTTCCCCTTGATATCTCTATATAGGATTCGCCCTCCCCTCAACACGCGACGACAATCATGATAAGAACTCTCAACAAATCCCCACTATCCGGGGGTTGAGTCCCTAGCTGTGACCGGAATATTCAGTCTTACCCTCTATTAAAATCTTTGCCTACATTAATTCTTTCTGGGACCTAGTCTGTTTCACGAAATTTTAACTAAGATAAAATCCAAACTTTAGTAATTTGATTGGATAATATTAGATTGATTTTAGTGCTTAGCCCATCACAATTGAAGTATCTACTAAAATTTGGATTTTATCTTTAGTTAAGATTTCGAGAAACAGGGCCTTGAATAATTCTTTAGACAGAAAACTGAAAGGGAAAAAAAGCGGCCTACTTGGTTAAATTTTGTTTCGAAAATTTAATCAAATAGGTGGCTAGAGCTTGCACTTAACTAGTTGAATAACTCGTCAGAGTTCAATCAATTCAATACTTGATAAAATTATAATATCCAATTCGAATCGACTTCTTCAATGACATATAGGTCAGCTGATTCCGCACACCGGAAGTACAATTTCGCGGGGGTTCTTGTTGTTAAACAGGTAGGATGGAATATATTTATTTCAGGCAGCTGCGTGGTGCAAGTCCATCTAGTGAATACAATCTAAAACCTACGAATTTAGCACAATTAATAAAGCCTACTTGTTAATGATACCGTTTTTTTTAAAAGAACAAGGTAAACACATTATTCGATCTTATTGATTCTCCCGAAATTGTGTCTTTGATATTAAATTCTGCTATACAAATTACCAGTTATAACTACCGGACATGTAACATTTCAGACCAATGCGGATATGTTTGTATGTATTATATTCTATATCGGGCCCATAAATACATGAATTTTGTGTATTCTATATTTTATTCAGATATATGGCGTAATAACAGACCCATTGAAAATCTAAGACCAGCTTACTTTGAGAAATTCACGAGCGTTTGTTGACCTTAAAAAACATAACAGATATCGTACAGGTGTAGGATTACAACTGGTAAATTGTATCTAAAAATTGTTTAACTTATCAATGAATTATCTGAATTTAACAAAACAGAAAATATCAAAAATAATGATGTTTGTTTTAATTTAATAAAAACCGAGAGACAAATAAACAAGTTTAAAAGGAATTAAATAAGTGAATACATGTCTTTAAATAGCATAATCATACTGTGTAGTGTTAGGTTCACGCTGTAGATTGTCTGGTTTTTATAGCAGATTAAAAGAAAATTGAGAAATATACAAATCCTGACCATCAAGTCATCTGCTTTTCACAGCATTCACCTACATATTTCTTCTCACGTCTACCTGTGTAAATATTGGTTTTTATTTCAATTTAACCAAAAAATGACTAATTAATTTGAAACGAGAAAACTTTACAAGAGAAACATTTGGATAAATTAATGTCATGATAGTGTGTTGTAATATTGGGATTGCTGGATTTGGCTAAAACATGAAACATCAGCAATAAGCTACTAGCTGCTAGGTTTAAGGAAGTATATGACAAAATGATAATTAGATGATGAATCTTGTGTACACTTGTATCGATCCTGAGAGTGTTACTCATAAAAGTGGTCATCTAATTATTTTTGCAACAGTGGAGCCAGCTGTATTGTCTGAGATTGAAATAACTCAAATAAAACTAGAACTGCGAAGCAGTAATGACGGGTTTCACCGGTGCCACGTTACCCTTGAACTTATGTCACTTCCGGTACCAATGAAACCGTTAAACAGGTTTCCACATAATCATTGCACACATGAAATAAAATGGACGCAGAAACAACCAAATCCAGCAATCAATTCATTTGCTACATGTCAGTGATCCTGTCAAAATTACATTACTTCCGGTGATAATGAAAATGTTAAATTGGTTTATGAAATCAGAAATAGCATCATCACATGGTGAAAATTTTATGTAAATCCTATAATAATTGCCACCTTTATAGACCAAAAACCTTGAAAAATGACTTGTAGAAAATTGCCTATTTCTCTGCAACCGTACAAGTTAGAAACCATTTTGAGGTATCTGTATGATCGAATGAGTTCATTCTATTTGTTGATTGGAATCAAATATCATAATTTTAAAAACATTACAAATCTGATTCATTTGAATAAAATATCTGTTTTGAAGGCTAAAAATACAGTTTTTGCCAAAATGACGTTACTTCCGGTGATAATGAAAATCTTAAATTACTTGTATGAAATCGGAAATGGCATTAGGTATCACATAGTGAAAATTTCATGAAAATCGAATAATAATTGACACTTTTATGGACAAAAAACCTTGAAAAGTGACCTGTTGAAAATTACCTATTTCTCTACAACTGAACAAGTTAGAAACCATTTTGTGATACCTATATGATCGTATGGGTTCATTCTATTAGTTGATTAGAATCAAATATCAAAATATTAAACAAACAACAAATACGACTCATTTCAATAAATTATTTGTTTCTAAGGCTATAAATACAGTTTTTACCCAAATTTCGTCATTTCCGGTGACATGGAAAATGTTAAATTGAGTTGAACTAGTCACAATTGACATTACGCATCAAATGGTGTCACTTTTATGAAAATCCAATAATAATTGACTCTTTTACAGACACAATAGCGTAAAGAGTGACTCATGCAAAATTGACCATTTCTTGGCAACTGCTCATATTACAAACTAATTTTGAGATAGATTCTCTTCGTATGGATTAATGCTACAAGTTTATGAAAGTTGCGAAGAAATATTTTAAAATATGAAAAGCCTGAATGGGTTGTAAATAGCTCATTTTTTCACCTTTTTTCACCTTTAAATCAAAATGACCCGAAAACGAAATCGAAATTAAAAAAACTGAGCCCAATGTTTTCTGCGCCTTTACAGGGCACACACTTTCAGTCATACCAGATTTGAAAAAAATAATATTTGCTTTCAAAAAGTGGTACCGAACTGTCAAAATTGTAGTTTTTGCTAAATTTACGTCACTTCCGTTGCCGAAAGGTAACTTTACCGGTAACAAAAAAAATGACATTTTGGATTACGGAGCATATGAACTTTGTTTTATACAAATCGAGCAATAAATAATTAATCCAGGACTGAAAAACTGAATTAGCCAATGGGGGTCAAGGGAATTTACGATGACAAAAAATGGTGCCATTTTTGGTCAAATCAGATGACTCTTTAACCCTGGGTAAAATACCACATTAAAATATTCATGAATAAAAAAGTTTTTTATAAATTTTCAAAATTTGGCGCCTAATATCTCCAACGATTCGTGGAAAATCAAAAATCTAAAGAACCGTGGCTATGTGCCTTGTCTCTGGCTATGTCAAAATGTATCCAATGTTAAAATCCGACGATTATTGTTAATATTACGGCAATATTTCAAAAATCGACGATTTCGGACATTTCGCATTGTCGCAGAACGTTCGAAATAGCTTTAATCTCTAAGTCACACCCACTTTTCCAGTAAAACCGAAGACATCGAATCAATCCGACAAGTAGTTTCTGAGATACAGTCAAATTGGAAAAAAAAAAATAATAATAATAAGAAGAATAATAATAAGAATAATTTTAACAAAAACAATAGTGTTTCACACAAGCTACGCAGTGTGAAACCCTAATAATTTTAACAAAAACAATAGTGTTTCACACAAGCTACGCAGTGTGAAACCCTAATAAAAGGCCTATCGAACCAGAGCTCTGAAATTTAAATTTTAAAGTTTATTTGATAAAAATAATCCAATAATACTATCAAATTACCATTACAAATAAATCTTTATACATCGTATTTGTATGACTTACTTGATAAAACATTAAAACAATGAGATCTTCAGTCACTGCATTTCTCTAGAGACTCGAGGTTATAAATTGTTTATATCATTATACAATATGACAAATGTCTAGTTTTTGTTAGGATATATGCATGATTAGCTCTATACAGTCAAACTTTGCCTGGTGAACTTGACATAAAAATCAAGGGCGGATCTAGGGGGGGGGGGACCTGGTGCATGCCCCCTATCTTGATTTCTGGCAGAAAAAGTCCCTTTATAATTCAGTTTAAATGTATCACTGTTACACTCTAATTTGAATTTGAATCTGAGTTTGAATTTCATGAAAATCGGACCGAAACTGTCTGACAAAATTGCTGCTCCTTGTATGCAAATAGTGTAAAAGTATGTAATACCAAGGTTGTGGACCCTCTAGAAGTCACAATTTGTATCCAATTTTGGCAAAACTTAAAATATATCTTTATATCCCAAATATCTCAGTCCATTTCGATATTCGCGCATTTTAGGCCTTAACTTCCTGGATTATGGACCCTGATTGTACGAAAAATCACATTTTTTTTTAGCTTGTTCTATATCCATCTCTTGCAAAATGTGTATGTATCTTGCCTGGCAACCGCTGGTTGTAACTTTCTGGATCCCTTGTTGTGCGCTTCGGCACTTGCGGCGTCTGTCCACCCTCGACAATTCTTATCACTTGATGTCCTCTTTATCATTTTTTTTACAATTTTTGTATTCTCAATATAATCATGAGCTGTGTGTTAGCTGATGTCTAGATTTATCATTTTGTAGAAAAAAATGGCGGATAAAGAGACAGTATCCCGGGATCCAGGAATGCTTCCCCTCAGAAAACATGATAGAGATACATAAATCTGTAGAGAAGTATAGACATAGGGCAATGTTGATATCAGAGGTATGCCACTCCAGATTTCATTGCTCAACATGTCCATTATCTGCAGTTCAGAGCTCTCGATATTAGCTTTACAAAAAATGTCTTGACAATGAATAAGCTCAGTTTACAGAAAGCATTTAGTCCGAGGACCTGTGTATACCATTGGTAGCACGTTACAGAACCTCGGACAGGTGGCATTCTCAATTAGAGAAGACCATAGTTTTTATTGTTCCTAGCGTTGGTTTGATCATAGGTGAAATACCACAATATAAAGAACAATTCAGAACAAAAAAACCAACTTGATTAAGAATTACTGTGTTTCAGTATCTGTTAGTTCTATTGAAAATGTCATCTGTGGGGTTAAGTTCAGAGGATTTTTTTAAAAGTCTTAACCAAGTTTTAAAAGGTCAAGTGCACATCACATCCGCTGAATTAGAAACACTCGTTCCATGATGATAGTGATGTATTGTTATTAATAGTATTGTTACTGTTGATATTGATATAGAGTGGAGGCGATTATTGTTAGTTTCTCTCTAAATATTGACTACAGGAAGCAGATTTTACCGGTTTCAATATACACAAAGTGAATTTATTCCTAAAAGCATTTATAAATGCCATGTGAATAAAAAGGCTTTTATCAGCAATTTATATAACAGAAGCTGTGTACTTGCTGTTGTGCTGTCATTTTTGTTGTTGTGTTCTCTGACATATATGGTGATTAATGTAATCAGGTTTAATTTAATAGAAGATAATTCATGTGGTCATTCAATACATGTGTAATAGAGTTTTTAATAAAAACAATAAAAAACCCTTCATACTTTATTACATTCTTCTAAACCTGTATGCCAATAAAATAGTTAGAACTTGAAAATCTGTCTCACGAGCAGATGCTGTGAAGCACAAACTTAGCCCACCATAATGCTGTTTTGGGTTATTTAAAGTAGCTAAATCTCTAACTCAAAATCATCCAGTGTCTTCGACATGGAAAACACGGATTATTTGTCAATTTAAATCAACACTGATGTTGTGATCTTATCGGGAAAAGATGGGCTTCTGATATCCAATATTTAAAACTAAATAAACATTTTCCCATTGGTACACGAATCGTTTACCATAATGCATTTCAGCCTTATTTGTAACAAGAGTCTCGAAGAACGAGGCTAGACATATTCCAGAAATCATGTCAAACGGTGACGGCATATTCTTACCTGGAGACCATGCACAATGAATACTATTGATGTAGACTGAAATAACTAGACGCTAGAGACTGAGACGTCTGGCATATTTCGCCGAACATAGCTGATTAGAAATCACAGTAAAAACAGAAACGATTGAATGTATTTCAGTTTATATAGATTCATATTACATTATTATGTGCATTGCGACCCATTTGTGTCAAGTTCCAGGTCCCAAATATTAGCGATTTAGCTCCTTTAACTCAAAAAAGTTTGCTTACAGATTGTGTGGAATCTTTTTGGAAACCCTTGCATACACCATGACTCAGTTCATTGTTTCTGTTCTACGGCATCATGTGCAAAAACTACTGTTAGTATTATCATACCATGTAACAAGTGAAGAAAAAACTGTGCTTAGATTGTGTTTGTGACTATAACACTTGTAATATTTGTAATTAAGTTAATTGTGTGAATAGATTCTGTCAAGTTTTGAGAAGTCTGATAAGATCATCATATTGACATAATTTAGATGATGATAATCTACCTGTCATATATCAAATAAAATGATTTCCATTTATCTAAACATTGATAAAAAAATACAATTACATTGAAAACGCTGGCACTTTCAATGAAATGGAATTTTACAGTCTGTGCTTTTAACATGTGCAAGCTAGTAGTTACGATTGACAGCCCAAAACAAAATCAAATGCAAAAGCTATTATTAATTAAGCCGACGTAGGCTAACCTATTCAACCAGTTCAATGGTTCTCATATTTTTAAAGAACATGCAGATTCGTTTTGTTTGTGAGAAATGGAAATAAATGGGTCCATAATAAAATTAACGAAATAAAATTTGTTAAATATTTGGGTGATTTTGGGAAAAATTTCAATTGATTAAACATACATTATGCAAGAGCTAAATCTGCCTATTGCAGATCTTTCTTTAGGCCTGAAATGTTTTCTAAATTATTAATTAGACATTAATTAACTTATCCAGGCCATAATCAACTCTCGATGGCATCAGATTTCTCCGATATTAAATAGATTAAAACAGTTCAGCCATATTTTGATTTAAGCTAAAAAATGGAGGAGCGAGACTTAACTTTGAACAACCAATACGGTGGTTCAAATTATTGCACGCGTCTTGTCAAACCTTCAAAGGCTTATATCTTCCCTTGCAATAGAGTATTTTGAATGAAATTTTCAAATTATTTATTTTACTTTATATATTTTCGAACTATTATAGCAAGAATGGCTAGCTCTTTATCTAAATCAACAAAAAACAATCAGTGCACAATAATTGATTATAGAGCTTGCATAATTCAGTCATCAAAGAATCTCCTGACAATGTATTCATGTGGTTTAAATTGCTATATATAAATCTTTTTGTTTGAATTCAATGATCCATAGTATGTGATGTAGAATGGTTCTAGTGAAACAATGCCCTGATTTTTTTTTCAAGTCCCATATCAATTATATTGGTTTAGTTTTTTTTAAAGTTGATTGCACATGAAAGGTCACACATTCACTTGTTGGAAGTATGCAAATAGTATTAAAACAATTGTTTTAATTATAAAATTATTTCTGAGACACAAAGTTTCAATTCCTAGAAGAATTACTCCAACTACCCCTTCCTTTCCAAACATAAACATATAGATGATATCTTTCCCATTTTCTAGATTTATTATGGTTCCTATTTTGCTAACTTTAAAATAAACCAGAAATGATTTTTTTTTCTTTATTCCACTAAAAGATAGATGTACATTACATAGAGAAAGAGGTTAATTAAGGTAAAGCATGAAATAAAAAGTGGTCAGTTGGTTGTTGAATTGGTATCCTTAGATACTTTCAATGAATGAGTGAAAAAAATGATCACTGGATATTACATAAGTAATGAAAATAATTGACTTTAGAATCTTACTTTATTGCACTGTTCTATGAGAACAATTTTGTCCTGACAGCAGTGGTATGGCCAACTCTTACATGTATTTCAATTTCCAACTGCCACTGGTATACAATGGTCTTCAGATTTTTGTCCCATCTGAATAACTAGATGCTTTTCCTTGCCAAGGGAAAACAAAGTTGGAAAATCCACTGGGATTGAATCCAGGACCTGCTGTATGGTCGAGAACTCAGCAGCACCTACCTTCACAGAGTCACTGTGGGCATTAGAGCTTTACAATAATGGTTCCCATGTGCTCTTGTGAAATTGATGACATTTATTTGAAAAGCTGTATTATGATATGGGGTAGTGTCACAGTATTGTAGATGGGTAGATTATGTAATATTGGCAGATATTTGATAAAAAAGACAAGAATTCTATTTAATAAGTTAATTCACTCATACATTTATTTCAGGATAATCGTACAGCCCTCCATTATGCTGCTAGCTATGCTCGTGATGATATCATTAAATTATTACTCAACAGAAAAGCGGATGCAACTCTTCCTGGTGGGGTAAGTTATTTTTCCTATTTTGCAGATTCTTTAAGAAAATATAGGTTGGTATTTTCCTAGAATTGAAAACACTGGTATGTTCTCTTTGTAGAAGAATTCCATACATTGGAATTTCTGTTATAAATTCTAATAAAGATAAACAGTATATTTCCTCTGAAAGTTAATATACTGGTATTGTAAGTCACTGTATCACAAATGTAAATAAAGTACTTTATAGGGTGATATGCCTGAGAATAAAATTGGTGAAGAAAAGTAGATTGTGAAACCCCATTTCATTTCTGAAAATTAAAATTTCAAGAAATGCAGCGGCTCAAACAGATTCTTATAACTGTACCAATTTTTAGTTCTTTGGTGTTTTGGAACTAAAAGATGTTGAGAAGAGAAAACAGGTAGTTTCATTTTTTAAAAAAATAAATTTCCCGCAAGAAATATTAAGCAACATTTTAATGGTGTTCTCGAAGAACAAAAGTTCAAATTGGTGGCTTTTTGTATGTGTTTTTGCCTGTCAAGAATTTTGATTGATTGCATATTTAAGGATCACTACTTGATCTGAGAGTAGCCTTGATTTAACTCCGGTAGACAAAAATCTATAAACTGCATGTAGTTGTTGAATAAATGTATCAGAGTTATAATTATTGATATAGATTTTCAAAACGATGTTAATGTAATTTTTTTTCAAAGTTAACAGCATAAAGTTACACAGCAAAAAAATAAATTTTGTGAACTTTTTTTTGCCTGTTTTATTGCTTGGAACAAGTTTTGTAATATTTTTATGAATGGATTTTACCTCCGGCAAAGTTTGTTGCATTATACTAAATTACCTCTTGATCTAATTCAAGACTTCGATTTAAGTGCCAGAGGTTAAGTTTATTGCAGGCTGAATCTATAAGCTAATTATTAAATAAATACAGTTTTTAGCAGTTGAACATCGAATTGTTTAAATATGTAACAAATATGAAACATATATTGAAACCAGACAGGTTTGAAAATCCACTTTACTTTGCACTTGTAGTCATGAAACAGAAACTAAATGTGGGTTGATTCAATACTGTATGCTTTGATCTTAGTTTTTTCACATATACAGTTTTGACCTTAATGTTTAGTATGTTAATATCGAGTTGGATGGCGAAGACTGTATGTTTATTTATTGGAATACGCAACTTAACTAAACACAAAAAGAAAGAAAAAAGTCATTGGGGAATCAATAGATAAGAGAGACATTTCTACATAAATACATGTCTTTATTCAGTTTATTGATTTGCTTAACAGTTAAACATTTACTTTCATCATATTTTTAAAAAACATTGATGAATAGATTAGACTATAATTTAAATTATAGCAATAATAACACCATTTTATAACTTAATAATACTAATAATAATAATTATTTATTCATAGAGCTCCGATAATCCAATATTTTGTTGCCCTATGGCACTATTACATTTTGATAAAAGTACAAATAAAAATATATAAAAAAATATATGAATCAAAAACCATAAAAACTCTAAGGTGTATAAAACATCTCAAGAATAAGATTTAAAAAGAAACCAAAGAATCACCTATCAACATTGCACAATTAGAACTAAATATGGTATGCAATAATAAAAAGCAAACTCTTAAAATGTTTAATCAATTAACACTTAAAATGGCTTTTAAAAAGGTGGGTCTTTAACTTTTTCTTAAATAACAGGCAAGCAAGGGGAATCGTTAATCCTCAGAAGGTAACTTATTTCATAGTTTGAAAGGAGCAAAACTTAAAAAAAAATTCACCAAATGAGGATTGTGCATGATAGGAAATTAGTAAGTTTTTGTTTTGTGTCGTAAGTTTGGGTACAGGAATATATGGGGTGATGGAGCTGTTTGAGGTAGCCAGGTGAATCTTCCATATTAATGATAGATTATGTTAGAGAGAGTATTTTAAATTCAATTCTGCTAGTAATTGGTAACCAATGCAGTTGATAGGGGCGATATGTTCACAAAGTTTAGTTCTAGTTATGATTCGAGCAGCTTTGTTTTGAATTTTTTAGTAGTCTTTTTAGCTAAAGAGAAGGCAAATTAAACAATAAACAATTACAATAATTAAATCGACAGGTTACAAATGAGTTGACAAGCATTATAGAAGTATTGATATCAATAAAGTTTCTTATGCGACCTATATTATATAGTTGAAAGTTGACGGATTTAGTACATGTTCTTTCATGTCAAGATTTTTACCAAATTTAACGCCGAAGTTCCGTAAACTGTTACTTGGCTGTATGATAACACTACCTACTTTAACACAATTTGTAATAATGTTTGTGAGTCTATGATCAGTTCCTAGTTCAGTTTTATCATTGTTTAGTTTTAAATTTAAAAAGTTGCTTTTCATCCAGTTTTTTACATTATCAATACACTTCTCCAAATTACTAATTTGTATACTTTTGTTATCGAGTGTTACAACCACGTATAGTTGGGTGTCGTCTGGGTATATATTGTAGTCAAAATTGTGATCTCTAAAAAGTTTACCAAGTGGGCAAGTATAAGCCGTAAATAATAACAGACCAAGTACTGATCCTTGTGGGACTCCATATTTTATGTAGACTGGTTTTGATGACTGCTTATTTATGACAACAGACTGTTTTCAAGAAGTGAGATACGATTCAAACCATTTCTTTCAGGGCATAGCCAACAATTCCAAAATAATCTTTTAACGTTTAAGTAGAAGTGTTTGGTTGATGGTGTCAAAAACAGCACTTGGGTACATTTATTCTGTCCAGATTATTTATGATATCGTTGTGCACTCGAAGTAAAGCTGTTTTTTTGTAGCTGATTGAAAGGGTTCGTCTAAATGCTGAAATTTTAAGTGATCTTTAAATCCTACAAGTTTAGATAAAAATAATAGATTAGATACTGGCCAATAATTTTTGAAGATATTACTGTCTAAACTACTTTTTTTATGGATCAAAAATCATGCAGTTTTTGTCTCTTTTAAATTTGTTGAATAAGGAATAACTTTTATGGAATGTAAATTTCAAGTTCCATTTTACATCCAAATTAAAGATATTTGTGCACACAATACATATTAAGAGTTCTTTGGATGTAATATTTCAAAACTTTGTGAGATTGTTGATTAGCGTAAAAAGAAGAACCCTATTAGATTTTTAAAATTTCCGATTCTAAATTTCAAGTATGTTTTGCTAGGTTCTCTGTCCCTTTATATTTTGACTTTTAAAATGAAGTCGATGTATCAGTGGGATTGTTCATGGGTATTGGATGCATAAGTTGGATTTTTCAAAACTTGCAAGTATATTGATTTTAGAGTTAGCATGTATGAATTTACTGCTAGTGGAGCCCTTGTGTACATGTATATTTAGAAATACCTCAAAGAATAATTGTACTACTCTTACAAACTGAAATATTTGCTAAATAAGTTTGTAACATGTTTCGTATAAAGATCCTAGGAGCTCAACCATTTGATCCATTTATATTTTTCAGATCAGAATACATGCAAAAAATAAAATAATGTTAAAATCGAGACAATAATGTTTTAATGTTAAGATGCTTATCTTCTGACCAAATTTGTTTAATTTTTATCTTTTAACCAAAATGTTTTGATGCTTACCTTTTGAAAAAATATTTTTGTTATACTTTGTATGATATTATTGATCTTTTGAGAAAAATAATATTACAATCTATGTAAGAACAAAGGACAGGAACTAAGATTTAAGATAAGACCATGCTTGCTAATAAGCAAACATTTATCAGATTCAGCAAAAATCTATGATGATATCTCACATTACTGTTTTCAACTGAAGATCTGCATCCTAGTTATTAAGAGCTATATTTTTATACGCCCACATTTTCATGTGGACATTATGCCGTCACCTGTGTCTGTCCAGACGTCCTTCCGTCCACTCTACAGGTCACAAATTTTATCTGATTTTGACGAAACTTGAAATATATATCTCCCACAGATCTCGGTTCCATTAAATATTGGCATGTATCTGACCTAAACTTATGGTTTATGGCCCCTAATTGTACAAAAAATCACGCTTTTAGTTTGTGGACAATCTGACAATCTAGAGGTCACAATTTTCATCGGAATATTGATGAAACTTTATATGCATGTTAAAGGACAATATTGGTGTCAGTCATTATCACATATGTGATAGAACTAATTAAACATGTTCCAAATATAATTTAATCACAGAGATCATTGCTACGATAGCTGAATAATACAGGTTTCCTGAATCGGAAGTGACGAACGCCAAAGGAAAACACGAGCCATCCCTCTATATAACTGACTGAAGTGACGAGTGATAACAGATACATGGGTGAAATTCTGCTCACTTCCGATCCTTTGTTTGGAAGGGTTTATAAACCCAGATTAAGAAACAAATAGACAGACAGGTCCGGCCAGGACAGGCCACGCAGGTCTGGAGTTACGTCGGACAACAGCCAATTAATATGTTACAGTATTGGTTCTTTAATCAAGTTCTGGATGATGACAAGACTAGTTTAACATCTTAAAATACTTTTATTCTCTGCTTCTTCTAACATATTATATACAAAACTTAAGACTCTGTAATTAACTTGTGTTGATAGAGCCATGCCCTAGCTCTGCTAGGCACGAGTGTGCCAACTCCCAACTCTTACATTACATGGCCGTTGTCCGACGTAACTCCAGACCTGTGTGGCCTGTCCTGGCCGGACCTGTCTGTCTATTTGTTTCTTAATCTGGGTTTATAAACCCTTCCAAACAAAGGATCTTATTAGGCATCTGGCTAATGTATCATATCAAGTTTAACATTCGATACATGCTAATCAGACAAAGAAAGTTTAAATAAAACATGCCAGCAAGTTAACGTTTACATAATCATTACATAATCACATAGACCAAAAACTTCAGGCATGTCGATAACGAACGGGTGTCAAGTTGGCAGGAAGCGTCTTTAACATCAGATAATCTGATTATGTAACATTATGGCCCCTGATTGTACGAAAAATCATGTGTTTTAGCTTGTCGATTCTCTAGAGGTCATTAGAGGTCAAATTTAGAAAATTTGAAACTAAAATGCCCAACAAAATGGCTGTTCTTTGTACGCAAATTGTGCAAAAGTATGTACATGTAATACAAAGGTTGTGGACCCTTTGGAGGTCACAATTTTTATCCGATTTTGAAAACTTAAAATATATATTTATATCTCAAAGATCTCAGTCCCTTTCTTGATTATCTCTTGCAAAATGTGGGCATATCTTGCCTGGCAACTGCTGGTTTATCTATGGCTTGATTGTAAACTCAGAGCACAATAAAAACAGAATCCTTATGGATAGAAATATGGTATTAGCAACATAATTCTTACTTGCTGACCCTACAAGAACCCAAATTCTGGTTTTAATTGACTAAATCATTTTAGAGAATTCATATAACTTATAACGATTTACAACCTGATTAAAATATAGATCTATATTTCGTTTCGTTTTTTATACTTTCGATGGCCTACACTACATGTAGATCTAACAAGTTATAGTGGGAGTTCACGTTCTATGACGTCAGGTACCAAGCAGGCGAAATTTGACCCGATTACGTCAGTCATTCGATTAACCAATTAGCGACCGCCATGTATTTTTTTTATCTACTTTTGCTTTGTTTTGATTTCTATTGCCGCTAATGTCTACCCACAGTTTCGCGCAAAAAGGGTCAAACGCTCGATTCAACAGACCATTTGATTGGCTGACCCCTCATTTCAAGCAGAACACGAGTTAAATAACAACACTTCCAGATCCAGGTGTAGTAAAGACAAGTAAAATCGAAATTTTGAACTATAAAAACGAAACGAAATTGGATCTGTGTTTTAATCAGATTGAACAATTTAGGACTAGAAACAACAATTTTTAAGATTGCTCCCTTCCTAATTACACCATCGCTTGCAAATAATCAGTTGAATTCTTTTGGCAACCCATACAGCCAGGTAGGACCATACTTGTAATTTTATAAGTGATAAGGACACAATCACCCTGAAATACATTTACCAGTATCAGCCATAACTCAAAGCTTTTGAAAAATGATCAATGATCTTTAAAGTTACGTAAATCAGATAAATTGACCATAATGCATTAATGCACAGATAATAGGTTAAATAAATTATTACCTGTAAGATTAATCACTGATTTAACTGTTGATATTATTCCAGGCAATGTTTTATAAAGTAGGTTAGTTACCGTTAGCATTTATACCTTAGAGAATTGTATTTTACAATTATATAAAATACTGAGATGCAGTGTAAACACATCACTGAATTAATTGGAACAGTGGGAAGCCAGAATATGAATTGTAGGTGTTCCCCATTGGAAATGCAACAAAATCTGATCGATGGGAAAATGTCATTTATTAAATAAAAAAATATGACAATGTTAAAATACAAATAAATTATATACATTAACTCATATATAAAACATATAATTCTTGTTAGGTTTAATAATCCAGTAAATTACAGTACAACAAAATAGACTATATTATACATGGTGGAAGGGGGTGAAAATAATACAAAAAAGATCAAAATGAATTAGTTACTGCCATTTAAAGTTTATATTTGGTTTCTGTTGATTTCACTCTATCTTTATATTTCTATATAAAGTAATTATAATATATCTTCATCTACAAGCCATCAAGTTTGCAGCACCAAGAATGAAAAACAAGAGTTCAAGAAGGGTAGAGATTGAGACATGATCTATATAAAAATGTTACGTAGGCAAGTCCTTTTGTTGATTAGAAACCCACAAGTTACATGTTCTAAATGATCGGATCTTGTAGACTAAGTGATGTTTCTAGTTCTACGTTTAAGTCACCTCAACATCAAATGCAATGAAAATAAACCCAATAATCTCCCTTTATAATGATAAAATACCTCTGATTATTTTTTCTATCGACTTGTATATCTAGTTAATGCAGGATTGATGTGATTTAGGTCTGAATGTATGACGAAGATTGTTTAACTGTTTATTCTGTAGAAAAGATATGAGTATGATTAACGTTAACTGAATCAAACTAGTGCAGGACTATGTCATATAAATAGCTAATCCTAATAGCTCTTTCTAATCAATAATCTTTTAGTTATTTCGTTCTATCCCCCGATTAATTATAATATCTGTTTTGTTTAACATCGATATTTCTGCCATTCCATTAAATGTAATTTCCCTGAGCAGAATAATAACATTAGTTCATAAGTCTGTTTAATTGATTTTACAGTGCAATATTTTTCTGATACGTTATCAAGAAATTTAGGATTAAGAATATTTTAGAGAAAACGAAATCAATAGAAACAACGACTGTGTTGACATTTACCTTGACCCATTTCTACTCTTTTGTACAGAAATCCATTGTTTCTGTATTGCATTTTTTTGCATGTTTTCTTTCTGTTCAATTATTTTGCTAAAGACATAACTCCTTCCTTCCATGGTTAAAATCTTTTTGATTTAGAAATCAACTGCATTTAAAACTATGATCTGTGAGTTAGTAAAATGTTTGTTGAGCAAGTCAGCATGATTAAGTCTAAGAGAGCTTTTCAATCAATATTGCTAATCAATACATTGATTATCTATTAGTTTATATCAAGGTGCTATGTATTATATCTTTTTTATTTGCTTTATTTTTCTATTGCATAATATGTTAAAAAATCTATAAACAAAACTAGAAATAACAAACATGAAGTTGAGAAATTGCAGATGCCTGTAAAATTTACATTGTTTTTTGTTAAATGTATTTTTTCAGTACAAACAAACAATCAGCAAAATCTCTCACCAGGACTTTTTCCTCTTTTGTTTGTTGATTTAAAGAAAGCCTATGCTACAGATAACCATGTTAACAAAATGATTATTTGAAAATTTGAAGAAGGGTTCATTTGTTAGAATTTCATTTCATGTAACCCAAAACTTCAGGTTCAGCTAATAATATGTACTCTTTACAATACTTGTCAGTATATAACAATCAAATAAATCAACAGGATCATGTGATTTATTTATCCTTTGTTTCGGGGGTGGGGGGGTCACGGTGGCTAAGTGGGTAAGACGCCTCGAGGTCGGGTGTTCGATCCCTGCATTGGCCGAGAAAGTTCATCCAGATTTTCTGGCATGATTCTCCCCTTGTCAGTGATGCAGGATGGATGGCCTGACAAGGACAGCTGTCTAGTCGTTTGGATGGGATGGAAAACTGAGGTCCCGTGTACACATTGGCGTGCACGTGAAAGATCCCTTGACAGTTGGAATTCGATATAAGAGTAGGCCATAGTTCCGCTGTCCGGGAAAAATTTCCCTCATAGCACACTGTATGGCGTATGCCCGTCTTCATTAGCCCAGTTCAGAGCAGAACAGTAGGACGTTAAACCCCATTTCCTTTCCTTTTCCTTTTATCCTTTGTTTCAAAGAAATTTCAAGTTCAATGTGGTGCCCATTATATGAAATTTGGAGTAGTAAAATGACGCAAACAATGTAGACCTGAATTTGAACCATAACGGAACAAAATAAACAAAGACATTTTAACAACATTAGGACCTGAATTTGAATCAGAAAGATAAAACATAAACAAAGGATTTTTACATTTCCTTGAACATGAATATCAAAAAGGAGAAATGATTGAACACATCAATAACTGAATGTGACAAAGCCAATTGTTGAAAATTATGATTTATTATAAAGTCCCACGAGAAGGACGTGCAAACACAATAAAATATGTTATGCATTGATGGTTTGACATTAATGTTTTATATTCTAATGATGACTTATTGTCAGAAACAATTACTTAAACCTGCATTATTGACACAACTAGTGTATGTCAACTAAATGGATTGATAACTGAGTACAGGAACCTTTTAATCTGAAATAACTGGAGCAAAAGCAGACGTATTCCCCAGATAACACCAGTGGTACTGTAATGATAAACTGCTACCTATATATGTATCCACATAATGATGGATCGTGTTGGGTATGCTCGATAACTTGTGGAATCAATCAAATTAAAACTCAGGTATATAACCTGCTTTTGGGGGCGGGGTGTAGGGATGGATTATGGGAGGGCAGATTTGTATTGCTCCTGGGGTAAAAAAAAATCTGTTTATTTTCAACTATTTCCGACAACTTCTTTCAGAGAACTTATAAAACGCATTGAAGCACTTTGGCAAAGAGAGTCCTATTGTGATTATTCGATTATACAGTGTTCATCCAAATAGAAGCTTTTGATGATTACAATGGGAGTTATTGCCCATGGTTGCTTTGAAAAATCTTGTGAAGCCTCTAAATGCTAAGCCTTAGCACATAGACTGTCCAAACCACCCTAACTACCGCCCCAAACAGTCACATTGAATACAAAGGTCAAAGGATTAATTGTGGTGGAAGCAAAATTAAAGTCCCATCAATACAAAGTGGTGAATAAAAGGAGATAATTACGTTATTTGAAGTTTTAACACTTAGACCTCGGTACAAACTGCAAAACATTGTAGGCTATAATATGCAATATAATTAGAAAATTTATGCTGTAGTGTTTCGATCTGCTGTATAGTCAAGGGATCACAAAGCTACTGGTTGGCATATTTTTCTTTGCCTAGAAAGCTTGAATATGTATATTTTTAAAAATTTCAGCCCCAGAATCAGCTTCCAATCCACATGGCCTGTAGCCGAACCCATGGCGCATTATTGGCGGTACAAGCTTTACTTAAAGTCTCAGGAAAAGATGCCAGATTACTTAAAGATAAGGTTTGTTTTCATTCAAAAATATTCAAAAATATTATTTTTTATATGCCTACCTTGTCATCAATATTCAAATAACAATTGAATATTCAATTCTTTTTAAGAAATTCTGTTTTTGATATAACACTTTGAGTATTCAATTCCATTTTAGAAATGACACTTAAGTATTCAATTCTGTTTTAAGACATGACACTTGAATATTTCATTCTGTTTAAGAAATGACACTGGAGTATTCAATTCTTTTTAAGAAATGACAGTTGGATATTCAATTCTGTTTAAGCTATGAATTATCCAAGCTTTTTCCAATTTTAATGGATGTAATTGAACTAAGATTCCTGTAGGAGATAAAAAAATAGTCAAATTCTATTCATTTTGTTGATACCACAAAATTCAAATTATTTAAATTAAAATATTTGAACAAGCCAATATTCTATCTATTAAGAATTTCTTTGACATTTTTTGTCATTATTACAATTAGAGTTTTCATAATTCCCAAAAATTCTTATCCTAAGATCCGGAGGAAATTTGTTTGCCGTCCATGATTCCTGAAACAAACAGTATTCGCTAAGAGTTTGCATTATCATGGTCGGCATCTGATGCACCCGTTTGCGAGAAAATTAGATGAATTTGAAATCTCAGGGTCCCGAACAGTGGAAACCTAATTACAATAGGCCTATTAATATTTGAAAAAAAGTATATGTGCATAATGATATCTAAATGTTTTTATTTTTTACCAGGCTGGATCCATTCCATTATTTTTAGCAGCTGAAGTTGGTAACTTGGCAGTGTGTCGAGAATTATTACTACAACAGACAGCAGAACAAGCCAAATCACAACGACCTGTAAGTTGTTATGATGGACAGATAGGTGCACTTGTCTATTACAATAATTTAACATTTAATACACACATAGATATATATTTTGAAATATTTATTCTAAACATCAATGTACCAAAGTAATTTAAATTGAAGAATTGTCTTGTTCTTGGAAAATTCTTACTGTGCATAGTATTTCAAAGAAAATTTGGAGTCATAGACCAGAAAGCAAAATGTAAGCATAATATCAAATAGACCTACAAGATGTTAAAAAGGCATTATGTGAGAGATAATCTTGCCTATTGCAGGGCATTTTTCTTACTTCAAATGATATATAAATTTTAGACATTTATTCACATGACAAGCCTATGGTCTCTAGAGCATCTAATGGCTTAGATATTGAATGGATTAGTCACTGCCATATCTGCATTAAATGCTAATATGGACGATTAGGCCAAATTCTTCTCGATAATGCATGACATAACTCATGGATGCTGTGGATAAATGACCTGACAATAGAGTTATAAACAGATATCTATTCTTATATGTTAAACGTTTTATTTAGATTTGACTGAAATTTTCAATATATTCATTTTTCTTTATCTATGTTTGAACTGTTATAGTCAGAATTTCCAGTGCCTTCTCTAAATCCTGCATAATGACTCTTTAATAGAAATTGTATTAAACCAATTTTGTCTTTAAGAGATAATCGTTACACTGTGACATTGTCAGTCTGACATATTACAGTAAATCTTTACACAAAGTTTTTCACAACTTGATGAGAAGTTTGTCTAGAGAAACTAGTTTGATTATGATTATTTTTGACAGGATAATGGAGACAGCGCCCTCCATATTGCCTGCAGACGTAGAGATATTGATCTAGTCAAATTAATGATTGATTACGGAACACCAATTGATCTGCAAAATGTAAGTACTTTAATTCTAAGTTATAATATTCAAGAAAATTTCGAGATCCTGCTGTGATAATTTAATGGCCGACTAGTTTACTTAATTGACGCTTATTAAGTTCTATAGAATTGTGTGGATCTAATTATTCTTGTGGCTTGTTTATTCATCTTCAACTGGTGTCCTGCACTATTGAAATGGGGAAGCAATGTCTGAAAATTCTAATGAATTTTTTCGGACAACACCGGGATCGAATACTGTATTACTGAGTATCAGTATTATCACTGAGTCACCGCTTGTCAAGAGAGGGAAGATATTTTTAAATTATGCCCGATTATTGCTATCAATATATTATTGATATTTGTGTGGTATAAGTTACTGTAGTGTGTCATTATTGCATGAGTGCTGTTTGCCAGCCTATAATTTCTAAAGAATATTGACAATAGTGTAAGACAATAGATGTTTTGAATATTTTATTTCTGATTGTGTTCCGTAATGGTATACATGCAGTGATATTTACCTACTAGGGATGCAGTAGTTTAGATAGATTGGGGGCGTATAAAGGGCTTCAGCACCCCCATCTGTGCTTCCCTATAGTACAAAAAACCTGAGTTAACTTGGGTTCATAGCCAAATCACGAAACTGAATATGATTTTGAATGAACTAATTATCTAGAATGAAAAAATGGCATATGATGTGTCTTGGCATTTTAAAGAGCATAAAATTACAATCCCACCAGACAAGTTTCAAGGATTTTGTCATTTTTATACAACCACATTTCCATTTGGACGTATATTGTCATCGCCCCTGTCCGTCCGGACCTCCATCCACAATTTGTTTGTAGACACTTTACAGGTCATAATTTGTAATGAATTTTGACGAAACTTGAAATATAGGTTTACCCCCAAAAGATCTTGGTTACTTCCAATATTGACATGAGTCGAAACGAAACTTCATGGATTATGGCCTCTGATGGTACAAAAAATCACGTTTTTAGCTTGTTGACACTCTAGAGGTCACAATTTTTATCCGATTTAGATGAAACTTGAAATGTATGTTTATAAACCAAAGATTTTAGATCCTTTCAATATCCGCGCATATCAAAACACAACTTCCTGGATAATGGCCCCTGATTGTACGAAAAATCACGTTTTTAGCTTGTGGTCCCCTAGAGGTCACAATTATTATCCGATTTAAAAAACCGTTCAAATATATCACCGTTACACCAAATTATATGTGTATATATCCTAGAGATTTCGATTTCTTTTGATATTTGGACATATCGGACCATAACTGCCTGGATTATGTCACCTGATTGTTCAAAAAATCGCTTTTTTAAGCTTGTTATTTGTCCATCTCTTGCAAAATGTGGGCGTATCTTGCATGGCAACTGCTTGTTGTATTCTAAAATCCGTTTTAAAAATCAATCAAATTTTGACGGTTTCAATTATACTTTAAACAAAGACATTGATTTTATGTTAGTAATTTAAAGAAATTGTCGAAATTTAGTGGTTTTTGTTAATAAAGTCTGATATTAAATGGTTATATAAAGCTGTTTTGTGCTGCGAAACAACACAAGTAATATTTTTAATAATACTTTTAATAATGTTTTCAGCCTTTTGAATAGTTATGAAAGCCTATAATATTGACCCCCCGGAGTGTCTCCATATAGTTAGTAAACACTCTCATAACCAGTCATTCGATAGCTAACACTTTATTGTGTTCAATATTGAATCATTATAACATGAAATATTTTAAGTAGAATTAAATACTCTTCTGGCCAGCATCTTCAAACAGTTCACATTATAACGTCATCAAAATTGATCGTCGTATGCCATTTATGGTTAAAATCGTGGAGAATTTTTGGGAATCAATAAAAAAAAGTAATTATATTAAAGAGTGTTAAAGAGATGAAAATATTATAAATTAGGTAGAAAATTAATGACAATATTTAGAATGGTTATAATAAAGTATAATAGTTACTGACTATAATAAATAGCTACAGTCAATATTTGTATGTATAGACTTTTGATAAGATGCTTTAGAATGTTAGTTAGAATAAAAATCAATATGCACCACATATATGTGACCTGTGATACTGATAGCAAAATGATACGGAAGTCGCAAGCCTTTTATGATACGAACAACAATGTTAGAATAGGCTTAAAATATATTTTCGATGATATAACACAAAAGATAGACAAGAAGAGTAAACATTTTCCTCATAGTACACTGCATGGCATATGCCCTTCTTCATTAGCCCAGTCAGAGCAGAAAAGTTATGCCCGTCTTCATTAGCCCAGTCAGAGCAGATGAAGACCCCATTTCGTTTGATTTCTTTAGTAGTGGGAGGAAACTAAAGCTATGAATTTGACTGTATCACATATCAAAAGCAAAGGTATTTAAATCAGTACAATGCCTGAGTTAATATACATGCAACATATTTCTCATTAGATCAAAGTGATTGCGACAACCAAAAATAGATTACTAGATATAAAATCAGTTACAAAAAAAAATAATAGACACTTAAAGGGAAGACCAACGATTTGAAACAAGGTTTCTATAAATTTTAAATATATATTTAAAAATTTTCCCTCCTGTAACACAAGCAAAAAAAGTTTTTTAGGCGATAACTAATATTTATTAAAACCAGAAGTGATGTAATTGGCTCACCATGCTCTCTAGTGTTTTTTTGTAAGCATATGGATTTGGTATCAGTTTAACACTGTATTTTGTTCTCGCGTCATTGTTTGACTGAACATCTGATCAAAGGAACTGTTTATTATAATTATATAAACATGAAATTATGTTTTTTAAAGGTTAATTAATACACAAAGCCATCAGTGTAATTTTGGGATTTAAAAAATATGTTCAAACCATGATCAGTCATGGATTATTCCATTTGATTTCATTGTGCACAAATATTAAGGAACTGTTCTACAAGTTTGTAAATATGAAAAAAGACAGAAATACAAAATCCTTGTATAAAGAATTATGATATATAGGCTGATTATATTGACAACAAAGTTTCACTTCGAAAGACAACATGTTTGAAATTTCTCGGCCAATCATAACAGGTTGAAGCTTCTCATGACAAACAAAATGGTGACCTCCAGTGACATCACATGGCCGAAAGCTCATTAGTGCACACGAATATAAGTTTCAGGCCACTTATTCACCGAGAAATTGGCACAGGCATAACTGCATAACAATAGTATACTTGAGAACATGGCCGACCAGCCATCAACATAAGCGGAAGATCGACTATTCTTCCACCAATAATTGTGATTATATATTACCCACCCCTCAACTTCAGCAGATGATCCAGTAGATCCACCATTCATCCACTTAGAATTGTGATAATATACTATTCAAAAAAAGTAGGGGATATTTGATTTTGGGGGCATAATACTAAAATATGCAAATGACTACGAAAAAAGTCACTATAGAACCTAACAGAAGAAACATTTCCAGTTACATGTGACGCCCAAACGCACCAATAGCTACCGCATGGAATGCAGGTGATGCTTGGGATCATCATGGGGGTCCAACCCAAGATTTGCACGATTCTGACTTTGAATGTTACAGTCATTGTGGCATTAAATTCCAGGGTGGAAACATCAGTTTAATTGTTTTAGTGACCAGAAAACAAATTTTGATATGCGTCGGCTTACCCAAAATGAAAGGTTACGTGCCCTTGGCATGCTACAGATCGGCACAACACAGGCGGTTGTGGCGCGGACGATGAATGTTTCTCAGTCTGTCATAAGCAGGCTATGGTCCAGATACCGTGATACACAATCTGTACAGGACAGACCACGCTCAGGTCGACCAAGGGCGACAACTCAAGCCCAGGATCGATTTATCCGTACCTTGGCCTTGAGAAATCGTGTCATCACAGCAAATCAGATCAGCGCTCGTCTTCAAACAGACACTGGTGTGAGAGTGAGTGGCCAGACGATTCGGAATCGACTGCATAGGGGTCACCTTCGCGCCCGACGTCCTCGCGTGATCCCTTGTTTGAGAGATCATCACATTCAGGCAAGACGTCGTTGGTGTAGGGATCGTCAACACTGGGATAATCGACGCTGGAGCAATGTGATGTTTTCAGATGAGTCAAGGTTCACTGTTGATTTTTTGGACAGACGTAGGAGGGTGTGGCGTCGTCGAAACGAGCGCTTCCAAGACGTTAACGTCATCAGACATGATCGATTTGGGGGTAGTTCTGTTATGGTGTGGGGAGGCATCACTGTTGCTGGAAGAACGGCTTTACATGTTGTTGCAGGGCGTGTTACAGGCCAGTTCTACCGGGACAACATCTTGGCAGTCCATGTTGTGCCGTTCGCACGACGTCATGGCCGCCGTTTCATCTTCCAGGATGACAACGCAAGATGTCACAGGGCCAGGATCGTTACAGGTTACCTCCAACAACAGAACATCACCACATTACCTTGGCCAGCACTGAGTCCCGACCTCTCCCCCATCGAGCATGTCTGGGACATGCTTGGACAGAGGTTACGTCAACGTCAACAACGTCCTGCCAATGTCCAAGAACTTGCTGCTGCGTTGCAACAGGAATGGGACAATCTGGACCAAAATGACCTTAGACGTCTCATTAGGAGTATGCCACGTCGGATCAATGCTTGTTTGGCAAACAGAGGAGGATTTACCCGTTACTGACTTGGTTTTGATGCTGTGGTAACTTTGCTGTTTGACCCCGGGTATCATTTTACCCTTATAATGGTCAGTCTGTGCCTTACTTAGTCTAACGATCATTTGGAATAAATCGATGAATGTGAACTTCATTTCATTTTGTCATTTGTTTCTTCGTCAGTTTCATTAGGTGACTTTAATAACACTTAAAAATCAAATATCCCCTACTTTTTTTGAATAGTATATAATACCCATCCCTCAACATCAGCGGGTGATCAGCCATTCATCCACTAACAATTGTGATTATATAATACCCAACAATCAATTGTTCATCCACCAAGAATTGTGATTATGAATTGCATGTACATGTACCGTTCTGGAATTAATAAATTTTATTTTTGTAGGCTGATGGTCAAACAGCTCTACATTTATCAGCCTGGGAGGGTGATGAGGCTATGGTTAAATATTTATATAATTTACGTGCTAATCCTAATGTTACCGATAAGGTAGGATGCTTTTTATTTCCAAAAATATACTATATATTTTAAGGCCATGGACCACTTTAATGTATGTACTAAGACTGTGGACCTCTGTAGTACTGAGGCTGGTGCCATATGTAATAAATCTACTGGGACTGTGGACCTCTGTAATACATGTACTGAGGCTGCGGCCATCTGTAATGTATGTACTAAGACTGTGGACCTCTGTAGTACTGAGGCTGGTGCCATATGTAATAAATCTACTGGGACTGTGGACCTCTGTAATACATGTACTGAGGCTGCAGCCATCTGTAATTATTGTACTGAGACTGTGGACCCGCTACATGTACTGAGACTGTGGACATTATTTAACATTTGGATATTTTTTTGTTTTTCCTCAGTTTGATCGTGTACCTCTACATATTGCTGCTGAAAGAGGACATTCACATATCGTGGAATTATTGGTGGATAAATTTAAAACCTCCGTAGCTGCCAGAACTAAAGATGGTAGTACCTTAATGCACATTGCATCACAGTTTGGTCATCCTGATACAGCCTTGACCTTCTTAAAGAAAGGTGTTCCATTACATATGCCAAATAAGGTAACATAAAAATGAAAGAAAATATAACATCTATTTCAAAGCATCTTTGTATTTTTTTGTTTGTTTTAAGTTACAACCATCCTATATTTGTGTAAAATGTCGTCAACTATGACAATTCTTTCGAATAGTATATGTTCCTTTAAAATACCTAGTAAATATTTTATTGCTTCGAGTGGATTTAAACTGTTATTGTTGCTTTCTATTTCATTGATAAACTTAACCTAGTGTTTCTGACCACTGACAAATTTCAGATTTTTAACTTGTCTGTATATCTGTCCTTTACAACAATTGACTGTGGTTTAAATTTGAAGATAGTCGGGGCTGTAGATCCATTTGATGTTAAACTGCTGGTTCAAGGAGTTCACCTAACGCGACCATTGACCACTGCTACTTTCTGTGCGAATCATTTGTACTCTTAGGCGGTGATGCCTGTGGAAATTCCCAGATGAAACTAACACATTGCTGATTTGACCATTAGTGTAAGCGACTTCCAATGAAATAGTAGTAAATCAATCAAATGCGATTCCTGCATTCATATTCACAGTCAACGTTAGCGCTCAGTGTAAACAGAGCTTAAGACTAGGAGTCAGAGAAGATTATTTTGATGTATCTTTTTTACGAAATTCTTTAATGTATTTTCATTGCAGTCCGGAGCTGTCTGTCTACATGCAGCTGCCATGAAAGGTCATACATCAGTGGTTAAAGCTTTATTACAGAAAGGTGCTTTAGTTGATTCCAAAACGAAGGTGAGATTTATCATTCGTTTTAAAAAAACAGAATTAACATGAATCTCTTATAACTTATCTACTTCACTACGAAAATACTTTGTAATAATTCATTTATTCCTTTCTTTTTGTTTTATTATTCTAATTATGTACTAATAAGAATTTTATTTATTCAGGATGGTCTAACAGCGTTACATCTGGCTATAGAATATTGTAAACCACAGGTTGTTCAGACGTTATTAGGTTATGGTGCTGCTGTAGAACTTAAAGGTGGACAGGTAAGTAATAACAATACCTACTTCATTTAACAAAAAAATTAGTAATGAATTATGCTGTTGTTGTTTGATATTGATATGTTTGTAATTTGATTTCTTGTAATATGTAAAAATTGATAATATTATAAATTTGCAGTAAAACCACATTGGATTATGTTTAATTTATGATATGAAAATGTTATTAAGTGTTTCTATGATTGAATCTAGGCTATGGAAACACCCCTACATATAGCTGCTAGAACACAAGAAGCTGAGAAATGTGCTGAGATGTTGTTAAAATCTGGAGCTGATGTGAATGCAACAAGAGATGTAAGTATAACAATATATCATAGTAGGGGAGACCGGGGCACATTGAGCCAGTTTTTGCATCTAGTCCTCTCATTCCTCACCTAAATCATATGTTGGCTTAAATTCACCTGATGATGTTAAACACTATTATAGCTTACTAGCTGATAATATTTTAATTAAAATCAATTTAAAATTTAGATCTTATTTTGGTTATTGAACCATTGAACCACATTATGGGGCACATTGAATCGTCTTTAAGATAGGGCATAAGAAACAAAATAGAGCCAAATAACAGTGACAAAATGGTTTATTAATAAACAACATGCACAAAAAATGCTTTTTCATACTACTTGCACTTAAATTTTTCCAAATTAATAGAAAAATGAACAAGGGACAATACTCTTTTTGTACCACCAGAGTTCATGGGTTCAGGTAGGCACATTGCAATACTGTTTTCGTCAATACATGAAATGTCCTCAACGACAGGTTTAATAAACTTTCCTGGAGCCTTTAAACTTTGACGATAGAACGAAACTGTGGTGTAAATGATTCTGGCTCATCTGTTTCCGACTCATCTGTATATTTATCTATTATTTTACCAACATACAAAAATTCATCATCTTGCTTTCGCCTGTCAGTTTTACATTTATGATTTCATACCAGATCTTTAAAAAAAAAGAAACCTGTATCAGAAACCGATATTATAACAAATTGAGCAAACAAAAGAATAATAATTACATTATTTGGGGTACATTGAACCACCTGTTCAATGTGCCCCAAAGACTGTGGTTCAAACTACCCCGAGTGACTAATTTTAAAATTTTCTTAATTAAAAATGGTGTCTGTATCAGAAATCTGTATCAGAAACCGATATTATAACAGATTGAGCCTACAAAAGCTCTTTAATAATAATTACATTATTTGGGGTACATTGAACCACCTGTTCAATGTGCCCCGTAGACTGTGGTTCAAACTACCCCGAGTGACTAATTTAAAAAAAATTCTTAATTAAAAATGGTGTCTGAAATTTTGCCACAAAAAGTCATTGGGAGAAAAACTGACCAATGGGGTACTTTTAATGTAGCAATATTCACAAGGTATTATTTCATTATCATATAGAGAAACCTTAACATTACTTTATACTGAAAAATTTACTAAATCGCGTTGAAAACAGAAAAAGTACCATAAATACTTACTAGCAGATTGATGTCCTCTATGAATCTCTGTCAAGGCTAAGGCCTTAAAGGGGAACATCTCCCATTATCTGTAGCTGGATCCACATAATACAATAAAAAATATCATGGGTGGCTCAATGTGAACGTATGGTCAATGTGCCCCGGTCTCCCCTACATAAAACCATCAGGTTTTGGTGACAATTGTAACAAAGCCAGGCCTGAAAATAACTGTTTTTCTTGTACCTGAGAGCATGTCAGGTACTATTGAACTGTTTTTGTTGTACCTGAGAACAGGTCAGGCACCATTGAACTGTTTTTGTTGTACCTGAGAACATGTCAGACACTATTGAACTGTTTTTGTTGTACCTGAGAACAGGTCAGGCACCATTGAACTGTTTTTGTGTTACCTGAGAACATGTTACTCACCTTTGAACTAGTACCTTTCATTTTGAACTTTGTGTCAGACATTAAAAATGTCATTTAAACCCAGAAAAAAAGGACAGGTATCAGAGTTATATTGTCTGACAATGTCTGTCTGTAACTGGTGCCTTATTTCCAGACTTGAAAAACGCTGGTCGATGCTACATTTTATATAACATCAAATAAAGCCCAGTTGATGATGAATAAATACGGTGGGTCACTCTTTTCACGCGGTGATTTGATTTAATCATTTTTATTGTAGAATGGTGAGACAGCATTACATATAGCCTCACGACATGGTCAACTTGGAATGATAAAAGTGTTTTTAGAGGAAGGTGCTAATGCATCCAGTCATTCAAAGGTAATATTCATTTATCTTAATTTTAGTCAGGATTACACATAGATGAATTCCTATTTTAAAGCTTAATTTGACTATATTTGGTTACAAACGTCCAGTTTCAAGGTTTGATAGATATCTCATGTATGATTGTAAATTACTGTTTAAAGAAGCTAAGTCGCTAATATTTGGGATCTAGAAATTGACACAGATGTGTCGCAACGCATACAATAATGTAATATGAATGTATATAAATTGATTTACATTCAATCGTTTCTGTTTTTACTGTAATTTCTAATCAGTTAGGTTCAGCGACATACGCCAGTATTCTCAATCGAATTTCAATCTCTAGCTTCTGGTTATTTCAGTCTACGCCGATAGTATATATTGGGCATGCTCTCCAGATAAGAATATAGCGTCACCGTTTGACATGACTTGTGGAATATGCCTATCCTCGTTTTTTGAGTCCCTTATTACAAATAGCGCTGAAACGCATTATGGTACACGATTCGTGTACCAATTGTAAAATGTTTATTTTGTCTTAAATATTGGATATCAGAGGGCCATCTTTTCCCGGTAAGATCACAACATCAATGTTGATTTAAACTGACAAATAAATCGTGTTTATAATGTCGGAGATTTTGGATGATATTGAGTTAGAGACTTAGCTACTTTAAGTTCAAGTCTACAGAGATGACATAATTTCTTGGACCCAATAAGATTTAAATATGCATCTTGGCAACAATCTCAAAATATTATTATGCATATGAAAGGAATTGATATTGATATATTTTATTAAACATGTTAATTTCAGTCTGGTGAGACGCCATTACACACAGCAGCTAAATATTGTCATTTAAGTGTGGCAAAGGAACTTCTCAATTTTACATCAACCAGATTATCAAGATTAGATGCAGTTATGTTAGCCAATCATCAAAACAAGGTAGATGAAATAATTTACTTGATGCAACAATACCATGCCTAAGTTTGATAATACTCATTTACTATAGTTTTATTTCATCAGTTTCTTAATCTGATTAAAACACAGATCCTATTTCGTTTCGTTTTTTATAGTTCAAAATTTCGTTTTACTTGTCTTTACTACACTAGGATCGGGAAGAGTTGTTATGTTACCGGCAATTTGGTTGAAGTGAGGAATAAGCCAATGAAACAGTCTATTACGTCGACTTCTTGGCATGCCATGCGTGCAACTGTGGGGAAGCCACTAGAAATGCTGATTGAATATTCAATGTCTGACATCATAGGGTCAAAAGCCACATATACAACCCCTGACACGACCTTCAAGTACAACTTGTCAGATCTTCTTGTAGTGTAGGACATCAAAAGGTTAAAAAAACGAAACGAAATATAGATCTGTATTTTAATCAGATTGTCAGTTCCTTGACTAAGTTCAATAATGAAAATTTTCTGCGTTAATGTTTTCGGACACAATAACTCTGCTTCTATTTGAGCTATAATTTTCAAACTAGCTGAATGCCTTCCCTTAGTTCAATGAAGAGCATTTTCTGCTTAAGTTAAGCAGAGAAACACAATTTAATTGGTTGATGCTTTGAGAAACAGTAGCTTTGCTCTGGTTAAGCAGAGTGATAAGCAATTTGAGTAGTCAATTTGAAGCTCAACAACATTAATTCTAATTGATTGAGAATGGTTAAACTTGGCGTATATCATTACATCAATACCTTGACTAAGTTCGATAATGAACATTTTCTGCGTCAATGTTTTGGGACATAATAACTTTTATTCCAACTTGTCGTACATCATTAAATCACAGGGTTCCCACGGTCCTTGAAAATCCTTGAATATCCTTAAATTTAAAATTTCATTTTCAAGGTCTTTAATATCCTTGAATTTCGCGGAAATAGGAAAATATCCTTGAATTTCAGTTGAGATCCTTTATTTTGTTTCAAATGTCTTCAATTCCTTTTAAATATGAGATTATAACGGTAGTTGGTAATGTTTTGGTTATTTTTAAGATGAAAAATTGTAACTTTAGGCTAAAAAATGTCCTTGAAAATCCTTGAATTTGACGTATATTTATCCTTGATTATCCTTGAAAAAATGTTTGACGAAGCTGCGGGAACCCTGTATCAATACCTTGACTAAGTTTGAATACCTTGACTAAGTTCGATGATGAGCATTTGATTAGTGGAGCTTGACAACTTTGATTCTAATTGAGTGACAATGGTGAAACTTGGCGAAGATGATGGATGCTTTTTTAAAAGATAAATATGCAGTTAAAAAATTTGTGTCATCTAATTGAATTTTCAAATTGGTTGGGGACATCATTACTTACTTACTCCATTTTGTCGTCTTCTGAATACATTTCTGTATAGGTTGTGTTCAGTAGTTCGCAGATTGTGATTGGTTGACTGCAGATCAACTGTGCAATCAAAATCTCTGATATAAAAGATTCTTTATAAGGCTATGATTATCAGGACATTTCATTTCAGATGAATGAAAGTCAATTTCATTGCTATTTATCTCAAAGAAGTAAAATGTACAGGAGAGAGAACTGTTACTTACATCTCATTAACTTTTGTTTTTCTAGGAAGGTGAAACACCGGTTCATTTTGCTGCCGAATTAAAAAAGGAAAATGCTCATGGTGAATTTGAAGATACAGATATGATTAGACTCTTATTAGAATATGATGGTGATACAAACATTCAATCAAAACTGGTAAGAATAAAATCATCTAACTTATACACCACAACTTCTGCAGGACAATTTTACCATGATAGTTAATTTATATTATTATAACATTTATTTGCCATAGTGATATTAAGATATACACATCATTGAAGTATGGTCGTATATTGTTAATGCCCTAGAGGCTACTGTTATCATCCGATTGAATTGAAATTCATACAAGGCTTTTATGTTCACAAGAAAAATAATCCTATTGATTTTCAACAATTTGAATTAATGTCAGAGTTATGACCCTTGATCAATTTCAAAATTATTGAGGACACCCTAAAACTAAAGTAATTATCCAATTGACTGGAAATTTATACACAGTGCTCAAGTTGATTTCCGTCAATTTCAAATAACTTTAATAGCTAAAGTTATTGTCTGATACCGGCATATGTTAGCACTAGGAAAAACTAGAAGTCAATCAAATTTTAATTATTTTTGATAATTACTTCATGGGTTGTTACTCTTGATCAGATTTTAGTGTCTTGTAAGTACTCGCATTACCTTAAAAATAATATAACATGTGGGACATCTTTTGTGAACTACTTGGAAAAATTAAATTGCTGCGATGGGTGTATGTTTTGTTGCCTGTCAACCTATGTTTGTTATTCTTTGACAGATGTTGCATAACATAATCACATATTTTTAAATTCCAGTCTTAAAAACTTAAATTGAAAAATGTAAACAATTTTCTATTTCAGACTCATGAAAGTCCTTTACATTATTGTGCTAGAGCTGGTAATGCTAATATATTATTAGAGATTGTACATTTACTTGGTCCAACTAAATTACAAGCTGTTGTTAATAGACAAGCTAAGGTAGTTAGAATAATTGATAATTACAGACCAAATATTATAAAGCATATTATGGCAAATATAAGAGCAGAATTCCAAACAACTTTGTAGATTGTGTTGAGGTTTAATTCTCTAATAATCATTCATCTTAAAAACTAATGACTTAAACTGTGGTTATGTTCGTTTTTACTTTTTTAATGGAGCCACGGTGGCTAAGTGGGTAAGACGCTGGCTCACTAGCCTGAAGGGCTCATGTTTGATCCCTGCATTGGTCGAAAAAGTTCATCAGAATTTTCCCAAGTGGTTTCCCCTTGTCAGTGGTGCAGGAAGGAGGGCCTGACAAGAACAGCTGTCAAGTCGTTCAGATGGAACGGAAAACCAAGGACCCGTGTATCCCTTGTCAGCTGGCATTCGATATAAGAGTAGGCCATTATAGTGCCGCTGCCTGGTTAAAATTTCCCTCATAGCCCACTGCATGGCATATACCTGTCTTCATAAGCACAACCGGAGCAGAACAGTAGGACGTTAAACCCCATTTCATTTCATTTCATTTTTTTTATTTTATTAACAATAAAAATACAATAAAAAATTTGTAGGCCAAGTCAAATCATACTTTGTTTAAGAACTCAACTTTGTTTATCATAAATCTATTAATCTGTTGAGTAAATATGACAATGTTTAGCATATGTAATTATTACTTTGTTTAGCAAATCAGACTAAGACTTTGTTTAGCAAATCAGACTAAAACTTTGTTTAGCTAATCAGACTAAGACTTTGTTTGGAAAATCGTATTATTACTTGAAAGTCAGACCAATGATTTAAATGTTTATCAAAACAGACTAAGTTTAGCTAATCATTTTTTATTTTAAAGGATGGTAATTCACCACTGCTTGTAGCCAGTGAACAGGGACATCTCGAAATTGTTAGAATACTCCTAAAAAATCATGCTCGAGTGGATGTTTTCGATGAGGTGAGTTGTTAGATTTTCATAGGATTTTCGTAAGATTTTCAGGTGATATAATTGATGAAACTTTGATTTTTCTATGATTATATTATACTTCCAAAGTATTATGTAATTTCTATATAAACTGAGCTGTAGTGTGGCAATTCTTCATACTGATTTGAGGATTCATATTAACTGTAAATTTTTTTACAGCATGGTAAAGCTGCTTTACATCTAGCAGGAGAAAATGGTCACGAAGCGGTGGCTGAATTGTTACTTGCTCATAAAGCTTTCGTGAATGCTAAATCAAAACTAGGATTTACACCTCTACATCTGGCGGGCCAGAATGGTAATAACAGACTGGTAAAACTATTAATAGAATCACACGGTGCCCTTATAGACGCCTTAACTCTTGTAAGTTTATTATCCACATTTTACTGCCTTAAGCCTAAAAGACATAAATAAGTATAACTCAGATTAGTAAAATATTTTTTCCTATGAATGTGACAAATTTTTTATATATCCCAGTTTTTAGATATGTTTTTAAAAGTTTTTACACATAGAAAAACTCTAGATTTAACCGTGTGGATAATGTTTTACGGTTAAGTTCTTTTAAATTCCAATCCTATGCCAGGTAAATTGACTGACAGCCAAGTTCTCCAGTCTGTCAGTTTCATGGCCAGTCAGTCAAGACTGGCAAATACAACAGAAACAAGAGCCCTGCTTCAATGTGTACCGCTATTTTTTTGTACTATCCTTATTCCTATGAATAAAAGTTTAAAGAAAAAGTTAGGTATATCAAGGACAATGGTTTTATTAATGCCCTGAATTGAAATATTACTTGGGTTAATTTTAGAATAAAAGTACAATTAGATAATTTAAGGTAGTAAATAAACATCATTTTCAACATTTTAGACAAAGAAAACAACACTACATTTAGCTGCTCAGAATGGTAAAATGGAAGTATGCAGTACTTTATTAAAAATGAAAGCTGATCCTAATGCTACAGATGACGTAAGTTATATTTTATATGATGTTTTATGTTTACTATCAACAGTTACAAGTGTATTGTTTTATATCTTAAAGCCGTTGAGTTTGAATTTTTTGCAATCTACTAGATTGTAAATGTTAAATACCAATCCAACAATTAATGTTTTAATTCTGTTCACTATTTAAAAAATTTATGTATAATAGATTACGCAATAATTGATATCCACTGCAGATATGAACAAGCAAGCGCAATATATGACTGTTGGGTAAAATCATTATTATGAATCCACGCCAAGAGATTATCTTCTGTTCGTAATTGGGTTTTGTTTTCTTAATTAGATGTTAAATAATCAAGTACATTTTAGTGTGAATAATGTAATTTTTTCCAAAATAAGTAATGCTCAGTTGAATTGAGTGAGTGTTAAGCTCCCTTTTCCTCATTATTTGTCTCACTAGTTTTTGTGATTACATGTTTGAAGTGATATTAACCATTGATTGAAAATATTGGATGTTTTTGTTTTGTAGAGAGGTCAGACACCGTTACATCTAGCAGCTGAATATGATCATTCTGATGTGGTCAAACTGTTTTTAAAATATCGACCAGAATTAGTCACAATGGCTAGTACTGATGAGGTAAATTTATTTATAATTTGAGTATTTTATTTTTTTCGTATCTCTCATTGCTTAGACAAATGGCTCTAGGTTGTTTAAGATGAGAATTCAAGTCTTGAATGGAAGATACTACATTCCTCTAATAATCAGAGAATAAGACAATTACACTTTATGCTTATGTTTTGCCCTTTCCAAGAAGAGACAGACATTTTTCTAATTTGAAAAGAAAAGGGTTAAATTGAACATATTTGGCAGTTGATAGAAAACAATGATTTTCTTTAATCTTATGTTTGTCAAATGGAAGATACAGAGACTGTCTGAAATTTGGCTGAAGACAAAACAAATAAAATACATGTAGCTTTATCAAAATTAACTTTTTATGTCTATCAAAATAACTTTTAAGAGAACAAAAAATACATACTGATTTGTCTATCAAAAGTAGAGCTTTTGCTCAAAACTAACTTAATATGTCTTAAAACAACTTTTAGTGAACATAAAATGAAATCTTATTTTGTTCCGACAAATGTGCATGTGGTATTAATAAAATAATGAATGTATATTTATTATTATTATAGAATGGTATGACCCCAGCTCATATAGCAGCAGCTAAAGGTAGTGTAGCTGTAATAAAAGAATTGATGCGTTTTAATAAAGTCATGGTAACAACAGCCAGAAATAGGGTAAGATATTATCACCATATCTGGCTGAAAAGTTCTAAACCTGAAAAGGATAGATCAATGAGTACAATCATTGAACGAATCATAGACATAAGAACTTTAGGGGATGATGACGACCCTGCTTTTCCACAGTAAAGACGTGGGCTGCAGAATTTAAGCATGGCAGAGAGAGCCTTGACAATGACCCGCATCCTGGAAGGCCATCAACAAAAACCAGTCAAGAAAACATTACTCAGGTGCATGTCATGGTGATGACTGATTGACGATTGACCACTTGACATATTGGTGGTGTTGTGGGCATCTCTCATGAGAGGGTTGAGCACATTATCACCAACAAGTTAGGAATGACAAAATATGAGTTTCAACAAGATGTGAACCAAAGCTCTTGATTGCAGATCAGAAACGTGTCAGATTCCTGACGTCCCTTGATAATCTGTGCAGTTTTGAAGCAGATCCTGATCATTTTTTGACCAGATTTGGCACTGTCAGACTCCCACCTGTTTCCAAAAAGGAACTAGTAGGTCATCATTTTCCAGGTAATGATGACGTCATGTCACTGTGAACGAATTTTTTAGCGTGGCTGAAGAAGATTTCTTCCGACCAGCATCCAGGCTTTGCAAAATCAGTAGCACAAAGTGTGTACACCTTGAAGGGGACTATATAGAAAAATAAATGGAAACCATCGACTTTGTACAGGTCTTTCACAGATAGGCTTAGAACTTTACAGCCAGCCCTCGTACACCTTATAATCAATTCTATCCGCTATTTGTAACTTTTTTCACTTTTTTGGCAAAAAATTTACTTTTGGGTAATTATGCTTGAATGAGTAAAATAAGTAATTTATGTAGGGAAATGAATTTATAACTTCTACTCAGTTATTATACTTGAATGAGTTAAATCAGTGATTTATAGGTTATTGAATTTGCTATTTAAGACATTATACATAAATGAGTTAAAACAGTGATTTAGAGAGTGAATACATTTAATAAAATGTAAGTTATTTGATATTTTTAAAATTTAATTATATGTTAGGAAAGAATGCAAAAAATATGAATGAATTATGTGTTTAATTTCTCTGTTTAGACCAATAATTCTACAGCCCTACATCTGGCAGCAGCAGGTGGACATAAGGCTGTAGTAGAAACTTTAATAGAAACTGGTGCCTCGCCTACTGATGAAAACTCTGTAAGTATATTGCTCACTTTTATGGCTCGAACATAATCTTAATTCACCATGGTATTAATTCTAGCAAATGTTTGACCAAAAAGTTACCGTAATCTTTGGTGTATTAGGCACACTTTTTTTTACCAAATATTTTATTTTCTAGAAGGGGTGCACCTTATACATAATTTGCATCTTTATTTGATTTCATGTCAATAAGTTCCCGACTCATAGCCCTCTGACATCATTTGTTCGATTCACCTAAATTAAATTCACAACCCACGGCCCTGTAACCATGCTCTTTAGCGGTTCGTCAAGTAGCCATTCTGAATACATTATTTTTAAAAATTTGATGGAAGGTTCGTTGGTATATTCTATACATTGATGTAAATTTTACATCTTGCCATTTTAAGTTACCAATAGTTTCCATGCAACTGGATTCACTGATTGATCCATTGTTATAATTCCATACATTGATGTAAATTTTAAATCTAGGGGTTTTAAGTTACCGATAGTTTTCATGCAACATGCATTCTCTGATTGATCCATTGTTATAATTTACTGGTATCGTTAATTATCTACCACTGAGTTGTCACCGTATGCTTTATGAAGTTGTTTGTAATTAACATAATTATTCTTTCATAGATTGGCGTTAAATATACTATTGTCTTGTGTAACTGATAGATCTAAATGAGTACGCATGTAGTTGGTGGCGCCATTGACATTATCGTTTGATTGTCAGTTGTTTGGATAGCATATGTGGTTTAAACTAGAATAGTCGTTTCTCAAATTAATTCTTTCAAGTCGGTAGTAGCTGATCACAAAAAAATGATTTCTATGGTTTATATTTCATTTGTTTATAATCAATACCTAACCATTTATCACAGATAATTACAGGATGTCATATTTTTTGTGGGTGGAACTTTAACAACAATTTAACTACAAGCGCCACACGTTTACAGTTAAATTGGAGCAAATTGTTTAATAATGTTGTTTTAATATAATTAATATAAAGGCTTATGCAATTTTAAAAAAATATATACAGTTTGATATGCCATTCAAAATGTATATATAAAGCTTGATAGGATGAAATATTGGTAATGATTATAATGGTAAACGTTCGAGTTTGGCCGAATTACTGGAGCTCGCTGGAATAATGTATGGTATGGCACGTGTTTCACAATGCGCTGTAGAAGGGTGCGCCTAAACCATACAATTTTGTTTTTTCCTAGAACAGCTCTGCCAAACTCACCCTGCACCTTATCTACGCATGTGCCTAATACACCGAAGAATACGGTATATGAAATCAATTTTGATCCCATATCAATAGATTTGATTACCAATGATGTTTAGTTTGCAACATGTCATCAGTTCATCTTGTGTCTATCTAAATTAAGGTCATATTAAAAAAACGTTCTGGATCTCAGACACTGATGTGTGACTTAAAAAATGAAAGATTAAAATTTCTTCATTGATCACGTTGATATTTCCTATGGTGAATTCAGCAATGTCCAAAACCAAAAACAAGGCCTAACAAGTCTTCTCTATATGATAGAAACAAGAAATGTAGGTTAGATGCCATCTTGAGGATAGAATTGAAATATCATTCATGGGAAAAAGATGATGTCCTCATCAAAGTAATGGAATATTTAGATGGCTGTAACTTTTATTAGGATTTCTGGCTTTGAATAATTTTTAGACCAATATGCTATTTAATTAATATATCATTTTGTCAGGATTGTTTTTCATGATAAAAACTTAAAAGGTGCAGATGTATAATAAATAAAATATTATAAAGGATAATCTTTCTTGATATGAAATAACAATTTGCTTCTGTTCTTTTTTAGGATGGAATGACTGCTATTCATTTGGCAGCCAAATACGGACATGGTCAAATATTAGAGGCCTTGAAGGGTCAAATGTCTTGGAAGATTACAAGTAAAAAGGTAATATTTTGATACTTGAAATTTATTAAAAGTAAATATAATATTCAATTGAGATTTTAATAATTTTTGATACAGTATGTTCAGTTAGCCATAGATAGGTTGTAAAGAAAGAGTATGTTTTGTTTTCAGACTGGATTAACAGCCCTTCATGTTGCCGCCCATTTTGGACAAATAGATTTTGTTCGTGAAATGTTAACTAAAGTACCGGCTACTGTCAAAAGTCAACCTCCCAATGATGAATCTACAATCAAAGACATAACAGCAGAGGTAGGTTATATTTATCAAAATAATCGTAATATATGTACGCCTTTATAAAAACTTTTCACCTTAGATAAGGCTTGAGAATTTATTGATTTTCGCCAATACATGCACTTTTATTTATATGTTGATAACCTTTTGAGTGTTTGCTATAATTGGTTTCGAATTGTTGATTAGTAGTTCACAGTTGGATAAAAAGTATTTCACAATTAGAGAAAAAGTCAATATGTCATTGATTTTTTTTGTGTAGACATAATTATGAATAAAACATGACACCAGCACAGCAGGAAATTTAAATCAATATATATTGTAAATGCACTGCGTTTCTTAATTACATGGTCACACCCAATATTGTTTGCAGTTACTTCCCTTTCATGCTTAATACTTAGCTTGCTTACAGACTTCACCCAGCTTGTTCACATATGCTATTTATGTAAATGTGTACCAATTTTGAATGCGGTATATGTATATATATGCACATATTTGCAATCAGCATTCTTCAATAACTTCCAGTAACTTACAGCATATTTGAATAGTTTGATGAAATGTTCTTTATTTTCTTAAGTTGTTGAAGGAAAAGGATTGCTATATGCATTTACTGGTCATATTTATATAAACTAATGCATATTTATAGTCCAATAATCATATGGAGAAAGCGATATCACCTTTGTTTAGTCACAAATGTAATCAATTATCTCCCTTTAATGCATCAACATTTTGGAAGAGTTACTTCCCTTGATGCACAAATCTTCTCCAAATACCCATCCCCCACCCCCCATCCCCCATAAAGATTTAAAAGCACATGAACTAGGAGATAGAATTTATCCTGTTATTTTATTGCACATTTTTGCACTTTATTTTTCACATTAGGAACCAGGACGTGATCTTGATGATTCGGTACAAAGTTTTTAAAATCTATAATAGACATATAGCCTAGTTGAATAGTTGTCAGTTTTTCTTATATATTTTTTATTAGTTAATTCAGGATCGACTTTTATGATGTTATAGATTTTGTAGTTATATTAGATATATTAAATACTATATGTTTCTTTTATGTAATCTGTTCTAAGCTATCTTATAGTCTAGTTCTATCAGATGATATGTGTCTGGTGTTCATTCTTAAGGTCCAAATATGCCAGAATAGAGTTTGAATGTACAGGACGTGGTTATATATTGTCATACCCCCTGTAATCTGTTGGTCATGTAAAATTGGTTGTGAACACTCAGAACTTGAAGTTATCATCCAACTAACTTGAAATTTATACACATTGTTTAAGTTCTTGAGACAAGACAGCAATGTCCAATAATTACTGTCAGAGTTATCTACTTTGATTAAGTTTTATAATTGTGTGGATGCTCTAGAGGCGAAAGGTTTGTATGATTGACAAACAATGTTTAAATCCATGAGATGAAGAATCCTATTGATTTTCATTGATTTCCAATAATTAATGCTTGGGCAACTTATCTTGTTGTTGGCATATGTTACTTTGACTGGCAAACTATCTTTTTGATTTTCGGGATATATGAGAATGTCACACTGTCATGTTTCTCCTTTTAATCAAACCTTCATTTAGTATTAGATTATTAATTAGATAAGTTATTTGCTTGTATAAAGGAACATGAAGCTATAGTAGGTCACTTCCATTTGACAACAATGTCCAATCTCTGTCATTCACTCGCATGCTACCTACCTTTCAAATGGTAATCTGAAAATTTGAAATGTATGATTTAATTAGTTGTCAAGCTATTCGCACAGTATTCTTTTCAATCCTTTTTCTTGATATAAACAGATGAGCTCATGGCCTAGAATTGTGACGCTCTAAATTAACAATAATTTTCCTAAACCATAATGCAGTTTCTCAATATTGTGACAAAACAGTGGGAAAATTGTATTCTTTCAACCATCTATGAATTTGAAATCTTAAGGAACTTGTACCCTATTGTCTTGTGTTCCTTTAACTCGTTAAATGGTATACTCTATCTGTGCCTTGCTTTTGCTTAATCATTTATATATATGTCAATCTTACTATATATATGTTAAATGGATATAAAGTGTAATGCAGCTGTCTGGTCTTTCGGATGAGACGAAAAACCGAGGTCCCGTGTAAACATTGGAATGCACGTAAAAGATCCCTTGGCAGGTGGAATTCGATATAAGAGTAGGCAATAGTGCCGCTGCCCGGGCAAAATTTCCCTCATAGCACACTGTATGGCGTATGTCCGTCTTCATTAGCCCATTAGGAGCAGAACAGTAGGACGTTAAACCCCATTTCATTTCATTTTATTTCATAAAGTGTAATGCTCTGTTTTATTAAAATATCTAAGACCTGTAACTATTTGTCCAAGAACTTGAATCTGTATGTATCTGCATCATCATTTTTTTTTCAAAAATGAGAATATTTGCAACTTTCTCTTTCAGTTTGGATTAACTCCTCTGCATCTTGCTTCCCAGTCTGGACATGAGGGACTAGTACGTCTGTTGTTAAATTGTCCCGGTGTTCAAGCAGACGCACCAACTAACATGCAGGTACTATATTAGCTGTTGTCAAATATAACCAATCATCCCACGTTATTTTATTCCACTTTGAAGAACTCAATAAATAAATCCAAAATTGCAATATTGTAGCAATCAGCGAAGTGAGAGATCTAAATGTGTGTACTGTAGATCAAAAGGTCTGTTATTGAGTCAAGTAGCGTTTCGAAGGGTCGTCGAAAAACCATATGTGGGTTTTCTCCCAGTCCTCCGGTTTCCTCCTACTACTAAAGCTTCTTATGCACAAGCAGATTATTGAAATAAAATTTACCATCTGTTAGTCCTGAAATGTCCTAGTTTGTGCCGAGTGGACGTTAAAACCCATTTCTCTCTCTAAACAAATAATTCCTTATTTTGTATCGAGAGAGTTCCTCTTTCAATTGTGTCAGTAATATATCAACTAACTTTGTTTCATTGATTTGTTAAAATGATATAGAATTTTGTATTCCAATTGTTGATTTGTAAATATTGTTGTTTATATATAACAGGGAACAATACCATTACATATGGCAGCACAGAGTGGCCATGCCCCTGTTGTTAGTTTATTATTGAGTAAATCTACAGCTCAGTTACATATTAAAGATAAACGTGGAAGAACAGCCCTACATCTAGCTTCAGCTAATGGACATTATGATATGGTTACATTATTGTTAGGTCAAGGTGCTGATATCAACTCTTGTGATAAGGTAAGTTTGCTTTTTGTTGTAATAAACCAAGTAGGGTGTATTAAGTAGAGCTGGGCGATATCCCTGGACACCGATAACGCAATATCTACAAAACATATCGCAATATAATCACTATATCGCGATATTGGATAAAATGTCAATAATTTCAGTTTATCACCTTTTAAATGTAAATAAACATGTTTAAAAAGTTGAAAATACCCCCGAAATATTCACTTGACACTTTCTAGTCAATATTATTAAAAGGTTTTAGCATAAATACCGAATTTACAAATAAAATTTAATGAGCTGCTTCAAACAGAGATTTATATAGCCATGACGGCTTGCTAACAATTTGGTTTATGTTGTTGTTTATTACAATTTTAATTTCCAATATATTAATTATGAAATTGTATTGAAGTTTAGAATATTTAGATATGAAGGACGCACAAAAACAGTACAAAACATGAGAAAAAAAAAAATGTTTGTGTTCTTTCGGCTGTGCAAATTTTTATAGCTACGGTTACGAATAGGCTAAAATGCTATTCATTTACCTTTGCAAACTTGTGTTTTCTCATTCAAGCGTATGCCTCCATGAAAATGCAGTTTACAATACAAGAATACTTAATTAAACTATAAAACATAAGTACTATGTCAAAACGTATCCATGGATTTAGTCAAATAGCGATTTTTCAGAACACGGACTGCCATGACACTTCTGACGCTGAATGATAATCAGTCTACCTGTACTCTCATTATTTATATTTCTGCTATATTAAAATTTTTTCAATCGGAAAATCAATGATTCGATCCTCTGGAAAATCAAAGTAACAGTATAAACAATTTGTTAAGATGCAGAGAAATTGATGAGAAGCAGGGATAATTCTTATGGTATCGTCGGGTGGAAAAGTGAGTGAGAAGTCAACGGTGTTTGCAAACTTAGTGGAATGAACAGTTGAGAGTTTATAACAAAGTTTATCACAAGCAATAAATTATCGTAAATAATCTAAAGGGAAAGTCATTTTTTCAATATTCATGTTAAGTTTCATCCAGAAAAATCAAAACAGCAATATATCGCAGTATTTTAGGTTTTTCGATATTTTTCTGAAAACAGTATTTTTGACGTTTTTTTTTTATCTCTGTGACGGTTTTATATCGAAAAAAGAAATATCGCCCAGCTCAAGTATTAAGTTGAACCGTGACAAAGTTACAGTATTTTAAATTTTCATTACACAATATGTGAAGTACAAAGTAAAGTGTTACTGGCTATTTCAATTTTACATGTTTAGGATCCAGGAGAAACCTGTAGAGAAGTAAATCAATTAATCACATATATACGAAGAAGAGGCATGTATCGCACTTCAGTTAATGATACAGTCTGTTTAATATGAATGCTCTCCCTTAGACAATGCTATAGCAATGTCAGATTATGGATTCATTCAAAATTTTTTTATAGATTTACCTCCTGTTACCAGGATAAAATATTTACATGTAGTAATTAATGAACCTGGGTTTTTTTTATTTTTTGGAATAAAAACATGTTATGTGGTCCTTTTGAAGTCAAGCAGGATTAGCTGAGAACAGTATGATGTTATGTTAAAATTTGTATTTCATAATCTTTGTATCTCTGAAAAGGTTTTCTCTTTGTACATTTCAGAATGGATGGACAGCCCTGCATTTTTCATCTAAAGCTGGTTATTTAAATGTGGTGAAATTATTAGTAGAATCAGGAGCATCTCCTAAGTTTGAAACAAAAGATGGTAAAGTTCCGGTCTGTTATGCTGCAGCGGCGAATCATTCCAATGTATTAAGTTATTTAATGAGGAGAGATTATAATACACAACATTTAATGGATGATAAAAAAGTATATATTTAAAACTGTTTTTATTTTATCCTTATATTAACTAGAATTTCAAATATTGAATGCATGCATGTCCAGATTATATAATTATTTATTATTTGGTCTGGGTAAAACTTCTTTTTTTTTTGTATGGCTTGGCTTCAAAAAGCCAAGAGCACAACTTATGGGAAATATGTTTTTTTTAATTTTCAAAGATATTTTTTGAAGTAACCTAAGCAAACAATATACAACAACCAAAAAAAAAAAAAAAAAAAAATATATAAATGCACTTATTTTAGTTTGAAATTAATTTTGTGACTTTCATTGTTGCCCAAATAACAAGGCTGTTGGTGGGTATATATTTTGTTGCTTGGCAACCTATGTTTGATTTATTTCTCTTTTCAGTTTGTTTTTGATCTGATGGTGTGTGGGAGACTCAACAATAATAAATGTATCCAAGAGTTCATCTTACTTTCTCCCGCTCCTGTAGACACTGCGGCTAAAATGTCCAAAAACTTTAGAACTTTAGCTATAAAAGAAAAAGAAAGATCACGAGACATTCTGGCTGCAGGAATTTACTGTGAAAATATGGCTACGGAGTTGTTAGCTATTGCCTCTAGTTCTAACAGCGCTCAACATCTACTGAAAGCCGTGGACTATCATGGAATTCCTTTCCTTGACGTGCTGATTGAAAATGAACAGAAAGAAGTTGTTTCTCATCCAGCTGTCCAGAAATATCTCTCGGATATCTGGATGGGAAATTTATTTTGGGCAACATGGAAAATAGTGATGTTATTTTGTGCGTTTCTTTTTATTCCAATAGTTTGGTTTATCTTTTCTCTTCCGATAAAGCATCGATTCAGCAAAGTTCCAATTATCAAATTTATGGCATATCTAGTCTCCCATATTTATTTAATGGTTTTATTTTGCATGACAATAGTAGTACCCATAGTCCCTATATACCAGTCTGGTAGCTTAATACCACACTGGTATGAATGGTTGTTATTGGCTTGGATGTCCGGACTACTTGTGTCAGAGTTAACTAATCCTGGAGATCGTGCTGGACTTGGAACTATTCGAGTGGTGGTGATAGGAATCTGTGCAGTTGGCGTGTTTTGTCATGTATTGGCATTTGCGTTTGACGAACAGGAACGATTTGTACTCCTATACATCAGAAATAACTTTTTTGCGTGGGCCTTATTGTTAGATTTCGTGTTACTCTTGGATTTCTTGTCTTTTCATCATCTGTTTGGACCCTGGGCTATCATCATTAGAGATTTGATGAAAGACTTGACAAGGTTTCTCGTTATTTTGTTGATATTTATGTTGGGTTTTACATTACATCTTGCGGCACTCTATCAACCAGTGTATAAACCAACAGTGCTGGATAGTGCTCTAGGAGATGGAGATGGAAGTGCTGCATCATCAACACAAACGCCTTTAGATACTTTCGAATTTTTGTTTTTTGCCTTATTTGGACTTGTTGAACCAGACAGCTTACCTCCCTTACATAGGAGCCCAATCTGGGTAACAACGATGGTAAAGATTGTGTTTGGAACATACATGATGGTAACTCTTGTCGTACTGATTAATTTACTGATTGCTATGATGTCAGATACATATCAACGCATAGTACAACAGTCTGATACAGAATGGAAGTTTGGTCGGGCCAAGTTAATACGTAATATGAATAGAACATCGGCCACACCTTCACCTTTAAATCTTTTTACCAAATTATTTACTTATATCAGAGTTATATATAAACATAGAGGTAAGAATATCATCAATAATTTCAATTTCTAATTTACCTGTTGTACATAGACCAGATCTTAACACGGCTAATTTGAGGAATTTCGTATCCCATGGAAGCTACAATATTGTGAAAATTGAATTGTTAAAAATAAAAACAGCTCAAACATGTTTCAATTCCATTCCCTCAGTCATTGACATAAACAATCCAGCTTTTGATGGGTCAGAAGATCATCTAATCTTGTTAATTTTGTTTTTTGTACATAATGAGTACCAGTACATTTTAGCGTGGATTAAGTTGTGAAAAATTAGATATAAGCTTTAATTTATCAAATATTATTGTTCTCATTCAATTTAGAATATATTCTCTTAGATACAGCACCCAGCAATGTTACCTTTTAGAATTATGAGCACAAGTCAATGTTAATATTTGCAGATGATGTAGACACCCAAACACAGTCTAGCTAGCAGTTTTAAGTTGGTTACTCAGTTTAATAAAAAAAAATCATCACTTTTCTTTTATTATTTCTGAGAACTGGGGGGCCTGACAAGGACAACTGTCTAGTGTTTGTATGATACGAAAAAACCAAGGTCCCGTGTCATTGGAATTCGATATACGAGTAGGTCATAGTGTCGCTGCCCGGGCAAAATTTCTCTCATAGCAAACTAGATAGCTTATGCCCGTTTCATTAGCCCAGTTGGAGCAGAACAGTAGGACGTTAAACCACATTCAATCATTCCTCCAGTTGGAGCAGAACAGGAGGACGTTAAACCACATTTCAATCATTCCTCGTAATTGGGATAGTCAATATTTACATGAACCGAGTGATAACGGGTTAACTTGTTTTTAATTAAATTGTATTTTATAACCTATGTGATGGAGATTGTTGTTGAATAATCAGCAGATTTGAAATGTAAAATACTATAATTTCTTTTAGGTAAGCTGTGTTCTGGTCATGCCCAGGAATATATTAATGATGAAGAAGATGATGCTTTGTCTGATTCTAGATCAGTTGATTTACTGGCACAATCATCTGCTAACTGGTTACGTAATGTTGTACGACGTAATACACAAGTAGCACCAGATGGTAGGTTTATACATTTTCTGTTGATAAGCCTGGGAATTGGATTTTCATTTTTGAAATAAAAGACTTTTAGGGTCTTAGGACAGTTTGGTAGATATATTACGATATTGAAATACACACCTGACTTGAAATGTAGATGATATGTAGATATGTAGCTTGCTGTGGATGATTTATGTTTTTTCTTGGTTCTAAATAATAATATGTTTAAGTGGTTGATAAAATTAAACCAAGTCTGGAAATAAGGCATCCATCAGGCACAAATTTTGTCTTGCCCAGATTTATGTTTGTTCAGTGCTTTTCTTCATACATGATTTCTGTCATGTACAACAAAAATAATTATTTTCTGACCTGATTAAATATAGGTCCAAATATAAAGATAAAACTGTCATTAATGAGGTGCAGAGTTCACAAAGCTTTCTCAGACTTCTGTTAAGAATTTACTCAAAATTGTTCTGCTTATTTTAACTAAAATATAGTTTTTTATAAAACTTTTGTTGTTTTAATGTATCAAATACATCAATAAGAAACTATGTGAAAAGTATTGTGTTTCTGGGTCAAAGATATTTTTCATAAACAGTGATTGAAAGTTGAGTAAATTCTTAAGTCCGAGTATACTTTGTGAACTTTGGGCCAGCCTGTGAAATCACTTCATTATGGAAGTAGACATTTGACAACAGCTGTCTTTAAAGTTTATCTTATGCATTAGAAAGATAAATATATAATTATGTCATTATAGGAGGATTTTTAAGGAGTCATGCTCACCATGGTCCACAGAGAATAGAAGATGTGGTTGACTGGGAACTGGTTGTAAAAAAATATCTAGTTATGCAAGGTTTGGAGGAACCAGAAAAGAATGATATTGATGATGACAGATATCCACCACCAACAAGTAATGGACATATCCCTAGCTTCCAGGAATTAACAGAGAGAGTCAAGAGTTAAAACCTAGAAATGCACTTGAAGGGGATGGAACTTTTGATCTTGCGTAAAGTAAAGATGCACTAAAACAGAGTGAGTTGTAGCGACTATGTCTGGCAGTAGGAAGTTTATATAATGTAACACAGGAGCACGTTGAATTTTATTCCTATACCTACAATTTCAGGTGGGAGAATTAATTAATTAGAGAATATATATATATGATAATTTTCTTTATATTGATAATACAGATATATATACATGAGAATTCTCTTTATATTGATAATACAGATATTATTATGAAAATTCTCTTTATATTGATAATTATTAATACAGATATATAATTTCACAGAAATATTGATAAAATTGGCTTTAAATTAGTAGGTCAATGTATAAAAGTTTTAACAACCAGTGATTGTTGAGTTTGTACACATGAACCAGTGAAAATATTATTTGAAAAAATAAACCTGTGTATATTAATGTTTTAATTCCGGTGTTGACAGACTTGCCAGTTAACCCAGTGACTTGTTGAATTTAAATGATATTTATCAGGACATTGAAATAAAGGTATTAATAATGCAAACTTATACATGTATGCAACAAAAAATTATAAACTCTGTAAATTCCTGAATAGGACAGTGGTATAAGGTGTTCTAGATAGAGTCAGCATATCCTGACTTGTGCATGACACTTGATTAATTTATTATCAATTCCATGGCAAAGGGAGTGAATTATTAGTGCAATTGATCTCTGTCAGTGGCTTTCAAAAGGCGAAAGCTGCTTGTATGGATTAAATTTTGTTGAGTCTGTTTTAGGTTCAGACAATTGATTATTTTGTACATAATACTTGTGGAGATTTTGTCGAGCCGTTTTCAATAAAGATTCAGACAAAATTATTTATTCTGTACATAGCTCTATATCGATATTTATGCATAATGTGGGTGAAAATTTCTTGAGCCATTTTGAATTTGAAGTTCAGACAAATTATTTATTTTGTAGATTGCTTTGCATCAATATTTATGCATAATGTTAGAAGAGATTTTAAAATTTTATAGTCAGAATATTTGTGTGATATTAACAACATGTGGGGTAAACTATAGATAAGGCGATATATTTTGGTAATGTTTGTAAATTGATTGGAATCAAGAGATTATTGTGTAAATACTGGTATATCTTATAGCAAACCTTGACAAAACCATGTGGTATGTAATGGTGAATATAAATAATGAAACCTAGTGTATATTAAAGCACCTGTGATAAATTTATTTATTTATTATATATTTAAACTGTTTACTATTTGCATCAGTGTAGATAGAATTATCTTATATAAATACATGTATGTAGGTAAATGTGTACAGTATATATATTTAATATTATTACGATATATTTATAATGCATATCCATTAAAAATCAAAAATTAAATGTATGTGACTTTTGTCTTTGTTGAACTGTAAGGAAGAGAAACCTTGGCTTTATGTCTAATTATTATTATGTTTTATTTCATAAAATATATACACCCAAAGTTATTTGAAAAAATGTTTAGAGAATTGTGTTATTGTTTTGTTATTATTTGCATTTGTTAGTATATGTATCATAATGTAAGATATATTTGACAAGTAATGTTAATACTAATATAAACATAGTTATTATCCATTTCGAAAAATAAAATCATCATTCCAAGATGTCAAAAATTACTTAGCAAACAGATTTATCGATAAATTTTGTTATAAACCAACTTCTTCATTCATATTAAAAATCTTAAATTAATATGCCATTATTTATAATGTGAAATGCACAATGGAATTTATGAAGGATTTTCAGTTTTTGCTAACCAGATAATCCTTAGAATTTTAGTTCTATCCACTTGGTTTTAATAAAGTTTTCTTGTGCAATACAAAATAAATTAATAATTAATTAATTTTAATTATAAAAGTAATATTATTTATCCATAATTATTTATACATTTTATATTTATTAAGAAAATATGTTTATTTTATAGATTTATTATTTCAACCGGTTTTATTTGTTATAAAATACTTTTTTTTAAATTCTATGTCTAGTTAGTGTTTTGCTTATATGTATTGTTATTAACTTTATATTTTAAAATGTTCATTGTTTACATGTATTTGTTTTTATCTACCAGTATATAAACATGCAATTATTATTAACTGTTGAATATACTATAACGGTACACTATATCTATAGTATCCAGTTATATAAGTTGTATATAAAAGGAGAGGTGTTTTTGAAGCAGACCTTCAATGTTATAATTTAGCTTAAAAATAAAATTTATCTTGGTTGTAATATAATATATACCTAAAACAGTTTTCAGTTCATTTGGCTACTATTAGTATCTTCAGGAATAACTGTTATTTAAATAACTGTATCTATCTGTTTCATCATACTGTGTGAAAATATTGTCATTTTTAGCTTATGGACCAGCTTAAATTCACAGTTTGTATTCAATTTTAAAAACCGTTTAAATATATCATTTAAATTTACCACCGTTACACCTTAATGACAGTCGAGTTCCAATTTCATGAAAATCAGACAAAAACTGCCTGGCAAAATGGCGACTGCTTGTAAGCAAATAGTTTAAAAGTATGTCAATCCTAGTTGTGGACCGTCTAGAAGTCACAATTGTTATCAGATTTTGATGAAACTTAAAATATATATTTATGTCGCAAAGATCTTGGTTGCTTTAGCTATTTGCCATATCAGACCAAAGATCTTGGTTGCTTTAGCTATTTGCCATATCAGACCTTAACGTCCTGGATGATGGCCCCTGATTATACAAAAAATCATGTTTTTTAGTTTGTGGATTCTCTAGACTCTAGAGGTCACAATTTTTTATCCGATTTTAAAAATGGTTTAAATATATCACCATCCCACCATAATGAAGGTTGAATTTGAATTTTGAGAAAATCAAAAAGAAACTGCCTGACAGTTCGGAAATTGTGTAAAAGTATATTATATGTAATACTAGGTTGTGGACCCTCTACAGGTCACAATTTTAAATATATCACCATTCCACTATAATGCAGGCTGAAGTCGAATTTCGGGAAAATCGAAATGAAACTGCCCAACAAAATGGCCGCTCTTTGTATGCAAATTGTGTAAAAGTATGTAATACGAAAGTTGTGGACCCTCTGGAGGTCACTATTTTTATCCGATTTTGATGTAACTTAAATTATATCCCAAAGATCCCAGTCACTTTCGATATTTGCACATTTCAGACCATAACTTTTTGGATTATTGCCTCTGATTGTACGAAACATGGCTTTTGTTTTTAGCTTGTTCTCTATCCATCTCTTGCAAAACGTGGGCGTATCTTGCCTGGGAACCAGTGGTTAATTGTGTCCGTTGGTCCGTTTACAATTCTTGTTTTATACAAATTTACTTATATACGCCCACTTGCTATATTATTGACACCCCTGTCCGTAAACACTTTCTTTTACTATCTCTGCAGAGTTAATTTCTTGGTTGATTTTCATGAAATTGACATTATTCGACTCCAGATGATCCTGTCTAATTTGAGCATTATTGTACAAGTACTTCCAGGGTTATTGCCCCCGACTTACATGTACTGATTGTTGATTACTGCAGAAAGTACAGTGTTCAACTGATTTTAATGGAGTTTGCAGAAGTGGTTAGTAATGGGGCCCTATTTGATTTAGAGCATTTTTGCAAAAACAGTTCCAGAGTTAATGCCTCTGACATGATTGTTAATAATGTACATTACCATACTCATTCTGTTGGGGGAGGGGGCAGGAGGGCAAATGGTCTGACATGTGCACTTTAGATCATTAGGTTTGTCATTGAGTTGAGTGGCATGTTATTGATATCCCACATTTCAACGTGACTAGGAGTAATGTCACCTGCCTAAAATCGTACCATATGTTAGTCCCGAAAGGAGCTGGATTGTGTTGAGTGGACGTTAAACCCCATTTCTCTCTCGTTAAACCCCATTTCTCTCTCGCTCAAATATATATATTGTTCTCCAATTTTCACAAGAATATGCTGAGTTATTGCCATTCTACATGGTCAGAAGTCCGGTGCATATCTTTATTCAAATAGAGGAAATCTTTATTAACTGTACTTAGCTACTTGTGGGTTTATGTTCCACTGTCTGACAATTGTGTATCTATAATTTGAAAGGAAAAAATCTTATCTAAAATTAGTACTTTCTGATTATTAATAAACACACATAGTGCATTTTGTGACATTTCACCAAAAAATCTCATTCGAGATTATTCATGAAACTATCTTTCTATAGAATAACACAGGAGACTTGTTACACATACAAGATTTTCTCCCATATAACATGATAACATGTAAAAAACTTGATCAGTTGGTCTCGATTTTCAAATGTCCAGAACAAACTCCTATATTATGTTTATTTTAGAAAGCTGGTGGAAATAAATTTAATGTAATAAATCCAAATATAAGCTGTATTGATGTCATAAATGAATTTGCTGCTTATGGGCGTATACACAGTGTTTGCAAGGATTAATTTATAATATATTTGTCCAGTAAGAGATAATTATCAATTAATATGTACCATAGTCAGTAAATCATTCCCCAGATTAAGGTGAATTTAAAATAAAAAATAATAAAATATCTTTAGAAATATCTAATGTACTTTGTTCTTCCTACAAATACAGTAATCAGACATATTTCTTTAATTGTTTAGATCAGTGTTTCCCAAAGTGGGCAATCAGATACATCCTTACCTTGACTGAGTTTGATGATAAGCATTTCCTGTCTAAGCCATGCAATTTGACACAATAACTTTGCTGCTAAGTGAGGTAGGATATTCAGACTTGGTGTAGATGTAAATGTCGGATTGGTGAGCTACTTCCACTGAGAATTAGCAGAGATAAGCAACTTCATTTTAAAAATAATATATGTTGTGTGTGTGATTTGAACATTGGCTAAAAAGTGGGATTCACAAGGAATATTCTTTGCAGTTCAAAGAAGCAAATTAACCACCACATACTTTCATCTAGGAATAAAGACTGGATTATTACATATTCATCTGAGCATAGTTTTGTCATCTATAAGACCAACATCTGAAAATATATATCTTTTAACCAGCAAAATTAAACAAATAGCATAATTAGAAAATTACACTGGTAATCTATGATTTTTTGCTATGGGTACCCTTCCACTGACAGCCCACTAATGCCATTGTTAAACAGATGAGGGAGCCCAACACCTCTGTTATATATAATGGCAAGTTAACAACATGTTAAAGTTAATGCACCGACTGGGCAGGTGCTATGAGGTAAATTTTCCCCGAACAGTGTCGTTATGGCCTACTCTCATATCGAATTCTAACTGTCAAGGGATCTTTTATGTGCACACAAGTGTACACTTGACATCGGCTTTTCGTTCAATCCAAACAACTATACTTTGTCCCTTGCCAGGTCCTCTGTCCTTCAACACTGACAAGGGGAAACCACGCTGTAAAATCTTGATGAACTTTCTCTGGTAACGCAGGGATCGAACATGCGACCTCAAGGTTATCGAACCATCATCTTACTCACTGAGTCACTATGGCTCCCCAACAGGAAAGAGAGGGTGACCACAATAAATGTGGAGAAGAACATTTGTATCAGAGATAGAGAAAGATGTAAAATACTAGTATCAGTGGTATGTACTAGCAAGCATGGAGAGGATAAACACATTTTAACATTACCCTGCTTTCTCCGAAAACTGTGAACAATAAATTCTAAAACAGAAAACCTTGAATTATTTTATTATGAATGTATAGCATATAGATTTTTAGGTTATTTACAATCCTTCATTTTAAATCAATAATATACAAACTGAATAATATAATAGTGATTATATTCAAATGTCTTATGTATACATATAAAACTATTTGGTTATTAATGTGGATACATATAGTAAAATCTAAGCAAATATTTAATAATAACAGAAAATTCCAGAATTTGGGCAAAAACAGCGAAATTTAACTAAATCAACAAATGAGATAAAATTATGCTAAATATATCAATATGTGCAATTTCTGGTATATCTAGAAAAATATATTCTAAAACAAGATTAAAACAAAAGAATTCACCCTGTATTTTATAAACCCAGGTTTCAAATCATGAACTGTACCCAGATTACAATGTTTCACACAGTAGGTAGGATTTTAAAAATTTTGAATGAGTAGTGGTCCTACACTTCATCAGATAGTGCACCACATGTACAACACAAAAAGCTTTTTGAAAAATTTAAAAAAAAAATAGTGTGGTAGTAGTTGGCAAATAAGTCCAGTAATAACAAACATTTGTGAACTCTATGGAAATGTCAAAGAAATTTTTAGCTTTATGTTTGACAGGCCTTGAATTTGTTTGAACAAAAGCTAACAGTTAAATTCAAAAATACATGTATGCATTATGTCTAGAAAATGAAAATGAGGCCATCATGTTTCACCTGAAACAATGTCTTGTTTTAAAATAAAAGAATTCTTAAATATATTTTATATGTACAATATATAATTAAAACATAAACCGTCATATATATAAACATGTACTAGTACGAAAAATAGAAATATGAGAGTTACACGTAACAGAAGATAAATAGGAATGTGCCAACACAACTTTACAGACATATAATACCGGTACATAAAATCACCTAAAATATAATATACAAAAGGCAGTAAGTGGTATACAATATATACAAGGCCTTGAGTTACAACTAGGTTTATTAATCAAGATTATCTATATAAGCTAGAGTATTATCTAATAGATGTGGGGTGGCTTTTATATGCCCTTATTATAAAAATGTTAATAATCATCTGTAAATTGATAATTTGGTCTTTTTATTTCTATAAATTATATGGATTTGAAGAGCTGCAGGTCTTTGATAGCTGCTCAAGCATATTCAGTAATTATGGACAAATAGATAAAATTATTGCATAAATTGGTTTCAAATTATGGCCCAGACAACAAAGCTTCTAGTGGGTGTATGTTTTGCTGCATGGCAACCTATGCTTAATGATTAATAACCAGAGTAAAATACAACATGAAATGGTAAGGTTTTAAAATTATCTATTAAAGGTTATTTAAGCAGACTTGAGTGGTTATACTGACATACTAGTTAAATTACAAGATTTATATAGGCTACAATATCTATCATAATACAATATATAAATTGGAAAAGTAATAAATTAGAAAAGTAGATAAGAACCAAAACAACAAATATATTCAATGCATTGTAATTACAGTCCAAATATTAATCCTGGCTAGACAATGTTAGAAATGAATAATCAGGAATTTTAAATATATCTAAATATTGAGAGAGAGAGAGAGAGAGAGAGAGAGCCCTAAAAAATGTTGAATCTTGCACTTCCTGTATTTCAGGAAAATAAATTTAAAAGTTTGTAAAAATGCCCAATATATAAAATGAGTCAAAGGTTTCTGTTCCTCTACACACAAAAAACAGCAATAGTAGGCCCTTTAAAACTAATTAATGCATAGGCTAAAGCTTACATATCATACCAAGTCTTAATTGTATGTAAGTCATATTGATTTGTACTATGAAGCTGTGGATGTTTATGCACCAGGCGCCATTAAATTAGCAAGTTACGGATGATGTAGTCCTGATCCCTCCAGTCCAAACTGTCTCTGCAACTAATACTGATCTGAACAAACAAGTGCCAACTGTAGATTGCTGACTGGATGTTCGCGTATTTAGTTATGAGAAATCCACAAGTTCTGCATAATTCAACAAACGGTGAAGTTCATTTTTACTCTCGGCCAATCATGAGATGTGTGCATATCTCTACGACCTTTGACACTCCGGACCAATAAAAATCCATCATACAGCTAAGTTAATGCATGTACTAATCTGTTAACAAAACACAAATTAATAATTCTGGTGAAAGTCAGTAGACCCGATCAATTTGTAGTGTAATCTTATCACAGAATGCTTCATTAAACCAAATCTACTATACATAGAAATATAACGTAAGTCATGAAATGTATGAGAAGCAATCTGTGTGAAGGGGTGGTAGGAGTGAGTAAACCAACAATTTTACCAGTCGATTTAAATACCATAAACCATGACAAATTTAATGATACTGAGGTAGCAAGATGGACGACTAGTTAAAATTTCTTGATCACATGTTCCGGATAAATAATAATATTGTTAACAAAGTAAACCAATGAGATCTTTGAACTATAATCGTTTCTATTTTGCCTCTAATAATTAAAACTAAAATAAAGTCAACATACTCAATAATAACAATACTAATTCTTGTTAATCATCAGTATCAAGGCTTTTCTGTTTTTCTGCTTGGATTGAAAGACAAACTATGGCTTCCCATCTCGTACAATGTTCAGGTCATTGACGAAATTCTTGCAAGCCAAGCCTCCTTAAGACACTTACATATTTATTTACTTACAGTAAGAAAATCACAGAATTTGTTGTGTCCTTAAGTCACTTAAATGAAATGTAACTAATAAATTCTGTTAGTAAATTGAACTGTCAATAAATCAAATAGCCAAGATGATGATACCAGTGTTAGACAAGAATAGAACAACTATCAAGATATATGTAACATATTCAATTCTGAATTTTATAAAAATTGTTAAAAACTGTCAGATATATTGTACTAATTATAATGTAAGAAATATAAATAAAACACTCTATTGGACAAGGTTCATAGTTCACAAAGAACATGAAACATACACATAAATCAAACATTTTAATAGATTTAGCAGTACACGTTGTAAAACTGGCCCCTTATGATACGAATATAGTTGCCTGGTTAACCTCGTGGGTTTTCTTTGGGTCCCCAGGTTTCCACCTACTGCTAAAGACCCCTATGTAAGTGTTGCTATTTCAAAAATTTTCTTGTCAGACATTTTTACGAAAAATAAAGGGCATAACTCTTATCGTTATTTAAGTAGGCGGTTTCAGACCACAATTAAAAGTCATTTGTCAACAAAATATTTAAATTCATATGCTAATAAAAAAAAATATAGGTGAACCTCGGTTTTTTTCATATTTAATTCCTGTATGGTATTCAAATTTATATCAGTAATATTCCTACAAAATTACATGTTGTCGTAATACGATAGAATGAAAGCGTGACGACTACTGCCGACATGTGCAATAAAATTATGGAAATAAATATCTATCATGTAAGTCCCAAAATGACTTATTTTGAGGGCATGTTAAATCCCAGTTATACTAGTCGAAAAAAGTGTCAATTTATCTAGGAATTTTTTTTATTTAAAATATCATGTATATAAATAGTATGCCAGTAACCACATAAAGTGTTTTATTTAATTAAACTTTATCATTTAAACATCGTACACAGATTAACTACACATTATCTAAGAAATATATCTTAACACAAATCATTCAATAAAAAAATACTGACTTGATTGACATGGATAGAAAACACAGTGAACTATTCACTGTTTCTTAATATAGAATTACATTACTAAATCCTGAATCAGCTAGCAGTGTATTCTCCTTGTAATTGCCTGAACACTTTAATTAAGTTTTCTAGTCCAAGTAAATATCCTCGATCGGGTCCATCGTGAGTTGTCTTATCTCCATAAAAACCACGATGTGTGGTATGAGCAAAATCTATCATTCTAACAACCACACGTCCTTTATCGTTATCATCATTATCTAATGACTCATTGTGCAACACTTCATCAGAATTCACCATATTTTCCTGTGATAAAGTCTCAGCACTGTCCATCCCACCGTCAATCCCATCATACATTATTAAAAGTGAGCTGGAATAAAAACGGAATGAATCTTGTTTTTCCACCAAGTGGTGAAGTTTTTTCAGTTTTTCAAGAATAGTCTTTATAATGTCTAATCGTATATTACGACCATCATGAAGATACTGTCGTATTGTCTCACTAAATCCTTCTTCAGATAATGAGCGACCATGATATTTATCTCGACTAGTGTAAGTTTCACTGTCAACTTGATAAACCTGAAAATAAACCAAATAATCATAAAAATATCTGACACTCTATACTATAATTCTGCATCAGAAAATAAATATAAACAAGCCAACAGTGAGGCTGATGTCCTCTGCCTTAATCACGAAATAAACAGATGACACTCATTAAACTGAACATTTTTCATTTTATATAGCATTGAGAAATCAAATTGCTTATCATTCTCCTTAACCCGAGCAGAAAATGCTCATTTCAAATTAATAACAGTATTGAATCTATTTATGTAACATGTAGCTATACAACAAGTTTCGTCATTCTTGATAAATTAGAATCCGAGTTCCAAAGCATTGACAGAGCAAATTATTTTATCTCTGCTTAACCTAAGAAGAAAATGCTCATCATCAAGGAGAATGATAGATCGGAGACGGTCCTGCACATATGACGTCATACATGGATTGTGCATTAGGGTTAGGGTAATGGTAAGGGTTAGGCTTGGTCCAGGGTTAGGGTTACCACTAGCCCTGTTTACGTTTCGAAACTTTGTCAAAATTTGCAGGTCCTAACCTTTACCCACAATCCATATATGACGTCATATGTGCTAAAATGTCCAGGACCATCTTCAATCTAGCATTCTCCCATCATCAAACTAGCCTGGTAATATATCAGACAATATCAGACAACAAATTCAGGATTTGTCAGGCAGCCTGTTGTTCTGCTTACAAACATCTACATCTAATTGTATATTCTACTTAATGTGTCCTAAATCAATCAAACTGGTTATCTCTGTTTAACCTAAGCAAATGTTTATTATTGAACTCAAGTGTGCCTATATATATACTGTATAGTGTATGACAAGCGATTCCTATAGCATCAAGCATTTAAGTAGTATATTGATACTGCACGAAGGTGTTAGTCAAAGTGTCATTTCAATATATCACACAATGTCTTGCTCAAGGGCATTAAACAACTTAAAGTACAGATACACTATCCCCCATGACATTTCAATGAAATTTTCACGCCAATATTTCATTTATATAAAATAATATACCTTTGGCACATTGCCTAACATCAAAAGATGGCATTACATCTGTATTTTAAGTCGTATTAACTTCAATTAATTACCTGCATTCCACAGACACGAACACCTAATGTACTTGATGTAGATTGTTTACATTTCTCCATCTGTAGCCTTTTCTTACTCTCGCTTGCATCATCACCATGTTGTCGTGTACCCATTTTTAAATCTAATATACATGGACGTTTAAAATGAGCAGCTACATTCTCTAGTAATATAAATTCTATCACAAAGTTAGGGAACATATTGAGATTGAAAATGAAAATGTTTTTAGTGGGTAAAAGCATACCTGGTTTCAAGAAAATGTTTACCATTTTCCAGTGATGGGATTTCGCCTGTATATTCAGGACATGTCCGACACTATTTTCCAAATGTCCCAATTGACCGACCACTAATATTACTAATCGGACATCAAGACATGGTGAATAATATTCAAAATTCCAAAATTAATATAGTGTCCTGAGTGCATATCTACCACTCAACCCAATTATCATTGATTAAGTAATTAAGAGATCAACGTATTTACCGTGTCTTACTTTCTATACACCTACCTTGATTAACTACCTAATCTGCCTTGATTGGCTGACCTAATCCTTTGTCGGACAATTCATCAATCCAGTCCTGAACAGAAGTCATTGCTTCTCCTATGTATCAATCCAATAAGAGTGATTATAAACTTAACCTATGTGATTAACTTGGGGTTTCTCTATTGTCGGACATTTTAATCTCCTTGATATCAGTCGACAACATGTAGAAACTAGTCATATATGTCACATATCCTATTATATTCGTTAACTTGTCACACACACACACACACACACACGGTTATAAATAACTGAAAACTAAAGTAGAAATCTTGCGAGACCAGTAAAATTAGAGAGATGTATCACATGTACAGTAAGTCTAATTTTGTGCCTAACAATGTCTGCGACAAGTGTCTTATTTATAGGCTTGAATATAAAATTGGGTCTCCTGTCACTTTTCAGTTTCTTTGAACTTGAATTTTTCTTAACAATTGTGGTAACAGAAATTTGAAGAATGTGAAATATGAGAGAATTATAACTTGGCCAATGCATACATAATGATAATCAGTGGGAAAAGGATACTAGAAGTATCAGAAGATTGTCCCTGATTCCGCCATTTCTTTAACAACATTTTATGGCAGCGTAAACTCCAGGGATTAAGGCTTCCCTTTTTACTGGAATCTGCTGTTGAAAAAACTTTGTCCGTTTGTGTGCTAACTTCTAAACTACCACTTCTTAAAAAACGAATACCAGTACTACTTCTGAAAGAAAACAGATATAAAATTTGAATAAATGACTTGTTATTGTGTTGTTTCATATTAAATCCATACATGTTTGATTATATATAATTATTTCACCAAGTAACCCCAAGCAGTTTGTTATTGAATTAGATTAGTCAACAGTCTGTTACCCAGGCACTGATGCATAACTTCAATAGGCTTGATGAGAGAGAAAGAGAGAGACATACAGAGAGAGAGAGAGTTTAACCTCCACTCAACACAAACAAGGTCATTTCGGGACTAACATGTGGTTCAATTTTATTTCAATAATTCGCTTGCGCGTAGGGGTCTTTAGCAGTTGTAGGAAACCGGAGGACCCGGGAAAAACCCATGAGGTTGGACAGGTGAATCTACTCCTTGTCACGTACATGTACAATCTGGGGAATCGATACAACAGTTGACTCAATGACAGACCTTATGATACAGTGCACAGTACATCTTACCAAGTAGCTTCAGCTTCTGAATTCTAAGCCTAAACTATTGATACATTGAACTGGTAGTAACAGATGTTGTGAATGATTTACGTCAATTCGGGAATAACAATTTTATTTCAATAATTCACTTACGCTTAGTGGATTCAACTGTGGGAGGAAATCAGAGAAAACCTGCAAGGTTTGGCAAGCGACCCTACACCTAGTGTAGTATGAAATGAAATTGGGTTTAACGTCCTACTTTTTTGCTCCTATACTGGGCTAATGAAGACGGGCATACGCCATACAGTGTGCTATGAGGGAAATTTTGCGTGGGCAGCGGCACTATGGCCTACTCTTATATGGAATTGCAAACTGGCAAGGGACCTTTTACATGCAAGCCAGTGTATACATGGGACCTCGGTTTTTCGTCACATCCAAACGACTAGGCAGCTGTCCTAGTCAGGTCCCCCGTCCTGCACCACTGACACAGAGAAACCATGTTGGAAAATCCTGATGAACTTTCTCGGCCAATACAGAGATTTGTGTATTATGACCTAAAGCACATGCATAAGACCAATCGACAACAAACCCCTTAGATAAATGGAGACAGCCCACCAAATTTTATTTGTAGAATGAATGCTTTTCAATTTCCAGTATAGTGTGAATAAAGAAAGTAAATACCCTGTTTTATGTTTAATTGGAGTATTTTTATGAGCAATAGGATACTGTGTTGTTGTTGCCTCACTATCACTACCACTAGATAAAGGAGATGATGAACCACTGTCAGGTTTTAATAAATTATCATCACTATCAATAAGATGTGGATAACCTATTAATGTTATGTATCCATTATTATCTTCTTGTAGTTGTACATCAATCACTCCTAAAAATACAAACAATCTACATGTATACATACAAACTACATACATAAAACTACATGTAGGGGAGAGCTGGGATGGTTAGGACACTTTTGTTTATTTTCACATTTGTGCAACTACTAATGCCCTTGTCTCTGAAGAATGGAAATGAAATGAAATGGGGTTTAATGTCCTATTGTTCTGCTCCGACTGAGATAATGAAGACAGGAATATGCCATACAGTGTGCTATGAGGGCAATTTTGCCCTGACAGCGGCACTCCTCAATAACAGACCATATGATCTAATGTGTGTGCACAAGAAGCCCCTCTTTTCATGGGATAAATACACATTGCCTCATATTCAGGATCTTGCAAGGACAAGTAGTAGTCCATAACTGAAAAGTTAGAGGGGAACTAAATATGGTGCTATTCAACAAACTACATTATAATTCATCATACAAGGGAATACATTCTGATGTTGCTTAAACAGCCAACGAAATATCAGGAGCCATGGTGGCTCAAAGAGTGAGGCCTAGAACCACTAACCAGTTGGTCTCGGTTCAATCCCGATGTTGTTCGTGAAAGTTCTTCTTGCCAGTGGTGCAGGACAAAGGGCCCGGCAAGGACTTGGATCGGACGGAAAACTGCGATATTGTCTTTACATTATGTGTACGTTAAAGAACATTGACAATTGTAATTTGATATTAGATTAAACATACATTATGCAAGAACTAAATCTGCCTATTGCACGTCTTTCTTTAGGCTTGAAATGTTATCTAAATTATTAATTAGACATTAATTAACTTATCCAGGCCACAAACAACTCTCGATGTCATCGCTAGCCTGCAATATTTACTGGATTAGAATCCTATCTGCTGTTTAACGCTCATTGATAATTAAATCAAAAAATGGATAATCGAGACTATGTTTTTCAATCGTACCTACTTTAGTAATGATGATCGAGGCTAGGCCGAAAGTTCAATCGCTAAAATCTCGATTCAGAGTGGATCAATTTGACAGAAATTTTCAGCAAATTCCCTTTACATTATCTAGTTTTTAAGTACCGTAACTGTCAGCTCTTTATCTAATCTCCCATAATGTATCTTTAAGAGTAGGATGTAGCGCCCCTTTCCGGGCAAATTATCCTTACAGCACACTGTATGCCACACTTCTGACTTCATTAACCCAGTCAGTGCAGAAAAGTTGGACATTAAACCTCATTTCATTTCATTTGAAATATCATATTCATGTGACTATTTTTTAAATATATTACAAAGAATTCTCCTTTAAAATATATTTATATGATGAGAACACATTATCAGAAGCTATAATCTCTATAGTCATGGATTTATCATGAGTAAATCTATTATCACGGGTCACCAGTTTGCTTTAGGCAGCATTATATTTGGACTTAAAGTCGGTCTGTTAGTTGGTTTATTTGTTATATTTATATCCAATATAAGGTCTACAATAAAACTATTATCAGTAAAAATACAGAAAGAACTTGGACAAGACCAAAATAAATACCGATAATACAGACAATATTTGTGCAGTTAAATTTGAATGTCACAGGTTTGAAACCCAGCATGACATTTTTCAAGCTCAATCCCCTATTGTCTAGGGTAGCAAACTGTAGGGCTAAAGTGCTTAGATAACGTTTAGATTCACAGACACTATAAAAAGAACCCTTAAAAGTTGGAATTTAATACAGAGTGTACCAGTATATGTACAGGTCAAAAGGAAATGTTTATGCCAAATTTTTTCTCTCTAGCATTGCACAGTGCACACTGTATGTTCGTCTAGAAATCATTAAATTATTGTGTTGACCAGGGACCTTAAACTTTTATATTTTTCTTACCAGGTTCTTCGTGAAAAAGACTTTTTTAAAAACTATTTCTGAGGTTAGCATTTTTATTAGAAAGTCACAAATAAATATGCTTTGGATTAATATCGAAAAATTAAGCAGGAAGTGATTACTATCATTGTGGAACAGACAATGGGTGTAGTTATGTACAAAGTACAAGGAAAAAAATAAATAAAGTACATTACCTCTATATTCAGCAGTAAATTCTTTTAATTCTTCTGGTTGGGTCACATAAAAAAGTTGTTCTCTTTTAACCAATGGTTTACATAAAGTTGTTTCATCATAATGTAAAACAACGGTATGTCCACCGACTTGATGTTGAAATGGCTCCAACTGAACAGCTTGGACGGATGGATGAGATTCCATCAGATGTTCAGGCATATTGTGAGTTGCCTCCCCCTTCCTCTCAAAACCAATGCTGCCTTTCTCTGCGTTACCATTGAAGTGTGTATCAACTGTCCAATACGCCTAACTTATACAATTTCTAAAAAAAGAAGAAACAATCTGTATTTGTTATAACCATGCATTATATTCATTTGCTAGCATGCAAAAATACATAAACATTCACCCAAAAGTACCTACAGCTATGATTTGATCAAACTTGAAAAATGAACAACAGGTCTAGTGGAAGTATAAGTGTCAACCATAAAGTTTAAAGTTTAAAGACTTTATGGTGTGATAAGTCAAACAAGGAAATCTGCAAACTTACTATATTAATTACAAGTTGTTAAATGTAACAAAAATATGGTGACATGGGGAATGTACAGCAAGCTATAAGGATGCCACATATATCACAGATAAATAATAATACTGGTAGGCTACATACATAAACCCACTATTTAATAGTATCTCTATAGTTTTGACTTAAGAATCTGAATTTTCAGCAATGACCAGACAGTACACACACTGATATAGTTATATACCAGAAATCATTCATAAATTATCGGACTGATTTCTTTCTTCTTCCAAAAATATTTATAGTTAATTCTCAGCCAGTTCTACTTTAAAATAGAAAAGTATAAACCATAATATGATACAAAATTGAATTCTACAAAATATAAATATAGACAAAATAATTGTACAAGTTATGCTTTTGAATCGTCTGTGTATTTGTTATCCCTATGGAGATATTGTACTCGCGTCTTCTTGTGTTCACTGTTCTGAGTGAGAATACTGGTCACTTGTTTGTATGACACCTAATGTTTAAGTTAAAAGAGAGTTTATATACAGTTAATTTTAATTGTTTTTTTCTAGAACATCATATAAATGCTGAGTTGAAAACACAATGTTTACCAGACCATGATGGGTGTTAATAAATTGTTATAAACTGTAGATTAGACATACATGATATGTGTCAATACGTAGTAACCTACATAGGATATTAATACACTAGTAACAAAAAAGGTCACATATTCATCTTATAAACTAATGAATACAAATTAATCATTAATACATAATAAAACTAGACTGTCAGACTGGTTTCAAGCAGGTAAAAGAGTTAACAGTGAACTTTTATTAAAGTCCTGATTCACCTTATTAAGCAATAGGAATCCCCTGCAAACTTCTACATTGTAAAAGATGAAGCTCTAAAAGGAATATCCATCCAATAATGGTTAAATTCTGTATTTACAAAGATGTGGAAAAGAAATTTTATCGATCTAGGCAGCTTGCCATTAATAAGCCCTCCGCTATTTTGTTGTCCACAAAAATTCGATGATAAGCCTGTTTTAAATTCAACCCAGGACATTATATCTAGCATTGGTATTTTGATTTTGTTTTCTTAATTAAATGTTTTATAATTAATCCGAGTACATATTCACGTGGTAAAGCCGTGGGAAATTTGACATTTTAGAGACAAATGCCAATGGCGCATCGTTACCTCAATAACTATTTTTTGACTAAAACATCTTAAGTGAATAATCTTATCTATATTAAAAACACTTTACCCAAACCGGTCCGTTATAAAATCTACTCAGTCACATACAGTACCCATGTATTATCATAAACCACAAATTTATACTACAGAACTTTTCTATTTACACTTGACCATCAAATAAGACATTCACACAGTAGTATTCATATTCAAATTCGGAAATCATTTAGCACCTAAATGACACAAACTGTATAAAACCTACAGTAGAAAAGTATAAACATCCTGTGTAATAGAAAACTTCCTTTAATATAACATTAATAAGCCTACTTATCATATTCATGTATATGATGCATGTCAGTGTCAATGTTTTGCACATACATTTAAGTTATTTTTATCGTATCTAAACTCTGGTATTTATACACTTTATAATATTAAAGGATATCTGATAATTCGAAAAAAGTAATTGAATATCACTAGATAAGAGAAAACAATAAACATAAAAAGTCCTTGTTTTTATTCATTCTATACTTAATAAAAACATGGTAATGCACTGACAGTCAATTATTGTTTTGAATTGTCAGATATCCTCCCACAGTCACCTATATAACAACTTTTGGTCTTCGAAGGAATCATTAGTGTGTAGAAATTTGCCTGTGTATCTGTTATCACCCGTCCCTTCAGTCCGTTATATAGAAGGATAACTCATGTTTTCCTTTTGCGTTCATCACTTCCCTATCTTGAAATCTTCATAACGCATATAATATTGTAGCAATGATCTCTGTGTTAAAATTATATTTTGAACATGTTTAACCAGTTCTATCACATAATGTGATAATGACTGACACTAATAAAATACTGTCCTTTAATTAACGAAACGATAAAACATAATTAACAGTACCTCAATTCAATCAATACACCTCTACTGTATCCACTTAAAAGTTTCGCTTTCAACAGTCCAATATTCCGACCTTTCGACTACTGTGTCCTTCGAACTAGCCATGTTTACAAAAATAATACAGATGGATCAACCCATAGATACATGTACCCCCCCACATAAAGAGCCACATAAAATTGAGCATATAAACATATTGATTAATAAATATGATAAAACACAAATATAACCAGTTTAATACAAAAGCTTTATACTGTATCTGTAAAATACATTTCCTTTCTAAAAACATTAAATAACACTAGTTTTGGCAATAATTGAATTTTAATTTACTACATGTATATGGCAGGAACAGCTGTGTAATATCTCCTAAATTAACTTCTAGGTTAAATTTCAATTCATTTAAAATAGTGTTAATTATGTGAAAATTTTATTATGTGGAACCAAGCAAATTATTAAAAATAATAATAGTAAAGTTTTAAGGTTCAAACACAGACAGGGCCTATCAATTGAAAAACATACCCAAACTACTGGGAAACATCTTTTATAAACAAGTTTCAATGATAGCTTTAATGTTTAAACATTTCAAATTCTAAGGTAGGAGTCATCACTCTCATTATAGGTTTCTTGTCTCAAACATGAGTCTCTAGAGCGCATATAGGATTTTTGAGAAAAAAAAATCACAGGCAATAACTATAACTGATAGTAATTATCAGACATCGTTGAAATTTCTCCAGGAATGTCCACAAAATATTTTGAAAGTGATCAAGGGCCATAACTCTGACAGTAATTAAAGGAAATTGTTGAAAATCAATAGGCTTTTGCGTCTCATTAAATACAGTGAATTTCAATGTGCATATATAAAAACTTATTTTACTTGACAGTATAATTTCAATATAATCTGCACAAAACATCAACATATAACATAATCTACAATTATGCTACATAAATACCATGGATTATTCTAATTGCGAAATAGCCTACTCAATATAGGAGAATTTGATACTACCGCATAAAGTAATCAGTTTGTGTTACATATTAAGACATAGTAACATGCAGTTACCCAATACTTCAAGGGTGTATAGCTCTATTCTCTGGAACCTTAAAATAGACAAAATGTGTCTAAAATCACATATTATTTAATGTGATATGAATGTATATAAAGTAATTTATAGTCCATTTTTAAAAGATTTATTGTAATTTCTAATATATTATGTTCAGTGGAATACATGAACTGTCCAAATTATTATATTTTGTCGTCTGTGAATCAAATTTGAAATCACTAATTACTTCAGCATTCGGCGCATTGCCTTGTAAAATATGTTTGTCTTTGCTGATTACAAACGCGGCGGAAACCATAGAGTAGGCCATCTACACCTTGTGTACTGATTTTCAAATGTTCATTGTGTCTTAAATTATATCGGAAAGTAGGAACTAGGATCCTATATTTTCACGGTAAAATAACAACATCAATATTGATTGAAATGGACCAATATTGAATTGTAATTCATGTTTTTAATATCGAATATTATGGAAAATATTGAGTTAGAGTTAGCTACTTTAAAACTAAAAGCCTACATTGAGATGACTAAACCATATAAGCTTACCTGAACTGTGAATAATTCAAACTGATTAAAAACTTCCTTATATGATGAGCCACAGAAAAATTGGGCAATATCCAAAATTGGCTTTTGACCAACAATGACCCGACATACATTTACAAAGATAAGATTGTGTAACATCATATACAAATACCTTATATCATTATCTTTTTTCCACAAACATAAAATAAATAAACATTCTCAACGATCTTATAATACAAATCAATCTTGATGAAAATATATAAAATCAAATGACTTCTCCAATTTCCTTTTAACTTCCACACGGTTCTAGTAGGATAATCATAGACTCAATTACTTTTATATTGATTGGCTGACCAGGTACATGTATTTATAGGAAAGAATACAAAAACATGCCACACCCACTGTATATAGATGGCCTAGCATTTAAAGGAACCAACTGAGCTTTACTAATAGTTCTATACAGCATGCAGTTAATACCGGATCTCCTAACAGTAAAACTCCCATTAAACTGACTAGGTTTAGATTTGATTTGGGTTAAAAATAAAATTGTTCATTTCATTGCATTTTATATGATGATTAGCTTTGTGGGACAATAATTTGTGTGAGTTGAAAACTTTGTCTATAGCTCAAGCCAGTTTTAAAGATACATTCCCGGTTACAAACTGGGTGATTTGATGATATATTTGGACTAAAAACATATTCAAACTAATAAATTTAGTATAATTTTGCTTCAAATCCTTCTCAAAACATTGCAATTGTCAGGGAATAGCTGGTTATAAAAAAATCGATTAAAAGAGGTCATGTTTGTGTCACGTGACACAATGGGTGCGAGGTCGGAGGAGAATTCATTGCATACACAAGACGATGTTGCCTTTATCGCTGACTACTTATTACAAATATCAAAGTCTAATTAAATTCTCTGATTATCCACTGCCCACGTCTTTTTCCGTGATTTTTATCTCAGAAAGTGTTGTACTCTAATTCTTCATAAGTTTATTAAAACGTACATCAAACGCTCAATCTCTGCGTGCAACCTTCGACGTCACATGTGCAGATACTCCTAATCGTCGGGCTGTCGACGATTAGAAGTGTTTTTCAGGGAATCTTCATTAAGTTTATCAACATGTACATCAAGCGCTCAATCTCCGCATGCAACCTTCGACGTCACATGTGCAGATACTCCTAATCGTCGGGCTGTCGACGATTAGAAGTGTTTTTCAGGGAATCTTCATTAAGTTTATCAACATGTACATCAAGCGCTCAATCTCCGCGTGCAACCTTCGATGTCACGTGTGCAGACACTCCTAATCGTCGGGCTGTCGATTAGGGAAACCCTTACATTTTTGTCCTGTATGCTCTCCACGAGTGTTTTTCAGGGAATCCATTATTTTTCTAGTAAGATTGGATATTTCTACTTTCCATATATATATATATACCAAAATTGCCCTACTTTTATTGGAAATAACCACCTGATAAATACTTTTCTGGGAACGTAGCTTTAAGGTGTAACAGATTTTGTGATCTAATCGACACAGTAAGCCAAACATCAAACTAAAATAAGATGGAGAACTTGCCCCATCATTAACTTGAATAACACATCTCATCATCAACCTAATTCAATTATATATTTTTTTTTACCTTAAATCAACCAAATACAAACTGAGCATTATTCTTGCCTAGCTATTGACTTAAGACTAATCAAAATTAGGTTTTCTATTATTCTTTGGGTTTTTTTTATAAATGCTGTTAACATTTACACTACAGTACAGATGTGCAAAAATTAAATTCTAGCACAATAAAGATCTAGATTTGATTAAAATGGTGATATTTTGAAAATCAATTATTACCACCAGCGCAATTCTTCAGAAAAACAAATTAATATGTTCTTTTTTGTTTGTACATAGATTTGTAAAAAACACCTAAAATATAAATTTCTGTCTGCAGCCAAATGCATTTACCTGAATAATTCTTTATCCTACCTTTGAAGATCAGATAATTACTTTTGTAATTACTATATTGATTACTAAACGGTTCTCTAAACTGTAATGTTTTGGTGGTCATGTGAAGAGGTGGGAACAAGTCGCAGGTCCTCGAGCCAGAGTCGAGACCCAAGTCACCGCACCACGAGTCTGAGGTCGGTCCCAAATCATAGACTTTACTACCAATTAAGTCAAGCCAAGCCCCAAGTTTCCACAAACCACCACCAAGTCCGGTTCAAGTCGCATGTTCATCAAATGAATAAGGCAAGTTAGAGTTATGAATTTTATAGCGCAACATCAGACCTGGCAGCAAATTATAACTGTTCAATTCAATATGAATCTTTCTGTTTACAAAGAAACTAGGTTATTCGCTGCACAATTTCCAGAACTATTGTAAACACAACCTAATCAAAATGATTTTGCGAAAAGAGTACAGAAACCATGGACGACTTTACCTGTTTCTGGTAGTTGCTCTTTTAATTTGCCACAATTAAAGGAGTAATGAATATTATTTCAAGTAAAGGTTACGCCTGTTTTCTAACTCTCTAATAGTTTTATAAGCAACATGGTATATTACAACTGGCATCAGGCATTACAAGAATTTCTTTTAACTCTCAGACCAGTTATTTTTATCATTTATTTGTTTACATTGGTAAGAATATTATGTGAGTGGTTGTAAAGGTGATAAAAATAGCCACCAGTAGAATTGGGTAACCTTTAGTTGATAAGTTATGGTGTAATGTCCAGGTGTGTATTTAGTAAGGATAGTTTGACATACATGTATTATATCAATTACCATAAATAACTATTATTAATGAAGAGATAAGATACCAAGAACACTGTAATAAAAACAAATAAACAGATCATTCTTATGTACAGGCACGTATTTTATCTGAAGCAGGAAGTTAAATGCACACCATTATGTATATACATCAACCAGAAAGTACTGAGCATATAGATCATCAAATACCATTTAAATCAAGCCTCAATTAATTCAATTTTAACAATAAAAGGGATGAAAGATTTTCTTCAGATTTTAAACGATAAAATTAGCTTGATGTTCATTGATAGAAATGAGATATTCTTCCATAAAGCTGATTGACAGAAAATGATGACTTTATGAAATCAAAAGAACTTAAAAAGAAATTTCTGATGTCCGTAATTTACATCAGAACTGACCATTGATTTAAATAATTTTGGGTCAATATGTTTTTAATTAACTGAAGGTCTACATATTTATCTTTGTGTGATGAATATTGTGTCTTTCATACAAATATATTTACAATGTGCCATACAGAAATACTTACAATTTGCCATATACAAAAGACAAAAAACGTTGCTGCACACTAATACCTGTATGTAAATTAAAATGTTTCATAACAATTTAGCACACAAGGAAAAAAACATTTAATATTTTTGCATATACATGTATATGTAACCAGTAAAATGTTTCATAAAAAAACTTTTGCCAATTAAATTCTGAGTTTTCATGTTTTATTTGCTTCACTTAAGTATTTTTAATATAAAAGTATAAGCTTACATTGGATTTAAAATGTAGGAAAAAAAGGGTTAATTTCCATCTCGATTTTTTAGCCCATTTCTTTAAAACTTTTTAATTATTATTATTATTAAGTCAGTTTGTCATTGGAGAAGTTAATTATAGGAAATATAAATTCCCAGTGGAGATATAGACTTTGATGTCTGGGTTTTATGATCGTTCACGCTAATGATGGGTGTGAAACTACATAGAAAGTCTAGAATTACTCAAGTTAGTTTCTTTAGATTAAAGTCTCACTACAAGACAAGTATCTATTTCTGTTTATGAACTATATATTTAGTAGAGGAAACAAACAAACCACACCTTTCTGCCAAAAAAAAGATGCCCTACTATATATATATATATCTACTAGCCAGGAGGTTCCAGGTTCGATCCCAGTGTTGGTCCAGAAATTTAATAACATATGAACATACACCAAACAATTTTTACCACAAAAATAATTCCTTCTCCTTATAGTCTTTCTCTCACTTTCCTCCTTTTTGCATGACAATTTTTGTTGACGGTTAGTGTAGAATTGAAGAGAAGGATATGAATTTACATTTCCTGCCAGGTTATGGTTAACATTCAGGTGCGGATCCAGGAATTTTTGCAGGAGGGGGTTTGCCAGGTTCCTGTTAAAGAAAGTTGACAATGCACGATGCCATCATCGTAGGCATACATGTACACACTGAACCTTTTAAAGAGAGAAATCCAACACCCCGTTCGACGTCAATTTTTATAATGGATTAATAGGATCACATTTTTTTCCATTTCATTGATGCAAAGCATGAATTGTGATATCATATATTTATATCATTATCTCACGCTTTGAAAGCCCATCCCCTCCCCACCTCTGGATCAGCCTCTGATATTATTCATGATTTTGATGCAGAAGAATAAACGGAGAGTTACATGTTTAGTAATACTTCCAGTTTTTGTATATCAAGATTTCCATAGTGAACCTCATACTGATCCTCACACATGCCGCCACATGATGTTCCAGCCAGCTGTACATGTAGGTAAAGCCTTTGAGAATAATTTACGTTGAAATCAAAGGTGACCAGGTTGTGACTGGTATGCCTTAGTTTTGAAATGAAAAGTACTTAGTCAGAAAATGCAATAGAAGATATTTTGACTACATTCAAAATGGCAAGGAAAGGAAAGATGTGATTTGACTGCAAAATTCTAATTCTTCAGTTTTTACTTCATTTCCAACAGTAAGAAAAAAATATTGCAATGACCTATTTTGGTTTATTCATTCTACAATAGATGGAGTGAACAATGGCATTACTACAATAAATTTTGTTTAAAGATCAGGACAAATTCACAGAAAATCTTCAGATTCCCTGCAATTTGATGTAAAGATAGGTTGCCAGGCAACGAAAACATACACCCACAGCAGCTAAATCGTCCGGGCAGTCAACAAGAGTTGTCGCATATTTTTACTTTTTTCGGTAATGAAACATTTATAATACACTAAAATTTGATTAAGAGCAACAACTCAGAAAACCATTAGAATTTGTTTGGTTTTTATAAAGTTCTGCCCCATGCTAACGTTTTGTATACAAAACTTTTAATACTGTATCATGGATTTAGCTGTTCCAAGTCATAAAAATTCATTGAAAATCAATATACTTGTTCGTCTCAAGATCTTAAACTCTGTGTATCAATCTGAAGTCAATCGGATATTAACTTTGGCCTCTAGAGCGTCCACAAGATTTTTTGAAGTGATCAAGGGCCATAACTCTGGCAGTTATTATCGGAAATCGCTGAAAATCAATAGGATTCTTCGTCTCATGACCTTAAACACTGTGTATAAAATTAAAGTCAATCGGATATTAAGTTTGGCCTCTAGAGCGTCCACAAGATTTTTTGAAGTGATCAAGGGCCATAACTCTGCAGTAATTATCAGAAATCGCTGAAAATCAATAGGCTTCTTCGTCTCATGACCTTAAACACTGTGTATAAATTTAAAGTCAATAGGATATTAACTTTGGCCTGTAGAGCATCCACATGATTTTTTGAAGTGATCAAGGGCCATAACTCTGGCAGTAATTATCGGAAATCACTGAAAATCAATAGGCTTCTTCGTCTCATGACCTTAAACACTATGTATAAATTTAAAGTCAATCGGATATTAACTTTGGCCTCTAGAGCGTCCACAAGATTTTTTGAAGTGATCAAGGGCCATAACTCTGGCAGTAATTATCGGAAATCGCTGAAAATCAATAGGCTTCTTCGTCTCATGATCTTAAACACAGTGTATAAATTTAAAGTCAATTGGATATTAACTTTGGCCTCTAGAGCGTCCACAAGATTTTTTGAAGTGATCAAGGGCCATAACTCTGGCAGTAATTATCGGAAATCGCTGAAAATCAATAGGCTTCTTCGTCTCATGGCCTTAAACACTGTATATAAATTTAAAGTCAATCGGATATTAACATTAGCCTCTAGAGCGTCCACAAGCAATTGTGGACACCGGACCGACGGACGGGGGCGATGACAATATACGACCACATTTCAATGTGGGCGTATAAAAACCAAGTCTTTCATGGGCTACTAAATTGAGCCAAAATGTCTTTATTTTCATTGCCAATATAATTTAGTTGGGATCTTTAAGTTTGTCAGAATTAGAAAACCATCCAGCTTTCATAGAGAAAATTGGGAACACTGTGCTAGTACCAGTAATATACAACAGAGGCATGTAAATATGTTCAAAACGGGTGGGACCCCATCAGCTCCATTTTGCCAATCTGCTACTCCGGTCAAACATTTTTCCTGTCTAAAACATTATATCCTTGCATTCCCTTTATTTAAAATGCAAAATTCAAGTGATTTTCAAGTGTCAAAGGTTCTTTTATATGCACGTCAATGAACTTTCAATACGGAAGCTATAATTATAATATATACATCAGCTATAGATTGGAATCTCTGGAGTATACAATAGATCAAAAATGTATTATTAAACTTGTCATTGAGTAGACATATTATTGCCTCTTGAGGATACATGAATTTAACATGGAAATATTTTCAGTTATTGTCCTTCTATAGATAATGGCAATTGATTTTGGGTGAATAAACAGACAAACATGTTGATCAAATTTGACTTGAAAATTATTCAAATAAAATGACTTTCATCAAGAAGTGACTGTGATTTTACCATCTATGTAATGATGTAATAATATCTTTGAGGTTCTAAAATCATATCAAAAACTATATTTGTATCACTCTGCTGAAAATATTTTTAATTAATTACCATCTTAATCTGAGATTCCAGTCGGAATTTACATTTGAGGAATGTTCAACTAAACCACCCCTTCAATTTTATTTTAAATTTTGCCACAATATGACACAAAATGAATTATTTTTCTCATAGAATTTGTCATATATCATTGAATTTAATATATTTCTGTCATATAATTATTAAAAAAACAATTTATTGGGTGACTGCCAACTGCTATCAGATGTACATGTATCTAATCACATACCATACATACAGTAGAGCATGCTGTAAACAATACTGAACAAATGCAGAGAGAGAGAGACAGAGAGAAAGAGAGAGAGAGTTTAATGTCCACTTGACACAAACTAGGTCATTTTGGGATTAACACATGGTCAATTTTTTTATTTAAATAATTTGCACGCGCGTACGAGTCTTTAGCAGTGGGAGGAAACTGGATGACCCATGAGGTTGGACAGGCGACCCTATTCCTTGTCACCCTAATCAAATGGAATTATCTACATCCTTATATATTAAATGATTTTACATACCGGTATATATATATATATATATACAGTATGTACATTTGTAATCATGTATCATTGATGGGAATTATTATTAAAAATGATTCTTCATACAGTTGTTATAGAGAATGATTTCATGCAGGTGTATTTAGAATGATTCTTCATGCAGGTGTGTATAGAATGATGCTTCAGTCAGGTGTGGTTAGAATGATGCTTACAGTCAGGTGTGGTTAGAATGATGCTTACAGTCAGGTGGTTAGAATTATTCTTCATTCAGATACGTGTTAATTTAGTAGAATAAAGATATTGCAGTCAAAAAAATTTTTATGCAAGATGCTCTAAGAATACTTGTGATGAATTCAGCATTTGTCAACATTCAAAATCCACTGCAGACGTAAATATTGGATATTTAGCCAACGCAACCTCTTGCTAATCTCATTCTAATCCGATTAAATCCAAGCTGTGCAGATTATCCTTATTTGATTCCTTATTAAATGAAACATTCAATATGAATACCTTTTAGCAGAGATTCAGCCCTGGAAAATTAAACATTTTCCTAAAAATGTAATGACAAACAGAGACAATTTAATAGGAAATTTCAAGAGATAACGAATTCTGAATTACACCTTGGACAAACTGATTTAAAGAATAATCAAATTAAACATGGTACACCTGCACACCGCAAGTATTTATATAATTTTACCATTATAGTCACTTAAATTTGCATATTAAATATTATTTAAGAAGTACTATAAATGTATGCCCTACATGACAGTGAATTATGGTACTCCAGTCACAAAACTTCTGCATGTATTAGACTAGAGATAAATTTACCTGATATACATACACCAATTGAAAATGTTGATAGAATTTAGAAACAAGTTTGACCAGCTTATAGATTATCTTTGTACATGTACTTGTCATTTCTCTCCTTATAATATATTAACATACATTGTATGTTCTTATCCACACGCACCTGAACCTAACGAATTGCTCTAGACAATTTATATTTCATGATGACACTATCTTATCTATTGTCCAGAGTGGACTATCTGCCTATATGTCTCTTGCTGCTTATAATACATTACCATACATGTATTTTATTAATTTAAGCCATATTACATTTTTGGAAATAGTTATTACATACATTTTTCTCTCTCTGTGTTAATATATTCAAACAAATATAATCTGAGAATATTTTAATGTTCTGGTATTTTTCTATAAGAGATTTATTCCTATGATACCATTGAATACTAAAAAAATACAGAGATATCTAATAATCAGCTTTATCCAATACCACCTGGTCAATATAAATAATCAGTTATTAATATTCATATGAACAATAAAATCCCATAAGCTCTTATTCTAGTATCTAGCTATGACACACTGGTGGTATTATCTCAAATGAAATTGACCGGAGTTGGGGTCATTTGAAGCAAATAGATCAATCCATATTCCATTCCCAATCATGATAAAATTACAATATACATGTATAATATCTATCTTGAAGATACATTATGGGAGATTAGATAAAGAGCTCTCAGTTCTCACTATAATAGTTAAAAACTAGATAATGTAATGGGAATTTGCTGAAAATTTCAGTCAAACTGATCCACTCTGAATCGAGAATTTAATTATTGAATTTTGGGCCTAGCCTCGATCATGATTACTAAGGTCTGTACGATAAAAAACATAGTCTTGATTATCCATTTTTTGATTTAATCATAAATGAGTGTTGAGCAGCAGATCGGATTATAATCCAGTAAATATGAAATGGGTTTTAGCGTCCTACTGTTTTGCTCCTAAACTGGGCTAATGAAGATGCGAATACGCCATACAGCATGCTGTGAGGGAAATTTTTTTGTCCCATCCAAACTACTAGACAGCTGTCCTTGTCAGGGACTCCGTCCTACAAAACTTCCAAGGGAAAACCACGCGGAAAATCTGGATGAACCTTCTCGGCCAATACAGGGATCGAACACCTGACCTCCAGGTTAGCGAGCCATCGTCTTACTCACTTAGCCACGTGATCCCCAGGCCTAAAGAAAGACCTGCAATTGGCAGATTAGCTCTTGCATAATGTATGTTTAATGATCACATTGTTCATTCAGAATGGAGAAGACATAGAGGCATAATGTAAATTAAAAGAATGCAACATGATAAAATATCTATATTAAAGATATTTTCCCACAAAAGTATTTATTGGGTGGTTATTTTCAATAAAAGTATGGCAATTTTGGTATATGGAAAGTAGAGAGACCCAGTCTTACTAGAAAAATACTGGATTACCTGATAAAGACCCAAGAAGCCTGCACAAGACAAAGATAGGTTGCCAGGCAACGAAACATGCCCACAGCAACTAAATCATCCGGGCAGTCAACAAGGGTTGTCGCATATTTTTACTTTTTTCGGTAATGAAACCTTTATAATACACTAAAATCTGATTAAGAGCAACAACTCACGAAGTAATTATCAGAAAACTATTAGAATTTGTTTGGTTTTTATAAAGTTCTGCCCCATGCTAACGTTTTGTATGCAAAGCTATTAATATCATGGATTTAACTGTTCAAGTCATAAAAATTCATTGAAAATCAATATACTTGTTCGTCTCAAGATCTTAAACTCTGTGTATCAATCTGAAGTCAATCGGATGATAACTTAAGGGCCATAACTTTGGCAGTAATTATCGGAAATCACTGAAAATCAATAGGCTTCTTCGTCTCATGACCTTAAACACTGTGTATAAATTTAAAGTCAATCGGATATTAACTTTAGCCTCTAGAGCGTCCACAACCAATTGTGGACGCCGGCCGGCCGGACGGACGGGGGCGACGACAATATACGACCACATTTCAATGTGGGCGTATAAAAATGAGATGGTGTCACTAATTGGCAGCCTGACGATTAAGAGCTGTCTGCTGAAGTGACGCCAAAGGTCGCACACGTAGATTGTCCAACCTCTTGCCGTAAGGGAGTGCTTACATGTATGTACATATGTTGATAAACTTAATGGTGAGCAGACATGGAAAAAGTGAGAGACTGAAACGTACAACAGTAGCTGAGATAAAAAACATGGAAAAAGACATGGGCTGAGGATAATCCTAAATTTACTTAAGCATCGATATTTATGATAAATGGACAGCGATTAAAGACAACATCATCTTTTATATATTATATATGCAATGAATTCTCCTCCGGGTTCGCACCTGTTGCTATGTAATGCGACAGAACATCACTGGTTCAAGTCTTCAATGCATTGGTGGAGGGCTGGCATTCTTCACCAAATTCTGCATACTGTGAAATGAACTGAAATGGGGTTTTAATGTCCTACTTTTCTGCACCACCTAATTGTCCTAATGAAGATAAGCAAACATCATGCAGTGTGCAATGAGGGAAATTTATTTCAAATTCCAACTTCAAGAGTTCTTTTACATACACGCAAATTACACCTATGCCCATGGTTTTACATCCCATCCCAATGACTAGCCACTGTCCTTGCCAGAAAATTCTGTAAATTTTATCAGCTAACACAGGGACATAATCCAAGACCTCCGGGTTAACGAACCAGCGTCTAACACACTGAGCCACTGCGGCTCATTTGCACCACAACATATGCCTATTACTTCTTCTGTTTTTACCTCACATACCTATCTTTATTATAATCTTCAATTAAAATATTTATACTACAATCACACTTCCACTTAGCAACTACAGTAATTAATTATTTCTTACATAAACTAATACAATAGATATGTATAGTGTCAGGTCATCTGACTTGACTTAAATGTTTTGTTTCCAAATCAAGGTATAAGGGATATAGGGATGAACTGTTCCAGTATTGAGAATTCGAAGAAAAGGAATCATATCTAGAAACTTAACAAATGATGCACCAATAGTAGTTGGTAAAATTCCTCGAACATTAATTTTACAAACAAGTAAATGGACAACTTAGAGCTGAGTACTTCTATTTATTTCTAAGAAAATGGAACCAATCATCCCCAGTAAACTAGCAAATATGCTGAAGGTCATAGGTGTCAATTCAGAAGCTCATCATTGGAGAATTGAGAATGAAAGTGATAAAGTCTCAGTCACCTTAACATGGGTAAAACAGCCTCAAATCCACCCATCTACCAGTACTGATCTCCAAAGAAGTCAATCATTTAATGAAAGTGGTGAAATAAATGAAGACACAAATCAACTGCGAGTAAGCACAATTTCGGAAACAGTTGATAAACCAACACAGCCATATACATATTCCAGTGGCACTAACCACAAATACCTGTCTGATAAAACAAGCACTGGTAGATCTACTAAACCTATTAAAAAAAATTCTCCTAAGAAAGAATCAGAAACTCAAACAATTAAGAACCAATAAGTTTCACATAGGTTCAAAGTAGCAGCAAATGAAGGTCCTGGAATTGAAGAAATTTGGCAGAAGAAAATAAATCATAGTGGGGCAATTGAGTATCTTATAAAATGGAGAAACAGACCCACATCGGAAAACTCATGGTTGATAGAAAATCGTCTTGATAAAGACTTAAGAGATTACATAAAAACACAAAAGATTCCTGGACCAGTACCAGATATCAAACGTCACAAGACATATCTTCCCCAGCCAGCACCACAGGAAAAACTTAAAGAATATGGTCTTGTTAGCGACTCACCACATCAAGATGGCAAAAGATGTATGATTAATTTCAAATTCTGTGATCGAGAAACTGATATAGTATATTACCAAGTTGAAAGACGGATTTTCCAAACAAGTTGTGTTTTTCAACAAACATATGAATGGGAATGGGAAGAAAAATTACTACGGGATGAGCCTGAATTTCATAAAAATATGCAACCCTTTCTGTTAAGGATTCCTTACTCTAAAAATATGTGGACGCAGAAGATATGAACTTATACGAATGGAGTGTTGTATGATAAAGATGGTACAATTACAGCTTTCTGAAAGTATAATGGTAGCACAGAAACTTCACTTGTCAGTGTTCCGAATGAATTCACAATTTGTATTACAACCATAGTTGTGTACTCCTGCGATATTATTGGACTTGCAGTTTACATTTGATGCGGTTGTCGGTTGACTACGAAAGCTTTATTGTCACTAGCAAATCTTTCAAAGATGTCAACTTCAGAAGAGTGATCCACATGACTGTTTTGTGTCCGCGAAAAGTCAATGGGTAAAGGGACTGTACTTGCAACTAGAATGTCACAGGTTCAAATTTGGACATGCCCAAGAAGAACCTCAGGAATTTGATGATAATTATGTGGAGACGCTGGTGTCTTATGCAAAATTTACCTACTAGCATTCCGTATATACTAGAAAAATATTATATTATTACCATTTACTTAATATCTGGAAATTCACATTATCTCTAAACTGATGCCATCCATGTAAGTACATTAATTACCTCCAAGCCTGACAGTTGTATTTAATTCCTTAATATCGGTAGTGTTCGATCCCTGATATTGAATTCAACCCCTACAATATATGAGCATATTACTCCAGTTTTCTTTCAATTGCACTGACGGCTCATTGTTTTTAGAATTAAATACAAATTACTTTTATTGACATTTAAAGTGGTATGTCACCGTTTTACTAGACACCTCATACATGTTACCGTCATTAGTTAAATATTATTATTAATGGGTAAAAGGCCAACCTTTTAATTTATAGAGAGCCCTTTTTTATGTTCCAACCACCGAATTCATTGCATTTTAGTGTTCATTATCTCCTTAACAACTTTTAAATCTATTGGGCAGCTGTGGTGGCTCAGTGAGTAAGATTCTGGCACGCTGTGCAGGTCTTGGGTCCGCTCTCCCAATGTTGGCCGACAAAGTTCCTCAGGATTTTCCAGCATGGTTTCCCTTTGTCATTATCCCAGTCGGTACAGAAAAGTAGGACTTTAAACCCCATTTAATTTTAAACACATACATTTATATGGGTAACAATTACTGGTTTATTATACTAGCGAGGTTTTTATCAATTTAATTTGCATCTTTCCCCATCTGTATATCAATTTGTTCTTTGATTTTATAGATTAATAACTTAATGTCGCATTTATTTGTAAAGTGCACCTAAATATGTCCATTCTCCACACAAGTCTCGCTATCCAGCATTCTACTGTCGTGGGCTCGCGGACTACACCGGCTGACCTAGAGGTCATTGGTCACGAGATTAACTACATGATGACATCTATCAGAAAAGTTCCTGTCCGGACGTTATAAACACTTAATGAGTTTTAGTCAGTTTTAGGAGAAAAAAATAGTTTAAATTTGCACGTTTCGTGTGTATGTGTATTAGGCCTTACGATCGCGTTATAAAGGTAACCAGATATATGTGTATATATTCCAAAATTAGCACGATGACATGCACAATTCACATTTACTACCCTTTCACCCTGTAATGTTTCGCAAGAGTTCCTTGTATATTTGTAAATACTTTATTATTTTACGATAAGCAAGACCCCCTTTCTATTTTATTATAGTAATAGAAATAAATATATTATCATTTATTTGGTTTCCACTGTATTGTTTATCACTGTCTGTCGATACCTAGAATCTTGGTAACGTAGTCAAATGAGCCGTTAGCAGAGGTTTGTGTGAACTGCAAGGGAAGGCAACTCTGTTGGGGAGATTGAAATATGTGATGTGAATGACAATGATCTACAGGTACAAGTGTTTGTAAAACAGGACAACTTTTCAAGTTCAGGACAGTATAGCATACAATGTACCATGCTTAATTTTTTTATGTAACTTGGTGATAAAACTTACCAATATTCAGCTTTGTCAACAACATTTCAATTTCTCTTTGAAAATAAGCATACGCCAACCCACCCACAGCAACTAAATCGACAAAATTTTCGGCTGCCGCGTTGGTAAATAAAAAACAAAATCTTTGTAATATCCTGGACATATTGACAAGATTCTACCTGACATAATCAAGATCAGAAATTTCACGTACATCAGATGATAACTTTTCCTTGATAGAGCATTCAGTATATTACAAAGTGCACAAGGGCCATAACTCATTTGAACAATTCCTATAAATCTCAAACAAAAAAATGATGACTTTTGTCAAGTCACTAGAGTGTGCATAAAACTCAACAGAACCTCAACAGCATACATTTAGATCGGATATTAAATGTTGACTGTACTCTGTAGAGTACACACAAGAAATTGTGGATAGATCAGGGGCAGGGAAGATGGCAATACAGTAATCAGTATCTGACCACATATCAGTATGGGAATATATTAATGATAAAAATAGCTTAATTCAATTAAATAAAAGTGATCATAATCTTGTATAAAAAAAACCTCAGTTCAGAAACAATTCCTTTACCCTAAAAATAGCCCTTACCTAGAAATCTTACGTGATTAAAGTGAGCAACCAAAAATAGTCTGTCGATTATTGAACAAAACACCATTATTAAATATCACGTTTCTCATGTTAAGAGATGAAGACATTCCTATTTTGGTCTAACAGGATATTTAAAGCAATTACTTCAGACTAAATTAAAATATTGAGATGTTCTACCAGTGCCAACCCATGAAACGGTCAAAATAAGTAACACCACACAGGAGGGGTTTTCATTAAGTAAGATTTGATCAAATGTAGTTAGTATTTTAAGAGATTTTCTCCACATGCACCAATCCGCAGATATGCATAAACATAAAATGCATACATATTAATATTCAAAGAAGTTCAATTGTCTTTTATGGTACTAGCTTTGCTTTTGCCTTTTGGTTACTACAGAGTTGCCAATAATTTTCATTATCAGTATATGAAATGTTATAAAACTCTTGGAGATAAAATCAGCATGTCATTTCTTACATCGTATCAGAAATTAGTGAAACTATACACTAAGTTCATCTCTCCAAAAGTTAGAATCAAATATCAATACCTTGATTAAGTTTGATGATGAGAAATTTCTGCTTAGGCTAAGTAGCGATAAGCAATTTGATTGGTCAAGACTTTGGAACATAGCAACTCTGCTTTTAACTGAGGTAGAATGTTTAAACTTGATGTTCATTTGGTGAATGTCTTGACCAAGTTCAATGATTAACATTTCCTGCTAAAGTTTTAGCAGAGAAGCAATTTCATTGGTTGATGCTTTGGGGATAAGATGACTTTGATTCTAACTGATGGAGAGTGATGAAACTTAGTGTATAGTTTCATAGCCAGGTACTTCAAAACCTTGACTGAGTTTGAACATTTTATGCTTAGACTAAATAGCCTATAGATTGCTCCATACTTTTGAAAAAGATAAATGTGCAATTTATTAATATGTGTTATTTTGGGATTTGGGCAGGGGATATCAGCCTCACTGGTGGCTTGTTTATTACAGCTTGTGTGTTATCTAGAAGCCCATGAGATTTTAATCTGGTACTGTAATCTACAGTCAGGTTGTTGCAATCAACACAATGGATTCCTAATCACTGATGATTGATGGACAAATAGTCGTTATTCATATTGGCATTCAAAAATACAAAAATGATATTATCAACGGTTTGGGTCTATTCTTCATTTGAATATGCACCCAGGTGATACATATGTAATATTTCATACATATGGATGAGCTAGGAGTGGGGGTGTATATAGCTCATTCATGGAGAAGTACCCTGGTGAAGGTGGTCACTGTACATTAAAAGTCCAAGTCGAAATCCATTTCAATATTCCTTTATATACATGTACAGTTAAATATACATAATATATTAGATCATATCAAGGGCTAATAAATGACTTAACCCTATCTTCTATCTCATCTGATTACCTTCTCTTTTTTTTGTTTTTCCCTCTGTCTGTGTAGGGGTCTTTTAAAGAAACTAATTTGCATACAGACAAAAGGACAATCATCTCAACAAATCAGATTAAAATTAAAGATAAAATTAGGGATAAAAATATATTGTAACGAATCAAATGAAAAGTAAAATTAATATATGAATTTCATTGGGTAAACGTTTCATAGTGAAATATAATTTATAGAATCAGTTAATAAGCTTTATATCATAAATAAAGTAAAAACGTTGACAATTGATTGGCACTGATCTGACTGTTGTTAATTCTATAAATCTCTGCTCAAGGTTTATCTTAATAAGCCCAATGGCATCCAGAGATTATAACACAGTGATCAAGACCATTCATGCTTTTAGGCAATTACTTTAAGAGCTTTAAATCAAAATATTAAAATTTAAATCAATGACAGGCAGCCTGATAATATTAAAGTCAGCCATATTGTCTGTATATATGAATATAGAATTAAGAAATAAATTATATAATTATACATTCTTTAAATAAAATTTCGGATACTTAGAGAACACACGTTGACAAACTACATTCCCTGAAAGCTGAACTGTGTTATGTGGTGGAGATGCCAGGTAGAGTAAACAAAATTGTCTACTTTTGATTCCGGTACAGCTAAGCGAGATAAATTGTAAACATATTTGGAAGAAGAAAGGATGGATATCAACTTTATTTTCCCTTCAACAGCGGTAGCAGCAATAAGAAATCTGAATCAACTACCATATGTCTTGGAGTCTGAAACAGGATAGGGGTTCTACAGAAATCAGCTTTAAATGAGGCTTCCCAGAAAATTCATTACCTAGTCCAGAAAAGAAATATCGTTTTTTTGCTAAAACACAAAGGGATAGACAGCGACAGCTAGAATTTTTTGCTAAGAGGGATGCCCAAAAAGTACAGATTTCTGGGGTCTCCAGTAAAAAAAGGATGTGGGTGTTCAAAATGTTCCTGATACTAAAGATGTGGCTGTTGGGAATAACCCTGTGTTAATGGTGACAAGAGAAACAATGTGTCATACTGCCAATAGCCATGATAAAGGTCGTCAAATAAATTTTGACAGTGAGGCAGCGATGAAAGATGTTTCAAGTTCTAGTGCCAAAAGTACCAGCAGTCAAGACCATCAATATGTAGGAATTTGTTCAACAAATCCATCTGAACAAGTGTCCGACAAAGTGCTTAGACAAAGAGTTAAGAACACAAAACAAGAATATCTCATTCCGTGGAAGAATTGTCCAGCAACTTTGAATTTTTGGGTTCTGGAGGAGGAACTAGATTATAGTGCTCAAGAATACATAAATGCAAATTCAAATAGAATACAAGGACTACGTTTACCTGATGAAAACGTTAAGCAGTACAAATTACAAGAACATCATTTTATGCCTTACAGGAATCCTATGTACAGAAATGGGAATTATTATCATGAAAATAGTGATAGATTTATATGTTACTTTGATTAGTCGAAAAAATAAGGATTTTAATTTTATTAATGCTTAAAACATGAGGTCATGTTTTTATTTGAAGTAAGGGGGATATATGACCGATGTCTAGGTCATGTGTTATTTTATTTCTGTTTTAAATTTCAAATCTATATTTTAATATTTATAAATGCTTGGTTAGTCATTAGAATTAGAGGCAGACAGCAATTAACCTGTCAGTCAAATTATGACAGGCAGGCAACTGGTTGATCTGTTAAGTTTCTTCTAACTATTGTTTTAAATGCCTTAAAAGTCTTAATCCTTCAATTATTATATGTTTATGTCAACACTTTCTAAGTAACTAATTTGTATAAAGAGACAAATGTAAGATGATTCATTAGTTGGAGAGACTAGACGGTTTACACTAGTTGGAGGTCCGAATCCGATACATAGGAAATTATAAGTTGTTAAATTATTTGCTCCTGAAATAAAGTGTTGAAGATCCATTGCAAGAATCTGTATTCATTTCAATTTTGGCCATGCGGGACAGAGGTTAAAAATTTGAAATACCTGGTGCACCTGGAAACCTGAAAAAAATTACTGAATTTTAAATGGCGATATCTCAGTGAATTTTTGACCTAGAGAGAGGGGTTCAATTTGGGATTTGTTAGTTTAAGGTCATATACTATAACATATGTTTTTTATAATTTTTTTGAAGGGCGTCAGGTTCCCACCATTGGTCCAGTTGATATGGAATGATGCTAGTATCTAGGGTAAATACAGCTACCTGTAAGCTTCATAATAATCATAATTGGCAAACTGTCATATGAGCTAATGAGCGAACACAAAATAAGCTGATGGAATATATGTACACCCTACAAATCTCTCTAGATAAGCTTACAAAAGTAGGCTAATTAGTACAATAACCTACAAGATGATTGATGTGATATCAAGCTAATAACTACTATTATAAACATCAGGTGATTTGTAAAGTTTATTGTTAAGCTGTAAGTGCATTTTTATTGTTTGTTATCTTAACTGATATCAATGTCACACATTTGTTGTTAATTATTATTAAAGGAAATTTGCACCAATGATCTTGCCATCTTTAAGTAGACCCAAAGGCAAAAGGCTAATATAGCTTGCAAAAGAAACATGTGTTCAGTTCCTTGAAGGCTCTTTTCCTTGTATGACCCGACATAGAAATAGTGATTTTAGTTGTAACTGACATTTTGAGCATCTCTGCCAAACATTTATCATAAAATATCAATATTAAAGATACTTTCCTATGAACAAACTGTGTGATTTGATGATATACATGCATTTGGACTAAAAACATACTAAAACTAATTATCAAAAACTTGCTTCAAATCCCTCTCAAAAATTTGTATTCGTCGGGAGACACCTCAAGCTATATAAATAAATTGTTGTTAGACGCCATGTCAGTCAGTTTGATTCATTGAGGAAGTGTCCATTTTTCAAAATATATTTTTCCTTACTTACTGTCCATTTATCATACATATTGAGGCCTAAGTAAATTCTTAATTATTTTCTGTCAACTACTTTTTCTGCCGTTTACATGTAATTGCAGAGTCTTTTGTACGTTGCCACCCCTCAATAACAACCGCTACCTCAGTCAATCTAGCACACAATAAGCTGGCAGACAACAGTAAGGCTGCCAGTTAGTGATACCCAGACAATTATGCCCAGGGCTTGCCCCATGGGTGTTTTTCGGGTAATCCAGTATTTTTCTAGTAAGATTGGGGATCTATACTTTCCATAAATTTGCCATACTTTTATTGGAAATAACCACCTGATAAATTCTTTCGGAACTGTATCTGAAAAAACCTGAAAAACAACAAATCTGTATCTATAGATGACACTGTCAGTGACAGGCGCCTTCCTTATTTCCATGCTCGCCATTTGTGACAGGTGTCAGAAATAAAAACAATAAACCTTTACTTGGGCTTTCTTTTATAGCCTATTAACTACCACCATATGTTCAATGATTAAGCATTAAGGGTGTTGAATAGTCGAAGATACGCACTAGACCTAACTCTTCAACACCAATCTTAAAGCTACGTTCCCAGAAAAGTATTTATCGGGTGGTTATTTCCAATAAAAGTATGACATTTTTGGTATATATATGGAAAGCAGAAATATCCAATCTTACTAGAAAAATACTGGATTCCCTGAAAAACACTCATGGAGTGTATACAGGACGAAAATGTAAGGGTTTCCCTAATCGATTAGGAGTGTCTGCACGTGTGACGTCAAAGGGTGCACGCAGAGATTGAGCGCTTGATGTACATTTTGATAAAGATTATGAAGAATTAGACGTACAACACTTTTTAAGATCCTGTCCAACCTCGTGGGTTTTCTCCGGGTCCTCCGGTTTCCTCCCACTACTAAAGACCCCTACGCGCAAGTGAATTATTGAAATAAAATTGAACCATGTGTTAGTCCCGAAATGATTTAGTTTGTGTCGAGTGGACGTTAAACCCCATTTCTCTCTCTCTCTCTTTTTAAGATAAAAATCACAGAAAAAAACGCGGGCAGTGGATAATCCGAAAATTTAATTAGGCTTTGATATTTGTAATAAATAGTCAGCGATTAAAGACAACATCGTCTTGTGTATGCAATGAATTCTCCTCCGCCTTCACTTGCGTTGCTAGGTACTGGGATAGGCAAGTCACATGACACAAACATGACCTCTTTTGATCGATTTTTTATAGTCAGGGTATTCCCCGAAAATTGCAATGTTTTGAGAAGGATTTGAAGCAAAATTATGATAAATTAATTAGTTTGAATAAGTTTTTAGTCCAAATATATCATCAAATCACCCAGTTTGTACCTGGGAATGTATCTTTAAGACTTTACATCTTGTTCCATGTGTAAAATGACCCAGAGGACACATAACAGTCCGACCGTTTGTTGTGTAATAATGGAGATACAAGCAGAAAGAAAAAAAAATATTTACAGCAAACAAGGTTTCCCCGATCTAGATCAGTTCACACCGGTCATATCATCTGCACTAATAATCATGACTGCCTTAAGCAACAATTTCACACTGGAACACTGACATCTATCTATATGATGTCCAAAGGAATTCCCACTAAGACGCAATTATCCAGGTCTACCATCTATCGTGACTGAAACATGGTTGAATTTCATTTATTGATGGTCGAAGACTACATTTTGTAATGTATAAAATGATTTTGAGAAGTAAATATTTACTTTTTACATCCGAATTGTTATATTTTAAAACTTGTTGTGGACATATTCAAAGAACTGACCAAAAATGTGTGCATTTTATAGAGTACTCAATACCGTTATGGGAGATTTTTATAAGGAGTTAGCCATTCTTGCTATAACAGTTCAAAAAAAGATGATGAAAGAAGAATATATTGAAAATTTCAGTCAAATTACTTTATTTTGAAAATAGTTATCACCAGTGTAATTTTTGACTAGAAATGGGATTGAATTCCATCTTCACCGATTCTTAGTATGGTCGATCGTTTGATTGACAGGCGTTAACTCCACCTACATAATCTCTGCTATCTTTTGTCTGCTGTCATCATATACAAATTTGTGTTTTACCTTTTTGGATTTTTATAACAATTGGACAAAATGAGTGAGAGGGTAAATTTTCATTCTTACTTGTATTTTGGGCATGCATTAAATCAATTGAATATAGGACATAATATTATAATACAATTATGATAAATCTATAGGTATACACCAGTGGCGTCGTGCCTATTGGGGAAATAAAAATAATTTTATTGATATTATTAAGACAGAAGACCTGTCCGTCTGTATTAGTCATCACACGGTCTCCAGGAATTGTATAATTTGTCATTATCTGTGTTTAGTTTATTGCACTTTAAATAGTTTAGATGCCATTTGTTAAGGTATCACTCAACAGCGGCCTCGCTTCGTAAACTCGATCCGGGTGTATGACGTCAACATAACGGTTAATCTCCGCTTACGACGCCATTTAAAATTAAATCAGTCAACAAAATCCTGTTTAAATCCAAGCTGAATCCAAGCCATCCGTGGGTCTACAGAGTTGATTTTGTGCTTGTTGTGTAAATAAAGATCTAATTTATAATTTCTATGACATCTGAAGCCTAAATAAAGACTTGCAATAATCAGATTTAGCTCTTGCATAATGTATGTTTAAGCTTTCAAAATTGTCCTTTAATATAAGTACCAGAAGATGTAAGTATTTTTTTTGACTATACCAAGCAAATATTTGAGAGCAGTTAAAACAATCAACCATAAAATTGCTATCTGAATATGGTTAATGGTTATTGTGTTGACAATACTCAATACCCATTGCTTTACTGTTAGTATGAGACTGGCTGAAGGAGTGAGAATCATAAGGTTTTGTTTTTTGTGGAGTTTAGATTCAAAAGATTTGGAAAATTGTTAACACACATTCCACCTCTAAAATTAGACAAATACATTGATGAAAATCTGAAATATTCACCTTCCAAACAATGCATCACCCTATAAATTTGCATATTACCGGTAACAAACGTTGTAAACAAAACATTAGACCTACCACCTATCATATGACAAAATGTGTACCATGACTATATAAAACAATACCACCTAATGACCTTGTAGTAAGGTCGGACATTTCGGAAAGTTGAATAAAATAATCTGTGGGAAAACTCCCCCAAAACCTCTGAATCTTCAACCTATAGACCAGAAAAAATAATGACAAAACAAATGAGCCCCTTTACTTTAAATTTTATGAATGCCTTGCCTGTCAACCATCAAAAAAGCCATAAATGTGCTCAGAAAAGAGCCTAATACTATAGTGTCACGATTTGACTCTGCTACATTGTAAGTGCATGGAAATCGAGTTAAAAAGCATTATCAGTTAAGCTTACAAATCTATTTGGTTCACTGTTTTCATAGAACATATTTTATATTAACAACATATTAACGAGAATCATTATTTAATCATTTTGCTTCAATTTTCTTGTCACTGTCTTTATAAACTAATTTTCAACAACCCAAGAGTTTATTATTGGTAAGCAAGTAATAAATATCTTTGATCTGCTGTATTTTTTATTTATGCTAACATTTTTTTCCCTACTAATCAGTATGTCTACTTAGGTCTGTATGTCTTCCATTTTACAAAATTGTCAAGCCCAAGGTCATTTTTTTGTCACTTTGACGCAAGTATTTTAAAGTTTATATCTCTGTCCTCAATTTCATTCAACAACTACACTCGCTTATATAATAGTGATCCCAAACTGGATGGTATTAAACTGTCACATTTTTAAAAAATCATAATCCAAAAATTAGAGAAAATGCCAGATGGCAGTTCTTAATTAACGACAAAAGTTAAAAAATGGATAATGAAAAATGAATACATTGAAAATAGCAAAGTTATAAATGTTTAAAGCTTTGACAAAAAAATAGCCGAGAATTGTCATATTCAAGAAAGGAAATACGGCACATGTGACAGACAATGTCAGGCACAAATTCAGGCTTTGTCAGGCCGCCAGTTGACTCAATGACAGACCTTATGATACAATGCGCACGGGCTAACTATTCAGCCATCCACACCCCCCCCTTTTTTTTATTGTCATTGATATTATTAATACATGTCCAGCACTAATCTGAAAATGTCAGGTACTATTTCATTAGAGCCTGATATTTTGTCAGGTACATCTAAAAATGTTATTTTCAGGCTTGGCCATATTTTATATTCTCCGCTGTCAAGTAACATTGCTTTGATAATAATTGTCAGTCCTTTTATCGTGCACTCTGTGAATGACATTATTCATTTATACCGGAAAATTTCCACTTTGTTCACCTTTCTTGCATTTATTCAGATATGGAGGAGATTGCTTAATCCACTTAATATCTACGCGATCCAGTAATCTAGAGAGTTGATTATGGCTTTTTCATGTGAATGAATGCATGACCAGTTGGACAAGTTGATACACCACTTGGACCAAGACAGAAGACCACTCAGACCAATGTTTTTGAAATAATAAAAGTGTTGTTTTAAAAACTGATCATTGTTTGAAATAATAAAGTGTTATTTTCTTATCTGTGTCTCATCATGCATAAAGCACATCCAAAAAATTCAATTAACAATACATCGACAACCGAGTAGTTATTAATTCTTATCTACTTCCAAAAAGACTTTGTACTGCCTTCTATTGCAAGCTTATCGTGGAATGCATGTCAAAGTTCAGCTTCCGTTTTATCATTAAAATTATCCTTTCAACTGACTCCTGAGTCGCAACTGTTGTGCACCGAGTCTGAAACTTCATCTTTTGTCCCACAATATTAAAACGGCAATGATCAAAGTGCCAAATATTTAAAGCTGGTTAACCAATAATCCTGATGTTTTTGTAGTATATGAAAGAAAGAAATTTTGTCCAAATGTTCTTGAACTGTCTTGGTCGGAGTGGTCTTCTGTCTTGGTCGGAGTGGTCTTCTGTCTTGGTACTAGTGCTCTATTAACAGGTCCAATAGGTCTGTTGGTTGGTCTAAGTAGTCTTTGCCTTTGGACTGTTCTCGGTCACCCAGAACCTCCTAGTCTTCGACGTAAGGAGGATCTGGCACCATTGTCAATATTTGCCGAAAAGTTCCATTGCCCATGCATAACCGGGAGTTTGTTTTTTTATGTGGTTGATTATCCAGTATCTTTGGCCAAGTCAAGTAAGATTCCATAATTCTTGCATTAATATAAACAAACATGGATATGGCACATGAAGAGATAAATTTTACAATAAAAAAAATTAAGAGTGTTGAATAGTGAACAGACAATGCAGTCAAATGGATTTTCTGAAATGGCATTCTTAAAGTAGCTATGTCACTAACTCAATATCATCCAAAATCTTCGACATGGCCTTCTGATATCCAATATTTAAGACAAAATAAACATTTTGCAATTGGTACATGAATCGTGTAGGCTACCATAATGCGTTTCAGCGTTATTTGTAATAAGGGATTCGAAAAACGAAGCTAGGCATATTCCTCAAGTCATGTCAAACGGTGACGCTATATTCTTATCTGGAAAGCATGCCCAATAAATACTATCGGCGTAGACTGGAATAACCAGAAGCTAGAGATTGAAATACGATTGAGAATACTGGCATATGTTTGCCGAACCTAACTGATTAGAAATTACAGTAAACAAGAAACGACTGAATGTAAATCAATTTATATACATTTATATTACATTATTGTATACATTGCGACCATGGGCGTGGATTTAGTGTGGGACGGCGGGGGGACGCGTCCCCCCCTTCCGATTCTCGGGGGGGGGGGGGGGGGGGGCAAATAAGTCTCTGTCCCCCCCCATGATTTTGATCGCCAGGACAGATTTTCAGGTTTCTATCCATTATCCACATGATGGTGAACTTGTTTCTACGTATCTGGAACTGAATTGGGACTTGGAAGAAGAATTGCCATTCTTTAGGCGCCAGTTTTCGGCCAAACCTGAAGTGAGGCAGATGTTCCCTTCTGTCGCAGCTCTTCCCATCTCACACTGCTGAACCCTGCTAGTTCCTGCTCAGCTGAGCGGTCCTTCAGCACTCTGCGCCGTATGAAAACCGACTGAACCACTTGATGACGTGTGCGGTGCATAATGACCCCCTTCATGTCGCCAAGATATTCAAAGAGAACAGTCGTGATCGTAGAACAAACGTCTTTGGACGATTCATTTAACTTCATGAACAATTAATATTTATGCAGCTTTGATGTAGGTAGTCAATTTTTCCATATTGTTGTCATATTACCCCTAGTTACAGCCTTCATCGAAATAACAGTAAACTGTTCGTAATTATTTATTTCGTTTGGTAATAAAATGTTCCAGGTTCCAGGGTTCGTCCGTCCCCCCCAAAAGTTATGACAAATCCACACCCTTGGTTGCGACGCATTTGTGTCAATTTTTAGGTCCCAAATATTAGCGACTTAGCTCCTTTAAATTAATTTCATGGGCGCCAACATTTTGTTTAGGAATAGTTACCTCCCTTAGACTTGGTTTATGATAATAAAAGACCGAATAATCTAGACAATGACCTATTATTCTCAAATGTTGACAATGCATCCAAACTAATATTCGTAGAATATATTTTTGGATGATTAGTGACTATCTATGGACTTAATCTATATTTGAAGTCAGAAAAAAGCCAACGTAAAAGCTTCTTTTTTAAGTATTCTATTTAAATTTGCATCACATTCTGCATGATTGTAGCTCTTACAATGTTTGGACATCTAACATCATTGTGAAAGATAATCTGGGATAGATGATCCTATTTCGACAGTTGACGTTCACATTTTATCCTATAGCATTCAACTGACTTGTTCTGGAGATTTATACCTATCCAATTTCAATATACATACATGGCTTTATAGTTTATTTTTTCATATTTATTGGCCCTATACATGTACTTATGTAGGCCTACAGTTTCATTTTTGCACAAGATGTATAACAGTGTATACATGATGATCATGATGATGTACTTCTAACTTATTCGTTTAGTTATTTCTTAATTTGAGAAGTTTGTTTGAAATTTAATTCAAACAGAATAAAAAGTATTGCAACCGTATTACTTTGTCACAGATATAGACCTAATGCGTTCAGAGTGATCAATTTCATTTGTTTGTGTTTTGTTCATGTGTACTACTTGAGTACAGTAACAGTACAGTCACGGTGTCAAGATCCTTACAAAATACGATAAAATTTAGGTCTCTATCAACATATTTTCAAGAAATCAAAATGGAATCTAGCGAGAACGATTCTTATGAGTTAGTATTTCAACTGTTAATAAAACGTGCACACCTTGAATGAAAAGGCAAATAATATTGAGCAATGGTAATAAAAAAAAAAGTCACTCACCATACGACGATGTTAGTATACTGTCATAAAAACATTATTGAAGAATGTTTTAAAGGGGGGGCTACTCTCGCAAACAATTTTGAAATCAAAAGTAGATAAAGTAAAAGTAGTGTTACAAATTTTGAACACGCCAATGCTGGCGTCTACTAATCACTTCATCTGGTCCATTGTTTATATGTTTATAATGTTTAATACTAATAATAGTTTGGGTTTTTTTTTTTGCAATATTCAGTATACTGGAAAGACATTAGCCTACTGACTGTGTTGTGAATGGCGTTTCTACTTTGATTTTGGATGAGCATAAAGCCAAATAACCTGTAGTTTTTTGTTCCAATAGAATGACTACAGACACACAATTGTCAGTCTTGAAACCAAAGTGAGCAAGAACTTGAATTAAAAAAAATGAGGCATTTATAGTTTATGTGACTTCCATTTTAGGTCCTATCCCTAAATAAAAGTGAATTTCCGTCTATCAGAGTGGATATAGACCATCCTCTCTGCCGATGATAAAAAAATCCAAAAAAAAATCCAAAAAATCTGCATTATGTCATACTCCTCACAGTGTTTCGTTTGATTATACCTCGGGCCATTGCTTCAGGAATATGGCATTATGTAGGCTCATATACAGTTGTAAGTCTTGTGGGTAGTTACTCTACAACACATTAGTAGGCCTATTAGTTGCATTATTAATTAACTAGAAGAGATAGCTAGCTTTAATGGAGCTAAATCGCTATTCTTTGGCACCTAGAAATGGTCACAATTAAGGGCCACAACGCATATAATAATGTAATATGAATGTATATAAAATGATTTACATTCAATCATTTCTGTTTTTACTGTAATTTCTAATCAGTTAGGCCTATGTCTGGCAAAATATACCAAGAGTGAAAACTGAATGGCAGTCTTTGGCAACTGGTTATTCCAGTCTACTCCGGTAGTCTTCCCTTGTGGGATATGTTTGGTCTCGTTCATCCAGTCACTTCATTACAAATGGCGCTCAAAAGCATTCTAGCATGTGATTTGTGTGTCAAGTTTAAAATTTTTATTGTGTCTTAAATATTGGATAACAGAAGCCATCTTTTCACAGTAAGATAACAACATCAATGTTGATTTAAATTGACCAATAAGTCGTATTTACAATGTCAAAGACTGTATGGATGATAGTATACTGAGTTAAACTTAAAAGACTTGTGCATGGCTACTTAATTTACGCTTGAGCTTAAACTTGTGCCATAGCTCGACCCTCCATATCTGTAGATGAGATGTCAAGCCTCTTCCTGTCAGATTCGATACAAACTTTAACCAATAATTTAATTGCTCAAATATCTGATTGTACTTTTAAATAAAAATCATCTGGCAAGCAGCGCTCCAGTGGGATTTAGTAGCCTATGTAGGAAGCGCCAAAGCAAATGACGGTAGGTCTGGAGGTCGCAAGTCAACCCGCTGGGGATTTGCAGGGCAAATCTATTAAAATTGTTTTCTGTTATATACCTAGCTATAAGTTCTCAGCATCATTGCAGGGTCTAGGGGGGTTTAATGCCCTAATTTTACTCTGCCAATTGGGCTAATAAAGACGGACTTGCACTATGAAGGGCGACAATGTATTCACTTAATGATCTTTACCGAATTCTATCTGCCAAGGGTTGTGTAACATGCATAGTAATGTGTACACAAGGCATCATTTTTCATTTCAACCTTCACCACTGACAAGGGGGAAATCAGACTGGTTAATCCTGAGGAAATTTCTCAGCCTAAACCCGGATCGAACCCTGGACAGCATGGTTAATGAGCCAGCGCTTACTCAATGAAACCAATGGCTACCCAGAAAAAACTGCTTAAAAATTCTATTTCCCATTGACAACTCATATTTTGTGCCTACAAAATAAATGTTTATCATAGTTCGGTAGTATAGTCAATGCTTTTCAATTAGTTGGAGTTGGAAACCAATTATTGAATTAGTTTGAAACACTTTTCATCTTGACTATCCTTTATGATAACTTACAGGCAAATATTAATTGAGTACTTTCCCCATCAAATGAGCCTCATAATAACAAAAAAAAAACACAAAATAATCTTTTACCTTTATAATACAATTTATTAAACTTATAAGTTATATAGTGACAACATCCAGCTGCTTTGTGGCACATTTATAGTTAGTTTGGAGTCAAGTGGTCTATCTGGCATATTTTACGAAATTCATTTGTTTCTTCAAAATCAGTTTTCTTGTGCATCTTTTCATCTAGTTGTAATATATTTAAGCCAATATTAAATTTGGGCTTTATAGATATCGTTTAAGAATATAAAATATGGGTCATTCCAAAAAATATAAATAAGCTTGAAAATGTTGTATTTCCTTGAATAAATCAATTTATGTCTTACCAAACAAAGCATTACAAACAAACCTAACATAGCCATTATTGTTAAATGTCTTATGGAATTTTTGTTAAACATCTACTGTATGATATCTGAAATTCCAGTGGATAAAAGGTCAACCAATTTCTACGTCTTTATTGTATAAAAATTGGAATTTTTGGGTTGCCACGAAAAATTTGACAAAACTCAGACTATGCTGCGATGATATATAAATAATGATAATAATAATAATGGACATTTATAGAGCGCCAAGATTCAGCTAGATTAGCTGCTCTGGTGCACTGTTACAATATTCATAATGGCCTGAAAAAGAATTACTGTCACATCAGAATAAGGTTTAAAGATCTCACTGGGGAATCACGAAAGATTTGGTAAAAAATATGAGTTTTTAGTTTCTTTTTGAAAATGTTTATGTTGTGTACACTTTTAAGTGGAAGCGCATTCCATAGTGTCAGAGCAATAACAAAATATACAAAATGAATCAATAAAATATATACTAAACAGAAAACATAATGTAAATATAAAAGTACAGTATAATTGTGTTCTTTAAGTGGCATTTAGTAACTGGGTAGATAAATAAACTATAACACATACTTTGGAAAAACAGCTACTGATCATGTTAGTTGCCGTGTATAGTTTCAGCTTTGTTGTTGTAGTTTTGTCTACATATGTTGCTTCAAATTTTGTTACATTGTATTAGCTTGAAAATGTTGAGAGAATACTCTCCGAAACATACCTAAATAAATCAGTAGCTGTTTTCCAGAAGTATGTGTTATAATTCATTTATATAATTGTGAAGGAAATATAAACGGTTGTACATATTATGAAAAAAACATATATATAGTCAATTAAAAACATTAACAAATAATTCACTTTTAGTTTATTTTAATATACTGAGACTTATTTTTGTGTTTATGGAGATTCATTCCAAAGTTCAGAGGCTGCCACAGACAAAAAATGTTCACCATAAAAAGACTATTTTTTGGAATCTTCAGTAGATACCAGTTCATAAGTTGACAGGAGATAATGGAGAACCCAAAGAAAATCTGTGATGTTAGGCAGGCAGTTCTACTGCCTGTCACTGATATAGCCTTGGACAAAAACTACCACACCTTCCAACAGTCCCACTGGTATTTAGTTTTTACAAGAATTAAGAATCATTGCCAATATGTGGTTGAATAAAAAAACCACACAGTAAATGAATTATGAAATAAATTTTGATTTAGTTTGAAACAAATTCAAAATGAACTAAAGCAAAATCTAGCTTTCCTTCCTTTGAATTAACTGCTTCGTTCACTCTGTTACGTACACATTACAATGGTGATACAATTATTTCCATTCATTATGCTTACTAAATTAAATGTCCCCTTCATAAGCACCAAATTGCAACTCATTATATAAATGACAAGAACTGTAATGAGTTTATATCTGTAATACTCGGGGATCATTAGGGAAACTGACTGGTTGAACACCCGCTTCATGTAATAGATCATTGATTGCTATATGATCTGTCGAACTCTGATCTATGTGAGAAAATTGAAGCTTATCACCTGAAAGAATTAATGATATATTGTTATATAAAAGAACACAAAAAAAGGAAAATACTGAAGAACTTAATGAGATTGAGTAAATCACACATATCATAACAAGGTTAATCCCAATTTAATATTCCTGGCTCTGCAGTTGTTTACGATTCAAGGCTCATTAGTCATTTTCTTTCAGATTATTTCAGATAACGATCACTTTACAGATCTTGTGATAATCAATAGGATTCTTCATCTTAAGAACATAAACAATGTGTATAATTTCAAGTTAATTGGATGATAAATTTAGCCCATAGAAATTGTTGAAAATCTATAAGGTGATTACAAGCAAGTGCCAATGGACAAGGGTAACAACAATACACAGCCACAATAATATGCGGCGGTATAAAATCAATCAAATTGTTAATTTACCTGGACCAAGAATAAATGCTCCTCCTTGCTGTTTAACATCGCCTTGATATTCCCGTACCTTCATAGCTCTCCATGTACTAGTTAATACACCCATAATGAACCCAGATTTTATATGTTTACTACCTGTAATAAAATTAATAATACTTTGAATATAGATAATTTCATCAAGATCAAAACTACATGATGATATTTATACCTAGTTTTTAAAGTTCATCTTTGAAATCATACACATGTAGATAGATAGAATATTCAGTAGGACTACTCAACTTTGAAGAATCTTATTTGTTATTCAGTGTATTGCAAATTATTGAAGTGAAAACACATGAAAGTTGGCAGAGATCCAATATTCGTTTCTTCATTCATAAATGTAAAACGGTTTTCTGATTACATATCTTCCATTGTTGTCTTAGAAGACTAAACATCGAATCGGCTATTATGATTTGTCTGCCACCAAACCAAGTAGACCAGTGAAAATGAAATATTTCACCAATAATTGCTATCCAGTGCAATGGATAAAAAGCTGATAATGTGTACTGTCATTGCTTTGGAATTATACAAGATTCAAACATCTGAAAAACTAAAAAGATTGATATGGCGTTTTCATTTAGTGGAATCAGAAAACTAAACCCACCTTTTAAAGAACCTGAGGTTAATTTCTCACTTAATCCAAAAGCTTTGTATATTTCCCTGTCAGGATCACAATATAAAGTGTAGTTATATCGTGTCGCCTCACGGAAAGACTATAAAATACATGAATAAATGAAATTATTATAAGATAATGTGCACAATAATGAGGCACATAACCGATAGGCATACATATAGGCTATAATCCACCTGGAAGTCAGATCTATTGTTTCAAACGAAAATCTTCATAACGGAAACATGGCAAGTAGATAATACATTGTAAAGAGAAAACAATAAGAGTCAGACAAACCTATGGTCTAACTACAAAATTTATTTAGTTTGTTCTTTATATACATTTATATATACTTCAATCGATGAGGGAGTCACAGTGGTTCAGTGAGTAAGATGCTGGTTCACTTCTCAGTGGTGCAGGACAGATGGCCTGGTAAGAAACATAATCTGTCGTTTAGTCGTTCAGATGGGATATAAAAAAAATGAGGTACCATGTATACACATTGGCGTGCACATAATTAAAAGAACCAATGGCAATTGGAATACGGAGAACAGTGGGCAGAAACGCTGCATGTCAAGGCAAGATTTTCATCATAGTACACTGCATGGTGAAGAAAAGTAGGACGTTAAGCTTCACTTCATTATATTTCATTTCAATTAATGTCTTTGAGAAAATTTCAGCTGCATCACAAAATAAAACAATAATTTTCAAATAACACTGAAAACAGGTTCAACTTACTTTGATGAATTTATGTGGTGCTGGGCCAATCACAACAAGTCTTACATCTGCTGCCTACAAAATCAGATTAGAGTATAAATATTTTTTTCCTAAAAATGTAACCAGATTATTCAAACTTGTTTCGGTTATTGAAATTATTATTTTTTTCTACAGCTGATTAAAAATGTCAATATAAAAAGATAATGGGGAACAATGGTATGTCGAGTAGAGCATACTATAAATAAAATTAATAATTGACTTTCGTGCAGAAATACATTTAAAATACTTACCTGTAAGTATTCCAGTGGTATCAAAGCAAGGTCTAAAAGATCAATAAATATAATTTCTATTACATGTGTAATTGCATAAGGATATATTAAATATTCAGAGATGTCAATAATTATTTCAACAGAATGTTAACCCGTTAAGCATGATGTTTTAAAAACGTTAACTACCCTCTATTGTGTAATTAATTTGACGAAGAACTATGTACTATGTTCTAAGAATAGGTTGGGGAAAATACCTCCAAGGCGTTATATTACGCCCTGCACACAGTGAGTGGCAGTTGTCCAGGACCTAATATAACATCCTCCACATGCTGCGATCGTGGGGGAATTCCCAAGTGACGAACTATGTTCTAAGAATAGGTTGGGGAAAATACCTCCAAGGCGTTATATTACGCCCTGCACACAGTGAGTGGCAGTTGTCCAGGACCTAATATAACATCCTCCACATGCTGCGATCGTGGGGGAATTCCCAAGTGACGAACTATGTTCTAAGAATAGGTTGGGGAAAATACCTCCAAGGCCTTATATTACACCCTACACACACGTCAGTGAGTGGCAGTTGTCTAGGACGTTATATAACGACCTACGTAGTACTTAACGGGTCAATTGTTCTACATCATAAAAATTAAAGACTTTGTGCATCTGTTTTGCAAATTATCAATTTTTCCACAACCTAATCCATACTTAAATGTACTCCATTTGATTATTTCATATTTAATAAAGAAAACAAAATCAAAACATAAACAGTAGTACTTTTCTTCACCAACTGGGCTAATGAAGACAGACACACATTAGTGTGTTATGTGGGAAATTTTGCCTGGACAGCAATTGAACTCCAACTGTCAAGGATGCTTTTACATTCATGTCAACACGTACATGAGACCTTGTTTTTTTGCCCCATCCAAATGATTAGATGCTATTGCATGCCAGGCCCCCTGTCCTACACCACTGACATAGAGAAACCACGCTGAAAAATCCTCAGCCAACACCAGGATTGAACACCAGCCCTCCTGGTTTGTGAGCCAGCATCTTACTCACTGAGTCACTGTAGCTCACAGTAGATTTAAATCTCTTAGTGTGGATTCAATCAGATTAAAAAGAGGCCCATCAAGAGATTTTAGCGAAGATTACAGGTGGATCAGCCTTTTGACTATAGTCTCATTTATATTGTGTCTGTACATTTTCCATTTATCGTATCTTTGCAAATACTAAACAAAATTGAACCATTTTGGACAGATATTCCATTTAGTGATTCAACTGTCACAGTTTTGTAATTTGCAAGAAATTTTTAAATGACGTTCAAACTTCAGAGACTAAACAATAATTACAAAATCATTCATTTGTGATCCTTAATATGATATCTCAAAATGATTATAACTCGTTACTTAATTAAATACATGTAGGCCTACATTCAATTGCCAAATATTGTCCTACCTTCAACATACTCCTTGCACATGAAACATAAAAAATGCTGCAATTAAAATTTGGAAATTCAATAAAGTGAAACACACCATTATTAATTTTTGGAATGTAATATTATTATAACATATTATTAAGGTATAAACTACAGGAGAGAGAGAGAGAGAGAGAGAGATGAGGTTATAACATATTATTAAGGTATAAACTACAGGAGAGAGATAGAGAAATGGGGTTTAATGTCCACTCGACACAAACTAGGTCATTTCGGGACTAACACATGGTCCAATGTTATTTCAATAATTCGTAGGGGTCTTTAGCAGTGGGAGGAAAGTGGAGGACCTGGAGAAAACCCATGAGTTTGACAGGCGACCCTACTTCTTGTCACGTACCACCGGGGAATCGAAACCACGCCAGTTGACTCAATGACAGACCTTATAATACAGAGCGCACATGCTAGCCATTTGGCCATCCAACCCCACCTTATAAACTGCAGTAATGATCTGACAAGTCTTGAAGTAAAATGTCAGTTATACATAACTTAAAATACAGTACATTTAACAGACTTAACAATAATAATAAAGGAAAAAGAAATAGCCCAAATCTACAAATAATAAACTACTGTATTGATTATAAAGCTCCATGACAAATTGCAAGTGAAACAACAGGATAAATCAATTCTACACTGTTATAAAATAAGTTCCATATGAGAACTGACTTAAGAAATACAAATACCAGGTAAAATTTGAAATCCAGATATTTCCCATTTCTGCTGTTGTGCTCAGTTTCTTGTGCACCACTGGCAATTATTGAGTGAAGCCAAATCTGTTTTTGGGCGAACATTGCAATTGTACAATCCCACGTCCACCATTTACACATGGTTGTAGAGACTTAAGGGAACGTTAAAGGTGTTAACTTATCAAGGGAATACGGAAACATCCGACTGGGGAGTGATCGATAGAATGGACTGATTTATAGATCTTTTATCTATCTTGAGTCCCATCAAACGAACAGATACTATCAGTTCATGAATGGAATAAACAGGCACGCAGAATATAAACCATACCGCCCCTGACAAAACTATTATAAACTGGGGTGTTGGCGAGGAAGCTAAACCCATTAAGATGCTTATATCTAAACTAGTTCGAAATCGCAGGGGATTTTAAAGCTGGATAGTGTTGGATTCAGAAATACTATAAACCAAACCAGTTTAAGTATTTTGATCTCGTCGGTTAAAGGTTAAGAGTTAAAACCACACGTACATGGGCACAAATCGTCAATTTGCTGGTAGTTTGAGCCGATAGATTTTAAGCCAACCTGTTAAGGCGTCCATGAATCAACAGCTTTTAACAAAAACCTTTCTGGAAGACAGTTAGAGAGCTAGGGCCGCGTTTTAAATTGGTTTATTTGGCCCACATTTGCATTCAGTTTAGACCTGCAGTCACGTTAAATGGGTTCAACGATTGCCTGGGTTTTTAACCCAGTTTAACTTCCACGTCTGAACAGGGTTATAAGCGAGTAGTAGGCCATTCACTTGATTTGGTACTTGTTTATTTTTTGCAATGTCTTGAAATTTGAGTCAAAACAGAACGTAAAACAACAAAATGTCGTAAAATGGAATCAATATAACATTTGTTGTGCAGCCATCATTTGTCAACATCACCTGACAATGTCTCTATGAACAGTGGAAGTGGTAGATGTTTGGAAATTCAAAATGAAGGTTTGCCTATAAAAGATGCGGCTTATTAAATATTCACTCAATTCCAAGTATGTGCACTAATTATGAACCACACGTGGACAGGAGAAATATCTCATCTGTATCTTGATATCAATCAAACTTTCACACACACATTGTAAATTAATATTTCAGTTAGTTACCCTTGTGAATACTATGATCGTTTTCTGTTTCTTGTAAATATCACCAAATCTAATTTTGTTTCCGTTTTCATCATAAACAGACATATTGGCCACTTTGGCAAGCTCAACATCTTCAAGTTCAATTTCTTGTCTCGGACCTCGAGAAATTTTTATGTTTTCTTTCACGTCTTTGATTTCTTGGTCATCTTTTTCTAAAATAGACGACGCGGACATTTTGCTGATTCCAACAGGATAACGTTTCTGTGAACAAAAGTCAGCTAGTCTAAAAAATAAATCTTATCACATCAGAAAATAAATGCATGTTATTTAGTCTTATAAACAAATCACAGCGCCTCCTGGGAAACGTTAGAGTTATCTCCCCAAACAGGTGCTCGTTGCTAAGAATAGATTGGATTAGATTAAAGTAGCTAAGTCTCTAACTCAATATCATCCAAAATCTTCAACATTGAAAACACACATTATTTGTCAATTTAAATCGACATTGATGCTGTGATCTTACCGGAAAAAGATGGGCTTCTGATATCCAATATTAAGACAAAATAAACATTTTGCCATTGGTACCCGAATCGTGTACCATAATGCGTTTCAGCCCCAGTTCTAGCAAGAGACCCGAGGAACGAGGCGATGATAGTCTATTTGAGTCTATATACCTTTTTTTTCAAAGAGAGGGGTTCGATGGCAGGGTTGGCACGCGCGCGTGCTGTATAAGGTCTGTCGTGGAGTCAACATAGCGTGGTTTCGAATCACCGGTTGTACGTGATAAGGAGTAGGGTCGCCAGTCCAACCTCGTGGGTTTTCTCCGGGTACTCCGGTTTCCTCCCACTGCTAAAGACCCCTACGAGCAAGCGAATTATAGAAATAAAAATTGAACCATGTGTTAGTCACGAAATGACCTAGTTTGTGTCGAGTGGACTTTAAACCGCATTTCTCTCTCTCTCTCTCTTTTTTCAAAGATTCGTACGAGTATTTTTAGACCTAAACTTAATCAACAACTTATTCGGTTTCTCAAACATTCTGCACATGCAACACGTAAGTTTTACGTGTATAAAGTACCGTAAAGCAAAATTCCTTCTTAAATATTTACGTGTAATAGTAATACAAACTCCCGACGTACGTGTAGTTTACAGAAACATACTTGATTTACCTTAATACTAACTTCTATGAAGTTGTTATACATGTACATTGAATTTAAAATTCAGCCAATGAACAAACAGTCTACTCTTGGATTAACTATAATCAATCTTTTGGCTAACGGATAATGAAATTGACATTTCAGCAATAGAAATTTAACGGACCGTTAACAAACGACAGCTAGGTTAGCAAGACAACGGATCGTTAAAATAACTTAGTTTTAAACAACCGGCCCCTGGCCCGTAACTCGCCTGCTGGCTACGGAAAGATGGTGAACTTTTTAAGGGAAGGGGGGTCTGTCCCCACAGACGAAGCTGGGGTACCGGGGTTGTCCACCGTAAAATTTTAAAAATAATAATCGATGCCCCAAAAATGTCACACAAGATAGAGAAGCTACAATTAAACGTATCGTTAAACTGTGTTTAACGCTACAATTGATATAGTCTAAGACTCCTTACGCAAGTTTAAATAGGTTCAAACGCACAATTGTCAACTCATATCATTACAGTTTGTATTGGAATAAGTAATTCTTTCACAAATAGTGAAGACTGGACCACTAAAATAGTTACCGAGCAGTTTTTTTGTTTTTTTTTTGTTGTTTTTTCTCTCTGTTGTGGTAATGCGTTTTCTACATTTTCAAAGCGATGTTTCTTATAATGTGAAAGCCGCCGTCAGTTGAAATAAGTTCGGTAGTCGAGACATTTCGCGTAGCAGTTGGGTTTCATATCATGTAATTATGCGGTAAGGCTTCACCTTTATTTCAATAGGAATTGGTTTATTATTTATATATATTATGTTAAAGGAGCTAAATCGCTAACATTTGGAACCTAGAAATTGACAAAAGTGGGTCGCAACGCATATAATACTGTAATATGAATGTATATAAACTGATTTACATTCAATGGTTTCCGTTTTTACTCCAATTTCAAATCAGTAATGTTCGGCGAAATAAGCCAGCAGTTTCAAGCGAGTGCAAATTTATACAGCGTCTGGTTATTCCAGTCTACATACGCCGTTTGATTTGGTGCAATGTGTCTAGCCCCGTCCCTCGAGTCTCTTGATACAACTGGGGCTGAAGCGCATTATGGTACACGACGTGTACCAATGGTAAAATGTTTATTTTGTCTTAAATATTGGATATCAAAAGTCCATCTGTTTCCGGTAAAATCACAACATGAATGTTGATTTAATTTGATAAATAATTCGTGTTTTCAATGTTGAAGATTTTGGATGGTATTAAGTTAGAGACTTAGCTACTTTAAGCTATGTGAAGTACAGTTTTGGGCCAGTTTATGTGTAAATTAAGGGAGCTATAGGCCAGTAACTTGCGCAAAGGAACTCCGTAGGACGTGCTGGGGTGAGGCGGAAGACATCAGTAGTGGAACCATTTCTAAAGATAGAGTGGCTCCAGACAAAATGTTTTAAACCATCGTCAATTCGGTACAAATTCGTTACATTCAATTAAAAGTAAAGTAAAAATAGTGTTTATTAAATTTCGGGCACTTTATTTTGCCATCTAGATGAAATAATATTTTTTTTCACTTTACCCGTCTGCCCGAAAAGTCAGATTGCCCGAAAGTTTGGGGGCAGTAGAAATGGTTCCACTAGTGATGTCTTCCGTCTTGCTCCAGCCACAGTATTGGACCGTCCTAGGCCTTCCTTTGAGCAAGTTCGTTAGTCATTTGACTACAAAAATGTTACTGGCCTATAACTCCCTTAATTTCCAATCACACCAACCGCAAACTGTACTGTACATACCTTATACTATTATAAGGTCCATGATATAATAAACCAATTCCATTGAAGTAAAGGTGAAGCCTTACCGCAGTGGTTCTCAAACTTTTTTTGCCAACGGCACACCTTGGAACACATGAAAAAATAGCGGCACACCTGGCTAAATATATGTGAAAAATATTTTGATTTTGCGAAATAAAAACATGGCAAGTCACAGACGGTATACAACCGTAGATACAGACTAAGTCATAGACACATAGAATGACTCTAAACTAAATAAAGTAGACATAATGACTCAAACCAAATGAAGTGAAACACAGTTATGAATTTAACAGTTAGACACCAGTGAGCTCAGCCATTTTCTTAGTGTGCCCTTCAAAATGTTTGGGCACATTTAGGAAGACCACGCGGCACACTGGTAGAATCACTGAATTAAATTCATCTGGTACATGAACCTCTGTTATATTCGGGTGTTTTTTTTTTTCTTTTTTTTGTCATTCGTCTGGTGAACCTGTTACATTCTTTGTCATTCGTCCGGTGAACCTGTCATTTTTTAGTCATTCATCTTAGAATTCTGACTTTATCGGTGTCATTCGTTGGGTGACCCTCTGGATCGTTCCGTTTGTCATTTGTCTTATAGTGTCCCTCAGGGTCGTCTGGTGAACCTACCTGTCATTCTCCTTGGCCTTCGTCTGGGTGAACATGTCACTTATTTGTCATTCGCTTGTCTGGTGTAATAGTCGTTGTCATTAATCTGGTGAACCTCTGTTATTCTTTTTGTCATTCGTCTGGTGAATCAGCTATTCTCTGTGTCATTCGTCTAGTGAACCTCTGTCGTTCTGTTGGTCATTCATCTGCTGGAACTGTGTTATTCTTTTTGTCATCCATCTAATGACCATGTCTTTCTTTAGTGGTCAGGGTAGCCACTTGTAAAGAAATATTAAGTTTCTACGCAGTCCTATTTATTAAACCCATTCCATAAAATGGTTAAATTTCATTGTCACTCGTCATTCAGATTACAGATTAGGGAGTCCGTCATCAAATACTCTTGTTATCGACGGTTATCTATCAATTTATATCGTATTTTAAAACAGGTAATTATTGTCAAATTATTATTAATGTCATGAACTTAAAACGGATCGTAGGCATAATGTGAATGATATTGAAAACATGATATGCTCCAGTCACTCCATTCTGGTCCCCGTTATCCTCAACTAAATATGTCGGACGGACTCAGTTGTGAAACTGAAACCCTGGTCCAGAGGATCATACTTAATGCTACGATTCCTGCCATACTGACCAAATCATATGGAGGGAGGAAAAAATATAAATTGATTAATTTTGTACAAAAATGTAATTAAATATTCACATATATGTCTTATGATTGAAATTTTCAAATGCACTGGCAATTTGTGGACAGAGACAACTTTTTCCTAAAGTTGTTTTTTGAACTTTGTCTTTATATAAGAACAGTCAGGCTAAAAAATTCATATACACAATATTTGTTGCAGTCAAAGAGAAGACAAATGTCAAATCTTGACCAATTTTTCAATTCTGATTAACAAAGCCAAGGCAGCTTTTTACATTCCTGAAATTGTTTTATGAACAGTGATAAATAGTAGGAAGCACCTTGATTATACAACCAAAATGGAGGAGCCACGGTGGCTAAGTGGGTAAGACGCTGGCTCGCTAGCCTGCAGGTTGTGTGTTCGATCCCTGCATTGGCCGAGAAAGTTCATCAGGATTTCCCTGACGTGGTTTCCCCCTTGTCAGTGGTGCAGGACGGAGGACCTGAAAAGGACAGCTGTCTAGTGGTTCGGATGGGACATAAAAAAAATGAGGTCCGATGTACACATTGGCATGCATGTAAAAGATCCCTTGGCAGTTGGGATTTGATATAAGAGTAAGCCATAGTGCCATTGCCCAGGCAAAATTTTCCTCATAGCACACTGTATGGTGTATGCTTGTCTTCATTAGCCAATTCGGTGCGGAACAGTAGGACTTTAAACCTATTTTCATTTCATTTCACCAAAATGGATCTGTTCCCTTTATTGGATGATCTACCTAATTTTGATCATAAGTACAATATAATATATTCAATGTGGAAATTGAAAACAAAAACAAACTATATTGTTTCATAAAAACCCTGAATTTATTAATAACACTTTCCCAGAACACTATCACAGTAGGCTGATAAATCAAAGTTCATTAAAAGATAAAATTTAATCCCAATAATATGTACTTTCTTTGTTTTATTTTTTCCAGTAGCCAAATGATTTATGGTGGTCTTGTTTTTGCTCCATTTTTGTTGAAGGACTGAAAATAAAGTGAAAAAAGACATTATTAATAAAAATTTTGAATGGGAATAGATAAAATTAATATCTTGGGGGTGTATACTTCTCCATGTGTAGGGGGGATTTGATGGCCGAATGGTTAGCGTGTGCGCGCTGTATCATAAGGTCTGTCATTGAGTCAGCTGGCGTGGTTTTGATTCCCCGGTTGTACGTGACAAGGAGTAGGGTCGCCTGTCCAACATCGTGGGTTTTTTTTACGGGTCCTCTGATTTCCTCACACTGCTAAAGACTCCTACGTGCAAGCGAATTATTGAAATAAAATTGAATCATATGTTAGCCCCGAAATGACCTAGTTTCTCTCTCTTTCTCCATGTGTATGCACTTTGATCTGATCACTAAATAATATTATAATTCAAGCTGAGATGATTAATCAAATCTGGAGATTTGTATTTTGTATAACAAAAAAGCAGATTTGCATCTAAGCTTGTAAGCTTATATCTTTTGGTGGTAATTAACTTGAAGTGCAAATCTGTAATATTGTAAATGCCTTACTACTTCTTGCAAAGTGAAGAATTAAATGATTAAAAATAATGAGATTTGTATGAATAGACACAATTTTATCTCTAACCGCATTAAAGAAGGACTATGTAAGATTTAGATAAAGAGCTAGCCATTCTTGCTATAATAGTTCCAAAATAAATAATACAAAATGGATATATTGAAAATTTCATTCAAATTACTTTACTCTGAGTGAAGATTGAAGGTTTGACAAGATGTGTGCATTGATTGTAACCACCATACTGGTTGTTCGAAGCTTAGCCCTGCTTGAACTCCATTTTTAAATTAAATCATTAAATGGCTGAACCGCTCTAATCTACTTAATATCAGAGACATCCGATGGCATCGAGAGTTCATTATGGTCTTGGAATTGTTAATAAATGTCTAATTAATAGTTTATGTAACATAATGCCTGTTTAAATAAAGCAATCCACTTTAAACAATTCTGGTATAGTTATGGTATTTTCTTGGTAGTCGTTGTCCTGCACTATACAGGATAATTTTATTATCTGTAATCCCCTGCTCCCTTATACAAAATTACATACAGAAGATTTATGTCAAGCATCGCCAGATCGTCCAATCTAACTTTATCTTTCTTTCACGATACATACATGTAATTCCCTGCAAAGGAAACAACTGCCATGGGCCATAAATAAAAAGCTCTATTCAAGTTGTGTTTTTGGAATAAGTGACAAACACCCAATGAAGCTATAAAATCTACTTTAATATTAAATACTAATTACAATATCTTACCCACTGTTCTGGTTTTTCTTCATTTAAAAAAAATCTCCTTGAGCTAAGATCATTAAAAGCTTTTTTGTCTGAAAGAAAACAAGCCAGAAGTGAGGCTGATATCTCCTGCCTTAATTATAAAATAGATAGACAACATTAATTTTTACACATTTATTTTTTATCGAAGCATTGGGCAATCAAATTACATATTGCTTTGCTTAACCTAAGCAGAAAATGCTCATTATCAAACTAAGTAAAGGTAGGCTATTGATTTAATAAAACTATACACTATCATCACTATCACTTTGACCAATCAAACTGCTTCTCTCTGCTTAACTTATGGAGAATAAGGTCAATATCAAACTTACTTAAAGTATTAAAGGGCATATGGCTCTATTATTTGGTTCTAAAAGCACATAGAAATGTAATATGAATGTATCTAAAGTGATTTATATTCAATTTTTAAAACATTTATTGCAATTTCTAATCAATTGTGTTCGGTGGAATATGTGAACAGTTCAAACTGAACGGCAGTCGTTTACGCCTGCTTAGGTCCATTTTACCTGATTATTTCAAATATTTTGTCTTTTAGGAATCAGTCATTAACAATTGCTTACATACATATTGTCTTGTAGGATATGTTTTTCTTTGTCCATTGCAAATGGGCATCCGAAACCTTGAGTACACATATCGTGTACTGATTTTAAAAATTTTCATTTTGTCTTAAATACTGGATATTAGGAGTCCACAAATTGAAATGGTCCAATATTGAATTCTAATATTGTGGAAAATATTGAGATAGTGGTTAAGCTCCTTTAATTTAATGAATCTTGACACCATATTTCATCATTCTCACCCAATTAAAATCAAAGTTGTCATGTTTCAAAGTATCGAAAAATAAAATTGCTTAGCATAAGCAGAAAATGATCACCATCAAACTCAGTCATGATATTCACCAAGTTTGAATATTCTACCGCAAATAATAGAAATGTGATGGAAAGACGGATCGATTGACAGACCCATTTTAATAGTCCCCAACTTTCTTCAAATGGTTGGGGATAAAAATTAGTCTTAGAAAAAAGGGTTATTATTAAAATTATAGCCTTTTTACAAAGAACAATTAATTTAGAAATTCCAAAATATTTATTTCGTTTCGGTTTTTTTAGATACAGAAAATAAGTTTAACATTTTAAACCATACTATGATTCTAACACTTTCTAATTAGACCAACTTTATAAATAATATTCTATACTCAGATACCTAGATGAAGTGATGTTTTATCTTGTAATGACCGTAGACAGTCTATATAAGTTGATTGACAGGTTTTATCACCGCATGGTACAGGATATCGAGGATCCTATAATTAAAACAAGAGGACTAGTCATCACCATCCCGCACCCTTGCACTTGTTTGGAAGGCATAAGGAAAAACAACTTCTTGGAATATTAATGGGACTAGTCAGAAGATTCATACTCTGATCACAGACCCTGCCTTATTGAGCTACTGTGATTCACAGAAGGAAGGTCATCAGAAATAAAATAATAGGTTGATGAATGTAAAAGTGTTACAAAGGTATCTTGAACAATTTCTGAGATATGCTCTTGAATAATAATTATACATCAAAAAATAATTCAAATGTGTAGTAACAATTCAAAAATCATTCAACAGAGAATTTTGTTTCCATGGAAACACAAAAGTTATTAAATCTGACAAATTTCTAATTAGCAAAAGGCACAACTACTGTAATAGGATGATGTGCGTGCAAAGTTTCAAAAAGATATTTCGAAAGGTTTATGAGAAATGCTCCGAAAACAAAATTTGTTTCCATTGAAACACAAAAATGATTAAATCTGCAAAATTCCAAATTAACAAAAGGCGCAACTACTTTAATAGGTTGATGTTTGTACAAAGTTTCAAGAAGATATCTTGAATGGTTTATGAAATATGCTCCAGAAACAAAATTGAACATGTGGCAGACTTTTATTATTTATACTATTCCCAAACCCCGGTGGAGTTTCCATGGTCATTAGTTGGCGGGGTTACCAGGGTTGGCCTCTTGGCGGGGTTTGCGAATTTGTTACTGGGGTCGGTAGTTGCTTACCGCGATTGTACAGAGGTTTGACAACTGATCGTTTAGATTGAAGTGCTAGTGTCTATAATTTTGCTAACTAGGATGCCTTTGGTTGGTTTGTAACATTGTTACTTGTCATAACAATAAAGGGTGTTGAGGTAACACCCGTGAGAGGATTTAAGGCTAAATATAAATCTAAAGTTGGAACACTCAGGGGTACAGAATTGTACACCAAAAATAAAAATGGTTGGGGTGCCTAAGTTTAGATATTATTACACTTACTTTACATGGACCGATAAATGAACTTCCAACACATTCTGCAATATATTTAAACCCATACTCATTCCTGAAAGTAACACAAGATAAGATTATCACATAATACATGAACTGATAATATATGAACATTCTGCAGACGAGCTACAACAGGATATGGTGACCTACAATCTTGCATAAAATCTTTTGATTGGACTCTTTTGATGATATTTTGATATTATTTTTTTTAATTGAATGTTAATTAATCATTTTGAGTATAATGTTTAGCATGGATTAAGGCGTGCAAATCACAATCAGCGGCTTTAAGAAAGTGTATAGTATACTGACTTTGCTGCCATTCCACAATGATTAAAATCTTTGACTGTCCTTTGATAATTTGTTAAAACCATTAAAATCTACAAAAATACAATATTTAAATTTTTAATAATAAATAAAACACACAAAACTAAATCCAAATTTTGTATCACCTATAAAATATCACTAGCTGGAAAGATGGGAAGGGAATTAAAGGAAATCATCCTTCACCCCCAAATTCTTATTATATACACATAAAAACAACGTAGTACACATACCCTATATGCTGCTGGAGTTAGTTTATCGTATTTATAATCTTTTGTATCATAGTCAATATATTCTAATGTACCATGACGAAATACTGAAATTACAAAATAATTTAATTAATGTGCCTTGATAAGAATAATAAAATAATTAGTATTGATAGAGTGGTTAATAATTGCCTGCACACCATCAAAAATTTCAAACCATTCTCTTTTTATTTTTTTGTCTTTGTTAGACCTACATCTAATAGACAATTTATATGTTTAATCCACATGCACACATAATACATCAACACAAAACAAGTCAAGGTTGGTTTTGTTTGATCATTTTGATAAAAGAAATCCAGGATTTCTGACTTTTATCTGTTCAAACCATTGCAATTAACTTCATTGTACCTGCACATAGCGTTTTTTTTTTGTTATATTGGTAACTAACAGCTTACAAAACAGCTAAATTTAACACACCAAAGAGCCCCCCAAAATATATAACACAACAAACCTATATTCCAAGGAGCCATATCTTCATAAAGTGGTAAATTTAAGAATTTTGCATAGAAATCATTCTTCTGTACTTCTATTAATCCCATTCGTAGCAATGCTATTAAAGAAATAGCTGGAAAAAATTAAAACGCTTGTAAACAGGGGCTTTTGAACGATTTGTTATTTAGTAGTTCAAATTTGACTAAAATATGTTTACTTTTACTTTAATATTTTGATTGAAAGGGTAGTAACTTATCGATCAAATTTTACGACTATAAGATCTGCAATAAACTTATTGTGATTGAAGGCACTGTAAAGATTATTCTTAAATACTGTAATTTTTCTGGCGAAAATGCGTATTTTGGTCCAACTGACTGACTAATATGACTGGGATTCTGTAAATGACCAGAATAACATCTCCGAAATGAGAAGATCTATTGCCTATATTTTGATTAGACTGACTGGTTATTGTCTTACCATTAACATTTCCATATGGTATTTTAAAGCCATCCTGCTGTCTGACCAGATGGACATCGTAATGTGATTTGTTGTAGCTCACTACATGTTGAATATATTTTCTCTGATGGCCATCCAAATTAAAATCAAAATGATGATCTACCTGCCAATTAAAAAAACGATTACAAAATATTATAAATTTCAACTTGCATTTCTTGACTTTATTGTATAAAATTTTGAGAGTTCAGACCAGCTAAGTTTTATTGAAAGGGATGGGACTGTGTTTAACATCTTGATATGTGAATCGGAGACGAAATGGCTATTTCGTTTTTACATGGTTAGAAATTGGTTTAACTAGGTTATTTCAGGACTACCCAGCCATATCTAAATCTTTCTTTCACTAATTCTTTTATGCCCTTGGCATGCTTCAGAACAGGGAGACACACGTACCTGGCACCTGGGACTGAGACGGCACAATCCTTGGAACTAAACTATGACACTAACCATGATATAAAGTAAATGTTAGACCATTTAGCCACCCAAACCTTGAACAAAGGATTAGAAATTTGTCCAGTCAGCAGCAGTTTGACTAACTGCAAAGTGTTCTTTCATACATGCAGGATGCCAACATACCTGGCTGGTAGTAACCAATGCCTTTTTTTACCTACAAGTAATTAAATGTCAGCAATAAAGCATGTGACAGTACAGACACATAACAGCACCTAAATTCATTTACCTTCACTTTTAACTGTTTGATGTCTACTCTAATTAATTTCCATGGTAATTTTATTCCATCCTGGGCTGTAATATCAGGAATAATTTGTGTTTTTATATCAATGTCTACATCAGCTTTGGCACTCTGCAATAAATTTATACATTCAATACCAGAAGCCTACATTAAATCGCTTTTATACCATCTGTGAATTTTTTTCATTACAGAAAACTATATTTTTGGGAAATATTCCCTTTTTTGTTGATTGTTTTGCTTATTGTTAGTTTATTTTCATTTTGAGTGAAGTCAGCTAGTATTGCTATGTACAGGTCCAGGACTGCACATGGCTGCAGATCCATTCACTTGATATGTTTGCTGTTTATTGTTTAAAATATCTGTGTATATTGTGTGTCTTTTCCAGGGGTTTGTATGCTGCTAGACTTTAAATACTAATACTAGACAAGTGTTCAGTACGTACAGGAGTCTACTTTATTTTTCTAGTCAGTATAGTAGGTGACAGTAGTAGGTGAAATCTCCTTGTATTTTTTTCCAAAATACGAAACATCCTGGTTAACAATGCAACTTCAACATAACTATTTTTTCAGGAGTTTACTTAATTTATAATATATTAATTCTTCGAGTCGACTCAAGTTCCATGATGGTGTGATATCTGTAGCCATGTACTATGTAGCTGGATCAATAAGAGAAAGGTAATTTGCAATCCTATATTCAATAATAACCCATGCACATAATGTAATTTTATGCTTTATGCAATTATATTATTATTTTAATTATGTGGAAGAGCGATAATAATTTCTCCAGTCCATATGTTTAACATTAGCCTGATTATTTTATGTGTTAAGTAACTTCGACTGGCTGTTATTAATAAACCCTGGATAAATATTGACTATTATAGACTTGGTCAACCAGTACCACAACAAGTTGAGACGTATACCTTGATATCGATATTGCCAATGATCAGTCAAATCAATCAGTGATCGGAGATCAATTGCAAAATAATCGGCAATATCAATTGATCGCTGACAGGTTTAAATCACGTCTCTACTGCGTTTGGGTCATACCACTTGACAGTGGACTGGTCTAAATCTTATGGAAGAGTCCACTTTTGTGTGCAATAAAATAGCAGGAAGTATGATATTGGACTGAGCCGCATACAACGAAGGTGTGTGAACGCCGTTATCCGAGCTTTATTACCCAACAAAAGTTGTGAATTATTATTAATAATGGACCAATCCATTATTGATTTGTTATAATACCTGGACTATTCCCACTTTGATTTGAAACGGTATTCTAGTGTGGTTTTACAGTCAGTGGACGGAGTGGTGAACTAGATTATAAACAACATTAATAAACGACAAAATGGCGACCCAATATCAACAGAATCAACCATATCAAAAGCCCATTCAACAAGACTGGGCCAATAGAGAATATGTGGAAGTTATAACATGCAGTATTAAAAAGATTTCTGACTTCTTGAATTCTTTTGACATGTCATGCAGGTCTCGTTTAGCAACACTAAATGAAAAACTGACAGAGTTAGAAAGGAGAGTGGAATATATTGAAGCCAGGATAACAAAGGGAGAGACATTGTCTTGAGAGCTCAGAATTGATTAACTTGTGATAGAAGATGAAGACATTGACACGATTATTGGAATGATTTTATTATTCACCATTTAATTGCTGAATATTTTTAGACTCTATATTTCTCTCCCTAAATAACACATAAATTATTTGTTGTTAACCTTTGGATTAAAAAAAATCTAGTTCCTTATAATTGAATTGGAATGGACATAATACACATCTTTACTTTACTCTCACCATGGATTTGATATATACATATAATGTACCGAATGGTGATGTTCATCTGATTAATGAAAGTGTAGATTACAACTTTGTTGAAAATCCAGATATTGTCAAACCTTATTACTACTATTAGTGTGATGAGTGTGTCGCTTTGTCATTTGACATAAAATGGGTTCATTCATGGCATAAGTTTTTTTAATTGTAAACTGAAGCCATAGTTATAGTATACTTTTATTATATTAAAGACATTCCTGAATTCTTCAATAGTGCTGACTGTGCAAGTTATTTTTATGTGACCAGCATGAAACCGGATCACAATGTGTTGTGTTTTTTATGTCTGCAATATCATTATCATGCACAGTAAAATGGGCACAAACATCTTCGGTATTTGTATTTAAAGAAATAAATATATAAAAATATGATGTTAGACTATTGTTTAATATTTATGTAACAGGGATGTAAAGATGTGCTGTTTGTATATGGTAGTGGGGAATTCCCTTTTGGCTCAATCAAGTCTTAGAGGTGCATTGCACACCCATCCTCAGTAACCCCAATGGTATTGTTCCGTTCTACTCCACTAACCCCTGGGTCCATTCACGGGGGAGACACATATTCAATTTATCCACCCTTGATAATAGTGCTATTTTCATCTACCAATCAAAAAACTTCAGAGTGGGTGTGGTTAAGTAACTCGTATTTTATTGCAATTTGTCCAAATATTTTAGGACAAAGTTTTGTGTGCATGTTACTTCTTTGACATTAAATTTTCTGCAACCCTTCTCATAATCGATCGTACAAACTGCTTTATTGTGGTGAACGTACACCATGTACTTCTATGGCATAAACAAGGATGCTAAGACTGGTATGTAAACGGTTTTTTTAAATGATTTGTGGTATCAACCTATGATCAAGGGCAGATAATTTGAATTTGTGAATGAACCCAGGATTTAGTGGAGTAGAAGTAAAACGGAACGATACCACTGGCGATATTGACAATGATGCATACCATGCCTTGGTTCGCAGGTTTTTTGATACCCCACAGGAGCATCCTGTCACACGTGACTTATAACATTTATCAATGTCCAATCTCGGCCTATACTTTTAGGGGAGCCACAGTGGCTCAGTGAGTAAGTTTTCACCTTCTTACCTAGAGGTCCCGTGTTCGATACCAGCAATGGCTGAAAAAGTTGATCGTGATTTTGTGGCATGGTTTCCTCTTGTCAATGGTGCAGGATGGAGAGCCTGGCAAGGGACAGTGTATAGTCTTTCCGATGGCGATGAGATGAAAACCCGAGGTCCCATGTACACATTGGTGAGCATGTAAAAGATCCCTTGGCAGTTGGAATTCAATATAAGAGTAGGCTTTAACACCACTCATAGCACACTGTATGGCATATGACCGTCTTTATTAGCCCAGTCGGAGCAGAACAATAGGACGATAAACCCCATTTCATTTCATTTCTCTACTTTTAGTAAATGTAAATAATTAATATACATGTACCAGGGGCCAGAAAATGATACATGTTATGTAGGACAACATCTGAACCCCCATATTTACAAGCACCTTTGATGATCGTATGGTTTTCAGTGCAGTAAGTTACCGTATTTGACTGTGTATATTTTATATTGCATTCACCCAAACCCATGGCAAATTTGTGCAAACATGTACATGTAGGCCTACCATCTTCAAGCTCAAAACATAAGACATCAATTTATGGGTATTTGGCCAGACTGGAATAAAATCTGTGCAATAGCTGATAGTTATCCCCAAATTGCAAGAAAAAAAGCACTTTCTCACCACATAAAACTTGTTTTGGAAATATTAAAACAGATTGACAAGATCATTGGTTCAATATGAATAAAACTCTGTGATCATTAAGTCGAAGCACGTATGTTTGTGGATGGTCAATGTCGAGGGGGTTCCATTTCAATCTGCAGTAGCCTATACAGTAGTTTACACATAATTAAATAATAATATCTACAATGATCAACAACACTATTATAATTTTATTATTTGTGACACTAGTCTCATTGCAAATGATAACATCTATTCTAACACTGATGAGGTCAATATATTGACTGTGCAACTGTTCTTAATTATGCAAAAATGCCCTGTAATTGATGACAAAAGGTTATAGGCTATTTACTCTTAGGCTATATTTACTCTTCAAAAAAAGTAGGGGTTGTTCAGATGCAAATACCTATGCGGGTTGTGATATGATAAATACTAGTAGTCCTGGGCACTTGACATGCTTTGAGAGTATGTTCACAGATGAAGAACTTATCGGCCCAACAGAACCACTGAGCTGCACATGCAACACACAATAGCACCATTGGGCCTACCCGTGGGAGGGGTTCATTGTCAAATTTGACACTTCAAGGAAGGGTTGATGAAAACTGCCACGTGCTGGTTTATCCTATCCATGTTTGCTTTCCTATCGGTTCTTGCATAAGATTTACTGTTTAGCGTATCTTTCTTTTAGTGTGTTACGTTTAATTTGCAATGAGCCGTCTTCAACATGATGAACGTCTACGTGCTATTGGCATGCTTCAAATGGGTTCTACACAGGGAGCAGTAGCCAACATGCTTAATGTGTCACAGTTTGTGATCAGCAGACTGTGTAGTTCAGCTCTGACCGTAGGTCTCATTACACTCGAGGTCGAGTGTAAAATGAGACCCACGTTCAGAGCTGAACTACAGACTGTGGAACCGGTACCAACAAACACACAATGTTATATAGACCTCGTTCAGGTCGTCCTAGAGCCACTACACAAGCCCAGGATCGATACATTCGTACACAGGTCCTGCGAAATCGAGGACAAACGGCAAATCAGCTTTCTGTAAACTTGTACCAAGTTAGAAATCGGCTACATGCAGCCCATTTGCATTCGTGACGATCGCGTGTTGTACCTCCATTAACTCGCCAGCACATGGCAAACAGGCGTCAATGGTGTAAGCAGCGTAGAAATTGGGGTAATCGTCGATGGGCGCGTGTAATGTTATCAGATGAGTCCAGATTTACTCTGGATTTCACCGATAGGCGTGCTCGCGTTTGGAGGCGTGTACAAATGAGCGTCATGCAAACGTTAACGTCAGACAGCATGACGGATTCGGGCGTGGGTTTGTTATGGTGTGGGGAGAAATCACCATGACTGCCAGAACGGACTTGCATATTGTTCAAGGAAGGGTCACTGGTGTGTACTACCGTGACCACATCCTGGCACCGATAGTTCTGCCCTTTGCTCAACGTGCCATCTTTCAAGATGATAATGCCTGTGCCCACCGCGCTCGTGTCGTGAATGACTACCTCCAGCGTCCCCATATTGTCTATAGGGCCTATGCCTTGGCCAGCCATGAGTCCTGACCTTTCCCCTATCGAGCATGTCTGGGACATGATCGGGAGACGTGTTCGTCAACGTCAATCGACAACACTGCAAGAATTGGCCGTGGCAGTGCAAGAGGAGTGGGTCAGATTGCCCCATTAAATCGTCATTGGACGGTTGGTTAGGAGCATGCCACGACGAAATGCTGAATGTCTGAGGATTGGTGGAGCAATTACAAAATTCAAAAACGTCCATTTTCACTTTTGACAGTGTATCTCTTTGCGATTGAAATGGGGCCGCCCGATAAGTCGCCCATATGAACTGTTTATGTTCATGTGTTGGCAATTGGTCTGTTATTAAAATACACTGGTAACCTCTAATAAAAACAGCAGTGCATTGCCGCAGTTTTGTATTGTTTCTGAATATCCCCTACTTTTTTTGAAGAGTATATTACGCATTGTCTTGCTCGACACCATTAAATAACTTAAAATACAGACACTATCTGACACATGCATTTCAATGAAATGCATCACACGGGTCCAATATTTCAAATAGTATAAATAATACTTGATTGGCACGTTGTCAGTACCATTATAAAAAACAATGGTTCGCCAACATCAAAGGATAACGTCACATCTGTATTTTAATACAGTAAAATGATGGCCAATTAGATGGTGATATACATTAAAACACTTATTTATTTACCTCATAAATTAAATCTCTTTCAGCAGTAATAAATGGAGGTAGAGGATGAATTTCTGATAAATGTAAAGACTGAAATATAAAATATTTTCTACTTCAAATTATACATTTAGATGTCCGATTGCCCTGAATGTAGATCTGAATCTCTCCAGATTCAGAGTCCAGTCAGTTTTCTAAACATTTTCAAATACAATACCAGGTATACAAATCTTTGAATCTGTCTTGTGGTGTTTATTTTTTGGATTCGGAATGGTCGTAGTTCATAAGTCAAAGACATCACATGTCTCAAGAAATCAAATCTGGATTGATAAAACTGTTTGTGACCCGAATTGGAAACGAAAATCAGCATTTGGATTCTTTGCAATCAAACACACCCTAACCCTTTATGACCTGCTTGATACAATGAAGACATAAATAAAGCTAATTAGATTCAATCAAATATAGTTAAATATTATGTGGTTGATTAGTTATTGTGAAAACCATAACAAACTAAGGCGTGAGTATAACTTTATTTGGTGTTATCACCCAAGATATTCTTACCTGGTCTTCATGTGAAAATATATCTGGATAAAAGGTAGCAGCACTGAGTGAGAGTATCTGAGCAGACGGAACTTGTAAAAATGTTGTAACACCAGTTGACAAAATATTACCTAACATTGAATCAAATTCAGATCGCATTTGTCTGCCTATTGATCGTAAGAATTCTGTATATCCTGCAACAATTTAAAATTTACAGAACACCATGGTAATGTAATATTCAGTAGCTGTGTTATATTTTGAGCTATAATCAGTTGTTGAATTGTTTTATAGGTAAAAAATCTTGGTTCAATGGATTGTTTATCTTGAGGCTTTTCCAGTTTGTGTTTGCTAGAATTTGATGATAAAAAAAGAAAAAAGCCCAATGACTTTATTCTGAACGGAGTTGTCACTGTTGGAAGTTTGGACTAGAAATGGGCGTCAACTGTGTCCGCACAGCCTACGAGAATTGCCGATCGTTTGATTGACAGACGATAACTCCACCCACATATTCTCGATTATCAAGTAACATTCTCAGTGGCTATGATAGCCTCTCTTGGTAGGCCTTTCATCACCAGTTTCCAGTAGTGACGTCAGTGACTAACGGTAAACTTTAACTTGGTCGGCCATTTTGTGATTTAATTTCAAATGGACGACTGTTTAAATTTAAGCTGTATCCAAGCCATTCGAGGGTATACCGAGTTGACTTTGAGCTTGTCGTGTAAATAAAGGTCTAATTAAAAATTTCTATAACATCTGAAGCCTAAATAAATTAAGACTTGCAATAGGAAGATTTAGCTCTTGCATAATGTATGTTTAAGATAAAAGAACGTTTGTTTTAAACCAACCCCCTGCACTTGCTTCAAGTTACCTTTCCAATTTTCTGGAATTCAATGGGAGAAAAGTTTCCCGGAAAACCCATAATCAAAATAGTAGCTTAGACTATTGCAACCATATTATCTATTAAAATTAAATTCTTGAGTTTGTGTCAAGTTACTGTTGTCTTTTGTTTCTAACTGATTACCGTAGCCGAAAAGAAAGCTTTATGATTATATGTTTAGTAGTGGGATCACATAAATAAAGTCAACCCATAATTGGTGATTTTGTTTGTGTAAATTTGTTGTAGTTAAAGTACGACTCGGGATTCAAGGGGAGAGCAAAATTGAAATGTGAACTTAGGGTTTCCTTTATGAGTGTTGTTTTTCTCTCTAATGTTGTATCTTGTGGCGCCACCAACAAACTAATCCATCTGTCTACTGCATGCATTCCTATCCTGTCAGTGAGAATGCAAATTTTGATATTTTTCTACTTCTTGAGGATGACACTCTTCAAGAAAGGCTTAAGGTTCTGCCCATTCACGAACGATCGACGTGACATTTAGCATGCTTGTTCCTTGGATAATTGCGCATCGATTGATTATCCTTGATTTTTTATATTACATGACAATTTCAAGATGGATGTAATGACGCCATGCTCAGTTCCTGGTCCATAGTAGACCTACACTTGTACTTGTTTTGTTACAAAATCATAGGTCTTAGCTATAATAGTTTATATTTTACCTATAAATTGGTATCTAAATATATCTGGACTATGTAATAGTTTATCTGTAAAATCTGTATCTAATATTTGGTTAGTAACTGCTATATTATTTATTGTTTTATTATAGACTGTTGTATTATATAATACTTCGTTCTCTCCATCTCTATCTCTCATTGCTACAAATGTACTGTTAATATAACTACTAGCTAAATATGTTAATATTCTATCTGAAATAAAATAAATGAAACAATTATCAACAACTAGCAAAATATACATTTGTATAACAATGTTTCCAGGTGGATCCAGATCAGGCAGATGAGTGGATGACTAGAGAGTCCCGATGAAGTAGACATATTGCACCCCACCATTCATAAAAAAAACTCTTTACATTAACATGTTTTATCTTTTTAAAAAAATACACAGTAGATAAACCAAAAGTCAAATATTATGGATTATTCCTCTGCTTGGTGATAATGCCAATTTGCTGAGCACACACTTGATGTTTATGAAGTATAATTACAATGTTTAAAACAGATTATTAGACACCCAAAATGTAGAAGGGGAATGATGTGTAAACATTCTGTTAAGGTAATTAATAATAAAAATAAACACCTACTATCATTATTTACATCCAAAAATAAAAAATGTTGATCTTTTATCTCAGATTTTAACTGTTGTTTTGTTTGCTGAAATTAGGGGTTTATATCATAAAAACAGTTTAATACAATTTATGATAAAATGTTTCAGAAATACATTTACTCTTACATACCCGGTACTTTATTCAAAGAAAAACCATTCAATGCTTAAATTATTAATATATATAATGGAATTGAACTATTTTAAACTATTTTATAGATTCAACTTTCTCAATACTGTAGTTTGCCATGGATTAACAATCCTTCAAATGAGAATCAGAGATGATAATATTTACAAATTAATACTATACCTGAATACTATAATCTTGTAGGATTGTATTATTATTAGAATAAATATGATATAATGTTTTGTTTGTCCATAATATATATAATGAACACATATCTTTTACAATAGGTAATAGTAAATAACTCCCATATAACATGGCTCTGTAAGACAAACAAAAATAAGAACGACCATTAAATAAGTTTAAAGTCCCATAATTTTTAAGTTCTGGCGAGAAATATTTGTTGAAAATTTATCTGAACCACTGTGCCAAGCAACTTTGTATTGTATACTTTTAGCATCATGGGCTATTATGGAATTTTGGTCACATTCACTTGATTTGATATTTGTTTATTTGATGCAATGTCTATTTTCTGTCTTGTCCGCAGGTTTATCTTGTAGATTTTTGTTTTGCGTGTAGTGCGGTCCTACTGCACTTACTATTTGATATACATGTACAGTTGTACATGTAGTATACTGTTTGTATGAATGTATTGAGTTGTCTATGTAATATGTGTTATTGAATGTAAATGACTATGTCTAAGTGTATATGTACGCATGCTGTCCTTCATGGACGTTTTGATGCAATAAACATCTTATCTTATCTTATCTTATGGCACACACCACACACACTATGCTTGCTCCCTTTAAAGAGGAATTTAAACACAATCACAACCCATCTTGACTGAATTATTCAACAACTTTCTAGCAGATTAAGGTCTATCCATTTTATTCTTACCTTTCTGGAGCTTGCAGTTTAAGTAATATTAAGAAATGTAAGTTAATAGATGTTGATAAATATTTTTTTCGATCCGTCTGTTTTGATGAACTGTCAATGTTAATACCAGATTTGGCTTGATATGATAATAAACCTGTGTTACCACTACAATCAATTTTAACCTAAAGAAATAAGAAAATTAATTTATTTCATAAATCCTTTTACCTACATTTAATTAAACTAAGTAGAGCCTTCAACTTATGAAATAAATTTACAGTTATGATACATAATTGTAGAATGAAAAACTACAGGGTAAAATATGAAATACCTCAAGAGAAACCTTTTTGATATGTTATTTCAATTAGTGATGGGGCAAGGTCTGTCTGATTAAATTTTGGTTTGAAATAGTAATAATTTGTGGAAGACACCATCAGTTATATCTTATTACTGGCTTTATCAACAAGTAAATTTTCAACACAAACTAACATATAAAATACCCATCAAATCAACAATTTTTTCCTGGTTCAAATCCAAAAGTTCTAGGCATTTTAATATACATGTAGCAACATTTATGCAGGATGTTAAAGGGCAGTGTATGCGTAATGCACACACTATCAAAGGCTCAATGGTTGATGCTCTGTAATAATTAACATAATATACTATAACTAACTTATGAGTTTATTTTGCAATTTATAATTATTTGCTCTGTAATAATTAACATATACTTATGAGCTTATTTTGCAATTTTATAAGTATATAGTTTGAGTTTGATTATGTTTGATATTATACAATTTACCTGTAGTAGATCAGACATGCCCCACAGAACATAACTAAATAAAAGAACAGGATGGACTTTAGGTATTTCATTAAATCTGGGATAAAATTGGATATGTTATGTCAATCTGAGACAAAATAAATAGTTACCTTTCTTTTAAAAGATTTTAATCGTATTAATATCAATCTGGTTTTATTGTATTTTCTATCTTTACCATTTGTTAGTATCTTTATAGGATAATAATCAGCTTGTACCTGGTGTAAGGCTTGATGAATCAGGCCCTGTAATAACAAGAGTTATCTACTCTTGGTTTTCAAGTAAAAATAATTGGATGGTTAAATATCCAGAATTTCCAAATACTACTGGTAATTCAATTTGAATATATAGACATGTAATTGATCCTAGCTTCGCCAAGATGTGTTCATAAATTTGCTACACTGTCCGGAGTTATCTCCCGTTAGTCTTCAAGTAAAATATTACTCTCTGTCCCAAAGTAGGTAGTCTGCATGGAGCATGGTCACCTCAGATTTCATCCAAATCTATATTTACCGAAATTTATTAATAGGGTATCTTTCAAGAACAAGATGCATAATCTATAGACAACCATGTACAATTGCATCAAAATTTCACATGCATTAATATCATCCATGCCAAAAGAATATATTCATTTGTATTCAATTAAAATATTTTTTTTTTTTTTATTTTGATAAATACCTTCGTCAACTGTGTTAGATTTAACCCCAGAGTTGTTCTCTTCAACATGTCAATAGCTTTTTCTAATTGATGTAAAGAAGGTAATTCCAATATTGTGTTTTCAGCATTTGTTAATAGTTTTCCAAGGTAGAGAAGAAAGCCTTGACTAGTTTGTACAATATTTGTAAAAATATCCATACCTAGTACCTATAATGAAAATTGTTTAAATTTAGAGTACGCTAATGAATTAAGTAAACATCAACAGATCATATTATTATGTCAGGAACCAAATAAATAAATATACAAAATGGGAGAGGAAGAGAGAGAAATAGGGTCTAACATCCACTCGACACAAACCAGGTCATTTTGGGAATAAATATATGGTATAATTTCTTTCAAGAATTCGCTTGCGCATTGGGGTCTGACTGTATGAGAAAACCAGACGACCCGGAAAAACTCCATGAGGTTGGGCAAGCAACCCTACTCCTTATCATGTTCAGGCTTGGGGTTGAAACCATGCCACTTAACTCAATGGCAGACCTTATGATCTCAAGCAAATGTATTAAACCACTCAACCTCTCTTACAAAAATTTAAAGTCAATGGAGATAGGTTGTACTGAATGACTGAAGCTATTTAAAGTAAAGGAGTAACCTACCTGTAACTTAAATATTTGTGGTAATTGATAGAATTGATTAATTAAACGAGGTGACATATTACTGTTAAATACCAGATTATTATATTGTGGTAAAGATGATATTACTCTTCTGAAAAACATAAACATGCTGCACAAATAGAAATTCGTTTACGATATTTAATGACTAAGTAATTGAACATTATTAACACAAGGTACAATTGGGACTTCTAGAGGGTCCACAACCATGATATACCATGTATTTACCCTATTTGCGTACGAAGGGTGGCCATTTGTCCGGAAGTTTTGGTTCGATTTTCACAAAATTCGAACTCGGCCATCATTAGGGTGTAATGGTGATACATTCAAACGCTTTTTTTTATAAATCGGATAAAAATTGTTACCTCTAAATGGACCACAAGCTAAAAACGTAATTTTTCGTACAATCAAGGGCCATAATTCAGGAGATTATAATCCGATATGCGCAAATATAAACAGAAATCAAGATCTTTGGGATATAAACATGCATTTCAAGTTTCATCAAAATCAGATGATAATTGTGACCTCTAGAGTGTCCACAAGCTAAAAAAGTGATTTTTCGTACACTCAGGGGCCATAATCCATGAAGTTATGGTCCGATACATATTCCAATATCGAAAGGAACCGAGATCTTTGGGAGATAGATCTATATTTTCAGTTTCGTCAAAATCGAATAAAGATTGTGGGCGTATAAAACGTTTTTTACTGTTATGTGATTTTTAACTGAATTATTTACCTGCATTTGGCTGTAATAGTATCTTCATCAGCAGGTAATGTAGTTAAAATATCTGATGTTGGATATAATAAAGATAGTTTACTACTTAATAAACAGTGATCACCTCTACCTGTATAAATTTATAAAAGTGACAATTCAAATCTTGTTTACCAATGCCGACTTTTGTTTTACATGGCTAAGCATTGAGCCCTGTGAGGTGACATATACTGGTACTATTTGTACTTTTTGGGGAACAGATATAGTCTCTATGGTAAGCTGGTGGATTGGATAAATAGATTGAATAATAAGAATCCCAGACATCTGAGGAATATATCTCGAATGCTAATGTCTAACATAAGTTGAAGTTGTTTTTATTATTGATTCGATTTTACGATTATTATTAACTTACCATACACGAAGATGTTGTGTTGATTTTGAACTGGTAGTATTTTGAATACATGTTTCTTTATCTTTCTCCAGTTGTAATCAAATAAATTCTCATCAAAATTTACATATTGTGGAGAACTCTAAACATTTAACAAAAACATGTTATTATTCAAATAAACAAGAGATAAATCAAACGATGTTAAAACTCTGTAATTATAAGGGTCTGTTGGGGTTGGGGAATTCGGGTGTAACCCCATTATTCTAATGTATTGGAGTTGGACATAACCGTTGCATTATTGGCAATTGAATCAAATCATTTCAATACAGTAGAATTATTCTGAGATTTTTCCATTTACTTACATTTTTTGGCAATTTGTCTTGATAGCTTGTGTTTAGTGTTGTAACTTTAACTGTGAAACCATTATTTAATGTTGGTATAGCTGTAAAAAAAATCTGTACTTTTATTGAATAGAAAACAGTAATGTCAATAAAGAACTAATGTCATGGTGCATAGGAATCGTCTGAATACAAAGGTAAATTGAATCCTTCTTTGTCAAGTATTTAATTTTCTTGGATTTCTAGAATATAGATTTACATTTATCAAATAACAAATATAAGAGTCTTTTTGGATATTACAAAATCAAGAATATCATATCATGCATCTTGTGTTGTGAGCCAAAAGTGTATTTTATCATACTTTTATCCCAGCAACAAAATGTTAAAAACACCATAAATATATTATCAATACACATTTCCCCACCATTCAAATTCATTCTTTACAGAACAATTCTAAGGAAAAAGGCAGATATCTTTTGAAATTTGTTTTTTAAAATTCTGGCAAACCTTTCGATTGTTTTCTTAAATTGTAAATAAACCCATTTGAATAACTTCTATCAGACGATATAGATAACAATTTCCTCTGAAAAAAAACCAACATTTTTTTAAATGGGCAATCACTTAATTGCAATGATATAAAGGATTTGATAAAAACGAGAGATGCAGGTCAGACTGTTGAAATTAAATAAATTTGCTTGAAAAAATATCTGATAAAACAGGGTAATTGTAAGTATAAGTACTGAATTGTAATTGTAAGATACTTCTGAAGAATGTTTGAAAAGAGCTTAGCTACCTACATGATCTTCATTTTCTTAAAAAAATATATATACGCAGGTTGACCAAAATGTGTATCTTTCTAAATCAATTATATTCTAATAGACAAACCTTTCTAAAACCAAGTTCATTTAATTTGCCTTTTGTTGTATTATTAGCTGGTATTTCAGGATCTTTAATATGAATGTTACCATTATTCTCTTTTCCAAGTAAAATAGATGACAATTTATTTGGTACTTTAGTGTTACGTGAATCTGGTTCTACTTTCTCTAGACTATTCACCCTTATTCCTTTGTTTTCTTTAAATAAATTTAATTTTTCATATTTGTCATTTAACTCTTTTGTATCTTGTTCATTCTTTGACATTAAAAAAACTTGTGTAACCCTTGTTCTTGTATTTAACTGCTTTTCCTTTAAATGATTAAGTCTATCTGGTAAATTTTTGGTATCATATTTCATTTTGTCTCTAGTGAAATTTTTGAAATTGTTTTTAAATTTGGCGTAATGTTTCTTCATGTAACTTGGCCTATATGGAATTTGTGTTGATTTTACAAATGGTTTTGTTAAATATTCCAAGCCCATCTTAACTTGTTTTTCTTCTGTTGTTATAATAGTGTCCATCACATCTGGGGAAATCAGTGCAGGTTTTAACTTCCTCTTCAAAGATTGTGACAAATCATTGAGTCGGATATTCTGACTTTGGTCAAAGTTTTTATATGGATTATCATCAATAGATCGCTGTCGATCATTCACCTTAAAAATAAATTTTATAAATTTGTATGCATAATTCAATTTCTGCAACCCTCGTGAAAATAAAACAAATTCTTAAGCATTAATGGCCAACCCAGTCTGTGAAGGAAAAAGAGTTCTTAGAAAATGCCCCGTCATATACCAGTATCATTCTCTATTCTCTTTAACAATCCTTGTAACTAGTGAGGACATTTTGTTCTGAGAAAGGTCCCTAAATGCTGCATATTCCACCAATACTGTCCTAGTCTACTTCCTCCTCAAATAACACTTCTTTTGTTTATTCCATAGATAAATAAACTGTCCATGATAAATTCATAATCATTGAGGTAAAATTTATCCTGAGTAATCCAATCTGCTTAAATTGTAATAAACTTTCTAAGATCTATTTCTATTATTATATTTATAACTACCAACCCACATTGATGTATAGTTGATGTTGCCACCATGTAAAACTAAATTTATATCATATTGTTCATTGTCCACTTGTCTTAAAAGTTTTGAGAATACATTTTCCATTGTGGTTACAGCTGGATCTATATACAATAAAATATATAACACTGTCAATCAATCAATTTAGATTAGGTTTTAAAAAAAAGAAAAAAAAAGGTTAAACAAAGAATGATGACTTATCTGGAAAGGACAAACTAAAACAGTGTCAAAAGCAAAGAAAGCCAACGGGCATTTTCAAATTCCCGGACTGCAATGGGTAAATGACAGCCATGTTAGAAAGACATATATGTAAATATTAGTAGTCATAATCATAGGAAATGATAATGATATTTCTTTTATAATTTATTTACCAGTTTGTAATATTAAATCAAGTGGAAGGGTGTTACTGTCAACAGTCTGGTTGATCCTGCCATCATCTGTAAAAATATCCACTGCTTTTCCAATATTGTATTCTAAGTAACACTATGAAAACAAAAAAATATATATATAGATATATATATATATATTATATAACGATTAACTTTTTCTATCTCAAATTAATCAATTAGGGAGATTTTTTTTTCAGCTTTAAGAAAATTAAAAGTTTGAAATGAGAATGTCATTGTTAAAGCCTGTTTACTCTACCTGTTTTCTTGTATACTGTGAACAGAAAGTTTCAGATAGTTCCCTTTTACAATGATTTATTTGGACATGTATCGCAACTCTCTCCATTTCCCATAAATCAGATCCACGAAGTATTGATGTTTTACAGTCCAAATTGCCAACATTGCAGGCTTTATTTAATAATTCACTTGGCCTCTCCCAATTGTCTATGAAATAGGATTCCTGAAAAATGATACCAGAATAAAGATTAAATAGTCAAAAGTATTTTATCAAAAATATTTTGGTCCCCAAATTATCCAACCCATCAATTCTATAGCTTAACATATTCCAATTTAATGTTTACATTAGTTTGTATAGATCTCACACCATGATCATCATGTGTCAAATAAAGTAATAATAATTTAGCTCTCTTAATTACGTACAAGTCAGTCACTTCTCCATGAAGATTTTGTTAATACCAATAGGTGTGCTTAAATACAGCATAATTTTTTATATTTGAAATATATGTAAAAAGGGATGCAGTCTTTAATTTGCAAGAAATTGATCAAATTATACATTTCTGCCCATTTTTAATAAGCCAATACGAGACCAGGTACCATTTTAGAAGGCATCAACTTGAGCTGGGATCAAATGTATACAAGATCTGCACAAAAGTGGTGTCTTTAGGTAGCCGTATTTCGAGAATGGTCAAGTACCGCAAAATAATTTATCACTCTCTCCACCAGCCCCCCCCCCCCCAATATTAAAACTTAAACATAAACAAAACAAAAAACAATCAATACCTGTCCTTTAGGAAGACTAAAATCCATCACAAACACTTGTTGGGAAACTGATAACATTTTTGCTGTTAATTTTTCATATTCATGAGGGAGAAGACCTACATTCATATCTGTTATCTTGCTTATTATCATATTACCAAGTAATAACTGGGGAAAAAATAATGACTAAAGAATATGTGTCACAACTTAAGAAATCAATTAAAATCAAATTTTTCGCAAAAGAAATTAATTAAAAGCATCACAATGAAAAATATAATTCAAAGTATTCTAAAAAAAAATAATTTGAATGCAAATTAGATTTTTAAGAGGGTTGATTTCAGTTGTTGGCAATATGACAAAAATAGGATTTACCAGCAGAGGTGGCAAAGCATCAGAGTTTTTAGATAAACGTGTGTGTTTGCGGGTATAAATGTTGTTAGCAAGAGGGCCAATTTGCTTGATATATATATATATATATATATACGATCACCAGAGTAAGTATTCTCTAATAGGCCAACTCTTAGTTCTGCCACAGAAAACGGACCTTTTCTTATAGAATATAGCATAATAAGATACTACACATTATTTCTATTTTCTATGAAGAAAATATCAACAAATTATTTAAAAATCATTATCAAGGAGAAATATTATAGACTAACCGGGTATGATACAATATTCTCCTCTAACCAATTCTCAATATCTTCATATCTCTTTATTTGTCCAAGGTGAAAATTTCTCATATTTTTAGAAAAGTGTGGGGAATTTTTACATTGTTTTACACTGACATCATCTGTTAAAATAAAATAAAGAAAAACTGGTAACACTAACACAATTATGCCCTGACTCCAACATAATCAAATGTGTCAGATAGTACAGCCGTTTTGTGTTGTCTGGGATAGGATTAAAATAACAATTAAATAGTTATTTTTCATCCCCACCTTTCTTGTCAGGGTATATTGCCGTCACTGCTGTCTGTCGAAATTCACAATTCTTGTTAACACTACAGATCAGAATTTTTGAGAATTTACTTTGAGGATTATTTATATAGGAACAGATTTAGTTTATCATCTTTTTGATTAATTGTTTTCTATCTTGATCATTTTTTTCCGCATCAATGATATTTGCGTAACCTTTATTCTGCTATTTCACTTCCTTGGCAATTGTGGCCAAACATGTTCCTGCTAGTAGAATTTACAGCCTTTTTATAATGGCAATAAAGACAAAGAATTAACTAAAAACACAATTAATACACAAACCACGGCTGAAAGAGACAATCATAATCCCTCAAAAGATTCCGAGAACAAGGTTCCTCCTAAAATAACAATGTAGTGAGAAAAACAAAATTACTTCAATGTCAAATAAAAGTGAATGGATTCGTCTAGCAAAACTAAAACGACCACAAAACAATCCGATTCCGAAAAATCTAGGTCAATTCAATCTGAACACTGGAGAATCGCATCTTCAATTTTTGTTGTTAAAGGGACAATAACACTCTTGCTGGCTTGACAGCTCCAGAAAATAAAAAATAGCCTTATTCTAAGTACTAGATGTGTTAGTGTCCTAGCTGTTGTGTAAATTATCCATTAAATCCTATTTTACTTGTCCAGAGGGTTCAAAAATATTTTTAATTCCAAGTCACATTTGAAAAGCTTTACGTCAGGCTTTTCAAATCATTTAGTTGAATTTTTCCAATGTTTTAAATTAGGTGTGTTAAGATGAAATTTGTATCATCAATTAATTGGGATATTGTAAAATAGTACAATTTGTTGACCAGAATAAAGATTGGGACATATTATTCAGTTACAACAAGAGTGATATAATTTTATATTATGTATGAATACTATTTTATTAAATACTTGATTTTATGCGCGCAGGCCATGTTTTGTCTTGTATTTTCGTATAGTATGTAAGGTTTATATTGTCTATCTATGTGAGAGTTCTGAATTTGTGCTCATGCATAATTTTTATACTTTTATTTTATATCTTTAGTATGCATCAACAGCGGATATTATAAAAACTAACTCAAGTCCTCTGTCCAAAAAATTAACTCTTAATGGAGACGCTCTGTGAATTAACCATTCCAACATTTACCACCTGGTTTTTGAGGGCAAACATCGACAGGTTCTCAAAATAATATAAATAGCCTACGAATTATCTTTAATAATTATAAATTAAAGCTTAAACATCAAAAATCAAAAATGTCCTTGTAAGCCTTTCACATGGAAAGTCCAAATTGTCAATTGTAAAAAGTACATTATTGTCAAATGGGATCAAGTTGAAAGTAACCAACTGGGAGGGGGAGGGGCGGGGGCTTTGTAAATTCACCCTCGCCCAACCTATTAAATCTAACAACATTCGTAGCATCTCGGAATTTTGTCGCCATGCATATACTGACATTTATACTAAGCAGCAAAAGAAACGGCAGGTTGGTATGTTACTCTAATAGACGCATTGCATAAAACTTTCCAAATGTTTTTATTGTATATTTGTGACCACATCTCCAACCTTACCTGAGCAATAAGGCTCCATCCCATGAAATGTTCTCAAAAAACGCAACCTGACTTCTGAGATGGTAATGTGTTCTCCATGATTTTCATGAAACTCATGCTGCACGTGATGTTCAGCCCCATCAAACGCAAACCCATACCTGGTTGAATCATTCACACTACAACGTCAGGAGCATGCCACGACTCACGACTGCTCAGAGGAACCAGGCACTTGGAAGATCTGACGCTGGCCACACTGCCCAAGTCGTTGCCAATCACTTCCAGGTCAGTGTTCGGACAATCTGCAGGCTTCGGCAACTGGTAAACCCAGGGTTACCACAAGGCGACAAGGCCGCCATGTTGTGCGAAAGCGCGTGCAAAATCCCTTTACACAGGCATCTGAGATAGCACGTCAGACACACGGAAGACTCATCAGTACCGATACAGTGCGCCGATGTCTCACCAGAGAGAACATCCATTGTCGTAGACCTTACTGTGGACCGATCCTCACCCCTCGCCATCGACGTGAACGTCTACAGTTTGCCCAACAACATCAGTTCACAGATGAGTGTCGGTATTGCGTATCACTGTCAACTGCAGATGACAGGACCAGAATATGGCGTCGGCGTGGCCAGCGTTATTCTGACGAATGTGTCTTGGAACGAGACTCATGGTTAGGTCCAAGCATAATGGTTTGGGTGGAATCGGCCTGAAGCAGAGAGTGGGTCCTGTTGTGTTCCAAAATCTTGGTCCAGGAAGAGGAGACCGCTTCACAGCAGCGCACAACATCGATCAAGCTCTCAGACCCCACGTCATACCACATTTCGCACGTCATCGAAACAACGTTTTCCAGCATGACAACGCCCGCGCCCACACCGCCAGAGTTACTCGGGACTTTCTACAGCAGAACGGTGTCAACGTTATGCATTTGCCAGCCCTTAGTCCGGACTTAAACCCGAGTGAACATATTTGGGATGAAATTCATAACGTCGTACCGAGACCAAGCACAGCCGATGGATTGCGCCAGGCTTTTCTGAGAGTGTGGTTCCAGGTGCCAATGGCGTTCATCAATCGCCTGGTCCACTCCATGTACAGACGCTGCGCTGCTGTTATTGACACTCGCGGTGAACACACCAGATACTGATGTATAGACTGTGTACAGCCTCTAAACCTTCTCGTAATGTCTTGGAATTGTGATGAATTAATCACTAATGTGTCAACATATTGTTCACAAAAAATTGTTTTGATCCATTTAGTAAGTCATTTTCTAGAATGATTGGATTAAAGTGCCTCTCGGATTTTGAAATCGTACTGACGTTTTTTTTTTTTTGTAACTGTTTAGTATATATGACATCTTAAAATAAAAAAAATATCTAGGTCAAACATGAAATAAAAACATCGCGTATTTTATTCAGCCTCCATAGAGGACATTTACCTATCCAACCATCATCCAAAACTTTCATCGTTAAATTCTATTAATTTAATAATTAATTCATATAACATCCCTGCAACCAATCTTTCAAAAACTAATGTCACTGTCAAGTTAAAAAATAAATGCAATACTCTGTCTGTACACGGAACTCACTGTCACATCGAACAATTAAGAACAAGCTACCTTTAAAAGGCACTAACCTAGGCCTACCTTAAAGTTACAATTTCATATTTTCTAAGAAAGTCAAAACATAATTATTTCTATGTCTTTTGCTCAATAGGTTGTCCACTCACTATTATACGATCATAGGTGTCATTCTCACACTTAAAACTCATTTACACCGGAAATAATAACACAATTACCTCCCAATTACCTCCCTTGTTTTCTATTCTCCACCATGGAGTAGTTATCTTCAAACGTTTGAATTTGAAGATGAAAATGATATTTTTGCCAATTTCTCAACTGGCAATACTAATAGTATATTATAGGATTAATAGGACTATTCTTGAACAAGGTAGGACTGTTTATAGATACCATCTTTTTAAGGCTTTATTTTAATAACCTGGAGGTCGGGTGTTCGATCCCTGCATTGGCCGAGAAAGTTCATCTCGATTTTCCGGCGTGGTTTCCCCTTGTCAGTGATGCAGAACGGAGGGCCTGACAAGGACAGCTGCCTAGTCGTTCGGATGGGACGAAAAACCGAGGTCCCGTGTACACATTGGCGTGCACGTAAAAGATCCCTTGGCAGTTGGAATTCGATATAAGAGTAGGCCGTAGCGCCGCTGCCCGGGCAAAATTTCCCTCATAGCACACTGTATGGCGTATGCCCGTCTTCAATTAGTCCAGGTTAGGTGCAGAAGAGTAGGACGTTAAACCCCATTTCATTTCATTTCATTTATTTTAATAAATTTTAAAAATATAACTTAAAAATATGAAATTGCAACTTTAAAACAGTAAAAGTCAAAAGTTATAAACGGCAATGCTAACCCTAGGACTAGGGGCTAAGTGAGGCGGACGCAATGACGGTTTTGAGTTTTTGAGCTCCCTCACAAATGGCAAAACATCACGCGGTTTCAGTGCGGTTTTAAACATTATAATCATAATCATAATGCTCGACCAGTGTCAAACATATACCGTGGATTAGATATGCTAGAAATCGACTTTAGCATGTTCCACACAGCCCAACATTACTCGGTAGCACTGGGAGGGGATGCCACCCCATCCTCTCCCCTGCACACACATTTAAATATTGGTTTGGGTTTTTTTATTGGGCCCGGGCGGAATCTTTTTCCTCATGCAAAAACATGGATTACCACGCCCATATCTGAGACACGGCTCCCACGGTCATGAAATAGTAAGTGAACGATAATATAATAGTCCGGGGTGTGGGGGGGGGGGGTATGTACCAAATGCCCAAATAGTCGAAAATGAATGGATTGTAATTTCTATGACGATTTAAATATATCCACACCATTCTTCACAAGTCCTCTTCTCTTGTTGCTTTTGCTTTAGCTTTAGCAGCAAGACTTTAAAACTCCAGCCAAAATAACCAATGCTTTAAACATACACCCATCGAAAGATCGAATTTGTATTCTTTTAAAGTTTTTTTATTTTGCGCTGTTCTGTCATATGTGTTTACGTTTTTCAAAGAAAAAGAAGAAAAAATGAACTGACATAGTGTACCTTGAACTATTGCGAGAACAGTAGACTCTGGTAATTGAGTGGCTCCATATATTGATGTGCAACATGCACCAATTTCTACTATACTTCCAGGAACTAGTTTATACTTTATACTATACCATAGTCCTGGCGCTTTTCGCTTTTGGGTAGGGTCTGAAGACAAAGAAACAAATGCGTTTATACTGGAGATTGTTATGTGTAAATAAATTTGGATGGACTAATACCATGTTTGTTTCGCAATGCAGACGAGCTGATTCATTGAACTTTGATTAAGAATTGGATTCATCTTTAAATTTCAAAATATAGAAAATAATCTATGTTGATGAGTTTATTTGTAAAGAAACCAATTTCAATGTAATTATGCGACAGTTGATTGGATTTGTTTTGCTTCCTTTCTAACAGTATATACATTTTATGTATGTGGAGGCTGTATGTGTCTCAGAAATGGAATCTCAAAGTTTAGAAACACAGACATGAAAGTAAAGGTGACCTCCAACATTTCACAGAACATCCGTTGATGAAGCGAATTTAAGTATGCAAATCGTGTAAATGCGAGTTCATAGATTTTAACTCAAATATTGAGCTATTTGGAAGGTTTGTGTCATAGCATTTCTTTCACACTGAATTGGTTCGTATTAATATCTGGGGCGTCTCCTATAATTCTGACTCAAAATATTCATCAACAAGACCTGGGAAAAAGTTGAGCATTTCAAACTACAATTACCCGCACGGCCAATTCAATAGAAATCAATGTAACTAAAATTTACTTGTATCCATTTGAAGTATTCCGGAATTAAACATAGACCAAAACATATCCATTAAACTGATTTTTTTCCCTGGACTTGAAGTCTGAAAACATAGAACAATATATATAGATAACGGGCATTTTTTAGATACTGACTGGTTGGGCAACTTCAAAGTCCACTAATTTAGCCCACCAAATCAATCAAAACAGTGGCCAAAATTTTACCAAAATGTACATCATAACCACCCCAAAAACTTTATCGACGTAACAGACTTTACTTAGTCATAGCTTGATGTTATTTTTGAAATATTTTCCATGTTACAGAGGCGCCTGTGATTGTATACAGTTTTAACAAGACAACAGATGTTTGTGGATGCGTGCCATCGTATGATCTGTTCGGTGCCCTATTTAAAACAAATGGAAATGAAATAAATTTTGACTTAACGTCCTACTGTTCTACTGGGACAATGAATATGGGCATACGCAATACACAGTGAGGGTATCTTGCCCGGACATCGGTGCTACGACCTGCTCACAAGGCTTCTTTTACGTGCAATGCGAACGACTAAATGTTGTTCCTTGCCAGACCCCTCTTCCTGCACGACAGTCTTATCAGTAAAAAAAGGATATTTAACAACAGGCATGGCATTTACTGGATATGATTTACTCGAAACATAGCAGGCCTAGTGTTGTATATCGAGGGCTGAAAGCCAGAACTGCATATCTCCAAAATTGACGTTTTGAGAAAATGAAGATTTAAAGTTTGACTAAATTTTAAAAATCGGGTAATTGTTGGATTTAGATGATTTTTGGTAATTACGTGTGTATTAATAGTTGACAACAAATGCTGAATGATCAATAGGGTTATTGCAGTAGTTTTCAATTTATTTCGTAATAATGGATATAGACACTTCTGGTTGATATAAATTCCCCCAATATGGGGAAGTCAACATTGAAGCTATATGTGCATAATGCTCATACCAAGTTATGAATAGACTGTACTGAAGTCAGAAATTCAGTATGCAAGCCCTGTGCTATAAGGGGAATTTTGTCTAGACAGCATTGGCGGATTTAGGGGCTGCTATAGGTGCCCAGGCCCCCTAAACTTGGACAACACAGCATAAAAACACTGGTTTTTTTTCAAAATTTGTTTAAAATAATTATTCGCCCCCCCCCCCTCTCACCTATTTCAAATTCCTAGATTCGCTACCGCCGCCACTGAAATGAATAAATGAATGAACTACTTTAAAACATTGAAAAATGCATTTAATTCAAACAAGTAATTCAAACACATTTTAACAAATTGAACATTAACTCACAGAATTATTATTATTATTATTAAAACGATATTTATACAGCGCTCGTCTTGCACTGCAGAGCAATGCTCAGAGGCGCTTTACAAAAACATAAATTGAATCAATATAAAATTCAAATGTACATAAAAGTTTAAATGATAAAATTACATACATATAGAGAATGGCATAATCATATGATAAAATGCAAGATATATAGAATCTTTTTAACTAAAAGCCTGTGTATAAAAATGTGTTTTTAGTGATTGTTTGAATATTGTAATAGATTTTGCTGACCTTATGAAAAAAGGGAGCTTATTCCAGAGTCTCGGTGCCTGGAAAGAGAAGGGTCGTTCTCCGAAAGAAGAAAGATTTACAGAGATGGGTATAAGGAGAAAGGGGTCACTAGATGATCTCAAACATCTAGTTGGCGTATATACAGTGATTAAATCTTTTATATAAGAGGGTGAAGTGCCATTAAAACATTTATAAACCAATAAAAGTATTTTTAAATTAATGTGGTACTTAATGGGTAACCAGTGTAAAAAAGCTAAAATTGGAGTTATGTGGTCATGTTCTTTCGAAAGAGTTATCAATCTGGCAGCACAATTTTGAACTTTTTGAAGTTTATCTAGGTGTTTTACAGGAAGAGCAGCAATGAGAGAATTAAAATTATCAATCCTAGAAGTTATAAAGGCACGAACAAGTGATTTAGTTGCATCTAGTGAAATGTATTTTCTAGTTTTACATATATTGTTCATGTTTTTGTCAAAGATAACACCAATATTTCTTGCAGAATTAACAGGTAAAATGAAAGACTTAGCAATAGATATGGATCTACAATCAGCTATTTTGCTTAAATTATTATTTGATCCTATAAGAATATATTCAGTTTTGTCACTATTTAACTTTAAAAAAATATCTATTATCTTGTGTGTTGTCTTGTTGTCCATCATCTTGTGTGTTGTCTTGTTGTCCATTATCTTGGGTGTTGTCTTGTTGTCCAGCATCTTGTGGGTTGTCTTGTTGTCCATTATCTTGGGTGTTGTCTTGTCCATCATCTTGTGTGTTGTCTTGTTGTCCACCATCTTGGGTGTTGTCTTGTTGTCCATCATCTTGTGTGTTGTCTTGTTGTCCACTATCGCGTGTGTTGTCTTGTTTTGCACCATCTTGGGTGTTGTCTTGTTGTCCATCTTGTGTGTTGTCTTGTTCATTATCGTGTGTGTTGTCTTGTTGTCCACCATCTTGTGTGTTGTCTTGTTGTCCATCATCTTGTGTGTTGTCTTATTGTCCATTATCGTGTGTGTTATCTACCATCTGGTGTGTTGTCTTGGTCTTCATGTAAATCATCTCGTGCCTTGTTATGTGCAGAAGATTTCTTTGTGGTAAAGAACTAAACATAAGAAGTGTCATCACCCTCGGAATCAGACGTTTTATAATCTGGGTCATTATCAGCATCATCAAATTCGCTTTCCATATCCTCTAATAGTTCCAGCGCCTCCGTAGCATCTAGACATCGTCCTAAAACAAAAACAATAAAATATTTCAACTTCCTTATTATTAATTGCGAAATATCAATATTGTAACATTTAATATGAATTAAAAGTGATCATATTTTTGTCCTTGGTCGTAGGCCTACTTCAGCAAGAAATGGATATATCCATCAAGGACTAAACTAAATTTTAATGAAGTACTTTTGGAATATTACATTATTTTTGTATATAAAGTTATACTAGTTAAATTAAGTGCCTCTTACCTTGTCTACCAGCCATTTTAACAGATCACAAAAGTGAAAACATCAATTTTATATCCTTTTCTGGAACATTAACAAGGCAGTTTAGGCAGTGATTCAAGGGAAATAACTCTCAACATATAAGTGTTTTATCAGCAAGAACTGGACAAGTGGGATATATACATATCTTGCACTAATGTAGCAAAACAAAATGACAGCAAGAACTCTCTATCTGGAGATACGTTTTTTTGCTTGGAAAAAAAATTAGTGGTTCTGTACTTAACAATATATGACTTCTCTGTTGCGTCATTATTTATAAAGATAGGACTTAGATAATTTTTGCAGAGAAACTACACGAAATTTCGAACTGTTTGGTGTATTTAACTCATTTTTGGCAATTTTGGAGATAGACACTTCTGGCTTTCAGCCCTCGATATATTAAAATCTAGAGCTCATTTAAACTGTCAACAAATTTTGAATATTGTAAACGTTTTGGTCTATAATTGTATGTTAGCCTTGGGAAAGTTGGATACTTAAGTTTGAGATAGTAGAGTGTGCCCATATCGAAATACATTAACATATTGTTTTAATAAATCACCCTAAAAGTTGGCCAATATTTCGAGGTTTAAAAGAGTTAGATATTTTTGATTTGTGTCCTTAAAAATAGTTTAGATGTATACAGTATACTCAACCCTAGTCACCTTCCTCAATGAACAAAATAACATTAAACACACATAGGTAAGTAATTACATTCATCGGACTGTGTTTATTTATTAAAAACGCAATTTACTAATATTCTTGAGTGAATAAGACAACTTAAAAACGCTTCCAATGCATTAATAAAACGCTCCATTCCATTCTCCTTTAATCAGTGAACTAACTAACATAGACAAACTGAAAATTAAAAATCGGACGAAGTGACGAATGCCAATATTTGTCGTTTTGCTAGAACTCAATGGTACAATGCAGACATTTTCATATTCTTGGGTCAGACGCTGGCTCGCTAGTCTGGAGGTCGGGTGTGGCGGCAAAAACTCAAAATTGGAAAATATTCAGAAACGTGACGAATATAGATTTGTGTTATCGCGTGTAAAATTGAATAACCAGTCGGTGAGAGATAATTGCATGCCATTTTTTATGGCCAAAGTACGGGGGCATCTGCCCCCCCCCCCCCTGCCCCCATACTGAAAATCTTGCCCTCATAGCGAAGCTAAAATATTTAAGGTGCGGGGGAATGACTGGTCATTTAGGGGGAGAGCCTCACCCCCCCCCCCTCCCTTGCCCCCGCAGTTGCAAAATCTTAAAAACTGGCCTGAATAACTGCATAACTACATATTAACATAAAACTAAAACAGAATACCTCTATTCTTTTGTTTTTCATTTCGGAATTTTGCAGTGATAAATTAAAACTTTTATAGATATTAAGTTTCTCAATGTCGGACAGTGTTACACTCGAATCAAAATAATCCTTAAAACCCTCCACAGCATCTTGTGAATATGCAGCGGGAACCTGCTCCCCATCGCCGTTATCCTTCAAAGATAATAGCTTCCTTATTTTATAGTCCTTGATTTTAAGAATTTCATAACTATTCACACAGTTTATAATAAAACACACAAATATTAAAATATGTTGTCTCGTCATATTGTATTAATATTTACTATTACCAGAAGTATGATAACGAAACTCACACTGTGATAACAATACACTCTAAAATGTATTGTTAATAATTCAATAAATTTAAAGGGGGTCATCTCGAGTATATTTCAGTGAAACACCAACAGGAGCTTGCCAGACGGAAATAAATGAAATGAAATGGGGTTTAACGTGCTATACTGTTCTGCTCCTAACCTGGACTAATGGACTACAGTGTGCTATATGAGGGAAATTTTGACGGGCAGCGGCGCTACGGCCTACTCTTATGTGTACACGGAACCTCGGTTTTTCGTCCCATCCGAACGACTAGACAGCTTTCCTTGTCAGGCCCACCATCCTGCATCACTGACAAGGGGAAACCACGCCGGAAAGTCTGAATGAACTTTCTCGGCCAATGCAGGGATCGAACACCCGATCTCCAGGCTAGCGAGCCAGCGTCTTACCCACTTAGCCACGTGATCCACCTTGCCAGACGGTGATACAGGCAGTACTGCGGAACTAAAAAACAAACCTGTCTTTTTCTGGTCCCAATGATCAATCCACTCCGTTAAAGACATTTACAGACAACTCTGTCTGTATCACAACCTATAAATGGTTGAAATATTATATAGTTTACGATTGAATCAAATGAACAATCGCACCAAGTTTTTAAAAATTCCACCCAGAGTTTGTCCGGTGCCTTGTTCTCAAACTTCAAAAGCCAGAATGTGAACGATAACATTATAGCTCTGCGAAAGGCGAACGAAATTTACTATTCGCATATATATAGTTTGAAATTTGATAAGTTTCTTTTTTTCTCATACCCTCAGATCAACTGGTTTCTTTGGAGCCCCATTGCGGTTAAGAACACGTGATATGGCGAGAAAATGAAACAAAGCTGCACCCCAGTCATAACCTTCTTTCCTGCACTGACCGGTATAATGAAGAAGGATGGTGATGTGAAAACAATAGAAACGAATTTACACTTCAAATAGCCAAAACATTGGAATTAATCGATCTGAATATATTTGGGATCAATATATTGGTGTTTGGTTTTGTTCGTCCACTCTGACATACATTCGGGTTTGTCCCTTTAAATAGTGTTATACTTTACATGAAGATATTCAAGTGTATCATGAAATAGACCAGATTTTATATAGAGGTATATGTTATTTATCTATCAATCTCAATTCAGCTTAGTCTAAAGTCTGATATGAATATTTCGAGTCACGTTACGTTACACATAGGTCCAGATTTGATAGGGATTTTACTCAAGAACTCAAGATATGTAAATCGTAAAAGTATCCACACAATATCCGATTCTGTGTAGTCTGATATTAAAACTATTGCGGATACAGAAGAGAGGATGCGGGGGTGCGTACAAACATACACCTCAATTGTGGGATAGGGATGGTTAACGTCATTTCGGGACTAACTTGATCTGATATGTACGTTTGTTTGTGTTGTCTGCGTATTGTGTCTTGTCCGTAAATTTGTTTTGTGTAATTGTTTGCAGTCCCCTTACACTTACTAATAGGGTGCCATTTTATTTCAATAATTCCCTTCGCGCAGGGGTCTTTAGAAGAGGTGGGGTGGAGTGGAGGACCCTGGGAAAACCCACGAGGTTAGGCAAGCGACTCTACTCCGTGTAGTACGGAGTGTCGAAAACCAGACGAACGCGTTAGACCATTTGGCCAACTATAGCTCCCACCGAAAATACTGTCATTATAATTATTGTCAATTCTCTATAAAATTGCAATATCCCTATTTTTCATTCATTTACTCACAGATTTCTCGTTATATTAAACTTTCACTATATTTTCTTAACTGTCGAGCAGGGGGGGGGGGGGGGCGAATGGTTAGCGCGTGCGCGTTGTATCATAAGGTCTGTGATTGAGTCAGCTGGTGTGGTTTCGATTCCCCGGTTGTACGTGACAAGGAGTAAGGTTGCCTGTCCAACCTCGTGGTTTTTCTCCGGGTCCTCCGGTATCCTCCCACTGGTAAAGACCCAATATACACGCTTGCGAATTATTAAAAAAATGTACCATATGTTAGTCACGAAATTACCTAGTTTGTGTCGAGTGGACGTTAATCTCTCTCTTTCTCTCTCTCTTAACTGTCGAGGACTCTCTCTCTCTCTCTTAACTGTCGAAACGGTGACTTTTTTGTGTTTTTTCGTTTGTTTAAAGCGAACAGGAATATTAAAATGCCGAAAACTGTAACCTAGGCATTGCTGTTTTGAGTCGACTTGCCATGGTACTAATTTTCTCAGAAAAATCATTAGAAAGGTTACACATTGGTGCGAACACAAAATAACCTTATGCAGTTGGATTAAGAAGAAGGTGGAGTTGGAGGGTGGGTCTAGGAAGCACCGTTGTCAGAACAAAGTGTCCAGCATAGCACAAATTGGTCATAGCGGCCAATTTTACCAAATTTATTGGCCGTTATGACCAAACTGTTTGGCCGTTATAACTAAACGCTTTGGCCGTTATGACCAAACTGTTCAGTCGTTATGACTAAAGTAGCGCCGTTTTGATCTTATGACCGAACTAGTTTTGGCCGTTATGGCATAGGGCCGTTATGACCACATCCCGGTTAAACCCTATTACCTTTCCAAGCACTATAGTAAAGCATAGTGGACAAGGGCCACAATTCAATAGATAATCGATAAAAATCTTAAATATTCAATACGGCGCAAAATTTAAAAAAAATTAAATTGCAGAATTTATCCAACCGTATTCATAAATATGTAACAAAATAATAACAAAAATATTTACTAAAAATGTGTTAATGTTAAAGGCAAACGGCCGTACTCTTCGGGTGAATTTTCAGTGGTCCATGGATTGGACCTGTGACAAATTAGAATTAATAATTGAAAAACCAACAATTCAATTTTATTTTATTTTTTTTTTTATTTTTTATTTTTTTTTTCTACCGAACTTTAATGATTTAATTGCTTTCACGGGATATCTTGAGGTTAAACCCCATTTCATATTAATCTTTGTGGCCGAATAAAAAAACGGAGTCGACCCTAAGTCCAAATCAAATAGTCAGTCGAATAAACCGGTCGATGGCTTATTAAACCATAGAACTAGAATACTAACGGGAACGCCCACCGTGTGACGTCACTACCTTATGTGACGGCGGGCCTCTGACGCTGATATCGGGCACAGCTTACTTCCGGTTTCTGCTCGCACTAACAAAATGCCTGGCGCGAATTGTGTTTTGTTCGGATGTTCCGCCTGCAATAAAAGAAATCGGGGTTGATCATTATATCGCTTACCCAAAAACAACATAGAGTGGAGAGAGAATCATTACGTATCATACAGTCTACCAGATCAGACCCGATAAATGACAAGACCTTGACAATATGTTCAAGACACGTTGAGCCGGATTATTTCGTTGAAAAAGTAAGTGAAAACTCAAATCAAAAGAAATTAATTATGTAGATTCTAGTTGGCAGTCCACCCTGACAACCTACATTGAAGTTAAGTTAAACCCATACTAGCTGAATGTCTGTATTTTCATGTTTGCCCGTTAGATTTTACCCTTTCTCTCATCAAAGTTGTATGCATATAGGTTTGTTTACATTAGTGCCGTAGCTAGGCCTAGTCTACTTGCAATTTGTTATGAAATTGACGAATACTACACCCGATGAGTGTGTGACAGCATGACGATTCTCTCTCAACAATCTTCTTTTACTTTAATTTTATGAATTACTAATTATTATTTTTTTTTAAAGGTCAAAGTTTTAACTGAGCAGCTCCATAAAAATTAAAATTGTATATTTATTTATGACTGACCTTGACCTGTCAAATCCTTTTACTTTTAAATTCCGAAATAATCTTGTTCCCGGTATGAATAATCAACAAGCATGGAAAAAAAATTAATTATATCTGAACCTTTTGTTTTGTATGTAGGAACCTTTTTATTTTGATTTTATGAATATTTCAGATGTTTACAAAAATTCTGGGTCCACATATCGAAGATTAAAAGAAGGGTTAGGGAGACTATCAACCTTAATTCTTCTACAGAAAAGCGTAACAACAAAGAAATTGAATCCAAGGAAGTCACCGGTAACTTAAATTTCTGTTAACTTAATTATGAATATGAACATTCGATGTTTCCTTATAAAAGATCAGTATATGAACATTTAATTCATCAATATTAAACAGACATTATGCAAGAGCTAAATCTGTCAATTGCAGGTCTTTCTTTAGGCCTGGAATGTTATCTAAATTATTAATTAGACATTAATTAACTTATCCAGACCATAATCAACGCTCGATGGCATCGCTAGCCTGTGATATATACTGAATTAGAGCCCAGTCTGCTACTTCTGATTAAATCAAAAAATCGATAATCGAGACCATGGTTTTTTTTTATCGTACCGACTATAGTAATGCTGATCGAGGCTAGGCCCAAAATTTAATCATTAAATACTTGGTTCAGGGTGGATGAATTTGACTGAAATTTTCAGCAAATTCCCTTTACATTATCTATTTTTTAACTATTATAATGAGAACTGCTAGCTCTTTCTGTAATCTCCCATAATTTTATTTATAAATACTTGTATGAATATCCGATTCTTCTTTATATTTACTTTTGTAATTTTTTCGATTTTATTCAGAAACCGAGAAAATTATGAATACATGTATCAGAATCCAATTCTTCTTGTTTTAATTGAATTTTATGAATTTGTCTATTTTATTCAGAGTCCAAGGAAAACCGAGGAAACTCAATGTTTACATATGAACGAAGTAACCTTTCAGATGTTGCAGAAATCATTTTTATGTCAAATGTCTGCTTTGTGGCTATGTCAGTCTTCAAGTGATTATATCTATCTGTTTAAAACTGAAGATAAAAGTGTAACATACCATTTAACCATTGACAAGGACTTGAATTGTGAAGTACAATATAATAATTTTTGTTTCCTGTTCAAATTAAAGTTACATCTATAGATTTACTTATAAGAACTGTTGAGAATATGAAGATATGTGGGGGCATAACATCAAAACATTTACAGTCTTATTCTCAATGTCAGACTACAACTGTAAGATATATCAGACAGGTTGATATTTTCATGAACACAAATAAGTCAACATAGAAATTACGAAAGCTGTGTACTTGCTTCTGTATGTAATAGTTTTGTTGAGGACACTCAAAAAGAAATTTGTTTAAGTTGTCGACAGATTAACAGAGATTTACAGAGAAAGTAAATAGTAATAATAATAGTTTATTTCACATATATGGCTACATAGCACATTGCATATTCAGATTTTGATTGACAATATATAATTCAAAGAATCAATATTTACATACTTGTAAATGTAATTTACAATTCAAAAATAGCTTAGCAATAATATATAGTTGCCATATAAACGAGCAAACAGTGATATAATATAATCATGTGGTATGAATTTGATTAAAATGTAGATTTCACTCCATTTTGATTTATTTCTTCCAACTAACTCGACTCCACATAGATTTGAGGTCAAATGAGAAGTTATAGAGTTAAACTGTGATCAGTGATGTCAGGTATTTTATTTACAGCACTTTGCTGCAAGCATTTCACACAATGAAAGTAACAAAAACACAGATTATACAGATAATTTCATACAACAAAATAGAAAGTGTATAATTAAACTAAACATTTCCTGGCTCTATTGGAATTAATATCAATATTGGAAGTATAAAAATATAAATGTGATTGAATCTAGGATTAAATCTAGAACTTAATCAGCAGTGTTCTACAGATTTTGTATTTCTTGTTATTACTGTATTGTAGTTAATAAGTAATGAAAAGAAAACAAGGCCCCAAGTTCACAAAGCATTCTCAGTCTTAAGTTAAGGTTTTACTCAAAATTGTTTGTCTTATTTTAACTCAAATATAGCACTTTACTAACTATTGTTGTTTTAATGTAAATATATCAATAAGAAACTGTGCAAAGTTTTGTGTTTCTGGATCAAAGATATTTCTCAAAAACAGTGATTGAAGGTTGAGCAAATTCTTAAGTCTGGGAATGCTTTGTGAACTTGGGGCCAGGTTGATAATAGTAAACAAAATATATCGAGACGCAATGAAATAGCACCTCTGAGATGACGTGGCATAACTTTGCACCTTCCACAAAACCTAGCTTTTTAAAAGCTGCATTATATACCCCACGTGTGTACCAGAAAAATCAACATACTGATTCTGTTGGGTTTAATTTTTTTGATTGAGAATTGTTCGGGGTGCGTTTACGCAATCTTCAAAACATTCTCACATGTTATCATCGTAATATGATGTTGTTACATCCTTAATTGCAAGATTAAAGCAAATCTTTAAAACAAAATTGAGCTGAAAAGTACTAAGTAGGGCGTTAAACCTGGATTCATTTCAAACAAGATTTACATTCATCCATTTATAAAAGTGATGTATTATTTTTATTGCATCTCAGTATAAAATATTAACAATGATAACAAAATTTATATAAATTTTATACAGGTGCACAACTTGTAATGTGTGAGCTTTATAAATGTATTAAATTATTCTTAAATATACATTATGTAAGATTTTGATAAAGAGCTAGCCATTCTTGCTATAATAGTTCGAAGATAAAAAATGTAAAATGACTAATTTGAAAATTTCATTCAAATTACTCTATTGCGAGCGAAGATATTAGCCTTTGAAGGCTATTTTAGAATATTTCAATTAATTGATGATACAAATTTCATCTTAACACACCTTATATAAACAATTCAACATAATGCTTTGAAACGTCTAACGTAAACCTTTTCAAATGAAACTTCGATTTAAAAATATTTTCGAACCCTCTGGACAAGTAAAATAGGATGTAATGGATAATTTACACAACAGGTGGGACACTTAAACATCTAGTACTTAGATAGAGATATTATTTATTTTCTGGAGCTTTCAAGCCAGCAAGAGTGTTATTGTCCCTTTAAAGTAAATATTATACAAAATAAAAGAAACTGTTCCAAAGCAATTTGGGATCACGTGGCTAAGTGGGTAAGACGCTGGCTCGCTAGCCTGGAGGTCGGGTGTTCGATCCCTGCATTGGCCGAGATTTTCCGGCGTGGTTCCCCCTTTTCAGTGATGCAGTACGGAGGGCCTGACAAGGACAGCTGTCTAATCCTTCGGATGATACGAAAACCCGAGGTCACCTGTATACATTGGAATGCACGTAAAAGATCCCGTGGCAGTTGGAATTCGATATAAGAATAGGTGATAGAGCCGCTGCCCGGGCAAAATTTCCCTTAAATCACACCTTATGGCGTATGCCCGTCTTCATTAGCCCAGCATAGGAGCAGAACAGTAGGACGTTAAACCCCATTTCATTTCATTTCCAAAGCAATTTGATCGTTTGAGAAGTAAAAAAAATATATAGACATGGTCGAGACTATAATGAGTTTCATAACTTGCCCATTTGCTACGAACACTATGTGACTATATGCATGTATGTTGTATATGTAGAAAACTTACGGATGCTACTGGAACGACAGGTTGAGATGTCTCAAACAAATCTTTAGCAAAGAAAAGCTGTAGTAAAGAATACACATTTTTTTTTTTATAAACAATATTTTTATTCAAGATGTCTGAATGGGATTGGGGAACAGGCTTAGCCTATGTAAAACCCCTTGTTATAAACAAGAAAAGGGCACTGGGAAACCAGCCAAAACTGGCACGGACATGCCAAAGGCTAACAACAATATACACAAAACAATAAATAAAAAAAATAAAATGTGAATGTCATCATAATTTATTAATAATAATTTTATAATATGTAGTAGAAAATGATACACAAACGTGTGTTCGGATAATTTAATGTCCGAAAATAAATGGTTTATACTCCCGATGGTATGTTATATAACTAATTTAAAAAAAACTCATTAAAATTATGAATAACTTACATCTATTACACCGTCAAGTTCTTGAAATTCCAGGACGTCTAACGCTTCTGCCATGTTGACATACGGCCGGAAGTTACTTGTGCCTTATTGACTTCGCGCATGCGATGTACAACATAATTATGTCATCACCGTTATACGTCACCGAGTGGGCGTTCCCGTTAGTGTTCTAGTTCTATGATTAAACTTAGGGGAAATTGAAAAAACGTTAATTTTCCAGCTGGAAGACCTCGACTAAGATTATTGATGACGTGTAAGAAAAAACTTGGATCGTAGACGTCGCAATTCCGGACATGACTAGATAATCAAAGCTATCTTCGTGTACGTCACAGCAACATGGCAGACAGCATGGCAGAAGAAGTAACTGTAAACGCAACTTTAAACGAAACCGCCACCAATGGCACCGGTAAAATTCCAGCAACACCAGAGGGAATGGCCGTGGCATATACAAGTTTATTCTTGATGGCCATTTTCCCCATATTTATTGGTTCTTTCCGTTCTGTGAAGTACCATAAGGAACAAAAGGTAAACACAGGATTTAATTCATAGATTAGTATTAGTAAAATTTATTAGTCTTAATAAGACACTTATTATAATAAAATTGTTATTTGGTTTACATTTCCTTACAGGTTACAGAAAAGACGATTTATAGTTACTAATATGCATCATTTTCTCTTTACACAAACAGCTTGCTCAGTAATTCTGACGGTACTGTGTGAACCATCGTAAATTTTAAACAGATTTCTTCGATTATGAACAAACTACTTAACTTTGGTTATTATAAACTTACCTGTGTGTTTGTAATGAACTCCCATTCGATAAAATCCATTGCACAACTAATTATCACAACGATGAAAACAAGTTCTCTCTTGAAAAATTTGAAAATTTACTTGTAATTTCGACAGAGTCGATGTCAACAATATCTTCGTGACGTATTGGTCGAATCCAATATACCTGTTGCGGGGGTTGGTTAACATTGAAAGATAGTTTGACAGCGCGATCATTTTGATCGTATATGGGTTTGGACGACGAAAAATATCAATTGAAGGCAATTACATAGGAGATTTATATGGAAACCATTGATCGCCAGTCTATCAAATTTTCTTCACAATTAAATTATCACTGATTGCACAGATACTCGTAAAAATAAAGTCATATATAAACTATAAATATCCTATCTTCTTTCTGTTATAAATAATTTAACAAGGATCATGAAGCTTACCTCCGAATTCTCTGAGTGTATTTTTAATTTTATACGCATTCTTTCGATCGAATAATAACCGCTTCAGTAACATCTTTAAGCGTGTTGCGACAGCCCTCAACGTGCCTATTGGGTGCCCGGGTGGGTATATAATGATACTAAGCCCGTATGACCCCGTAAGAAGCGGAACATTAATTCTCGATTCGACAGTTTTGACTGAAGTGTGATGAAGCCCGTAAAACAAATGTATAGTTGTGTTTGTGCGGCATGCGTGTTCAAAAGTAAATTATCCCATCCGAATCGCTAATCAAATAATTAGAACAAAATATTTCAAAAAGTAAAGCTATAAAATTTGCAGAGATTTTACTAGAATGTAAAAGACGGTAACTAAAATGCGGGTAGTTATGTGTGCGAACGCTCAAACTCTATGCCAATTGTCGTAGGTATCCAGACCACTCGGACCAAAGACTACTCAGACTAAGACCAGTCGGACCAAAACAAGACCAGTCGGACGAATTAAATTATATTATTAGGCTAGACAATATGCTAATTATTTATTATTAAATCACAATACAAAGAAGCAAATAATTCTTATACGGAATTCTTATATTTAGAGTTGTTTAGTTCAATTTTGTGTACGGAAAATAAATCAACTATTAGTTTTAAAATTAATTAATAATGGTGACAAAAAAAAATATCAATCTAATTTTTCTTATTTACTCTTGCAATGAGACTCGGTATGTCCAGACTTTTGACAGTTTCTACATATACGGGTATATTGTTCTTATCTGATGGCCTAATTTTACTTTTTCCACATTCGCGGTATCCCCAGTGGTTTCATTCCGTTCTACCCCACTAACCACTGGGTTAATATATGGGGGGGAGGGAGACACGTTTTCAAGTTATCCGCCCTTGATGCGTTAATATAAACAGCCCATAATAATACGAAGACCGGACGTTTATAATATACACCTTTTTAAACGTGACTACAAGTGTGGTTCTCGATATTTTGCGATTTGGGATACAATTATCAATTTATTCAAACAACACGTTATTATTAGTTCGAGTAGTCATATTAAAACACACACAATTAGCAATTTATTCAAATAACACTTTATTATTGGTTCGAGTAGTCATATTAAAATAAACACAATTATCAATTTATTAAAATAACACTTTATTATTGGTTCGAATAATCATATTAAAACAAACGCAATTATCAATTTATTAAAACAACACTATATTATTGGTCCGAGTCGTCTTTCTGTTGGGTCCGAATAGTCTTTTTGTATGGTCTGAGTAGTCTATTTGTTTGGGCTGAGTGGTCTATCAGTTGGTCCGACTGGTCTTGAACCGGGTGGTCTTTGGTCCGAGTCGTCATGGATTCTTGTCGTAATTGTACTTGAATTTCCTATGCTGTCACCCCTAATACGAAATGATATCCTCCGCAGAGTGACGTAACCATCTGCCATATTGGTATTATTCTCTGGGAAAAGTTTGTGATATTTCAATTTTTCAAGAGAGAACTTGTTTTCATCGTTGTGATAATTAGTTGTGCAATGGATTTTATCAAACGGGAGTTGATTACAAACACACAGGTAAGTTTATAATAACCAAAGTTAAGTAGTTTGTTCATAATCGAAGAATTCTGTTTAAAATTTACCAAGACTCAGACAGTAGTTACTTTAGTAACAGATTCTATTGGGCTCAGTCTGCTATCCGTAGGGCTACAGACTGACGCTATAGACAACTAATATTAATATTTATCAAAATAAGGCTTTTCCTTCATCTCGGTTCTAAGGCTAATACTAGTAGCGATTCATGTAGTGCCACCACACACTTAAAATAATCTCAAAAACTACTAGTAATAAAAAAAGATATAATTTTTACCAAACCAAAAGATGTTACATCCTTTAAGTTTTCATGAATGAGGGCCCAGATCATTGATGGCCATCATGATGGTTGGACGGAAGCCCTTCAACATGTTACCATGTCAGAAGTGTTTGCTTCATCTGTAAAAAACCTTGGTGTTCATGTGGACTCCCACATCAGTTATAGTTATATGCAAGGTTTCACACTATCACCTAAAAAACATACCGTTGATAAGGCACCTCCTTACTAGGGATGCCACTGCCATCCTTGTACACTGTATGATCATGTCAAGACTTGATTACAGAAATAGTCTGTTAACAGGAACCTCGAAAAAACAGCATTCAGAACAACTGTGCCAGAATGGTCACTAGGACTAAACTGTGTTCTCACATATCTCCAGCTCTAAACTCTCTACATTCAGGAACGGATCGAATTTAAATTGCATTTCAGATTGTATCAAGAATGATTCCACCCTATCTACAAGATATTGTTTATCCATATGTTAAATCAAGTTCCCTGCGTTCTTAACTTCTACAGATCAGTGCCTGGTTGAGACACCCAAATACAAATTGAAAACATTTTGGTGCCAGATCTTTTTCATAAAAACTAAAGTCTGCTGAAACATTAACTTTATTTAAATCAAACCTCCAGACCCATCTTTTCAAATGTTAACTATAAATGGGACATTATCGTGTGATTTTTTTGTTATGTGTGCTTAGTGTGTGGTCAATGCTTAGAGCATTTCCCCATTGTGATGTGAATTTTAGCACATTCTAAGTCTCATGATTATTATTAAATCAAACTCAAAGAATTTCTGAAATTATGTTGACCCCCAACTCCCAATATTGTTTAGAGTTAATAAATTAAAATATTTGTAGGATTCGGGGGAGAAGCCAGAGACCATGTCATCTAAAGATGCTGCTATGTTTCCAATTATTGCTAGTTGTACATTGTTTGGTATTTATATGGTATTTAAGGTAAGTAAGCTTCAATATGGACTAATACAATATTTTTATACGAACGAGATCTGTAGCTTAAAGTCTACTCATTTGATCTTTGGTAACTACATGTACATGTATCATTGTACAATCCTACAGTACTGTTCTTTAATCAACATTGTGACATTTCGGAGACCAGTAGTAGTTTCTTTTGAAAGATCATAGGTCAAAAAGATTTCATGCTATATTTACTAATGACATCTATGTGTTTTACCTCGTAAAATAAGCTATAATATCTATTTATAAGCTTACACTTTTTATACTAGAAAGGGTTTGGTTTTGAAATTTCAAGATAAACACAAACTGGGTACAACGGTGCCTTATATTACATGATATTGAAATCATATGAGAGGACAATACTAGTACTATCATTATTATTAGTGCTACTGATTTTATTTCTTTGTTCATAATATGGGTGTTTTGTATAAATGATATTTTTTAATTCATATTTTTCAGATATTCTCTAAAGAATACATCAATTTATTGTTAGCTGTTTATTTCTTTTTCTTGGGAGTCTTAGCGATGGCGCATATTGCAAGGTGAGATTCATTTTGGCCTTTAGAGCTCCATGTCAAAATTTGCATAGTTTTAATAATATTGGTGTCAAATTTGTGTCCGATATCCAATCTTTCAAACAGAATAATTAATTGGTAATTATTTCAGTTTGTGTCTGTTTGGTTGTGTGGCATTCAAATAGCATTGGCCTTTTCGAGAAATTATGGTATGATGCTATAATAGACCAATCAAATTATCATAATGTTCTATAAGTATAAGAATATTGGATATACCAGTATTTTTCTGTTCATGTACACAGTACCCAATTCTATAGAAAACAGCTACTGAATGACATTTCGACCCGGATTCTCTAGTCTTTGCCAAGAAAATATAATTGTATCCTGTGTATTTCAAGTTCAGTTTCTAAAAGTGTTATTTAAAATTTTTATTTTAATTCATACCAGAAAATCTAATTAAAATGGGTGATTTCTTTGTGCTCACTGTTTTGTCAAGATAAATAAGTTAGTTTTGATTTTTAAAAAATTGGGACAGGTTTTTCATGTTAAAATGTCATATTATGTTATATTTATAAGCACAGCTTTCGTGAATTAACAGGTTTAAACATCGAGGTCGTAGGCCGAGATGTTAAACCGGTTAACGAATGAAGTCTGCTATAAATCCACACGTACCTCTCATATCTTGACTGCTTTAGCCCATTGGTTTAAACTTTATGGAAGTCAAAGTGTAAATATATTTGTTTCATTGTTGAAAATTAAAGTTAAAGTATATATCATTCACGTCAAAAAGAAGGATATGATAAGAATCTGAAAGCGCGGGAATTTGAAATAGGGTCTTTTGTATGGCACTGGTACCCACCTTCCGCAAATCAAAAATTTGGCTAAGAATGGTGGTAAGATTGACCATGTCTTTGGGGTGCTTCTTCTAAGGTATTTGCCATTTTTTTGATGAAGTGATTGATAATGGTCGTACACAACTCTTTGGATTAATTTTTTTGCAAAATAAAGTCTGATTTCTGAAATATATATTATAGGTAAAATTAATTATATTTATGATATGTTCGTTAAAAAAGTATTAACATTAGTGTTACGTTGCTCTTATTTTTTGAAAAAAATTTCACAAGTTGTTTTCCTTTATTTTGTTAATGTAGAATGGTAATGAACTGCTCTTTTCATTTTCTTTGTTTTATTTGTTTTGTTTGAATTTGATTTATCTGTTTAGTTTTTGATTGTTTAATTTTTGTTAATGAAGCTGATTCTTTTAAACTTCGTTTTTTATTTTTGAACTCTACTTTGTGTAGGTGTTCATCAGGTAATACCTCGACTGAGTTCGATATAGAGATTAGCCGGTTGATTTGTTGGATATAAACCTTTGAATAATAGCGCCTAACAGGCAGCTGTGTTTAATTATGTTCTCCTGATTTTGATTGTTTCTGTGTGTTTGAAGTATATGTTTGTGATATGCGCTTAGAAACACTTCACGTGTAATGAAGCGCTATATAAATCGAACAATAATAATAAATGAGTTGTAACATTGACGCCTGCTCAACATGCTTGTTGTTATTGCACAGAAAATTCACCCCACTTCTCTATGTGATTTCTACTAAAACTAGTGTAAACCAGCAAAAGAGTGCAATAACATTGAACATGTCTAGTTATTGCACGGTTAAGCTCCACCCAATCTACTTGAGGGAAAACAATCTGCTTATTCAATGAAAAGAACAAAGGAATATTCCCCGTCCATGTTACAAAGTTTTATTATTGCATAACTTTTAATTTTTGACAGTCCAATTATATCAAGATTGATGCCATCTGCATTTCCTAATAAGGAATATCATTTAATCTTTACACAAGGGAAAGGAGAAAATAAAGAAGGCAAGTATAATACCAAACTATTTTATTTCTAATAATTATTATTTATGAAATTTGGTATAAATTTGATCAAGTTTATTATAAAAAAGATTTTGATAGTTTTATCACGATATACAGGAGATAGTCCATCAGTATTCTAACTAGAAAGTTGATTAACCGGTACACTAATTACAGTCACACTATTTTCTGTGTTCTCCCCAAGCTGTCATTGTTAAAATGGTTATTTTTGGACTTTTACTACCTGTACTTAATTTGTTTGAGTAATGGTGGCCCATCTCCATCAAGTCAGATTTTGGTATGTTTGCGTAATAGGCTTAATTCCATATGTACTTTTACATTAATATCTTTGTATTTTTATAGAATTGATGAACTATGAATTTGATCGTAAAGATTTGGTAACTCTAGGTGGTTGTGCTGTTGTAGGAGTGTGGTATCTAGTCAAGAAGGTAAAACTAGAGATTGTATATGCTCAGGAAAGACAATTGACCGTTACAACAGTTTTTTCATGGTAAACCATGATTATTCTGGAGCAATTGTATTGGGATGGAATTTTTCATTAGAGGCCAAAAAATGATTTAAAGATACATGAAGACAAAACATATTAGATAGAAAGAATATTCTGGTTCTGAGATACCACAAAATCACCTGTTTGAATTTCAAAAATTAAACAATAAATACATTATAGGCTACTGCATGTTTATGGTTCCTTGATCAAAGGGAAGTAACTCCATTATGCATTTATTTTTAAATCCTGAGAAGAGGTGTAGAACCTTGAAATCTAATGTTTTTGGTAAGTCATTTGGCCACACAATCCTTTGTGTTGTATTAGAAATTGCATTATGTAAGAATGTTACTTAAAGATGCATTATGTACCATTTAGATAAAGAACTGGCGATAATATTAAAAAAAAATAGATAATTACTTCAGTTTGAGCGCAGTTATTGCTGTTAGAAGAACGGTGTAGTCTCGATTGACAATGCTATCTTTGTTAAGATAATAAACAAAGTCTTGATTATCCATTTTTAAATTAAATGATTAACTAGCAATCATGTTTAAATCTGTTAAGAATCAAAAGCGTGCTGTTGATTATGGACTTGGCATGTGAATAAATGTCTCATTAACTAATTATATAACATTTGAGGCCAAAAGAACGATCTACATTAGGCAGATTTATCTCTTACATAATGCATCTTTAAATATGAAACAACCATAATTTATAAGAAAAAAAAATTGATTATTTTGTTCACAAAATATTAAAAACATTTGCTATAATATATAATATACCAAATGTGATGTATATTGCAGCATTGGATCGCCAATAATTTATTTGGTTTAGCATTTGCTGTAAATGGTGTAGAAATTCTATCTTTGAATAAAATCAGTACTGGATGTATATTATTAGGGGGTCTCTTCATCTATGACATCTTCTGGGTATGTATACATTATCTATAAAGACAAAATGTGTGCACTACATAACACACCTTTACTACCACTTATATGTAACGTGATTTTTGCGTCTGAAGAAAATGAATGATTATGTAAATACTCAGGCCAAAGAATTCAAATTTGGATCTTTGCCGTACAGTTCAAGAAGATTGAGAAACAGTCATGGGCTATATGACCTCTCTCCTAAATGAATGAGTATGGTTCCCACATTTCTTGAAATTGCCAGGAATTTGAACCCAAAGAACTTGATTATTTACTGTGTGGTGCTTAAAAATCCTGGATTTGTACTATGCATTGTATATGATATAAATTGTTTATTACAGGTGTTTGGTACAAATGTCATGGTTACAGTAGCTAAATCATTTGATGCTCCTATTAAATGTAAGTAATCAAAGGTTCCTAGTCTTTTCATAATACTGTATAATAATACACTGTATTTTAGTCTATAATCAGTAAAAGTCTGTTATTGAATAGGTCAAATGGCTATTTAACAGAGATAGATAGGGACATATTGATATTCTTGCCTGTCACTAAACAAAAAGATTGCTTAAACATGCATTATGCAAGAGGTAAATCTATCTATCGCAGGTCTTTCTTTAGGCCTGAAATGTAATATAAACTATTAATTAGATATTTGCTTTGCTTAGAGTGAAGCAATTTAAATGAAACTTTCAGCATAATCCATTTACATCATCTAGTTTTTTATCTATTATAGTGAGAACTGCCGGCTCTTTATCTAATCTTCCTTTATATTATGTATCTGTAATGAGATTTTACCCCCCTTGGAGTATTATTTTGTTAACGCATTATTTTAAACCATACAAGATGCAGGTTGTCAACTGGAAATACCACTAGAATTTTGTTTTATTTCTATTGTTAAGTCTAAGTAAGTCTAGAAAAGTGCAACAGGTATAACACTTAACAAATCTTTGTTGTGTTGAAGATTGTTGGTAAAAAAATTAATGCAAATTGAGATAACTAAATATCTTAATATGCAATGGCAGTTTACAAATCATAAAGACAGGGAAAGCTGTATGTTTGAATCTGACAATTATTTTAAAGTATATTGTCTTATTTTTAGTGGTGTTTCCTCAGGATATTTTAGAGAAAGGATTAGCAGCCAATAATTTTGCTATGTTAGGATTGGGTGACATTGTTATACCTGGTATCTTCATAGCTCTTCTACTTCGATTTGATCTTAGGTGAGTAAATAATACTGTAAGTGATGGATTGTTGGCAATCATCACTACATAGTTTTATATGTTTCCTGCGAAATCAAAAAGTTGTTAAACCCCATTCCATTTATAAAATCTAAAATGGGTCTAAAGATACTTTTCCGCATACAAACTGGACTAGAAACATATTCAAACTAATTAATCTATCACAAAAGAAGTCATGTTTGTTCACGTGACTTGGCTGACACAGTTACTAGCAACGGGTGCATAGCCAGACGAAAATTCATTGCATATATAAGACGATGTTGTCTTTAATCGCTGATTATTTATCATAAATATCAAAACCCAATAATTTCTCCACATCTTTTTCCGTGGTTTTTATCTCAGAAACTGTTGTACCATCAAGTTTCTCAACATATACATCAAGCGCTCACTAACGATGGGAGATCAGACAATCTTCGTATGCGACCTTTCACGTCACTCGAGAAGACATCCTTAATTGTCGAGTTGTCGGTTAGAGAAACCCTTATATTTTTGTGCTGTATGCACTCCATGCGTGTTTTTCATGGAATCCAGTATTTTTCTAGTAAGATTGGATGTTTCTACTTTCCATATATACCAAAATTGACATATTTTTATTGGAAATAACCACCCGATAAATACTTTTGAGGGAAAGTATCTTTAAATGATTACTTGGTCATATTATCAGTTATAAATGTACTCTGGAAGTAAATGTGAAGCAGTGCGACCATGTTGGTTGCTAAAGTTCTATCAACATAACTGTAATTGTCTTTTCTTAAATAACATTAATTATTTTACATATTATATAACATGGAAGTTACTGTTAAAAATAATAGATGATTACTCAGTTCTAAGCAGATCTTTGCTAGATAATTATTGGTGCCATGGAATACTGTTTGCTCTTATATTTCTATTCTGTTGACTAGACATAACTTTAAAATATATGTGTTCTGTTTCAGTTTGAAAGCAAAGATAAAGAGTAAGACGTATTTCTATGCTGGATTTATTGCATATATCTTGGGTCTTCTTACAACCATTTTAGTCATGCATTTCTTTAAACATGCTCAGGTGAGTTATAAATAAATTTTATCCATATTACCGATCTTTTAAATTTTATGTGGATGTATATGTCATCATGTTTGTCCGACAGTCCATCAAAATTGTCTTTTGAGCGCTCTAACACAGTCCAGTTCTTTTTAAAAAGGAAGAAGCCTATCAAAATTCAAATTTATTAATTGGAAATTTAGAGTTCTCTTCCCATTTATGTTCAAACTTATGAAAGTTGTGCACACAATTAAAAAGAATCATGTAACATGTCTGTTCTGACTCACCTTAAATTTAACTTTTAACCAGAACTAATGTTATTTTGTATTTATTGCAGCCTGCTCTGTTATATCTAGTACCTGCTTGTATTGGTATTCCTGTTCTGGTAGCTTTAATTAAAGGTGACATTAAGGCCATGTTCTGGTAAGTTAAGTTTGGATGCTATGAAGCTATGTTTGTCATCACCGTCCTGCTCTGTTGATTAGCTAGGACACCAACTCAGTACTGTGTATTGGCATTATAAGTATAAGCATTATAAGTATAAGCCACTAGAGAACTAATCAATTGAATGTGTCTGTGTGTATACACTACTGTGATTAGTTCCAGGTCTGTCTTCAATTAAACATGCATTATGCAAGAGCAAAATCTGCTTATTACAAGTCTTTCTTTAGGCCTAAAATGTTATCTAAATTATCAATTAGACATTAATTAACTTATCCAGACCATAATAAACTCTCGATGTCAAGGCTAGCCTTCGATGTTGGCTGGATTAGATTCCTATATGCCGCTAACGGCCGTTGATAATTAAATCAATAAAAGCGGATAATCGAGACTAAGCTGTTTATATTAATGATTTTAGTAATGATGACCGAGACTATGCCAAAATTTCACCCGCTTCTTTCTCGGCTCATAGTGGATCAATTTGACTGAAATTTTCAGCAAATTACCTTTACACTATCTAGTTTTTAACTATTATAGCAGGAACTGCCATCTCGTTATCTTATCTCCCATAATGTATCTTTAAGTAGCAATAAGTAACTTAAAAGAAGATAGTCCAAAAGAAACCAAATAATTGAAAAAAAGAACCCAATAACAATATTCATTTTATTTTACAGCTATGAAGACCATGCTGAAAAGAAAGAAACCAAGAATGACGAAAACAAAAAAGAAACTGTTAAAAAAGTGAACTGAAATCAAACTGGGAGAAAACCCAAATCAAAATGTTGACAAATTTGGACTATTTTATTTTGTTAGATTTTTATGATTTTGCTGTCATTGTTTTGAAGAATACAGACAATTTCACAGCAATTTTGTCTTCTTTATTACATTGTATGAGTGTGTTGAATGTTTGTACAAATAGCTAATTGGGGTCGGTTTCCTGGTGGAATTTATTGGGTATCCACTTCAAAGGACCCAGTTCTACATCTTTTTCAACTGAAAAGATAATTATTTAGTCAGATATCTTTTAAAGTTTTGTCTTACAAATTTTGAAGATATCAACCCAGATGAAAGATTCAAGGCCACTTTTGTGTACATTGTAAAACCTCTGCCAAAACGATTGATGTAGCTTTGAGGGAACCCAAAAAGGATTACGCAAATGAAAATAATATAATGTCATATATTATGTTGAAAACTATTTGCAGTATTTATTTAAGGATTAATAATTTATTTAGAACATTGTAAATACCTTCATTATCTTTCTTTTCATCTTCTTAAACAAGCATTATGTAAGAACTAAATCTACCTATTGCAGGTCTTTCTTTGGGCCTTTGTTATATATAAATTATTAATTAGACATTTATCAACATGACAAGACCATAATCAACTCTCAGTGCCATCTGATTGCTCTGATTTTAAGTAGATTAGAACAGTTTGGCCATTTGGTGATTTAATTTAAAAATGGAGAAATGAGGCCAAGACTTGAATGACCAGTACGGTTGGTTAAGGTCAATGCAGACATCTTGTCAAAACTACAACCATTGGTAACTTAGTTGAATTTTAATGAAATTTTCAATATATCAATTTTGCATTATCTGTTTTTGAAATATTATAGCAAGAACGGCCTGTTCTTATCTAAATCTTACATAATGCCAATTTAATTTCCACTTGATTATTAATAATAATATTACACTGGATTATATTTTGAAATTATATATTGCTTTATTGTTGACTGCTGTCTTGCTATTATTTATTGTACAGGTATATTTATTGTTCTTTCAAATAATATATTTTCTAAAAGTAACCAAGCATGTAATTTGGCTAAAAATTTAGGTCAAAGAAAATTTTGTTAATTTTTATGGATTAAATATCATATTTTGCTATTGACTATGATGTAATTTCTTCTCAAACCTTGGAATTAAAGTGTTGTATGGGGTAGCTTCAGAGGCATTATTCACAAAATATTTTAAAATTACTAATGGTTAATTAGCTAAACACTAAACTAATAACAAGAAGCTCTTGGTCAATGAAAAGGCTGCATTCTTAAAATATTTTAGTTTACATATTCTTGAATAAGGCTCCAGGCATGGTTTCTGTTCCTAATAATATTCTAATGAATATATATTGTAAATGACATTCAAATGAACATTATCCAAAACTTGGAATAGTAGGTACTAATCTTCAATGTTTAGATATTAAAATTTTATTTTCAACTAGACAATTTTGAAAGATGAATATCATCCATTTTTAGACATCAGGAAGTACAACCAAACTAATTAGTGATTTGAACTTCACAGATGAATAATAGGGCCTAAATGGTATCATGTTTAGAGAAAGAACAACCATTTCTAAACAGAGAAATTGTTTCCTGGGACATAGTACTGATTTCTTTGTATATTGGGTTATAGGCACACTAATAAAACCAATCTACAAAACAAATTGCATAAATTTTGCTAGTAGCTTTTGAAGTTACTAAGTCACCATTTGCATGCAGTTAATTTCTCCGTTGACATGTATTTGTCTGGCACAAAAATATATTTCCTGATTAGTTTGGTATAAATATTGATCATACCCATCATAATAAGATTTTTGATTTTAGAAGTGGGAAAGTATTTGATGATTCAGTTTTGATAGTATAAATCTGCCATAATAAAATAAACATCAATGGATAAATTTTCAATGTCTGTAAATTTATTTTCTTTGGATTAGCAACTTTGCAATGTTTCATTTCATTTTGTAAACAATTATTCTTTATTTTGTAATATGGATTTAGAATTGGAAGATTATTTTGTAGAATTTTAATGTCAATTATCATTGAATTTATCATCAATATAATGACCAAGTTAATGTATGCCATTATTGTTTTAATGTCTTGGAAGGGATGAAGGCCATTCAAAATGCTGGTTTAGAGTTTTGTTTCTTATTTATACATTTAGTGTTGTTTTAAGAGTATAAACATCTTTTCGTTTTAGATAGAAATCATGTTATGTGAATTAGAGAAAAAATGAGAGTGGACTGAGTTAATGAATTTATTAGTATAATAATCAATTGATTGTGCCTAATATGAAAGAATTTTGAGAGACTATTTTAATATTTTAAAATATATGTATTGGTTGAGGAAAACATGTTATAAATATGTCTGTTTATGTTAAATATTAAAGGTTATTCCATTTGAATTATACTCCCAGTCTTAGCCTACTTCTGTGTGTCCATTCCATTTTGCTTCAAAAAGATAACTGAATTTATTCAGTCAAATTAATCCCATGACATGTTTGTTGAACTTAATTATTCACCACTTGCAAAGTAAAATAAGGTTTGGGAAATCATATTTTACTTTAAATTATCATAGTAATTGAATTTTACATTCAGTCAGACTTACTGAATGTTCAGCGCTGAAGAAAACGGTTATTATTATTTATTATTATGACATAAAATATTTAAGATAATGTTGCAACTTCCTCTGATGTGAAAGATTGAATTTATTACACCCTTGTATATTTAAATTATAGATCTATAAAGTATATTATTGGCCTAATATCAAATGGAATAACCCCTTGTTGTAAACTTTTCTTGCTGTTGCAGGTTTCAAATAAACCACTTCATATTATGTTTCTACTTTATTATTGTTTTTCTCATTGCATAAAACTTTGACAAGGTCTGTCTGATCCCCTTAATGTGCCCACCAGCAGCTAAGTCATCTATGCTAGCTTTAAAATTCATTACAATAAATCCTGCTGAGCATGTTACAAGCCCACTTGCTTTACAAAATTTGTTTTCAAAAACCTATGTGATTTGATTATAAATCTGGACTAAAAACATATTCAAAAACTGATTTATATATCAAAAGTTTGCTTCGAATCCCTCCCAATACATTGTTTTGTCAACAAAAATACACCATGCCATAAAAATCTATTTTAAGCAATTTGGTTTGTAACGAGACGGGAATCAATTTTCAGCTTGTATTTGTTGTAATTCAGTGTCCATTTACCATAAATATCAAAGCCTAAGTAAATTATTTTGCTCAGACAGTGGCATTTCTGCCAAGTCTTAAGCAAATTCGGACAGTCAGGGGTTCTTTTACGTGCACACCAAACGTCAGGATGAAAGATCCTGAGGAATTTTTTTATCTCGGTGAGCCAGCAGCATTAACAAAGATGGGTTAAACATGCATCATGCAAGAGCTAAATCTGCTTATTGCATGTCTTTCTTTAGGCCTGTAATTTATAGTGTAATGTTATCTTAATTGTTAGACATTAATGAACCTAACAAGACCATCAGATGCCTGCAATATTTAGTGGATTCAAATACGTTTTGTGCTGGATGCGGTTACCATAAAAATGGAGAATCAAGACTTTGTTTATTATTGTAACAACGGTATTACTGACAATCAAGACTAGCCTATAATTATATCGCCAATTCCTTGGTTCAGAGTAAAATAATCTGACTGAAATTTTCTAAATATTCTCTTTTCATTATCTATTTTTAATTATGATAGCGAGAACTGTCCGCTCTTTATTGAATCTTACCTAATGCCACTTTAAGCGTGAGCGTTGTTATATGTTCAAAGACCAATAAAAGTTGTATATCTATAGAATTTAATTGGCATATTTGCTACAGTAGGCCTATATCAGTTAAGAATCATAGATCCTAAAAAGTATTAAGACCCAAAGTCCATTGATAGATACCAAGGAAAAAATTGGTCTACTAGTACTAGAGGAACATACCAAAATAACTGACATTCCCATGACAAAGTATTATTATATGTTTTGAAAAGATTACATACATGTTAAGACCAGCTTAATTTTTGTCAAGGTCGCCGAGATGTAAATAAGGTTAGGGCATCTGATTGTTGTCAAGATTGTAGGTTAGGGTAAGCATTGGGGCTAGGTCCAGGGTTAGGGTTAGGATTAGCACTAGACCTGTGACCTATGATGAAAAATTTAGCTGGCCTTATCATTTAGCACTAACCATAGAGAGATACAGATCTTTTAACCTTATCAACAATCCCTTAAACTACAATTTTTTTTCAGTTCAGATTAGATGATAATTATGTCTGAGTATAGTGTCGTGTAGTGTACATAATTTTCTTACCAGATGTAGGCCTACATACATCCCACTACAGATTCCGTCATAGGTTATGACGAGATTGTGGGTTAGGGTTAGTGTTAGCACTTGCCCTTTTTACATCTCGTGATCTCTGACCAAATCTGCATTGGGCCTATATTAGCATCCACTTGACACAAACTAGGTCATTTCAGGACTAACACACGGTCCAACTTTATTTCAATAATTCGCTTTAGCAGTGAGAGGAAACTGGAAGACCTGAAGAAAACCCATGAGGTTGGACAGGCGACCCTACTCCTTGTCACATACAACCGGGGAATCGTAACCACACAAGTAGACCTTATGACACAGCATGCACGTGCTAACCATTTGGCCATCTAACCCGGCTGTACAAAATGCATTAGGGAGAGCGAAATGGAGTGTAACGTCCACCATTAAGTCATTTTGGGACTGACAGATGGTTCAATTTTATTTCAATATTGCACTTTAGCAGTGGCAGGGACCCGGAGAAAACCCATGCGGTTTGACAGGTCTTATGATCTAAAGCAATACGTTAAGTACCGTATGGATTCAGCCACCATAGGCTATATAATTTTCATGCTCTATTCAAAATATGACCAGAATGGAATGTTTGTGTACAAACGTAATAAATAGCCTGTCGATCTAGTGTAGTTTGTTTTGTTTTTTTTTGGGGGGGGGGGGTCAGTTGGAAAAATATAAATAAATACAATATTTTCCGTAAGTTATAGGCCTACTGCGCATTGTAGAGCGTATTGCAGGATTTCCGTGGGGGTAAAGACTATACAGATTTATATAAAGGGAGATGTTTAAAGAAAAATTATTGATTTATTTTCAAACTTGGCGGGTTAAAATCTGTCAGTAATATGATAAGCATGTGTTGACATGTCAAATCTCAAAGTCGACAACAATGATGCTGTTTGACTAAAAATACAACTTTGTATGCAAAGGTGATATGAAACGGAGCGTGCCGTGAAAACTGTCAAGGCGACATAACTTGTAACATTTAATGTAAACAATGTGGTAATTAAAAGTGGGTTATGAAGATTATACATGTATATTCCCTTTCTGCACTGTTTCCAAACAGCTCTACCCAACAAACGTTTCATTGGTCAATTCTACAATCACCATGGTGACAATTGTTCCGTGCCACGTGATTGGTGGAATTTTGGTCACATGCCAAACGTTCGGTTGCTTTCAAACATGGCCGTCAAGAAATAGAAATTATATCGAAGTTTCAATTTTATAATGTTGTGATTTTAATATAAGGAATTTCGCCAATATTTTTAACTGCCAATGTATTTATACGACATTTTAGCTGAATACATAACTTTTAGTGCTCTGGAATACTGAGTTTGGATAATATAAACCCTGTTGTGCTGTTACGGAAGGAGAAAGTATTTCACCACATTCTGATACTTTGTTGAACGAACGTGTGTTATAAGATACCGTAATACGGCTATTTTGTTTTCGGGGTACAGATTTCCTGGATTTTACCTTCATACCTACCTCAGAGGATGGCAGATGAGCACGAAGTCATTGGCAGTGCATCCGAATTTATAAAGGGTAAGATTGTAATCGTGTAATGTACCGTAAGATAAATTTGTGTGTAATACTAATACAAGTAGCCTAATGATTTCAATGAACCAGGTCAACAACGACAGGATGGGTGCACTCTTCAAGCTGCTCCACTCAAAATATGGATGAAACCATGTCCATGATGATATGTCCGACAACATGTATATAATACTGCTGTTTTGACCAGGACATTATATTTAAATTCCTTATTTGTTGAGAATTACATGGTTCTAAACTAGCCTAATATAGTAAATGCAGGGGGACTGCACCACACAAAATTTAAACAAAAACACGGACAAGACATCATACTCAGAAAAACACAAACAATTAAAAAAAAGTGAATGTAGGCCTACTACTACTAGCTAGGCCCTGTTGGATGTGGGTCAGTTCATCCCACAACCGTTTCACCCCGGGCTGTTTCATCCTAACCTGATTTTTGATCGGGCTGTTTCATCCCCCTTGTTGTTATTATAATAGCAGTCAATTACATGAGTTGTACTAATCTTTAAATAAACTGTTAAACACTTACTTATTGTTAAATAAACAATAATGTATGGAATAAATAAGTTTTACTACCGATCACAGCCGAGATTAGTTCACCTCTGTATATTCGTATTGTTTATTGGTATGGTATTGTTAGTTAATTTCCGTTATGATTTTAGATTAGTTCACCGATGGTTTTGTAATAAAGTGTACTCGTATTGTTTGTAAGTTTATGATGTCTAACATCATTTATCTTCGTTATGATTACATATTGACAGCTGATTTACAACTTGGGCACCAGACTAATGTCAATCGGTTAGCCTAAATTTGTAATTGAACTATGAATGAAATATTTAAATAATTTTTTTTTTTTTTTAGATCGACTGTATTTTGCTACACTCCGATCAAAACCAAGATCTACTGCACACACACATTATTTTTGTGTCGACGAAGAATTAATTTATGAAAAGTAAGTTTAATGATAAAAGATAGTCAACTCAAACCTGATTCAGCCTGTACTTGTTTGTAGTACAGGACGAGTGTAACAAGACTTCAGTTTTGACTCAAGAGCTGAGCTAACCCAAACCCATTCATGATTATTGTCTATGACTATGAATAACTCACCATTAAATTTTGAAGATGGGGTGAGCACAACCCATGGTTGCTACATGTATAAAGGGGTAATAATTAATGTATATAGATAATCTGACCAGAGATTTTCAGATGGATAAATTCAAAATTACATGTTGATGTACCGTAGCCAGATATTATTTATAGTTTTGATACAGGCTACATTTTCTGTACATGTAGCCTGCCGTTCTTTTTTCTACATATTTCTCAATGTTGTTCAAACATAAAGGTATATCAGTGTAATACTAATGTCTGCTGATACATGTGTAGCTACAATATGAAAATATCACACGTCCTCTCCTCAGTTCTAAGGCTATTTTGGAATCCTTACCGACTATTTTTCATCATGATTCTTCTTTGTTCCCCAAAGAATCATTTTTTTGCCACAGCTGACACACATTTATAATAATTCAACACTATTTTAAAGAAGAATTTCGCGGTTAAAAACATACACAAAATATGTTTGAACTGATCAGCCATTACGAGACTCAAACATGTGCAGACAGCATGTTTAGTTAATCACCATATTCTACTTGAAAATATTATTGAATAATTATAAATTTGTGTCAGCTATGGCGAGAAATGATTCCTTTTGGCAAAAAATAAAGAATCACATTGAATCACAGTGACAAATACTCAAATAGAAGGTAAGGGTTCCAAAATGTAGACATTCATTCACATGGCAAGCCTATAATCAACTCTCTAGAGCATTGGAAGGCAGAGATTTAAATGAATTACATTACACACAAGATTTTAAAATTTTAACAAATAAATGAATAGTCAAGACTTACTCGTGGTTGTATTTGTCAAGTAACGTACATGTAGCTACAATATTTTTAAGCGAAATCTTCATAACTTAACCCAGAATAAAGTAATTTGAATGAAATTTGCAATATATTCATTTTTGAACTATAGCAAGGTTGGCCAGCTCTTATCTAAAAGTAAATCTTACAAAATGCATCTTTAATTAATGCTAAAATGAATTGATTATTTAAAAATTTTATTAAAAAAATAAATCAAAATATCATTTTTAGATAATAATCTTCTGGCTTGGATTCAATCTGAATAAAACAAGACAGATCAAAAGACGACTCTGACTTGTTTACAATGATTATCATACATCATACGTACATACAGACGAACACCCTTACCAAAATAGGACAAAAATTGGGTCAACAAGGACATAACTTTTAGTCAAATAAAAATAACCATACATGTAGATTGGTCATGGTCATATTATGGCCATAAAATCTACATTGTAAACGATCAATTAAATAATTGTTGTTTTAAACATACATTATGCAAGAGCTAAATCTGCCTATTGCATGTCTTTCTCTAGGTCTGGGGATCACGGTGGCTAAGTGGGTAAAGCGCTGGCTCGCTAGCCTGGAGGTCGGGCGTTCGATCCCTGCATTGGCCGAGAAAGTTCATCCAGATTTTCCGGCGTGGTTCTCCCTTGTCAGTGATGCAGGACAGAGGGGCTGACAAGGAAAGCTGTCTAGTCGTTCGGATGGGACGAAAAACCGAGGTCCCGTGTACACATTGGCGTGCACGTAAAAGATCCCTTGGCAGTTGGAATTCGATATAAGTAAGAGTAGGCCGTAGTGCCGCTGTCCGGGCAAAATTTCCCTCATAGCACACTGTATGGCGTATGCCCGTCTTCATTATTAATTATACATTTATTAACAAATTTATTACCATAATCAACTCTTTATGCCATCTTATGTTTCTGATTTTCATTGGATTTGAATCTGATCTGCTGTTCAGCGCCTATTGATGATTAGGCCTAACCACAAATATGGGTTATCGAGACCCATCAAGGCTACAGCGATTTTAAATATGGTTTTCTCGGCTTAGAGTGAAACGATTTGACTATTCTATTCAAAAAATTCTTATTCTCTTTTAAATATAATAATGAATTGTTTTTTTTATTTTTTTTTTATTTCAGTTTTTATGCAGATTTTGGACCATTAAACTTAGCCCAGTTATACAGATATTGCTGTAAATTAAATAAAAAATTAAAGGTATAGTTTTGAAACGTACATTATTCGAACTACAACTGCACTTGCGCCCAAATGAATAACCAGCAGAACTTTTTAACAACAACGCGGATAGAGAATGATAAATTAAATGCAGGTTATTTAGTCTTTAATTTGCATCAAAATCCAACTATTTGTGTTAACTGGAGCTGGTGAATGCTGATCTCACTCTCTGAATCTGTTAAAAGTATATTTCTCTTTTATTGAATCGTGAACAGAATTATGTCAAGATTTTCTTACCCCTTTGTCGCAGGAAGCGCGGCCTAACAGTGGGTTATTCATTTGATTGAATGCAAGGGTGAGATTTTGAGACTGTTCCTTACCGAAAAGTCACTTTTTAATGTTTTATAATGCAACAAAGAATTTATAGGTGAATGGTGATAGAACAGTTTCTCTGAAGCTACAGAACACGATTCTAAATTACCATAATTCACCAAACTGGAACCTTGATATTCCTTGTGGTGCTCAAAAGCTAACATACATGTTCTAGTAGCAATTGTTTGTTTGTATGTACAATGTACACGTAGTAGCTGCCAGTAAAAACAGCTTGTGTATTTTTACTTAAAGATACTTTTCCACAAACGTATTTATTGGGTGGTTATTTCCAATAAAAGTACATGTATGGCAATTTTGGTGTATACTGGATTCCCTGAAAAACACCATGGAGCACATACAGGACAAAAATGTAAGGATTTCCCTAATCGGCAAACCCACGGTTAGGGATGTCTGCTCAAGTGATGTCAAAGGTTGCACGCGAAAATTTCTGATCTCTCCGTGTTAGGGAGTGCTTGATGTATACTCTATGTTGATAAACTTGATGGTGAGCGGACTTGGAAAAAGTGAGAGACTTAAATGTACAACAGTTTCTGAGATAAAAACCACGGAAAAAGACATGGAGTGTATAATCTGAGAATTTAATTAGGCTTCAATATTTTACATGTATTGTAAATGGATAGCCATTAAAAACAACATTGTCTTGTATGTGCAATGGATTCTCCTCCAGCCTTGCACCATTTGCTAGGTACATTTGTACAACATCAGCCAAGTCACGTGACATGTCACAAACATGACTTCTTTAATAGATTTTTATACCTTGGGTATACAATGTTTCAAAAAGGATTTGAAGCAAAATTTTGATAGATTAATTAGTTTGAACATGATTTTAGTCCAAATATATCATCAAATCACCCAGTTTGTACACGGGAAGGTATCTTTAAACATGAACAGAATAATAATAATTTAAAATATTGGCAAAAGAATGTGGCTGTTGTAATGCAGAATGAATGAAAGTTTTATATAGTACATGTTTGTTGAATGAACAATGGAAAATAGCAGGAGAATTAAATATTTTGCTGACCTAAAAATTGGTGATTTCCCAAAAAGCTTATACATGTACATGTCTACATGTATGTTATTCATGTTTATATTATTATATTACATGGTACATTGTACATGTACATTACATTGGTATCAAAATTTTCCGAATATCAAAGTTAGCGATTTGTTTTGTAGGTAAGGAGCCGGCTCAGATTCTCTGTAGAATCATTTGCTTCAAATGAATCCAAACCATGTACGTGTAGCATGTAACATGGTATTGAAAATGTTTTAGAAATAGTGAATTATGTAGGCTTTGATAATCAAATTTGATCTGAATCTTCAAGCTTATACTGCTGTACCGTAGTGTATTATATTTTCTTCTACTCACTCTGTTTTTTTGTTTCAGTCTTTTTCTTTAGCCAAAAAGAAGATAATTCATTATACAAGTTTTGATGCTAGAAAACGTGCTAATGCAGCATTCCTTATTGGTGCATATGCTGTAAGTTTGTTTTTTTTCTTTCCCAAAAAACTTTTAGGTCTGACAATAAATTACGTGTGAAAATAAATGCTCATTTTAAAAATTTGTTATGATACATGTATTTATGATGTAAAGTAAAAATAGTTTCTTACTGGGCTGACCTTAAAAATATCTTTGTTTCGCCTAACGCGACCGACTAACTAAAACCACCCCCGACTTAAATTATTTTATTGCACTTTTCCACGATCTTTTTATTTTATTTTGTGTGTCAACCTGAAATATATCATGAGAGTTATTTCCCTATACTATGGCTATGGTTTGATTCATTATTGAAACTGGTTGATCAAGACGAAAGCGTCATAGGTGTCGCTTCTCAACAAAATGGTTGCAGACGAATACACGTCCATTCCCACGAAATAATTCTGCCTCTATGTCTGTGGTGCGTAGTTTTAAACATGACGACGATATTTTCAATATCCGTTTTCGAGAAAAATGAAAGCACAACGCGCACTATCGTTAAAAACATGTTGAAGGAGTTTCACACTTCAAGTTCGTGGCTAATCGTGTGCGAGTCGGGCATCACGAAAAATCCCGATGTCATTGATTTGTTTGCCAATAAAGAAGACGAATGTTTCCACCCGGAAAATTATTAAGCTGTCAAATTAGCTCTTAAGTTTAATAAAAACTTTCAGTTCGTTACTTTTTACGTCAGACCCCAAATTCATTAAACAAAATTAATGAATCTGTAGTATACAGCTAATAAGTTTTCTGTATTGATTTCTCTGACTTTAAAAAAAAATCTGAAAAAAAAACCGACCTACCGACCCTTCTCCTCGATTGTGGGTCGGGTTTGGTGAAACAAAGATATTTTTAAGGTCAGCCCTGTTCTCCATAATATGATTATGAGATTGAGAAAACTTAATTGATTTTAAAATTATTGAGTACTACACTCGACTGTCTGACAGTTGATAATCAATGTTGTTTTTTTTTTTATCTAAGCAACATAACTACATGTACATACTTGTCCTTACATTACTATCCTTATGTTATCAAATGATTTTCTACTAATGATTTATAATTCAATAATGTTAAATCCACTGATCATCATTTTGCATTTTGGGGATAAAATCTAATGTTTTATTGCCTTAATCCTAACCCATACTAAGATGTCAAGAAATGTTTTGACCATATCACTCTTCAGAGGATGTCAAATGTTGACAAATTTTCAATGTATCATATTTTTGTAAATACTGAAACAATACTGAGCCATTTTTGGACTTTAATTCCTATTTTACACGTTAGGTGTTCTACATATGTAGTGATAAAAGAAAAATCATCCCCAAATGATGATCAGATCCTTTAATTTCCTGATAAAATCATGATAAAATTCGTCTTGTGGAGCAAGTTTACTAATAAAAGTCATATTTTACTATAACAGTATTTATATCTTTGATTGACAGAGTTCATGTAATTTACAATTTTTTACACATGTAATTTTATAATTCAATACGTTGGAAGAGGCAGATTTACACTCATTTTGTATGAAAGTTAAAGGTAAATTTTATTTCTGAGTGCTTGTTTCACACCTATTATTTTTCCAGGTAATTTATTTAAAGAAAACCCCAGCGGAAGCTTATAAACCTTTAGTATCCGGGTCTAATCCACCATTCTTACCATTCAGGTGAGAAAATAGCTCAGCTTACATTTTGTGTACTTGTTTGAGGAATGAATAGAAACTGAATAATCTTAAATGGAGAAACATTGATTCTAGTTGAAAGGGGTGTCATACAATATTGCATGTGTAGAGTTTCCTCTATAGACTGTATCTGCTTACATTTAAAGGCTTAAGCAATTTAATTTTTAGTTCAGGGTTTTGATCAATAGAGACAGAATGTTTTGTTAAAATTTCAAAACTTTAGCATTTGAATTTGAAAAGAAAAGCCAAGTACTTTTGGTATGAAATTAATTTTTTCTCAAAGAAATAAAAAGCAAAAAATAATAGGTGTTCCCAAAGAATTCAAATTGGTATGGCCTAAGGAGTGTACTAACTAGTAATTGAGAGAGTTCAATTTTATTTCAATAACCACGCTAGTTGACTCAGTGACAGTGCAATCCAACCCCCCCTCATGGCCTAAAGTAAAAGAGTGTACTATTACTAAATAATAATGTATGATATGGATTTACAATTACATGTAAACATAATATCAGGTTACTATGTTACTTCATTCATAATCTATAGAAACAAGTTGAAATGTCTTCATTTAGGGTAGTCTCAATCAACAGGTGATTATGAATAAATCTAGATCAGGTGGTTAGAAATAGAGCAAGACTAGTGGTGGTCAGAAAGAAATTATTGTAGTACATGAATTCCTATATTTTATTCAATAAGCTTGTGAACAATAGAAAATCAATTTATTTCTATTTATAGACAAATATCTGGGATAGAGAAAATTCAATAAAAATTAAGGCAAATTATTAATGTAGGTGTTTCTTAATGGAGAAGTATTGATTGTGTGGATATTATTGTACTCGTTACATATATGTTTGTTTATTCTAAAGAGGTTCAGGGTTTTGACTATATTTAGATAGTGTTTTAGAGGGACAAGTGGTTTTAAATCTCTTTTACTGTAGCACTCAACTAGGATATTTATTTACTCTCAGCACTTGACCAATTATACAAAACCTTTTTGAATTGCATCATAAAGGGCGGAAAAAGCTATAAGAATTATGCTTATGGCCGATCTCTCTTCAACCCCTGACCCGCCCAATGTGCCACTGACATCTTACCTTGTAAGGCTACTTTAGCTGATCTTGATAATGAGTCATTATACATGTACACATAAGCTAACCGAATAGAATATTTACTTATTTATATATTAAAGTAGGATGTTAAACCCCATTTCATTCATTCATTCATAATACTTTATAATAATATACACTGTACTTGAAGTGACTAAAGGCTCAGGTCATCTTGAAAACTATTGAATCAAGTTACAAAATTTAGTGTACATAAATTCTTATATTACTACCTACCAGAAATACATAGAACTCAATGACCATTGTAATTTTATTCTATAACTACATGCAAATCTCGACATACACTGTTCTATCAAAAAACTGTGGTTGCCTAGTGGTGACATCATTACAGTTTGACGTAATTCTGAAAGTGATGTCATTCTGGACAAAAGTAGTATGTGTCCAAGCCATTGAATTTACAGCCATAGGTTACATGTATTCAGTGGCTGTATTCAATGATATTTGCATGTAGTTATAGAATAAAATTACAGATTTTATCATGGAAGCTAGTCTATCTATATTAAAGTTTTTATTTACATCGTTGTAGAGTAAGCAAATATTTGACATTCACTCATAACTTGGACTTGGTGTAAAATTAGTGTACATGTACTCTTCACTTGTGTTATTTATATTCGGCTACAATATGACTTGCAATAACCTCTACAACCATAAAACAAATTTAATTTAAATAGCATTGCAGTGAATCCAGGGATAGTAATATGCTATAGTATAAAGTGTGTACATTTACATGTATATAGTAGAGAAAACTGTATGTAGGTCAGAAGCTGACACCTGTTATATTGATGTAAATAATCTTTGGGTCAGGTCAAGGTTGCTGATACATATTCTTGTGTTTACAATTCATGTGTTTACAACTCTCCATTCTGCAAGAAACATTATAAATCTTCTTATCTTCTACTGACACGATCTCACAAATTCAAAAATAATCAGATTTCTGAAATACATACATGTGCATGTACATGTACATGTATGATAAAAATATGTATGTGTGACTTTTCCATATTTCTACATCAACAAAATTTACATCTGTTGGTACAAAACCAATTTATATAGAAAATAAAACTACAATATTGTTTTAAAAGAATTTCTGAGTACATGTTGATGCAATTGCCTGTGATGTACTGTACAATTATATGGCTTCTATAACATATACACGTACATGTATGTCTACAATCTTATGTGGCAATCACTATATATATATGTACTGTACTTAATACAAATGTCCAGATAATAATGATATTATATTTTATATTCTGTATTTTCTTGAATGTCATAAAGATATATTTGTGTAGTTCTATATGTAGATTCACTACGTCTACATGTACATACTGAAAAGTGAAAATCTGTTCATTACATGTATTTGTTTTGTTTGTTACAGAGATGCTTCCTTTGGTCCATGTACATATAATCTTACATTACTAGATTGTCTTCAAGCTATTAGCAAGGTAAAATCTACATAATTCCAATACCATCAGATCAGCAGTTACTGTAATCACGATGAATCTGATCATGTTTAACGTTCTAATTTAAATGCTTGACTTTCATTATACATGTACATGAGGTTTGTGGGGGGCAGGATTTGCTGAGTCAGCAACAGTAAATCATTTATTTCTGTCAAACCGATATCACTGCATATCTATCATGTGTCGATATGGCAGCAATTTGTAATGAAATGAAAGGACTATTTTGCTATTCTCAAATCATTTGTTAATTTTGACTATAGAGTGTAAAATTTGAACATGTTTAGACTGCAAGCAATTGGAGGACTTTGTAAAATATTAGTACTGTACTCTTGCACCAGACTGGTGCATGAAAGTTCATGTTTATACTTTTGGATCTCGATAATATAATTAATTCATATCAGTAAATCTGAATCTGATGGGAATATTTTCGCTCTTCTGCATACAATACACACAAGAATCGGCTGGGGCATAATCTATGATTACATGTATAAAGATGAACAAATGGAAATACTTCAAGAAATAACTACACTAATGCTAGCGTGAATCACATTTGTGTAAGCCAGACAAACTTGCGATTTCCTAGCATGTCTTACATGTTCATGTAGCACCTTCATCCCAATTTTGCTGGGGGTTTTTTCAGTTCACGACCACAGTTGGGTTGAAAATTGTCTTTCAAATAATGAATAATAAATAACTGAATTCTTTCTGTTTGTATTTCAGGCTTTATCAAATGGTTTCTTTGATTTTGAAAATTTTGATGTAGATGAATATGAACATTACGAGGTATGAAAGTATTTAATATTTCGACCATCAAATTCAATTAATCTTGATTTTCTTCAATTGTTTCTTCACCTGTCCAACCTCGTGGGGTTTTTTTCCGGGTCCTCCGGTTCCTCCCACTGCTAAAGACCCCTACGCGCAAGCGAATTATGGAAATAAAATTGAACCATATGTTAGTCCCGAAATGACCTAGTTTGTGTTGAGTGGACATTAAACCCCATTTCTATCTCTCTCTCTCAATTGTTTCTAAGTCAACTAATTTTGGTTGACTAAGTAATTATAAAGTTTTTTTTATGTAATTGTGCACATACATAAATTGTAGAATTATATTTTTATACGCCCACATTTTCATGTGGACGTATATTGTTGTCGCCCCTGTCCGTTCAGACGTCTGTCCATCTATCTGTCCGTCCAGACTTCCATCCATCTATCTGTCTGTCCACAATTTGCTTGTGGACACTATATAGGTCACAATTTTTATCTGATTTTGACGAAACTTGAAATATAGGTTTATATCCATATAGACCTCGATTCCTTTTGATATTGGCATATATCGGACCGTAACTTATTATGGCCCCTGATTATTTGAAAAATCACGTTTTTATCTTGTGGACGGTCCACAATTTTATCTGATTTTGATAAAACTTGAAATGTATGTATATATTACCCTGATGCGAAAAATCATGCTTTTAGCTTGTGGTCCCTCTAAGAGGTCACAATTATTATCCCATTTTAAAAACGTTCGAATATTTCACCGTTACACCCTAATAATGGTTGAACTCGAATTTCGTGAAAAGCGCATTTTGGACCTGAACTTCCTGGATTATGGCCCCTGATTGTACGAAAAATCATGTATTATGCTTGTGAACACTGTAGAGGTCACAATTTTTATCTGATTTTAAAAAAACATTTTAAATTTATCACCATTACACCCTAATGACAGTTGAGTTCGAATATCGTGAAAATTGGACCAGAACTGCTTGAAAAAATGGCCAATCCTTGTGTGCAAGTAGTGTAAACGTTTGTAATACATGTACCAAGGTTTGTGGACCCTCTAGAAGTCACTATTTTTATCCGATTTTGATGAAACTTAAAATACATCTTTATATCCCAAATATCTCAGTCACTTTCGATATTTGTGCATTTCAGACCATAACTTCCTGGATTATGGCCCCTGACTGTACGAGAAATTGCTTCTTTTTTTTTTTTTTAGCTTGTTCTCTATCCACCTCTTGCTAAATGTGGGCGTATCTTGCCTGGCAACCGCTGGTTTCAAATTGGTTTTGTGTATCGTGATGATAATCAACATGATTCAAGAAAAATTACTTTTCTTTGGATTAATGATGATGAAAATGAACACTAAGTGTATTTACAGAAAGTAGAAAATGGAGATTTCAACTGGATAGTACCTAATAAATACTTGGCTTTTTGTGGTCCTCATGCCAAATCCAGGATAGAAAATGGTAATTGAATGGGAAATGTTGCTAAATACATGTATTAATGTTTTATTTGTGTCGACTTCCAAGTTTTCATCAGGTTATTTAACATGCCTTCACATAGCATTAAACGAGACATACTTGTTTAGGAACGGTGAAAGCGTGACAAATATATTTATGGGTTCAGTGCATAACAAGCTTAATAAAGATTCTTAAAACATTAAAATGCTTTTATAAGATGACAGAAATGGCGACAAGATATATATATTACATTGTCATTAATTTGACACATTACATAGTTTAGCTTACATGGAAAAAGGTTATGTGACATCAGTTTAACATAAATTATACAACATGAACTTGTTTACTGTGCTTTGCTCAGTTTTTATTAGAAATTAAGTAAGCCCCCAAAATTTAAATTTCAGTAGTAAGTTGAAACATTTTGAGATAAAATAAGTTAAATTGGTAAATATTCAAGAAAAATAAGATTGTTTTCACATGTGGAATGTTTATTAAATATCTGTAATGCACTTTTTATTCAAATGTGTAAAACCTGGTGTTTTTAGTAAAACAGAAAATGTGAAGGTTTGTTTACTTAACCTTAGAAAAACAGCTTGTTTCTTGAAAGGTCATCTTGTTACCACTTTATTGAGGTGAAAGAGAAGGAATTTCATTATTTACATATCAACCACATGACATTTATAAATGTTATATTTATGGATATATCTATTGTGGTTTCATTCACTGAAATCAAATATGTGTCTTTTTCACCTAAAAATAAAGATAAAGATTAAGTTGACCTTGAATGAAATGATGGAGTCTTATATGTTTATTAACCAAGTACATGTATTTTAATGTTTTTGTGTGCATGGATTTTTTTTTAACAGCGAGTTGAAAATGGAGATCTTAACTGGATTCTTCCAAAGAAGTTTCTTGCATTCAGTGGTCCGCACCCAAAAACACGCCTCGACAGTGGTATGCCAAAGTCGTAGAATTTGCTCTTTGTTTTAGTCATTAGCATGTAGACTTTATTTCTGTATTTATCTATTTATTTTTGAATTTAGTTGACATTTCACTTTCATTTTTTATTGGTAATGAAGTGGTACTTATTGATCTTTCATTTTTAGAAAGTATATTTAGATACTTTAGCCTTTATACTTAATTTTTTATATTTTTTAAAAATTTAAAATTTGATACACAATGAGCTCATGATACTTTATACATATTGTTACACTTAATAACTGCAAATTCAATTTTTTTGAAAGACATTATAGTGTAGAAAAACTAAGATCATCTAATTTTGATAAAACTGTCATTGACTCATGGATATGTAATACTACATGTATTTACTTGGATTAATGTATTATTACTATGATTCATGACTTTATTGTATAATACATGTATACTAATTGGTCTATGTGTTATGTATGTTGTACATGATAATCCTCTCGCTGTATTATGTCTGTGTATACTATAAACCATAAGCTGTGTTAAATAACTAATCATTATAAGCTTTGCTATACATGTAATATGTTGATTATGCAGACTATTATTATGCTATCTGCTATAAATGACTTCGGATTAATTATAGATAATATAAAAATATGTTTGACTATGTCCTGTTCTGCTGTGAAAAAGGATAAAAAATATACTTTCAGCAATCGTGTTTTAAGAATAAGTAAAGCTGGTTTTGTCGGTTTGCTCCCTACGTCGTCGTAAGGATACAAGTATAGAAGATGATGACACACTTTATATCCTGTATAAAGTTGATAGTAACACATTGAACCAAAAAAAAAAAGAAAAAAAAAAGAAGCAATTCAACAAACCCTTATAAATTACATAATGAATGTTTTGTTAAACTATGAACATTTTTAACATGCATGTAATTCAATGTCTGCATAAAGTAGATTATACTTAGACTTTACATTCGAATTATTTAAAATAACATTATTATGTAAAAATAAATGTTTTTTTCACCCTTTTTTCAAATAAGTATTTATTTTGACTTTTTTAGGTTATCCACTACATGCACCAGAAGCTTATTTTCCGTATTTTAGAAAGCATAATGTCACCCACATCGTAAGATTAAATAAAAAGATATATGATGCCAGGAGATTTACAGATGCAGGTTTCGATCATACAGATTTATTCTTTATTGATGGTAGTGTACCCAGTGATTCAATTGTCCGACAGTTTTTAGAATTATCAGAAAATTGTGATGGGGGAATTGCAGTTCACTGTAAAGGTAATTAAAATAGTACCTTTTAAAGCTCTTTGAAGATATTTCATATTATATTTTATATTTTATTAATAATGTAATGTGGTGTTGCTTTGCATGCTAACCTATGTGATAAAAATTTATGGAGTGCTGCAGTACCACCAGTGTTACATTATGTGTACAGAACATTATATTTGGAACTAATTAATGATATTTGTTATTTTGTAGCTGGGTTGGGAAGAACAGGAAGTTTAATATGTTGTTATATAATGAAACATTATAAAATGACAGCAGGTGAATGTATAGCATGGAACAGAATCTGTAGACCAGGATCAGTTATAGGACCACAGCAACATTTTCTAGAAGAGTAAGTTAATAGTTTAAAAGGGAAAACCCAATGTCAAGTTGCTGATGTGTGTGTCATTACTATTATTTTTATTCACTTTTTTTTTCTACTTCAAGTATATAAGCATCCTTTGTTTCAAATGAAATAGTGAAAGTTATTATTTTTATAGACCTGCTTCAGTTTAGTTTAAAATGGTCGCTTTTGAAAGAAGAATTGGAGGTTAACATTGTATTCAAATTAATTCATTCTAACAGATTTTTCTGTGTTTCTTCTGAAAATTTATGCCCAGATTTTATAATTAAACACACATTTTCAGCACACATATGCTGAAATTTTCAGCACACATATGCTGAAATTTTCAGCACACATATGCTGAAATTTTCAGCATACATATATTCTATTTACATTATCTATTTTTATACCCCACATTTTCATGTGGACGTATTTTGTCGTCACCCCTGTTCGTCCGAACGTCCTTCCACAGGTCCGCCTGTCCAACCTCGTGGGTTTTCTCCGGGTCCTCCGGTTTCCTCCCACTGCTAAAGACCCCTACGCGCAAGCGAATTATTGAAATAAAATTAAAACCATATGTTAGTCCCGAAATGACCTAGTTTGTGTCGAGTGGACGTTAAACCCCATTTCTCTCTCTCTCTCCCTTCCACAGGTCACAATTCTTATACGATTTTGACAAAACTTGAAATATAGGTTTACCTCCAAAAGATCTATTCCTTTCGATATTGGCATGTATCAGATCCAAACTTCATGGATTATGGCCTCTGATTGTAGGAAAAATCACGTTTTTAGCTTGTGGACACTCTAGAAGTCACAATTTTTATCTGGTTTTGATGAAACTTGAAATGTATGTATATTACCCAAAGATCTCGGTTCCTTTCGAGATTTGCTCATATCGGATCATAACTTCCGGAATTATGCCCCTGATTCCACAGGTCACAATTCTTATACGATTTTGACAAAACTTGAAATATAGGTTTACCTCCAAAAGATCTATTCCTTTCGATATTGGCATGTATCAGATCCAAACTTCATGGATTATGGCCTCTGATTGTAGGAAAAATCACGTTTTTAGCTTGTGGACACTCTAGAAGTCACAATTTTTATCTGGTTTTGATGAAACTTGAAATGTATGTATATTACCCAAAGATCTCGGTTCCTTTCGAGATTTGCTCATATCGGATCATAACTTCCGGAATTATGCCCCTGATTGAACGAAAAATTGCATTTTTGAGCTTGTGGTCCATATTGAGGTCACAATTATTATCCTATTTAAAAAAAAAAGTTTGAATATATCACTGTTACACTGTAATGTTGGTTGAGTTCGAATTTCGTGGAAATCAGACCGAAACTGCCTGACAAAATGGCCGCTCCTTGTACGCTAATAGTGTAAAAGTATGTAATAAGAAGGTTTTGGACCCTCTAGAAGTCACAATTTTAATCCGATTTTGATGAAACTTTAAAATATATCTTTATATCCCAAATATTTCACTCCATTTTGATATTCGCACATTTCAGACCATAACTTCCTGGATTAAGGCCCCTGATTGTACGAAAAATCCCTCTTTTTTTTTTTAGCTTGTTCTCTATCCATCTCTTGCAAAATGTGGGCGTATCTTGCCTGGCAACCGCTGGTTTAATATGGCAAGAACTGTCAACCCTTTATATAATCTACCATAATGCCCCTTTAAATTTCAGGAAGCAGGCTTGGCTTTGGATGCAAGGTGATCTATATAGAGCCAAACAGAAAGAAAGAGCAAGGGGAGAGAAACAAGGTTGTGTTTCGAAAATATTATCAGGTGTTGATGATATGCGATTACATGATGGACAGGAAAATGATCGGTATTACAGCAATTATGACAGTGTAAGTGGAAACGGCAAAGAAACAGCCCCTTCTGATAACAGTTCCTGCACAACCTGTACCTTTTATCAAATTCAACAATTTTTTATTTCTTTTTGCCACAAAATATCAGAAAAGGTGATATGACTGATCTTCTCGTTCACATTTATATTAACTTTTATTAAGAATATGATGCTTTGACTTATTTTCTGTCATAAATCCTGAAAATTCGGGAATGCATAGAAAATGGTTTTACGGTTGGTGTCGATTTCAGATCTTAAAAAGTTTTATTTATAAGTTGATAAAATTTCCTGAAAATTTGTTTTCTATTTATTTTATAGATATATTCTGGTCCAATCACTAGAAGTTCTATTATTGAAACCCAGGGAGATAAACTAAACCAAATTAAAATGATGAGAAAGCATGTCCGCTCAGCAACTACTGGCACAGTTGGGTAAGGAACTGTACATGTTAATTGTTTTACTTAGTTGTTTGTAAAAGTTTATCAGTTTTGACATCATTTCGTGTAATTTTGACTTATATACCAAAATGTAAGTATAAAAGATGGACAAAACTGCATGTATGTAACACCATCATTAAGGGTCTATTTTATTATTTTCCTTGTGTATATGGTTTAATTAACTGGATTTGTTGATTGTGATCTCTGCCTATTAAACCCTTGCAATCAAATAATCAGAATTGACATTTATGAATTCAAAATATCGATATCCTTATACTGTTTGGATTCATTTCATTTCAAAATATCAGTATTTTATACTGTTTGTGTTTGTTTTATTAGGGCTGAAGATCCGAAAACCCACAAAAGAACCACAACACAACCATTAAGAATGTCTGGTTCAAAAAGTGCACAAGGGGTTTCTTCGCCCATCAAAACATCGAAAGCTTCCTCATCAGTGCTAGCTCACAACCAGGCTAATGCAAGTACAACAAAACGTAGTACACGCCTTTCACCAGGCTCATCACCGAGCGCCAAAAGGTTTGTCAATCTTTTGATTTTAGAAATTAATGTGGTGTGAAGCAGACTAAAATTTCATAATTCATCACACATTGCACTGTTATTAAGTAATTTCATTTTCGGTATGCATTATTTGGAGTCAAATATTTAGAAAATGAAACTGTTGTGGTCAAGGTTGAAAGATACTTGATACATAGCCTGTGATGCCTATTACAAAACAAGATACACGTATTAGAGAAACTGGGCTATTACAAATGATAGGTGTTCATTTTGGAATACTTTAAGCTGACTTTTTCCTCTTTGGAGGAGAACTTATTATATCTTGGAAGGAATATGGGCAATATAATTCAGAAGATTAGAAACCTGTATTAAAAAAATGTAATTGATTTTGATTGATTTCATTTGTAGAAAACATCAATCATATAGTTTGAGGAAAAATGTGAATTCTAGGTAAAACACAATGTCATAAATTTTGATGTCGTACTGGATTTTTTTTTTTACCCCAAATTATGTTTTTGTGTTTGCTTGATCTATATATCATTTACCACTACATATGAAATGTGAATGCTTAATTGTTGTCAAAGTGGCTGGATTACCGGTATATTTGAGGATTGTATGACTTTTAGTTTACTATTTTGTATAGAGAAGTATGACTACTGTGTTGATTCTGTCAATAGATATTACCTTTTCATGAAAAGAAATTAATCGAAAAATTTGGGAGTACACATGTACATACCCCGTTGGTAGACATGTATAGGACCACTAATCTGTTATATGGTCACATGTTCTTATATTGAACGATTGTTAACTGTATCTACTACAGTTATTTATCTAATATTGGTGATTCACCTGTTAATTTATATGTGGCTGTACAGGCTGTGTTTATAAGTAAGATTAAACTTTCCATAAGATATTAACAGTACCGGTATTTAATTGATTATTTAATCCAGACCGCTTAAGTTTGAGTGTTTGTTATTATTTATTTAATCCAGTCCACTTGAGTTTTAGTGTGGGTTTGGGTTTTTTTTTGTTGTTTTTTTTTTTTTGATCAATTTTGTTATTAGGTATTATGATAGGTTATTGTAATTTAAAAGTGATGTTTTGCTTTTTTCTTGATTGTCTTGGATTTATCCTTTCAAACATCCCCATTTTAGGTAGATGTGTTTGTCAACTGATTTGTGATTTTGATGTGTTTGTTTCTAACAGTAATTTTGTCTATACATATATTTTGATGCTAATGGTGCGAAAGATGACAGACTAGCCCGTCTATCATCTTTCATGGAAAAATTGTTCCTGTTGGTCTAAAAATAAGCTGCATTTTATTTAGATGTTAAAAATCATTTCTGAGTGTGTGGTAGAAATCTTATTTACCCCTAAAAGATGACCGGGGCATTGCAGAACCCAAATGGAATAAACCCGAACTTGTAATTCTTGCAAAAATGTGAACTGTGTTTACCGCTTGTAATGGAAATGGATATTTTAAACCCTCCACTTGATTAGATTTATTATTCAAAGTTTGGATCCTGAATTTATACTTGAAACTAGAATGCTTATTAATTCTTATTATTCTCATCCCTAGCACATCTATAATTTAGTCCTAATTCACTAATAATATATACATTTTTTTTGCTCATTACATATCTTTTATTTATTGTTTTAATTGAAAATGTAATTTGTCAAATAATGTATAGATCAGATATTTTTACAATTTTTTTTTTTACCACACATTGTACTATAGTATGATTTTATAGAGTTTGGATCTATTAGTTACATGTACATATAGGAATAAAAGGATACTGAATTGGTAGTGTTATAATATTTAATGGCATGAATAACTACAAATTAGTATACATTGTACTGAAATTGTAATTTATAATGTCTTGGCACAGTAGATAGATACTAATATTTGTTGGCAGATAATACTGCAATATCATGTGTGTAGTTAGTAGTAGTTCACAAATGTGATGGAGAGGATGTTCAGACAGTCTAGTCTAACATGTTTGAAAAAGAATAAAATTAAGTACTTCTTGGACAATTCTTACTCATGGAAACAGTTGATGAATTGTTGGATTTGAACATCCTCTCTGTGAACTAACATATACACTGTACATGTAATAATACAGTTTAGTGTTTATTGATGAATGTGTATTTTAAATATGACTTGTATTTTTTGTTTAATAGCGTATCAAGCAAGCTAGGTTATGATTACGGCTATACATCAAGTCGTTTATCAGGATCGTCTGATATCTATAATAGTATAGGGGACTACACCTCCTGGCCTTATAAGTATCACTTACGATCAAACTATACAGTAAGTCTATTAAACCTGCACCTATCACCACACTTACTACTCAACCATTAATTAATTTATGTATCAACATTTTAGTTAAATTGCTGTGCTGTGGTTTTTTTTTTTATTTCTTGCAAAATTAAATTTTTAAGGTAACAATGTATTGAGACCTATTTTCAAGGGGGAATAAGAGGAGAATAGGCATACCAGTAGTAGGTATTCATTGCTGTCAGGCCTTACAACAGAAGTCCATATTTAATTGATGAAGATCCACAACATCTACAAAACAATTATAATACTCAAAATCAGTGAAAATTGATGAATAAATAGTTAATGGATTAAGACAAATATATCTGTCTCTAGTCTGTAAATTAAAATAAGCTCATATTAGTATTGAGAGATTTAATTATTTTTTTATTTGTCCTGTTTTTGTAGATCACAGCTTTAGTTATTTCAACTTAACTAATTCATGTATTTAGTTTCATATTGCATGATTTTTTTAACAAAGCTTTTACTACTATTATTTATTAATTCAATTTCTTAATATACTATTCAAAAAAAGTAGGGGATATTTGATTTTGGGGGCATAATACTAAAATATGCAAATGACTACGAAAAAAGTCACTATAGAACCTAACAGAAGAAACATTTCCAGTTACATGTGACGCCCAAACGCACCAATAGCTACCGCATGGAATGCAGGTGATGCTTGGGATCATCATGGGGGTCCAACCCAAGATTTGCACGGCTCTGACTTTGAATGTTACAGTCATTGTGGCATTGAATTCCAGGGTGGAAACATCAGTTTAATTGTTTTAGTGACCAGAAAACAAATTTTGATATGCGTCGGCTTACCCAAAATGAAAGGTTACGTGCCCTTGGCATGCTACAGATCGGCACAACACAGGCGGTTTTGGCGCGGACGATGAATGTTTCTCAGTCTGTCATAAGCAGGCTATGGTCCAGATACCTTGATACACAATCTGTACAGGACAGACCACGCTCAGGTCGACCAAGGGCGACAACTCAAGCCCAGGATCGATTTATCCGTACCTTGGCCTTGAGAAATCGTGTCATCACAGCAAATCAGATCAGCGCTCGTCTTCAAACAGACACTGGTGTGAGAGTGAGTGGCCAGATCATCACATTCAGGCAAGACGTCGTTGGTGTAGGGATCGTCAACACTGGGATAATCGACGCTGGAGCAATGTGATGTTTTCAGATGAGTCAAGGTTCACTGTTGATTTTTTGGACAGACGTAGGAGGGTGTGGCGTCGTCGAAACGAGCGCTTCCAAGACGTTAACGTCATCAGACATGATCGATTTGGGGGTGGTTCTGTTATGGTGTGGGGAGGCATCACTGTTGCTGGAAGAACGGCTTTACATGTTGTTGCAGGGCGTGTTACAGGCCAGTACTACCGGGACAACATCTTGGCAGTCCATGTTGTGCCGTTCGCACGACGTCATGGCCACCGTTTCATCTTCCAGGATGACAACGCAAGATGTCACAGGGCCAGGATCGTTACAGGTTACCTCCAACAACAGAACATCACCACATTACCTTGGCCAGCACTGAGTCCCGACCTCTTCCCCATCGAGCATGTCTGGGACATGCTTGGACAGAGGTTACGTCAACGTCAACAACGTCCTGCCAATGTCCAAGAACTTGCTGCTGCGTTGCAACAGGAATGGGACAGTCTGGACCAAAATGACCTTAGACATCTCATTAGGAGTATGCCATGTCGGATCAATGCTTGTTTGGCAAACAGAGGAGGATTTACCCGTTACTGACTTGGTTGTGATGCTGTGGTAACTTTGCTGTTTGACCCTGGGTATCATTTTACCCTTATAATGGTCAGTCTGTGCCTTACTTAGTCTAACGATCATTTGGAATAAATCGATGAATGTGAACTTCATTTCATTTTGTCATTTGTTTCTTCGTCAGTTTCATTAGGTGACTTTAATAACACTTAAAAATCAAATATCCCCTACTTTTTTTGAATAGTATATTATATCTTTTAAAGGACATATTCATTTTGTGTATGCTTCATATTTTGCGCCTTTGTAGAGTTAGGAGTTATTTATTGACAATATTTTAGTTGGAACTGTTTCTCAGATACCTTATGTTTGAAAGAAAATAGATGGATGTTTTTTGTTTAGTTTTTATAGTTTATCAAAAATTAATAAGATGGACAGTGGTTATATTTCTTTAAAAATTAATATGGTTATGCTATAACTAAAGGGAAATTAAATTCTGATTCATGAAAACAACAAAGAAGACAGAAAGAGTCGTCTAAGAAATTTTACTTTAACTTTTAAGTATATTTTCAACTTGTTCACATGGTGATATTTCTTTCCTTTACATTATGATAAACAATTACAAAATCAAGTGATTACAACATGTATCTGTCTTAGTAATAATGTTCTGTAGGTAGTCCTATGCTTTGAACCATGGATTTTCCCAAAGTTGTCATAGGTGACTTAGTGGATAAACCTCATAATGTTCCAGCCGGGTTTTATTTCCATTATTATGGTGTCATAAAGGAGATTAGATTGGATATTGATAAAAGTTGGTACTATTAATTTAAGGAAAATAGACAGATAAGCAAATATGTATGTAGGACTCTTTTGAATTTTGTTTAATAGTACTTACAGGGTTTTCCCAAATTCCAAAATAAATATAGGATTAGTTTTCCTTATTTTTTGATAATCCGTCTTCATTAGCCCAGTCAGGAGCAGAACAGTAGGACGTTAGACCCTATTTCATTTCATTTATTGTTAATAAATTAATATGGTTTCAATAAAGACTCCACAAGATTGAAGGAAATTGTAACGGGTGCCAAAATGAATTTAATAGTCATTGTGAATTTATTTAGTTTTGGTTTGATGTAGTCTCGTAATAAATATAAGCATGATGTGATTGTATTATAGGCCTGTGTATGGCAAGGGTGTTTTAAGTAAAATATTAGATAATACATCTGAATATTAGAAGTTTAGAAAATAAATAATTGAATTGTATTCTAATTCATGAAAGTCTAATTTCAGCCTTGCACCATTAATCTTTTATTGTGTATTTACTTTACAATTATTTTATATCTAACAGAATGCATGTGTGTACTTTTAAACTCTAACCGGATGCCTTATGTTTTAATTAACATAATGCATTGTATGTAACTCAATTTACCTTAAATTTACCTTAAGTGTTTCTAATTAAAACTTTGTTTTAATTTCAGATCGGTTCCTCTTACTCGTAGTTCCAAAACGGCCATGATACGATGACACCACACTGAAGGAACAGAAGAAGGATAGACCTATTTTCTATGTGGCCTTATTGTCAATGTTTTTTCTTAATTATTATTATTAGCTTTAAGACTTCAGCTTGTTATTTTCTTCAACTTTGTTGTTCTCTGACATTAATTGGCAGCCCTATTATCAGAAGAAGCATAAAGAACAAATAGTGAAGCTAAAAGATTATAGTTTTAGATTTTTATTATTATATTAACTAGATTGTTACATAAATATCTCTTTGTTTTACTCTCGAATATCTATTTTAATGCTGTTTTCTACACTTTGTTGATATTTTAGCTCCCCTCGGTTTTATTAACTGTATAATATTTATTATGATTTTTATAATTCTAAAAGATCGCTGGTCAATTGGAGGAAACACGCCAGAGTTATCTCCCTTTACTGTGCAGGGAAATAATGATGATTGATTTGAATTATTAGTTGTTAAATTTTGAAGGTATGAAATCATGCATTGTTATAAAAAAGATGGAGTAGGAAAGAAAACCAATAAATAATACCGGTATTAAATAACTGAGTGTATAGTTATGAACACAGTATAATCCAATAATCAGTTAATAACACTGTATGATTATTACTTCATAATATATTGGAATATATGTATTTAGCTTTGTAAAATATAAATATTTAACCATTACAAAGAACAGTAGTGCCCTGCCTTAAAGTTATTGTACAAGCATGCAGAATGCATTTGCACTCTTTTATATTTTTTCACTCGATTTCATATGCAATTGATGAATGTGAATCTTTTTATCATAAGAAAAATTGTGAAAAATATTCGAAACTCATTGTAAATAACCATTTCTTAATCTTATGGTGATTATTATAAAGTTAGTTTTCTGATTTAAGCAGCTAATATTTTATATAAAAAATCATGAAGAACATCAATTTTAGTCATAATGAAAAAATCATTCATAATTAAAAAGAGGAAAATCTCCATGTCTTTTTGTTTTCAAAATGAATGCAAGCTCCTAATTTCGATTTTTAGAGGAGCTGGGGCGGACCTCCCTTTATATGAATTACATCTGTAACCGCTGAAAATGACATAAATAAAAACCTATATGTTAAACTAGTACATATAAAGAATAATATTGGTAAAAATTTATGATGTATATTAGGAATGTTAAATATCCATGAATCCCCTACTCAGCCCTGCTAGATTTCGTAGTATAAAAAATACTGAGATAAGCAAAGTTTGTTAAAGTTTTAGCTAAGGACTTGAATCCGTGTGTAACCAGAAATTCACTTATTAGTAGTAAAAACAGCGGTTTACATGTATATTTTTCTAATATTTAATTTGTAAGCAATTGCTACTCCTATAATGTCTGTTTTGTCTTGTTGTAATGTAGACTTGTTTTAATTATTCAATGAATATTGGAAAAATTTTTTTTTTTAGAAATCTTTAAAGTTAAAACATAATAAAATGTTAATTTATTTACTAGCTACTCATTTTACTTGATTCTCTCTATGTGAGAGTTTTTATTCTTTTGTTTTGGGCAATACAACTACTAATAGAACCTGGGAGTGTTGAATCCATAATTTATCAAATGTGATGGGGATTCATACATTTTTTAGAATTATTTAAATTAACATTAATGAGGGTGTGTAGCCTGTCACAAAATTGCCGCCAAAACAGCATTATTTTATCTGCCCAGATAATATGCTTGGAACCTGGATTATTAATAAATAAATTCTGGTGGGAATTTCATATTATATTAGTTTAGTTTTTATTTCTGAGATAAATTCTAGCAGTAATTTAACGACCATTTATGTATATTAAGCAATACAAAGCTGGAAAGCAATACTTTTTATATCTCTTTAATCATGTTAATAATATATGTTAAAGGTCACAGTAAGTTTTTTTTGAATGACATAAATTAACAGTACCTATGGAATACCTATGGAAAAAACGATATAAGTAGACACATGAATACATGTAGATTGTAAACTATGGATCGATATAGGTATATTTATATGTTTGCAAAATTAAAAATAGTTTTTATTTAGTCAAAGTATTTTAGGACCTTATTTAAGAACCTTCAACTAAAACTTGTTAAGTAAGCTGCTTTTTTCATTGGCTGAGTATTAAAATTTTAATGCAGATATAACCTCTTTTTAGGATCGATTTAAGCCTTTGTGAATAGGACCCCATATAAAATTTTGTGAAAATGTGATACCTGTAAATTTATTTAGATTACTGTCCTCATTGATTGAGTATTTTCTGCAACAGCATATTATAAAATAAACCTTTGCAGTTCTATGCTATTTTTCAAATTTTGTCCTATGGTTTGGATTGTGGATTGTTCATACTTGGTTTTATTTTATTTTATTAGAAATGTTATCTCTATATAAGCTATAGATAAGATATATATGGTAGTTTTATTACTAGAATTAATGGTTATTATTTAGAAATATATACATGTCATTGTCAAAATATACTTGATTTAAGCATTCATGGTCATCTTGTTTCATATATTGAAACAGGCCTTATCTTCTACAAATGAAACTGTAGGTGTCTTTGTAAGGCATCAGGAATCCTATTATTTGAATGCTATTGATTTTAGTTAACTTGTTACACTGGTTTGGTCAAAACAGAAAACAAATTGTATTCTCAAAGAATTACTCCTGTCAAAATCTGTTAGAAATGTTTGTAACTGTTAATGTTTTTATTGTGTAATGTTATTCTTGTTCTAGTTTTATTATCATGTCTCTTTGTATCTCTCCTCAGTCTTCTTCACAGAACAAAAATATATACATTTTATAACTTTCAAACCTATTTAATAAAAACTTTAATTTTCCTGGTGTGAAGATTTTAATAGTTTGTTTGCATATTGAAAACTCCATGCAGAGCTAAGTTATTTTTAAAACTTTTATTTAACCTTTTAATGATAAAATGGTTTGAAATTAAAATGTATAATTCTGTTCTGTGAGTTTATGTTTGTAGATATATTGTTATATTGTTTATACATTAGAAGGACAAGTTTATATATATTAATATAAAGTCTATATAGAAAGATGTGCATACAGTGAAGTTTATGTTATATTGTATATATAAAACAATTGACTTTTATTTCTTAACCTGTATATTTGATACTATTTTAACATATAAATTGTTGTATTCAATACCTAGCATATTATTCAATGGAAAAATGAAGTAAATTATTTTACAAAAAAATGAAATGCGTTTGTATTTTAAATGCTTCACATCAAATTTGAAATAAATCAGTTGAGAAGTGTAATCTCTGTCACAAGCATAAGGTTTTCAGAAAGGGAGATAAATCCAGAACAGAAAGTTAGGGAATTCTGAATATCGATAGGGTTCATCCTCTCATGACTCAATTCTTCGCACCAAATTTGAAAAATCATTTAAAACTGTGGCCTCGATCGCGTTTACAAGGCTGTTGGAAAATGGGGCATAACCCAGGAATTTGTGATTCTTAACACGTATTTAGAGTGTCCACAATCTTTGTATATGTATTAGGTAGTGGGGTGAATTTTAACACGAGATGAGACAAAGAAAGGAGATCAGACAAAGAAAGCGATGTATTGGGTTTGTTTTGCCAAAATTTACATACTAATTAACAAAAGGTGGGTATGACACCACCCTAGGGGATCAGGGCATGCAACAAAATAAATAGTTGCGGTCTTTACCGTATAAGGAATAAATATGCCAAGTCCCAAGATGATCCATTAAGAATTGCAGTCTGTAGAGGATATACACAAAAATTATTCATAATTGCAACCTGTAGAGTATTTACAGACAAAAAAGACGGCACACTAAGCAAAATGGGCGTGACTCTGCCCCTGGGGATGGGGCATTGGCCAAAAACAATAGGGATCATCCTTAGAGTATAAGGAATAGGGATGCAGAGTTTCAAGACGATACATTAAAAATTGCGGCCTGCAGCTGACACACAGACACGCAATATGCCAAGTCCCAAGATGATCCATTAAGAATTGCATTCTGTATAGGATAAAGACAAAAATTGGGCGTGGCTCTACCCATGGGTGCTGAAGATGGAACAATATAATAACCCTGTTATTGATATGATTGATATGCTGAATTTGAACAAAATCTATATTCATAATTGCAACCTGTAGAGTATTTACAGACAAAAAAGGCAACACACAGACACACTAAGCAAAAATGGGCGTTACTTTGACTCAGTGGATCGGGAATTTACCAAAAACAATAGGAACCATCTTTAGGGTATATGGAATAGGTATGCAATGTTTCAAGAAACTGCGGCCTGTAGCTGACAGTGACACGCAAAGAGAAAATGGGCGTGGCTCTGCACCGGGGGTCGCGACATGTACCAAAATAACAATATTTTTTATACCTACTGAACGTAGTTGAGAAGAATTTGAACTTATGGGACGTACTTCATAGAACTGATTATAATATTTAAAACAAAAATTCTGGTTCGGGATGTTTTGTATGTGTTTTCTGTGTAGCCTAATGTAACTCTAATATCAAGAATGGATAACGTATAAAGATGACCTGAAATTAGATGGCCTAACAAGAATCGCGTCTAGTCGTTCGTATGGGATGGAAAACGAGATCCCGTGAAAACGGCGTGCACTTAAAAGAACCCAGGCAGCTGGAATTCGAAAAAAGAATAGACTGTAGTAACAATGCCTGGGCACCCCTCCTCATCTTAGATTACCACAAGGCGTACACTTTCCGCAATTATCCCGATTGGTGCAGAAAAGTAGAAGTTAAACCCCATTTTATTTAGAGATGTAATCAGTTGTAATGATACATTTGGTAGCCCATTCTACAACTCTCTAGTCTCTACCTCATTACAATAAAATTATTGCCTAAAAAATACACCATTCCCCGTACTCGATTGTTTGATTGGACGTAGTACTTTTCGAACATATTAGATCCTTAATTTTGTGGCTGTAAGCATCTGATAAATCAGTTATAAAAAGTTCGCAAACGGTATAATCCGGAATCTATGGTATAAAGGCCCGAATACAAACGAATTACAAAGTAGTGTAATAATGCTCGTCATTATTTCTTAATTGCCTTTATAAATCAGTACACGAGTCGAGTATTTCTATGGTTTCGGGTGTCATTTGTAATGAACAAAGAAAAACTACAAGACAATGCGGACCTAACTAGTAATGACTGATTCACAAACGACAAAATAATAATAATAATAATAATAATAATAATAAAAACGTATAATGGACTCAAGTTCAACTTGGACTGTTTTCGTATCGAAACCATGCTGACAAATTCCGTGGAACCTTTTCGATCAATTTGTTAGTGGGCCAGCACCTTTTCACTGTTACCACGTGGCTCCATCTGTCAGGAGATTTTTAACATGCTGTCAATGGTAAATACCGAACCTCGGTTTTTCGTCGCTGTCTATTAGACCGTTTTGTCAGACTCTCCTTCTTCTGCCACTGAAACCAGGGACCTGTTTCACGAAATTTTAACTAAAGATAAAATCCAAATTTTAGTAGATACTTCAATTTTGATTGGCCAAGCACTAAAATCAATCTAATATTATCCAATCAAATTACTAAAATTTGGATTATATCTATATCTAATATTATCCAATCAAATTACTAAAATTTGGATTATATCTATTTGGTGAAACAGACCCCTGTTTGGAAAATCCAACGATACAAAAAAAAAAAAAAATGGTATACAGGGTCATAAGAACACGTCGTTTTAGACTGGTTTAGCCGTCTAAACATTCATAAATATTCAAGGATAATTTTACTGAATAGACAATTATAAGATCGTGAATGATGGGGAAATAATATTTCTTATGTTAATCATAGGTACATTTTTTTTTTATCGTAATTATTTCAGTGAAATAAACTAACAGTAAATATGTGAACTATATATAGACCTATGTACTATCACACATTGTTTAATTTCAACTGTATAAATAACACTTTTCAACACTAGCTTATACCTTTAACCTCGGTGACCTTTTACCCGTAGTCCTATATATCTAACATGATAATAAAAACCCGGTAATAGATCAATATAAGTCTGTGTGTATACACTGTATTTATATGTCACGTTACGGTCTACTTCAGAAGCTTTGTGTTAAGACTACAGAACAGGTGATATCGAGTCATAAAAACGGACCACGAAATAAGAAATAATAATTACAAATGTCGAGAACTATGAACATTTGCATCAACTTCAAACAATCCAGTTCTGGATATGTTTGAATGTTTCATTTAGTTACAGGAGTATACTCTCTAAACAGAATTTCAAGAACCAAGACGTCATGAAACAAGTATGTATAGTCTACACATAATATTTTCTATTTTAGGAATCCTTTTTATTACACAATTTACTTCATTTAAGCTGTAATACACATATTTTAAACAACTATAGAGAAATATCTTGATCGTTTGGAAATAGGTTGTTATTCACGAATCAGCGAAAATCCGATCAATATATATCAACTTAATAAGTATACTTTCTTCAAAATTAAAATTAAGTTTACGCTGATATACAAAACAGGTGGCCTCGTGTTTCTATATATAGATCTACCGGTATGTTACAGAACATTTCGTGCTAAGTAATGATGTTTTATGATTATGCATGTGTGTGTCTGCAATTTAGAAGGGTTGACTATTTCCATGGCAAAGTTTATATCCACATTCTGATATAAAATCTTATGTAATGGACATAGGTAACTGAACGAATGAGATCCTATACTATATTATTGTCACGAATATGCGTTACGGTGACTGAAACTTATACATGGAGGTAGAAGGAATTTGTAAATATTTATCATACCTTTCAGCACAGTTCTATTCATGTAAACACATTTATGACAATTGTATTTCGTTATTCTATATTGTGGATAATGTACGTAGTCTTTGGCAGTGCAGTGTTCTGAATCGAGGAGAGGTTTACAGCTAGCCCGGTACACCATAATATATGGGATATCAAACATATTACTTAATTACTTATAGTACGACCAAATATGTGCGCACCCACACGACCCACAGACCCCGCCCCTCCCCCACATAGGTAAGCGTGGTATTTCCAGTGAGTTTCCACTTTTCTAAAAGTCAGATTATCTATTAAAAAGTTTCGCACCCCTCTCGTTGGAATTTCTGAAAGCAGAAAACAAGAGGCTTAAATTGAACCATGCCGTGCATATACAGACATATAGTGGCTTATTATAATGTTGTATCCCTGCATAACCTTCTTTCCGGTCAATTTGGTATTGGAGCAGTTAACTTCATGTCCAGTAGATTATCTCCTATACATTGTTTCTTCGATTCAAGACCATCTTCAAATAATACCTTATTTTATTAGGACACCTCCCCACCCAACGCACACTGCTTTTAGAGAGAGAGAGAGAGGGGGAGAGAGAGAGAGAGAAAGAGAGAGAGATGGGGTTTAAAGTCCACTCGACACAAACTAGGTCATTTCGGGACTTATGGTTCAATTTTATTTCAGTAATTGGCTTGCATGTAGGGGTCTTTAGCAGTGGGAGTTAACCGGAGAACCCGGAGAAAAACCACGAGGTTGGACAGGTGACCCTACTCTTTCACGTAGAACCTGGGAATCGACATTACGCCAGTTGACTCAATGAAAGACCTTATGGTACAACGCACACGCGCTAACCATTCGGCCACCCCCACAGCTTTCAGGCTGATCACAATACTTTTTACCATTTCTATGGAAGTTTGACATTTTGTCCGATAATATTTTCTCGAATGTTTTTTTTTTTAGCATTATAAAGTTAACCTATTATTGGTTTGTGCTCGATAAATAGATAAAAGAAAGTAAATGACTTGAAGTCATAGTTTCGAATAGGGTCATTCATAATTTGTAAATAAAAAAACCAAACTATATTGTCAGATATTTAAATAGCTTGACAGCTCTGCTGTATCCTTGTTGAAAATTCTATTTTATCTGTAAATAATGACCCAGTTTAATATGCATACGTGTAAAATTAATTTATTTCTTTACTGGCAGTCAAATAAGAGAAAGATCGCTTGAGTCAGGAAAAGAGTCAAGTTCTTCAGGATATAAGATGTCTGTATAACCATATCATATTATATGCACTATTTATACTAATGTTGATATGTCGTGTTAACCTAGAGTTAACTGTTTTTTATTCATCGTTTTATTTATATAGTTTCTTGGAGATAAGGATATCATTTTAATTTATGGAAGAGGTTGTTCGCATTAAGGGTTAGTGTTAAGGAAACTTTTATTGGGACTTGAGTATAATACACAAGAAAAGGGAATACTTGAAAGCTTCAATTGGCTACGGTTAAGGTTGGGTTAGAGTTGATTGGTCATCCATGCTTCAAAAGTGTTTACGACGTAATCATAATTCATAAATACAGTGTTTATATGAGGTAATCTTTATTCTCAAAAACCGTTGTTATGAATAACCCCGTCCTTGATTTATTATATTGATATTATTTATATATTAGCGTTATATTCAAAATAGTTATCTGTCGTCAGCACACCTTTAGTCTAGATGAGAGATCAAATTGCTTGCTTGCTGGTTTGTGTGTGTGGGAGTGGGGGGGGGATGATTGGGAGTGGGGGGCAATTATAATTTTACCGTAACTAACACCCCCCCCCCCCCCCCCGAAAAAAAACCCCCAAAACGACAAGGAACACACAATCCAAGTCACTGATGACCAGATCGGAGTATAAGAATCAGAGATCATTTTGAACCGGAAAAGCAATCAGGTTGCCACAAGGGAGGTAATGTACTAGATTTGTGTCTTTATCGGAATAGAGAGAGAAATGGAATTGAACGTCCACTTGACACAAAATAGGTCATTTCGGGACTAACATATGGTTATTTCAATAATTCGCTTGCGCGTAGGGCTCTTTAGCAATGGGAGGTTGGACACGTACAACCGGGCAATCGAAACCACGCCAGTTGACTCAATGATAGACCTTATGATACAGCGCAAAAGTGCTAACCATTCAGCCACCCACCCCCACCCCCACCCCATTATCGGAATAAAAATACCTTAATTTTATACACCTTTTCGTTATATTTTGTTCTCTGTCAGTTTTTGTATATTTTATAAGTGTATCTAGCTTTGCTGTTTTCACGTATCATTTGTTCAACCCGTGTTTTGTTGATTTGCGTAACATGAAATCGTGGGAAGTCATTCAAATACCACAAATGTTTGAAATTTAATGATCTGTTTTTCGTAACTAGTTAGTATTGTTTTGTAAATAGTTTATTAAATGTTGTCTAAATGGGTATACATGTCAGCGGATGGTTCAACCAGATTATCGTATGACTAGTATCCCAATCTACACCGCTACAAGTAAAATACGTTGTTCATTTTATCTTGATCCGCTCAAATACAAATTCTTCGTGAAATGCTGTGAAGATTTTTTTCACAATAAAACTAGTCTGTGGTATTTTCATTCAGATGTATATACCCCCCCCCCCCACCCTCTATAATGTCATTGTATGGGCAAAATATTAGAAATGCAATGGGGTTTATTATCTGACATGTCGGCACACACGGAAGAGAGGCGTACGTCACGACGTGTGCTACTGGGAAATTTCTCTTTCTAGCTTTTACATGAGATTTTAAAGTGCCAGATTGCTAATTGGGGTTCGCAAAGTTAAAAAGAAATTTTTGTCAATTTTTAAATTCTAATGCACGAGATAGTGTATGCTTACTGACTCGAAAGCCAGCGATGCCACTTCGCTTCTGGTTTCTTTGGGAAGTTATGTCACCTAGATTGAGAGATTTACGTACACAAGGCATAGTATGCTTAACCCTTCTTGATTATCCAGTGCTCTTGGTTGATATGGAAATTCAGATTAGGGTGGCGGTGATTTGGTTTTTGTCCATCAAAGTAAGACTTTTCAGATATTTCTTTCTTTCTAGTAACACACACAATGCACGAAACAGTGTATATATTATACTTAAAGGATCTAATCCTCTAAATAAGTGATTCCCAACCATTAGTTAGTTGCGACCCCATTCCAGAAACCATCATCTGATCGCGGCCGCTCGAAGAACAAAGTCACCCTTTACTATGAAACGTCATCATTATTTACAGATCAAAATGCTGCAATGAGAGACTGGAGAAGCAAATCGTGAGCTTGAGAGGAGAAAGAACGATTGGCAATGTGGCAAGAGGTGTTTAGGTCAGAGATTAAAATGTTTTTAGCAAAAGGTTTAGAGTTGTCCGCCACGACACCATGAAAAGTGCGTCGCGACCCCAGTTGGGGTAGCAACCCCGAAGTTGGTAACCTAGGCTCTAAATCAGTATTTTCCATAATATTCTAGATTAAAAGCACGAATATAGGTCCATTTTAATCAATATTGATGTTGCTAAATGCCGTGAAAATATGGGATCCATATATCCATTATTTAAGATACAATGAACATTTTATAATCACTACACAAGTCGTGCATTCTATGATTTCGGGCGCCATTTGTAATGAACAAAGAAGAACAAATCCTATAAGACAATGCGGAAGTAATTAGTAATAGTTGATTGACAAACGACAAAATAATAATTTTGAATAAACGTGTAGAATGGACCAATCAGGCGTAATATATATCACTTTATAAACATCCATATTACACTAATATGTACTTTTAGACCCATTTTCGTCTTTTTTAAAGTTCCAAAGAATAGAGCCACACCCCCTTTAATATGAGTGAACTATAATATACACAGTTTAAAGTGTATAAAGTTTCTATTCATATTTCAGTTGGTGTTTAGAGGAAATCGCTATTTTTTAAACGACAAATGTTCGATTTGTGTTACTGTTCTTTTAGTTTATAATCCGAAAGAAACCGCCCTCATATTATTTTTGTATGGTCACGAGCATAATGTATCCTGTTGTCTTAAGATATGCCATGTATATTTTTGATGTTCATGTGGATGTGGTTTCTGAGGTCATATACACCCTGCTATTTTCAATTTTAAAGTTTACACGTAGGAAATAACAAAACAAAACACAGGGTATCTTTTTTCTGTCTTATTGACGGGTTTTAGTGTGTTGAGGTCAATATATCATGGATTTGTGATTTCGTGCGATTTATTTCTAGGTTATTAGACACGGAACACCAGGAGAAAAACTTAATGAAATTTACAAAAATACTTATCTCCGACGATGATGCACAAATGAATGTATTATCTATTCGACCGATTTTTGTCTTTTTTCTAATTAAAGTAGTAAAGTCTCTAACTCAATATCTTTCAAAGTCTTCGACATTGAAAGCACGAATTATTTGTCAGTTTAAATCAACATTGGTGTTGTGATCTTACCTGGAAAGTATGGGCTTCTGGTATCGAATATTTAAGACAAAATAAACATTTTACCATTGGTACACGAATGTAACAAGGGACTCACAGAACGGAGCTAGACATATTCTATACAAGTTGGAGAGTATTCGCAATAAATACTATCGGTGTAGACTGGAATAACCAGACGGTAGAGAGATTGCCATTCGATTGAGACTTCTGGCGTATTTCGCCGAACATAACTGATTTGAAATTAGAGTACAAAAGACACGATTGAATGTAATATATATATACATTCACATTACAATATTATATGCGTTGCGATGTATTATACATCATTATGTATTATAACTGCACCGATGATTAATATTACCAGGGCATGTGTTTGACGTCCATCCGATCACTGCTTTTTTTTCCTACAAATTGACACCAGGTACGTTGACCCTATCGTGAATAACTGTTTCCCGATATGACTACATCTTGCCAAGTTATGATATAATAAGTTATGTTATTTTTAATCTATCTTGAATTCAAGTTTACAATTTAGTAATAATACCTGAATTTATCACATACTATATTATTCTTGAAGGTTTATGTTTCTTCTATAGGCTCTGCCAGTAACAGGCAAGTGAATGGGGTGATATTTTGAAACAGGCGAAAATTCGTAGGTAAGAACTTTTAGTCTATTAAACCGTTATCTTTTGGATGCTATAAAGTAGAAGCATTTGATATACATGTATTTTCTTTCAAACTTCTCAATTTATCATACCGCCATTAAGATTTGGTTGATTTTGTATTAACGACAGAAGACAAATCTTATTGGCACTGCAAGTCGTTGCTTAGGAATATTGTAGCAGTGTAAATCTTCGATAATAAGTACAGACTGGAACTATCCTTGACACTATTTATTACCGGAAAACATTAAACATCATATACGGAGAACAGCACGTCCGACAAGCAGAGTAACTGTCCTGGAAACGGGATGAAACCTAGAGTGCTATATAATTGTACAAATCGGTATTTATAATAAAATGGTATCTAAGGAATTAACAATATACCCCAACTATACTAATAACAATTAAAGAGGAAAGATTAGAATATAAAAGACATTGCAATAAAATAAAACAATAAGGTAGTAATTAAACTCATTAATGTGTCAGCTGTTAAGCGTCTGTCAATAGATTAGTATAGCTTAACGTCTAATTAAAATGAGGGATTAACAGAAATATAAGAATAATAGAAACGGTTAATTGAATGAATGAAGAATGGATGAAGGAATTATTGAAAGAATATAATAGAAATAGTTCATAAATTTATCACCATTATAATATGATTCCTTTTCGTTGGCTTAAATATAAGGCAGGTCAGGTTTTTCAGTAACGTGTTTAAATTCATCAAAGATCTGATTTTAGCTGACAAGGTCCAGTCTATGAAAAAAAGACACAAACCGACCGATTTGGCACAGCATCCTGAGATAACAAGTATTTTAATATATTTGGGGTCAGTCTTGATTGCTGCATGCAATTTTTATATAAAATCTAACTTTACTACCCGAAATTAATAGTCAAATCATGTCAAATCGAAATCTTTTATTATCGACGGCGAAGATCCCCAAACGGCTACCGATCCTTTAAGAGGTCAATTAAAAGTCACGGAGACTCGTGATAGACAGGTGGGATTTTGATATCTCTTTTAAGGTCCACGTTTTATTTTATTCAGATGAAAACAGGACGACCTTTGTATAGTAAGTGATATTCTGATCACCAATGCTAGAAATAGTGCAAATACAGCTTATAAAACTTTGCATTAAAATATCAGCGACTCGTTCTTATGTCACGACATAACAACGTATTATTTAGGTATATTTTTTCCCCAAATATTTCAACGAACTGGCAGTACATTTTTTTTATACATTATGGAGTAAAGTCAGCGTGCATTATGAGCTCGTGGTCCATTTTGTAAAACCACTATTATTTCACCAGTATGAGTTAGTGTAATGATTGTGTAACACGATTAATTTGACAGTTCCATTTTAGTGTGTTGAAATATTACCCCCATAAGTACTTAAAAAACTGTATCTACATGTATGTTTAATCGTAATCATCTGACTATTATATCGATAGCTATTTATATTTCTTGTTTAAGTTAGATAGGAGAAAACATGGCGGGTAGGGAGTCATCGAAGTATACCTATTTTGACAAAACTAAACTTGAGATTAAACCAACTAGCCGCCTTGTTAATATCCTGTACGGGTAAGTATTTTATTGCTACTGTCACAAGATATATTTTAACCACACTATAAAGATCACATACAAGATATGATTTAACACACATATATTTACATGCTTACAGGCCGATACAAGAATTCAAACTATTCTGGTCTGTCATTGAGTGAACTGGCGGTGTTTCGATTCCCCGGTTGTACGTGACAAGGAGTAGGGTCGCCTGTCCAACCTCGTCGGTTTTCTCCGGGTCCTCCGGTTTTCTCCCACTGCTAAAGACCCCTACGCGCAAGCGAATGATTGAAATAAAATTGAACCATGTGTTAGTCCCGAAATGACCTAATTTGTGTCGAGTGGACGTTAAACCCCATTTCTCTCTCTCTCTCTCTCTCTCTCTCTCTCACTATTCTTATAGTCCCAACATGTCATATTGAAAATCAAACACTTTAGACCACGTCAAGGTGTACTTGCAACTCAGACCCGGTGGAGTGTGGGTGGGACTGGGTAGGGCTTTAGAACCCCCAATAATTTGGGCGGAAGTACTCCTTTCTCCAGGTTATTTGATTTTTTTTTCCAGACCATTCATTAAACACAATTTTTTGGTTCACTGTGGAATTATCCTAGAGAAAGAAAATGGAAAATTTGCAGCCAAGGAGCGTTTCTGGCATATATTTCCTACCGGTGGACGATATAGTATCATAGGCGACGCCATTGCGTTTTTATTCTGGTACATATTTCTACTGTATCCGTTTGTTGCTATTGCTGTAAGTATTATCAGCTATTATTAAAAATGTTCTTACAAAATATGTGATTTTTAGTCACTTGCAGCAATTTGTACATCGGATGTCTACTTGGAAGTAACTGTATGAGTGTACAGATCAAAGAAGAATATACTTGTCATGTAACTTCAATAAATTTGTTTTCTCTACACAACTCTTAAATCATGATCTGGTTTTCCGACTTACTTAAGGTGGCGTTTATTTTTTTTTATTGAACTCTGCTTTCTGGTTACTTGGATTTTGACTTACCATTACTATTTTGCTAACTCGTTGTGAAGGGGCAGGGCGATTTACCCAATTTTACCCAATATTTTACCAACAAAGTGAATATAAGTTACTCTTAGGGGCATTTTAGACTTATCAACACTCATTTGGTGTTATCATACCCCGGGCAGCCCTGGTGAAGCCGCTAAACCCGAGCAGATAAACAAACATTCCCGTTCTTTATCATAATTATTATATTGTTATGTTTCAGGTTGGATGTTTTTGTCGGAACCAAGTCAATATAATTAATGCTGTTATATTATGTATAATAATGATGTACCATCTAATGACTGTATTTCAAATAACCAAAAATATTAAAAAGTTTAAACGAATGTGGTACATATCTTTAGTGAGTATTACTTTGCCTTCTTTTATCTGTTTAAGGACAGTAATTTTAACCAATATTAAATAAAAATGAAATGGGTGTAACAACAATTAAAATAATAGTGTTGATAAAGGCAAAAACGAAACCATCAATGACTAAACGCCCATTCTGTTGTATCAACCATCTTCATAAATCGAAAAAAGGTGTCCCCAACATCCATGGCCCTCATCGCCGCAAAGCTCCCCATACAGTGGAATCTGCTGCTATGGCGACCATGGTCGTGAATACCTCTCCGTATTACTCCCCAGAAGTTCGAAATCACCTGATCGTATCTGATGTTGAACAGGGCTACATAATGTACTTTTATTACAAGTTACCATTGGTTATGATTTGTATCTTCTATAATTTATCCATTTTAAAATTACAGATTGAACTAAAGACGTATCTAGGTTTACAGAATGTAATTTATCAAGTTGGCGTATCTGATGTAGATAGTCTAGAACTTATTCCTTGTGATAAAAGGAAGAAAATTACACAAAAACTATGTCAACACCCAGGTTAGTGTAGATATATAATTAATACGAATAAAAGAAGCTGTATTTATTTTACATCTATTCAATATTAAATTCTGCAAATCGTCTATATCTGATTAAGATTATAATAAAATATAAAAACAAGTAAGAGCGTATGTAGGGATCAGGACCCGAGTTTGACGGTTTCGCGGCCATCTTGAATTATTGACGTAATCCGCAATTGCCCAAGGAACAAGCAAGCCAAGTTTCGGTCGTACTTGTATTGGTGGAGCGTCGCCCCCAAAGAAAAAGAACAACAAGATATGTAGCGCTTGAGGATTAGTTCCTGATGCAAGCATCTTCACCGAAATGACAAGAAGGACACGGGGATGTTGCTATGTTCAGTACAGTTTTAAGAGTCAATAATAGCGCCCCTGTGCGGAAAGACTTGTTTATTCACGATATAACAGCTTAACATTGCATGTTTCGGATATGCTGTTTTCATTAAAAGTTAAGTCTGCTTTTTCGTTTAAGATAGTGCTTGAATAGTGACGGTCAAGGTTACAACCGATCGTTAAAACAATCATTTATTATGTCTATTTCAGATGCCCGAGTTATATTAATGTTATGTACCAGGAGTTTTTGGAGTGGTTGTTTTCTCGAGCCTGTTGTGTGTCTGTCTTTAGGAGCCTTCTCTTGTCTTATATCTGCACTCGTACAACTAGAAACAATGAACGGTCTCCCCTGAGATAACCGTTGCAGCCACAGAATTATCTTGTAATTATTCAATCGCTGTTATGGTATTGGTAAACTCACCGACAGCACAGTGTTATGGCCATTGTCAACCAAATGTGACTCAGTCGGAAAAGTGTTTCTGAATTCGGTATATTCTTTTCACATTTGAAATTTTGGATAGTCCACAACCATACGATAGCAACTGCTTGTTAGAAGGCCTTATTGTTTGTGATGGAGAACAATAAAACGTGAACAACAATTATTTTCAAACACAAATGTGTCTTGTTTCCAACGTCTGGACTATGGCCGAAAATTCCATAATGATTGACGTAGAAGGGACGAATTTCGTTAGAAATTGACGTAGAAGGGACGAATTTCGTTAGCAACTGTGTGAAAATAGTAACAGGATCCGGACTGGCATCGTTCATTCCAAACGAAGAAACCAAATCCGAACACTGAAACGGATGACTTCTCAAAAGGTGCTACCATTGAGGATAATATGGTTAAAGGGCAATGTTGGTGTGGACCAGTTTTACATACTTATGTGATAGAATAGGTTTCAACACATTCCAAGTATTATTTTAGCATAGAGATATGTGCTACAGCGGATTCTTATCAACGACTTAAATTTACCAGTAGTGGTATAAAGTAATTAGTTATTGTTATTGACTGAAGAAGAGAGTGATTTAAAAATACTACATATACGACCTTTTTAGCTCTCACAAACTTGTAAAATGTGAAAAGGTATTATCTTGTAAATATATGACGAATAGTTGTACAGTTTATCATCTCATAAACATATGAAAACTAGCTGCTGTCAAATGAAATATTCCCGCTTTTTATATTTTTTTATAAATCATATTTGCTAGCTTTTAAGAAGAATTTTCACCCCACTATAGTGATAATTTTGATGAATTTTAAGATATAATAAATTATAATGTGTAATATTTGCATGTCTTGACTCGATCAGTATTATTGACATTTTTTTGTTAGATGCATATTGAGTGACAATTAGAGTTAAACAGCCCACCACACAAGCCAAAATGTTAATGACCGGCATAATTTGTAAAAAAAATATCCAGTTCGTAGGAACAAATACAGGTTAACGAAAGTGCTCATATTCACTCCCCGACGATCCCGAATATCGAATAAGCACCTAGTATGACGCCATGTCTTGCAATTATTGAAGTCCGTAATATTGATTTTATGCTTTAAGTCTTTTTATTGAAATTATAGAATATGCTTTTTCTGAAATGGCCCTAAAAGTTCAAACATAAAGACCTTTTTTTAGATATGAAATGCAAGGTTGAGTCGAAAGGCCCTTTTAACTATGTATTTTAATTTTCATAAAGTATGTTGACAAGGAGCATACTAACCTAAAACTTTTATTCTTTTATTTTAAATCTTACATTTACTCTCACAATGACTCTAAAATAGTCCCTGTTGTAAAATAAAATGAAAAGTCGAGTTCTCAAAAATAAGTTAGGGGAAATCCAAGTAGACGACAGTTATTCCCCCCCCCCCCATTCTAGTCCTGCTTATTATAGACAATACTTTCTGTCATTTTCTCACATTTTACTTGCAAATATCTGTTTACTTTTGGTCAAGAGTAGACGAAAAAAGTTTGAATTTCAATTTTCTACCAGATTTTGGTTATCTTTATAATTTGGACGTGCTTGAAATATGGAGAAAAACAAGCAGGACAGAGTACGTGTGCCCAATTGAAATCAGTTGAGATTTGACGATGCAGACCACCATTACATTTCAACATTTGTAGTTACCTATAGCAATTACCCCTCTCTCCCTCTTCATCCCTTTTACGTGGCCATTTTAGTTGATTTCTTGGTCTAGCAGCGAAGAAGAGGGACTTGGACGGTTTGAATTAAGATTTTCTGTCTGGTTTTGGTAAATATTCATGATTTAGAGGCGAAATGATGACAGATTTAATTGGTTGGTTACAATGATGTACGACGGATAATTTGGAGCAAAGACATGGTCATTTGTTGCTCTGTCTGTAGTGAAAGGCGTTCAGTCCAACGAACATTTTTGAAAAACATTGACGTTAACCGGAAAATTAGTGGTGGTCTACATTCTATTCCCACACATAACAATGGAGTTATCTCCCTTCATACTCAAGACATGTTCACAATAAAAATACTTTCGTTGGTAACTTTCAGAAAATAGCCTCACAATTGAACTTTCTAGCTTCTCTAACTTTTGATTTTATTTCAGCCTTTTGAGAAATTATGCAATAATTAGCAGTATCTGACTTTAACATGATCACTAAAATCGACCAAAATAACAAACCTACAATTCACTAGATTACAAAATGATGTTATGCATGGTTGTATGTCTTTTTTTTGTACAAAGAATATTCTTTAGTATATTTATCTGATCACGTGGAAATATTTCATTGAAATTTTATCCTGGAGCTCCCTCTAAACACACCTTCGCCTTTTCTTTATACTGCTTTGAATTGCGAGATCAACATGTGTTCGATGGGAATTGAATGGAAATCAGTGTTCTAGGGAAACTGTTTAAAACTAAGGATTTCAACAAACGTTGTGCAATAATGGCCTTTAATAATGATTTGGAGCTACGTTTCAAATTTATTTTATACGGCATTGTTTCTTAAATTATCGGTTGAGAATTGTATCTTATAATTAGAACAGTAAGCGAGTTTATCTTTAATTGTCAGTTGGGAATTGTAGCTTTAATTATTACTGAACAGTAAAAGAGTATAAATTATCGGTAGATCGTTATATATAGATCGTGTGAAACACAGTGGTAATATTTATGATAGTTACAATGTTAAATTGTTATCAGTAAGTAGTGAGGTATCGATAAGGTATCTATGAAAACTCGACCTTTATTGGGTTATCTGTAGGACTTCAGTTTAGTGGGGTTCAGGTATAAAGCCATGTACATGCTATAGGTAATTACAGGTGTACTGTATATAATTTGATTAACAAGTAAGTAGATTGATTATTATTACGAGGTGGGGGTGGGAGATTCTTGGTTTGGTATCATTATTTCGTGAGAGGTATACTTATACTTATAAGATATCACGTCATTTCTGTTTCATTCAACCAATGCTGAGATAAACCTAACAAGATGGTTCAACCCTCGAAATATTTTCATTAATAAACGCCAACACTAAACTAATTAGAAATTCATTCTACCCATAATGTAATCGTTTAATTGGAACCCTTGGCATATCACAAATAAAAATTCACCTAGATGGAATCAAAACGCTACATCCGAATTCCTTTCCTTTGTAGTCTTCGTTTTCTTCCTTTAGTTGTATCCCCCAGTATATAATTATTGTCGCTACATAGCACCGTATACAGTCTCATAGTATAGGCACGTTTTAAAAACGACTTTGTTAAAATGTGTAGGTTTGAATGGCAAAATATTTAAATCAATAGTTGAACTCTTGATTGTTGAATCATTTAACCTCGTGGGTATTCCCCGGGTCCTCCGGTTTCCTCACATTGCTAAAGACCCCTACGCGCAAGCGAATTATTGAATTGAAATTAAACCATATGTTAGTCCCGAAATGACCTAGTTTGTGTCGAGTGGGCGTTAAACCCCATTTCCTCTTTCTCTCCCTCTTGAATCATTTAAGCGGACACTACAAAAGGCCAATTTTGTGGTAGTCTGCACAAAATAAGCATGACTTAAAATGTTAATCGACGGTATATCAGATCATTCATAAGATAAAGACGTGTCATAAAATGTATTTTAGTCCGTCGGGAGTTCGAGTTTGATCTTTAAAGGGAGACAACCGTTCAATCAAAATGTACCGCATAATTTATTCACCTGAAAAACGCGGATATCTATCTTCTATATATATATTTGAGACTGTCGTTTGTCTGTCTGTCTGTCTGTCTGTCTGTTCGGGGTTCGTGGCTACACTAGGTCTGCCCCGAGTCTGAAATTTGGGGTATAGGGGTAGCTCGGATCGGGGAGTAACATAGGCCAGGTGGCGTTAGTCTACCACTTCCGGTTTCGGAGTTATGACCCCCGAGCGACCCCGGTCTGTTTGGGGTTGGCGGCTACACTAAGTCTGCCCCGAGTCTGAAATTTGGGGTATAGGGGTAACTCGGACCGGGGAGTAACATAGGCCAGGTGACGTTAGTCTACCACTTCCGGTTTCGGAGTTATGACCCCCGAGCGGAATCTGTCTGTTCGGGGTTGGCGGCTAGATCTGCCCCGAGTCTGAAATTTGGGGTATAGGGGTAGCTCGGACCGGGGAGTTACATAGGCCAGATGGCGTTATTATACCACTTCCCGTTTCGGAGTTATGACCCCCGAGCGAAGCGCCGGCCTGTTCGGGGTTGGCGGCCACACTAGGTCTGCCCCGAGTCTGAAATTTGGGGTATAGGGGTGGCTCGGACCGAGGAGTTACATAGGCCAGGTGGCGTTATTCTACCACTTCCGGTTTCGGAGTTATGACACCCGAGCGAAGCGCCGGCCTGTTTGGGGTTGGCGGCCACACTAGGTCTGCCCCGAGTTTGAAATTTGGGGTATAGGGGTAGCTCGGACCGAGGAGTAACATAGGCCAGGTGGCGTTAGTCTACCACTTCCGGTTTCGGAGTTATGACTCCCGAGCGAAGTCTGTCTATTCGGGGTTGGCGGCTACACTAGGTCTGCCCCGAGTCTGAAATTTGGGGTATAGGGGTAGCTCGGACCGGGGAATAGCATAGGCCAGGTGGCGTTAGTCTACCACTTCCGGTTTTGGAGTTATGACCCCCGAGCGAAGCCGGGTATCCTGCTAGTTGGGAAATAAAATACAATGTCATGAGTCAGTATTTAGGTGTTGTAGAATTTATAGTACATCTTTTGTGGTCCATTAACACGAGGCTCTACCAAAACACCCAATCCGTCAAATGCACAATAAAAGTACAACAAACATATTAACTATGTTAACTTCTGAAATATGTGAGAAGTCGAATTTATCAAGTATAGTGGCATCGATAAGTGTCCTACAAAGAAAACTCCAACAGGTCTGAATATTGAACTGCAATGGTGAGCCGTTTGTATTCAACACACAACAAATCTATGATCTGAACAGATATAAAACCAGTTTTTTTTTTTATACTTACAATAATCAATGACGCCATGTTTTTGTAACGGGTAACCATCAATCTCTCTACATCCGATCCCTAACAGTTTAGTCTAGCTGTGTTCTACTAACACGTTATCGGTCCTATATTTTAAGAACGATTTTCCTCTACTGTATTTTCTTTACCAAATTAGTTATTAAACCCATTGTGATATCATCAAACATCAGGGATTGATATTATTTATTTCATATATTTAATTGAAAGATGAACCCACTCTCTGAATTTGGTTTCCAAATGGGTTCCACTCTCTGTCTTTGGATTCCGCCTTAAATGGCACACGTACTCTCTGTATTTGGACTTAAGTTGGGCCCTTTACTCTTTATATAATTTGGAATGGTAAATGGATTTCATCTTGGTCCTATATCATTTCCATTAGTAATCTAAAGCGTCAGAACAATTTCCTGCGAATGCTTAAATAATAACCAAACCAAAATACAATTATTCTCGGATGTATGCTATTTGTCAGAAAAACTTACTGGATTTGTTCAACTACTTACTCATAGTCTCAGAATTATTAACCCTGCCATCGAATCTTTGTTTGTAACGGCTTACTCCAACACATGCAATACAAAAATCAGAAGGAATGGCGTGATCGTGTGCGCGGACGGGTGTGGGGGTGGGGGTAGGGTCGGTGGTGTCTAGTTTCCATGTTATCTAAACCTTATAATCAGAGTTACAGCATTTAAGATTTTCTTTTTCAAGGTTTCTCGAATTATTGATTTTTTTACCACCTTTATAAACACCTCTGGGTGGTATAGGCTTCGTTGCTTGTCAACCGATCTCATGAGTCAATCTCTAAATTGACATAAACTGGATAGAATATCAGTTTTTGGGCGCTGAATCTTTTTCTTTTGTGATCAACATATACTATCCGATATCATTTCTCACCCATGGTCTTAATTTCCATCCACCAATGTGACCCTATACTGGACATTTGGCAAACTAAAAAAATCAAATTCGCTGAGATGAAACTAAATAAAGCCAAAATTTTAAAATATTGCCAAAATATTCCACCGTTCACCCTCCGATTCCACCTCAGTATGCAAATAACATGGTACCAATAAACGCCCACTTCCACTGAGAGTGATATCACAGAAAATGTACATTTACCCCTTAATTCACAGTAAGTGTTAAATAATTACATATAACTTCAATGTACCTTAAGCTGTAACTAGTTACACTAAGTCGTACATTACATAAAGCGTCGTTACATGAGTCGATCTCAAGAATTTAAATGAAGTTAGAGAACTCTGCAAATTGTATTAATATCTCCAAAACCTCCTGTAGAAATAACTATTGCACCCTTTATTCTCATGTCGGGGGTCGAAAGATCAAAACTGATAAAAATTAAAGAGATAAGATTAGGATAGTTTGGGTCACGATGTAACCATTGTGTTAAATAGGATAACGCCGGTGTAATTTTTTTTAGAGGGAGGTGGATTTAAAGATACTTTCTCGCGTACAAACTGTGTGATTTGATGATATATTTAGACTAAAAACATTTTCAAACTAATTAATCTATCAAAAATTTGTTTCAAATCCCTTCCAAAACTATTTTTTTTCCGTGGGGAGATACCGAAAGCTATAAATAAACTTTTTTTTAGACGCCATCTCTGTCAGCTAACTTCATTGGGGTAGGGTCCATTTTTCAGCATGTATTTTTCATTACTTACTGTCTATTTACCATACATATTGAGGTCTAAGTAAATTCTTAATTATTTTCTGTCAACTTCTTTTTCCGCCGTTTAATTGCAGTCTTTTGTACGTTGAAACCCCTCAATGTTCCCCAAACCGCCTAACCATTTCGTAAAGAAATAACAACCGCTCCCTCAGTCAAGCTAGCACAAAATAAGCTAGCAGACAACAGTCGGGTTGCCAGTTAGTGATAGCCTGACATTTTTGTCTAGTGCTTTCCCCATGGGTGTTTTTCGGGTAATCCAGTATTTTTCTACTAAGATTGGGCGTCTATACTTTCCATATATACCAAATTTATCATATTTGTATTGGAAATGACCACCCGATAAATACTTAGGGACAATATATCTTTAACGTCCACTCAACGAACAAAGACATTTCGTGAGTAGCATATTCGCTAGCGCGAAGACAAATTTTAGTGGGAGTGGGAGGAACTTAAAGTACAAAATAAAATGAAATGAAATTGGGATTAACCTCCTACTTTTCTGCACCAACCGGGTTAATGCAGATGGGGTTTAACGTCTTGCTTTATTTTGAATTCAAACCATCAAAGGCCCCTTTATGTGCATGTCAACGTGTAAACGAAACCTGTTCCTTGTCGGTCCCCCCGTTCTGCACCATTGATAGGGGGAAACCATACCCAAAAAATCCCAAGGCACTTACTCGGGCAACTGCTCGAACATTGTACAATCGTGGTATAGAAACTACGAAACTCGAACCGATGACAGACCGCATGACTGTATAATGACCGTTAGACAACCTGACCAATCAAGGGAAAAGAAAGGCAAGCATGTACAATCAAAAATCTTCAGGTTATAATGACTCCTTTCGTTTTCCTTACACGCAGGCATATTCATACTAGTTTGTATAAGGCAGTTTAGGAATTTATAAAATATTATGCTATTACCGAAATGTAGACCATTTTCCGTTTAGATATTTGAGTGTTTTTTTTAAGGCATCGTCGAACGCTCGTGCAAATATAAATGCAGACTCAGATTTTCGATAATTCGGTTAAGTCAGTGGGGCAGTTATCCCACAGTGTGAGTCAAAGCAGGTCTATGGTTATTTTAATATGAATATAATTCATTATCCAGGTTATTATGCACCTTTTATAACCAAAAATTCGTTATTAAGATATATACACTAGTTTGAACAACCGTTGTAACACCAAAATGTTTTCTAAAAAGGTTCATTTTTCAAAAGCTCATATACGAAATTTTACATAACTGTTGGAGTTGGATATTCGAATATTTTTAAGGATTCCATATACTTAACAACCATTTGATAATTTGTGTGCAGGTCACATTGTCAAGTCTTCAAATGATTATGAGCAAAACTGTTCAGCGTTGCCAACTGCATCATTGAAAGTATTCTTAAATATGAATAGCAACTGATCGAAGGATATTTGAAATTCAAAAATTCAAACCAAACAAGATTAACGAAAAATTTCAAACCAAAGATTTGAATTAAAGACGGCTCACCTGTTTCAAAACACTAGAATATTCATTTTGTCTTTTTGTTTTTATTTTTACTTTCTTTTCGTTGGGTTGCATTTTGTTTATTTTGGCAAGTTGGTGCAGTTTACAAACTGAACATTAAACATCTTTAAAAACCTGGAAGATACCCAATGAACCCGAACAGCTTTCTTCAAACATTTGACAGTTTTTAAAGGAGAGAAATTCGAAGAAAGTGTTTGACTATTTTGCTAATATTGTACTTTTGATCTATACAAAGGAGTTTGTTAATTCAATATAATTGGTCCTAACATTGTACTTTACCAAAGATTTATTTCAAAACATCGGATCAAATTTTGTTTGCCCTGTCAAAGTTTGCATAATTATCCCATATGCCATTTGCGAGTTGCAGATATAGTGCAAGCAATAAAAAAAACTAGAGCAAAAATCTTTGGAGATATGAACTTCTCTAAAAAGTAAAAAGCTGGAGTGTTATTAGGTGCCCTAGAAAGAATAAGTCCAATTTGGAAGATAGCACCGCGCAACGACAATTAAATATGCTTCTAGTACAGAAACTTAATTAATTGTCTTTACTAACTCAACAGCGATGGTTTAGAAGACATGGCTACACGGAGGATGACATCGGGTCACCAATCAAGCTGTTTAAATAGTAAATAGAAGAGCAATTTATGTAAACTTCCCAAATAAACGAAGTGACACCAGATGTTCAAGTGTAAGTATAACATGCCTCTTGCGCTACACTTCCTGGGCCTGGATTTCAAAACTTCACGTTACTGGATTGAGGTTAATCTACAACGTAGTCTGTGCCTCAAAGCGGCATGGCGCTCCGTGGTTATAAAGTTCCCTACATGACATCCAACGTTATTTGAGTTTTGTAGCTAGGAATGCTTACAGAATTATGATATTATATTAATTTTTTTAATTTGCCTGTGCAAATAAGATATAGTACGTTAGTGGCTTACAAATGCTTGACAGACCAGCGTTTCTTGCAGTTAGTCGCATTTAGCTAGTTATACCCACAAATAAGAATACCTAATTAAATATAGTATGACATATTTTACATGTCTGCTGGTCTAGATTTCCATTATTACAGATTTAAATTAAATATCCAGCCAAGTAATTAAGTAACCTATTTTATTATAAGGTGTCTTAAATTAAGTACTTACTTAGGGGTTTACGCCCCCTTCCACCCGACATTATATTTCCGATTTTCTACGCTACATAGAAAGTATGGAATATAAAGCCAAAGCAAACTAAAAACTAACTGAAAGAAAGTATGCTTTTAATAAAATTGAAAAAAAAAAATATATTTTGGAAATACATTCAGATTGGCTTAATATATTTCTCATATGTTCTCTGTCTAGGTGAACAAGACCAAAGGGGAGCAGATAATCATTTAATATTTACTAAGTCTCTTACTTCCTTTAAGTGTTTATAATCTTTTGTTCACGGAACATGCATCAAAACACGATGTTATGAATTTTAAACTCGAAGCACGATAAGCAAACAGGCATATTATTGAGATATTACTCATCCGAATCGTCTAAAATCCCGACAATGTTATAACTTAAACTGTCAAGTCGAAATCGTCTGTTCCTTTTGTTGACACACACCATTTTTCTCTTCAGTGTTTTGTTTGTAAATCGCCGGTCAACCCCCTAAAACAAAGACAAGAGGATGTGTGTCGCAATGGGTGCTTGTTGGTTTCCCATGAGAATACCAATCACTAGTGACTTTTAGAGGCTAACTGGTGGTCTGGCCTCAGAACGTAGAATTACTACACAGTACACTATTGTTAACAGCTGCCATTAAACTGACCCTTCCAAACACACCATCTTTAAGTAAATTGTTACAAATCCTGCTGAGAATGGCTAATTGGTTTTACTGTTCTTAAGCATTTAAATTATTAAAGATGTCATATGTAAGATTTAGATACAGAGCTGATCGATGAATATATTGAAAATTTAAATCAAAGTACTTTATTCTGAGCGAAGATATGGTGGCATTGTCTAATCCACTCAATATCTAAGCCATTAGATAATTAAAGTTATCTCCCGAAGGTTCACGGCATTTCTACTATTTACTCAAACTATTTAATAATCAAAACGTTTATAATTTAGATATATTGTCTCTTTGAATTATTAGTTGTTATACATTGTGCGCTAAAAAATGTTATACGTCTAAAGGGACAGTAAAATATATTGGAGTTGTGTTTCATTCCTAGAATAACATAGGGACCCTGTCTGAAGATGTCACTTGGGCCCTTGAATCAACAGTGAAAAGGGGGTCATATTCCAACACATGCCCTCTGGTTGCCTTACCGTAGATGCTAAAATGTTATGCCCCCTCTTAACATATGGTTCGAATCCCCGGCTGTACGTGACAAGGAGTAGTGTCCTCCTACTGCTAAATACCCCTACGCGGAAGCGTATTATTAAAATAAAATTGAACCACAATCATGTTAGTCATCTCTCTCTCTTAACATGTGCCATTTATTTATGGTAAAAAATTGTTTTTTTTAAAACAAATTTGGAGATCTCCATTAATTTTGGAGACCCTGGCTGCAGCACAGTCAGCACTCTCTTAGTCTGACCCTGGCTGCTATTGTGAATTTTTAATATTATGATGTTGTAAACTGTTAAGAGTCACAATAACACCCCACCTGAAACTGTTCTTCAAGCGCTACTCGTTTTGTTCTTCTTGGAGGTGACGCTCTTCGAAAATGACCAAGGCTCCGCCTGCTCAAGTACAATCGAAATGTTACTTGGCATACCAGTTCCTTGACCAATATTTCGATTATCTGACACCTGTAGTGTGATAAACAGAAACTTGGCGTCACTTCCATTTTAATATAAACAATGGTGATATTACATGGATATGGTAAATTATTGATTTCCACTATATTATTGTCATAACACAAGCCCCCCTCCCACCCCCACACGATTCCTTTTTAGGGAAATAACCACATTCATGTAGTTACTGGAGTAAAACCCAAGTGATAAAATAACAACAAATAAGCACGAAAGTGTCTGTATAGGCTCCATGCCAAAAACATTTGATTCATCTTTCTTTGGAAAAGTGACAATTTTGTGTCGTGTACAGAGTGTTTTTTAGCGGATAATGGCGGCTCTTGGTTTCCGAGGCATGAGGATATGAGAACTTCGATATGTTAACAGTGTGGTTTATACCTTTATACGAAAATAACGAAACTGAGCGAGACACCATTTTGTTTTGATATAATAATATTACCTGGGGGTGTGGGAGGGGGGGGGGCTGGGGAAGAGGGCTATTTAGAATGACTTTATAATTAGTCTTTTGATACAGAAGAAGATCTCGTGGAATGATATTATATGGCGAACGCGAGGTCGAGTCGTCTAACGCGTGCGATATAGATAAGCAGTACCCCTTACTCACTTTCCAATGAGTCTCTTTGACCTGCATCTGATAATCTGGAAAGAGTTCGAGCTCTCCGATTTATTTCTAAATAATACATTATCGGTAGCGTAAAATCAGAATGACTGACCAACTCGTTATTAAACTTGCTATATGAAACAATAACATTTATAACGAACGGGAATAGTGCATTTTTATAAAATCTGAGAGGAGTGGGGTTCCAGGCTGCTTGTTCCCCAGAGGGTGCGAGAAAATGTTTTGATTTCGGCATGCCTAAGAGTGGATCTGGCGTATAGACAGAACAAAAGCGGACAGGTTCGTAGATAGTACTCCGAGTAAGACTTCAAAAAGCAACAGACCCGTTCCCAACAACACCATCACGAGACAGATATCGGGGGGTAAAGGAAGGCAATCAGTGATAATGCTTCAGAAAGTTCAATATCACTTTAAATCTACTATTTTTCATTAATATTATACTTTATTCTGCGCTTCTTCCAGCTTATATACAACTATCATATTTCTGAATAGAAACGCTATAATATCACTTCTGATTTTAATTGGTATTATTTTGGTTTGTGCGGTGGGTGTTACAAGTGTATGCTACTTTTCCTTTCTAAAATAGTACCACGAGCGCTTAATTTTCACTTAATTCTACGCTTCTTCCAGCTTGTACAACTATCATTTCTGAATAGAAACGCTATAATATCACTTCTGATTTTAATTGGTATGATTTTGGTTTGTGCGGTGGGTGTTACAAGTGTATGCTACTTTTCCTTTCTAAAATAGTACCACGAGCGCTTAATTTTCACTTAATTCTACGCTTCTTCCAGCTTGTACAACTATCATTTCTGAATAGAAACGCTATAATATCACTTCTGATTTTAATTGGTATTATTTTGGTTTGTGCGGTGGGTGTTACAAGTGTATGCTACTTTTCCTTTCTAAAATAGTACCACGAGCACTTCATTTTCACTTTTTCACAACACCATTGGTATCGCCCCACTAGTTCTTTATTGTTTACAAAGCCGGGGACAATTGTCTCCAGCAATGTATTAAACAATGCCCCGAAAAGGTACTTTCTGTCTGAATTGAAATGGTAAAATATTTTATAGATATAATCATGGGTCAGTCACTGGCGCCACGCTATACTATTATACTATGATCCACTTAAACAGAGAAACCTAGAAATGTTGAAAATGGAAGTTTAAAGACAAGCTTAAACAAAGATGTAGATTTCTACCAACAACAAAAACACAGAACTATTGATCCGTCAGCCAAAATCATCCCAAACTTTGCCAAAACTTTATCGACCGACATCTTGTGAAATATTTGACCCCAGGTTTTGTTGACTTGGGATGTTACGAAACTAAATGATACAACGCTGGCTTTGCTTGCTCAAACTCCCATATCCTAACATATTGCTTGTGTTGTTTTATTCGTGTTTATTGTAAAATTCTTTGTTTGACAATTCTTGCTCCAACTATGTGACAATGGTAAACACATATTTTTGCCGCCTTTCAATTTTTAAAAAAAACAAAGATTTGAAAATCTTTTAATCGACACTGATTTAGTTGCCCTAACGTGTTGGAAATCTATAATGTGGGTTCTCGGGTAGCCTTCGTCAGCCAACACTGAAAATAAATGGAGACTTAGCTGTTGAATGCTATAGCAGCGATTTTCACCTGTACGACGAATATTCGAATCTAGGCTGACAAACATGGAATACATCGCCGATTTTCTTTCGATATGTTGATGATTTAAAGTGAGGAAAGCTATTGCAATCGTGCTTCAAACAATTCCCTCATAAGCAGCCTCGGTTCAAGCACCCCCCCCCATCCCCTCCCTCCTCCTTCCACAATTTCACAGCAAGCTGTCGCCTCAATTGAACTCACGACTACTTTGTTGTTTGTTTCATAAATTTAGAGCCCAGAGAACCTCAATTGTTCTCACTGGATTCTCAGATATACGATAAGATTCACCATTTTGAAAACAATAAATATTTAGATTCAGCGCAAGAGTCATTCGATGACGCGATATATAATGAAACTTGAATTGTTCAGAATGGATTCCCTAATACAGATATATGTCCAGATTTAAAATCTTGAAAACAATTGAAGATATTGTGCAAGAGTCATTCGATATCGACAAATCTGTTGACGCTTAAGCCGAAATTCGCAGACAATGAAAGTCCCACTCGGTTTGCTTAAAATGTATATTGAAATCGAGAAGTACATGCTATACAAGGAGTGAAAATATTTGTTAGACTTCTTCATGGTGTTTAATATTTTCATAGATATTAATTGATATTTGCGTCCGTGTGATCGACAAAGCTGGACTAATGTTTTGATGTTCGTGTCCACTTGTGATTTTACTATGATACTATAATTATTGGTTCCTGTAATTGCACACAGAAGAAATAAGTCAAGGTCTCATGATTACGGCACACAAGCTTCCATAATACCTTGGTTTGCGGGACCTAAAGTTGGGTGTCGAATCAATGTGCCTTAAGTTGCATAAATCAATACACAATCCAATGTACTTTAATATAATCGGGTATAGTTCAAATCAAATAATTAACAAACTGAAGAAATTCAAAGAACCAAGGAACTGCCTTAATTCTTAAGATCTCTGATACTTAAAATGGAAGTATATTGAATGATAACAGAACACAGTTTTTATGGGAAACAATCACTGGTTTATTCTAAAAGCAAGACGTTTCGGCAAGTATCCTCTTATTGTTATGATGATTTTTCATCTTAAGCAAGACTTTTCATTTTTATTACTTACTTATCTCCAGCGATTCTGTTTACAAATCATCTTTATTTGTAATACGTTTGTGTGGAAACACACAATATTAAATTAATAGTTCATGGTGGCTTTTCTGCACTGTTTTAATCAAAATAATCCTTTATATTTTATCGTTTGATTTTTTTTAAAACAACATTTTATTCATTTGAAAAGGATAGATCAACAGACAAGACATATAAGTTTAGGGATCCCTGATAATTAACTAAATGCTTCTTAGCAAGTTCAGTTGATCATTGTACTGATCTCATAAATTCAGTTTAAATTCAGGCACCCCCCCTCCCCTCCCCCATATAGTTTATATAAACAGTGAAGGATGTAGAATACGAGGTCTTGTATGCTTATATGTATCTGGGAATTTCAGATGGCTAACAATTCCGGTGGCAAGTTTTGCAATTAACTGCATCTTTGTGTTATTAAATGTGAACATAATTATACAAATCTGGTAGAAGAAGAACAAGAGAAAGATAAACTGCCAACGGCCATTGTCATTTTGACTGAGAGCTGCGTTGGCTCAGTCAGTACTGGAGGTCCCGTGGTGATTCCTGGTGCTGGCCGAGAAAAAACAGTCAGGAACAGTGTCTAGTCATTCGGATGGGACGAGAAACCGAGGTCGGGTCTACACATTGGCGTGTATGTAAAATAACCCATGGCAGTTGGAATACGAAATAAGACAGGCCGTAGCGCCGTTTACCGGGTTAAATTTTCCTCATGGTACACTACAAGGCGTATGCCCGTCTTCATTATCCCGGATTCACCAGAAAAGTTGGATGTTAAATCCCATTTCTTTTCATTTGGACTGTTAATATATTGTTTGAGAATAACGTAACAGATGTAAAACTATGATAGAAAAAGTGTATATGGACAATATACTATACTTTGCTATTAAATATCTAGCATTCCTATTTAACTTAGTAACACATGGTTATTAGGTATCTAAAGGGGTTTGTATTTTGTGAAGAAGTCAGATAAAGATAAAATCACTGTAATTATTATTTTCACTAAGGAAGTTTTAGTTTAATATCAGACTTTTTGGCATGCTTTTGTAGCTATTTGTATGCATATAAATTGTACAATATTTCGAAATAGATACCATTTAACATGTAAGCAGGAAGTAACGTAGGAAGATCATTTAATTACTAGAAAATAAGGACGCCATTGCTTAAAATATGGAGCCATTGCTTACGATATGAATTTAACAACGCCACTCCCTGCTTCCTAGTTATGTTATGCAAATATCAAAACTTTTAAAATATTGTCAAGAATATGCGATTTCTTCATTGTAAAATCAAAAAGGGGGAGGGGGTGTTATTTAGTTATAGTTGTCCAGTGACTGTATTGTACAATATTTATAGTTCATTACGAACCCTTATTTTGGACAACAATCCCGATGCATAGCAAGTTAGCCATTTATATTTGGTTGGTTTTGGCCAAATCATCCACATTATTTTGGTTTATTGGTAAGTTTCCTGTATTTGTTCATTAATAGAAATTGTGTTGAAATATTGAATGGTCGTTTGATAGAGAAAAACAAAAGGAAATAACAAGACCAAAGAGATATATCAAAAAATGAAAAAAAACAATTCAGAACCATTAACCTTATGACCTGGTAACAGGACAGCGGCACTGAACCAGTGTAGCTAAATATGTGGTATCAGGTGTCCCAGCCAGAGTAAGCATAACGTTATTGTACGTGATTCATACTCGAAACTACATACATGTAACTCACATTAAAAACCTCAATGGGTTTGTTGTAGAAGTAGAATACGTCAGTAATTATTCTGTGATGAATTAGATTATTTGAGAATGTCGAATATCAGTTGCATGTCTACTGATTCCATTGATTTAATTTATCTCCCAATCATTGATTATATATTAGTTTTATATATAGTTTATTGTATTGTAAAAATAGGTTATTATTGTCTCTCACTTATCACACGCTTTCATCAGTGGCATTTTGTGAATAGGAAGCAATTCTATTTGTACCATGAAATCAGGTTTACCAGGAAGGTTATATTTATATGTCCCAAGGGCTTCTAATGGAAATCTGTAAGATAACCATTCCGATTTTTATACAAAGCTACATGTATCAATGATGTCTTCAAAAAAATTCTGATAGACGTTCTGATTTTTATACATTTACCCAGGTAAGGACTTCTGCTGGAAATCTTCAAGGTCCCTTCGGAATTTTTATACAGTTAACATGTACCGAGGATTTCTACCGGAAATCTTCAAGGCATCCATCAAATTAATTTGCTCTATAATTTCAATATATTCCATAACAGAAAGTATCAAAATATTTTAAGGTAAGCGTGCCTCATGGATAATAGAAATACAAGATTTACAAAAAAGAGTTCAGATTTGTATGCAATGGATCGGCTAACGTAACACCATTTTTTAAGCATGAAAATGCATAGTCATTCAATCAAGATTTATTTTTAGACCGAATAAAAAATGGTGAAACTTTTATCACTTAATATTGGGGAAGAAAACACCTTTGTTTTACCGAATATTTTATTATAGTCAGTAGAGTGCAGAGAGTGGATTTTTGGGTGTACAAGCTGTCATATTTGATTTCCATAAAAAAGTTTATTTCATGTGTTTTGACATATTTGAAATGGCTCCCTTTCTCACATTTGTGAGTGCCAGGCCCAATATCTGAATAGACTACATGTTGTTATACAGCCATGTGATTAGTCAAGACTTGCCAAATCATCTTGATATGTACAGGCTTACACCAAAGGTTCAATCGAGTGGTTAAGAAAATAGAAATGGAGAAAGTTTTGGGGACCCGTAGTATAGTAGAATACTACTACATGAAAATATTTACATGCCATAAAGAATTCATCTCTGGCATGATACTCTAATATTTGTGTTATTGGTCACCAAAAGGAAACATGGACCGGTGACTTTAAGACAAAAGACTAGTATTTCTTCATTGATGGAAGCCGTAACATAATTCTTTGTTCTCCACCTTGGGACTATATTGACTTAGGGAATTTCTTTTCCGCTGCCTCGACAAACAAACCGGCGTTTTCTCCCAAGAAGATTTACATGGACTTCCGAACGTGGCCTGCTCAATGAATACGACAGCAGAAACAATTTGATCACGTGATATGTCTGGTAAATTTGTATTGGCGCGTTTTTCTACACAGCGTCCCTGCCAAGCTACTTAGAATGATCCCATATTCAATATTGTTTCATTTGACAGAGTGAATAGACGGAGTAAAAGCTCGACTCGTCTCACAGCAAATCTACCACGTTCACATCAACATGGATGAGAGGGTACCAGTCCGAGAGCACACCGATGTCCAGTCAAGATCCAGCTGCGGTACTCAATGTACTAAGATACTCTCCAAGGACAGTGCATATTGACCATCACTGCCCAGTCTGATGAAGTGCCTGATGTCTTAGCACACCGTTGCTCAATACGTCATGCTGATTGTAGGCCTACCTTAACATATTATAACTTTAATATATTCTACTTATTATTACATAGGTAAGTTACTAACATAATTGTAATTCAAATTTTTTATTTATATTTTTTTTTTAACATTTAAAAAAAAAAAAAATTAATATCGTCGATAACCATTATCTCTTTTCTCAGAAAGATCGCCCCTTTTATTTATCAAATAATGTTTTCCAATATGAACTGATTTCTGAAATTCATTTTTAAAAATCATTTTAATGGTAATTGATTGGCCCCCTACTACAATATTGACCGTATTACTGAGTGTTGGGGTTGGGGTTTTAGGTGGTGGTATATTTTGTGTGTGTGGTGTCATTATATTATAGCCAAAGTATACAGCTATGAATAATTTTATTGTAACAATTATTTTGAGTTATCTTGAGTTTACATTTTAATTTTATATTCAACTGGGGTAGGTGTAAATTCAGATATAACCTTTTCAATGTCTAAAATTACTATACATGTGTTTTTGTAGTTAAAAAATATATTTAACTGTTAATTGTTTCTTTTCTCCCGTTGGCCATTTTCGACTGTTAAAGGTGTGGGAATCTGAAACACTTAAAGAGAAATGTAAACCAAATATAGATAACTTAATTAGTCAATTAATTATAAGTTATTTCCAATATTTAAAGTATAATAGTTTTTTTTTTAACTATATGGACAAAGAGGGTCATCTTTGTGAGGTGCAATCGGTTATGAAACACGACGATTTTTTTTTATATAAAATGTTTCTTGAATATTTCTATATAATTTTCTATAGATACATGAAGATGCATGTTCATCTAAAAAAACAGTTTAAAACTAGATTATTATGTTTTGTTTAATAAATAACAATATGTTTTGCGGTAGGGCTATTTAAGAATCGGTGGTTCATGGTTCTATACCTTTATATGATGCGCCTGTAGCTTATGAAGCACGGGTTGGTTTGTTAATATTGCAGAGAATGGTACGCAGTAAATTCTAATATTTTTTGATTATATACATTACTTGAACGGGCAACAACAAATAATCTATTTTAATTCGAACACCAAAAAGAACGCAAGCTAGTTCATTTGGCGAACAAGAATAAATAATTATAAAACAAACACCATCGGTCATTGGATAAGATGTACGTTCGAGAACTGGAAGTTAAAAAATTAACTTATGACGTTTACCGCTCGTCTGCAGTCTGTTTGTCATGTCGAGGCTAATATTGACTGAACAACCGGAAGTATGTGCTTAGTTACCCATCTAGTACCGATGTGTTAGTATGTACAGTAAACTCCTGGGTTTTGTTGTCTTAGAAAACATTTCGACTATTAGTTTTAACCTCTACAAGAGTTAAATCTTCTATTGAATAAAAAAAAAATGTTGTAATTTATCCCTTACGCGACACATTCATGAATAATAACAAGGTTATTAACCAGTTATCTGTCACCTCTGTCTAGGTCCTACATTAAAAGTAGACAACACTCACAGTAACAATATTATGAAAGCCTCCCTTCAGTTGGCAAAAAACTCAAATATCTGAATATATAAAGCTTATGTGTTGATTTTTGAATAACATTCTGGGAAAACACATTATTCTATTTAAGTAACAGTCGGGATGGGCAACATCTCAGAAAATCTTTATTTCGAAGAGTTGTAGAAAACTAAGATAAATAGTATCACGGGTGTCCACTATAAACAATAATACGTTAATGCGGCACCATTTCAACATCTAGAAATACAGAACACGGCTCTACAGTAAGGTGAAACTTATTCGTATCACAACCTCGATAACATCTCCTTCGCCACCCTTTTAATGTCGTTAAATAGCAGCATTTAAAAGATTTAAAGTTACATGTAGATTTAGTAAAAACGAACCCGTTGTTAGGTAGGCCCTATAACTGTCTCTACCTGTCAATTCTGCTTGACAAATGACTTTAAAGTGTCTTAGTGTGTTTAAAACACTCTTTACTGTAGCCTAAAGCCCATCTCATTAAAGGTCCAATTATTTAATAAGGGTCGACTAATCGCCGATCAACCGTATAATTTAAGAATGCCCTTTTATACTAAAGTGTCAATTATGAATTGACATATCAAGTCATAATAGGTTATAATAAGCAGTTGATAATGTATAATATAATGTATATACAATTAAACCTCCAATATATCGTTGCGTACCACTCTGGCCAGATTATGCTCAAATTAGTCTTTGTAAACAGGAAGGTGTTTTTAACTAAAATTCCGCAAGCTCGAAACTTTCAAGTGACTTTCACTCAATCATTGAGCATCTTCAAATTAAATATAGTGCAGGATGTTTAGTTTACTTTTGCTTCAGCTGAACCAAATTTTAATAAGTCATGAGACCGATCTTGGCAAGAAGCCAGCCCCTAAATCCGTTGGTAATCAAAACTATGTTCTATCTACCCGAAAAATGTGAGCACTTGGGTGATGACTTAATATTTTCATTGTCACGAATAAATAGCTGTGTTAGAGTTCAATATTCTCAGATATTTAAATGCTCAAACTGGATTGATTTCTTTGACCATATCAGAAAATAGTTTTGAATTTGTGAACTGTTAAAGGCATTAACTATGGTTACACTGGTTGCTAATGTAGAGGATTCATATAGGTGACACCCCTTTTGACCCACATTTGTTTAGTATATCAGAGTTTTGATTTAAACGGTGGCTTGTTGAAGGTGTTAATGTGGTTCCACTGTTGAGAGGGTTGCTATAGAAGAGGATTCAGACAGGTGACACTCCTTTTGACCCACGTGTGCTTAGTATATAGTAGGTAGATGTAGTGGGTGGCCTTTATTAAAACTTTCATGTCGGGTGTTTTAACTGAACTGGTCGATACATCGTTCATTGAGACAGTACGTAATATACGTATAGATAATACAGATGCATGTGTATACCTATTATACAGGTTTATCAGATAACCCCATTACATGGTCTTCTTCTGAAGATCATAGTCTGTGATACTATAGAATTATGCCGTTGGAGTTTAGAATATAAACAAAGATGGAATGCATCAGAGATATGTTGGTTTTATTAATTCTCATCTATACGTTATTTGTCTATATTTACATAAACGACCATGATACGATTAGAGAGCCATAAATCAACAGAGCTTGGGGCGAGTTAAGGCCCCTTTATGATTTGTCATGGTGGTTAATGTCGCCTCGAGGAATTCGTCAATCATATCCGATCAAGTGCGGTGTGTTCAATTCAGTACAATCTATCTCGACGATGGCTATAGTCAGATTAGGTGAGTTATTTGAGCTTGTTGATTACATTTACAATTTGTTTCATTGTTATCGTAAATATCCGATCTCCATATGATTTTATTAGCGAAAACGCCTTTCCTCGTAGTTTGTACTTTCTTTACCTACAGTTATTCAGGTGTTCCAATTAAAGTTTGTTTTAACCCGAGTCAACCAACTGTATGCTTCATCGCGCCTTTGTTTTAGTGACATGTTGTACTGGTGGATACAGTGACTGAAGTTACATATCACTCTAATGTCATATATATACAATCAAAGAGAACTATATTATTACTTGGATAATATACTGAGCTACAGCTTTATGTTTTTTTGATGTGGTGGAGAAAGCGGCTACAGGATTCGGTATGCAACATAGTGTAATTTGACGGCCGATACTGCTATTGTCATTAGTTACTTTTCTGTTATACGGTAGAGAGTAATAATGAGGTTTTGTCATCCTGTTTTACTATAAGGAAACGATTGTTGTGCTAAATAACAGTCGAATATCTACTGGGCAACGTATCCATATGTTCTCTATAACCACTATACACACACCATTGACCTTTAACGAGATAAGTTAAATTTCGTAGATACGTGAATTTCTCATGTTACCGCATACCCGTCATATACTATTAACCGCCAATTTCGAAAGCGACCTCAACAGCCATTTCTATTGGGGTTCAAACCGGAAGTGCGATAGTTTGTCTGTTAGTAAGACGTGTCGAACTCTGTCATGCAGTCGAAATATTGGCCAACTACAACCATGATGCAGCAAAACTACACTTCTTTCTTATTGGTTGTTGTAAGCGGAAGTGGTCTGCTACATGTATGTTGGCGGTTTATAATAATTAGTTACGTAATTTTATCTTTTAAATGTTTGGTTATTGCAAGCGGAAGTGGTCTGCTACATGTAAGCTTGAGGCTTTTAGCCCATAATAATTAGTTACGTAATTTTATCTTTCAAATGTTTTGAACTGCAATTTTCCATATCATTGATTTACTTTCAGCTTATATCTAAAAGATGCAATAGCAATATAATAATATTACTTGAGATATTTTTGTATAATAGATCCCAGATGATTTTGTTTTACAGAAGACAGTCCTTGTACATTTCGGGAATATAGGCATAATGCAAGTTGAATTATTAACGTATTATGCTGATATTCACGAGATAGGCGGGACATAATCAACACCAGATATACAGATATTTTATTGTACATATTTCCATGGTATTAATTATTGATACAATTTCCATGTCTTTATGACTATGATATTAATTATTGATACCATTTTTCACTTTGCGTATGTACGACTACAGATCTGGACTCAAGTAAGAATGCAAGCCCTTGCATAAAGTTCTTCTTCTCGTAAACATTCACGTCAACATAAGATGGGTGTTTTCTTATCAGTAACACTTTTTACCTGTTAAAGGCTCAATACCACTCTTGTTGTAACTGAATAATATGTCCCAATCTTTATTCTGGTCAACAAATTCTACTATTTTAGAATATTTCAATTAATTAATGATACAAATTTCATCTTAACACACCTTATTTAAAAATTTAGAAAAATTCAACATATGGTTTGAAACGTCTAACGTAAACCTTTTCAAATGAAACTTCGATTAAAAAATATTTTTGAACCCTCTGGACAAGTAAAATAGGATGTAATGTATAATTTACACAACAGGTAGGACACTTAAACATCTAGTACTTAGATAGAGATATTATTTATTTTCTGGAGCTTTCAAGCCAGCACGAGTGTTATTGTCCCTTTAAAGGAGTTAGTGATAAAATGACAAATACAAACACACATATGATTTTCACCAGAGCCCGTTACTTAACTTAATCAGCAAGACTATCTATATCTAATATATCGGAGGGGCCATTATTTCAACGGTAATTCAAAAGACAATGTTGAACCTAATATATAGTAGACATGTTATACAAAACCTTCAATCGGTAAAATTGAAATATAGAATTCGGTTGATCTGATGCGTTATTTGGATTTGTGATGGGACAAATAAAATATGTGTTATGAAGGATTCAGAGGTAGTCGGGTTTGTTTACTAATTTTATTTTTATTTTTGGCTAACTGTGTCGACAGTGGAACACAAAATCGGTTATAAATTCACAGCCACTTTTTCTATAGACGAAAGATCGTCATTCCATAAAGACAAACCAATCCAGTGGAATCGATAATTTTATTTCTGTCGCAAATCATTTTCATCTATGTTTTAATCTATTTTGGAACATAGCTTATTTTGACATCAAAATACCTGTTTTTGATGAATGGCGTTTACATATGAATAATACTAAAAAGTAGAATGATTTTTGGGGAATGACAAAGATAAATTGAATTATTGTCATGGTTTGAATATTAGGCCTCTACTGACTAAAGTAGATAAACAAAAGTGACACTAACACTGTTTTCATCGTCAAATATAGGATTACAAATTGATTACATGTTATAAGATAATTAATAGTAAGTAAATATAGAATTCTCTAGACTATTATGGGTACTATGTAGATACTATTATGGAATGAAATCTTCAGCAATTTCACATTTCTAATTAATTGAAAAAAAAATATCATACTTAAAAACAAATTTAATATGAACAAAATTAGATCCAATGTCTTTTTTATTTAACTATCTATAAATTGTCTAATTTATAATGTGTTATCTCTGAAAGTTACTTGAGAATGAAATATGTATGCAAACGACCGACAAATTCAGCCCACACACACTTCAGTCTTACTGTATGTACATCGATTGATTTGCCACTTTCTATTCTGAAAATCACCTAATTATGCAGTGTAATTTTAAAAGTTAAGGATGCGTGGGATCTGAACGGCGTATGGATAGTTATTGTTACGATGTTGGAAAATGGTGTTTTAATAAAACCCATGTTTTTAATTAGAAAGTGATATGTCAGTAGGATAGACACTAATAAATATAGCCGATGCTCCCGCGTCAGTTTCCCAATTTAAAGATGATGTTGAACAAAACAAAGGCCGTTGTTGTATATGATACCTATAACCTATACCCGGAAGGCAATCAAATGTGTTCATTGATTAAATGTATACACATATATCTATTATTTATTAATTTGTCGAATCATATTCTGTCAATCAAAATCAATGTTATGGAGGTTAGGGAAGAAGGAAGATATTAATTATAGGTCAGGGAGTATTCTAGTAGACGGATACTTACTATTTTTATTTATAGCACTCTTTCGCCTTAATAGGGCTAACACTAGTCACATGACACTAGGCGGTGTCTATGGACGATTTGTTCCATCAATGTTATTTATTTTGTCCTCATTAACCATTTTAATTGGAATCAGAATTTCTAATCAACAAAAAAAGTAGAAATATAACTAACATGACAAAATACTGTCAACTTCCCAACGTTCAGGGTTCGCAGCAAATCAGTAGGACGTTAAACCCCATTTCATTTCATTTCGCAGCTAATCAGCATCGTGCGCAAATGTTTGAAATCCTTTTTAAGTTTCTCTGAGTGTCATTTTTTTTTAGCATATGGTGTTTATAGATTTGAAAGAATACTAAACTCATAAAAGCCTTGGTTATAAGCAGCACGTATAGTCTGGTCATGAAGGTTGTATATAATTTTGCCGATCTATTTATTTGTTATATTGTTATGGAATCAAAGAAAAATAAGTTGTTTTGTTTCTGTTCTGTTTCAGCCATACAGACAATCTAGATACCCAGAGGAATGCAAAAGGAAAGCTATCACACTAAACTCCCACACTATCTATTTAGCCTCAGAAAATGTTTAAATTTTGTGGATTTACCACACAAGTACTCAAAATACACCCCAACGATGCATCAAGCAACGACCATTTTTCAGTGTTGATGAAATTGTAGTCTCCTGATACAGATGAGCAAGACGTCCTTCTTTCAAATATATTGACCGTAAATTATATACTTGATTATTGTTGATGTTCTGGCAGTTTTAACCCTATCACCGAACTTTAGACTGTCGTTAATGGAACAAGGATGTAGTATCTCCATTTATCAAATAATCAACCAGTTTCATAATACATATCCAAAAACTGCATTTCGGACATATTACTAATATTGATACAATAACAAAGCCCAAACATTGTGAAGATCATTCATTGTTTGCGGCCACGGACGCCCGATGAGCACACACCCCCTCAAAATGACACTATTCGGTGCGACGGCAAAATCAAATGCTGTTTTAAAGCATATGCAAGGCAAGGGCAGTCGATGGGAATTATACCATTCAATTTAATCTAATGCTATAACAGACTGACTGAATGTTCAGCGCTGTAGAAAACGATTATTATTTATTATTATGTGCCATTGCCCATACTAAAAGGTACAATTAAATGTCTTTCCAATTATACTTGTAGCTTGATCTACTGTTCTTCGACCTTAAAAACAGAATGGAGAGGCAGTCCAATTCTCCCAGGACCTTCTGACTTTAAAGTTTGCATTCAGATTTGGCTATGAAGCGCTTTGTGTCTGTAGGGAATTTACTTCTAAAACAAAGCTGGAATTCTTCCCAAGAGTTTGTACTGGTTGAAAAGAAAAACTAAATGCAAACAATCGCGTTTCTTCTTGGAGCTTAACGACGTGTAAACATGGAGGTATTAGCTTGTTGAAATGCTACCCAACAGCCAAAACATTTCTTCACCCAAATATGCGATGCAAACAATCTCCAGCTAGCTGAGATGCACGTTCGATCTAGCCCGCCTTGCCATACTTAGTTAAATCAATACTTGTAAAACAATGGCGGTGTTTGTAACGATAAATCTACAACAAGCATCAATAAGCAAAGATTTACCAAACGGGCAACATCAAATAAAGTTACTGTATTCACTGGTCGTTTTTACCAGCTAAATCGACGTCAAATCTGTGCGACAATGTTTATACCATGTTCAACAGAGACGCCCACTTTGTTTTAAAACCTGACAATTTTTGGTTTAAACCAGCAACTCGTTGCTGCAACTTAAAACTCTTACGAGGCAATCGACACAAACTAGGTCATTTTGTTTTTTTCTACCAGTGTGGAGAACCGGAGGCACTGGAAAAAACCAAAGAGGTTAGGCAGGCGACCCAACTTCGTTTCACGTACAAGTGCGGGATGGACAGTTAGTCTAGGCCACTTGACAAACCTTATGATCATCTAAAGCGCACGAGTTAGACCCCCCCCCCCCTCCACACACACACACAGAGGAGAAATTAGAGATCTGAGATCTATTAGCATGGTTAATTATTAACTGACCGTTTACATGACATTACGTGACGTATTAAGTCTTTCTCAATGATAGGACCAACTTGGCCACGTGATGCAATCTTAAGACAGGATGTGAGGTCAATCTCGTCATGTGATTTGCTTGTACTGATTGCACTGCTTGCAATAAATTGACTTTTTATAAACTGTATGTTAATCGTAGGCACACTTTTTTATTATTTACTTTGCTAAATTTGCACACTGAATTTATACCTTATGGACGTTTACTTGATTCCGCCCTAAAAAGGGCCACGCTGTTGGAAAAGAGCCTGTCTACCCAACGGTGGAAAATTAAAACTTACATGCATGAACAGTTGCAGGTGAACTGATATTGGGTTTAACGTCCTGTCCGGAGAGCGACGCCCCGATCTATTCTTATTTCGAAGGCAAACCGTCAAGGGTTCTTCTACGTGCTCGCCAATATGTACACGGGATCTCGGAGTTTCGTCCATCCGATTGTCAGGTCCTTCGTCATGTATATTTAATGACACCTCCATAGACACGGCGTGAACTAGACCAGTATCGTCGCTTCGATAAAACGTTTTAGTGATCATTCCACATTATGTTAAATGTATTGCCCAAACCTAACAAAATTAAATCCAGTCCCCCCCACCCGCCAACCAATCGTTACCAAAAAATCAACAAATGTGAGAAAAGGAAGAAGACCAGAATAGATGTACCCACAATCGATCTTTAACAAATCACCTAGACTGTCTTCATTGCCCTTAATCGTTTATTAAATGTGACAAAGTCAACTTTCTAGTTGGAAGACGGTTGCTATGAAAAAATGCACCGGAAGAAGCAACGCTAAACGTTAAAATTCAAAAAGAATATATCTCACACCAAATTTTGAATGAGAATGAATCATGGGTTGTGGCGTCATCTTTGGAATTCAAATGGATTTAGTTCTAGTTACTCAGGGATTTGTTTTACTTCCTGTCGCTCGGAAACTCGTGTTCATATGGTTAATAGGTCACCTGAAGACACCCCATTAGGTCACGTGCAATGGTGTAGGAGGGTTCAAAGTAGTTTACGAGTTCATGAGGTAGATTTCGAATCATTCAATCCACCACAGGGTATACAACACCTGTACCTGGTCTTAATAACGTGGAAAACAAGATTGTTTATCATTTTCAAATTGGGAGACATGATATCTTTAAGAATTACTGGAAATGAAACATCAAAGATGCAGACCTTTATCTGTCAATCTATAGATAAGACTTAGAAGTTGTGGATCTTAGATGGAAAAGGAAAAAAAAGCACAACTTATTCGTAGATGTTTATCTTTCAACCAACATGAGAATACAAAAAAATACATGTACTACTAGATAATAACAATTCTTGGTACCTACTATTTAAAGGGGGGTTGAGATATGAGATGGGTACTAGCCATTCGACAACTTCATAAGTGTAAGATGTGCTAATTTAAACCTCTGCGTTCATGTTAGCCTGTTTTTGATCGAAATTTAAGGCTTCGTGAAAAATTAGAAATAAACATCCTGAATTAGCTGAACGAAATAAAATGTTTTCCATCTACTTAAAAATACAAATGATTCAGTTTAGGGCTTCAGTCTAAACTAGCCCAGATAGCCGAAAAATATATGTTATAAAATCAGCAATATTTTTATTGTCTGAGAATACATATAATTTACAAACTACCTCCAGAATAAGTTTTAAATTTTTTGACTTTGAAATAAAAAAGTTGTCTAATTGGGCTATATTGTTATATTATATTCTTGAGGATCGTAGCTGGTAAATACTTATGTGCTCTATTCGAATGACTTCATGCGTGCGCGTTAGATCACAAGATCTGTCAATGAGTCAAATGGCGTGGTTTCGACTCCCTGCTTGTACGTGACAAGGAGTACCTTTTTCTCCCTGTCCTTTTTTTTCCACCCGCTGCAAAAAACCGCTACGCGCAAGTGAATTATTAAAATATAATTGAACCTTTTAATTTGTTTTGACTGGCCGTTAAACCCCATTTCTCCCTTTCTCTCATCCGTCGGACAGGATGTGGCGGGGATAAAATATGAGATTTTTTTTTTAAAGTAGTACTCAAATGAGACGATAAAATAAATTTATTTCGTTCCCGTATTTAGGGATGTACATTTCCGATTCTTGACTGAGCATTTTGGCATTTTCCTTTTTGACAATTTGGCAAAACGAACCCACCGGTGTTAGAAAATTTTGTGAAATATTGAACCTATTCTTCAAAAATCATGCTTATCTTATTCTCATCGTGAAAAATCGAGGCCCTATAAAATAACAAAGGAAGACGTGTACATATTAATCTTACATTAATGCGTGAAATGAAATTACTTTTAGGCACCTACCGGGATAATGAAGAGAGATATACAAAAAGCAACATGTTAATTCATCGCTGAATACGAATACGTACAAAAGTAACATAAATCCACAGTATAGAATCTACTAACAAAGGGGAAATCAACCAGAATCAAGAATGCAGTTTGGAGCAGACTAAACTTAGGCTTGGATGGGGGGGGGGGGTATCTTCTGCTTCCATCTAGAGTGATATATATCACTGATGAACAATAGATCAGTCAAAAATACTTTTATTATAAGCCTGTCTAAATCTAATAAAAAAAACTGTTCACCCCAACGAAAATTAAGGTACAATCAATAAAAAATCTTTGGTAGTCTGTTTGCTGTAAATAGTATCGACTGTAAATAGTATTGAATGTTACTTCGTAGAATTAAATGTGACACATCATTATCATTTCTGAAAAAGTAAACTTTCAAAAGTTTTTCAGCTTCAGGTCAATTTTCTACATTCTACCCCCCCCCCGCCCTACAGCTACCAAAATAACCAATAGAAGCAAAAACAAAACAAACCAGAAATATTTGTCTAAAAATAATAAATAATCTCTTAAAATAAATACGCTAAAATGGGCGTCGGTGGCTTTATTTTCAATGTGCTAAATAGCACAATGTTTTTCAGAATTTCGAAAATTATTACAAGTAATATAAATGTACAGCTCAAATATATCACATATAAGAAATGTGTGGGGGCTGTGCAAGGGTAGTAACGTGATGGTAGTTTGTATTCATACACACTGTAAATATTGAATATTGTTAAATAGGCCAGATAATTTTCATTGAAATTGTAAAATATCAAACAGAGCACATCTTTATGCCAAAAACTGGGTCAAAAACTGCTTAATATAGTTCACTGAATTCACAAAGACATATCTTTATACTTAACATTAATCCTCTAAAGGTTTCATCGACTTCAACCAAAACTGGTTTATTGTGTACGCATTAGGGCATAATGGCTGGCATTGAGTAAAGTGGCGTTGTTTCGATTTCCCGCGTGTACGTGACAAAGGATAGGGTTGCTTGTCCAACCTCTGGAGTTTTCTCCAGGCCCCCCATGTGTTAGTCCTGAAATGACCTAGTTTGTGTCGAGCGGGTGTTAAATCGTTCTTGTCTACAGAATTGTGAATGTAATGTGCGAAGAATGGCCCATAACTTCATAAATATTCATCAACACATTTTAAATATAAAACAAGAACTTTCTATTTTTTAGTGTTTTACTCATTTTCTATATATTTCTCCTTCATATGTAAATAACTGGATTAAATCAACCTGTCCATAATATCATATAATATTATGTATTGGACGATAAATTTGTAATAAACAACAACAACAAAAATTTATACTAATTAAGAATACTTTCTGTGTCCCGAAAGTAACCTATGTCGTGTGAACGACTTAACCAACGTATTTTTACATCCCGAAATTAAATAAACTAAGTCGTATGGACGACTCCACCAACGTGTGTGAACGACTCCACCAACAGGTGTGGGAAACTTAACCAGGTTTTTCGTGTGGACGACTTTGCTTGTGGACGAACTGACTGGCATTTACCGAGCCTACTCATGACATAATAATAAAAGTTGAATCCACTTTGGACTAAAACAAAACATTATGACGTATAAAAATGTAAACTTCTAATGCGACTTGTTAGACATTCTTGAAAAATCTTTTTTAGAACTCATATTAAGAAAGATTGTTAAATTATATAGCAAATATCGCACACACACCTACACAGTCTGTCAAAGATGACAATTAACATTACAGTCAAAGGGGGGACCATTTGGATTTAAGGCCTGTAATTATTTCCCCTTATTTCATGTAGTGCGAGTTATAAATAGACAATTTTCCCTTAATATTTTTTTCTCCCCTCTTCCTGCATTTTTTGGTTGACTCTTTGGTCTAGAATTGGCGAAGGGGGATCAGATTTGCAATTTCATAGCAGTTTTGGGTAATACTGATGATATTACAGCGGAGGGATATGGGGTATAAAGTGTCAGATTTGCAATTTCATATCAGTTTTGGGTAATACTTATGATATTACAGCGGAGGGATAGGGGGTGTAAAGTGTCTTTCCGCAGAGCAATCATTGTGTCGGAAGTGAGAATTTCACCCCAGTCAACATCAAATCCCCGTAGCAAACGGTCAACCACCTACCAAATTATGATGAGGAGATTGCCAAATGTGGTCCCCATTGTGCCTATAAAGATTGGAACCAACGGAATGTTGAGCAAAAAGCTACAGTCTGTGATGTTACAGCCATTTAACACTGAAGTCAATGGGCAAATATAAGAGACTTTTGGCAAGCGGAATTTTCCCATCCGTATCACGTAGCCGTACCGTATACGTGATACGTGGCGTCAATGTAGTTTAAGAGTTTTGGCAGATTTTCGCGTCGCGTACGTGTGCGTCGATGAGCTGAGCTTAGTTCTATTACAGAATGATGGCAGATATCTACCAAGATCACCATCAGTACGTCAAGTGCCTATTAGAGCCGACAATTTCCCGTATGAGAAATGCACACACATTGATGACGTCACACGCAAAATCCATACGGATACGCGTTACGGACCAGAAATTTACGCTTGCCAAAAGTCTCTAATTGCTAGTCTGAGACCATTTATATTACTTAAGTTAGCGAGTTATTCCCCCTTAGCTATACATTCAAATTACAGTAATAGACTAAAGCTTGACCCACCATAAATAAATATCTCCAAATATCCCGACAATTACTCCACAATATATATCACAGAGTAAAATTTTTTTACTCTGTGATATATATATTGTGAGTTAAAATAGGTTAGTGCCCTTGTTTTGAAATACCAAAGGATGCCGCTCCTAACGGTACAATTAATGATAAAGCAATTTAAAAAAAAAAACGAACGTAATTTCTAAAGCTGCTGTAATTGATAACCAAAAAGCTAAATTTTACTGTTGGTTAGCCAGAAATCACTTCGAGACAAGCCAATGAAACGCACACATTCGCCGTGTCTAGTCCAACTTTCTGTAGAGAAAATTTTCTGTGCACGGGTCACCCTATAATAGATTGGCACATTGCATGAGAATTCTTGTCTCTTTTACTGGCTCTAAATTTTCGTTGGGTGCGGCGCATTTAACCACATATGGAGCAACATGTGGCAACGTCTTGCTTGAAAGCATGTATAAAGTAAACCACGGAAATCGCTAGATGCACACGCTGGAAGTAAATATCCGCCCAAAATTTCATCGTCACCGACCTCTTAACTGCGTCCAGATTCTTATGACCACTACCAGGCCAAGCAAAAAATCCAATTGAACAACCCTTTTCAATATTTTTATCAAATGATTGTGACATGCTGGGTAATGTCATGGATTTAACATTGAAGTCAATGGAAAGAGATTTACTAGCCTGAACCCTTGATAGATAAAATGGAGTTATCTCCCTTCTAATCCATGCTCCCTCTCTTGAGAGAGCGAGAGAGAGGGGGAGGGGGGTGGGTGGTAACGTCCACTCGACACAAACTAGGTCATTTCGGGACACTAGCATATGGTTCAATTTTATTGCAATAATTAGCTTGCGTGTAGGGGTCTTTAGCAGTGGGGGAGGGGGGAACCAGAGGACCCGGAAAAAAACCCACAAGGTTGGACAGGCGACCCTACTCCTAGTCACGTACAACCAGGGAATCGAAACCACGCTTTATGATGGCCATTTAGTACATACAATCAAAACTGTCATTTTGACAATGATTCTGTTGTTATTATAATCAAGCCAACAATATCTATGGTTTGTTACTTTCCAGCAAAAATATTTACTGTCAAAAATAGGTAATCATTTAAATAAAGTGCTGTAAACAGCAAAAGGCACATACGGCCAGAACGACAGCTCTAAGTATTCCATGAATAACTTGTAATGAGGGTATAATTATTTAATTGAATATGTACATGTATTAGGTTAATATGGTGTCATTGTCAGGGATATAAAATCATCTTCAATATTACTGTATACAAGTTAATACTGAATGAGTTTGATATCGGTTCACATATTCTATATTCTGAGTAATAAAAGTTTTAACAAACAAAACTGCATGCATATTAACACGATTGCTCTGAAATAATTACAGACAGCCAACAAGAAACATATTTATACAATTCAAATATAGGCTGTCAGGCAATGAAACATACACCCATCAGAACCTAAGTTGTCCAACAGATACATGTATGAGCCATAGCACCAATATCAATTTCAAAGAGAGAGAGAGAGAGAGAGAGAGATTTAACACCCGCTCGACACAAACTAGGTCATTACAGGACTAACACATGGTTCAATTTTATTTCAATAATTTGCTTGCGCGTAGGGGTCTTTAGCTGTGAGCTGTGGGGGGACCCGGAGAAAAAAACGGAGGTTGGACAAGCAACCCTACCCTTTGTCACGTACAAGCGGGAAATCGAAATAACGCCACTTTACTCAATGCCAGCCCTTATGTCCTAATGCGTACACATTAAACTACTCGGTCGCCCAAACCTCCAAAGAAAAAGAAAGTTTTGGTTGAATTCGATGAAACCGTCTACACTTCCTTCTGCTGCGATGGATAATCTAAGGAAGAATCCTGCTGTTGGAACTATACAAAATCTTGCTGTGAGAACTAAACTAAAAACAAATTCTGCTGTGATGACTATTGTGACGAAAAAATTCTGCTGTGGTTGCTATTCTGACAAACAATTCTGCTGTGATGGCTATTCCGACGAAATATTCTGCTGAGATGGATAATCTAACTAAATTCCTGCTGTGATGTATAATCCAAAGAAAAATCATGCTGTTAGGACCAATCTATAATACATTCTGCTGTGATGGCTATACAGACGAAAAATTCTGCTTTAAACGATAGTCTAACGAAAATTCCTGCTCTGATGAATAATCTAAATAAAAATCCTGCTCTGATGAATAATCTAAAGAAAAACCCTGCTGTTGAGACCAGTCTATAGAAAATCCTGCTGTGAAAACCAATCTGAAAACAAATTCTGCTGTGATGGCTATCTGACGAAATATTCTGCTGTGATGGATAATCGAACGAAATCCCTGATGTGCTGTTGGGACTAATCTATAGAAAATTCTACTGTGATGTCTATTCTGACGAAAAATTCGGCTGTAATGGCCATTCTGACGAAATATTCTCTTGTGATGGATAATCTAATGAAAATTCCTGCTGTTATGGATAATTTAAAGAAATATCCTGCTGTTGGGACTAAACTTTAGAAAATCCTGCTGTGAGAACCAATCTGAATTTCTTTTTGCTGTGATGGTTAATCTGATGAAAAATCCTGCTGTGATGGATGGATAATTTAAAGAAAATTGTGCTGTGATGAATAATCTAACGAAAAATCCTGCTGTTGGTACCAATCTTGCCGAACATGCATCCATCAGCTAAACTACTTTTAAAGGCCAAACCTGTTCAACTTGTCTCTACTGGTCGGGACTCTTTTAGATTTCAAGCGCTGGTTTTATGGAATAATCTTCCATTTAGTATATGATCGTGTACATCTCTATTTAAAAAACAAAAAAAAAAAAAAAAACAACTTCAGGCGTTCATTGAAACAGACTTTGACTGACTCTTGTATACTGTTAATATGTCCATAATTTGCTGGTTGTTTTTTTGTTATTTTTATTTTATATGATTACATTGTCACTCACTTTGCAAAGTGCCCATGAACACGTTATATGAAAGGACGCATTATAATTATGTTGTAATAATAATAATTACACTGTAATAATAATAAATATGCTGTAATAATAATAATTATGCTGTAATAATAATAAAATGTGTTGTAATAATAGTCTATAGAAAATCTTGCTGTTTGGACCAATCTAAAGACATTCCTGTTGTGAAGTTAAGATATTTTCTTGTCGCACTAGTTATAATTGTTTCAGTAGAAATATAGTCTACCTATTAAGCAAACGTGCCTTTTCAAAAAGAACAAGATGACTAGTCATCAACATCCCGCGCCCTTGCACTTGTTTGGAAGAAATAAGGAAAAATAACTTCTTTATGCTATTGGTAATGTATACATGTAGCTGTTTGAGCCAATCAATGAAAGAATAGTACATTTGCCAATACCCAAATAACCTAGAACAGGAATCATATATCCTATAATTTGTGCAATGTATCATTACGATTGTACTGCAGACATTTACGCTGGCATGTAAATGATTTAGTACAATCCTCACATTTATTCATCTTTCTTCCTCTCTGTAACAGTAATAAATGTACATGTATACAAGAAAGGTTTTTAAAATTAATGATGAATAGTTGAATGTGTATTTAAATGAGTTTTATGAGTAAATGATTTACTACAAACATCTCTTCTCCTTTAGGAATGTCCAGAAACTGATGAGAAAATGGTTTATGAAAGCATAACAATGAAGCGGCAAAATATAGATATTCAAGTAACAATTATACAAAAAAGTGAACTTAACAAAATACAATATGTTGATCATGTTAGACTTTCGTAAAGTAAATAATGAGTGAAGCATATACTATAACTGAAAAAAAATGGTATTACAGGTGCACATAATGTAAGTTCTACATCCTCTTATTTTGAATTTCTCAGATTTGATAATTTTATGTGTTTCGAGAAATTCCTAAATAGCAAAAGGCACAACTAATGTAATAGGTTGATGTGTGTACAAAGTTTCAGAAAAATATCTTGAATGGTTTATGAGATATGCTCCGGAAACAAAATTGTACACCAAAAACTAAGTCAAATTTGTTTCCATGGAAACACACAAAATATCAATCCCATAAATTCCTAAATAGCAAAAGGCACAACTACTGTAATCGGTAGATGTCTATACAAAGTTTCAAAAAGATATCTTGAATGGTTTATTAGATATGCTCCGGAAACAAAATTATACACCAAAAACTAAGTCAAATTTGTTTCCATGGAAACACAAAAAATATAAATCCCCAAAATTCCTAAATAGCAAAAGGCACAACTACTGTAATAGGTTGATGTGTGTGCAAAGTTTCAGAAAGATATCTTGAACAGTTTATAAGATATGCTCTGGAAAAAAAATTGTACACCAAAAACTAAGTCATTTTTGTTTCCATGGAAATGGAAACACAAAAAATATAAATCTCAGAAATTCCTAAATAGCAAAAGGCACAACTACTGTAATGGGTAGATGTCTGTACAAAGTTTCATAAAGATATCTTGAACGGTTTATGATATATGCTCCGGAAACAAAATTATACACCAAAAAAGAAGTCAAATTTGTTTCCATGGAAACACAAAAAAATATAAATCCCAGAAATTCCTAAATAGCAAAAGGCACAACTACTGTAATAGGTTGATATGTGTGCAAAGTTTCAGAAATATATCTTGAACGGTTTATGAGATATGCTCCGGAAACGAAATCAGACCGGACGGACGGACGGACGGACGGACGGACGGACGAACCCCGTTTCAATATCCCTCCCTAACTTCGTTCGGCGCGGGATAATAAAGGAACACTATGCAGACATTAGACACAACAAGCCATACATTTCAATTTAAAAGGACATAAAAGTGATCTCTTACTTTGAGCTTGTACAGTTTTGTTTCAGTTGACTGATCTCGTCGGTGATTAAAGTCAACCAACGATCTATGGGTAAGACACCACTTGGCCAGAGGGCACGTCATTGTATTCCTTTATTGTATTTTCTAAGTGTGATTCGTATAGTCTGGATTTCTATTATTAATACGGGATGTGAAGCTGCTGTTGAAGTTCTTGAACAGGTTAATATATTTTCACTCTCTTATAAATACCGTCCAAAAACTCAACATGCCTGTGGGTAAAATTTGGTCGTCTTCTGTTAATGTATTGACGATCTTGTTAGCCTTTTTGTCAGATTTGCTTTCCTTCCCAAAATTGGTTATTTTAAGCCATAACTGCGTGTATATTAAGGAAACCGAATGTTTGGCTAACCAAAACATATTTATCGAAGGCCTGTCAGCAGGAAACATGCAAGTTTTCGTTGCACTAATAGATCATTCAGGGAAGTCGAGGGTATGTAAGAATGGTGTAATTAAAATAATAAATGATTCAAAATTATTATGTACAGAGTAAATAGTAAGCGTTTTTGAAGGCAAAGAAATGACGTGAAACGAAATAGAGCGTAACGACTAGGGCCAAAACTAAATGTATGTTAAAAGTGTTATTATACATCATAGAAAATATCTAATACCTAAGATGCAAAATACAAATGCCGTTATAAAATACAGAATGCCGTTAATGTAAAATTCAAATGTCAAATTACAAATGTTTTTTTTAAAAAATCCACTAACGTTACAAACAACATAACCTATTCACATATATATACACTTCAACAAAACAACTTTGCCAATTGACATGTGTCTTTTGTCTTTTAACAGTGTGAGATCTTGGGGTCAACGGTCAAAGCTAGTTAAATTTTCAAAATTTTCTCCGGGAGAGCGAGGCCCACATTGAGGCCAGCCACCAAAGGTAGGCTATATTGGACCATTGACGTTTCTGTATTCCTTGAGTGAAATAGCAGGAAATGGCGTTTGCAGCAGTTAAATTTTCAAACTTTTCTCCCGACGGTCCTGTCTCCGTGGATTGTAATCGATTGATTTGTTGATTGAAATTCGAGTCAGCCATCTTAATTATAGGCTATATTAGACCGCCGCCGTCTGTTAACCCGACATTTTTTCAGGCACTTCGCATTCTGCCCCCCCCCCCCACTAACTGTTATCGATCCCGTGTACTTTGATTGACTATAATTGTGTACGAGGCCCCGCCTTTATGTGTTAAAGACGTCACATTTAAAACAACCTGATTAAAATACAGATCTATATTTCGTTTCCTTTTTTAAATTTTCGATGGCCTACATTACATGAAGATCTGCCCATTTGTTGGGGGGGGGGGGGGCGTGTCAGAGGTCATACGAGCGGCTTTTGACCTATGACGTCAGATATTTGATTATCCAATCAGCATTGATGTTTCTAGTGGATTACCCACAGTTCCGTGCAGCTCACGCCAAAAGCTCGCCGTAACAGGCCGTTTCCTTGGCTAATCCCTCACATCACCCAGAACACGTCAATGATAACAATTCTTCCAGATCCTATGTGACACTACGTTGTCGTTAAATAGGTGAATTATGAATTACTTCTACGTTGTATATACAGCCCGTGACACTAGGGTGACACTTATCTAGTCAGGACGTTTACGTTGTGCATATTATGATCAATTAACTTTGGAACACTTTTAAGTTAACTATGTTTTTATATTTTTATAATATCCATAATAAAACGGTTATATACCGGAAACTAAACACACAGTTATGACATTAAATATAAGCTAAACATAAGTTCTCTCTCCCCAGTTTGTGTTTACAAACAGATTACCACTAACATCATTCCCTCTACCTCTCGACCCCACCATTTCGTAGGACAAGTTTACTGACGGAACCCCATAACATCATATGGCTCTCCTACGACTTAACGGGGCGGTCTATTCCAAGTGTCTAAATGATAACCGACTGATGTCTATTTCCCAGCCTCTCAGCCGAGGAGGCTGTGGGTATAATATTCCCCTGGGAACTCTGAATGATATCTTCTCTAGGATCACTCAATGATGTTTGAAGGGAAAGTTAACCCCGCTCTTGAGTCATGTATTGAGCCCCGGGAAATTGACCAGGTACTTCTTTTATAGAATTGGTCAGCTGTACAGACGCTACCCTGGATTTAAGCCCATTGTACTAACATGGACACAAGGAGGACAGTTGCCCGCGTGTCTAAAGCATAGGATTACCATAGCTGGATTATCAGACTATGATGTCATTGCCCGATTTTAAACTACCAGACTTATCCTTGTTAACCTAGTTCTCGCTGTCATTGATACAAGCTAACGACTTCAATACATTAACCGGAGCATCTTTTACAGACCCTATAGTTTTATACCTAGTGTAGTAAAGACAAGTAAAACAAAATTTTGGACTGTAAAAAACGAAACGAAATAGGATCTGTGTTTTAATCAGATCGAATTTAAAATATCGGAGAAAGCAATCTATTATCGCTTCGATTTAAAAGGATGGGATTTTTACCCGTGGGGCAGGGTAAGCTTACTCTTCCGGACACCTGTTACCACTGTTTGTCGTGTATTTTGTACACGAGGAGCAGTCCATTTGCTGATTACACTATTTTGCTTGAATACACTATTTTGCCTATAACGTTTTTTTAGGACTTCGAATTCTGTCTTATGGTTTGGATTGTTCGTACTTGGTTTTATTTTATTTATGCTTAGTTGTAGTTGGATGTCGCAGAAATGTTATAAATAACAATAATCAATCGTTGTTTTGAAGAAAAATTGTCAATTTTGCTTACTTCAAGCCCGATGTGATTCGCGTTGGTTTTTTCAAGAAGAAACTATATAGCACCACCTCTTATCTAGAAACACGGAGGGTTGAGAGATGAGGTTTCTTATCTACCTATGCACATTGCACCCCATCATGTACTTACTGACAAGGATAAACCGAAAACAATACCTGACTCTATACACAACCTATTGGGAATACATATTGGAAAAACGTATTTTAATTGGTTCTCCCATCATTTTTTTTTTTAGAATGTATGCCACGTTTCAGTTGGCAACCCATCTTTTGTTTTGTTCATACAAATACCGCTCTCGGGACTTTTCAGTGTGGCTTCACCGATCCAGTGTACACGTTGGCGTGTACATAATGGGGGCCCCTTGACAATTGGAAGTTGAAATAAGAGTAGATTTGGGTAGATTTATGTGGATTTGGGGTAAATTGTGCTGTTCGTAGTCAAGACAGTTGTTGGCTTGTAGACCATTGAATCACATTTCACATGCTACTTATTATTTTGTTTTGTTTTGTTTAGTTTCTTGTTTTAATTACAATTGTCATATAGTGTGTTAATTAATACATTAAATTAAATATATCATACCTTAAGCCATGAGCTTGCTTTCAGATTAATATCCCACTGGTCTATATGGACTAAGATTGTGAGCATGTCCTTGCCTGGGTTATAATCAGTATGCACGCTCATTTAATCTATGGTAACGCTGAATTGGGACATAAAACCAGAAACCCAGAGGCACAATCATCATTACCTCTTGAGGAGATAGTAGACAGCGTGTGTTAAAAACGTATTTTTGTTATTTATGTAAGTCATTTTATGTTCAGTATATTTCATTTCTAAAATGTTGTTCGGCTAGATATAGTACGCTGATGTAATCTTCATGTAATTCATATGTAAGTTTTGTTCAGCTAAATATTACGCTGATTTAATATTTTACGAATTTCTATAAAAGATCGTTCACATTCGATACCATAACCTTTCGGTGTTCATATTTTAATTATTATTATTACCATATTTTTTGAGTCATTTTAAATATTATTAAAATATATTTTTACTCATTTAGTCAATTTATTAATTGTTAACATTTAGTTACATAAGAAAATTAGCCAATGTTTATGAACCAGGGTTACCGGAAACATATTTAACCATGGCTTCTACTAAAACCGCTTCGATTATTAAATAAACAGGATTTTCATGAAAATCACATCCCCACATTAGTTTTAATACAAAAATTGTAGCACTAATCTTAATACATGCCAAGTTTAGTTGTAATTCATTAAATAAATCGTACACATACCCATTTGATTGGAAATAAGCATACAGCAATCAGATTTCTGCACCATTATTGCATAATGAAAACAAAAAATACAATACCATTAACTAATGAAATCCCTTATTTCGTATGTAGGTAAGCGTATACATCTATTAAATAGCTTTTTCTTTTTACTTTCAGTTTTAAAAAGACAGGATGGCATTCTACTCCTTAGTAGATAAGATGTCATTACTAAGATCCATCGTCATTAATAAAGGTATCCTGACCCTTTACATTCATTAATAAATTAAAGGCACGTCATTAACATATATTTCCAAAATAAATAAACATGTGCTATTATAATGTTATTAATTAAGGATGTATTATGGGAGATTAGATAAAGAGCTAGCAGTTCTCACTACAATAGTTAAAAACTAGATAATGTAATGGGAATTTGCTGAAAATTTCAGTCAAATTGAGCCTCAATCATCATTGCTAAAAACGATAGTCTCGATTTTCCATTCATTATTAAATCATGAATGGAAGTCGAACTGCAAATAAGAACCTAATCCAATAAACATCGCAGACTAGCGATGGCATCGAGAGTTGATTATGGTCTGGATAAGTTAAGTAATGTCTAATTAATAAGTTAGATAACATTTCAGGCCTAAAGAAAAACATGCAATAGGCAGATTTAACTCTTGCATAATGTATGTTTAATAAAGCACAATTTCTGAGAAATTAGAATTATTAAATAATAAGACGCAATGAAAACACAGAGACACACATCAATTCTGAATTTAAAGAGATCAATAAGGTTCCCTTCCATTTCGACTACGTACCATTTCGACTACACCCCAACTCATCGGCAATGAACTATTCCGATTATTAAGAGATGTAATTAAGGTAATGATTATTGTTAGAATAGCCTATTCGTTATATTTTATAGCTTGTTTTCTTTAACATCAAAGCAAAAATATCATCTCGGAGTACATTTTTGTTAGTGACAAGTATTTGTAATATTTGGAGATTTCAAATTTTGTAATTGTCGGCGACGTCACCCTTGGTCGAAGTGGACGTAAAACTCCAGGAACGAACGAACCAAATTTTGTACATAATATCATTTATTGTATTGGACGTTAAATCTGTAATAAACAACAAGTTTTGTACAATTAATCTTTAAGTTCACTATCATTCAGTCAAAATTGTTGTTATCTGATTAGAATTCCTTTATTTATTTTCAAATTCGGGAATTTGTAAGTAGAAATATGTGTTTATTTATTAACAATAACACAGTTTTGTGTGTATATGGAGGGACTTCGTGAAGTGGAATTCGTAGTTTCTCAGGGGGATAAATCGCAAGTCTTGCTGGATGGATATGTGTATAGAAACTAATGAGCGCGGTGAATGTATTCATTGGAAGTGTGAAACGGCAACCTGTAGTGGAAAATTTACCACAATGGATATATATGTTCGAAATGTTTCAAACCACAACCACCACCTAGAAAATGAAGACCAGATCAAAATTAATAGTAGCCCCAGAAAACGTCCACTAGAAGAAACGAAACCTGTGCAATTAATTTACACCGAAGAACTTGCTCAAATACCTATGAATTGGGATGAACTACTATATTATATTTGGACTACTGGTGCTACACGTATGCTAATGGGATAGATGAGTGGAAGCATCTACTTACGAATGTCTACTAGCAGTATTTGGACTACCAGTGCTTTGTAAATATTTGGTCATCCGCTGTAGCCTAAATGGGATGCTTTATGGAAGAATCTATATTAGCTATAGAGAGGGTATATAATTAGGGATAATAAAACCACCAGACCATAATATGTTGTTATAAGTTGTAGTCGATATGGGACGTAGGCGAAAATAATAATGTCTACGGTCTAGTGGTTTTATTATTTCTACTTATATATCCTCTCTATAGCTAAATTAGATTCTTCCATAAAACACCCCATTTAGACTACAGTGTATAACAGATTATAAGGTCTAGATTCTTTCATACAAACAATATTAAAACAAACAAAAAAAGAATGAAAAAGTAAGTAATATAGAAATCGTATAAAATAAGTAAAAATACAAGATGGAAAACATTCTCTTTTTTTTAAAAGTAATATAGATCAGACAAAGTAATTTACATGAAGATAGAAACACACACACAGTAGTCCAAAATGTACATAACACCGATAGTCCAAATACAGTAGTTCATCCAAATTTTAACAAATGTCCTATAGCATTCAAATATTGAATTGGTATCTTTTCTTTATTTGTAAGTTCGGTCTGCAGTCTTTGTAGTCTATTGTCTATTTCCTTATACACCTGTTTTCGTTTGGTGGTGCCGATCCTAAGGTCAGTGGGGCATATTTAGATCGTTCGCACTTCTCAATATTTCGAATTATGTTAATAAATCTATAGAGTTAGGATGAATGTGTGGTATGGTTTTATTCAATCTTGAGTAGATAAGTTCTAGCTTGGGATTAGTTCTATGTCAGCCATGTAACCATAAAACAGTGTTAAGGAATAAATAAAGCAATATTTCTACTTCCGAGGTCCCGAATTTGAAAATAAACACAAAATTTATTATAAAGGAATTCTAATAAGATAAAAATTTCTTTTGACTGAATGATTTCGAAGAGTGAATGTACAAAATTTGGTTCGTCCGTTCCTGGGGTTTTACGTCCGCTTGCACATAGGGTGATATCGCACATTCCATTTATTTCCGAAGTGAAATTTTGTATACTACGTCAGGCGAAACGTGGAATCTATACATAGTGCTTCCATGTTAAGGAATAACCCATTAACCTTAGGATTCAGTAGAGTGGCAGTTGGGAAAGTGGCAAATATTTAATTTTCTTGTTGAAACCAAAACATTGAGGTTTTGAACGCTGGTAGAGACCCTGAAGAAAAGGAGGTAATTTTGTATCAGGTTATATCTGATTTAGCATGACGATCATACTCCGACAAAACATACTATTGACAATTTTCAATATGTTGTAAAGCCCATTAGCGTTTAAAAATAGCAAAAAATAATTTCCAGCTAATTTGGTAATAAATGTGTATTCTTTTGTAGGAAGGAGGACAAGGGTAGTTTTAATCTTAGCGATGTTTTTTACCACGATGACCATGTTCTTTTGGTATACCGGCGAATCCTACAAGAACAAAATTATGTATTTACCAAATAATTTCACATCATCACTGAGTGTTCAAGTATCCGATGAAAAGAAGTTGATGTATAATGAAGCGAAACCCAGTCACAGTATGACTTTAACAATAAGAACTACTAGCAAGCCGAGTTTTTTGAAGTTTCTATATTGTACCCTTTTGAGAACAGTTTCTATCTATTGGTCGAAACATCTAGGAAATGTTGCAATTATTCTGGACGAGGAATCGGTTTATAATAAACAACTAGAGAACAGTCTTAAAGCATATCAAGAAAAAATGGGAATTAATTTTGATTTTTACTATGAATCCCTTCCAAAGGATGCGAGGGTTTTGGGAGCGTTTCAAAAAGCTCCTGCTGGATATAATCGTCAGTTATATTCTAGTTTTTTAATGGATACTTTTATCAAAACATCGGTTATTGCATGGACAGACACCGATAGTAAATTTATCACCCCCGTCACAGTGGAAAATATTTTCAATGGCAACAAATTACGAGTGAAAGGCATGGATTCCAGCGTGTATCACGATTGGTTTCAGTCCTGGGACACAACAACCCGAAGAATGATTGGAAAACCCATGATGTCGGATTTCATGACGTATTTTCCAGTATATATTTGGAGGGACACGATAACTAATTGTAGGAATCATATTTTAAAATATATGAACGTTAAAGACATAGAACAGGCATATATTGTAGCTTCATCTGGACAGTTTTTGAGTTCAGTCAATGTTATTGTGAGTTATGCGTATTACTTTGAGCGAGAAAAATACGATTGGCATCTTGATATATTTAGGACCAGTTTACCCGAGTATAATAAATTACATTTAGCCGCTGGTCACGAACTTAATTCATCCCATTTGACCCCTGATCTCCACGTAACATTACATGATAAATATTACAAAGACCCTAAACAAAATATAAACATACGGGCATATTGTTCGGCAATTCACAACACCACCGTCAGCACTGACAGCAATATTAACTCAAAATGTCGGGAGTACAAAGATACAGTGATGTGGCCACTCTATGAATTCGAAAAAGGGAGAAATCATTTAAATTCTTGGTGTAAGGGAAATAACCCCGAATGTGTATCTTTAATTAATAAACATTATGATCGTGTGAGAAAACTAATTAAAGATGGTATTTACCTACTTGATCTGAGTAATGTCAAGGCTGTAGAGACATCGGCCATTACCCAAAACATAACATGTAAACCCTTCCTATAGGGATGGGTCAGAATTACATATGAAGACAATCAATGACCCCTATTTGAGGGCATTGTTGGTATATTTAAGCATTCTGATTTAAGTCTACTTTTTGAAAATACTATGCCCGCATGTCTTTTTAAAAATCACACGCAACAAATATGAGTCAAATTATACGAAGGAGAAGCCATTTTCCTAATCAGAAACGTGTTGTCGCCTACTTAAATTATTCAATTTACACAATTTGACGCTCAGGAAAAAAATGTTTTGTTTTTATACAGATATTATCTAAAGGTTTTTAAAATGTGTAACTGATTCATTTTATGGCTGAAAATATATTGGATTTTAAAATATGTATTAATATGGTGATATCTCCATATATTCTTGTTTTAAACTCAGGTGAAAATTAACGAATTTTAATATTGAAATAGTTATTGTTACAGTTGTTTTCATTATTGTTATTGTCATTGTTGGAATATATTTTCTGATTTTAACTCATTAATATACATTGATGAGTTCAACTGATTATAAAATCTATTTTATATAACAATGTTCTTGCATAAATAAAAGAAAAGATGTGCCTATGTAGTGATAGATTATAATGAATATAGATTCCCCTTGACCCCACTAAAAATGGATGCCGGTCGGGATAGTGAATGTGTTTACCAAAACAACACAAAACAAAAACAACAACCCTGCCCCCAAAACAAACCCACACAACTATTTACATTACAGTATAGGTAATCTGGCTAAATCAGACTTTATTCCAATTCATGTGAAGCACGTAAATTTATTCCCGATGTGACAGTTTGAGTTCCTGTTGTTTATAGTCCATTTGTTTCTTTTCCCTTTTAATTTTCTCGAATCGAAGAAACTGCTTTGAATTTGATGCCGGGGCCTGGTTTTAGTGATGTTATGGAGGATAGTTAAAGGGACTATCCCGATTTGAACAGAGTCGCAAAAATATAAGTCTTAGTACGTATGAAATTTAAGCGCCAAAATATAGAGGAATTGTGTATTTACCTCGTCTCAATATATCAGCTCAAAATATTGAGTTTGAACGTGAACGTCAAAATTCCTTATCTGGACACGTAACCTTTTTAAGATTTTGGGTCAATTTTTTCGTTGGGTGACCTGATAATCGACCCCCGTTCTTTTAGAGGTCTCTACAATGAATGACCCATGTGCCGTATAAAAAAAAGTATGGTTTTATCCAGACACCGCATAATACAAGCTTGGGACATCGGTCTCCATTTCCAGATAAAGACTGGCGGGTTTAAGTTGTTTGAAAACGTATTACATATATCGAGTTAGTTGATAGGCCCTAAGGTAGAGAATTTTAAAGGATTTTATCACAAAATTCAGCAGTTTAATTCTCCAAAATATTATCGGGATTGGCCCTTTAACGGTCATTATGGAATGAAAATTCAAGTTTATCTCCAAATTGCTATGGTGAATCTCAAAAACCTTTCGTGAAAACATTATCATATATTGTCTCCTCCGTGTAATAGAAAGCATCCAGTGGAACAAAAGAGATGTAATTGGAACTAACTTAAAGTCAATGGAAATTCACAGGCAGTTGGAAAATTAAATTAAACGTCTTACATTATCTAGACTAGTATACTACAGTAGGGACGAGGTATATCATGTCACAATGCTCACTAAAACTTTAGTTAATCTTTATGCAGCTTTCTATGCAACTAAAATGGTCATTTTACAGAATTATTAATTACACTTAAAGCGTTGTCGTTTTGAAAATACCAACTTCGTGGGTCCGAAAGTGACACCAACAGTGGTCAAAGGCAATCCCATGTGTTTGATTACACAGAATCTGACTAAATCACGAACAGCGGATAGGTAAAACAAGGAACTGTGTGACCTAGATTGCTACTAATGAAAACAAAATTACCAGAAATAAATGGTTGCCCATAACAAATGTCTTCCGGTGCATTCAAGTTAGTATTCATAAATTCATATCGCTTCAAGTTGGATTTATAAATGATAGCGCTATAGAATGTACAATTTAGTGATTTTAGGGTGGATATAAGCATCTAATAAAGCAAAATTATGTTCTATAATTTCACTAATGGTCCATTTCAACCCATATTGATGCTGTTATGTTGTCGTGAAAATGTGGGATCCTAATATCCAATATATAAGACATACAAATATGCAAAACCAATGAAGAAAGAAAAACATATCCTAAGTTACAATGCGGCAGTAAATAGTAATGGCTGATTCATAAAATAATAAAACATAAACGTGAAGAATGGGCTAATTAGGCGTAAACGATCGTCGTTCAGTTTGGGCTGTTCGCGTATTTCACCGAACATAATTGATTAGAAATTGAATATAATTCACTTTATATACACTTATTTCACATTAATATGTGCTTAAAGACCCGTTTATGGTCCCAAAAAATAGATGATAATATTAAAGATACAGACCCACCATTCCTAATATTCGTGCCACTCGATTGAGAACCAACTCAAAACTATTTATTCCCTCACCACAACCCTGGCTCTGATATCAGTCTAGGTGAAGCGATCGTTTACGCCCAGTAGTTGTAGTAGTAATACTATTCATTAATAATTTTCTAAAATCAATTGCAATGATTTCAAAAATATTTCGTGGAAACTCTTAATGATTTACTTTATAATAAACACAGATTTAGTATAAAAAATATTTTGTTCATTTCAAAAGTATGAAAAACAGTAAAACGCCTACATACGGTCTATCCTAAGGATACATAAGAACAAAAACACATATCAATAATAAATTTCTAAACATATCTATATCAGGAATAAAGAACTAGTAGAAAATACAATTTTTAATTAACCTTTAAGCTATATAGAACACATTTACAGTGTACGTGGGAATATTAAATACAAACAAAAATCAACATTGTAAATATTATGTTATTACTCTAGAATGAAAAAGTGGTAGAAAAATGAAAAAGTGGTAGAAAATTGAAACCACCTGGAATCTTTTGCATCTATTTGAACAGCATCGAATAAAAAGCTATTAGAAATATTAGAGAAATTTAAATTAAATATTTTAATTGAAATGGCCAGTAACTACTGTCAATCAATTTAGTAACCATATTCAGACATCTGATGGCTAAAATTGATAAATTTTAAAATAAAGGTAAATATATATCAGATTAAAATATATTTATTTCATTTAGAAAGGAATATGAATGGTGCTGACTATTCTATCTGATGATGAACATGATTGACGCATGATTACCACTTTCCAGTAATTACATAAAGTGATTGAACTTATAAAACACAGGAGTATAATATATACAAACTGACTATAACAATATAATATACATTTAAAATATGTTTAAGTAATTTATTATCAGAATAATCATGACTATCAATTTCAAATTGCATTTTAACATCCAACATATTTTATTTGAATAACCCCATTTAATTTTGTTGCAGTCATCATTACAAGTCTTGTCATTATTATTACAGTATGGGTCGTGTATTTAAAATTAGTGGCTAATTCATCAAAATATGACGGTAATGAAACTGAAAATCTGTTAATTTCTAAAGCCTGTCGACTTGAAATTATTTTTAAACGATAATTTAATTCATGATTATGAAAAAAGATCATCTATATACAAACATGTTAATGACGCAAGATTATTACCTTTTTGAGATAAATGTAAAAATAAGTTTGTTACTGAACAATTAAATCTATATCAAAGAAAATGACATGTGTATAACTATCCTCTTTAGCTAAATGTGGAACCATCATTTCTACCATCACTCTAACACGAGTTGGCGTACGTAGAAAAATGATCTAAATATTCTCCAACAGCATCAAAGCAAAATTTTAGCTGCTCCTGAAAAAATAATCAGATTTTATTCTAGAATATAGTTGAATTTGAACGTTGGAAACTAAAATAGGAATATTTACAAATATATGTTTAAAACTAAATTTATATTATATATTATAAATTATGACTTAGGAATCAGTACTAAGTAAACATGTGTTAAATATATCCAAATATTGTTATCAGTGTCAAGAAAGAGGGAAGCTACCCTGATTCGTATATCATGCCAGCATTAATTATAACAATATGAGACTCCATGTTAAATGAAAATAGCCACTAGGTATAAATAACATGACCATCATCCTAGGGGGGTTAAAAACGAAATGACAAACAGTGCAATTGGCACGAGTATTAATTATCCGGGAACTCAAGATGGTTTATTACGTGATGGTAGTTTGTATCCGTACACATTACAAATAAAAAATCATTAGTTCATTCCCTGTATCCAAATCAAAGTGTCATGGACACTTGACATGCTTTGAGAGTATGTTCACGGATGAAGAACTTATCGCCCCAACAGAACCACTGAGCTGCATGTGCGACACGCAATAGTGCCATACACGTGGGAGGGGTTCATTGTCAAATTTGACACTTCAAGGAAGGGTTGATGAAAACTGCCGCGTGCTGGTTTATCCTATCCATGTTTGCTTTTATATCCGTTCGTGCACAAGATTTACTGTGTATCTCTTTGCGAGTGAAATGGGGCCGTTAGATAAGCCGTCCTTATGAACTATTTATGTTCATGTGTAGGCAATCGGCCTGTTATTAACATACACTGGTTACCTCTAATAAAAACAGCAGTGTATTTCCGCAGTTTTGTATAGTTTCTGAATATCCCTACTTTTTTGAAGAGTATATATCTCGCCCAAAAATGCTTGTGTTTGATTGTTAACTGCATACCTTTTGGGGTAAAGGTAATAGTGGGCGTACAAAAATGTCAAAAATGACTAAAACTAAAGAATAACCATATCTATCCCTGTACTTACATAAGATGTAATAATCTGTGGTCTGGAAGCTCTAAGCTGTAGTATTGTCTGTAATACACTCACATCTTGTTCTATTGTTAATCTCTCTAATATAGCAGTCAATACACAAAATAAACCACTCTTATCTGCACCATTCCTACATGTAATATAATAAAAAAAAATACTCCTTGGTGTTTTATCCCGTCTATAACGTCAGATTGTCAAAATATGTTCTATATGAAAAAAATGGAAACGAAGACTGGTTAACAGCCTGCTACAAGCCAAGACGCCATTATAATAATGGACCTGGAAAGGTTTATGTCGTCATACTTGTCATTCTTAGAGGACACAACTGTAGAAAGTGACAGCGATTGTAAATTTTCGGGTAATTCTTTTGAATTTTTAAGAATACCCACAGGATGGGTGGAACAGGTTACAAGATGGGTCTAGACATAATGTACCCATCTTTATATTAACGAAAGCTACGTTCACTATTATGTCACCTGATGTGCATAAATTTGTTTTAATTTTATGTTGGTAATTTTTTTTTTACATCGTGGCTAGTACTTACATAACTGAAACAAGTCACCGGTCATATCTTCACGAAGAACCCACATACTCATTCTAACGAATGCAGGACGGAGGGACTGACAAGGACAGCTGTCTAGTCGTTCGGATGGCACGAAAAACCGAGGTCCAGTGTACACATTGGCGTGCACGTAAAAGATCCCTTGGCAGTTGGAATTCGATATAAGAGTAGGCCGTAGCGCCGCTGCCCGGGCAAAATTTCCCTCATAGCACACTGTATGGCGTATGCCCGTCTTCATTAGCCCAGGTTAGGAGCAGAACAGTAGGACGTTAAACCCCATTTCATTTCATTTCATTTCATTCTAACGAGGTAAGCAGTGTACAATTATATCTAACACATCTAAACTACTGTCAATATAAATACATTCTTACAGACAATGAACTGTGACTATAACCTCTCCGTCCGAAGATGACTTGATATTTTCTAGTAGATTGAAGATAAGACTTGCGGATTTTGGTGTTACACTGCCTGTGTTCCAGAATTTACAGCGGTAAATCTGAACGACTTTTCTTTGAAACTGAATAGTACAATAAATCGTTTTTAAAATACATTCAGAATTGGTTTTCTAAGCCTGTGTTTATATAAATATAAACTATATATAAAACATATAATTAAAGTGATATAGAAATCAATGTATGTTCTTGATTTAATCCAGGTTCCCATTTCTTGTCAATGTACATGTAGTTGTACATGAATATAGATCTAAAATAATGTATCTTAACAAACCGGAATTAGAACAATGCAAAAATAAAACAGGGACACTAGTGTCCCAAAAACCTGTTGCCTAAAATAAAAAAAACCAAATCCGGATAGAATGCACATGCAGTCTGCATTATCCCAAAAGATACGAACAGCAGGTATAAGTACAAATGGGATAACAAGCTAGTACTTATTCAAACCCAAACGACAATGTAGTACAAGAAACGCATGGGCGGATCCCAATTTCAAACAATCACCTAAGTGAAATTTAACGAATCAAAATATGGCTAGTCTTTGAATTAAATTTCTTACATTATTTTTATATCTGATGCTACATGTTACAGTAGTATACAACCCACTTTCGTTTCCTTTTTCTTCTTCACGAACAACAGTAAATGGCCCACAATCCAAAGGGGTTCCTTCTGGTAGATACTCACCTGTATCCTGACAATATGAAAGTACATTAGAATGAGTCAAAGCTAGCCTCTCAGCACAGCCTTGTACCTAAATAGCCTAATCTCTTCTAGAAACAAGCTAAAATGCTTGTATTAACAAGCCCGTATGTCATCACCTTACCCACCCCTGGTTCACAATTGGTGTACTGATTTTCTAATTTCCCAACATTTTTTTTATGTTGTTCAGCTTTTAAGAAATGAAATGAAATGGGGTTTAACATCCTACTGTTCTGCTCCCATGCTGGGCTAATGAAGACGGGCCAGACCATTGGCTTTCCGAGAATCTCTGATATTTTCGTGCCCAATGCCTACTTGTGAAGGACAGTGCCCGTTGACTTTTCAGGTAAAATGTGTGGATGGGACATAAACCAAGGTCAAATCGTTTACACGACTACATCACTTGTTTAAGAGCCATGCTCGTTTATTACAAAACATTGGTAACATTTAACAGTTTGATTACACCCTAGAGACAACATCATCCATTTTGTTCTTATGGAGAAACCTATTTGATTAACACTGCAATCATTCCACATTTCACATCAATGTGTGGGTTTCATTGCTCATATTTAAACAAAAGAAATGGAAGAACTGACATCAGCATCTGCTGTTTCTTTAGAATCTATATCAATTATAATACTTGACTCCCACTCTACGACCATTCTCCAGAAATCTATAACAGTATTTGGTAATGGTGTCTGTGTTAATATATACGCTTGTTTCTTTCTGTAACTCTGTAAAACAAAATAAATAATATGACTTACGCCTGATGTTATTTTAGAATCTAGATTAATAATTGTATTTGACCGTTATTCTATCACCATTTTCCAGAAAACTACACCACAGTATCTGATAATGATGTTTTTGTGTCTTCCTGTAAGTTTATAATTATCAGACGGGAAACAATCAAACGTAGTTTGGGGTGGGGGGAGCTTGTAATTACAACTTTTAATATTCCTTTAAGTAACTTTCAAATGGTTCACCTAGTTGCAGAATAGTTGGTTATACCATCTGCCTCACGTGAATCTTCTGTATTTGACATAAATTTAAAAAGTGTGTTCATCTGTAAACTTCACACGCCCGTCTCCATTTCTAAACAAAACGTTTTGCACTGGATATGGATATACTGAACGAACAAGATTAAATCCATTTGAAGGAGGAAAAAGGAAAGTGCTTTAATAATATATTTTTGTTCAATTTAATCTATATTCAGTTTGATAATCTTAATTTAATTAACTGGCCAAAGAAACAAATTATGCTAATACGACCCTAAAACATAAGCTGATAACAACGTTATGTAAATTAAAAAAACACTTGCAGTGTTATTCTTCTTACCGGCAATAATACAGCGTTTATGTAATCTGTAGAATCAGGACCATGGTTATTTAAATATATGCGAACACTGTCGACTGTAATGAAAACAAATCACAATTGTTGCTTATTCAAATTATTATCAAAAGATATCATATCGGTATTTTGAATTTACACAGTTGACTTCTGTGCCGACTGACGGAAACTGGCCAACGACATATCAGGGAACTCAAACATGGCAAACAACGATTTTATCATTTGATAATTTTCCAGAAAGAAGGCTTACTAATAGTGTCTTGCCTTTCGTTTTATGGGGTTGTTGACAACAAATGCCTCCTGGTTTTATTACATACCCATTCGTATATAAATAAAGGTTAAAGAAGATTTACTGACCGGCTAGAACTGTCATGTCCCGATTCTTATTCCCATTTTCCTTTTCAAGAGCTGCATAAAAGCTATCTTTCTTTGTCTTAGGAATTAATTTCCCAAGCAACTGCAAAACAAAACGATAGGGAAATGATCATAAAATTCTCGATTTGGGCCATTGCATTTTGAGCCTTTCAAAATTCAATTTTACTTGTGATAACACAAAATATACACGACATTTCATCGGACTTAGAACTATACTATTTATCAGTGTTGATGTGCATCCTGTAATAAGCTAGCACTGTAGGAACTTACCTCAAACCTTTCTTGTAGCTCTGTTTTACCAGACGAACTTACGACCTGTAATAGTTTTTGATAGTCTCGCTGGTAAGACGGAACAGGAAAAGGATCCCCCGCCACGTGCCATTCAGTTAGAGCTTCATGTATAAATGTATACTGATCCTGAAATAAATCAAAATAACTATATTAAACGATTGTGGATACAAGCAGTTATGCAAAAACGTATGTATCCATTTACTGCAACACGGAATACGGTAGAAAATATAACTTAAATTATTACCAAATTTTGAACCATATTGACCCGTTCAGATCTCATCCTTGATACACACTGAACGACATCTACTGAACCTTCAGCTTTACCTTCTTCAATAAGATAATCTAAAGCTAAAAATGTTCCCGTTCTTCCTATACCAGCACTGGAATATAACATGTTAATACATATATAATAACATTTCTTCTATCAGATAACCTAAACCTATACTAGCACAGCAGTGTAATAATATATTAAAACAGCTCCATAATACCATTTCTTCTATAAGATAATCCAATGCTAGATATGTCCCTGTTCTGTCTGTAACACTACTGTAGTATAATATGTTAATGCAGGTTATAATATATAATAACATTTTTTTCTATTAGATAATCTAATGCCAGATAGTCCCCGTTCTGTCTATTTAAATCCAGTGAAGTGAGTTCCTAAATATCAAACTGTTGAACCTGTCATACACGCTATACTAAACTTATGCAGTCTGCCTACAATTAGTACAATTAACTCCAGTTGCGAACAGACACTAAACTGTTATAATATATATATATATATATATATATATATATATATATATATATATATATATATATATCATTTATTCTTTTAGATAACTTAAACGTAAACCAGCACTGTAGTATAACATCATAACGTCATATCATTATCTCATTTTTGGGTAATATCGGTCTATTATTCGTTAGTATTGGGTCATCAAGGGAGGTAATTAGACATCAAGACATTGACCATCACTTTGCCGTACATGTTTTCAAGTTTTCCACGAAATAACTCAATTTTTTATATATAATTTAAGTATTCTGTTAGTTTTTCATAATATCGAGTTAGTAAATGGTGGTATTTGGTAATATTTAGTGCTATTGGGTAGTATTGGGTAAATCGTCTTAACGCCATAGCATAAGTAATATACGCGTAAAATAACCCATGAACGTAGAAACCTTCTTGTCCACCTATAACAACACGGTTATGTAAGACAGTCACAAAAAACTGTTCGTTTAAAAGATGACATACATTGAACGCTCTTCTGAAAGATACTCTGACGCTGCCCCCTCTCCACCCTTCCTCAGATCAAGCATACCGATAGTCAAAGTCTAGTAATAACATCCCAAAGTAAAGTGGACCTATTTAAAAATTATTTTGATTTTTATATCACTATTAACGAACAATCGCTATATATATAGCAAATCAAGAACGATAAATGAATACGGCTTAACTGAAGACAATAGACATAAATAAATATATGAACCTGCAGTGTACGATCATTGGTCCAGGATGTGATGTTGGAGATTTGTTCACCTTGTTTCTGAATTCTACCAATGATGATGCATTAGCAGGAACACCTTTATCAGGCCAGGATGTATAATGGTATTGTTTAATGGTTCTAGTTTCACAATCATCCTACAGAATAATTTGAATTAGCCTTCGTTTAGGATAAAAGAATTATCGGCCACACCCATGTAACAATTCGAACTCTTTCCCAAAGTTATGAAGTCATGCTCTACAAACAGAATGTTCACGTCTGTAGATTAACTTACGTGTTCACGTACGTATAACTGATAATTAATGTCATTTTTGGACCAGGAGCTGGGCTCCAAGTGCTACCCATCTTGTTGGCCCTGTGCCCTTGTTATTTTTAATCTTATTCTTCAACATTCTTCGAAAGAAAACCTCAAGACCCCGTGAAGTCAAGTACGATCAACATGGGACATCAATCTTTAATATGACGTGAAAATCTGTTCATGATTCACGTACCATATAGTTAACAATGATTGTTTCCCGGTTTTTCAAAGCTGCATAATCGATTCTTTATTCTAAATAACAATTAAATCAAAATCTAAAATATTATACTAATGCATATTTAATTAATTTGACACAGGACTTACCTTGGTAACCTTTAATGTTCTTATGGTAAAATTTGCATTACAAACTTCATGTGACATTGTGATTGAAATTTTTCCAAATTTCTTAATCTCACCGGAATCGGGCCAATATTGTACACACTTTTTCTAAAATATACAAATTGCCGTAACCATAACCCAAACCGTTATGAATTATTATGTCTACTATAAAATAGTTTATTTATTTCGTGGTTTGCCATTTATTTGAATTTACTTTAAAATCCGGAGATGTTGGGGATTGTGGAGAAAGGTTGAATAATTCATTCTATAAAAAGTATTATACTATCTATTAAAAGAGGATGCTGTCAGGCTTACCACTCCTGATTCTGATAGATTGGTCAACATAAGTATTTTTCCTGATTTAACATCCCATATCATTCTCCAGAAATCATTAACAAAAACAGCTACAGGGCCTGGATAAATAAGTAAATAAATATTATGTTTTAACTGTTTATTACAAAACATACTTTCTATGCAAGTTTCAATCGACTATTCGCTGTTCGACCAATCATTTTTGCATAATAATATGCTTATAAATAGAGATATAAATTATCATGTTTTGTCTGTTTATTACACAACATACTTGATATGCATGTTTGAATCCAGAATCCACTGTTCGACAAATCATTTTTACAGATATGCTTATGAATAGAGATATAGAAAAATCTAGAAATCGGTATTTCACTGTCGGACAATAAGGTCACAAAGACTATATGCTATGGGACACATTGTCTGTCGGATATCTGCCCTATATCAAGACCGGTGACTGACAAATTCCCGACAGTAAAATACAGGCTTTATTTGTTACCGACCTTGAGAAGCTATATATCTTTTCTCAACACCCCCATACCCCTGCAACATAAAAATAAAAAAAAATCATATGACATACATACTTAAGCTATGACCAATTAAAGTTTATATTAGTTTCTATTGATTTCTTACCACCATTTTTTATTTTTTTCTTGGAAGTTCTTATATGTGAGTGGCTAAGTGGGTAAAACGCTGGCTCGTTAGCCTGGAGGTCGGGTGTTCGATCCCTGCATTAGCCGAGAAAGTTCATCGAGATTTTCCGGCGTGGTTTCCCCTTGTCAGTGATGCAGGACAGGGGGCCTGACAAAGACAGCCGTCTAGTCCTTCGGATGAGACAAAAACCGAGGTCCCGTGTATACATTGGAATGCATGTAAAAAATCCCTTGGAAGTTGGAATTCGATATAGGAGTAGGCGATAGTGCCGTTGCCCGGGCAATATTTCCCTCATAGAACACTGTATGGCGTATGCCCGTCTTCATTAGCCCAGTATAGGAGCAGAACAGTAGGACGTTAAACCCCATTTCATTTCATTTCATTTTCTTATATGTGACCTGTGAGGCTAAATGAATCGGAATGCGCAAAATCTGATATTGAGCTACAGACAAAACAAGTGAAAATATTGATTTTGGTCGAGATTTTCACAAAAATGGATCTATTAATACATGTATACTGTCTATCAAGCTAAAATATCAAAATAGCAATAAAACATTTTGAAACACCTTTATTTGGACGTTTTATGAGAGTACCGTATTCATAAATCTTTTTATTTCCTCAAAATTTTCAGCTAATTAGTTATTTGTTTTTGATTGCTGTCGGACGATGATATAATCCCCTTGCGTAATACCTGGCACCGTTGTGAAGCGTTACATCTCGAGTTTATAGATATGACCGAAATATTACCGATGGTAAAATTTTCATCGAGCTCAAACGAGTTTAAAAACGTCAAGAATCTTAGCCTGTTTCAAGTCAGCGCAGCGCAGCTTGTTCGCTGATTAGTCCAGACATCCCACCTGGCATATCATACATAAATTAATCAACTAGATTAATCCCGAAACTTGTCATTGAAAAATACTAATCAATTTTTCAGATGTAATCAATTACATAGTAACTACAGAGTTTACATAAAATAGCACACATTTTCTACTTTTGAAATGTTGTATCTTTAATTCATGAATTATTTCAATGGCGCTTTATCTATTTTTTTTCAACAGATCATTTACACTAACTCCTCTGTGATCCAGACATTTAAAAAAGCCCAATCATAATAACAATTCATAACAACAACCACAAAATTATATTAGAATAACATACGGTTATATAACAAGCATTTATGTAGTCTGAATTCGGATCATCGTTTTCAATATCTAGTTTAACCCTTGAATGGTCAACTGCAAATAAAAAGTAAATAAATCAAAGTGCCTTTATTAATTAATTTGTGTAGTCCTACAATATCTAGTTTAACCCTTGAATGGTCAACTGCAAATAAAAAGTAAATAAAAAGTAATAAAAAGATAATCAATGTAACATTCTTAATCTTGCCAACCCCACCAAATACTAAATTGACTAGGTTACGTATATTAAAAGAATAAGAATAAAAATGTCAAGGACGCGATTAATAAATCATTAGTAAATCGTAATACATGTACATAAATCAAAGTGCCTTTATTAATTAATTTGTGTAGTCCTACAATATAAAGTTTCTCAAAACGATATCTAAAGTTCCATACATGCACAAATTTTCTTGTATCTGTTCTTCGTTTTGTTCATAGCATTCAATGCAACTTCACAAGACATAATTAGACCACCTGGTAGATCCTGAAACAAAACCTATGCCATTGTAAAATTCTGTAAAGATATTGCACGTAATAAACCATAAACAATAGTCAAAATCGACAAAAACAGTAATTGGACTTCCGAAACTGGGAATTACAAATTAATAATAGTGAAATACACGTAGTATAAGGCGTGACCTATGTAAAGAGTTAACTCTCCGTGGCTCAAGGGATAACATTCTATATTGTAAAATTCCCCTTGCAAGGTCTCCATCGGATGAACCAACGCATACATTCATCCCCAAGCACTCTCAAATAAAGAATATATCTTACCACCTCAAATTCGGTTTGAAATGTTTCATCTTTCTTTTTTCGCTTTGTGTAAATCAACAAATCCTTCAAATCAATACGTGTAGATATACTTTGATCGTCATCAGTATCTGGTACTGCTATATTGACATAAGCGTTTTCTCCATTCGTATCATTTAAAACTGAAACATAGAATCATATATATTTCTACATGTACTGTATATTGAATATAGTTATATAAAAGTGTGACGTCCATGGCCCCTGTGCAATAAGAACATAATAAGTATTAAGAACGGACTAAGCATTACGCACAGTTGGTTCACAGTTTCAAAGTTCGGTCTGTGTCGCTTATTTTTCAGTTGTTCATGTTTTAGGAGTGCGGGTGTGTGTGTGTGTGTGTGTGGGGGGGGGGGGGTCGCCACACCACAAGTAAGTTAGCAGACTTTTGTACAGAATGTTCCAGGTGGTAGTGTTATTGTAACGGATGCCCAGTCTATTCATATATGGGTGTTGTTACGAGAAGTGACATTTGATGTTTAAGAGAGAAATAGGATACCTGCATGTGCACAATATCCGTCATAACTTATAGTAAAGTAGAGAGGTGGTTTGCATCTGAATTTCTAAAGCCAAAGGCGGAACGGTTTAGAACAACTCAGGGGCCAGAGGCTATCAGCGGTGTTACCAGATGATTTTTTTACAATGGAATAGACCAACAAGAACTTATTAGTAATTTATAAATATAAATTACTTTATTCTGAGCCAAGTTATCACTATTTGAAGTTTTGACAAGACGTGACAAATATATTGTTTATTACCGTAGCACCGTTACTTGTTAATCGAGACCCACACTGTTAAAATTATATGTATATTTACAGTTTTAAGTATAGTAAAAATACAGTGCAGGATTTGTCAAATCACATGGTTTGTTAACTTACATTTAAAAAGATGTCGATGCATATGAATACAAGGCTTATGTAAAATGACATCAAATTTAATGCAGTAATACAACCATATGTTAGTTTACATTATATGAGCTGTATATTAACAGAAATGCCGTTTGAAGTATTATTTTTACAGAAAATTGTAAATTTACTGTCAAATATCGGTTATTCCCCCTTGGACCACATATCGAATTTTTTGAAAAATATTGACTGTTCTGTCAGTCACTTTAGTCCATTTTAGAGAAATATGTTATTCAAAATCTGAATGCACCGAACTGGCTAATAAATACATACATACGCCATACATTGAGTTGTGTGGGACATTTTGTTTGGACGGTGTCATGCCACCTACTCTTCCATTGTAAGGAGCAAAACAGTAGCACATTAAACCCCATTTCATTTAATTTCTTTATTGTCTGCAATATCATCTCACGCAATTTCTTTACATTATCGAACGTTGTGTTACGTGCTCGGCTGAAAGTTCCGCAAAACTTTCTGTGTTCGCCAGGATAGAACCTAGGACTAATTAGCCAAGCGGGGACAAACACATTCCTTTTGGTAATGTTACCTTGGCAAATTACATAATATATAATTCTACAATAGTTATGAGATATTAATACATAAACTCTGTCAAAATACACAATATTCTTTTGTATTAAATGTTATTGTACAAATTTATGTAAATTAACATCATGATAATTTTACATGTACTCCATTTACAGATATGTAATTTTACCTTGGATGTATAATAGCTAGAGGTAAAGATACATTACAGACTGAAATAACATGCAATCTCAAAATACAGTTATAACGATGGCAATATTTCTGCCAGTTAAAAAAGGGTAAAAATACATAATAATGTATAATAATTTTAACAGTGCAGCCTCGCTTCTCCATTTCTAAATTAAATCATTAAATGGCGGTATAAATCTCTGCCATCCGGTGGGCTAGAGAGTTGATTACGGGCTTGTCATGTGAACAAATGTCTAAATAAAAACTATTTGAAGCCAAAATAAAATTAGGAAGATTTAGCACTCTTGATATAATGCATCATTACAGTATTTGTAGTTTTAATATCGCATAAATTGAAATATGTTATTAACATTACGATATTTTAAGTACGATATGTGAAAATAAATGACACATCAATTGAATTCCTCTAAATAAAACAACAATTCGTTACCATGTTCATGTAATCTAATATTGTTATCATCTATACCATCTGGATTCTTCTGTTTCCTTCTGCAATTAGAAATAAACACAAAAAGTGTAAGGCAAACAGCGTATATTTTTTTTCTAAAATTGATTAGTACTGCTTTATTAACACTGTTTCATTGGAGTGCTACCTTTCTTGTGAACCCAACTATCAGCTGCAATATTCCCCCGAGTTGCAGCCAGCAGACGTTAAACCTCAGTAGCACTAGTTATAGTAGTAACTGATATAATGTACCACAATAAACGAGCCTGGTTTAAAGGAGGCAAGTCTTTAACTCAATGTCATCCACAGTCTTCGACATTGCACACACGGTTTGGTATTGTTATCTTACCGTGAAAGGATGGGCTTACGATTTCCAATATTTAAGACAAAATGAAACTTTTAAAATTGGCACATGAATGCTTTCGGGTGCCATTTTTAATGAAGCGACTCGATAAACGAGGCTAAACATATCTCACAGGCGAATACTACCGGTGTAAACTGGCATAACCAGACGCCAAAGACTGCCATTCAATTTGGACTTATCGCGTATTTCGCTGAACATAACTGATTAGAAATTACAGTAAAATCAGAAACGATTTATTGAATGTAGATCAGTTTATATACATTCATATTATATTATTATATGCTTTGCGACCCATTTGTGTACATTTCTAGGTGCCAAAGAATAGAGTTTTAGCTCCTTTGATGAAGCTTTTCGGCTGAACGATTTACCAGGACTTTTACATTCTGCACTCTCTTCTATTATTTTAATTGGAGAAATTTCATAGCCCTAATTTATTAAAATCTAATAACTCACCTTTTGTGTTTAAAAACTAAAAAGACGACCAAACAACAAATTAATATTAGAAGTAACACAGATACAACTGTTGCTATAATAGCTGTATTATCATTAGCTGTAGGTATATTATCTGATACCACTGTAATAGAAAAATAGTAAAATCAAAATAGTAAATCAGTTGTTAAAATAAACCAAATCTATTTGACTTCGATGTTACTCAAAGCAAAAGGAACAGTATGTAGTTGGAAGAAACAGGTCAAAATCAAAGATGACACCCCAGCAAGTGAAACCGCTGAACGCACAAGGAAGCTTCTTTTTAAGTGGCGCAGAAAATATGATCATTATGAAGACTAACCATAATGTATTGACAAATCTGCATTTCACGAAAATGGTTATTTATAAAAAAAAGTTTTCCATCTGCTAACATTGAGATTTCTTGTAGCACATAGAAAAGCCTACAAACTTAATACATGTTTCACATTTTGCATTTCCAAAAAAAAAAAAAAAAAGCATTGGCTATAGCTCTAGAATGAAAGATCTGATGTGTACCAAAGTCGAACTCATCCATGAACTTTTGATCCTTGACACATATTTTAAGTTTCGTCTTATGAATCGGACAAAAATCATCACCACAAACTTTATTCATAGACATTTTGCGTAAAAGTCAGGGGGTGATGCGCATCAAAATTGAACTCATCCAAGAACTAGTGACACTCTTTTTAAGTTTCATCCAAATCGAATGAAAACTGTTGGCTCTAGACGGTCCACAACCTTAGTATTACATGCTATTACACAATTTCCATAAAGGGGATCGGCCATTTGACGTGAAGTTCCGGTCCGAGTTTTAGGAAATTCGCACTCACCCATGTAACGGTGATATATTTGAACAGTTTTAAAAAAAAGTGACATCTACAGAGTACAATCAGGGGGCATAATCCAGAAAGGTATGGTCCAATACGCGCCAATATCGAAAGGAATCCAGATCTTTAGGATTTAAATATATTTTTAAAGTTTCATCAAAATCGGATGATATTTCTGACCTCTAGATGGGGGCCAGTGAGAGCAATTCATAAGGCAACTATTTTAGTGTTATGTTGTGCACAGACGACCTTGACATCAACGGAAAGCAAGAATACGTCTCGCCGAAAGTCCTTGACATTGATAACGTTCGTGATGTCACAGTACACCCCAAAATGAAATTCACAGACTTGGAGAACAATCGGAATAAAGTATTTAGTAACGGTTGTGACCTCCTCTAGCGTCTCGTACTGCCACACAACGTCTTCTCATGGATCTCAGAACATTAGTAAACACTACCCGAGTAAGACGTCGCCACTGCTCAGCAAGAGCATGTTGAAGGTCCTGCAACGTCAGTGGTGAATTCACTTGCTGACGAACAAGTGACTTTACAATTTTATGAAATTAAAGGCTTCTTACTACTTACTATCGTTAGAAACACTTTAAAATTTATTTGACTTACAAGAAAAAAAATTTGTTGAAATTCATCAGTGTCAAGTTTTTAATTGGCTGAGTAATATATAACCGTTGTATTATGGATATTATAAAGATATAAAAACATAGTTAACCAACAAATTGTTCTAGAGTTAACTGATCATATACACAACGTGAAGTCAAAGTGAGTTCCTAATTGACTGTAGTGTCACATCTTGTGTACTTATTTATGTGGGGTGCGTCCCCCGCATTTACTAATGCCATTTAAAAGTTATACTTACGAGGCTTCGAACAGCTATGACCCTTTTTACCACCTATACATCCATAGGAACAATTCAATGACTTATGGTTACAAATTTCATCTACACAGATTTCAGTACAGTTTTTACTACAATCTTGGTCTACATCACATTCGTTTAGCTCCTTTGCTCCGTTCATTATTGGTTGACATATAGCGCCACATTCGATACCACAAAACAAACCAACATATCCCTGCTTACATTCATTACAAATACCATTAGATTTATTGCATCCATCATTACAATTACCAGAACACACAGAGTCACAGTTTGTACCATACCACCCTGGTTTACAGACAGAACAAGATCCATCAGATTTAGAACAGGTGATATTTAGACATCCTTCACTACATCTCTCCTGACAGTTTGTAGCATACCATCCGGATTTACAGATAGAACAAGATCCATTAGACTTAGTACATGTAGTGTTCAGACATCCTTCATTGCATCTCTGTTGACAGTTTGTACCATACCATCCTGGTTTACATACAGAACATGAACTGTCATTACATCTAACACAGTTGGTTGGACATGCTGTGGTGCATCTAGAGTCTTTATAACCATCCTTACATCCATCATTACATATTCCACTCTCTGGATTACATTCATTGCCAACACATGTATTACATGCTTTACATCTGGAGTTAGACACATTGTAATAACCATCACTGCATATACCTTTATAATAAATATATTTGCAATATAATTAATTGAATATTAGTATCTGGTAGGCATTAAATGAGAATTACAGTCTACAGCACAACTCCATTTGGCAGTACACCCATTATAAACAACATTGGTGTTAGAATAGCCACCTGTAGATAAAACTACAAAGGTGTCTTTTATAACACACTTTATTTTAAAGAGGTCCAGATTAAACGTGGTAGGATGGTTGTGGCTGACCGGATTGCAGCCAAGGACCCCAATATTAAAGGAGTCCCAAATTTGTCCCGTAAAAAGATATGTCATTTATTATGTTGTATATATTAGTGCCAAATAAATCTCTCTATCTACCATAGTGATATACAGATTGCAGTTGTGTGAGTGTGACGGGTAATAACGAATACTATGGCGCCTTTTCACTGTTGTAAGGGCCCTATAGTGACATTTTCAGCCACTGGCTCCATTACTCCAGCACTTCAGTCTTCACTCTATCATAAAAATATTCATATACCTGTATATATTTGAACTTCACATAAGGTAAGCACATCAGTAACATTAATAAAAAATGTTTTAGCTGATAATGATGTTGAAGAAGGTTGGTTACATTCTGTTATGTTATACACTGGGAGGATTTCTTGTGAGGTATCTTTATAACATGGTGTAGCTGACATAAACCCTGCTCCATTACACTGATCACTAGAACTTATCTTCAGTTCAAATCCTTTAAGTCTATGCTGCTCTGTAAAATACAATTATCTATAACAGTAAAATAATTTATGGCCACACTGCAGCTATGACTCGATGAAAAGCAACTCATCCGAAAGGAAAACTTGGATGTTGGCCAATTTGGTAAAGATCCCTTATGCCTTCATGAAATCTGATCTCTATCGTTCTCACAATGTTCTCCGGACACGTAATATATCTTTGGACCAGACAGTCCTAGAAAATAAACAGAGTTCATCCTCTCCGGTCAGAATGCTCAACGCCAAATTGGAAAATCATACCACACAAACATGCATCAGATTACATATATGTGTTCTTAGGAAAGAATATTGTATAAAATTCAAATGATAGTGATTTTACTTACCTGTAGCTCTGTTATATATTGTTATGTTGATGATATTGTAGATTTGTTGAAGATTGATACACCACCAACCTGCACTGCTTTCACTTGTATGCGTACAAGAAAGGCCTTGGAAATAATTAGTTTTAGTTTTACCATCTACTGCTTTAGATGACATTCCATTATAAGCTGTAGAACTTTGATTAGTCTGTTTACCAACTGCCACATTTTCACCACCTGTATATGAATGTTAACAAATTAGATCGATATTAACCAAAATTATCCAAAATGTCATGTCGATATATAGGTTTATTATTTCCTTAGAATGTGTTCGATTTAGAAACTTATTTTCTGATTGTAGACAACATGTCCACATTGGAACGATATGGGTTGCTCGGAATAAAAGGGAAAGGTACCCATAGGACAAAACACAATCATCGTTACTCCAAATTTCATCATGGGCCTATAAATCCGTCTTCATTAGCCCAGTATATGAGCAGAACAGTAGGACGTTAAACCCCATTTCATTTCCATCCCGTCATAACATTTAGTCAGTCTCAGAGTGTTTGGTGTATAGCTCGGTTGATGCTCTGACGAGTCATCTAAATATTGTTTATTTCTTCATTTTCTGACACTTGTACCTTACAGCGCCTCGACTTTTCACGAATATATACATTATACCTGGATTTATATTTTTTTTTCTACACAACAAGTTGTAATTTAGGGTTACAAGGATTTGGTTTCATTATTTTCTAAACTTTTAACATCTTTGTGTCTTGGGACATGGTGCAGTGCATCATGTATCATTCAAGGCATTATATTTGATTTTTTGGGGGTTTTTTTGTTGGTGATGTTGGTGATTTTTGTCCTTATCGACATTGGTGTTATTGTCGCTACTTTCAATTTTTATAGACATCAATTAAAGTTAATGACAGATTTGAATGAAACCAGCACTGTTTGAATATTACGTCATAAGTATATGAATTCCGGTTATTATTCATGAAGTTATTACGCTTTTTTTAGAATATAAAATTAATTGCAAGTTATTGGTTGATTTGGATGAAGCATATAAACAGTATATATATAAACAGTATTTTTGAGGAGGATATTAAACACGTTACAGCTTATTGTCGCAATCACGAAACTTTATATTATCGACAAGCAAGTCATAAAACGAGTTAGGTGAAACTTGTAAGATTGTTATTACATATTATGCTCTAAATATTTCTTAATAATTTCAATGAGACTTGTCAGGTGTTATTATTAATGGCCTATTTTGGTATTTATATATGTGCAGTTTGTTAATTGTGTGCAAATACTAGATATCATCATTCCACTATCCTTTTCCACTCGCCAGAGACGATCGGGTAGCTGGCTGTATTGGTGTATATTTCCTTTCTATTCGGGCTAAATGGTCACGGTTACTACACTAGTGTGAACTGCACGGAAATAACAGATCTACTCGCCTTTCAAAAATTACAAGTATAAAGCATGCAGCAGAAATATAGATCGATGTCCGACTAGCTTAACAAAATGGGGGTAGGGTGGTGGAGGAGTCAAGTTACTTCCGTCTAATTTACTCTACACAAATAATTTATTTAGTATCCTGGTGTTTAAAGGAGCTAAATCGCTAACATTTGGGACCTAGAAATTGACAAAAGTGGGTCGCAACGCATATAATACTGTAATATGAATGTATATAAACTGATTCACATTCAATGGTTTCCGTTTTTACTCCAATTTCAAATCAGTTATGTTCGGCGAAATAAGCCAGCAATCTCAAGCGAGTGCAAATTTCTAGCGTCTGGTTATTCCAGTCTACATACGCCGTTTGATTTGGTGCAATGTGTCTAGCCTCGTCCCTCGAGTCTTTTGATACAACGGGGGCTGAAGCGCATTATGGTACACGATTCGTGTACCAATGGTAAAATGTTTATTTTGTCTTAAATATTGGATATCAAAAGCCCATCTTTTTCCGGTAAGATCACAACATGAATGTTGATTTAATTTGACAAATAAATCGTGTTTTCAATGTTGAAGATTTTGGATGATATTGAGTTAGAGACTTAGCTCCTTTAAACAAATTTTGGTGCTTAACAAAATGGGGGTGGGGGGTGGTGGAGGAGTCCAGTTACTTCCGTCTAATTTTCTCTACACAAATAATTTATTAAATAAATAAACTTTGTTAATAGTCTGACCAACTAATATTTTCCAGTCTGCTGACGATATACTTACCTTTACAGACACCACATGTCTTCATACAGTTGTCTATATATGGTGATTGAACAGGGTATGTATTAACACATGATTGACAGTCAGTAGAGTTTCCATCTTTACACACATCTAACGCTGTAAATATAATATAACTACATGTATTATACTTTAATGCATGGTTGACTTTTATTTACATCTTTACATACATCTATTGTTGTAAATATAATATACACAGTATATATTTAATCATGCTGTAAATATAATATCAATGTATGTTTAACATACATCTATACAGTTAGTAGATCATTATGAGTCGTACAAATTATGGTGGTTTTCAAGATGTTTAACAGGTGCCCGTTAAAAATATCTTGCTATGAGGGGGCTACGGTGGCTAAGTGGGTAAGACGCTGGCTCTAAAAATCAGGAATCTTCTTCCTCTCTAGACCGAATGGTTCACAACAAATGCGAAAATAGGGTTCATCCTCCGGCTGGAAACCGAAATGTCTTGTCAATTGCGACCTTTAACATTCGGTTAAAACTTGTAGCCTCTATTGGATTCTCAAGATTTCAGAAGTTTGGGGCGGGGGGGGGGGGCTAACTCCAAGCAGAAGGTCACAGAACGCTGAACAAATGATATAATGAGAGAGAGAGAGAGAGAGAGGGGGAGAGAGGGATGTGGTTTAACGTCCACTCGACACAAACTAGGTCATTTTGGGACTAACGCATGGTTGAATTTTATTTCAATAATTCGCTTGCGCGTAGAGCTCTTTAGTAGTGGGAGGAAACCGGAGGGCCCGGAGAAAACCCACGAGGTTGGACAGGCGACCCTACTCGTTGTCACGCACAACCGGGGAATAGAAACAACGCCAGTTGACTCAATGACAGACCTTATGATACAGGGCGCACGTGCTAACCATTCGACCCCCCCCCCCTCCGACAATGCTTAAACGCAAATTCATTCAAAACCGTGGCTTCTATCGAGTTCATAATATTTTTGGAAAAGGCTTGAGAAATTTGAAATATTAGTCTCACACAACAACTTTTGGTCTTCGGAGGAATTATTAGTGAGCAGAAATTCGCCCGTATATCCGTTATCACTCGTCACATCAGTCAGTTATATAGAGAGATGACTCGTGTTTTCCTTTGGCGTTCGTCATTTCCGATTCAGTTAACCTGTATTACCCAGCTATCGTAGCAATGACTCTGTGTTAAAATTATATTTGGAATGTGTTTAACCAGCTCTATCACATATGTGATAATGACTGGCACCAATATTGTCCTTTAATAGAACTATATATGCGGTCCCCATTGCGGTTGATGCTATATATTACATGTATAACAAACCTGTTTTTAAAAATGACAGTTTAAACACATGATTTCTAACTTTGAACATTAATTTTGTTTCAGAAAAATAGTTTAGAGATGTATTTTGATTAACTCCTGCTATTCTGTTCACAGGTGTGCAAATGCTTAGAAGTCACGAATCCTGTAATTGATATATTCCAATAGATGGGGCGGATAAATGTAGATTTTATTGGTCAATCAATAGTGATTGGAGATTAATTGTAAGTAAGTTTCGTTCAATCTATTATATTAATACATGAGTTCAATATATAATAATAAATACTTACCAGCTACAAGGTGTATCAAATGTGATAAAACAATAATGACGAAAATCTTAGACATTTTTAAGTTCCCACGTCTTTATTATACTTAAATATAATAAGGAAGTAAATTCGTTTTAGACTAGATCAAATCTAATGTGGTGACTCGTCCTTTGTATTATTATAGAATTATAATAGCGATAAAATTATACACCAATTTTTATTCAATTCAGTCCAAGTAAAACCCACCCAGATAACATCATGACGTTGAATTTAAATTTACGTAAAATTGGTCGATCAGTTTACCATCATTTTGCTCGACCTTTCCTGACGTTTATCTTATGTAAAGTTTACGCCAATTTTACGTTATATTTACGTAATTTTCTAACGTAAATCTAACGTAAAGTTTATGTCATTATATATCGCAAACCTAAAGTAAACTTTACGTAAAGTTTACGTATGTCACTTTAGATTAGCGTCAGATAATGATGTAAAATACGTAAAATTCACATTAGATTAAAGATACATTATGGGAGATTAGATAACGAGTTGGCAGTTCTCACTATAATATTTAAAAACTAGCTAATGTAAAGGCAATTTGCTGAGAATTTCATTCAAATTTATCCACTATGACCGAGAATTAAGTGATTGAAATTTCCGCCTAGACTCGATCATCATTACTAAAGTCAGTACGATAAACATCATAGTCTCGATTATCCACTTAATCATTAAATCGTGAAGGAAAGTTATGCAGTAAATGGCTTATAATCCACTTAAGATTGCAGGCTAGAGATGCCATCGAGGATTGATTATTGTCTGATAGGTTAATTAATGTCTAATTAATAATTTAGATAACATTTCAGGCCTAAGGAAAGACCTGCAATAGACAGATTTAGATCTTGTATGCTACAGGATTATATACTTTATTTAAAAGACAAATATAAAGCAGATATTTAAATTTAAACAATTTGTATCCACAGCACTAAGTTTCTTTTAGAAAAAGAGTCAACATTAGCGATATGAAAGTGTGGAAGTACGCCCACACATTCAGCAGCATATCAGAAAGGAAAACTGTGATGTTGACCAAAAACTTTAGCCTCTAAAACGTTTGCGCAAGGCATTGATGGAATTGGGAGATAAATACTTCCCGTTTCGTATTTAGGGGGGGGGGGGTTGCCCATTTAACCATGCTTGAAACATTAGTCTCGAGTTGCTGGTAAATGAATTATGAAATGTTATTTAGATGTTTTTAACGTTTGAAGATTTTTAAAAGAACGGGAAATTAGTCTTGTTGCGGTATTTAGAGACGAGTGTCATCGGTAATTGAAATAATTCCGGCCTGCTATCCGAGACTAAATGATGGGTAACTCTGTAGCCTAAGATTGTAGTGGTTGCTATGTATACTGTTCTGACGTGTTGTCAACAAATGTCAATTTTGGCATAATGATATTTTCGATTCCCTCATTGTATTTTCAAGCGATTTCTTGTGACGAATGACTTATTATTAGGTAGATCATGCTAGTAAGACTTTGATCAAGGCGTGATTTAAAAAAAAAACAATCCACCTGATTAAGTAAAAATTGGCGAGTGAAGCTAGCCTACGAAAAAGAAAAGAAAACAAATTTGTCCATACTGTCACTACCTAGTTACGAATATAATTGGATACCAGAAAACAATTTTAATTAATTTATGACTGATTTTCTACTGTTTTATGTTTTTCAGAAATGTATTTTCATAAAAGATGATGTTTGAAAATTGTGTGATAGTCATATTTGCCAATAAAGATTTGAGTTGAGGAAGATCATTGAGCACAAAAATGAAAAAAGTAGGCCTACACTGTAATATTTATACGCAGTAGGCCTAATTTGTCTTGATAATTTAGATGGGGTTTATTGTCCATTCGATCACACTTTTCGACCAATCAGAATTGAGGAAATTTCTAAATTGTGCCACAATATGGGTCCACTCTGGAATGGAAAATTGCGGAACGCTGAATATCGACAGAGTTCGTCCTTTCATGTCAGTTGACTGTCAGAATTGACTGTCACAATATCAGACAAAAATATCTCAGGCCTACAGCTTATTAAAGATACATTATGGGAGATAAGATAAAGAGATGGCAGTTCTCGCTATAATAGTTAAAAACTAGATAGTGTAAATGTAATTTGCTGAAAATTTCAGTCAAATTGATCCACTATGAGCCGAGAAAGAAGCGGGTGAAATTTTTGCATAGTCTCGGTCATCATTGCTAAAATCATTAATATAAACAGCATAGTCTCGATTATCCACTTTTTCTGATTTAATTATCAACGGCCGTAAGCGGCATATAGGAATCTAATCCAGCCAACATCGAAGGCTAGCCTTGACATCGAGAGTTTATTATGGTCTGGATAAGTTAATTAATGTCTAATTGATAATTTAGATAACATTTCAGGCCTAAAGAAAGACTTGTAATAAGCAGATTTTGCTCTTGCATAATGCATGTTTAAGTATTGCTTTGGCCTACGTAGTGATGAATTTTGATTTGAGCTGCGTTTATATATAATTCTACTTTTAAAACAAGAGACAAATATATTCATAGCAGTATTTTATGATAAAAGTCATTTGAATTACAGTTCTACAGATTACACCACATACATGTAGATTACTATCTGATTTGACTAAAACTATATGAAACAGTCTTTATTCCTTTGCCATTTCGAGGGTAGGGTAGACGAGTGCACTTTTGAACAAAAGGTCTATCATTGAGTCTAGTGGCATAGTTTCGACCCCAAGTTTGTACATGGATGCCAAGGAGTAGTGTCGCCTGGCTACCATGTCCGTAAACAAAGCTTTCATAAATCTTTTTGTAACTTCTTTCTCATTACTCTGTTATGCTCTGTGTTTCCCTATTCTAAAGAACTGCTTTAGTCGTTATTTCTTAAATACACTGAATATATTAATATGATTTTTCAATGCAGTATCTGTAATGCTAAATCTCCGCAAAATATACAACCGTATAATAGAGGCAGTTAATTAAAAGAGAAAGATATTTTGTCGTGTTTCTAAAGCGATATCATTTGATCTGCTTAGCATACAGGATTTATAATAGTCGCACAGTTCAATTGTATATTTGTGGTTTTATTTTTTCGAACCAATAAAATATGGTGAACTATAAAAGTCGTAGATTCCAATTCTATATGGTGAACTATTTATTTGTTAATATTATCACGCGAAATTGCTGTGTCATGTGTCGAAAATCACATGTTTAGAGAGAGAGAGAGAGAGAGAGAGAGAGAGATTTAACATCTCATAGACGGTTTATAAGCATGATAAAATCCTCGACTTGGTTATTATCTCGTGCATTATCCTACACATAAAAAGACAAATGAATATAAATATATAAATGGCAAGTACGAGGTCAGCAATGCCGTAAAATGGAATATTAATACTATATTGCTATACACAGAGGCATAATGTGGTAATTGTCTGGTGCAGTTGCCTTTGTGCATTTGGAGGAGGTGGTTGGGGTAGTCTGCACATAATTATAATTAACTCGATCAATAACTCCCAAATATGATCATAGCTACATGTAAGATATCCACCATTAATCACGAAATGTGTATTACAAAAGTAGATAAAGTAGATAATATTTCATTGTAGATTACCGGTAAGTAATATATTATTATGGTCAATGCATCCATTTCTGCTAACCGATAACGGATTCCAAAATGTCCAATTTGAAATAGATGAATTAATGATGTAGATAAAATTGGATGTTCTCTAATTGTAAATCACACCACAGTATGTTTTAATATTACATTTACTGGCGCAGTTTGTTTAATAATCTTCATAACCTACAGGTATTCTTGACATTCTTAGATATTATATCTTTGTAGAGAAAGGCGAAAAATCAAATGCCCTTTAAATGGATCATCAGACAGATTCCTTCAAAAATTGATAAGGACAGCTTTCTACTCGTTCGGACGAAAACCGAGGTCCCGTGTACATGTGTGTGTTAGTTGTATTTTACGTCCGCTTCCACCGAGGTGATATCGCAGACAATCCCGTGTACACACTGGCGTGGACGTAAAAGATCTCTTGACAGTTGGAATTTGATATGAGAGTAGGCCGCAGTGCCGCTGTCCGGGACAAATTTCCCGCAGCCCAGTTCGGAGAAGAATAATAATAGGAAAGTGAAGAGAGTGGGCTATGCTATGTTAATAAATCTTATTTAAGACAAAAGCAATTATATTAAAACATTATAATAGGAATATGAATAGATACTACAGATTGAAAGCAATATGATACGGCAGTATTAAAACTCTATTCACATAATTGTTTGGAGCCTTCATCGGTTGAAATCTGAGGAAGAATTGACAGAAACATATCAATAATTGTATAAAGATAGGAATTAAACGAAAAGATGCGTCCTCGTCTCTACACCCTGTTGTTTTTGGTGTATTAGGAGCTGTATTCGGTGTGGCTGTAACTTCGGCTGTTGGAATTATCATATATTGCATATATTTCAAGAAGTAAGACGGTTACTATGAAATAAATTGTTTATAAAACAGTGTACATTGGTTTTACGCAAATGAATTCCATTTAAAACCAACAACTGAGTTTTGCCCTCTATGCCTATCTCACCATCTCTGGTTTGCACTATAATTGGTATTTGTACAGGAAAACAGTTATTTGTCGGCGATCATAGTTTGTCGTATTTTAATAATAAGTGCAATTACTTTTGGGTCATTATTTGTTAGACAAAACTCTTATCACAAATATTTTTTTTGTGACCGAACTCATCCATTGCTCCATGAATAGCAAATCCGTATGGCTTGAGCTTGTCATATCCATCGTTATGCAAAAATGAAGACTTTTCTCCGTGCTATCCCATCTGGATCCAGATGTCTTTAAGATGTCCAGTACCGTTTGCCTCATCACCACGTATTCATAATTCCGAATATCCTTTTCCACATTGTTTTGTAACCCAAGTTAAGTTCCAGGTTAATGACATTAATAATCGAATCGAAAGGAGCTATTTCACCAACATTTAAGTCTTTTTCGCAAATTCTCTTCAAAAGTCGCTTCAGGTGCCTTACACTGATCTTTATTCCATGATATCAAGCTCATAACAATCTTTAATTATGAATAACCTAGGTAAAAGGAGATGGAAATCAAATAGTCTCTAGAAATGAACGTAAAAGGTGCGGACCGGATCTAAGCCCGATTGTGCTCATGGGCTGTCTTGACGTGTGTCCGTGTTCCTAATGGGAACGTATCACAGTTGGTCACGGATAAAACCCACCCCACGACAATGGTCACGCCTACAAATTGTGGGACACTGTAGGACGGTCATAGATAACGCTAGGTCAGGCATAAAAATGGAACAGAAGGTGGATCAGGGGCCAGGCTAGATCACGCATAAAATATTATGGGTAACTCTTTGTCGCGCATAAAACTGGCGGGGCATAAGACTTGTGGGGGTACTCTAAATTGTCGAACATTCCGGGGGTGGGTCAGGCTAGGCCTCGCATAAATATGTTGGGCACTGTAGGTGGGTCATGGGTTAAAAGTTGGTGGGTTATGGGAACAATCAAGTTGGCAGAGCCCATTCCTGTATCACAAAATCATGTTTGAAGGAGCCAAGTCGCTAATATTTGGGACCTAGAAATTGACACAAGTGGGGCGCAACGCATACAATAATGTAATATGAATGTATATAAATTGATTTACATTCATTCGTTTCTGTTTTTACTGTAATTTCTAATCATTTTGTGCTTGATAACGATAAGAGAATACTTGTCGAAACGTCGTGCTATACTTATAAACCAGTGATTGTATTTCCATATAAACTGTGTTGTGTTTTTAATGTGTTCAATCGCTAAATGCCACTCAAGGATTAATTTCTAATCAGTTAAGTTCGGCGAAATATGCCAGTATTCTCAATCGGATTTCAATCTCTAGCGCCTGGTTATTCCAGTCTACGCCGTTAGTATTTATTGGGCATGCTCTCAAGATAAGAATATAGCGTCACAGTTTGACATGACATGTGGAATATGCCTAGCCTCGTTTTTCGAGTCCTTTATTACTAATAGCGATGAAACGCATTATGGTACACGATTAATGTACCAATTGTAAAATGTTTATTTTGTCTTAAATGTTGGATATCAGAAGGCCATCTTTTCCCGGTAAGACCACAACATCAGTGTTGATTTAAACCGACAAATAAATCGTGTTTTCAATGTCGAAGACTTTGGATGATATTGAGTTAGAGACTTAGCTACTTTAAATTGTGACCTAGCGCAATCCATGACCAACCTCGAGTGGCCCACTATATTTAAGCGTGGCCTAGCTTGATACATATTACACCAGTATTATGCACTCTTAAGACCAACTAGAAATCAGCCTGATTTCTTCATGTTTAGGAATTTGACCTCAAAGATAATGGAAGTTTGTTGAAGAGAATCTTGTCATCAACTTCTCAAAGATAATAAATTGTCACCCAATTATTATCTATTTAGATGGTGCAGTGTATAAGTGTCATATTACACTGCTCTATATTTAGAATATAAAAGCTAGATGATTTGGAAATCAGGTTCTGTGGGATTTTCAATTGAAATTAAAATTAAAAATGAATAAGAGAATAAAAGAAAATAATCAAATTGAATGTAGAAATAAACAAATTTAATAACAATTTAATATAATAATTATATCATGAAAATAAAATTGATTCAAATATTACATAAAGTAATAATTAGCTTATTTAATTAGATGTAGCATCTTGTTTTAGCCAGGGTATACAAACATAAATTTCAAATTTAAACCAAATCGGCTAAAAATTGTGACCTCTACACTGTTCACGAGCTCAAAACGTAATATTTCGTACAATCGGGGGCCATAATCCATGAAGTTACAGTCCGGTACATGCCAATATCGAAAGGAACCGAGATCTTAGGGGGATTAACCTATATTTCAAGTTGGTTCCCCCTTGTCAGTGATGCAGGACGGAGGGCCTGACAAGGACGGCTGTCTAGTCATTCGGATGAGACGAAAAACCGAGGTCCCGTGTACACATTGGCGTGCACGTAAAAGATCCCTTGACAGTTGGAATTCGATATAAGAGTAGGCCGTAGTGCCGCTGTCCGGGCAAAATTACCCTCATAGCACACTGTATGGCGTATGCCCGTCTTCATTAGCCCAGTTCGGAGCAAAACAGTAGGACGTTAAACCCTATTTCATTCATTCATTATATTTCAAGTTTCATTGAAATTGGATAAAAATTGTGACCTGAAGAGTGTTCACAAACAATTGTGGACGTCCGGACGGATGGACAGAGCCGACGACAATATACGTCCACATGAAAATGTCAGCGTATAAAAATGGATTCAAATATTACATAAAGTACCGGTAATAATATGCTTATTTAATGAGATGTAATATCTACAGCAACTTCTCTAAGCCAGGCTATAAAATATCTTACACTATTTTACTCATATACTTTGACATTGACCAATTTGATGTTATCCAATTAAATGATTTTGGACCTTTTTCCTGGGGAGATTAATATTCATAAGTAAAATAAGCGTTGTTGAGCACATTATCTTTGTATAACTCTTGCCAGTGGCATTTTACATTCATCTATGCATATTTATTTCCATAGAAAAGGGCCTATTGAGCCATCGTACATGTATTATATGTGACTACAAGGTACAATACTATTTACAAACTTATCAATTATTATTAAAGAAAATTTGATCCCAAAATATCTTATGTTCGTTCAAAAATATGAACATTTACAGATTTTTTAAATACAGGGAGAGGTTACCCCAAAACAATCTATTTGTTATTTAATATACAGCTTGAATATGAAATATATTTGGAAACAGGCGTTGTCATGCAAGAGACGCCAACATTTTGCAAGAGATGGACAGAGAACAAGCTTTAAAAACAAGTTTTTCGTACAATCAGGTATCATAATCCAGGCTGAAACGGTCCGAAGTATCGACTGGAACCCAGAACTTTGGGATATAAACATATAATCGGACAAGATAAAAACGTGATTTCTCGTAAAATTGGGGGTCATAAGACGGGAAATTAGGTCTGATTTGCGTGAATATCAAAAGGAACAGAGATATTTGTCGGTAATGAAATATTTAAAATACACTAAAATCTGATTAAGAGTAATAACTCGTTATGTAATTATCAGAAAATCATTGGAATTTGTTTGGCCCATGCTAACGTATATACAAAACACTTAATGTCATGTATTTAGCTGTTCAAGTTATCAAAATCATTGAAAATCAATATACTTGTTCGTCTCAAGACCTTAAACTCTGTGTATCAATCTAAAGTCAATCGAAACTATTATATATAGGCGTAAACACGGTGTATGAATATAAAATCAATCAGTTGATAACTATCTGGCAGCCATTATCAGAAATCGTTGAAAATCAACAGGCTTCTTCGTCTGATGACCTTAAAGACTGTGTATATATTTAAAGTCAATCGGATATTAACTTTAGCCCCTAGAGCGTCCACCAGATTTTTCAAAGTGATAAAGGGCGATATATGTAACTCTGGCAGTAATTATCGGAATTTGGTGAAAATCAATAGGATTCTTTGTAAACACGGATATTAATTTAAAGTCAATCAGATATTAAATTTACCTCTAAAGAGACCACAACCTTGTATTACATACTTTTAGGCTATTCTTCAAGTGTTATATTGAGTAATTTGTATATAATAGTGTTAAGCTGTTATCTATCAACCTCATCATCGATAATAAATATGATTTATATAAAAAAGAGCTTTTTATTTTAGAAATTAAAATGTTGTCATTTGATACTCACAATGGCAGGTTTATAGCTATCAACACTTATCTAACTGGACTATTTATATCAGCAATAATGCCACTCAAGTTGGACATATTGTTTAGATTAGCATTCCAGGCAATTAAAAATCAGTGAACCGGGCCAAACCCAAACATCCAAAATTTAGCTCTTTTTTCTAGATGGTCTCAGGACTGTATGCCTTGTGTTGCCCTGTTCTAAAGAACTGATTTAGTTGTTATTTCTTAAACACACTGAATATATTAATATGATTCTTCAATGCAGTATTGTTCAATTCCCACAAATATGCAATGGTAAAATAGACGCGATCCTTAAAAAGCGAAGAAAATTGGACACCTTTTATTATATCATAATAAGAAATTCTGTTTTGTTGCGAATAATACTTATTCGTAAAAATATAAAAAAATATCACAATCTAAACATTAATGCCTAAATTTGGCGAAATATCTCTCTACATAATGTTCACTAAAATAGCATGGTATTGTTAATCTTCGTTTCTATACATTGCGGAACAGCCCTAAATTCCCATTTCATAACTTTTCATTCACATCATATATTTTCGCATCACGTTTCCACAAGTAACTAGTACGTTGTGTGTAGTTAAAACGTGCATAAGGGAGCAAACTCTTGAAATACGCCAAACTAAAATCGCCGGAGAAAAACTTTATGAATTTTTCTAACCAAAATAAGTAGATCAGCATTATAAACTTTAATTTATATAGAAAACTTATTTTAAAGGAACCCTTGTTACTCTCAGCAGCTCGTTTCATTATAGATATGCTTGATAAAGTATTGAATCTTTTTCATCCCATTAGTTTTTTCGATAAAGGTTATCTATCGAAAAATTAAGCGTCGAAACAGAACATATATCTAAACATTGACATTGGATTGAACCTAGACCAGAAAAATGTGCTAATTCGTTGCTAAATACAATTTGTGAGTAATAAACATTGCATAATTGTTGTCAAAAGGTTCATCTAACAATCGTTATTTGCTGCTCTCACTAGGTCGGTTTGTTGTGGTAGGGTGACCCGTAGATGGAGAATTATCTCTACAGAAAGTTGGACTCAACACGGCGAATGTGCACGATTCAGTGGCTTGTCTCAATGTGATTTCTGTTTAACCACGCAGTATATGAGACTATTAATAGCCATCGCACGTGTAATTCTCTACACATATATCAACTATATATTACAGCCGTAAAAAATATAATGTTGACGATTCCGAATAGCAGTAAAATTTAGCTTTTTGGTCATTACAGCAGCTTTAGAAATTACATTCGTTTTATTTTTTAAATTGTTTATCATTAAATGTACCGTTAGGAGTGGCATCTTTTGGTTTAGTACAAATAATATCTATGAAACACTTTCGTTAGGCAAGAACATGATACTAGCAGTAGTTTCATTTTACTTTTACAAGGTTCTTAAAACAGTTGTTGAGTTGCTTAACATGGGTGTTTCTAAATTCAATTTCTTGTTCTGGCCTTCTGTTATGTTTCGTAAAAAAATAGTCTTTATTATCCCTACCTGTCAATCATACGTAGAATGGTCGGTAAACTGGTTAAGCGAGACTAATTTCAAAATAAGGGCACGTAACCTATTTTTTACTCACAAGTGCCCGGATGATATGGCCGACAGTCGTAACTATCTTTCGATGTATTATTTATAGATGGTTAAATGGCCATAGCTTATTAAGTATAACATGATCGTTTATTTAGTGACTATAAATCTGCGAAACTGAATTAAGCCTTGGTATATATTGTAGGGTTTGTATATTATAATAATATCAAAAATCTGACAAACAGATTACCAGTTATCAACAGTTCATGACACACATGATATCTACGATAAAGGCCGACAAACGGCGACAGACGACGAACGCTGTCGTCCCTAGTTTTCCGCCATAGCTGTCCCACACTGCAACGTCACACGTACATCTTAAGATATTACCGTAAAGTTATTAAAGAGATGAACAATGCATTACTGTATAAAGCAATACCCACATTTCCTCCCTCTTTCAGAAGGTAGTGGTTATAATAATAAATGGAAAATATAACATAAAATGCAAATATACGAATTGTATACTGAGTTACAAAATTCAAAATTATTGTATAAACATTAATTTTTATGAAAATATAAAGCAAATATCTAAACAGAAATTACCAGGTCCTTACTAACAATAATAGTTTTTCTATGAACACGATTCGTATTAGCAGAGGCGTAGCCGTGAAATATATATTGGGGGGGGGGGGCGCAACCCTAACCCCTAACCCTAACTCATTTTTAAAACCCCTAAAAAATATAAACAAACACCATGTGGTCATGCTGTCTACCAAGACACCGCGTGCAAAAGCATTATGGTTACGTTGCTGGCTGGTTTAGGCGATAATGTTTTTGGGTACCTACATGCGATTCACTCTGATAAATGGCAGAAAAAAATTAACAAAATATTACTGACAGGCTAACTAGACACAATTTATGGAACACAGTTACCTTTCACTTCACACATGTTTTCAGGATGATTATCTCTTTGTTTTATTTTAGCAGTATAAACCATATTGGGATATGTACAGGTTTTATATAGATATAATCTTAAATAATCCTAATAATTGTTGTAAATAAATAGGAGTTTGGGCCTACTATGTAAATTTTTGGTAGGTCCAAGTATATTCAGACCCCCACCCCACCCCCATCGAAAAACATTGGGGGTGGGGATATGTCTCATAAGAGACCATCCAACAACATCGCAATACCAAACACCGTCTCAGCAACCTACGTGAAGATAAACTCTCTGATCTGAAGGACCTCATGTCCCCAGCTGACTTCCATCAGTTCCGCACCAAGCAGCTAAAGTCCCTAGACAATCTAAGAGAAACGACTCGCTCCAACCATCTGAAGAAATTTAATAACCTCAAGACCACCCCGTCGTCCCCCACAACAACCAAGACAACCAAAGCAGATTTTCTTACTAAAACAGTCATCAACCTGAGCAGTCGCAACCTAACCGATGACCAGATCACACTACTGTCCCGAGGTCTGAAGTTCACCCCGACGAACCGTCCAGTCAACCATGATCAATTCATCACCAATATAGAGAGAGGCTTAAGACAGTTAGCACCTGGCGGGAAGATCGATTTTCTTAGACACCAAGTCACCAACCTCATAACTAAGTCTAAGACTCAACGACCATCCCACAACTTAACCCAGGCCCAAAATACAGCCCTCAAAGAGTTGAAGAAAGACCAGACTATCACTATAGTAGCTGCAGATAAAGGAAAATCAACTGTCATTATGGACAAAAGTGACTACCATGAAACCGTCTCCCTTATACTGTACGACCGCACCACCTACAGAAAGTTAAGAAAAGACCCAACTAAGGCCCACAATGACAACCACACAGCTCAACTCACTAACCTGAAGACCCAGAACCGACTAACACCTTCGCTTTTCTACAAGCTCAAACCCTCCCATCCAAGACCACCTTATGCCAGGGCAACCATCAAGACACACAAAAACCCCATCAAGCCAGATTATTAGTTTGTTCCCGTGACTCAGCTTATTATAACACCTCACAACACTTATCAAGACTGCTGTCCCCATTAGGCAAAGAAGCAGACTCCTTCATTAAAGATTCAAAAGACTTTTGCAACAAATTACAAAACCAACCCCATGATGTACAGATCTTATCTTATGATGTTATTGACTTATTCACCAATATCCCCCGTGAAGATGCCATAACAGCACTCCGACAGAGACTAAACAACTTAGAAACTCCATTAGAAACCAGTTTAACAGTCGAAGACATCATAGAACTAACCAAAGCATGCATCGAATCCACATACTTCGCATGGGGAGATGATTTTTATGAACAGACACATGGTTTACCAATGGGAAGTCCCCTTTCCCCAGTGCTTACCGAGATTTATTTGACAAACTTTGAAGAGGTGGCCCTGTCAAGATCACCTGTCCAGCCGATAGCTTGGTTTCGAAAAGTTGATGATACTTTCGTAATCCTTGACCAAAATGATGATCCAGACACCCTTCTCCAGCATTTAAACAACCAGAATAATAGAATTAAGTTCACTATTGAAAAAGAAAATAACCAGTGCCTACCCTTCTTAGACGTCCTTGTTACGAAAACAGACACAGGACTCACCACTAGTGTATACAGAAAACCTACCCATACCGACCAGTATATCCATTATGATTCGAACCACCCACATAGTGTCAAAAAGTCAACCATAACTACCCTAGCCCGTCGAGCCATCAATATATGTGACGACAACTCCCTCCCCAGTGAACTCACCCATATAGAAAGCATACTCTCCAATTTGAACGGATATCCGCCCCAGTTAGTCAAGAATACCATAAAAGAAACAAAAAAGAAAACCGTTGCTGAACAGCCCAAGCCAGATAAACCACCCATACGGATAACCATCCCGTTTCAAGGACGGTTATCGTACCACATCCGAAGGCTACTCGCAACGACAGGCATCCAAGTCATTTTTTCCAAAGGACGCACGCTTAAAGACCACCTGAAAGCGAATGGTAAACTGCAATCCACCATTCCACTGCCACCTAAAGGATGTGTCTATGAAGTTGTGTGCTCGTGTGATATGACATACATTGGTGAAACCCGACAACCCCTACCTAAAAGACTCGCCCAGCATAACTCAAGGTCCCCCACAGCAGAATCAGCAGTTGCCCAGCACCTCCAGTCCAATCTAGGCCACAAAATCCAGTCCTCTAAGACCCTAGCCCTCAACCAACACAACGAAAAGACGCGGAAAATCATGGAAGCAATACACATCAGGAGATCCAAACCAGACCTCAATCGCGACACAGGAATATTCCTCCCAAGAGCCTATGATGAACTAATTCTTAACTAATGTGTACATGCCTAGACTTCCATACGTGCTTAAGTTACTTAGTTCGCGTATCTTGTGTATTACTTGTTTATTCTCGTTATCCATTTGTAGAACTAATTTTAATAAGTGTGTGTGTCTAATGGGGAGGAGTGTGCAGGACATAATTACTTAGAAGCCTGTGGATAGGACTGTGGTGTGGCTTTCCATTATTTACATTTACCACTTATTTATGGTCATTTATGTAATTATCCTTTGTAAACAGTTAAGTGTCTCTTGTACTTATCCTAGGAATAAATGTATGTGTGAGTCTGTCGGAAGGAAGAATGTTGGACTATCATTAGGTGTGCTATGTTGTGTGCATTTTAATACTAATATTTTGTAATTCACTTAAATATGGCTTAACCATTTAATCCCTATGTAGCTCACTACTCCTCTGATGTTTTCGTAACATGTATGGCTTCCCTTTTGTTTGGTTTAATGGTATGTTTACCCCTATTATCAGTCCTTTATTATTCCCTTGATGTACCCTCACCTAGCCAATCACATCATGTATGGTTTCTCATTTGTCATGATTGGTTGTCCAATTAAAATTATTTACCCCTACAATCCGTCATATGTATATTGCCTTTGATCATGTTGTTTTTTAATCCTTTGATCTTGTTGTTGTCATGCATGGTTTCTGAATTGTTGTTATTGCTTGTCTATATATAATTGCTCTACACATTTGTTACTGTACTTGCTTGAAAACGTTGAGAGAATACTCTTCGAAACGTCGCCCAAATAAATCAGTAATTGTTCTTCCATAAGTATGTGTTATAGTTTATTGCTCTATCCAGTTACTAAATGCCTCTAAAAGATCTTCATCAGTTCTGTCAATTTCTTTAATCAATTTATTCTACAAAACAGAATAAGACCGCTTATCTGATGCAGGTAAATCACGAAAAACTTTAGAACACCAACCTGTTGGCAAAATCAAAGCCAAATTTCTCATTTTCTAATCAGCGGTCAAATCAAAAACCCATGATTTCACTTCATAAATGTCTTCTTTATACTGATAAAAAAGACATCAGCTTTGGGTCAAACATTGGCATCTTCATAGTACTACCGCACGCCATGATAATAGAGATCACAAATAGGTCACAAAAAATACATGAATGACATAGAACAGTTTACACTGGGATATACGGTAATCACATCACTATCAACCGCATCTTTTTACCTATGCCAAAAATTGTAGGGTTTTGGCCGAACAAACAACATCAACAACATGGTCAACAAAATGAGAAAGTATATTATAATAATATTAAACAGCTGACAAACAGATTACCAGTTATCAACAGTTCATGACACACATGATATCTACGATAAAGGCCGACGAACGCTATCTTCCCTAGTATTCCGCCATAGCGCTCCCACACTGCAACGTCAAACGTGCAGCTTGAGCTATTACCGTAAAGTTATTAAAGAGATGTACAATGCATTACCGTATAAAGCAATACCCACAATATATAGTGAAGAAATAACCTTGTTTGTGTCGAGTGGACGCACTCTCTCTCTCTCTCTCTCTCTCTCTCTCTCTCTCAGTAGACCAGGATTTTAGATAATAAAGGGTCTATCTGCTCAATATCTCGAATAAAAGATTTTTAGAGAAATAGATGATACACAAGCAAATGCATTTATAAGACACGTGCATTTATATAGACCTGAACCAATAAAGAAGCAAATTAAAGAAACGAACAGTTGTATACATGTATATAGTTCATTTAGCACAGGTATTTTAAAGCATTTGGTTTTTTATTTGTGTTGTCAGAATAAGTAAAGGAATGCAAGAGGAAAATAAGTACAAAATAGAGATAAATTAACAGCATTTAGCAAATCATGTCAAAATTTAACAAAACAACACATACAGACCCAATGTTAACAAGCAAAACATAATTTTCAATGAATTTTAATATATGAATATTGTACATGCCTTTAACTGACATAAAATAGACGTCTTCTCATATTAACAATATCGTCCCCAAGTATTTCTATGCAATGTTGCGTACATCCATTTAGTTTGATGGGAAATGTCCGGTATTTCTATTTATTCGGGTAGAATACAACAAACAAAAATTTAAAAGAGGATATTTCTGATGGTATATAAAATAGACGCCTTCTCATATTATCATCATATTGTTTACTTAATAACCTACTGGACACCGAGATTATAAAGATAACGAGGGTTGCTTTAATGTATTTTTTTTCTTTGGGTAGGTGGATGGGGAAGGGGGGGGGGGGGGCTAATTTTCTACTGAAACAAAACCTAATATCTAAATATGGCATGATATAGCGGATGAAGAATTAATCTCTTCTAATATTTTTCTAATGTACCCTTTCGACTAATGTAGCTTTTTCTAACTTGCCTTCATGTTTTACCGATCTAATGATATTTTATATTCAAATAAAATAACCTATTCTCTATAAATCCGAGAGAAGGTTTAAACATACATTATGCAAGAGCTAAATCTGTCTATTGCAGGTCTTTCTTTGGGCCTGAAATGTTATTTAAATTATTAATTAGACATTAATTAACCTATCCAGACCATAATCAACTCTAGATAGCATCGTTAGCCCGCGATCTTTAGTGGATTATGAGCCGATTTACTGCATAACTTTCCTTCACGATTTAACGATTAAATGGATAATCGATACTATGCTGTTTATTGTACTGACTTTAGTAATGATGATCGGGGCTAGGCAGAAATTTCAATCGCTCAGTTCTCGGTTCATAGTAGATCAATTTGAATGAAATTTTCAGCAAATTGCCTTTACATTATCTAGTTTTTAACTATTATAGTGAGAACTGCCACCTCGTTATCGAATCTCCCATAATGTATCTTTAAGCGGCTTCGCGTAGACAAAAAAGATTGTTTATCAACATGTGAGACCTAAGTTAATCACTTTCACCTGAACTGGCTTAAAATATTGACACAGTTACCGTATTCTTTTAAAAATGTGGAGATAATACAGATAGCTGTGTAAGGTTAAAATAATAAAAACAATTAGAACAGTTGATGATATTAACAACTTTTTTTTACACTAATATTGATCGGAACAGATGTTTTACATTTCGTTTCCTAAAATAAGACAACAATTACATCTTACATCTGAACCCCGCACAAAAAATATAAGCCCATGATAATCTTTCCAGAATTACCCCAGAGATGAACATAATTCAAACACCATTATTAATGAAATTGAAAAAAAAAAAAAAAAAAAAAAATACATAAATGCACGATAATCCTTCCCAGTTTCGGTTCATGAAATTATTGATAAAGTAATGTTTTTGTTTAACCATTTGACATGTTTCTTAATGGAACGACTCTGAAATCCGATAGAGTCAACTAAAATCCGCAATTTTGAAAAGACATAGGGTTTATCCTTATTACAAATCAATAATCCCACTTAGGTTGAAGTAGATTGTAAACATTTCGTGAATTTACTGATAAATTACATAAATTACTTATTGTGGACGTAATAAGTATAAGGTATTACAATTAGCGTATTTTTAACAGATCCACAGATACATCTAAAAAATATTTAACGATCACAAAGAAATGAAATGAAATGGGGTGAACGTCTTACTGTTCTGCTAATAAACTGCGCAAATGAAAACGGGCATACGCCATACAGTGTGCTATGAGGAAAATTTTGCCCGGGCAGCGGCAGTATAGCCTACTTTTATATCGAATTCCAACTGCCAAGGGATCTTTTTTTACGTGTACGCCAATGTATACACGGGACCTCAGTTTTTCGTACCATCTAAACAACTATAGACAGCTGTCCGTGTCAGTCCTTCCTTCCTGCACAACTGACAAGGGCAAACCACGTCGGAAAATCCTGATGAACTTTCTAGGCCAATGCAGGGATCGAACACGCGACCTCCAGGCTAGCGAGCCAGCGTCTTACCCACTTAGCAACCGTGGCTCCCGATCACAAAGAGCATCATATTCAACGAACGCAAAGAGCATCAGGTGGCACACAAATTAATTATAATTACGGTAAAAGCCAAACAATATTAAAATAATGGAAGGAAAACATAGGTGGGGTTGTGGACAATTATGTGATTATATGAAAATTTAAAGTGGCATTATTATTGCTGGTGAGGTCGACTTTAGTGACATTTATGAAAATGTTATTAATGTCTGTCCGAATACAGATGTTGCTATTTGGGTTTATTTATAGCCCAGATAGTGGGATTTCCTCCGCTTACTCATCTTTGAATTACGTCAAGCCAATGTGCATACCTTTGGGCCTAATATTATTGTTCTATCCGAATGACTGGAAACATTTTCTTTGTCAATTACTCGTCTGACAAGTAAACGCCGAAGTTTTTGTTCGGTCCACGTCGGGATTTGGATATAAACTTCAAGGTATACGAAGAATTATCAATGGCGCAATTTAGAAAATCTGGTGTTGATTCTACACCTGCTTTCTTCGGAAAAGATAAACGAACAGCATGTGCTATTAATAGTCAATAATGAATTGTATTTGGACGCTTTTTGTAAATTAGGTATTACTTCAAATGATATTGATGGCATACCACAAGATTTAGAACAAATTAATTTTTTTCAAATCATGTAGCAAAAACTATTTTTCAGATCGTAATCTCTTCGAATTATAGCATATTTTTGACAGCCGACATTTTTGTCAAGCTTACGAGTATCTACGATATTATGATTGTTTTTAAACCCAAACTTTTGATTTCCTGGAGTGCTCTAAAGAACAGTATTGGTGCCAGTCATTATCACATATGTGATAGAGCTGGTGAAACACATTCCAAATATAATTTTAACACAGAGATCTTTGCTACGATAGCTGAGTAATACAGGTTTCCTGAATCGGAAGTGACGAACGCCAAAGGAAAACACGATGTTATATGGGACTGTAAGAGGATACCTGACAATTCAATAAAATAATTGAATGTCATTAGATAAGAGAACACGGGAAAAATAGAAATAGTCCGTACATTTCCTTGTTTATATTCATTCTATACCTTATAAAAACATGGTAATGCACGGACTTTTTCTGTTTTTCGTTCGTGTTGACTTATCTAGTGGCAGTCAATTCTTTTTATGAATTGTCAGATATCGTCTCACAATCTCACACAACAACTTTTGGTCTTCGAAGGAATTATAAGTGAGCAGAAATTCGCCCGTTAACCCGTTATCACTCGTCACATCAGTCAGTTATATAGAGAGATGACTCGTGTTTTCCTTTGGCGTTCGTCACTTCCGATTCAGGAAACCTGTATTACTCAGCTATCGTAGCAATGATCTCTGTGTTAAAATTATATTTGGAATGTGTTTAACCAGCTCTATCACATATGTGATCATGACTGGCACCAATATTGTCCTTTAAGCATGCGATAACACCCACCTTGCAACGCTAAGCCCCCTTGATAATGTCAAACTATCATCGTAATATTGAGAGCTGGTTCGCCGGAGTGCTTAAAGCATGCGATCACGCAAACCATGCGAACATGGGCTCCCTTGATGACGTCAAATGTGTCCTAGATGGTTACGTAATATAGAGAGGTCGCTCACTGGAGAGAATGAATACTGAATAGAGTTTTTTTTTGTTGTTGTTTGTTTTGTTTTTTTTGAATGACGTCAAGTTTGTTAACGCAATGTGTGATGGGATTGATTGCAGATCGGATAAACAAACACACATGAGGTTATTGTAGGCTTACTTTTAATGATAAACGTGATTACGAAAATTTTGAAGTATTGAATTTTCTCGGAATATATTTAATATGAAATATAATTCAGGGGAATGTTTCCTGGCGTATGCTTTTCTATAGACCCAGTCTAAAAATTACGATCTATATATCGGAAAATTGGTGGCGACAATTGGGATGAAATTTATGGGTCGGACTTGGATGGTGAAGGAGCTCAAATTTCTAAAATACCAGATCTCTCTCCCGAAATTAACCACGGACACCCTATGGTATATATACGCCGAAGCAATTATACTGGCTGCTACGGTCAAACTAAATTACCAATCTCGTTTTAGGGACACACTCTAATCTTGGAATTCGGAATGTAACAACATCATATCACAACCTGTGAATGGTGTTTTCCTAATCATCAGGGGCGGATTGGGCCATCGGGCGATCGGGCGATCGCCCGAAGGGCCGTTCGGAGAAAACATGAAAAAAATAATTTTGTCCAATTCGTCTAATAAAACTTTTTCTGCTGAACATTATAGGGTGGTGGGGGGGGGGATCGGACCGGCCATGGAGCGATGATGATCATGTGTTGTATGTGGCCGGTGGCTTTAACGGGCCGCCACGCCATCACTGGAGCCTGGAATGGGCTGGTATAATAGACTTTCTGGACAAGGTGTGCTGGGTGAAGGCCGGAATTCGCAATCCTGCAATGGGGATTCGGAATTTCATCCGAAAATTTCATCGGATTCACCCGACACTGTCGCCCGCAAATTTACTAATTATTAAGTCACCTACACCCATCCCAAACTTAGGCTGCCTATCTAAAGCTCACATTCTGGGAAGTATGACGTAGATGGGTCGCTGCGTGCAGTATGACCTGCACCCTGTTTGTGGGATACACCAGAAACGTCTGCCGATGGTTCGTAACTCCAATATTTGGCAGAGATTATAATCAGATATGCCACCAAATCGCATATTTGGGGTTAATTTTTCAAAATTTTCCAGGGGGAGAGCCACCGGACCCCCCGTCCGGGCTCCGCGGTCAGTAAAAGGGGCAGCTCCGACACGGGAGCCCGGGCCGGTTCCCGGCCCCAATCCGCCTCTGCTAATTATGTAAGAGCAGCACAGATCTGTTCTCCCAAACACAAAAAATTGAATTCATCAGACCGGAATGATGAAAAACGTTATTTTATGATGCTAAAATGAGGCTGTGGAAGAGGCACCGAAATACGTGTATCAGAGCCACTGAAAGCTATGGAAGTACGGAAGCGTATAGGGGTCAATAGCGCGAAAGATACCAGAATATTAATACGGTAGAATGTCTAGATATTGTTATTGTTACGATGATTTTATCACCCAAAAGACAGTTTTTGCCGAGTTAAATAACTTTGTAAATGCGCACGTTTGCGTTATGATATTGCTCTTCGGGAATTTTGACAACATATTCCATTATCACCGTATGCTGTGTCGACATATGATGACAACATTTAGAACGAAATAACGGCACACAACATGATGAACTGATTCAATTAACTCAGCAAAAATTGTCTTTTCAGGGATAAAATCACCTCAACAATCACAATATCTTGAATTACCATATTGATATCGCGGTATCTTTCGTGATATTGTCCCATATACGCTTCCATAGTTATGGGCCCTATTGGTTTTTGTTGATTTTCTTGTGTCGTTAATTGTCCAGACCTACTATCATGCTATAAAAAGCTGCATGTATCGCCAGCATTTCCAGTTAAAGGGGTGGTAAGTTTCACGACCTTTCAATATCCCCAATATAATCATTTATTTACGGTTGGAATTAGGTCTACAAGACAGTGTTTCAAGATTTGCCGAATTAAATAAATATTATTACATCACTGGCAAAATTTAAAGTTCTTTACATGTAAATGGAATTGACTTGTCGATACTAGATAATCTCTATAACAGTAATTCTTAGCAACTCACTCGTCTTAATTGGTCCAGTCGGTGCAAAAAGGTAGGAGTTAAACCCTGTTTCATTTCATTTCTTAGCAACGCAGTTTAGCGAATTCATGAAGTTTCTAACTATTTCAGAGGTAACATGGAATTCCTGATCTTATTCGACTTTTCGGTAATCTGATACCCGATAGCAACAATTAAGATTCTTCTCATGTCAGTGACTATCTTTTATTGGTTTAAGCGGTGTTCATTCGTCTTGAACCAATTCTTGTAATGAATTATTCACCCCACCAAAGAAAACATTTTTACTGTCAGTTCCAGACATCTGAGTGTGTTTTATTTACACCATTTACCTAATAAATTAACCATTCCTCTTTAACAGCGTTAGAAAGCAATTAACGGAACTATCTTTCTTAGTGTGATAAGCTAAAACATCTTGTTTTTTAATAGTTACACAAATCTTTGAGGATTCTACAAGTAATCCCCTCATTATGTATTTTAGTTACCCGTGATGCCGAATTACTAACCTAAACACGTGTGAAAATAATTGAATGACTTAAAATGAAGTAAAATGAAATGGGGTTTTACGTAACGTCATACCGTTCTGCTATGACCGGGCTAAAGAAGACGGGGAATGACTCAAAGGTCACGTGATCCATTTTAGTTTCTGTGGACCGCCATATACCTGTGGGCCCTAGTCCAATGGTGACATCAGGGTTGGGCCTGTTTCGCATAGCTGATCAGGGAGATGATTAGGGTTACACTGCAGTGGTTTCCAACCTTTTATGTACCATGCCCCACCTCAACAACGCAAATTATTTTGTGCCCGCCTTTGATAAATTGAATATTTATACGTCCTATTGTCGTCGCCCCTGTCCACAATGTGTTTGTGGGCCCTGTACAGGTCCCAATTTTTTATGCGCTTGATTTTGCCATTTGCACATATCAGACCATAACTTCCTGGATTATGGCACCTGATTATACGAAAAATCACTCTTTTTTTTTAGCTTGTTCTCTGTTCATCTCTTGCAAAATATTGGCGTATCTTGCATGAAAACCGCTGGTTTAAAAGTATATAAGAGAGAGAGGCGAAAATTCCATATTAAAGGAGTTATGGGACTCGAAAGGTGCATTTGGCGGCCATTTTGAATTTATGTAAATTAGGACCGTTCTTCGCCCGAAAATCAGAGAACATTGAAAATGTTGTAGAGGATGATACCACGAACATATCGGGACCAACTCTTATTTTGACTGGATATACTTTGAACCACCAAAACAGTGCTTCGAACTTCTCTCTGCAGTACTTGGACAAGATCGAGAGTATAAAAACGCAGCCATAAGACTAAAAGTACATAATGATTTTGTTTGGGGGGGGGGGGGGGTGTTTAGCCAAAATGCGACCGACTGATGCACATACCCCCAGTACGAGAGCCACGCACTACAGGTGCGAGTTTTCTAGGGGCCATGCACAGTAGCGAATCTAGAAGGTGGGAATAGGGGGTGGGGTGGGGTGGTTCCAAATCTAGCGCGCCATCCACAAACCCACCCCACAATGAATGTCAACAAAATACTGGCTATAACATTAAACGTCCCAGTAGAACATTGACAGTATTGTATAATAATATAGTTATTCGCCGATCGTTGTCTCGCCGGAAAGCACTTTTATCTAAAGTAGCTAAGTCTCTAACTCAATATCATCCAAAGTCTTCGACATTGAAAACACGAATTAATTGTTAATTTAAATCAGCATTGTTGTCGTTATCGTATCGTGAAAAGATGGGCTTCTGATATCTAACATTTAAGACAAAATAAACATTTTACCATTGGTACACGAATCGTGTACCATAATGCATTTCAGCACCATTTGTAATAAGGGACTCGAAGAACGAGGCTAAACATATTCAAAAAGTTATGTCAAACGGTGAGGCCATGTTCTTATCCGGAGAGCATGCGCATAAATACTATTGGTATACATGTAGACTGGAATAACCAGACGCTAGAGATTACCATTCGATTGACACTTCTGGCGTATTTGGCCGAACATAACTGATTTGAAATTAGAGTAAAAACGGAAACGATTGAATGTAAGTTAGTTTATATACATTCATATTACATTAAATATGCGTTGCGGCCCATTTGTGTCAATTTCCAGATACCAAATATTAGCGATTTAGCTCCTTTAAGTTGACATAAAGTTTATGTGATATATGATGATTGTGCCTATAACACTGAGCAACCTGAGAAAATTTTGAAAAATTTAGTCAATATCCTAGCATTTGAGGTCATTTTTGGGAGAAAGTCTTGTGGACGAGAGGACCAGAAATGTGAGCCAATGGGACAGAATCTCGAGATCTGTCCCTGTCAATTCCGCCTGTTTTGCAAGAGTTGATATCTCGGCTATTATTCTAGATATATTTAATTGACACGTATACTATTACTATCTCCCTGATAATATCTACAACATCGTTAACACAGTTCATCGCGTGCATTTTGCATACCGATAGTTCATTGGCCAATCACGCTATTTTACCGACATTTCGCCTAATAGTTTGGATGCAGCTATGGCGGGTGTGGCGCCAGGCAGGGTAAGCTTACTCTTCCGGACACCTGTTACCACTGTTTGTCGTGTATTTTGTACACGAGGAGCAGTCCATTTGCTGATTACACTATTTTGCTTGAATACACTATTTTGCCTATAACGTTTTTTAGGACTTCGAATTCTGTCTTATGGTTTGGATTGTTCGTACTTGGTTTTATTTTATTTGTATAGTCTGACGCCCCAAGACCCACACACCAGTATAACCGGGCAGTTCACTATAACCATGAAATTTCAGATATGTAACCGAGCTTTTAATTTTTCGGGACTGGGCCTGAAAATTTTAGTCAATGTCATGGCAAATGGAACCAAATTCTCGCTAACGAGAGGATAAGAAATGAGACAGAATCTTGTGGCCTATCTGTCAATTGCGCCTGTTTTGTGATTGTTTGTTTACCTCATTAATTCATTTAGTCTGAGACCGACTGCTGTGAGTACTTTTTTTGAGACCGACTATTTGTTTGCCATGGGGGAAAAACATTTCATAGAACAACATACTCACAACAGAATAAGAGTGACAAACATTTCTTCAAACATGACAAGCAGACATGGTTATTTTATATTATAATTTTGTGTGACGTATGCAATTTAGGCTCACGGATTCACGCAAATACATAGTATTTGGGGTCTATTCTGGCATTGTTTTTTACCTCATTAATTCATTAAGTCGCCGATGCATAATTTTGAGACCGACTGCAGTGACTGCACTTATTTTGAGACCGACTATTTTTCTCCCTGGGGGAAATTTTGTTCATAGACCAACATACTCACAACAGAATAAGAGTGAAACCCAACATTTTTTCAAACATGATAAGTTGACAAGGTTATTATATACTAAAGTTTTGCGTGAGTAGCGTGACGTATGCAGTGAGCACTTATTTTGATACCGACTGCACTGATTTCGCGACCGACTATTTTTCTTCCTAGGGGGTGTACCCCCCCCCCCCACCCCACATTTACGACCCTGTCATAAACTGATATATATCATTACTTGTTCTGATCAATGCTGCCTCTATGTTTATTAGATTGTTCAATTTTCGGTGTTCAGTGAACTTCTGTTTACACCAACCCATCTTTTTCATAAAACTTGTACGTGCGACCTAGGCCTCGGGTTGGTTTTAATATATATCTTTTTCAAATTTGGTTTGAAGCATGAGGGGTCAAGAGAAGACAAACTCTGTAGATTTTCAGCATCCCACGACATTGCTTTCCATATGTATGCTTCCATTCCCGCTTACAGCTTTTGTGTGGGTGTATTTTCTTGGGTTTTTTTTATGGCTATCTTTTACACCAGCGACTAATGAGGCGAATTGTTACAATTCCAAACATGATTAACAAATTACAAAAATAGTCGACAATTTAGCACTTTGTCATCCCATCATTAAATCTGAGATTAGTCTTACATTCTCGCGACTAGCTCAGATTTATTGGCGGCTTAAAAGTGATCCTTATCAAATTTTGTCAACATCCAAGGTTTCCTTTCGGATAAACTGCCGCCGGTGGCGATCATTTTTTTCGAGACATAATTGAATATAAACGTAATACATAGAATTTCTAAGTAAAGACGAGGATAATATTTCAGGCATCAATCATCTTTAGCTAACATCTAGATTGAGAATAATTTAATATACTGTCAAACCAGCATTTCAGTACTTTTTTGACGTGAATCGGTGTGAGCACTTCATGCAGCCCTTATGCAAATAAATATAAGATGCAGGCTTTACGTAATGATCGAGGAAAAGTGGAAAGTGAAAATGAAAGTGACCAGTAGTGTAATGCATATTCAACCAGGCCATGTTCGTGAAGCGTGATAGTGAAATGAATAAGTAACCCAGTAAATTTTAAAAGCTCGTCAAATCTTTTTGTGGTCGATTGGTTGCTCTGAATGTAGGCAGCTGCCTACACTGCCGAAAAGATAATCCGCCTCGGACTTTAAGCAATATATAGTATAAAAATATTAGAATTTCGTAATCACTATATGTATTCATGGAGCAATCTAATCTGTAACTAGATAGTTCTAATTGTAATACATCTAACTTTTATACGGTTGCTTTGGACTACGCAGCTGCCTACACTGCCGCATCTAACTTTTATATCCCCCCCCCCCTTAAAAAAACCCAACAACAACAAAAAAAAAAAAAAAGCAAAAAAAGCAAGACGATCGCACTTAAAATCACAACTGAGTTATTATCTAATGACGGGTTACACATCTGCAATCATTAATGTTTTTGTTTATTAGAAATTATTTAGCGTCCAAAACAATATGCAGGCTATTATGGACAGGTCGATGGAATTATGGTTCTTATATTAATGAAGGAGTATTAAAATAAAAGGGTAAACATGTGCAATCATTAAAAGCGGTGTTATAAATAACGCGTCTTCACTCTCCAAGAGTCACATGGGCAGTCAATACAAATGGTAAAAGTAACGTACGTTGAAAGAGTTTAAAACTTTATTTTGTTTTACAAATTCAAACTGTATCAATAATTCACTTAATTAAAATCTTTATATAGTTTTTCCAAATTCAAACTTAATTTCATCTGTATATAGTTTTACAAATCGAAACTGTATTAATAATTCACTTAATTAAATCTGTATATAGTTTTACAAATTGAAACTGTATTTATAATTCACTTTATTAAATCTCTAAAGATGATTAATTAAGTCTCAGACAAATTATGAAATTTTTATGGCGTTAAGCATAATGTATGTGTCAAGAGTTATTACTATGTAATGCTTTATATAGAAGGTTCAATACTCAATGTTATTCTGGTTCAGTATTATACAAGTATCTACAAGTGATTAAAATCTGTTAATGTATCAATAACTAATTCAAAGAAGTGTTGCCAAACATAATTATACAATTATAATAAACAAAGATGCAACTGTTGGTAAGTATTTGTACACGCGGTGTTTCAGTCGGTTAGTCGAACACTAAAGTGAGATGGTAGCGGTAATATACGAAGCCAATCTATTAAACATGTATATATATATATATATATATATATATATATATATATATATAACGGCCCGATAACCTGTTATTGGTTCATGGAGCAAGTCCTGATTCCAGACAGCTTCCTTTAATACTTCTATCACATCACGACAAACACAGTCAGATCTCTCCATTTAGCTTGCTCCTCGTGAATATTTAATACACAGCTGACGAAAACAAGATCATAAAGAGAAGTTGGTTCTCGTGTTTAAGTATTAAATACTTGACAACGATTCCATTCTGTTTAGTGATGGAATCTCATCATTTTTAAACGGACGAGGAACTGTTTTGGATCCATACTGGAAAAAGGTAAATTAATTTCATTTTTAAAAAAAAAAATATTTAAAACTGATATTGGCGTATATATCAGTATCCTTATACATTTATTGAACATATACCAGTATTTATTTTCGGAAATTGATTAATGATTGCAAATAAGTACATGGATGAATTGATTTACTTATCTCTGGACAGTTTTGTGTACCATAATTAATGTAACTTTTTCAGAAAGTAATAACTTCACAAAAGCCGGAAAATCTTACGATTTGTAAGTTTGTTCGTGAGATTTAACGTCCGCTTCCACCGAGGGTGATATCACAGACAAGAATTTAAGATTCTTTTAATGTGTACTTTTATAGTTAGATCTATAAATTGTATGGAAATCTTGGATGTAAAAGTCAGATTGTTGTGATAAAAGTGCACAATTTCTCAGAGAAAAAAAACAAAACAACATTTATTGATATTTCCAATGCATCGCGCACGAAATTGCGTCGATATAGAAACCCCCAGGGAATTCCTATTTCTATTTAAAGTAGCAATTTACTAATTCAGAAAAAACCACGTTCAGCCTTTGCACGTTGTTTAAAACATGCTATATTATTGTCATCTACAAACTTATTGAATTATACAAAATTCCACATTTGTCAAGTACAACGTTCGAAATTGGTAGGCTACCAATAGCGTTGGTTTCCAGTAAGTGATGTCATAGAGAGATAAACAATGGGCATTATTCATGTACCAAACCTGAACATACATATTCAACAATAGTTAAGCTTAAAAGCTGGTTTATGACCACAAATTATTCTGGCTTGACTATACTTAAATTACCACTTTAACAGTTTCGTATTTTATTATGTCCGTTTATGTTTTTCAGATCAGATTTTTTAATAGAACACAGTTATACCTCGGTTGATCATCCTCATCTAAACTGTCCTCTGATATATATGCCACGTAGTACAATCCCAGGGAAAATCTGGTGTAATGGTAACAGCGACCATGGAATGAGACCATGCTTGATTTGGCTGATTAGACCCATCAATTCCTGGGAAAAGACATGGGTGACAAATCGTGGTCTGCGATGCTAATTTTCACTGAACAAACAAAATCTTTACGAAGCCGAATTCTCTGATCTAGATGAAATTTTTTATATAGATTTATATAATAAATATGAATTTTAATACTGTTATACGTGATTAACGTTACAACAACAATTATTATTATAACGGTAATTACGTGATCTCTTGGAATCTTCTTAAATGTTATCCTATCTACTGTCTAGGTATAGTTTCAATATCGATCAATCTTATTGTGGAATGACATAGTTTAACACAAAATTAAGATCCTATTCAGAATGAATCTTTTTTAAATGCAAAAATGACGTTGATCCGGGAAATTGAAATGGCCTATTGTGTTCTTAAGCATAGCATCAATAGTGTTCTGAAATTGAAACTACCCTAGTTGACTTTACGTATATGCGATGGAGAGCACATACCAAGGAGTGCCAGAAAATTTTTCATCGTTCTACGATTTCCCGATCGGTGGGAACCTTTCTATTATTGGATTTAATGCAGATGATAGTTTTCAAAATATTTTGGAACAATACAGAGCTAGTTTGTTCACGTTTCATGACACTACGACAATAGTTTTACTGGCTCTGTATATCCCAATATTGCTTGTGTCTGTGATTGGGAATATCCTTGTGTTGGTTGTGATTGCTCCTAACAAACAGTTACAAAGCGTCACTAATAATTTTCTTCTAAACTTGGCAATAGCAGACCTATTAGGTGAGTACAATGCTATTGATTTTGTTACCATGCGATTAACAATATCTAACCCAGTGTGTTTACGTTTCATGTTATTAGAATAGTCCTTCGGGTGGTACGAAAAAACCGAGGTCCACCTGTATTTACAATGATTTGCAGGTAAAAGAACCACATTGTTGGGTTGCGTTGTACTATTAATATGCTAAAATGTATTGCTTGACGTTCAGGCTTCTATTTACATAACCAACCCAGAGGATATTTCTTGGTGTCGGAGCGTTATTTATATAACCTTCGTTTAGGTACTATATACAAACTATTTTGATGCTAGAACATATCTGACAAGCCATAAAACGGGTATCCTATTTTATTTCCCATCTAAAAACATTCCATTTGCGGCGAGCAAATGCGGCCTAATTACCTTCGAGGAATATATCTTTAGCGGGTTAATGAGTTCGCTGTATATATGTGAAAACTAATTGAGGAACTTAATTTCACAAATACCTACAGATAATATGGCATTAACATTGCCCCCCCCCCCCCCACGCACCAACCAGAAAGAAAAGGTCCGTATAAGTATAAGGTTCGTTTAATAGAGTATGTCGAAAAGGTCTAACTTGGCTCCTCCAAGATGCCAATGGTGTTAAGAGTACGGGGAATCTAAGCGCATTAAGTTAATGGAATTAAACAAGCAACACCTATGGATCACAACTAATACCCTGATTAAAATCATCTTATGGCTTAAGGTGGCACTAACGGGGTCATGAAAGATGGAGGTTAACGTCCACTCAACAAAAGCTAGGTCATTTGGGAACAAACATAGTACTTATCATATAATACTAGTTGCATTTGGAATACAAGTTACAACAAAGCCATGTAAAATAATCGAAAAATCAGTGTACGTCGAAAATGGAAACAGCAAGAATCAATATATATACACAAAGGTGGGTATCTATTTAGGACATACTTTTGATAGATTAACTGAATTCTGAGAATAATTAGAAATCTAGGTTTCTTCATGTTTTCAATCTGTACGGTAATTGGCGTTTGAAACCATAAAAAGATCCATTGCAGTTGACTATAATTTTCAAGAAATTCAATAGCAATTCACTGACTGGTATACTAGCTAGCGTTAATTAAATTAAATATCAAATAGTCTAGAAAAAGAAACTCCCGGATCGTCTTTGTCAATTTATATAAACTAGAAAAAAAACCTTTGATGTAAACCGCAGGGGATAATATACTTAACAGTGCCAGTTAGGAGATGGAAGAATAATATGTTATACACCCACAATATTTCCTTGAAATGAAATGGGGTTTAACGTCCTTCTGTTCTGCTCCGAACTGGGATAATGAAGACGGGCATACGCCATACAGTGTGCTATGTGGGAAATTTTGCCCGGACAGCGGCACTACGACCCACTCTTATATTGAATTCCAACTGTCAAAGGATCTTTTACGTGCACATCCATGTGTACACGGGATACAATACTTCATTGCATTGAATATCGGTCGACGTATAATTAGTTTATCAACGACACACTACAAAAATAGTTCGGTTGAAGCCACAACATTGCTTAATTATGAATAGGAAAAAAAATAAATGTCAAAAGACATACTCTTCAAAAAAAGTAGGGGATATATCGAATTTCAACTGCCAAGGGATCTTTTACGTGCATTCCAATGTATACACGGGACCTCGGTGTTTTGTCTCATCCGAAGGACTAGACAGCTGTCCTTGTCAGGACCTGCGTTCTGCTCCACTGACAAGGGGAAACCACGTCGGAAAATCCTGGCGAACTTTCTCGGCCAATGCAGGGATCGAACATCCGACCTCCAGGCTAGCGAGCCAGCGTTTTTTTTTTGTTTTTTGTTTTTTTTTCTTAACCACCTAGCCACCATGGCTCCCCCGGAATGAAGGACATTAAACCCTATTGCAGATCATTTAATTATTTCAAAATGAAATATTTTAAATAGTTGTTAAATTTTTGAAAGTTGCGTTGTCGGATCTACTGACAGAGATGCTTTCACGACTTTTATGTCATTGTCATTGTGCCAGCTGATAAATAGAAAGCACAATATTTGAATTGATTATTAAAGTATCTTTGTATTGGGCTATTCAATAATATTTACAAGCCTACTATTTAGAAGAAACAAGAAGCCTTTTAGACAACACCCTATTCTGAGATCTTTCTTTCATTCAGATCAATGTTATAGCCTACTGCTGAATTTTTCCAGATGTCTCAAAATACCCCCGTTTGTAAGCAGCGAATTATTACAATTATTAAAAATTTGTTGCGAGTGTTCAATTTTGCGTGAGGAAAAACCACAATGGCTCACTATGCTCCCTCCTCATCACGGATAGAGACCACCCTCTACTCTCCCTATGGCTTCATATAGACACACCTAACGTCTATACAGCTAACAAAGTTTTCTCGTGTCTGTACAAATTCTTATGGGGTTTTTGGCAGTATTTTAATACTGTTTAATCATATCTCCCAAGACATCAATCAATAAAAATTAAAATTGATTGATGTCTTGGGAGAGATGATTAAACGTTTATTGAAATTTTTTGCTGCAAAACGGCAAACGACATGTGATGAAAAAGACTTGGATGATAGAGTTGATGGCCTACTTATTCTTATGGACTGCACAACAGTAAACATTAGACTTTACACTGTTATGATACAAACAAGTACTTGTATATGGGTTGCACAGTTGAGATATTAGATGGATTAGACAATGTCTAGTTCTCATATCCTTAAAATGGATAATCAATTATTTCTTTTATTTTCGTAGCAAGGGTACTTGGCAGTCGAGACTATTTCGTAACAAAACATTCACAACTTCCGCTCAGCATAAAGTAATTTGATTGAAATTTAGATATATGTATCCATTTTTAAACTATTATAGCAAGACAGGACAGCTCTTACATATCTAAATCTTACATATTGTATCTTTTACTTTAGGGTTTACTTTTATGGTGCCTACATGTACCAGTGTGTATTTACATATTGTACAGAGAAAAATCTGTTCTGAGAATTAAACGATAACCCTGCAACAATAGCGTGATGAGATTCAGCTATAAGATAATTAATGGACAGACATGGATGTTATTGAACTCTGGTTGAATATTTGGAGGACGCAGTCTTAGAACTTGGATTAATACAATTAGTTGTTTCCGTTCCCTGACTTAAAGTAATTAGCTTTTAGCGGAGGTGACTACATTTTCTAAGCTGTCACCTGCCTTTGGTATATTTCTTAATGTACTTTACAGTATTTCTAACCTGAATTCCACAATTTCTACAAATATAGAGCTGTGCGAAATGCTTTCACACATTCAAAAAGTCTAATTAGCTTGTGTGTGGGGTAGCTATTTGCTTGTGTAGTTCTTATTCAGATTTGCTCAGATACGGTTCATCACTTCCATAGGGGATGTGTAGGTTGATTGTAAACGTGTCAAAATTAGATTATGGTTGATTTGAATAGCATTTGGTAGGTATATATGGCTTAAAGGGTATAGGAGTCTATTCTTTCGAACCTTAAAATATAAGAAAATGAAAATGGGGTTTAAGGTCCTGCTGATCTGATCCGACTGGGCTAATGAAGACGAGCATACGCCGTACAGTGTGCTATAAGCGAAATTTTGCCTGGACAGTGGCACTATGGCTGTCTCTTGCCAGACCCTCTGTCCTGCACAGCTGACAATGGAGAACGATGCCGGAAAATCCAAATGAACTTTCTCGGCCAACGTATGGATCGAACACGTGACCTCCAGGTTAGCGAGCCAACGTATTACTCATCCAGCGTTTCTTTATTGAATTTAAGAGTTTAGACTACTTTTTTTTATACATTTCACCGATGTGGTTACTTGTGTAGTTGAATTTTACTACATATGCTTACATTCGTATTTCGTGTAGCATATAGCAGATCATGACTCATGCTTGCATTACACAATGGGCTCTTTGGGTTGTATTCCTAATTGTTTTCAAATTTGAGTGAAGTCTGTGTCACTACAGACCCGGGACTGTACAGCGCAGTGGACGCTTACGGCTAGCCCCCGTATCCATTCACTTTTTTTAATTGTCTGTATGTTTGTGTTTTCCTGAGTATGATGTCCTGTCCGTGTATTTGTTTTTGTGTAAATTTTGTGTGGTGCAGTCCCCCTGCACTTACTATTAAAATATAAATTGATTTATATTTAATTTTAAATTTATTGAAATAAATTGAACGTCAGTCATTTACGCCTAGCCTGCTTAGTTCATTCTACACGTTGTTAATGATTATTTTGTTGTTTTGATTCAGCCATTACTAATTACTTCTGTATTGTTTATCTTTGTTCATTACAAATGGCACCCGAAACCATAAAATAGAAGACTCGTGTACTGATTTTATAATGTTCATAATGTCTTAAATATTGGATATTTGGATCCCATATTTTTGCGACAACCAAGATACCAAAATGAATATCGATTTATGTGGACCAATTTTGAAATTTAGTTCGTGGTTTTAATTCGGATTTTATGGAAATTATTTAGTTAGAGGTTAAGCTCCTTTAAATAATGCCTGGGTGGGCTCCATAGTAGTTGGACAGTGGTACCTAAAAGAGATAAGTTTTTTCATCTGACTTCAACCAAGCAGCTATGTTGGTTTGATGATTTTTTTTTAAAAAGGGTTAACTTCTAACACACTGAATTTATTTGAACGGGGGGTTGGATGGCCTGCCATTGAGTCAACTGGCGTGGTTTCGAATCCTCCGGTTTCATCCCACTGCTAAAGACCCCTACGCTCGAGCCAAATTATTGAAATAAAATTTTAAAAAACATTTGTTAGTCCTGAAATGACCTAGTTTGTGTCGAGTGGACGTTAAACACCTCTCTCTCTCTCTCTCTGAACGAAATTCTAGCTGTAGGTATGTTTCACATGTTTTTAGATTTAGTCAAATATGTTTGCCCGGTCCACGTTTCAATGGATTTCCCCAAAATTTGGTAGAATTGGGATGGGGTTTAACGTCTGTACAAACTGGGTTAATAAAGATTGATTATTCTTATTGCAATTCTGTCAAGGTAGCAATACTGGTATGGTATGCCAGGCGACAAAGGGGGGAAGGGGTAGTCTGGACAATTACGAGGAACATCACAAGGATCAAACCCATGACGCCCCGATTAGTGAGTAAGCGCCATGCTCGCCAATCCTCATCAATATTCAGTATATGGTTAGTATGGGTGGAGTTTATTGAGTTTAGTTCAAAGTAAGTTGGTTTGGGCATAATTTGTCACACTTTTTTCTACTTCTTCACTAACACAGCTTAATTGATTTCAACCGCATTCAGTAAGTTAATGTTGCTTAAATTGCCTTACTCAGAGGTACATTAAAGGGTGGGGGGCAACTTTTTGGGGTGTTGTTTTGAAACCTTAAAAAGCTAAATCTCTATTCTTTGGAACCTAAAATAGACAAAACATGGACCAAAAGCACATATTAATGCAATATGAGTATATATTAACCGATTTACATTTATTTCTAAAATCTTTTATTGTAATTTTTGTTTGTCGAAATACGCGAGCAGTCCAATTTGAATGTCATTCGCTCCCTCCTGGTTAGTCCAGCCTATATAGGAAGTACGGTTTGACATTTCACCCACCCACGCACCGATGACTATATAGCCACGTTCATCAAGGCGCGTCCTTTACAAATCGAGCATAAAGTACAGACTGGTTTTAAAATTGTTCACTGTGTCCTAAATATTTGATATCAGAATCGGTAAGATAACAACATCACTGTTGACTGGAATTATGTAATAATTCGTGTTGGTTATGTCGAAGACTCTGGATAATACTGATTTAGACATTTTCTTGTTGGTACTTGAAACTTTTATAAATGAATTTGACTTTCCTTGGTCCCAGAAATTGGCCCCAGAAACATATTTATATTTCTTTTTCATGGACATTATCTTGAGATTACCGTATAATGATTTGAATACTGGAGTTATTTAGAATGCCACATAATATATTTATTTTGATACTGATAGAACTTTTGAAAACAAAAGTAACCCAAAATCCGACCACCCTCTCTGCCAAATTTCGTAATCCAATATCATAGTATTTCAATAAATTGAATAAGTAGGACACGGTAAGACCCATGGCTAGTGACCAGGTCTACACATTATAAGAGAATCACAGACAACCCATCGGCTAAATATTGGAAAGATAATAGCTTTAAAGAGCTGATTGAATGGCTTGCAATAAGAATCTAAAGATATCGGGGTCGACAAATTATTTCGTGATGTGAAGACGAGTTTATATCGGTACACTTGATAAGTAAAAGTCAATCTAACCAACGTACAAATACGACTTTGATACATCTGGTCACCTACAGCCTTTGGATATTGCTAATCAGACTGAACAGAACTAAATTTCAACCCGAATCAACAGTTGATGGAACTCGTGACAAATGTTCTATAGCTTCATTGCATTAGTTTATAGAAGAATAAGCTAGAATCTAACACCCAACGGCAATTTTCATGACAAAAAAAATCTATTAAATTATTGCTGGCTTAGAATTTAATTTAAGAGACACATGTTGATAAAAAATTTCGGAACGGCGCGTTTAGCAAACTTGGTTGTTTTAGGACAAAAATAGAATCGACGAAAACAAACACAGACTTTGACTCATTTCAATTTATCTATGTACATATACATTATTCAGGCAATGTTGTCTAGGTTTTGGCGTTCTCAAAGTATTTTAACGATATTGTTGTAATGACATCCTTTCAGATTTATTACACCTTTTCCTTGTGGTTGTGCATACACGGTCATTAGCATTTGCACTTTTGGGCAAGACCTGGAAAGTAGATTGATTGTAGCTTATAAAGAAAACATTTTGGAAGCTTAATCTTTGGTTTATGGTCACCTGAGCTTATGGTCATCTGAGCCACTTTGAAAGGAAAATGTCTTACGCAGATTTTAGAAGCTCATTGATAAATGGATACCCAATACATGATACACACATAAGCCTCTTTATAGAGATTATCGTTGCACTATAGTTAAGGTGGAATCCAGGGACATATATGACAGCTTTCCTTTAATACAATCATGATCTCAAGAAGAAAATCGCCTTGCTAAGTAAACACTGATACCATCATGGACTGTACCAGATACCACGAAGCTAATAAGTTTATAAAACCATATATGATGCTTAAATCATAATAATCCTTATTAACGTTACCCAAACAAGATTAATAATTCTTACACATTATACATCTTCTAAGAGAATAAATTTTCCAGAAAGTGGACGTGACACTTGATATTTATGGAATGACAAGATGTCCGTTGGGGTCTACATAATCTAATTTTAAAATATAGTTGATGGATAATGTGTTTATAGCTGATAGCCTAATAAGTGTGATCCTCAAGGCAATCACGACGCCTTGCAAAATCCTGTTCTCAAGATGTCATCCATCCGCTATTATACGTAGTTTACAAAGAGAAACCCTATGGCTACACAAAAAACTAAACTTTTCATCTCAGATTTTTGTCTTTTTTAAATTTAATAAGTACCAATTTGTTGAAACCTTATTCGTGGAAACACGATTTCACAAACATCTTAATGACTGCGTGTGATTGGTTTTTGAACACATTTCAAATTGATTTGTTATGTTTCCTTAGGAAACTCTACATCAGTGACCTGCTGGAAAGATAAACGTGGCTGTTATTTAGATAATAATCATCAGACACAGTCGACCCTAACCAGTGCCAAATACAACATACAGCAAGTAAATCAAATCTCATAATGGGAAGTGATACCAGGTATTCATGAAATTGTATGCATACACTGCCTATGTTAAATGAAAAGTCGAGTACAGAGTCTGGATACAGTTTGACTGAGTCATAAGAACACAGAAACAAATGACTTGCTGGAAACATTTCTATCCAAATTCAACAAATATATTGTCACTTCCGCGTCCTTGACCTCTTAAGTCTTGTTTAAATATACTACTAATGTCAGGGTATTTTGGGGGGTATTTTTTTGCCTTTTTTTGTTTTATGAACTGTGTGCACGTTCATTAGCTTGCGGTCAAACCTTTATATTAGGACATTTGAAATCACAATGTTTTATATCATAGCATAAGCATATCAGTCAATATAGATATGGCATTGCTGCCATGTAATCTATTATTTTTCCATACGTTTCATACCTTTCATCCTTAACAACTGTCAATCTGCTATAGTCTTAATATTTTAATGCCACTCATGTTACTTCTACAGCTAGCAACCCTCATCTCTACAGTCTATTTAGTTCTCTTGTTGATCTTTATGCGACATCTCAATGTCCACTTCAATACATTGCTGCTAAACATAAAATAGGAACTGATATAAAAGAGCATTGCTCTTCACAGAATATTGATTAGCTCTCTTCAATATATTTGACCGAAAAAACGACATCCTCTTGTAAATTGTATCACCTCAGTAGGATCCCACGTGTTAATGGGTCTGATCACAGAAAGTGAAAGGAACTCTAGTGGGCCCAAGAGATCCACTAGATTAGTAAAATTTTCCACCCATCTCACTTGTACCTTGGATACTATTCCCTGTTCTTTCGGGTAGATATTGGTATCAGCATATTTCGCTGTGGAATTATAATAATAACGAAATGCAAATTCATATTTAAGAAAGCAAACCAACTGTGATGGGTTAACATACATGATTATTTAAACGTCTGAATAAATTTTACTTGCGTGCAGGTTTCCATTTGGATTCTGATATCGGTCCTCCGAGTCGTGTACCCTTAGATCAAATGTATATATTAAATAGTGATCTTTACAGGGGTTAGTGGTCTCGTACGATGACCATGGTATGGTGGTGTTCCTTCGTTTGTACATCTGATCCTGTTAGTCGTGTGTAGCAAAATGTAAATATACAAGATTGTACATGTATTTAGCTGAGACTGGATTCTTGGCATTATCTTGTTTTTATTCATTTTATCAGCAACGATGTAGACAAAAGTGGTAAAATAATTCAGGTAGTGGTATTCAAACATAGATTTTCAAATCATACGCAAAATAAGTATTTTAACAAACACATACTGGTACAATAATTGTTAAAAAAACGGTCAATATCAAAGCAAGTTATAGGTATCTATAAGGTTACGCTTCTTGGTGGACGGCTAATGAATAAACTTATTTCTAAGAACCAACACAGAGGCCAATTTTTCAACTCTTAGTTTTGTTAGATTGAAATAAGGCAAATATTTATTGACTTTTATTTATGCCGTCTGGCGGTTTTAACATCCTAGTTTGAAATCATACTCTACCCTTTGATGACATGTTAAATCGGCGGAATCTATATCAGGCTCAAAAGCTATAATTTGCGGGCGATTTAAGTTAATGCGTACTTTTAATTTCCGGTTATGGCTGACGATGTATCCGAAGACACCCATTTTAGTTATGGTTAGTTGACTCTGAGCAGCGTCTTAGAAGATAATAATTGCAAAAGAATCAACTACTCATACGTTAGTTGACCTTCTGTACCTCCTCTGTCAATGATTTCCAATGGATAGCTTATGTCCATTCAATAACAAATTAACAGCGTAAAACATCAAAAAGATAGATTGGAATATGATGTATGTATTGTTTTGACTAAGTGATATTTAATATAAATATGATTGTAAAGTGAAACTCTATAATTGTCGATCTGTATAAATAATCTATAAAATAAAAGACCACGGTTAAGCTTTGTTAGTTTGGTCAGAAATCGATGCAATCGTGAACATATATTTTGCCAGGAATAGTAGAGAGCAAAACCATTGCCGATACCAATTTCACACATGACAGATCGCATGAATTGATAATCTATTACCAAATGATTATTATTATACTTACCACGATCAATTTATTGATTTATACGGTTTTGATGATCGTACATCAATGGAATAGAATCGGATATTTAATCTGTCTGTATGTCGATCCTAATTTTCCAATACTGAGGTTTCGCATATTGGCATTTTGCAATTTTTCCCTTTAAAACTCAGATCAAAGTTTTTTTTTTATTATGAAACTACAATCTCGCTAAAGCAGCCTCTTAAATGATATGTAATGGCGTTTAATGTCCCACTTTCCTGGACAAGTCGAGTTAAGGAAAACGGGCATATATATGCCCGGACGGAGGCGTTTTCTTGGTCGATTTTCAACAGGCAAGTGCCATCTTACATGTACAGGGGACCTCTGTTATTCGTCCCGTATGAACGACTATAGACGTAGTTCAGTGTTAGGTATTCCGTCCTGCAATAACGTCAAGGCGAAACCACACTGGGAAATACCCGGGACTCATGGTTAGTGAGCCAGCGCCTGTAAAGTATCCTAACATTCATGATAACCACGTCACGTCATTTCGAACACAATTGGTTGAAAGTTGTGTTAGGGTACTTGAGTTTACCATAGTGAACAACCTCACAAACTTTTAAATTTCAGAATTTCGATAGCTTTTCAATGAACAACCTAGGTTCTGTATATTAACATTTATCTGCAACGCGTTGGCTATAAAGTACAAGTACTTCTTTGTTTACTGTAGATAAATGCATAAATACATACGTCCAGGATATATTATACCTGTTTATTAATTTCTAGGGTAAACTATGCCATAAATTATATTGTTTATCATTTGGTTATTAGATGTTTATGATCTCTGTTCAAATAAAGTAGGTCAGATTGTTACTAATATTCTGAAAATCATCTTTAAGCACGGCCAGTACATAAAGCTAATTGGTAGTCAGATTAAAGAACATTAGTAGACAATCCACTAACTATCATACTAATAGAAATAGCGATAACAGCCCTCGAGTTAGACTAATTATCCGTCAAGTAGGTTTAATAATGGGACTAAAGAATATAAGGTTAGGGTTTAATGGTTGGCAGTTACCGTAAAAATATAATAACAAGATAGAAGAAATCTGTCTTAACAAACCCGTTATTAGGCACTTACACATTGGTTCTATATATACTATTCAAAAAAAGTAGGGGATATTTGATTTTGGGGGCATAATACTAAAATATGCAAATGACTACGAAAAAAGTCACTATAGAACCTAACAGAAGAAACATTTCCAGTTACATGTGACGCCCAAACGCACCAATAGCTACCGCATGGAATGCAGGTGATGCTTGGGATCATCATGGGGGTCCAACCCAAGATTTGCACGACTCTGACTTTGAATGTTACAGTCATTGTGGCATTGAATTCCAGGGTGGAAACATCAGTTTAATTGTTTTAGTGACCAGAAAACAAATTTTGATATGCGTCCGCTTACCCAAAATGAAAGGTTACGTGCCCTTGGCATGCTACAGATCGGCACAACACAGGCGGTTGTGGCGCGGACGATGAATGTTTCTCAGTCTGTCATAAGCAGGCTATGGTCCAGATACCGTGATACACAATCTGTACAGGACAGACCACGCTCAGGTCGACCAAGGGCGACAACTCAAGCCCAGGATCGATTTATCCGTACCTTGGCCTTGCGAAATCGTGTCATCACAGCAAATCAGATCAGCGCTCGTCTTCAAACAGACACTGGTGTGAGAGTGAGTGGCCAGACGATTCGGAATCGACTGCATAGGGGTCACCTTCACGCCCGACGTCCTCGCGTGATCCCTTGTTTGAGAGATCATCACATTCAGGCAAGACGTCGTTGGTGTAGGGATCGTCAACACTGGGATAATCGACGCTGGAGCAATGTGATGTTTTCAGATGAGTCAAGGTTCACTGTTGATTTTTTGGACAGACGTAGGAGGGTGTGGCGTCGTCGAAACGAGCGCTTCCAAGACGTTAACCTCATCAGACATGATCGATTTGGGGGTGGTTCTGTTATGGTGTGGGGAGGCATCACTGTTGCTGGAAGAACGGCTTTACATGTTGTTGCAGGGCGTGTTACAGGCCAGTACTACCGGGACAACATCTTGGCAGTCCATGTTGTGCCGTTCGCACGACGTCATGGCCGCCGTTTCATCTTCCAGGATGACAACGCAAGATGTCACAGGGCCAGGATCGTTACAGGTTACCTCCAACAACAGAACATCACCACATTACCTTGGCCAGCACTGAGTTCCGACCTCTCCCCCATCGAGCATGTCTGGGACATGCTTGGACAGAGGTTACGTCAACGTCAACAACGTCCTGCCAATGTCCAAGAACTTGCTGCTGCGTTGCAACAGGAATGGGACAATCTGGACCAAAATGACCTTAGACGTCTCATTAGGAGTATGCCACGTCGGATCAATGCTTGTTTGGCAAACAGAGGAGGATTTACCCGTTACTGACTTGGTTGTGATGCTGTGGTAACTTTGCTGTTTGACCCCGGGTATCATTTTACCCTTATAATGGTCAGTCTGTGCCTTACTTAGTCTAACGATCATTTGGAATAAATCGATGAATGTGAACTTCATTTCATTTTGTCATTTGTTTCTTCGTCAGTTTCATTAGGTGACTTTAATAACACTTAAAAATCAAATATCCCCTACTTTTTTTGAATAGTATATGACTAACATAACTAACGAGTATCATTGCTTATTATTATGAATCATCAGCAAATTTACATGCGGGATATAGGTCATAATACTGGTGGTTGTGTCAGATACATGTATCTCATTTACACTAGAATCGAACTGTTAACACAATTCCTCCATAATTCGTGTGACTCTTTGGTAAGTCAACCCTAACACATGTGACATAATGAAATACTTAAATCACCAAATGAACCTCTTCATTATTGTTTTTACTTCGTAAGCCTACCAAATGGTTAGGAGACCAATGTGTTGGCATCCGAAACCACAATATCAAGATATTCGAATAAAGACAAAGGAGACGATTTACTGTACCTTTAGATCTAGCATGGCCTTAAACTGATTCGTATGGTGATAACTTGGAACATTTTTTATAACCTGTAATTGAAAGATATGTATGGATATATTTAAATTGTAATGGGTGTCCAATGTCGAAACATTACAAGACACAGTTGACTTGCAACCTGGACCCCAGGTCGTATCCTAAGTAGTAGTGCTAGGACATCCCAATTCTTCACCTGATCTCACTGATCATTTCTCTATGAATTTGAAATTAAGTTCTGAATTTAAGGTACCGGTATTGTTATTAATTCATAATTTACCATCGTGTTATTAACTAATAGGTGGGCAGGCAAGGAAACATGTCAACTATAAGCATACCTGTCACTAGTTATATGGTTTGTAAATGTTTTATCCATAATCTCAGCACTATATTGATGGTCGATTTTTGATTGGGGTTCATCATGGACGCCCTCGGGATTTGTCCATAGCTGTGAAACTCTGGACGGTAGAGGGATTACATGGAATCTATGCCAGGGGTAATAACTCTTCGAATAATTGCGAATAATTGACAGGCGATGCTGAATTGCGATACTGGTACTGTGGGTATTTAAATAAGCACATCAAGTTTGCGTGACCACATTGAATTGGGCGAAAGAACAGTAACGGCGTCAATGTACAACCATAATTCTGTGTAAAAAAAAAAACCAAAACAATATTTCGATTTAACATGGTTTGATGAAATCGTTGTTCATGTGAGATACTGTTGCAAATTTTGAGACAAACTATATGTCAAGAGGCTGAACTGTCAATTATAACGTGCTTCAAGGAGTTTAAATTGCGAACGAATTTGGGTGAACGATATTTATTCCAAATCAATTACATTTATGTGGGAATTCTAATGACATTTTATAGCTATTAGGACCTTTGAAATGGCTGTACGCCAAATATGGTATGGAAAAGCCTTTGTTCTCTTTTTATCAGAAATTACTTGACTTTTCTGTCAGAGATTGATAGAACTAAGGCATTCAATTAATTTTTGCATGCAACTTTACACAACTATATATGTATATCTCTAACAGATCACCTTGGTTCTCTCTCTCTCTTGCTTGGTTCAAGCAACACAGCTATTTTCTGTTCTTATCAGTTAGAGGCAGATTTTCAATACTTCAAAGATCATCTTTTAATTTGGGTTTTAGTGAATAACAATGTTATTGTCTTGGTTATCGTCATTTTAATTTTGGCGACCTCAGCATCTAATGTAGTGAACTATCTAAATGTGGGCTCTGAAAGTCGTGAACGTGTTGCCGATATGCATTATTTTATTCCCCTCATGGTCGTGAATATGTTTTCCAATTCTGCTGGGGTTTTTTCATTCGGAACCTCTTTGTTACATTAAAGCGCCAACTTTCAGATTCTGTTTATACTGCCTGGTACTGAAATTTCAATTTCATTCAATCTATCAGAAGTATCATTAACGTAAATTGGCGTCATTAGAACACTTAATGGACTGTCATTATGTAATCATTCACAGAAAATGTCAACACGATAGTTTAATATCTCTCCTAGTGATGATGAATGAATTCCCTTCATTACAAACGGTTGTTGTTTACCCTTTATCTTAAAAGCAATAATTTAGGCACACAAGTAATTTTGTGAAGAAAGTCGCGGTATTGACTCTGGTATTGGCCGACAACGTTCCTCAGGATTTTTCAGTGTGGCTCTAGTCGTGTAGGACGTAGAACCTGGTCGTTCAGGTGGGATTAAAAACGGACGTTCCGTGTACAAGTTAGCGTGCACGTAAAACACCACTGCCTGTTGGAATTTGATGCAGAGTAAGTAGGCGGAAACGCTGGTGTCTCGGCAAAATTTCCCTCATAGTACACTGCACGGAGTATGTCTGTTTTTGTTATCCCGGTTTGTGCAGAAAAGTAGGACGCTAAACCTTTTATTTATTTTGTGAAATGTAACAACAAATCACAAGCCTTGATAGTGGAGAATAGGTGTTATTTTGTGGATTTCTGCAATAATTGTCTTCAATTCATTAGTCTGGGTTTTTCGGTGGGGTGTTCCCACTTAGCCGGCAGGCTTTGATGTCAAATTTTGCCGCTAATCCAGAGTTAATCCTAGAACAATGGTGTTATAAACTATAGTCCATATCTTTTTTAAGACTAAAACTGTATTGATTTTAACAAATTTAACTTTTATTAAATAACATTAACTAGCTTACATATATAAAAATATATTGATTTTAACAAATTTAATATTTATTAAATAACATTAAATGACTTACACATATAAAAATGCATTACAATTTACACATTTAACTTTTATTAAATAGCATTATATAATTTATAAATAAATGCCTTACAACATAACAATCATTTTACAACCCCACTAAATAGGAAATATTTGTTCCATACCGATTTACACTTAAAGAGCCATTTAATAACTGTGTTTTCAAATGTTCAATTCTTGTATCAAGTTGTCGATATTTCTTAACTCGAGGCCTTTTTGTAACACCAAATAATATCTGTGAAATGGTGATTTCGACATAGGATTGTTCTTGTTTTATTAAGTTAATGAAATTGTAAATATAAGGATGGCATGCTGTCATGTTATTCAACTTAGAATGCCAACCTTCTACGTGGTTGGTAGTACGGGGCCCTGTTGTAACGCTGAACACTAGTGAACAGTTCTTGAGTGACTACTTTTAAACAGACTATAGTTTTAAGATCAATCAAAGGATTAACAGTCTGCCGGTTAAGTGGGAACACACCTTTTCGGTTGTGCTATGCCCATTTGAAGTAATCTAGGTTTTAATGCTTGATTGAAAATGAATGTTGAATAAATCGAATGTTTTAGATCAATATGTGTTTTGATTGTGTTTAGTCAGGTGTTAAATCGTTGTGGAAATATTTTAAAAATATAGAAGACATCACTTTACTCTTATGCTCATACAATAATAGCCACGATGACAAATAGTGCGATTTAAACGTTAACGTAAAGGATTGGAATAACGCAATTTAAATCCAATATGACACAACTAAATGCCCCAATAAACATAGAATATTAAATATAAAAGCATTGTGTTTGCAGACAAAACCAACTAACCACTAATAATTTGATAAAGGGAAAGCTGTAGATATTTGCACGATGATTATTTTTCTACATGAGATTACATGCTATTGCCTTTCTGAAAGGAGCTAAACCTCTAGTATATGGAATCCGAATATTCTGTTTCTGAGATACAATTAAAATTTTAATTAATTAAAAATTACAATATATATATTTTTTTTAAACATTGAATGCAAAACACGTTATATACAGTATAAACCTTGATATGGGCTTTTAGACTCGCATACTTTAGGGTTTCAAAGAATAGAATCTGTGCCCTTCAAATTCAACATTCATGTACTGCATGAAGAGCTGTTCAGTAGATTACAGGACAGTCGAATTTTAGCCATGGTTTTTCCAATATGACTATCATTAAAGGACAATATTGGTGCCAGTCATTATCACATATGTGATAGAGCTGGTTAAACACATCCCAAATATAATTTTAACACAAAGATCATGGCTACGATAGCTGCTGAGTAATTCAGTTTTCCAGAATCGGAAGTGACGAACGCCAAAGGAAAACACAGGTTATCTCTCTATATAACTGACTGATGTGACGAGTGATAACGGATATACGGGCGAATTTCTGCTCACTAATAATTCATTCAAAGACCAAAAGTTGTTGTATGAGATTGTGAGAGGATATCTGACAATTCATAAAAAGAATTGATTGCAACAGATCCTTATCCCTAAATTCTTATGAGAAATATATTAAGGCTACAAATTTTAATGGATGAGCACCTGTAGAGTATTAGAAGTAAGAACACGGGTATCCCGTGATTTGTATTTAACTGTCACTACTGTAAATAAATCTTCAACTGAACACATTAAGATAAGATGCTGGTAGTCTGTAGCTCTTCGATAATAGCTTGTATTGTGGCCATAATGTCAAGTGTCTTAAAATAAACTTTGTATGCAGCTAGAGATGCCAAATAAACTGTCATTATGATAAAAATCCCTAGCGACCACTAAACAAAGAATGTTTTTTTACAATGATTAATTTACGCTCTAGAGGCCTGGTTTTCTGTAAAGGGACATGGCAAAGATTATTCTGCTAGTCCTAAAGCGGAATATGTCGAAATGTTGAGTAAAGCTACGATTTATTATTAGGTACATTACAGCATCTTTGATTATCTGGCTGGTCATGGCAAAAGATTATTGACATACCGGAAGTGAATATATAAATATAGAATTCTAACCATCCTGCAGAGGTCAAATCAGGAAATCTCGGATTCGGCCCTCAGTGTTGGTCGAGACGGTTAATCGGGAATTTTTGGCGTGGTTTCCCCTGACAGGCAACAGTGACTAGTCTTTCGGATGGGATAATAAAGAACAGTGGTCCTGTGTACACATTGACAGTTGAAAATAGAAATAATAGTAGGCCATAGTGCCGCTGTTCGCGCAAAATTTCCCTCGTAGCACATTGTATGGTGTACGCCCGTCTTCCTTACCCCAGTCGGTGCAGAAAAGTAGGACTTTAAACTCCATTTATTTAATTTTCTATTACCAGCAAATCCGCATTTTCTGTATTTCGTGATGCTAGAGGTTACGGTTATAGCTCGGATTGATTTAAAACATGGATAATTGTAAAAGTGTCTTCTTATACATCAATATTGAATACTTTAACTCTATCGTGAAAATACATAACACGCCACAAATTGTTTTTTTTTTTTAAAGCACGAATGCAAACAGTAACGACGGATAAAGGTTTAATTACTGATTTCATTACGGAATAGAGTACATTTCCTGGCTGAGATATATTTAAACTTGCACGGCTTCTTGACTATCGCGTGTTTCATAAACGAATTCCATTAACGTCCTTTTTATTTCAGAGAGAGAGAGAGAGAGAGAGAGAAGAGAGAGAGAGAGAGATGGGATTTAACGTCCACTCGACATAAACTAGGTCATTTCGGAACTACATGTAACATATGGTATTAATTTTATTTCAATAATTTGTTTGTGCGTAGGGGTCTTTAGCAGTGGGAGGAAACCGGAGAACCCGGAGAAAACCCATGAGGTTGGATAGGCGACCCTACTCATTTTTATTTCAGTAAAACATAATTAACTTATTTAAATGTATAGACGAAAATTTTGTAAAAATGTAATAGTTTCAAGTAATTGAAACAGGGCTCGTATCACTTGATGGTTCATTTCTTGTCTGGGTGGCAGGAATTTGGCTTTTTTATCTGGGCACTTCCAGTTTGCCAATCAGAACACCAATAACAATTATTCTGTATATTTCTAAAACAAACGGTATATGCTTATTTCGTGAGACCATTACTGTATCGGGGGGTTGGATGGCCGAATGGTTAGCACGTGCGTGCTATATCATAAGGCCTGTCATTGAGTCAGCTGGCGTGGTTTCGAATCCCCGGTTGTACGTGACAAGGAGTAAGGTTGCCTGTCCAACCTCGTGGGTTTTCTCCGGGTCCTCCGGTTTCCTCCCACTGCTAAAGACCCCTACGCGCAAGCGAATTATTGAAATAAAATTAAACCATATGTTAGTCCCGAAATGACATAGTTTGTGTCGAGTGGACGTTAAACCCCATTTTTTTTTCTCTCTCTCATAACTGTATCGGTGTTCTGATTGGCTTATATTACACCAAGCTATCTGTTTCTTGTGGACACCAGGGTTCGCACGTTTGTGCGTGCGAGAGATTCATAGGGTGCCAATTGGCAGCATAAGATGGAAACGTATTCTTCTCGCCGATTTTCATATAACCATAACAGTAAAAACGAATAATGCAGTAGTCTATCGAAATTTTAAATTTTATGAATTGTTGCCCTTGTCAGCGAAATCGCGTATGCGTTTTATAACGTGCTGTGCTGTTTTAGCGATTCACAGCGGAACGGGAATTGTATCTGGGTGGCGGTGGGACACACCTCTGGTGCATTCAACATCCACATCTATCATTAGAAACGTAAATACCTACAAGTTGGTAATTAAAGCAACCTAACCACATTAAAGTTACAACATAGTAATCAATAATCCATCCTCTCCTACCATACTTCATCCAGTTCATTAACCCTCTTTAACTATGTATGTATATATATCGAACAGCAAAAGAAACGTGAGAATTAAAACTCCTTGACGATAACATAGAATCAAATACGGATAGCAAAACACCAATTACTTTATTATGTAGATACATGCAACAATGAAACAGTTGCACCCCCGTGTGTATCGTTGATCTGTATACAGTTTATACTTTGCCTCTAATCGCCTTTAGAAGCCCCCGGCGACTTCGGGAAAAGGCGTTTCTTTTGCTATACGGCCATATACATGTTCAATATATGTTGTCCATTAGCTCAGCTGTCGTGGGTTTAGAAAGTCTAAGTTAATGGAAAGAAACGAAGACATTAGAATGACAAATTAAGAGTAAGCGTGACTGATTTGATAATGTACCTGATGAGAATATGAGCTGATGAAGTGACCTCAAGATTATGAAACAATTCTCCAAGATAATTAAATAGTTCGATGCATTTAATTTTTGACTCGGTTTGATTTGGTTTTAGTTTTTTTGTTTTAGAAAAAAACAACCCAACATAACCTAACCTAACCGTTGACAATTAGTTTGCAAGTAAAGAGGTAGGCCTGCATGCATAATACTGAATCTATGTTTTCCTTTTGCTTTCGGAGCTATGATCTCTGTGTTAAAATTATATTTGGAAGGTGTTTAACCAATATTATCCTTCAAAGTGATATAGCCTCGGTATTGACACCTAACGTATCTATTCGCTTCCCTGTTTTTTTTTGGTTTTTTTCTTATACTAGATATTTTATAATGGCCAAAAATTATTTGGAACGTGTTTAAGAGTGTTTAAGAGCGTGTCCACGAGAGCACTATGCAGAGGGTAATGATCCTTCTGTGAGATGGGTTAGTACCCAGATAGATCCCCACAAAATATTAGTTTGATTCAGTTGATACCATAACCTAGCAAATTGGAAAACTATTTGTTTAATAGAAAAATTCTAAAATGGGCTATTATGGTACTAAATTTGGATAATCTGTTATTCGGACAATAATTGATTTAGACAGATGAAATTTTGGGTATTAGTACGACCACCCAGGCTCCTTCTACACACATAGTTTAAGTTTAAGTTTTACTGCCAATGATATCTTGGTACTGGGCAGATACCCAACTCTCTCTGAAAATTGAATTTAATGAAAACTAAAGTTTGAGAGGCAATAGCTCGTTCTTGACAGGGTAAAGTTGATTGTTACCCATAACTAGCAACCTCCCTACTAACAAAATAAAGAATGAAAATGACCGATATAGGCATAATACAAAAAGGAGAAATAAATTAAAACTACCAATAAATTAGGATGAAATGTTCCGTTTATCAATACCCCAGATGAAGAATATGTATGGACATCTTTACAAGTTTAATATATTCAATTTAATCATTAGCAAGGTTGATTAAGAATCGAGAGGGAGACAAAATTTGGGTTTAACGTCCACTGGACACAAACAAGGTCATTTTGGGACGAACATATAGTGATGCGTATGTTTGGACACCTTTACAAACTTCATATATTCCATTCAGTCGTCATCAAGGATGATTTTGACTAGAGAGTGAGAAATGAGGTTTAAGGTCCACTCGACACAAACTAATCTGTGAGGTTGGACAGACAACACTAGACCATTTTACCTACAAGCTTGTAATGGAAACCACGCTTAGACCACTTTTGACTTAACCAAGTGACCAGTTTCACGAATGTCCAATGAAGTTTACACAGAATACATCTTATATGAATATGATATAATAATGAAATGAAACATATTTCAGCTCTCGGTTAAAAGATCACTACGTTGTCAATAGCTGTGGGAAGTTCGCAGCAGCATTTCCTGTGCGTTCTCGTGGCTGGAAATGTTCCGTGGAGAACCGGACATCCGATCCGCGATAGAAGCATATGAGCTAACTCTACGATCACAAACTGTTACGTCGCCCGTGGCTTGCAGAAATTGAAGTGTTTCTGAGGGGTGTACATGTTGGCTCGTGTAACAGGTTGTAAGGACGGGATGATTGTAGATGATCCAGTGGCATTGAGCATATGTACACATATATAAAGATGTTTAAAAGTATGACATTGTTCGACGGGTGCGTCTTTTCACTGTCGACTATCTTTAAATGACCGCTGATTATCAGATTTTCTTCCATGATTGGTTACTTGAACGTGCCAAATAGGTTATTTTGGTCGAACATATTTTAGGAATTAGACCGCACTTATTCCCATCTGTATTTAGAAGCCGATCAGTGTATAGAAACATTTGGAAGTTTTAATGGAGAGTTATTGAAAATCGGGAGACAACATACATTACATATTGAAATCTCCTGAAGGAGAAGATGACATATATAAGCCAAAAATATCATTACAAAAATGAGATCCCAACACTAAGAACATATGAAGGCGGGTTAGAACCTAAGTAAGTGAATACTTCTCTTCGAACATAGCTATATGCCGGCGGTTGGCATGTGCAGTAAGAATTATCCTGGATTGTCTAGAGTGCCATACATCCTGTTGTGAGGTATGTCATCTTCCCCTTCAGAGATTTCAATATGGAAATCATGATGGTCTGCTAAAGACTTATAGATATTTTTTCTTGTAATTCTTCTTAAACGAGAATGTTGATTATAGATACAGATCTTAACAACCGCGGTTTGATCACTGCAAAATTATTCACAACTTATTACCTTCCCTTCGACTATCCAGCGACCGTGAAAGTCCGATTTTGTCACGAAAACGTTATGATTTATGTCCAAAATACCCTATTTGACAGGCATGTTCAAATTAAAAACGAAACATAATAGTAATGGTGATGATCTCTGGTCATTTGAAAATAATCGTTTGTCATTGGAGAAAAGGCGGTGGATTGGTTAGAATGTGCTGATATAAAAGCTTGCCATGCCATCCCATACTTCTATACATTTCCCTGCTACTAACTACAGAATACAAATGAGAATAATCGTTGTCTCATTCTGAAAAATTATACACCAGTTACGCCCCTTCCCTACGATGACATCTGTAAAATTACCACTTTAAGATAACTCACAGAAGATTCCACACGATTCATTCATTCCCAAACGACAGCAAGATTTTAAGTCGACACTTGGCCCATCATACCTGACCAATATCAAAATTTTAGGGTCACAACATTTCGAGTAGGAGCGTTTTGAATTTTGGGTAAAAATTTGGTTAAAATATGGAAAATTTGACCAAAAACAACAATTTCCAGTATTACCCAAAGTTGTCATTTAAATTAATTTTTTTTCACGACATCGCGTAACTTCTGTCGCCTAGACCAAGTATGGGTTATCGTTTTGGTTATTTTTTCGTTTTTCTTTTCAATTTGTGCATGTCCTCTCGCGGACTTGTTCTTAACCAGTTCCATCAAATATGTGATATTTGGCTGACACCAATATTGTCCTTTAAAACATAGCTTTGGAAAGAGAACCATGATCTGAATACTGTGTATGAACATTAATCTATGGACTGAGTATTGCAAGATGCTCTGTCATCATAGAATTTCGTTACGGCAAACGCGTGGAGTTTGGGTTTTTAATAATTTTTTTGTTTTGTTTTATAATCTTATACGACTACGATTGTATTTCAGTATCATTGGTCTGTATTCCGATGACAGCTGCTCAAAGAGTTTATAAGTTGTGGATTTATGGGGACGTTTTGTGTCGAGCAACGCCTTACCTTCAAGGTTAGTAAAAAAAACTTGTCAAAACGTTAATCCCCTGAAATTAGATTGCTTATGGATATTTACAATCAACGCGATATCAGGCTTACCAACCTCCCACCCAGCTCGACCCACACCACCAAACACCAGCAAATGAAGTTTAAAACAGGTTTTGACGTTTTGAATTAAACATACATCAGTCTGTAAAAATAAAACCCCAAATCTAATTACAGAGAACACCAAAGTTCGATTTGTTTCCAATTATAAACAGTCATAATGGTATCATTTTTAGAGCAGGGCATATTTTGCTGTGTGAGGTCATGTCATTTAAAACTTATTTCATACTTCAAATGTTCTATTTTGCAGGCATCGCCGTATCTGCAAGTACTTTTACAATAACAGCTATGAGCCTCGACCGTTGTTTAGCTATAAGACATCCTGTGTCATTCCGGAGATTGAGAACTACGAAAACTGTTCGGATACTTATTTTGTTTGTGTGGCTTATTTCTCTTATCATCATGGTGCCTATTTTATTAGTGAGAAGAACTGTCACGGACGAAATATTACCTGGGGCCAAATTTACCTACTGTATAGAGGTTTGGACATCGCAATTACATAGACAGGCTTACGACATCTTTATTTTATTTATTGTGTATGTGTGTCCGGGCGTCTTGATTGCTACATGCTACACCCTCATGGGTCAAAGGTTATGGGTACCAGATAAGCAACTAAATAGAGACTGGCATAACAAAGCAACGTTAAAAGATGGCGGCAATAAACACATCACTTCCGGTAGACGGAGATTGGCCAAGATGTGTATCGCTGTTGCTGTTATGTTTGCGGTGTGCTGGTTACCTTACTACATCGTAAATACATACCTGAATTTTAAAAATGATATTGTTGCGGCCAATATAGTTCATTTCATGCTGTTGGTGGGACATTTTCACAGTGCCACCAATCCTGTACTGTACTGTTTTCTACATAAAACTTTCAGGCGTTACCTTAAAAGGTTTTTAGCTTCCTGTTTTAAAATCAAGCTAGGAGAACATTCCCGACTACTTAGTAAGGTAGGTTATTTAATGTCATAGTTTTATTGGAAATATCCAGAAGATAAATACTTTTTTGTGGGAAGTGTTTGATTTAGGCACTACATTTCTACCCTTTAACGTTTTGAAAACCCGGTGAAAGATAGGTGGTTTCCCTAGGCATCAACGTACAGGAAATGAAATGAAATGGAGTTTAACGTCCTACTGTTTTGCTCCTAACCTGGGCTAATGAAGACGGGCATACGCCATACAGTGTGCTATGAGGGAAATTTTGCCCGGACAGCGGCACTACGGCCTACTCTTATATCGAATTCCAACTGCCAAGGGATCTTTTACGTTCACGCCAATGTGTACACGGGACCTCGGTTTTTCGTCCCATCCGAACGACTAGACAGCTTTCCTTGTCTGCCCCTCCGTTCGCATCACTGACAAGGGAGAACCACGCCGGAAAATCTGGATGAACTTTCTCGGCCAATGCATCAACGTACAGGAGGGCCACACTACATCCAAAACAAAACCAACAAGACTAACCTGCGGACAAAACAAACTACTTAGACATTGCAAGAAATATATGCAACAAATATCAAATCAGGTGATGGATCCGGGGGCCAGCCGTAAGCGTCCACTGCGCTGTACAGTCCAGCGTCTTTAATGATAAAGACTTCACTCAAAATTAAAAAAAGGAAAATGATTTACAAGAAAGACGTCTCTTGAATGGTTATAGTCTGCCAAATGACGCCATGAGTTTGAACGTCAAACAATTTTAACAATAAGTTAAGTGGCGATAATCCGGATAGAATCTCGGAAAGCGCTACAAATATAATAAAGTGTAATGAACAAACAGGCGGAAAATTAAAAAAATAAATTAGTAATAATAAATAAAACGTTGAAAACCTCCCAATGTTCGAACATTCTACACGGTTTAACAAAATGACCGGGCAAATAAACGTTGCCAAGCAACACATTTGCTAATAAGGGTCCAATAGCTTACTTGTCTTGGGTGCTGACAATCAAGGCCACACCACTGTCCAAATCTATTATTATTTATTCTAGTTCAAACATCTAAGTGCCAATACTGTTATTTATTCAAACCACGCCACGCCACGCCAGATCTATTAAATGTTATAATTTCTTCTAGTTTAAACATCTATTATTTTTTATGCCAATGTGCACATGTTAAATGCAATTATTAATTACTAGCAGGATACCCGGCTTCGCTCGGGGGGTCATAAATCCGAAACCGGAAGTGGTAGACTAACGCCACCTGGCCTATGTCGCTCCACGGTCCGAGCTACCCCTATACCCCAAATTTCAGACTCGGGGCAGACCTAGTGTAGCCGCCAACCCCGAACAGACCGACTTCGCTCGGGGGTCATAACTCCGAAACCGGAAGTGGTAGACTAACGCCACCTGGCCTATGTTACTCTCAGGTCCGAGCTACCCCTATACCCCAAATTTCAGACTCGGGGCAGACCTAGTGTAGCTGCCAACCCCGAACAGACCGGCTTCGCTTGGGGGTCATAACTCAGAAACCGGAAGTGGTAGACTAACGCCACCTGGTCTATGTTACTTTCCAGTCCGAGCTAACCCTATACCCCAAATTTCAGACTCGGGGCAGATGTAGCCGCCAACCCCGAACAGACAGACTTCGCTCGGGGGTCATAACTCCGAAACCGGAAGTGGTAGACTAACGCCACCTGGTCTATGTTACTTCCCGGTTCGAGCTACCCCTATACCCCAAATTTCAGACTCGGGGCAGACCTAGTGTAGCCGCCAACCCCGAACAGACCGGCTTCGCTCGGGGGTCATAACTCCGAAACCGGAAGTGGTAGACTAACGCCACCTGGCCTATGTTACTCCCCGGTCCAAGCTACCCCTATACCCCAAATTTCAGACTTGGGGCAGACCTAGTGTAGCCGCCAACCCCGAACAGACAGACAAACAGACAGACAGACAGACAGACAGACAAACGACAGTCACAAATATATATATAGATTGTTTAAACAACTACGTGAGGTCCCGTGTATACATTGGAATGCACGTAAAAGATCCCTTGGCAGTTGGAATTCGATATAAGAGTAGGCGATGGTGCCGCTGCCCGGGCAAAATTTCCCTCATAGCACACTGTATGGCGTATGCCCGTCTTCATTAGCCCAGTTTAGGAGCAGAACAGTAGGACGTTAAACACCATTTCATTTCATTTCATTAAAACAACTACGTATTATATACTCTTCAAAAAAAGTAGAGGATATTCAGAAACAATACAAAACTGCGGAAATGCACTGCTGTTTTTTATTAGAGGTAACCAACAATCCAATTGCCTACACATGAAGATAAACAGTTCATATGGGCGGCTTATCTGACGGCCCCATTTCACTCGCAAAGAGATACACCGTCAAAAGTGAAAATGGACGTTTTTGATTTTTGTCTTAATAATGAGTAATTGCTCCAGCAATCCTCAGACATTCAGCAATTCGTCGTGGCATGCCCCTAATCAATCGTCGAATCACGATTTGGGGCATTCTGACCCACTCCTCTTGCAGTGCTACGGCCAATTCTTCCAGTGTTGTCGGTTGACGTTGACGTCGATAACACGTCTCCCCGATCAAATTAAACGTAACACACTAAAGGAAAGATACGCTAAACAGTAAATCTTATGCAAGAACCGATAGGAAAGCAAACATGGATAGATAAACCAGCACGCGGCAGTTTTCATGAACTCTTCCTTGAAGTGTCAAATTTGAAAATGAACCCCTCCCACGTGTATGGCGCTATTTCGTGTCGCATGTGCAGCTCAGTTATTCTGTTGGGGCGATAAATTTTTCATCTGTGAACATAGCATTTCAAATATCCATGACTATTTATCATATCGCAACCTGCATAGGTATTTGTATTTCAATATCCCCTACTTTTTTTTGAAGAGTATATAATACAATGTCATTACAGGAAAGAAATACAGTGACAACTGTTACATTATTAGGGTGAGAGAGGTCACGTTAGACAATAGGCTGACCGACTCCTGACCGATGTGTAGCCAACATCAATATGATATTGGTGAAATAATCTATCAATGACAGCTGATTCATTGTGTAGTTCTTTATTTTAATATATTAATATCAATAATATATGTATACGCATACTTTAATTAACTTATACCAAATCTAAGTTTAGTATAAATTGGCTGAGGTTGTTCAGACAAATCAGTGGAACTTAGAAACTCAACCGAGAAGGGTCTCTCGGTTTCGAGAAGACGGAGAACGCACAGACAGGCGTATGGACTCACCCGAGTTCAACCGCTGCCTTGGCAGAGAGGCGGAATGGTAGAGTTAACATATTTATGTACTTTAATTAACTTATACCAAATCTAAGTTTAGTATAAATTGGCTGAGGTTGTTCAGACAAATCAGTGGAACTTAGAAACTCAACCGAGAAGGGTCTCTCGGTTTCGAGAAGAAGGAGAACGCACAGACAGGCGTATGGACTCACCCGAGTTCAACCGCTGCCTTGGCAGAGAGGCGGAATGGTAGAGTTAACATATTTATGTACCGTCTTGATGAGTTCCTGTATATATTCTAAGTACCTGTATTGCTGTTGTAGTTATGTAGATGTGTTGTATTCTGTTCAGATGTAAATAAACCATATATTTATTAAACTAACCTCTGTTATCACTAAGAAAGTGTTACACAACTTCAATTCTTCTAACAATTTAGATTGGACTAAAATAGACACCTGCACCGACTGTCCTTACACAATCATCATCCCAATAAATAAATCAGTGTTAAACTTAGTAATGTGACGTAAATAATTATATCGCATGGCGTAAATGTATATGTAACCAAGGTTATACCAATAATAATTCACTTATTAAGAAATATATTGAAATTTAAAGCGGGTATCACCAAGATTACAGGGGCATATTTATACCAAATTCCAAAATTCCAAAATACAACCCAAATGATTTATTCAAAATGTTTTGGGTTTTTTTCGAGCCAATTTTGCGTGACAAAAAGCAGAGTCGCCTGTCCAATCTCGTAGGTTTTCTCCCACTGCTAAAGACCCCTACACGCAACCGAATTATTGAAATAAAATTGAACCGTATGTTGGTCCCGAAATGACCTAGCTTGTGTCGGTGAACGTTAACTCCCCCCCCCTCTCTCTCTCTCTCTCTCTCTCTCTCTCTCTCCCTCTCTCTCTCTGGGCAAAAGATATAACACGTAACTACATAGTCTGACAATATTCCTGAGTCACCCGAATTTCCATTTAACAAGAGAATGTTATTAATTTGTGACAGGTATCTATATATATATATATAGTGGCATGTTTACATAATCTATTTAATGTAACAATGGCCGTGTTCCAGGTAATTATAATGATAAAACAACTAGACTCCATGTAAATAATTCTTATCAATGCTTGTCAAATACTTGGTGCCGTTATGGAATTTTAGTGTAATTGAAATAGAATTAGTCTGTACTTGAAATGTTGCCAGACTATTTAGTCACGTGTATATCTTTTGCCCGGGGGAATTCGTAATTGCGCATGTGGATCTTTAGCAGTAGGAGGAAACCGGGCGGCCCATGTGATAGGGGTCTCTAGCGGCAGGGGGAAACCATATGACAGGCGATCCCACACCTTGGAATAACCAACGGTTGCCAGGCAAGATAAGCCCTCGTTTTGCAAGAGATGGATAGAGAATAAACTAAAAACAAAAGGCGATTTTTCGTACAATCAGGGGTCATAATCCAGGAAGTTATGGTCTGAAATGCGCAAATATCGAAATAGACTGAGATATTTAGGATATAAAGATATATTTTAAGTTTCACCAAAATCGGACAGAAATTGTGACTTCTAGTTCTAGAGAGTCCACAACCTGTATTACATACATTTACACCATTTGCGTACAAGGAGACTCCATTTTGTCAGGCAGTTTCGGTCCGATTTTCACAAAATTCGAACGCAACCGTCATTAGGGTGTAACGGTGATATTTAAACGCTTTTTAAAATCGGATAAAAATATCAAGGGCCATAATATAGGAAGTTACGATCCGATATGCGCGAATATCGACAGGAACCAAGATCGTTGGGTTATAAACATGTATTTCAGGTTTCATCAAAATTGGATCAAAATTGTGACCTCAAGAGGGTCCAAAACCTTGTTATACCATATTTTTTTTACATTATTTGCGTACGAGGGGCGGCCATTTTGTCCAGCAGTGTTGGTCCGATTTTCACGAAATTCGAACTCAAGCGTCATTACCGTGTAACGGTGATATATTCGAACGTTTTGTTTAAATCGCATAATAATTGTGACCTCTAGAGGGACCACACGCTAAAAACGGGATTTGTCGTACAGCTGGGGTCATAATTCAGGAAGTTACGATCCAATATGCGCAAATATCGAAAGGAACCATGACCTTTGGGTTATAAACATTCATTTCAAGTTTCATCAAAATCAGATGAAAATTGTGACCTCTAGAGTATCCACAAGCTAATCCATAAAGTTTCGATCCAATACATGCCAATATCGAAAGGAACCGAGATCTTTTGGGGATAAACCTATATTTCAAATTTCGTCAAAATTGGATAAGAATTATGACCCATAGATTGTCCACAAACAAATTGTGGACGGACGGACGTCCGGACAGATAGGGGCGACGACATTATACGCCCACATCTTCAAACCGGGCCACTTGAATCAATGACAGACCTTAAAATCTAAAGCGCACACCTAAGACGGTTAGTCTACTCGACCACGCAAAAACCATTTTCAGAACAATGTACGTACACTGAACGATTTCAATTTGTGATGTCATAATGCTACATGAATATCTGATTGACAAGGAAACACGACATGTGTTTTGAATTTCTCATCTGTATAATTTGGTCTAGACAAAATGCTATTTACATTGTTGCTTTTGACAGTGGATCTCTCCATGGGCTTCAAAATCGTTAATGAATTGACCGTGTTGAATAACTTTTTCCTGTAAAAAGATAAATTGGAGAATTTTGTATGTGACAAGAAAAATTATAGGGTTCTCTTTTATGATTTTCTTTCTACATTCCATGTCTATGGATTCATAGTTTTGAAAATATTATAGTTATGGTGGAGGTGACCCGACAACCATTATATTATGCCATATGTCTGAGTTTGCAACCCGATCATGTATCAGCATTGGGGGATCACGGTGGCTAAGTGGGTAAGACGCTGGCTCGCTAGCCTGGAGGTCGGGTGTTCGATCCCTGCATTGGCCGAGAATGTCCATCCCGATTTTCCGGCGTGGTTCCCCTTATCAGTGATGCAGAACGGAGGGCCTGACAAGGACAGCTGTCTAGTCGTTCGGATGGGACGAAAATCCGAGGTCCCGTGTACACATTGGCATGCACGTAAAATATCCCTTGACAGTTGGAATTCGATATAAGAGTAGGCCATAGTGCCGCTGTTCGGGCAAAATTTCCCTCATAGCACACTGTATGGCGTATGTCCGTCTTCATTAGCCCAGTTAGGAGCAGAACAGTAGGACGTTAAACCCCATTTCATTTCATTTCATTTCATTTCTGTATCAGCATTGTGTGGATGTTTACATACAGCCCCGAATTCGAAATACATTTCAGTCACTACAACTTATCGATTTGAACTTAATTATTGCATTCGTGTAAAATGACTTGATAGTTGAGATTAGTCCTAAGCAGGAGTTCGATATCTGAAAGTTTTTGACATTCTGACTTCCGATTTCAAATGACACAATTCATTTGGAATCTCAGGAACTAATACAGTTTGCAGGATTTAAAACAACCGAAGACTTTCCTGCTGTTAACAAATTATACGCATGGTTGAAAACGTTAGGGCCTTTTTCCCTAAGATTTGTATGTGGAATCAACAGCTTCTGAATTGTGATGTCTTGTCACAAGCTATAGTATTGGTTACCCTTATACATTCCAAACCATTAAACTAGATGGGTTATATATATTTTAACTGAAAAATTAAAAATGAAATGAAATGACTGGGCCAATGAAGACGGGCATAAGCCATACAGTGTGCTATTAGGGAAATTTTGCCCGGACAGCGGCACTACGGCCTTTTGATTCTAACTATCAATGGTTCTTTTACACACACGCCAATGTGTACTCGGGACAGAACGAATAGACACTGTTCCTTGCCAGACCTACCGTCCTGCACCACAGACAAAGTAAAACTACACCGGAAACCCGAGGAACTTTCACGGCCAACACCGGGAGCGAACCCGAGATCTCCTGGTTAATGTGAAATAAATGAAATGGGGTTTAACGTCCTACTGTTCTGCTCCTAATCTGGGCTAATGAAGACGGGCATACACCACGCAGTGTGCTATGAGGGAAATTTTGCCCGGGCAGCGGCGCTACGGCCTACTCTTATATCGAATTCCAACTGCCAAGGGATCTTTTACGTGCACGCCAATGTGTACACGGGACCTCGGTTTTTCGTACCATCCGAACGACTAGACAGCTGTCCTTGTCAGGCCCTCCGTCCTGCATCACTGACAAGGGGAAACCACGCCGGAAAATCGGGATGAACTTTCTCGGCCAATGCAGGGATCGAACACCCGACCTCCAGGCTAGCGAGCCAGCGTCTTACCCACTTAGCCACGTGAGGAATTATAAAGAAATTAATATCAAAATGTAATGCATATAATTTTCATATTATTATATTTTCAGGGTATTTTCTCTCAACCGAATGCAACAACTAAAAGCTTCAAATGTTCTTACAAGAGTTCTGTTAGGACTTCGCGTACACCCACTAGTCCTAAATATCCACAATCAGCAACCCTGTCTCCACCTACCGGAAATATAAACAGCGACAACTCCTCGGATGTTCGATTTCAACATTCTTTCATCTCTGGAACCAATGATCCAAGCGACACAGATAACTCATCATCGGTTATGGCAGAAGTCATGACATTGTCCACGGTGCCCAACAAAAAAGAAGTTCGTCACGTGTCATTATCTATAAATGGAAAGTTATACGACACTAGTGACAGATTATCAGACGATAGTTCTTGATCACTCCATACGAGGGTGTCAGTTATTAAACCGGTCAAATATAATATTTATATTTTGAGTTTTTGTTTCGTTGTCTCCAGTTAAACGATTTTATCTCCGTAAGCTACTAGAAAGAATTCTGGGACTAAGAAAAATTCACATGGATTCAATAGGGATTATTACATAAATATAACATAAAAACATATGACATTTTCAACCTTTTCATTATATCACCACATGCCTGACAAAATACTTGCGATACTCCTTCACGCTCCCACCCCCACTACACCATCCCACACACCCAATATATATATATATATATCTGTGTTGGGTTTTTGTGTCTCGACAGGATGTAGTAAAATCAGCAGTCACCACGTCACTGACAGGGGCGAAGTGATGTGGAGAAAATGACGCAATGGGCTTTCTCGAAATGGGCTTCGTACCTTAAACTTTCTCGATGTCACGGAAACAGAATCCCCGGACCTTATCAACAATATTGGGTTCTTGTGCTACACACTCCACCATCTCACCCCAACGGCATTTTGTTCCACATGCTAATTCAGTGGTCACCACGCCACAGTATCATGGAAAGGCTGGCGTTAATGACAGTTCCCGGAAAAAAGAAGCGTGCACTCATTATAGTTAATTACAATCTGACAATGTGGATTATGACATATTGACGATCTGTACTGCAAAGTATTCTGCGATACCGTGGTGCTTTTAGTAAATTAATGGAATGAAATGAAATGGGGTTAACTTCCCACTGTTCTGCTCCGACTGGGCTAATGGAGACAGACATACGCGATACAGTATGCTACGGGGGACGTTTTGCCCGGACAGCGGCGCTGTGGCCTACTCTTTCGGCAAACACCAGGATCGAAAACCGGACATCAAGGTTATTATTATTATTATTATTATTCGATTTATATAGCGCTTCATTACACATGAGTGTTTCTCAGCGCATTAACAACAAAACAGTTCAAAAACATTTTTGAAATTAATGTTTTTAAGTTAATCTTACAGCTCAGGGGCCTGTTTCATGAAATTTTAACTAAGATAAAATCCAAATTTTAGTAATTTGATTGGATAGTATTAGATTGATTTTAGTGCTTAGCCAATCAAAATTGAAGTATCCACTAAAATTGGATTTTATCTTTCGTTAAAATTTCGAGAAACAGGGCCCAAGATGGAAGAGGACTATATCAGAATCCTATACTTCAAACACACAGATAAGATCCAAATCTGAAGAGCACAATTACACACAGCTGCCTGTTAGGCGCTATTATTCAGTCCAATATACTCAACAGAATTAAACCATTTTTAGACTGGTTTTTCAGAGATTCAATTTTCACAATATTGTGGGAGGTTGGACGAATAACACGACTTCATGGATTTATTATTTCTTGGTTTTATTCCATGCAATGCTCAATATTGATATTTATAAGAGTATTGCTTGATAAAGATACCTGTAAGAGTATTAAAACATTGCATGTAATCAACCAATAAGTAGTAAATCTATCAAGTCGTGATATTATGAATAATATCTCTACTTCTAAATGTCATTGAGGGATATTAACTTTAATATTAGCAAGTTCTCATAAATTGTTTAAATTGAGAAACTCAAAATCACTTAAATAGGAATTTAGTTATGATTATGAAAACCTAGTTAAAATGCTAATTGAAAAGAAGTTTCTTGGTATATATATTTTATAAATAATTGCTGAATGTCAAATATTGTAATTCTAAAATGTTAAAGATGGGTTCCAGAAAAGTATTTATTGGGTGGTTATTTCCAATAAAAGTATGGTAATTTTGGTATATATGGAAAGTAGAGATATCCAATCGTAGCGAGCCATCGTCTTACTCACTGAGTCACTGCGGCTCCCGGTACTTTTAGTAAATGTCAAACTATTTAGTTATGTATTGTTTAATGGTCTAGAGCGAGACATTAAGTAATATATTGTAACAAGAGGGCCGTAGGCCCGAGTGTTTTTTACAATATATTACGCAATGTCGTAAGCTCGAGCCCATTAAACGACTTAAAATACAAACACTCCGCACGGGCTTTTACAGTGAAATACGTCTCGCGAGTCCAATATTTCACTAGTATAAATAATGTACGATTGACAAGTTGCCCGTACGATTATTTGAAATAATGGTACGCCAACATCAAAGGGTGACGTCACATCTGTATTTTAAAGTTTATTATAGTTACAGTACGATATCGGACACCGAAAACCGAAATACAAACCAGAATGACACACTCAAGAATGTTTTTTATTTAATTATTTCCTGTGAGACTGTGGTTAAATAAATAGAACCTTTCTGATTCTCCAGCTGCAGCATTCGATCGAGCAGAAATGGTGAGTGTTGACAAGACACATACAAATATTTAATGCTTGGTGAGCTATGGTCAGTACCGGATCTAGGGGGGGGGGCAAAGTGGGACAAATGTCCCGGCCCCCCCCCCCCCCATCACAATTCTGGGTCATACTAATATTTTATCCCGGACGGAGCCAACCAGTACCTGGGCTGAGGTGGCAGGGATTGGGGCCGTGGGCAGTAAGGGATATTGGGGGCCCCGGGATTGGTAGGTACCAACAGATTTTCGGGGGCCCAGGAAATCGCTGCCTAAATTGTCTCAGAAGCACATGAAATTAATCCTAATTTTAAAAAAAAATTCCTGTTCAAACAATTTGAACAAACAACAATGGGTCCCCCGCACAGTTGGTATGTCCCGCACCCCCCCCCCCCCCCCACAAGGTTAATCCGGTACTGACTGTGGTGCATTTAAAAAGATCTGGGTTATTGGGTCTTCATAGTAATTTATACGTTATATCATTCCGGAAGAAAATAATTATGTGTAGAAAAAATGTAAGCGGAAAGATAAACTCGAGAGAAGAAAAATGAACTAAATGAATACTTTTCCGGGCTTATCTTTCCACAGCATAAATAAATCGTGAGGACGAAGGCCCTCAGAGAGGGGGCTGGGATGGCCAAGTGGTCTAGAATGTCACGCTTCAAGATCTAGCTGGCCGGTCACATCTTGCTACGGTCGTGATTTCGATCGCTGGTGTTAGCATATGTGGCTTGGAGATAGGAGCGCCTTCTGAAACTCGTGGTACTCCGGTTTCCTCCCATAGGAAAGATCCCGGCGCGTGTGCTAAGATAATGAAAATGAAAACAAGACAACTTGTCTGCGATATCATCCTCGGTGGAAACGGACGTTAAACACTAAGAACAACAAAAACGCCCTCAGCTGAATTGTAAGGTATTGAACGCCGTGCTACCCATGCGTTATAAAGTTTAGCGTCCCTTACTATTCATGCTTTACTGAGTTTAGCAAAACCCTCCAGAAAATCCATTTGAACTTTCAACCACTGTTACTCCACAAACAGAATTAATCTCAAGAACTTTTATCAATAACACACAAACTGAATATATTCTTTCGGGTTACATCACTGGATTGCGGATTGAAAAAACACGTTAGAGACGCCGCCAGAATAGTGACGAACGTTAAAGTAGCTAAGTCTCTAACTCAATATCATTCAAAGTCTTACACGTTGAAAATACGAATTATTTGTCAATTCAAATAAAATTGATGTTGTAATCTTACCAGGAAAAGGCAGGCTTCTGATATCCAATATTTAAGACAAAATAAACATTTTACCATTGGTACACGAATCGTGTACCATATTGTGTTTTAGTGTCATTTGCAACAAGTGACCAGAAAGAAGAGGCTAGACATATTCAACTGGAGAGCCTGCTTAATAGACTGGAATAACCAGACGCTAGAAATTGCTATAGGGTTGAGACACATGCCGTATTTCGCTGGATATAACTGATTTGAAATTAGAGTCAAAACGGAAACTATTGAATGTAAATCAGTTTATATACAATCAGATTACATTATTATATGCGTTTCGACCCATTTGGGTCAATTTCTAGGTCCCAAATATTAGCGATTTAGCTCCTTTAACAAACTCATTAGACTGTTTTCAGTGCTCACATTTATTAATACGTTTCGCTTCGTGTTCATTCCTATTTTAAGTTTTCACTTATCATACCATGGTAAGGACTGTACATTTTGTTCAGTTGTCGGTCTTACCGTCAAGATCTGGTCGAAAATATTTTGTTAGATACATGTAACAAAGTATTTCGATGGAGTCGAAACCAGTCTAAAACCATACAAATGTTGATATGCATATAAACATGTAGTCAAAATGAAATTCAGTATCAATGAATCTTTTAGTGCCTGCAGGAGCCATTTCTGTCTTGGTGGATATTGGTTAAAATGTCTGATAAAGAGAGGGTGCGGCAATAATAGTAAAGGATGTTGTGGACCATTTCATGGTTATATCATTTTAACAACATTTGAGTCATTATTCACTGCGAGTGATTAATTTATAAATAGAGCCAGATCTATTTGGTTAATGAGAATATTTATTAAAGTTTAAAGATAAAATGTAATATATCAAAAAGCTTTGATAAAGTTAAATGACCAAAACCATAACAAAATACATTAATCGACCATAATAAATAATATAATAAATAATGTAAATGGTAATATTATAATGTGGACCTACAAAAAGTTGTACAAATTAAAAAAAAAATAAAATGGCAACAATATATGGAACAGTAATCTGCTGTTTTAGTATTATGTGGTTGGATTTACAAAATATAATTGTATTTTAAAGGAAATTTCAGCTATAGCTCTAACAACAGTTATCTCCCATTACCTTTCCAATACAGATAGATACAGGTATTATATTGATCTGATAGAACATGGGACTCTTTGAAAGATTTAAGCAGAAACATTTTCATTTCTAATTTAGATACTAAGATAGGTGATTGTGGTGACTGTTTTAATTTCAATTTAAATTGATGGAACTCTTTGAAAGAATTAAACAGAGATTTGAAATATACCATTATTTATGATGACCAATTCAATAGTCAGATTAAAACATGGCAATTTCTCAAACCAGGCTATATACATGTATTGAACATACTTTTAATTACAAATTTTTGAACTTTTAAAACTGAGCTTCTGTGAAGATGAGATCAAACTACATGTAGCTGATAACCCTAGTAATTTAAATATTATAATAAAATGAGATCATAATTCAAAATAAATAATATAATTTTATGCATTAAATATTACTAACACAATTTCTTACGTTTTAAAAGTCTAATATATTACAAATATGTCTAATATTATATCATAAATTTTTACAATAATAAAAGCACTTACTATAACTATTCAGGGTCCAAATTCACTTAAATTGAAAAAAAATCCAAAAAACTTTTATGTTTCAGCCAAAAGAAAACTTAGCAGACATTTGTTTTGACCATTTCTCAGCTGGTCTAGACTATCAACAAGTTCAATAACATAATAAATAATCTTTTTAATGTCTAGTTTACATTTTTGTCAGAATGATTCCTTTCATTTTGATTTGACAACAAATGGATGGATTTTGTGATGAATATTTTAAAACTTGTCACAAAATAACAAAAATTATTCTTCGTGAAAATGAGATTGCACACAAAACGGACACAACTAAATTTCTATGAAATATGTATAAATAGATAATATAATGAAACACAACATAGTGATGAACACTAAACAACATTTGTTCAGATTAAATACAACTGGACACCATTTACCGTAAATTTTAAGTATAGACATGACTTTCATACAGGCGACGAAACTCCTTATCTTAGCCTTTTGAATTTTCTACACAACAATTATAACTTTCATCCACAGCTTAAATCTATTTGATATTTTACACATGTATTATACTTGCTTCACATATTTATGAACAACTATTCAATCCACATCGACAAGTAATTTTATATAAAAATAAATAAATCCTTCTTACAAAACAGTTTTAAAATATAAATCTTATTCAGTATATTTTAATATATTTAGTAGTAGATTTACATACAGTAACATTTAAAAAAAAAAAAAAAAATTTTGATCATCTGATTTGTCTTATAAAAATATATTCATTACTTTCAAAAATCAGCTTGTGTCAAGAAATTGAGATACAGTCTTGGTGTATAGATTGAATAGAAAGGTGTACGTGTAGCTTATCTAGGCATGTACTTTCACTTAACAAACTTGATTGATCTTAGATGTTAATTTCTGTCAATTCTAGTTAGCAGATTCTAAACTAGTTTGTTTTTATCTGGTCATAACCTCTTCTAAGGCTATTTTTTCATTGCTTGATACTAATTGTGTTTTAAGGTTAAAACCTTTTTTTTTTCTATCAGTACATATATTAATAATTTTTCTCACATGATTTACTTTGATTTATTATAAAAAAGTTATTATAAGGATAATTTAGGGATTACAAAATATATATAAAAATAGTTGTAATATTGCTGACTATGAGTAATTAAAATCTTAATTTTTTATAAATTGTTAAATGGCAAGCATTACATTCTAAAAACATTTAATTTTTCATATGCATACATACCTAACTATTAAATGGCAAGCATTTCATCTTAAAAACACTTCATTTTGTCATTGAATTTAACTACGCCAGAAATGGATATTTAAAAAGAAATACAGGTATATTTGTTGATAAATAACAGATTTTCTGTGAAAAAATAAAATAAAAATGGGATAATCCCCTTTTATACTTGTAAATAATAAGTACTATAGGTTTAAAATTGGAAATATTGGGGTGAGTAGCTGTTCCCACTTTCTTTGTTTACAATAGGTTTAATTTATGGACTTATAGGTTTAATATTAATAAAATAAATACATTAATGAATATTCACCCAAAAAATACAGATTTTATTTACTATTTAAATCTTAAAATACATGTACATAAAATTAAATAATTTAAGAAAGATAGCAATTATTTCAATATACTTTTTTTTCAACTCTTTCACAAAAACATCTTTGCAGTGTTAAGATTTTACTATACGTTTGTAACCTTTAGTATATGTATATTAATATACTTTAATCAAAGGTAAAAAATCATGACACTGTGAAGATGCAATGAAGGTGAAGAAACGCTTTCATCATTGAGACACTTATCTTGGTTACCTCCCTTGTGGTTCTCTCCTTCACAATCCAGAGATTTCGTCCATGCACATGTAGATAACAACAGGTATATAATGTGTGTTAATATATATATAGTAAGTATTTAGGTCAACCAGTTAATGAATAGTACATATATACAAATATAACAGTTAAGTACCGGTATATCAAACTGTCTACATTTTCCATTCTTAAAATAGGGCGTCTGTCTGTTCCTTCTCACCGGTATTTTCATTCCGAACCATACATGTGTTGAAATCTTGTATCTCAATATCGTTTTGCTTCACTGAAATCTTCTCACTCACAGAATTTCACCCGTTTACTTAAAGAATTATGTACATTATGTCACTATAATAAATCACATTTAGAGGACATAAGTAGTTTCTTGCCACGTTTTTTATGTGGTTTAAGACTAATTGTTTCATTTTTGTTCTTTGAACTTTTGTCCTTTGAATTACTCTTCACATCATTTTGAATTACACCTGAAACAAAAGAAGATTTAGCTAAAATATATAATATGAAATGAAATGGGGTTTAATGTCCTACTATTCTGCTCCAATTGGGCTAATGAAGATGGACTTATGATATACAGTGTGCTATGAGGAAAATTTTACCTGGACAGCAGCACCACAGCCTACTCTTACATCGAATTCCAACTGCTATGGGATATTTTATATGTACCCTAATGTATACACATGACCTTGATGTTTCATCCCATCCGAATGACTACACATTTTCGTTTACCAGGCCGTCTGTCCTGCATCAACACAGGGATCAAACACGGGACCTCCAGCTTAGTGAGCCAATGTCTTACCTAATGAGTCACCGTGGCTCCCAATTAAAATATACTTCTTGGGCAAATAATAATATTAATAATACTAGTGTCTTTCAAGTTTTCAGAGTCAAGGGCAACAACTATGGATAAAATGGATGGTCATTTCTTTTTTGCTTGTCTGCGATATCACTTCGGTGGACGGGGACATTAAATAAAGCTATTTCACACACACTTTTTTGCTGTGATATAGTTGACACAGCTTCATATAAACTTAAGAAATTATTTGAAGTTGAAGTTGAATACCGCTTAAAATTGAAGTTATTATCTGAAATCAGTGAAACTCAAACAAGTGTTGTCCTTCTAATGATATATATCACACCAATATTCAACCACATTGAAATGTGGATGTATAGAAATTTTAGTTCAGCAAATATCTTTTATGTGAATCTATATGCATTGGTATGGTTCTACATTCCTAAACATATACCTTGTTTAATATACTACATTAGTACATATACTTTACAACTTTTATATACCTGTAGTGTTTTACATATACCAATAAGAGTTATCTTACCTTGACCAATAGTTAATGTTTGTGTATCATCTTCTACAACCATACTCAACTCTTCTAAATATTTTTCAGACAAATATCGGAATACTGAAAAGTACAATTAACATTAATTCACGTTGAAGACACATCAATCACTAGAAAAATATTTGGGACACAATTCTAAAAGTGATATAATGATGAAAAACTATGCAAACTTCATACTGTGCTTCATCTAAAACTGTCTAAATAATAACAGTATTTATATAGTGCAATCTTCATGTTTTTAAAAAAAAACAAAACAAAAAACAAACCCAAATAAAACTGCTTGAAGCACATTTATATTGCTCTAAATTTTGAGTCAGTTGTAGCATTTAAACAGCCATGTTTTAAGCGTCATGTATGTATGAAAACAGATAGGATGGAGAAAGTCTACCATGCTTGGGAAGATAATTCCATAAAATTTATGCAGTGAAATGAAAGGTTTTTGATCCAAATGTTCTTAAATTTAAGTTCAATAAGTGTTAATACGGTAGCTGACCGAAGGGTTCTAGTTGGTTGATATGAAATGACGATGTCTTGTACACTTGTACATGTACACACATATAGAACAACTGTACATAATGTATCACCTGATGTGCATTTCAATAATTTCATAAAAAATTTTCCTACCTTCATCTACATTTAAATTTTCTTTTACTGAAGTTCGATAAAATCTAAGGCGTAATTTCTTTGCTAAGGCTTCGGCTTCATCACTTTAAACATAATGTGAAAAATATTATATATTTTTTAGTCACCAGAAGATTATTTCAATCTGACATTTTCTAATAAATTGAATATGAAATAAATAGAATATGAATTTTCTAATAAATCAAATATGAAATTTTCTAATAAATCGAATATGGAATTTTCCAAAAAATTGAATTTTTCTAATAAATTGAATATGAATTTTTCTATGGAATTTTCCAATAAATTGAATTTTTCTTATAAAATGAATATGAATTTTTCTAATAAATTGATTATAAAATTTTGTAATAAATTGAATATGAAATTTTCTAATAAACTGAATACAAAATTTTCTAATAAACTGAATGAATATGAAATTTTTTAATAAATTGAATACGAATATGAAATTTTCTAATAAATTGAATATGAAATTTTCTAATAAATTGAATTTGAAATTTTCTAATAAATTGAATAATCAAAACACATTAATCTTACCTATGAACAACAGCTTCATCAATAAGATCAATTTTATTTTGAACTATCACCATGTTTATTTGGCCAACTTCATCTTCTACCTAAAATATAAATAGACCGTATGACTTCATCTACCTACAGGTACGGTAAAAGTATATGTTACTATCACTTTATTTCAGTTAGCTGTAAGTAGTGATACATGTTGCTATCATTTTCTTGTTGGACTTCACACTTGTTACTTAACTTTAACTACCCTGTTCTAGGATCTACATGTATATATCTAAACTTAACTACTTTGTGCTAGCATTTATATAACTAAACTTTAACTACGTTGTTCTAACCTGCATTTATTATGTACATGTAACTATACTTTAACAACCATGTTCTAACATTAATTTATTAAACTTTAACTTTTTTATTCTAACCTTCACTTATTATAATTATAAAAATAAAATAAAACCAAGTACGAACAATCCAAACCATTAGACAAAATTCGAAGTCCTAAAAAAACGGTATATAACTTATTACATTGTGCTACTGCTAGCATTGAAAGAACTAATCTTTAACATCCTTGTTCTAACCTTCATTTATTATAACTAAACTTTAACTACTTTGTACTAATCTTCAGTTATTATAACAATTTTGTTCTAGCATTTACATATCCAAAATTTAACTAACCTTCCTTTAGCATAACTAAACTTTAACTACTTTGTTCTAATCTTCAGTTATTATAACAACTTTGTTCTAGTCTTCAATTATTATAACAACTTTGTTCTAGCATTTATATATCCGAACTTTAACTAACTAAACTTTAACTACTTTGTTCTAGTACTAAGTAGTTATACAACTTCACTTTATATAAGTACCTTGTTCTAACCAGTATATATTACATAATAACTGACCATTATGTATTATATAATGTATTTCAATATATAACTTAACTTTAAATACCTTGTTCTAACCTTTATACATGTATATTACAATTAACTCTAACTACCTTTTGTAGCATTTATATAACTAAACTTTAAATTCTCTTTTCTAGCATTAATATAACTAAACTATATCTACCTTGTTTTATAATTTATTTTACTATTATAACTATTTTGTTGTAACGTTTATATAATAAACTTTAACTACCTTGCTCTAACCCTTATATAACTAAACTTTAACTACAGCTGCACCTTGTTCTAACTTCATAAATTATAACTAATCTTTATCTATTATAAGAAAACTTGAACTTTCTTGTTCTAACCTTTACAAATGTATATATTTTAATTAAACTTGAACTTCTGTGCTCTAGCCATAATATATATCATAGCTAAACTTTAACTGCCATGTTCTAACCTTTATAATTATTACTATAACTAAACTTCAACTTCTTTGCTCTAGCCTTTGCTCTATATTATAACTAAACTTTAACTACCTTGTTCTAATTTTTATAAGTATATATTATAACAAAACTTTAACTTTCTTATTTTAACCTTTATATATACTCTTCTAAAAAACTAGGGGATATTAAAATGCAAATACCTATGCAGGTTGTGATATGATAAATAGTCATGGGCACTTGACATGCTTTGAGAGTATGTTCACAGATGAAGAACTTATCGCCCAAACAAAACCAAAGAGCTGCATCTGCGACACGCAATAGCGCCATACACGTGGGAGGGGTTCATTGTCAAATTTGACACTTCAAGGAAGGGTTGATGAAAACTGCCGCGTGCTGGTTTATCCTATCCATGTTTCCTTTCCTATCGGTTCTTGCAAACGATTTACTGTTTGGCGTATCTTTGCTTTAGTGTGTTACATTTAATTTGCAATGAGACGTCTTCAACATGATATTGAGGTAATCGTCGATGGGCGCGTATAATGTTCTCAGATAAGTCCAGATTTACTCTCGATTTCACCGAGCGTCATGCTAACGTTAACGTCAGACAGTATGGCAGATTCAGGCGTGGGTCTGTTATGGTGTGGGGAGGAATCACCATGACTGGCAGAACGGACTTGCATATTGTTCAAGGAAAGGTCACTGGTGTGTACTACCGTAACCACATCCTGGCACCGATAGTTCTGCCCTTTGCTCAACGTGCAGGTCGTCGCTCGTGTCATGAATGAATACCTCCAGCATCAGCATATTGTCCATATGCCTTGGCCAGCCATGAATCCTGATCTTTCCCTATAGAGCATGTCTGGGACATGATCGGGAGACGTGTTCATCGACGTCAACGTCAACCGACAACACTGCAACAATTGGCCGTGGCACTGCAAGAGGAGTGGGTCAGACTGTCCCAAATCGTGATTGGACGGTTGATTAGGAGCATGCCACGACGAATTGCTGAATGTCTGAGGATTGGTGGTCCACCAATGGTCGAGCAATTACTCATTATTAAGACAAAAATCAAAAACTTCCATTTTCACTTTTGACAGTGCATTTCTTTGTGAGTGAAATGGGGCCGTCAAACAAGACGCCCTTTGAACTGTTTATGTTCATGTGTAGGCAATTGCCCTGTTATTAACATACCCTGGTTACCTCTAATAAAAACAGCAGTGCATTTCCGCAGTTATGTATTGTTTCTGAATATCCCCTACTTTTTTTTGAAGAGTATATTATAATAACTAAACTTTAACTTCCTTGTTCTAGCCTTTATATAGTACAAAGTCTTATTATACCAACTAACTGTAACTATTAGTTTTTCTAGATTGCTAAACACTGTATTAACATATAATGTAGTCTATTAGTTACATTCTCACAATACTTTCTTTGATGACTGATCTAATAAATAATGTACTCTAATAAGTACTTTAATGTGAGTTTCACAGAGATAAGGTTTAGTTTATTGTTTATAGGCTATTTGTAGACTAAATCTGACTAATTACAGATGAAAAGTAAACAAAGCCTTGTTCTTTTCAAGATAAGATCTAAAATGACATGGTGATCTATCACATTAATCCTGATAGGTTACAGTAATAATAGAATAAAACAAGTCAACCGGTCATTCCACTTGAATTTAATCACTTAAGTGGGATTTCTTTTTTTTTTAAAAAAAAACAAAACATGCAGCTATTTGATTAAACATTCATTATGTAAGAGCTAAATCTGCCTATTGCATGTCTTTCTTTAGGTCTGAAGGGTTATCTAAATTATTAATCAGACATTAATTGACTTGTCCAGACCGTAATCAACTCTTGATGCCATCGTTAAGACTGCGATATTTAGTGGATTTGAAAACATTTTGTGATGGATAATTTAACGTTAAAATGGATAACTAAGATTGGTTATTATCTCACCAAAGTTAGTAATGACAATCGAGGCTAGCCTTCAACTGAATCTCTAGTATCTCAGTTCAGAGTGAAGCAATTTGACTGAAATTTTTAGCATATTCTTTTTTCATTATCTATTTTGAACTATTATAGCGAGAACTGTCAGCTCTTTATCTAATCTTATCTAATTCCCATTTAAAAATAGTCTAATTTGCAACAACATCAGACATTTCAAAAAATAGACAGATAACTTTTTGTTTTGATTAGCTGAGTGAAAAACCTGCTATGCGATAGATCTATTTCAAATCCAAATGTCTGAATATTCTTCCTCATGGATGTGTGGTTTTGCTCAGAAAATTTTGTCACCTCCATGTACATGTATATTGAAAAGGAAATAACATAGGGCAGGCTTTACCTTCTTTTTCCAGGTTTCAATTGCTTCAAAAGAATCTCTATCAACTGTAGAAAAAGCTAAAACACAACCTTGTGCTCCTGAAATATACAAATTTTATAAGTTTACTTGTATACAAGAACAACCTTCACAGAAATCCTAAAAATAATTTTGAGATCAAAGGGAGAGACTTTATGGTATAATAATATAAGAAAACAGATAAGAAAAGTATTATCTTTGACTTATTACCAGAGATGGAAGAGTTGGCTAGGTCATAATGTTCACTAATCATTTACATGGTCATAAATATACCAATAAAGTATGATCAAAAGAATGTTTATATCTGATTAATTATTGTACATATCTTGCTTCAAAAGACAATTGCATAATACATTAATGTTAGCAAGGGTGTAATAAAGAGTTCATTAAGTACGTCTTTGAAGAAAATTAATAGCCCAAGGGCAGCCAAGCCAGTAAATCTGTTTCAAAAACAGTATAAGTTAATTAGGTATCAAACTTCATCAATTTACATAAGAATCTTACTGCGTGGGCCCAAAGTCAACTGGAGACAGTGTTTTTAAGGACTTGTTCATACAGCCAATATAATTCAGCTTTTAACAAAAGCCTCCTCAAAGACAGGTAGTACATGTATATAGAGAGCTAGTGTTTTAAAACTGGTTTATTTGTCCCATCTTGTTTGCGTACAACTGAAAAAGTTAAACTGGTTTAACGATCGCCAGCAATTTTAAACCAGTTTAATTTTACATGTCTCTTGTCACTGGTAGTTTACATAATTTTGAATTCAGACAGACATAAAACCTTGGAAGACCAATCTAATATATCTATAGTGACCTGTACATTTAATATAGATTATCTTATATTAATAATATATACTCCTAACATGATAATAGATTTTATAGTTGTCTCTTTATAGACTTGTTGCAGGTGATAGGTTGGTGTTATTAAACAATAAAATCTATCAAGTATCTGTTATCAACTAGTCAATGGGTTATTAAATAGTTACATACATGTCGTCAAGGATATGACTCGTAGAACAAATAAAATGATAAGATACATGTACATATTTACTGATTTTAAAAGCAGCTCAATCAACATGGTCCACTGAGGCTAATTCAATTAGAAGTCTTTCAGTAATTGGAAATTGCACAGAATTTAATGACCAAATAAAATTAAAACTCTCTTTTTCAATATTTGATGTTTCAGAGAGTTGAACTGAGTACATTTCAAATCAACACATTTAATTAGATATGCCTAAAAATACCTTTTGTTACATGTTTTTATGTACTTTTGTTTTCTTTTACAAAAGAATTTTATTGTTTTCTACAAAGAACAAGTATGACTATGTCTAAGACATCTGCATGGTTTCCAGTAGTCTGGAACGGTTTAGTACGGTCACAAATAATAGAACAAAAAGAAGAGAGTGCGAACAGTGATAGGATCCCATATGGTGAGGCACCCAGACTAAAAAAATAATAAAAAATTAAGGATTAAATTGTTTGAAATGCCGTATCTCCCCTGTCCTAGTCTACTGACAAAATCCACAACAAAACTTGAATTGAACTGTAAATAACATGATAATTACATTTAAAAGCTAGGTAAAATTGTGGTTTTCATTTAAACTTCCTTTAATTATTATATCACTTTGTGACTGTACAATGTACATGTCAATGATAATTCTAAGGTACACATTGTAAATGCTTTTCTGAATTTGCCTGACAAGGCAGTGTTATCAGATTATCTCACTAAAGTAAGTAAAACACAGAATCTGCAGGCTATTATTGACAAATGACTTCTAGTTCTAGAGAAATCCAAATCATCCACAAACAATATGCAGACGGTCACAATAATCCAATAACATCTTCTTCCTCTTGTATAATCTATTTAAATATTTCAACAGCCTTTAAAACGCAGTCTTTTTGAAATGTCGGGTAAAAATGAGACCAAACACTTAACGTGTTGAATCTAAGGTGAGAAGAAAAATAGAAAAAAGCTATAAGCCTATAACATTGTATTGTATCAGTACTTAAGCCAGAATTCACAAGATTATAATTAGTATCACAAAACAGTTCCACTACATGTAAGTGTATGTGCATATTGATACTTTAGGTACATGTAAGTTGCTGTTGTCAAAAAGTAGGATCTTGACCCGAATGAGTAAAATTACGGGAATGCAATGGCATTCCTTAATAAATATCTACAAGTGGTTGCTATGCAAGACCCGCCCACATTTTGCTAGCTAAAAACGCGATTTTTTTCAAACAATCAGGGACCATAATCCAGGAAGTTATACATTTGGATATCCGCGATTATTGAAAGGAACCAAGATCTTTGTGATATAAACGTAATTTTAATGATTCATCAAAACCAGATCAAAATTGTAGCCTCTAAAGGGTCCACAACCTTGATATACCATATTTTTTACACTATTTGCACACGAGGGGCGGCCGTTTTGTCCAACAGTTTTGGTCCGATTTTCACGGAATTGGAACTCAACCATCATTATTGTGTATCGGTGATCCTTTTATATTCAAATGTTTTTTTTAAACCGAATAAAAATTGTGACCTCTAGAGAGACCACAAACTAAAAACGGGATTTTTCATACAATCAAGGGCAATAATTCAGGAAGTTACAAACCGATATGCATGAATATCTACAGGAACCAAGATCTTTGGGTCAATAACATGTATTTCAAGTTTGTACAATCAGGGGCCATAATCCATGAAGTTATGGTCCGATACATGCCAATATCGAAAGAACTGAGATCTTTGGGAGATAGACCTATATTTCAAGTCTCTTTAAAATCAGATAAAAATTGTGACCTGTAGAGTGTCCACAAGCAAATACAGAATATTGAAACATAATCAGATATTCTCTTCTCCAAATTTAGCATCATTTAAGCATAAGAAAACATATACAGACTAAACAGACAAACATGAATTGAAGAAACAAACTATATATAATTTCATTTTTTATGAGTATATGACTCCTACTTGTCATCTGTACATGTATTATACAATGTACATCTACTTCAATTACAATGAATGTGTTTTATTGTGAAAGTTTAGTTAAGTGCTGTCAGTAAAGAAATTTATTTTTCTTTCAACTTCTTCCTGAACTGATTTAATTTTTTTTTTTTTTTTTTTTTTTAATTTTTTTTTAAAAGGTCAACCACAGATATCGACAATGCAATATTCATGGTCAGTATTAATAAAGAGTTCACATGTCTGTAGACATACAACAAACATTTTCTATTTTATTGAATTTCAGTGCAATTTATACAGACCATGAAAGTCTTAAACAAGGCCTACTTATAAACTTAAGGAATTAAAATTAAAAAAGATAATTTGATCACAAGTCCATGTGCTGACTGGGGATGATAATGCATTTCAATGAAGAATTATTAAGAAAACAGTTTTAAAAATCATAAATGTATTATATAACTCAATTAAAGTAATAAGTAATAAACGAACAAGCAAACAATGAGGCTGATGTCCACTGCCCAAATCCCCAAATAAACACAGATGACACATATTAATGAATTGCACATTCATCTTTTGCAAAATATTGAGCAATCAAACTGTCTATCTATGCTTAGTCTAAGCACAAAGTGTTCACGATCAAACTCAGTCAGGTTTTGAAGTACCTGGTAGACAGTGAAACTATATATTAAGTTTCATCACTCCAAAGTTACATGTATCTTGTTTCAAAGCATCGACAAATGCAATTGCTTAGCTCTGCTTAGCTTTAATGGGAAATATTAATCATTGAACTCAGTCAAGACATTCGCCTAATCAACATCTATACGTCAATTAAAAGCAGAGTAGTTATGTTCCAAAGTTTGACCAATTAAATTGCTTATCGTTAGTTAGCCTAATATATAAACGAAAATTCTCATCATTCAACTTAGTCAATGTATTGATATAATGAATCTATACTCAGGGTTACATCACGCTCACACAATCGGAACCAAAGTTATCATGTTCCAAAGTCCTAACTAATCAAATTGCTTATCTCTGCTTATTCTTAGTGGAAAATGAGCATGATCGAACTCTGTCAAGGCATTCACCTAATAGACACCTTTGTTAAGGTATTGATGTAATGAAACTGTACACAAAGTTTCACCACTATCACTCAATTAAAATTAAAGTTGTCGAGCTTGACCAATCCAATTGCTTATCGCTTTGCTTACCTTGAGCCGAAAATGTTCATTATCAAACTCAGTCAAGGTATACAGCAAGTTTCATCACTCTCACTTAATTACATGTAGAACCAAAGTTATCCTTTCCCAAAGCATCAACCAATCAAATTGCTTATCTCTGCTTACCCTAAGCAGAAAATGCTCATCTTCGAAGCATTCACCAAATGAACGCTTACACCAAGTTTGAGCAATCTACCGCTATTCGAAGGAGAGTTATTGTGTTCCAAAGTCTCGACCAATCAAATTGCTTATCGCTCTGCTTACCCTGAGCGACGAGGAAACAGACAGATTTTAATAGTCCCCTGCTTCCTTCGAAAGGTGGGGGGACAATAATACAAATGACTTTTGAATAGACTTCCATACTAGTATAAGGAATAAAGTATATATATGTACATGTAAAAATGATATCCAATGTCATGGTCTTATAAATATAGGAATCTAGGTTAATGTTTTTATTGCCAATATTGGGTATATTGTGAATGGCAGGTATAATTACATATCTATCAATTACCAGATTTGCTCCACTTAATATACTATTGAATTATGTATGATTTATTACTAGCATATAATATACTTTTTATATAAAAATCCAATATGAATAGTGTTCTGTTTCAGTAGATAAGCCTACTTTATTCAGTTTCAACTGAGCTTGAATATCTATTGTACAATATATCTTATATTACCGTTGATAATTAGGTTCTATATCTTAATGTCTAAGGTAAGAGGTGTGTGATTGCCACACAAGACAAACTTTAAAGTGAGAGTACACTGTATGTGTAGAAAATATTTTTGAACACTAAAAAAAGATCCCCAAGACAGAATTCAATTGAATTTAATTGTTTCTTCCGGTTTATAGGGCTATTATTTAGACTGCTGACATCATGAATAATCGGGCCTACCGGTACTTAGATTCAACTGGGATTGGTCAATGAAGAAGGATCTGGATTAGTTTATGAATTAGTAAATAAAATGTAATGTTTTTCTTATTAGCAATTGTCAATAAGAATATTTTTTTCTATATTCTGAACCCAAATTGAAAGGTGTCTGATCAAACTCTCACTTTAAAGTTGTGATTTGTCTATTGTAAGTTAAAACTGTTCAATTACTCAAAGTTATCAAAGTATTTACTGGACCATTTATTTATACAAATCAGATAGTCCAAGTTGATGTAAACAAGGAGTGACTATACTTCTCATCTTTGATGTTTTTTCCGTAATTCAATGAAGTGAACAAACTTTAGCGATCTTTCATTCACAGATGGTTGGTCACAATGATTAAAGAGGTTCATATATTTTTCTCTGCTTGACTGATAATAAATATATATTTCCAGTTGTTTAATTTATATACAAATTCAATCTGTCTAACTCTGTGATGGACAAGCATATTCCAATGTGTTAAGTGAAATTTATATTTTAAAATTCATATCAAATGAATAATGTATAGTATTATTAAGATATAACATGATTCCAGATTATAAACTTTAAAATAATCTAAAGGTGGGGTACTTTTGGACAAAATGGGCTTGCTTGATTTGTCCACCGATAGGCGAGCCGGTTTGTACAAGGCGTACGCCGGTCAGGTTACCGTATCAGAGCAAATCAAGTGACCCGGCTGATAATAAATTTGGAGTCGGATAATATTATAATATTAAATCGGTAACATGACATGTTTAAACTGGTAACATGACATGTTTTAATAACGATAGGTTGCCAGGCAACAAAACATACGCCCACAGCAGCTAAAGCGTCCGTGCAGTCAACAAGAGTTGTCGCATATTTTTACTTTTTTCGGTAATGAAACATTTATAATAAAATAAAATCTGATTAAAAGTAACAACTCATTAAGTAATTATCAAGTTCTGTCACATGCTAACGTTTAGAATACGAAACATTTAATATCATGGATTTAGCTGTTCAGTTATCAAAATTCATTGAAAAATATACTTGTTCGTCTCAAGACCTTAAACTCTGTGTATCAATCTGAAGTCAATCGGATGATAAATTTGGCCATAAAGCTGGCGGTAATTATCGCTGAAAATCAATATGCTTCTTCGTCTCATGGCCTTTAACACTGTGTATAAATTTAAAGTCAATCGGATGTTAGCTTTGGCCTCTAGAGCGTCCACAAGCAATTGTGGACGTTGGACCAATGGATGGACGGACGGACAGGGGCGACAACAATATACGACCACATTTCAATGTGGGCGTGTAAAAACAGTATTCATGAAAGCATTACTATAAGTAAGTGACCACAAAATAATACAGAAAATTATTTGTAGTATTACGAAAAAAAAAATATAAATAAATGACATATGAACATCTGGTTTTACGAAGCCTTAATTCAACTTTAAAGCATTTGGTTTAATTTTAACGCTTTAATATTCGTGTTTAATGGCATTCCTAACTAACGTGAATTTTATCTCGTTGACATGTTCACCATCTTGCACCGGTGATCGCCGCTGCCGACAAAGCGGCGCATTCGGCGTACGCTGCGGCTGAGTTTTTGTCGACTTCTGGTTAAATCAAGTGACCTCGTCGGGGAAATGCCGAACTGTGGTCAGCCGGTATGCGCCGGTATTGATAAATCAAACAGGGCCATTTATAATTTGTTTTCAGTGAATTCTCAACGGATAAGCTTATATTCAAAATTTTACAATTCATTAGAAATTGATAACCCTATTTTATTGAAACAGGTGTTGGGAAAAAGAAATTCTGAATAAATTCTGTTTTGATTATAAAGAAATTATTTCTACTAGTCTTTATCCTAAGGGAGGTGCTCAGACTTTGTATTAAGTCTATGATCAGGACTAAGGATATTAGTTTTCTTAATGTTTCTTTTAACCTAGTTTGAATCAATGTTTGCCTCATAGATGGTTCTAGATAGGCTACCTGTTTAGATGTTACAGTTTAAGTAATCTTGTCAGTAAGTCAGTCACGACACAAAAAACCAACTTTAAACAAAACCAGTCAGTCAAACTACATTGAACAAACATGGTGGCCTTAACTTCAACAAGTCAACATTACTTGCTGTGAATATCTTAAAATTCTGGCCAAACAAGATGGACATCATGTTCTCAGTCAACTTGTACTGTCCACATATGGACTAATAATAAACATTATCCAGTAAACTTTAGTCACATTTACATGTTAAAAACAATTACAATCTCCAGTAGACTGGGTTATTCAGTGTAGAGTAAACAAACATTTTTCAATGTCTTCTACAGATGTAAAATGAATTCTTTTTAACATTTGAGAACTGTTAACTTCTTTATTTTTCTACACGTTCAGTGAGGGCGTCAACTACTAATAGTAGGGGCATACGTACACATATTTCAAATGAATACTGCTCTAAACGGGTAGATAGATAAACAAATTAAGCGGTGGCTTCCATTTCACAAGAACTGGCTACTTCTTTCCTTTTATAAAATACAATGAGGAGAATCCTATGTACATACTTGTATGTGTTACGACACCTTGGGGATTTCATTGATAGAAGTATATTACCTCGATAATAGGCCTTTGTGATGGCATCAAATTCTTCTTGGCCTGCTGTATCCCAGAGCATTAACCTTACATCTTCATTATTAACCCTAAAAATACAGAAATTAAACATATATATTATGAAAAAAACAATAAGCAGTGTCGTGCAGAGGTTTGGTGATTTCCAGGGCTAGATGTAACTTCTTGCGTGTATGCCAAGACTCAAGTATAAGGCTTAGAAAGGAAGACTTTCTAAACATGCATTGTAAAAACAGATGAAATGAACCTTTTATTCAAATTAAGTTCGGCAGCTTGTATACTAAAGTTAACAGCGATTACTTAAAGTTCCAAGAAAATTAAATTTAATTTTACTCTTTGACTGAGTGCAGTTAATGTAAACAAACTGCAGGACCACATCTATGTTTTAGGACAACAGGATACATACCTGGTTGGATTATTGCTCAAGCATAAATGTTAAGAGAGAGAGAGAAATGGGGTTTAATGTCCACTTGACACAGACTAGGTCATTTTGGGACTATCGGGAGTAACATATGGTTTAATTTTATTTCAATAATTTGCTTGCACGTAGGGATCTTTAGCAGTGGGAGGAAACCGGAGAAAACCCACGAGGTTGGACAGGCAACCCTACTCCTTGTCACGTACAACCGGGGATTAGAAACCATGCCAGTTGACTCAATGACAGGCCTCGTGATACAGCGCGCGCATGCTAACCATTCGGCCATCCATCCCCCCAGCATAAACGTTAAATCCCCTGCATATACATGGATCATGTACATTAATTGCAATTAACATCTAACAATGACAATGTTTCCTCATGTTAAAAAGGTAATAAATTGTTTCAATGGCATATAGTTCTTGAACTGGAAATACAAATGACACAAGATGCAATGTTATGCTTGATAAAGACAAAAATATCCTTATCAAAATGTCACTCAGGCAATAAACTGTAATTATATTCATAGAATTGTGTCCTGTGTATGCTAATAATCACTTACTCAATTTGCCTCTCTAAGAAATCCACACCAATTGTCTTTTTATAATCCTTCGTGAATATTCCTTTACAGTATCTTTGTATCATACTTGATTTCCCAACAGCACCATTCCCCACCACAACCACCTTGATGGCAATTTCCATGTCTTCTTCACGCATTTTATACAATAATTAAAACCAGATCTTACAGTGGTATATCCATACAGCTTTAGACAACTTTAAATATCTTAATTACATGATGGATGGCTATATATGTTGGTTTGTAGTTAATGTCTCAAATTCACAGCTTTAGGTATATATCTGAAATATATATAACAAAACTGGTATGTGAGTGTAACTAAGCAAATATTGTACATTAAGTTTCAAGTCTATCAAAATTTGAATACATATGATCTTTTAGAAATGATACTTTCAAATCTGTGGGAAGTTTTAAAAAATGTTCACAATTATGTATAGACATAGTTGGTACAATGTATATATAGCATTGTGTAGTATGTAAGTAATGTCAAACTTTACACAACACAATAGCAGGTAATTTGGAGGTAATTGATACAAATATTGACATTATACCTCACAAGTATATCACTTTAATCCTGTAGACTAATAAGATCTATAGAAATATAATACATCATGTATATTCTGATTGACAGATTAATAACATCAATGAATATATTACAATATAGAGTCAGTAGTATTAATATCATAAAATTTTTATATTGAAATTCAAAGAAAACCAGCTTACACAGAAAACTTAAATAATATCATCTTAAAACCTAAAAACTTATCATTTTACAAAATATATTTCCATTTACTTATAAAGTACTTATACTGGGGGTGTATCTATAACTAATTAACACTTTCAATAAAACATTTAATTAATTATAAGAATACATATGTAGTACATTGTACTTGACTCTATCTGAATCATGTTTAAATCAAAAATAGCTTCATTTGACATTCAAAAGTTAGTACATGTAGGTGTAGCGTAGAGTATAACATTAAAACACTAAAATACTTTGATGTACATATAGATATATATAGTGAAATAAAACTTAGAAAGTAATGTAACAGAATCACTCAAAAGTTCACACTAGAAACAGATTTGGTGACTTTGACCAATGCTATCCAAATAATTAATCTTAAATTTTCTTCAGAAGAATTGTCGATAATTGATATATTCTAATAATCTGATTATTCAATAAATTTCTTCACAATGATATAAATATTCAGATAATTTAAATTGCATTTACCTGACTAACTACTGAATTCAATCATACAACAAATCTTTATAACAAATCTTTACTTCCAGTTCAATTACTCCACTACCACTAACTGAAGATTTTCAACTAACAACACAACAAGACGGTAGTTCAACTACACCCTACTTGTCTCTCAAATGACTACTTCATCAAGATCTAAGTGTTAATACTGTTTGACATCATGTACCATGTCACATTAACATTTATAAACTACTTACAACAATGCACTGGCTGCTGGCTATAATGGCTATAACATAATACAAAGGGGACAAACCATACATCATTTACATTTAGATGTAATTAAAAGATATAAGCCTGTCTAATAAATCTATTCTCTTATTATTATGATAATTAGTGTTAACCTATACTAATTATCTCACACAATGATATATATTTAATTATCTGTCTTCAAGAATTAGTCTAATTTTCTCAGATTACCTCTGAAGTTAAATAAATTTTAATTACAGACTTGGCCAAATAATTACTTAAACAGATTAGGATTAAGCTACTTAAAATACATACAGTTTATGAATTAAAAGTAGTAATTAATAAAATATTAAGAAATGAAACAATCACAAATTTATTGGCATAAAAGGGGTTTAGAAAATTACATTCAAAAAAATTATTACTCTCTGGACCAAAGGATTAAAATGTTCCTAGTAAGTCAGACAATTTTTATGCAATTCTGTACACATACATGTTCATGTACAGGTTACATGTATTACTCAATTAGTGATTTAGTCAATCTACCCTACCCTAAGATGAACGAAAAATCCATTCCATGTAGCAGACTTGAGAAAATATACCCTAATGGAAAAGGAAGTCTAGTTAAATCTTCTGTTTTTATAGCCATTGCAGGCTATTGAAACTAGATGTTCTAACTTCTATTATAAATTACAAGTGCTTCACATTTATATAAGGATTAACACTCATGATGTTTTCCTAAAGAAATTTTACTTAAATGTTGTATTGTTACATAAGGTCAGTTCAATTGTGTTGTGGGTTTTTTTTGTTTTTTTGTTGTTTTTTTAAGTTTCGGACAGGCTACAGTAGGCAGTCCAAGATAGACCAGGTTACTAAAATGGACCAAGTTCTTAAATAACATTTATATATTAGCTAAGCAATAAACAAGACATATGTTTTCTTTGTCAGGTCCTCTGTATGGCACCAATGAAAAGAGGAAAACAGGCTGAAAAATCATGAGGAACATTCTCTGAGTCAACACCAGATATAACCTGGGACCTCTTGTCTTGAGACTGAACTGACACTGACATACGCTACTCATCATTGATATACTGCATGGCACTATCATCATAAAACCTTGGCTCCCAAATAATTGGGATGAGATTAATAACAGACACAATGACTTAATCAATATTTGAATTAAAATTTTTCATTAATAATCATCGGTGCACATTAATATTGTCAACTTAAAATCTTGTCACTTTTAATTTCATACCACAATTTTTTTTTCTTTGATCTCACCGACAAACAAACCCTACCGCCGGCGATACGTAAAACAAGGGTCTTAGTCTGCAGAATAAATAGAATACTTCCAAAAGCATACTTACATCTAGCATAATTATTCTGACTTTGAAATACGGCTGAGCTTATAAAGAATTGTCCATTATTATTCAGTGTCTTTGCTGTGGGTGCATTCCTCTACACGTTCACGTTTGACAAAGCGACGATGAGGCATTTGGGGTTACGAGGTCAAACAAATAAAAGTTGTACTCGATTATCAAAATAAACTATATATTCGCTCGGTCTAAACTTTTACTGTTGGCTTCTTGCAGGAGTTTGCAATAATGGGGAATTAACACAATTTTGCGAACACGAGAAAAATGATAATATTTATTATTACATTTGTAAATGCATCAGAAAGAATACATCGCATAGCCAAAAAAAAATCTATGCGGATTGAACATGTCCTGCTAATCCAGTACAACTTTTGCCCATGCGTATTGTGTCTACGAGTAGTAATCAACTTCCGGTGACGGTGCACGTTATGAATGTTTTGTCTTGTTGACAATTTATTTGTTTAAATAATACATTCAAAATGCCAACTTTCAAAGGTAACTTCTCCTAATATACTAGATAAACGTCAGTCTATTTATTAAATTTGTCAGGAATTGTCATAGGTTGTTTTCATTTTCGCAATGGCACAGAAAAACCAAAAAATATTACTGCCGGCTAAATCTAGACTGATGAAGTTGAAAGAACTTAAGAAGTTAATCTCACCGGTCTCTATTAATATTATATTATTAATAATAATATTTATGTCATGTTCTCTAATGCCCAAATGGCTCCACAGTGTAAATAAATTATACATGATGCATGATGAAAAATCCATAAAAAGTGAAGATGAAAAATACATAAAAAAAAGTGGATGAAATATGTATAACTTTATAGACCTACATTATTATATTGTACCGTACAACATATAAACCAAACTTTTGAATATGTCATAATTGCTTGAACTAAACATGAAAAAGATCTTTGAATTGTTATTTTTTTTTTTTGGATGGGGGGGGGGGGTTGTTGGGGAAGTGGGTGCCACAGGGCTATACTATATACTGGAAAACTACCGGAAAACACCATGTTATACTGAATACCGGAAAACACCGGAAAACACACTAAATACCGGAAAACACCCTAAATAGGTAACCAGTGTTTTCTGGTTGTTTTCCGATGTTTTCCGGTATATAGTATTGCCGGTGCCACATTCCTTACTTTGAAAGCATGCTGTACAAAGCTGTAGACTGTTTTTGCCAGAGCAAATGGCAGGTTAAACTTGTTTTCAAAACAAAATGAATAATTTTGGATCTCAAATGTCCCATACATGTGCATGTATGAAACATACACATGTACATGTACTAAACAATCATTACAATGGACCTTATAATACCCTTTAAGGACAATTACTAAACTTATGCTATCTGTCTACAATAAGCTCCGCATGAGAACAGACACTAAACTAATTGTCAGACGTTTTATTTCCTAAATTGACGATTTTAGTTGAAAAATTAAGTACTGTATTGTATAGATCTACGGTACATGTACTTTGAGAATTTTGAGAGTATTTATTCTACTTCCATTTAATAAAAATGAAAAGGTTTATTTAGTATTATGTGAAACGGAGAAGAACCCCATTACGAAATAGTATACTAGTTTTTGGATATGGTGGCTATTAATTATAAATAAACATGATTCTATTGATTTTTTTGCCAGTAAAATATAAAGATGCAAGAGCTAGGTACAGAATGCTACACATTCTCAGAAGGGAGGTTGGGTGGCTGAATGGGTTAACACGCACATGTTAGATCACAAGGTCTGTCATTGAGTCATTTGTCGTGGTTTTGACTCCCCACTTGTACATGATAAGAAGTAGGGTTGGCTGTCCTACCTCGGTGGATTGCTCTGGGTTCTCTGGTTTCCTCCCACTAATAATAACATATAGGCAAATGAAGGAACTTTCATGTAGTGATGAATATTAAATTTCCAGAATAAAAAAAACCTTTGTAAAAACAATCCAACCTTGTGTGTTTTCTCTGGGTCCTCTGGTTTCCTCCCACACCTAAAGTCCCCTATGAGCAAGCAAATTATTGAAATATGTTAGTCCCGAAATGACAGTTTGTGTCGAGTGGATGTTAAACCTCTCTCTCTCTCTCTCTCTCTCTCTCTCTCTCTCTCTCTATCTCTCTTTTGTAAAACAAAATGACAGGTGATACACATGTACCTTCTGTGTCTTTTTTTGCTAATGTGTGATACATGTATGGTAGGTTTTATTCACAGAAATACTATGTACAAATTTCTCCTTTAAATATATACCTGGCTTAAAAATCAAGATACATGTACCAAGCTTATTTATAAGACATTCTTTTCTTTCTTAGTCAAGGTTCTTATGTTGGTTTTGCAGATTTTTTTAGGTCATTGTTCTAAGCTAATTTTGTTTGTACTGCACTACATTTGAGATTTTTTTGATAACATTAATTAGAAATTAAATATACATGGTATAAAACAGTGATTATGATTGTGCTACATGTACATGTAGGCTATAAATGGGGTGAAATTGTTCATTGAATCAATTTTTCTTTTAATTTTATTAAGTGAATGTAAAATGGGGTAAAGAAAAATTTCCAGCTGTGGAATGTAACACAGATGAACCACCAGAGGTTTTCAAAGCCCAGCTTTTTGCATTATCTGGTGTTCAACCTGACCGCCAAAAAGTTATGATGAAAGGAACAGTTCTAAAGGTAACTTTCTTATCGCTATCTGATACTTTTACAGAATAATATACAATGTACCTTTACTTAACAATTTTTTGTCTAAGATATTGGCCTCTTTTCATAAACACAAGCATTTGCAAACATTGTTCTTGTGAAGACTTTGTTTATCCATAAAAAAAAAATGTTGAAGGGAAGACAACTGACAGCCAATGTGTAACAGCGGCCAGTGTAAAAGTGTGATTCATTCCTACATACAATGTCTTGTAGAGGCATCCACAGTGGCTCAGTGAGTAAGAGTACATTGGCTTGCTAACCTGGAGGCCCTGTTTTCGATCGGTGTGTTGAGCAAGGATTTTCCGGCATGGTTCCCCTTGACATATAAGAGTAGACTGTAGAACCGTTGTCCTGGCAAAATCTCCCTCAAAGCACACTATATTGTGTATGTCTGTCTTCATACATCCAGTTGGTTCAGAACAGTAGGATGTTAAACCCCATTTCATTTTATTTTCTTATTGTAGAATTTCAATGTGGTGTGATTAAATGGGTAACTCTTGCATTTGTTGTTTTTAGGATGATGACTGGGGTAACATGAAATTAAAAGACGTAAGTACATGTACATATATCAGATTATTATATAGAAATCAGTTATGTAAGAGCTAAATTTGCCTATTGCAGAATTTTTTTGGGGGTTCATAGGTATATAAGTTATTATTTAGACATTTATTTATTCACATGACAAGCCTATAATCAACTCTTTAGACATCAGATGGCAGAGATGTAAACAAATTGAAATACGATTGCCATTTCATGATTTGATTTAAAAAATGTAGAAGCAAGGTTGAGTCTCGATTAACAAGTAACTTTGCTCTGATAATAAACAATCTATGCCACATCTTGTGAAAACTTCAAACAGTGATAACCTCGCTCAGAATAAAGTAATTTGAATGAAATTTTCAATATATTAACTTTCAATTATAATCTGTTTTGGAACTGTTATAACAAGAATGGCCAGCTCTTTCAATATCGCGAACTGATTAAGTATTTATGCATTAAAAACTGTTATAACATTTATCTTTGCTGGTTAACAGTACTGTTAAACCAGTTGGCTATGAATGTTCATTGTATCTTGTTATAAAATCATTGCATGTATGGAAAAATAACAAAAATATATAGCAGAAAATATGAACTGTACAGATTAAGTAATTTAATGAAATGGATTATTTCAGGGAGCTACTTTATTAATGATGGGTACAGCAGACGAACTACCTAAAGAACCAGTTGAAAAAACAGTATTTATGGAGGACATGTCAGAACAACAGTTAGCGACAGCTGTACGTCAGAGTAGAAATTCTTACTAACAGTGCAGTTAATTGTTACTGTTTTGTTTCCTAAAGATACATTCCCGCGTACAAACTGGGTGATTTGATGATATATTTGGCCTAAAAACATATTCAAACTAATTAATTTATCATAAATTTGCTTCAAATCCTTCTCAAAACATTGTAATTGTCAAGGAATACCCTTGCTATAAAAAATCGATCAAAAGAGGTCATGTTTGTGTCACGTGACTTACGGGTCCGAAGTCGGAGGAGAATTCATTCCATACACAAGTTGATGTTGTCTTTAATCGCTGACTATTTATTACAAATATCGAATCCTAATTATATTCTCAGATTATCCACTGCCCGCGTCTTTTTCCGTGATTTTTATCTCAATAAGTGTTGTACGTCTAACTCTTCATAAAGTTTATCAACATGTACATCAAGCGCTCAATCTCCGCGTGCAACCTTTGACGTCACGCGTGTAGATATTCCTAATCGTCGGGCTGTCGATTAGGGGAACCCTGACATTTTTGTCCTGTATACGCTCCATGGGTGTTTTTCAGGGAATCCAATATTTTTCTAGTAAGATTGGATATCTCTACTTTCCATATATACCAAAATTGCCATACTTTTATTGGAAATAACCACCCGATAAATATTTTTCTGGGAACCTATCTTTAAATAAACAAGATATAAAATTATTGATATACTACTGATTAATAATAAATATATATTCCAATTGATACATATAGTTATAAAAACAAACTAACTTATTTAAATGTATTAAAGTCCATTCAAGTATAAGTTATAATATTTATTTACAGCTGGACATGCCAAGTGGTTTAACTAATTTAGGAAATACCTGTTACATGAATGCTACAGTTCAATGTCTTCGATCTATACCTGAACTAAATCAGGCATTAAATAGGTAAACAAATTTATTATGGACTGTATAGTGTTGTAAGTGAAAGATGTGTGAAATAATCAAGCTTTTCTTTATATACTGAATTAGAAAACCTGTAAAAATGTTAAAATTAGACATAGAATGGTGCATTCTATTGACATTAAAGTACCGGGTATTATAAGTATCATTTAAATGGATAGGACATTGTTATGTTAATGTGTTCTGAATTATATAACGTATACATATGTATGTTTATTGAAAGCCTGAAGATCTCCTTCTTAAAGTGAAAGTACAAATTTTAACAATGTAGTGTTTTTATTCGTTTCATGGGATTAATTGAAAAATATATAACACTTGGGATTAGTTTAGCTTACTTGAAACTTTGATTCTAGATTAAAGTAGATAAAGTACAAGTATTTCTATAATATTATAGAAGTCCTTGTAGTCGTGTACTTTATCTACTTTTTATTTTTTTTATGTATTTATCTTCCATAATTTTACAGAAGAAATATATATATAAAAAAAAAAAAAAATACGTCCAGTTAATAAATCAACCACATTTACTTAAACAGGCATTATGCAAGAGCTAAATCTTCCTATTGACGGTCTTTCTTTGTGCCTTAAATGTTATATAGATTATTTATTAGACATTAATTAACTTACCAAGACCATAATCAAATCTCGATGCCATGTACAGTATAGTCTAAATTTTCAACAGATTTAAATCCGAGCTGCGGTTGTTGATTTAACGTAAAAATGGATAATCAAGACTTTATTATCTTAACAACAGTAGCAATGACAATCTAGGCAACACTATAACTCCACTCAGAGCGAAGTAATATGGCTGAAATTTTCAACATATTCCCTTTTCATTATCTGTTTTTTAACTATTATAGCGCTAACTGTCAGCTCTTTATCTTAAATTTTCCCCTTTCATTATCAATTTTTTAACTACTATAGCAACAACTGTCAGCCCTTTATCTGATCTTACATAATCCTCCTTTAAATTCATTCTGATATACATCAAATTTTAAGCTAATGTATGTTTATATTTTGTTAGGTATACTGGTGGATTAACTGTGGGTGGAGCCATAGCACCTTCAGATTCAATAACAGCAGGTATAGTATATATTGTAGTGCTATTCAATCTTTAAGCTTCACGTTGCCTTCAATTCCATGACTAAAACTATAACTATAGTTCAGGTTCTTTTTTTTTTTATTGTATAAAAACTTAGTGTTTGTCACAAATCTTCCTCGTTCTCATATAAGTATATGGCTAATATGATAGGCGGTGTGAGTTCTGCCGAATGCTATCCCCCACTCTCTTTTATAGTGCCCACACTCCAATTTAGATTACGTCATAGACTGACCACAGTCCTAAATTACAAATATCCTGCACTCTCTCAGTTTGCTTCTTTGTATTCAGTTTTGTTTTTTCCTCTATTTTTGTGGTAAATACAACTTGTGCCCTAACTTTGTAGTCAATATGCATCAATTCTTTTGAACACTTAATATGTTTCTCACCATAGCATAGACCATTTAGTTTAGGCTACCTGACTTTTTTGTCATTTCACGTATAAGTAATTTTTTACATCAATATGCTTACATTCATATTTCACGTGGTATATAGCAGATCATGACTCGTACTAGTGTTACACAATTTTTTTTAAAATTTTTTGGGGTGGGGGGGGTGGGGGGGGTATATTCCTTATTGTTAGTTTTCATTTTTGAGTGAAGTCTGTATCACTACAGGCCTGGGACTGTACAGTGCAGTGGACACTTATGCCTAGTTCTGTATCCATTCACTTAATCAGATATGTACATTTGTTTGTGATTTCTGCGTATTGTTTCTTGTCCATAGATTTGTTTTGTGTAATTTTGTGCAGTGCAGTCCCCCTGCACTTACTATTATATGGCAATTCGCGGTAACTATGTACGCTGTCCTTGTATTAGTGCAGCACCATACAACACAAATTACTTTTTGAAAGCAAAAGAAATCCTCGTTAAAAAGCGCTAAAAAAATATAAGAAACCATATTATAATAGGTAGGCACTATCGTACTGTGCCCCCTAGTAATCAATTTTTTTTTCATTGTCTGAAACATGTCTTATTTGTCACTCCAATCATATCTTGTGTAATAAATTACAAAATGGCTGGCGATGTCGGTACCACTTCTTACTTCAATACTCGTAGCTTCAGCAACTAACCTGACACACTTGATCCATATGAATATTGTGATATAAGAAACAGTAAGAAATGATTTTACTTGAACTCTAAATTTGAAGACATCAACAGGTTGACACATGGGTTGTTTGTTCTAGGTATTCGAAGGTCTATTGCAATTATACCTCCGGTATTTCTGGTACAATAATACTTCCTGTATTGAGACAATTGAGAATTCTGTCATGCTGTATAATCCGGCATATTGTATCAATCCTGTACGATGTTGGAAGTGACATACATGAAGTCCACTGTACTTTGTAATCTGGCCGATATTTTTCACTTGTAATATATATTCCAGTACTTTGTATGTTTCAATTAATGGGTATTTTTAACTAATAGGAATTTAAACACTGTACATTTTTTACAGCCTTACGAGATCTATATCAAACAATGGATCGATCAGGAACTGCAATTCCACCAATAATATTCCTTCAAATACTTCACATGGCTTTCCCTAGATTTGCTGAGAAAAGTGATGAAGGTGGATATCAGCAACAGGTAAGATATTGGTTTATTATTCCTATAAATATATCCAGATATCTGGATAACATTACAGGCTTCCGAGTAAAGTAGATACCAGCAAAATTTCTCCTATTTAATTATGTGACAGGACAAAATATTGTTTTTTTTTATCACTATTATAAATTGTTTATAATTCTGTTTGCCTTTCAGGATGCTAACGAATGCTGGACAGAAATAGTACGAAGTTTACAACAGAAACTTCCCGGTGAGAATGAGGGTCAAAGTTCAAGTGCAGGATCAATTCAAGGGTTTATAGATCAATATTTAGGTGGAGAATATGAAACTACGTATCCTTTAAATTACCAAATAACTATATGGCTGGTTATTTTAACATTTGAGATTCTGGAACAGAAAGTTAACATGTAATCAGCTAATTACACCTAGCTACATCTATGCACATGCACAATTTATGAAATTAACATTGATTTGACATCTCCAACACCAGATAACCAGATATTGGAACTGTAAAATGAATGCATTATGACCAAATTGATCAATATTAACCCGACAAAACATGATGTGCAAATACCAGATAACCCCAGTATTTGCACATCATGTTTTGTCGGGTTAATATTGATCAATTTGGTCATAATGCATTCATTTTACAGTTCCAATATAAAATTAGATGCGGTCACTAATGAATAATTAGTGCATTCACTTCATTAACCCAACAAGGTTAGTTCAATAGTCCCCATTTGTTTATATACAGGTACATTTAAACAGCATAGTAGGCATATTTCTAATTGCAATTCCCTAGCCAAATGTCTGTTCACACTTTTTGGAAAAATCAACTCGAGTGATGATATAGACTTGACACTGGTCCATCTGTGATCTCACACTTACTCTGTTCCCCATCGATTATATATATAGGGGGCCAGCCGCACATTCTCAATTACGTCTGAAGAGTTTGAATTAGAATGAAACTATTCGCTTACAGAGAGAAATCTAGGAAGGCTGTTCACCACTCTACAGATTTTTTAATAGATTAAATTTGAATTGCGTTTAATGTAATATCCTGTCTAACAATCTTTAACCTCCATCAGTATGAAATGTGTAGAAGCAGAAGATGAAATAGAAACAAAGGGAACAGAAAAATTTTATCAGCTTTCCTGTTTTATAGAAAAAGGTAATAAAACTAGACAGATTAAGGAGCATATACAGTGGACTTTGTCACATTCAATGTCTGATCACTCCGATTTGCTGTGACATCCGACATGATTTTCATGTCCCGATTTATTTCCTTATTACTTCAGCCAAAAAATCGCTGGTAAATCCGGATTCTGTATGTTCCGGATTACGACATCAATCAGTCGTCCCAATTAGTCGTCCCGTCACATAATTTCCTTTTAAACGACACCGTATAATCCGTACTTCAAACGGTGGGTGTGAAGCATCCAATTATCGGTGAGATTAAAACTCAATGGGTGTGAAGCCAGAAAAGATTAACAAGCAATCACCAATCAATTATCGGTGAGATTAAAACTCGCAAGTGCCGGTATATGTTGATTACTTTGATAATGTTATAAATTCTTTGTTGATTATTCAACAATTATTATCTCTTGTAAGAGTGCGCTTGGTATTTGATTTTAGTTACTCATGTCAAATACCGCGACATTATATAAAAATTGCCATGATTGAAGAATCATTATGCATTGAAAGTACAGAAAGGTTTATCATTTTTAAAGGGAATAGCATTCTGGTGATTCGAAGCTACAATATAAAAATACTTCCGGTTTTCGAAGTTACAGTATTTCCGGTTTCGGAGAAAGCTCGGTATTCTGACAGGCTGTGTGATCCGAAATATTGTAACGATCCCGTACGATGTCAGATGTGACAGAGTCCGCTGTATATAGACTTAAAATAAGTGCATACAATTTAATTTTGTTAATGTATTTTGTTTAATTTTATCTGGTCATGAAATACTATATGTGCCTATATATTTTTTTGATGATTGCAGAAGTAAAGTATATGAATACTGGTTTAAGATCTGTAAGTATTTTTTATCAAATTTAATATAGAATTTAATTTGACAGTTTATCTGCTTTGTATTAATTACTAAGTTTTGAGTCGTGAGATAATTTACTATACTGTTTTTTTAAACATAGTCGTGCACATTTTTGTACATTGAGATTGTCAATTATTGTTTTTATCCAAACACTATTTTCTATATAAAATCTTATTATATGTGATTTCAGAGGTTACAGGAATCAATTACAAAGAATTCTCCCACATTAGGTCGAGATGCAGTTTATACTAAAACTGTAAGTCATTTGTTGTTTCAACTAGTACTTATTACCAAACAAAGCTCTTGAAATATATTAAGATTTGTGAACACAAAAACTTAACAATAATAGATTCCTATGACAATAGTTTGTGAGCAAAATATTTTTATAAATGTAAACATTAAATTCTTTAAAGACAATTTGGCTCATTCTATCTCTCATGCCTAAATAATAATGGGCTGTGGTATCTGATAACCAGAATATATTTCCTTTGTGTGTCTGTGCACAGCTCAGAGGGAATGGTCTTTATGTCCATGCCAGTTAGTAAATCGCTTTAATATTGTTATTGAGTTATTTGTAGAACACAAGAATTCCATCCACTATGGTGCTATTACAGCTTTTGTGAATTATTTGATTTAATGTCAAGATTTATTGCTATCCGTTAGACATTAATTATATAACAATGATATATTTTATTACTATAAGATAGATATATTATATTTTACAGAGTAAAATAAGTAGGTTACCAGGATATCTTACAATACAGTTTGTCAGATTTTATTATAAGGAAAAAGAATCTATAAATGCTAAAATCTTGAAGGTAAGCATGATGAGGAGATATCTATTTACAGACTGCTTCAAAAAGGAAGTGATTCTTCCAATTTATTAGAGAAGATGTTATTTAATTAGAAAGCTATTTTCTTGAATAGAGCATGAAAGGCCTTCTGGAAATAGTAATGAATAGTAATAGACAAGGTCTGTCTAGCACATTTATCCATCATCGCAAGGATTTTTTTATAGTGCTTATTCCAAGTCATATACATTTTTAAAGAATTGACAGGTCAACAGGAAAAATAAAAATAGTTGTGACCACCACCAGCATCAATTTCATAATATGATGTGTCAGTTGACATATTCTATTGTATATAACTTTATTTTTATAAGGTTAAGTAGGGAGACAAATGATACAGTAGATTTTTGCTATATATCTCTGACAATGATTGTATTGTATTATGGTTATTTATATACATTATTATAGGATGTGAAATTTACGATGAGTTTAGATGTATTTGATTTATGTACACCAGAATTACAAGCTAAATTGGTACCAATGAGAACTAGGTTTAAAGAACAGGAAGATAAATTTCTAGAACAATCTCAAAAGGTAAAGGATTTACTTTAGTAGCATGATAAAGAAAAATTCCTGAATATTGATAAGCATGCCTCGTATTCATATTTTATGGCATGCCTTACCTTAGTTTCCCCAGTTTATCATCACTAATTAAACAGTCATGTTGTATTTTATAAGTCCCCACACAGCTATTACTCATTGCTACATCGGTTACAGGCTCTTGATTTCAAATTGTGCTAATCTGTGATTGACATGAGCAGTGCTAATCTGTGATTGACCTCAGCAGTGCTAGTCCGTGATTGTCTTGAACAATGCTAATTAGACATATATATGTTAGTCCCGAAATGACCTAGTTTGTGCAGAGTGGATGTTAAACCCCATCTCCCTCTCTCTCTTTCTCTCTCTCTCTCTCTCTCTCTCTCCTAATGTTACTGCTTAACAACAACTCCTATTACAGCTTGTGTCTGGATGTGTGGGGTACCCTGATTCACGTGGGTTTTTTTTTTTAAAGGCACTGCTGTGTGGCCATATTTTTATAATGCTTTAATATAAACAGACATGTTCTATGTAATGAAAATATTTTTTAACAGAATTGTTCATGTTTAACTATTTAATTTGGCATACCGGGTACAATATTGTTTTTTCCATTTTACATAGCATCTTTTTATGTATTTCTAAAAGACAATTAAATAAAAAGATAATGTATGTTGGCTTGTTCTTGTAATACTTTTGATTTCAAACAACTATTTAGATTAAACAAAACCCAGGTGAAGAAAAAAAAGTAGAGAAGAAAACAAGAAAAGAACCATATAGCTTTGATGATGGTATGGACAATTTTTACAGAGATATGTTTAATGAAAACTAGATTATTTTTTGAAAAATGAGTATCAAAACCACACCACTTGACTTAATGACAGACCTTATGATCTAAAGTGCATGCGTTAGATAATTACACCCCTATTTAGTCAATGCGTATTTGGTTTATTAATTTGATCCTATAATTCTAGTACCTCTGTGGTGCAGAAAAGTAGTAAGCTAAACCACATTTCATTTCTACTACCACAAGGAACAATGGGGTTCATGGTGGCTAAGACACTGTCTCGCTAGCCTGGAGGTCGGGTGTTCGATCCCTGCATTGGCCGAGAAAGTTCATCCAGATTTTCCGGCATGGTTCCACACTTGTTAGTGATACAGGACGGAGGGCCTGAGAAGGACAGCTGTCTAGTAATTTGGATGAGATGAAAAACCGAGGTCCTGTGTCCACATTGGCGTGCACGTAAAAGATCCCTTGGCAGTTGGAATTTGGTATAAGAGCAGGCCGTAGTGCCGCTGTCCGGGCAAAATTTCTTTCATAGCACACTGTATGGCGTATGCCCATCTTCATTAGCCCAGGTCGGTGCAGAACAGTAGAACGTTAAACCCCATTTCATTATTTTATTATTTTAGGAACAAACAAGTATATCATCTCCATCTGTACTTGCACTCACCCACCAGAAAAAAATAGTAGCAGGGACTCACAACAAGGCTCTTTTTTGTCCAAAACAAATTTTTGTGTGTCATCCAGTTACCCATTATCTCCTTTTTTTCAGATATAGGATCTAATAATAGTGGTTATTATGAATTAAAAGCTGTACTGACGCATAAAGGTCGATCTAGCTCCAGTGGCCATTATGTAGGCTGGGTCAGAAGGAAGGGAGGTAATTCTAATTAAAGATTTTACTCAATTGCATGATTGATATATCTTCAATTCAAAATAATTAATTGAAAGCCATAGTCATGATACTTCTTCTATATATGTTCAAGTTATTATTGTATTTCTTGATGAACTTGTAAAGTTTTATCTGTATAACTGTGTAACCTGACTAACTTGTAATGATAATACGTTACAATATTCCACACCCGTTGCCATGGTAAATATTGTTTACTGTCACATGTAAGCTGATACATTGACTAATGAAGTAATGCCAATTTTTGTCATTAAATCATATGAGTAGTCAGTATTCTAAACTAATGTTTAGTATGTATAGAAAGTGGTTAGAAATTATACATTAATTAATTAGTAAGTGTGTAACTAGCTGTTGGTTGGTTGGTTTCTGAGGTTTTACGTCCACTTCCACCTAAGGTGATATCGTAGACAACTCTGTAAAACATGTGACTATTTATAACACCCATCACTATTGAATACACAAACCTAACCAATAGTGGTGTATATCATTCAACAGTCACAGTTTTAACACCTTAGTGACAAAACACCTACTTAAAAACTACTGCCTATTACTAACAATTTTAACTAATACACATTATGTATAAACTGATGACTTTGATCTATTAGTGTCGTATATTTTCATTTATAAAGTTATTTGTTGCTTAATCAACAATATCAACTTTACAGTGGTATTAGTGCAGGGCGAGAGGTGGAAATTTCTAACTTAATGTGGGCCCAAAAATTTGTGTTATACTGAACAGAACCAGGCTATCAATATTAATGTCATAGTGCATCCCCAGGTTACAGGATTAGAAATATTATGCCTGTTGTTTTTTTTTTTAGATGAATGGCTTATGTTTGATGATGATAGAGTGTCACCAGTCATGTCAGAAGATATTCTTAAATTATCTGGAGGAGGTAGGTATTGATTCATCTGAGATTGACCAGTTCTTGTAACTAATACTCTGTTTTTCAGTTTCAATAAAAACAAAATTGGATTTTTAAAATTACTCCAAGGACATATTGAGACAGAGAAGCTATTTAATTCACAATGACTGATGTGAGGCCATTCTCTTGAGGTTAATTATGTTGTGAGTCATTCACAAATAGCTTCCACCGATAAGACAATTTGAGGCCTCAATCTGGTCATTCAACATGTATCTATGTTCTCCGACATGTTTATTGTTGTATCTATTGTTAAACTCTTATTATGATTGTAGCAGAGGTGGTAAAAGGTTTATCCTCCCTCAGAAACTAGTTGTATGCTCAAAACTATAAAGAAATGTGTTCATTAAGATCATAATTTCATGCTTTTCACTAGGTATAACTATTTAGGAGACTACTTGAAACTTAGCATTAACAACAGTCCAGAAACCCTTACCACTAAACTTTGTGTTATCTCTGGTTACTTAAAATCAATTTCATAATAGAGTATCATTTATAATCCTCTTCATAATTTGTGTGAACAAACCAGTGATCACATCATGGCTGAGACCAGTTTGATTTTCAGCAGGGGTGTGAAAAATTGTCTGCAATCTAGAATTCACCCCGATCACGATCACACACACACACACACACACTCGTGTCAATCTCTATAGATATAATAATTTAATATGTGCATGTAATAATTATTACAGGTGATTGGCATTGTGCTTATGTTTTACTTTACGCACCAAGACGTTTAGAAGTTGAAGTTGAGGATGAACCAATGACAAGCTGAGATTATCTACATGGGATTTAACATTAACAAATAGTCCAAGGGAAAATGGGGGGGAACAAAGAAAAAAGACTTATTAAATATTTGATTTAAACAGTGTTGGGTAAAATCTGTGATTGATGATGAAGACAGATGGACTGGAAGTAAAATAATTGATTTAATTGAACAAAGACCTGAATAATTTTGATCATTTTGTTTCATTTCATAATAATCGTTAATTAAATATTTACATTGTGATTATCATGGTTGTTTCTTGAAGTGAAGTAATGCAGACAATTCTAATTGGCTGGTCACCCAGAGCTCAACTGAGTCCCTTATTCCCAAAAGAAACTTACAATATGGCATACATTTGAAATCTGAATTGTTTTGTTATTCAATAATGATATTCATATATGTCAGCAATAATTTTGAATGATCTTTTAGCTCATGCACTCTGGTGCAATCTAGACAGGATCTAGGAGTGGGGGTAGGCCCTAGGAAAAGGAAACTTTTTAAAAAACAAAAAAAACAAACACAAGTTAGAGTAGGTTGTTTGCTGATGGTATTAATCATTATTTGAGTTTAAACATGTTTCTTGGCCTCAGGCTTATACTGTTCTGAAAAAAAAGCTTACAGACAGACCCATGAACTGATCACAAAATTCTCGAATTAAAAGCTACTCCAACAAACAATTGATTAGAACACAGGTCATCCAGAAAGGCAACATCCAAGTTGTCAATTCACACTATGTTTTATACAACCATTAGAATAGATTGGATTTACAACTGTTTACTTTGCCGAGCAGTGTTGAGTAATTAATTAGTCTGTTAATTACTCAACACCTTTTGGGGAAAGTAAACAGTTGTAAACCTGACACTCATTATCTAATCTAGACAGATCATTTTAATCTAAGTGACAAAAGGAACCCCATAGTTCGTGATTATTCTCAACAAATTTTAACAATTTGCCAACAATGATTTGAAGCTAAACATTAAATACAGAACCACCTGCTAAAACAGCACAACTACAGTGTCCCACTGTACCATTAATATCGATCTACTAATATAAACTGACACCGTGACAGTATTTATATTACTCGCCACATGGATCATGGCCGTGCTTGAGCTAATCCCGTACTCCCTACCAAAAACACAACACAATATACACACCAAACTGTTAAAAAGTGTTGTCATAGTGGAAAATTAAAATTTTATCCAGTGTCTTCTACTTTTCAGGCACACAAACCACTGCAAAAGTGTCGCCCGGAGTGCCCCCTCCCCTTAGGTACGCTACAACATGCCGCTAAGGTCAGTATAGCGCAGAGGACAATTAGGGTGCCCCCTAGATCCATTCACCATGTTTGATATTCGTTGTTTATTGCTCACAATATTAGTGTAGTTTGCCTTGTCTGCTTCATAATACCTTGAGACTAAAAATGGTAATGTTTATACTATTTATGGTGGGGTTTGGATGGCCGAATGGTTTCGATTCCCCGGTTGTATGTTACAACCTCGTGTGTTTTCTCTGGGTCCTCCAGCTTCCCCCACCGCTAAAGACCCCTATGCGCAAGTGAATTATTGAAATAAAATTGAACCATGTGTTAGTCCCAAAATGACCTAGTTTGTGTCAAGTGGACGTTAAATCCCACTGTTTATATTGATTGATCAATGTTAAAACGTAATAACTAATAAATATAGCAGTATGTACCTGAAATGTCATTAAATGAAATGAAATGGGGTTTAACCTCCTTCTCCATACAGTGTGCTATGAAGGAAATTTTGCCAGAACAGCGGCGCTACGGCCCACTCTTATATCGAATTACAACTGCCAAGGAATAGTGGGAAGCTAGCATAAGACAAATGGTCTTTTAACTCAGTCCCTCGTGGTTTCGCATCGATATGAGGTTCGTCGGGGTTTTCCAGTGTGGTGTCCCCTTGACGGTGGTGCAGGAAGGGGGCCAGGCAAGAACAGTGTATATTATAGTCGTTCATCGGATGGAACGAAAACCCAGGTACCCTGGACAGTTGAAATTTGATATAAGAGTTGGCGCGGAAAAATAGGACGTTAAACCCCATTTCATTTCATTTGCTGGCCATGGGATGTTCCCAAAACAAAAACGGTATGACCACGGACAATAATTTAAACATTACATGCAAAAACGTTTTATAGCTGAGGCGCTCCAGCCTTCTCTCGAAAAAAATAAAGGAAGTTGAACAAATAAAACGGGATAAAAATGCTAAAACCGATGAGAAAAATGAAAATATACCCTAGTTAGGGAGGGCCCTAAAGGCAGACAAAAAGGGCCCTAAAGGCAGACAAAAAGGGCCCTAAAGGCAGACAATATACCCTAGAAAATATACCCTAGTTAGGGAGGGCCCTAAAGGCAGACAAAAAGGGCCCTAAAGGCAGACAAAAAGGGCCCTAAAGGCAGACAAAAGGGCCCCTCTGGCCAAGGGAAAGGGCCCCCGAGTCCGAGTCAATCGTTTTCTATACACTGTCACTGGAGGATTTGTCAGAATGCACCAAAATGTGTTCTATTTTGCAAAATTTCTCGACCTCCGGTGGCCGGGGGGCAGTGACCCCCCCCCCCCCCCCCCCGCGAAAGAGGGGTCTCAAAATAGTATAGCCTCCACCATGATACACCTTAAAACGCCCCTGATTACATGCAAATGATTATACTAAAGCAGTTTAAAGACACAAATATTTGGAATCTGTTTATTCTATAACATAAATAAAATTTGTAGACGGCGATGGTGTTAAAAATTGGTAGAAGCTTTACCAGTATTTAAAAATAGTATTAATAAGTATTTGACTGAAATAGTATTATTGGGTAAATAAAATGCTTGTTTTCAGATTTTGACCGGTTAGACATCACTTTGGACATAATTAATATGTCCATTTATATAGCGCCAAATCCACAAAACGTGCTCATAGCGCATATAAAAACTATATACAAAAGTTCATTGGCTCTAAGTTTTTTTTGTCAATTTTTGAAGTGAATTTTGAAAAGGTGAGTATTTAATCGAGATTTGAATATTGTTTTGTGGCTGGAAGTGAATTCCATCTTTCAACAACGGCAACAGCAAACGCACTTTGTCCAAAGTTTGCAAGTTTCCACTCTATATTTTATACGCCCACATTCTCACGTGGACGTATATTGTCGCCCCTGTTGGACACCCGATTTTGACGAAACTTGGAATATCTGTTTATCTCCAAAAGATCTCAGTTCCTTTTGATATTGGCATGTATCGGATCGAAACTTTATGGATAATAGTCCCTGATTATACGAAAAATCACGCAGGTCTTTAGCTCGTGGACACTCTAGAGGCCACTAGTTTGATCCAGTTTTCGATAATCGCGCATATCCGAACGTAACTTCCTGGATTATGGCCCCTGATTGTTCGAAAAATCGCATTTTTAGCTTGAGGACCCGCTGGAAGTCACACTTTGTATTCAATTTTAGAAAACGTTTAACTATATCACCGTTAAACATCCTTGAAGGTTGAGTTCGCATTTCGTAAAAATCTAACCTAAACTGCCTGACAAAATGGCCACTCCTTGTACACAAATAGTGTAAAAGTATGTAATACCAAGGTTTTTATCCGATTTTGATGAAACTTAAAATATCCCAGATTTCTTTTCGATATTCGCGCATTTCTCACCATAACTTCCTGGACTATGGCCCTTGATAGTACGAAAAATCGCTTTCTTTTTTATACGCCCACATTTTCATGTGGACGTATTATGCCGTCGCCCCTGTCCGTCCGTCCGTCCACAATTGTTTGTGGACTCTCTACAGGTCACAATTCTTATCCGATTTTGAAGAAACCTGAAATATAGGTTTATCCCCAAAAGATCTCGGCTGCTTTCGATATTGGCATGTATCGGATCCAAACTTCATGGATTATGGCCCCTGATTGTACGAAAAATCACGTTTTTAGCTTGTGGACCCTATAGAGGTCACAATTTTTATCCGATTTTTTTGAAACTTGAAATGTTAGTTTATAACCCAAAGACCTCGGTTCCTTTCGATATTCGCGCATATCGGACCGTAACTTCCTGAATTATGGGCCCTGATTGTACGAAAAATCGCGTTTTTAGCTTGCGGACCCTATAGAGGTCATAATTTTTATCCGATTTAAAAAAAAAACGTATTATTATATCACCATTACACCCTAAGCACGACTGAGTTCGAATTTCGTGAAAATCTGACAGATAAAATGACCGCCCTTCTTTCTCAAATAGCGTAAAAATAGGGTATATCAAAGTTGTGAACCCTATAGAAGTCACAATTTTTATCCGATTTTGTTGAAACTTGCAATGTAAGTTTATAACACCAAGAACTCGGTTCCTTTCGATATTTGCGCATATCGAATAGTAATTTCCTGAATTATGGCCCTTGATTGTAGGAAAAATCACTTTCTTCTTAGCTTGTTCTTTATCCATCTCTCGAAAATGTGGGCGTATCCTGCCTGGCAGCCGCTGGTTTAGCTTGTTCTCTATCCATCTCTTGCAAATTCCATATCTCCCATAACCATTTTTAAGTGTGAGAGGTCCGATAATCGAGGTTTGGAGGCAAAAAGGATAACTTCGGTTAGATCTGCATTTAGTTTCAAGCGATGAAGACCGTCGCATCTTCTCGTGTGTGTCAGTAAGATAATCAATGAAATGAAATGGAGTTTAACGCCCTATTGTTCTGCTCCAACTGGGATAATGAAGACAGCGGCGCTACGACCTACTCTTATATCGAATTCCGACTGCCAAGGATCTGTTAGGTTCACGCCAACGTGAAAACGGGACCTTGGTTTTCGTGGTGTACTCAAGAATTTAGCAACGCCCCACCCCAACAACCAGCCCCACCCACCTAACCGGTTAATTTTACAAAAATAATATGAGTTAAAATTGCACATAAAATAAGAGTTTAAATTGGTCTGAAACGGCGCCGTGTGAGCAGAATGTCTCTTATTGCACACTGCAGGTCCTATACCCGTCTTCATTATCCTGGTTGGTGCAGACAGATAGGATGTTAAATCCCATTTTTATGCATGCAGTATGTTTGACATATTCTGGTGTACAAACTAAAACTCTTGCGCACCGTAGTTACATTACATTACATTTAAATGATGATCACTGTCTGTCTCTTTGGAGGGGGTTGCATGGCTGAATGGTTAGCGTGCGCGCGCTGTATCATAAAGTCTGTCATTGAGTCGACTGGCGTGGTTTCGAATCCCCGGTTGTACGTGGCAAGGAGTAGGGTCGCCTGTCCAACCTCGTGGGTTTTCTCCGGGTCCTCCGGTTTCCTCCCACTGCTAAAGACCCCTAAGCGCAACCGAAATATTGAAATAAAATTAAACCATATGTTAGTCCCGAAATGACCTAGTTTGTGTCGAGTGGACGTTAAACCCCATTTCTCTCTCTCTCTCTCTGTCTCTTTGGTATTTTATTTTGGAAATATGAATTGTCCTTTGTTGTTTCGAATTTCGCTTCAAGAGAGAGCGGCGTTTTATTGATATGGTGGGCCGATTTGATTTTCTAACACTGAGTGTGACGATTTTTTGAAAATATGTTTGTGCGCCCAAGATGTTGCCCTTCTGTAGAATTCATCGTATCTAATAGCCTATTGGTATACAATTTACATGCAATCTACTATATCTAGTATCCTTATACAAACTATAAAATATTGAGGATTGTTTCGTCGAGTGGCTAGAAGACTTAGTGGATTAAGTGGAATGCTATTTAAGGCTTCGTTGTACAAGATGTCATGCTTCTGTAATTAGACTTTTTTTTAGGTCTAATTACATTTTAATCGCCAGACTAGATGAGAAAAAAGACAGGGTTTATGATAATGTTTTAGTGTTAGTGTTGTTGTAGGGTTTTACTTCCATGAGATATTCTAGAGATATCTATCCTTTGACCTTTCAGTCGTTATTGGGTACGCATTATGCGTGTCATTTATTTCCCCGGTCCTGATATTCACAACATATTATGTCTCTAGTTGTCTTTAAAAAGGATCACTTGTTTGTTACTCAGATATTTATTTCATACAAGATATGGTGTATAACAGGAGACGAGGGTCGTGATATTGTTATTTTGTGTAAGATTATTGTTTTGTTTGTAGGATTGTTGTTTATTTTACTTATGAGAGTTTAACTAGTGATTTCTCTTGTATAACATACTAGTTGGTTCCAGATGTGCGCACATTGTTTCTGTTTATTGTCTATATAATTTGGTTACTGGTGTGTTAAGCATCGTAGATTTATTACTTTCGCTTTGGCACCTGGTCACCTGGTCAGTTGGCAACCTATTGCCGAACAATAGTTGTATAGTTTAGATATTCCATTGTCACTAGTTTATGTCAAAGAAGGGAAGCTTTTAGAAATTGATTTGTGGTTGTGGTCTTGTATTACATATTATAAACCTGTAACGGTAAATCTCTTTGATCTTTGGGGTATATTCTATGCCCGAAATATATACTTGCGGTCTGAAAGTCGGGGCGGCTTTGTATATATACAGAGAAATTTGGGGTTATTCTTCAGAAAGTTTTTTCTTTAAACCTGTACCGGGTTATTCTTCCAGGGTAGGTTTTTTTCCATAAGAAAACATGATATAAGGTTTTTTTTACGGGAATTCTGGGATATTCTCATCTTGTAAACATAGACGGTTTATAAGCAAGATAAAATCATCGACTTCGGTTATGCTGGGGAAGAAAGACTTCAGAAAAAACCTCGGCAGAAAAACCTCGGTTCTCGGGTTATTTTCTTCAGTCTTTCTTTCCCCAGCATAACCTCAGTCTCGTGCTTTATCCTGCACTTAACATTTGTCCTAACCTAATTAACCAAGCTACAGAATGCGATGACCGGAGATAAGGCATGATGTATATTAGAGTTAAAACCCCGATAACGTTCATCCTGAAAGTTGATTTTATATATAAGAACGTTTTTATGTTTTACCCTTTTTTTTATTACTCCACCATGTGTAAATAATCTTAAATCAATGTGTCCACAATATCGTGCATAATATATTGAACATTAAATTTGTAATAAACAGCAACAACATGTGGTATTCATAAATAACTTGTATTCCATATAATTGTGTCGTGTGTTATGTTTGAATGTCATAAGTTGAAATTATCATCGTTAATTTCACAGAACACATAGCTCACGGCTGGCATAAATATTAACCAGTGTTTAATTAACAGTAGTGACGTTATCTGTTACTATTTGCTTTCTCCTCGGGAGCTTCTGAATTCTCTCCCCGAGTTCATATATTAAATCGTGACGAGGTGATGTGTGAGCCAGAGCAACCGGGTAAACATTTTGACGCTTTCGATACAGCTGAAGTTCGCCGCCATATATTTTTCTCATGTTTTCTGCTTCATGTACTGGTAGTGCTATTGCCATTTTCACCCGAATTATGCAAAAAAGACATTTTTTTTCTTTCTTTGGGGTCATCGTACGTGTAAGTGATAACTAACCCGTATGTCAGATACTAATAATGTCAAGCACATAGTTTGGAATTTCCAAACACCAATACAAAACATCTGCCATGAAGAAAGGTTTGTCACCAAGGAACATAAAACTAATGTCTTCTTAACTTTATGTTTCTTTTGTTTAGGATTGAACTTATTTTTTGAACCCCAGATGAGAAAAAACTTTAAATAAATTTAAATTTGGGCAATTTATTATTTTAGTAAAATCTGTACTAAGCAGCTGCAAAAAAAAAAGAATGTCATCAAATTTAAATAAGGTTGTTTTGACGTAGACGTTGCCATTTTGAATGTGCTTATAAAGTGTATAAATCTCATTAAATGTTTCTAGTATAGTGTTGATAAAGAATAGAACAAGAAGTGAAAACTGCCGCCTAATTTATTTTATGTCTGAAATGATGATGTGCTTTTAGCAAAATATACTATTCAAAAAAAGTAGGGGATATTTGATTTTTAAGTGTTATTAAAGTCACCTAATGAAACTGACGAAGAAACAAATGACAAAATGAAATGAAGTTCACATTCATCGATTTATTCCAAATGATCGTTAGACTAAGTAAGGCACAGACTGACCATTATAAGGGTAAAATGATACCGGGGTCAAACAGCAAAGTTACCACAGCATCACAACCAAGTCAGTAACGGGTAAATCCTCCTCTGTTTGCCAAACAAGCATTGATCCGACGTGGCATACTCCTAATGAGACGTCTAAGGTCATTTTGGTCCAGATTGTCCCATTCCTGTTGCAACGCAGCAGCAAGTTCTTGGACATTGGCAGGACGTTGTTGACGTTGACGTAACCTCTGTCCAAGCATGTCCCAGACATGCTCGATGGGGGAGAGGTCGGGACTCAGTGCTGGCCAAGGTAATGTGGTGATGTTCTGTTGTTGGAGGTAAACTGTAACGATCCTGGCCCTGTGACATCTTGCGTTGTCATCCTGGAAGATGAAACGGCGGTCATGACGTCGTGCGAACGGCACAACATGGACTGCCAAGATGTTGTCCCGGTAGTACTGGCCTGTAACACGCCCTGCAACAACATGTAAAGCCGTTCTTCCAGCAACAGTGATGCCTCCCCACACCATAACAGAACCACCCCCAAATCGATCATGTCTGATGACGTTAACGTCTTGGAAGCGCTCGTTTCGACGACGCCACACCCTCCTACGTCTGTCCAAAAAATCAACAGTGAACCTTGACTCATCTGAAAACATCACATTGCTCCATCGTCGATTATCCCAGTGTTGACGATCCCTACACCAACGACGTCTTTCCTGAATGTGATGATCTCTCAAACAAGGGATCACGCGAGGACGTCGGGCGCGAAGGTGACCCCTATGCAGTCGATTCCGAATCGTCTGGCCACTCACTCTCACACCAGTGTCTGTTTGAAGACGAGCGCTGATCTGATTTGCTGTGATGACACGATTTCTCAAGGCCAAGGTACGGATAAATCGATCCTGGGCTTGAGTTGTCGCCCTTGGTCGACCTAAGCGTGGTCTGTCCTGTACAGATTGTGTATCACGGTATCTGGACCATAGCCTGCTTATGACAGACTGAGAAACATTCATCGTCCGCGCCACAACCGCCTGTGTTGTGCCGATCTGTAGCATGCCAAGGGCACGTAACCTTTCATTTTGGGTAAGCCGACGCATATCAAAATTTGTTTTCTGGTCACTAAAACAATTAAACTGATGTTTCCACCCTGGAATTCAATGCCACAATGACTGTAACATTCAAAGTCAGAGTCGTGCAAATCTTGGGTTGGACCCCCATGATGATCCCAAGCATCACCTGCATTCCATGCGGTAGCTATTGGTGCGTTTGGGCGTCACATGTAACTGGAAATGTTTCTTCTGTTAGGTTCTATAGTGACTTTTTTCGTAGTCATTTGCATATTTTAGTATTATGCCCCCAAAATCAAATATCCCCTACTTTTTTTGAATAGTATATTAATGGATGTCTTTCCGAGAAGAAAATCCTAGCATGTAAAACATCGATGGTTGAGAAATACAAATGAAACTGTGTAATCACCTGTAATGGCAACTTTTGTGAGCATGAATGTTATCCAGACCCTTACTGTATGTGGGAGGGGGGGTCACGGTGGCTACGTGCGTAAGACGCTGGCTCGCTAGCCTTGAGGTCGGGTGTTCGATCCTTGCATACAGATTTTCCGACGTGGTTACCTCTTGTCAGTGATGCAGAACGGAGGGCCTGACAAGGGCAGCTGTCTTATCGTTCGGATGATACGAAAAACCGAGGTCTCGTGTACACATTGGCGTGCATGTAAAAGATCCCTTGACAGTTGCAATTCGATATAAGAGTAGTGCCGCTGTCGGGGCAAAATTTTCGCCATAGCACACTGTATGGCGTATGCCCACCTTCATTAGCACAGCTCGGAGTAGAACAGTAGGACGTTAAACCCCATTTCATTTTATTTCATTTACTGTATGTGCTCACTCTGACGAGATAACTTCCACGGCTGATTAAAAACTCGGGGTAAAAATTCTACCGCCATGGTTTATTGTCTCAGTATTCCACAAAAAATGGCAAATATAGACTTTTATTCAATACACAAACTCCTTACTAAGAAGCATATTGATCTGATAGCTATTGAAATAGACTGTCAAGCCACGAAACAAAAAGCAACTTAGTCGTCCAGGCTGTAGATACAGATGTCATATTTTGTTGTTTTGAAGTTTTTTACTGGAATGCCACCAAGTTTTCAAAAACTCTAACTACAAGGTTTTGATGACAAAATTTATAATAGCTACAAAAACAATTTTATTGATAGATAACTCTAAATTTCAACAGAGTTAATTCATATAACTAGTCGCTAGTTGAACAAACCTGAAAAGTTTTTAAAAAAAACGCGAAGAACGTTTACCTGAGATAAGATTCATCGTGAATATTAGTCAAATTATCGCAGGAAATTTGTAAAAACAAACCTGTAAAATCTCTGGTCCGTGGGTTGATTACAAGTTTAACAACTTGTGAACAACTCTTAATTTTTCATAGTATCCATCCCTACTAATTCAAACAATCCCAGCAAGTTTGAAAAAACATCGTAAAAAACTAATGTGCAGATGAATTTACAGGATTTCAATGGCAGCGACAATAACTCCCCCAATAATTAAATTTCGATAGGAACCGTGTATGTATAAGTATGTCCCCCGGGTTGCCAAAAAAAATCACTATTACAAAGAATTGTAAGGACCGAAATCGTCTTTCGAAGTCTGAACGATTATTCTTTTCTATTTATGAGAATCCGAGGCCAAAATGATTTACTTATTGTTTTATGATTCCAAATTACTATCTAAGGAACACTTTTCAGACCTTTTGTTAACATAAAGCAAAGATATTTTTATTACCCATCTGCGGCATTTCGTTTGTAAACAGGCAACTTCAGCAGATACGATAATACACCCTTAATCACGTTAAACAATATACACGATTGCTATTTAAGGAAACATTGTTGCAATCTAATAGTAGATAATAATTGAATAAAAACAATGATGATATGAACGTTAATAGATTGTAGTCATGGAAACAAGACATACTGACATAATTGTCAATTATCATGCTTGTGACGATCTGAATTTAACTCAAATTCAAATGTTAAAGGATTCTTGCCCAAGTTATGTAAATTGTTCTAAGGATTTGAAGATTTAAAACATAATTCTACTGTAAATTTGCAGCGGTCATGATCTCACTATTCTGCAATCATTCACTTGTCATGATATTACGATATGTTGACATTTACCGTTCATGATATTCCCATACTGCTGATATCCATCTGTCATGATATAACAATGGTCATGGCATTCATACATTCGTGAGTCATGATATTACCGTACCAGAAATAAATGCTGACCATTATATTACCGTCTGCTAACGTTCACCGGTCATGCCATTACCATACTTTTGATAGTCACTGGGAATTTAACAAACTTTGAAATTTCCCCGCCTTTCATTCAGTGTTTCAACACAACTAACAAATGGCAAACCAAATTATATTACAGATTATTATATCAATACATTTATCAGGCCTGGCTGTTTTCAACTTTAGCTGCAGGTACAGGCGAGACTCTCCCACCATCACTGACACTGGTCTCGCGTATTACACTGCTGGCTGAATTACAGTTTCGTTCTAAATAGGTGGAGGTTGTATGGACGCCAGAATCCGTCACCGAATCGCCCCAATCTCTATAATAACATGTCCTCAGCTTCTGTTCGGAACTTAGGTTGACATATTCCGACGTCAGTTTTATAGATTTACTAGTTGTACAACCCATGTTGGTTAATAACTTTATAAACTCGATTTACACAGAGCTTGATAGTAAAATCGTAATGTTATTATAGTCTGTCGAATAGTACTTGAATAGTAGTGCATCTAATTCAGTTGGTTAACGGGAGTGATGTTTAGCCAAACACTGGGTAATCAACAGGTTCAGTTTGTATATAAATCTTTCATAAATTCACAACATTATTAGTTACTCATAAATCGTTAGTGGTATTGTGTTTATTTCATTACTACTGCATTCATTTCCTGTATAAACGATGATATCTGAAAAGATCATACAGAAAATTAACAACAACAACAATTAATAACAAACTCACTATTATATTTACGTAAGTACTACCCATTCTGTTAAATAATCTCTAGTTTCTAGTTCCGTTCTTACAGGATACCCCTTACAATGGGTGAGCATTTATGATCAGTTACGACATTAATATGATATAAATCATTATGTAATGAACTATCTTCATGTATTCTAGTATGGATAATAGTTTCTATTCCTGTAATGATCTCGAGCCTCGATTATCGAAGATCGTAACCGCGATATGCAATTTTTATCTTTAACATTCACTTAGCCTAGTTTAATCAAGTCTTAAACCTATCACCCACTAACGTTCCCTAACCGTAATTAACTCCAGATCCGATTCCCAAGCGCTGCTAACCATTTCCCCCTTATTACTTGTTAAAGGGCCAATCCCGATAATTTTTTGGAGAATAAAACTGCTTAATTTTGTGTTAAAATCCCTTAAAATCCTCTACCTAAGGGCCGAGCAACTAACTCAATATTTGTGATACGTTTTCAAACAACTTAAACCCGTCAGACTTCATTTGGAAATGGAGAACGATGTCCCAAGCTGTATTATGCTGTATCTGGATAAAACCAGACTTTTATTTTATAAAACTAATACCTAAGTGAAATTTACCTTTCGTTATCAAGTACAGCACATGGGTCATTTACTGTATACAGCTCTAAAGGAACGGGAATCAATCGATTATCAGGTAACCCAACGAAAAGATTGACCCGAAATCTTAAAAGGGTTACGTGTCCGGATAAGCATTTTTGACGTTCATATAGAAACGACTCAATATTTTGAGCTGAATATTTGAGACAAGGTAAATACACCATTCCTCTGTATTTTGGCGCTTAATTTTCATACGTACTCGGACTTATAATTTTGAGACTCTGTTCAAATCGGGATAGTCCCTTTAAATATTGCCATGATCTGATTAAAACACAGATCCTATTTCGTTTTGTTTTTATAGTTCAAAATTTCGTTTTATTTGTCTTTATTACACTAGGATCTGAAAGAGTTACATAATAGGCGTTCTTATTGATGTGAGGAATTAGCCTTTTGGTGCACGGAACAGTGGATAAACCACTGGAAACGTCAACGCTGATTGATTAATTAATGTCTGACGTCATAGGGTCAAAGGCCGCTCGTTTGAACCCCGGACGTGAACTCACACTAGAACTTGTCAGATATTAATGTAGTGTAGGCTATCGAAAGTATAAAAAACGAAACGAAATATAGATCTGTATTTTAATCAGATTGAAATATTGCCATCTTTTACCTTCTTATCTTCTACTTCCTAGTCGTTACCTTACATCCTCAACAGCTTAATGTAATCACGGCTTAATCTTTTATACAATAGACGTTTATTCTTTTATATATTAATCATTTTATAACAATTTATTATGCTTATATGTACTTAATTCTGCTGTCAGTGCTTATGTGGAGACTTAACCTCTCCCCCAAATTCTTAAACCTAATTCACACGCACTCTGTTCCCATGGGTGTCTAGGGTTATTTAAACAAATCTTACAAACACACATTTATTTTTACCCATTCCTTCCAAATTCCTAAAACCACAATTGCCAAATCTCTTACATCACTATTACCATCACTTTAACCATCTCTGATAAATAATATTACCCAATCCCACTTACTTTGTTACCAACAATATTATCTCATAAATACTAATGCCTAATATTCCAGCCAACACTACTACGCAGTCTCTAATACAACTATTGTCCAGTTGCTGTAAATAGTATTCCCTACCCCCACCAAGGTTATTACCCAATACCTGCTATTTTTGTTACTTAATTCCTACTTATCGTTCCCGAGTTTATTTGACAGGATCATTGTCAACCCTCTTATCCATTTATTACTTGCGCTATTGCCTCAGCTAAATAAAAAAAATGTAAGGCAACACTTTTATGAGAAAATGGTCACGGCCGTGTGCTTTATCCTTTATCATCAGATGGTGGGATGGGAAGGGCATTCAAAGCGCAAGATAATGATACAGACATATGTGATATCACAATTAATACTTTGCATCAATTAAATTGAATCACAATGTGAACCTATTACTTTCATAATAAAATTTGACGTCAAACGGGGTGTTGGATTTCGCCTTTTAAAAAGTCCAGTGTGTATGTATGCCTACGTAATTTGGAGACGATGATGGCATCATGCGGTGTCAACTGTCAGATTTCCTTAACAGGAAAATGGCAAACTCCCCCCTGCAAAAATTCCTGGATCCGCCCCTGCTACTTTTGGGTGGATTTAGTGATCTACAAATGTACATTATTATTAAATACCCAACTACATTGGCGTATGCAAGGCTACCGCGAGGAGTTGTGTCAAAATAGTTATGTTTTTTAAATGGATATTAAAGGGACAGGAGGATGACACAGGGGTTTAACCTAACTATCCCCACATCTGATTGTTTTGATGAGGGATTAGGAGGTTACTGGACAGTGGGTGTAGGACTATTGTCTGTTCTAATTAATTAGTGTCACTGGTGTAAACTTCCCACTCTAATTAGTGTCACTGGTGAACGCTTCCTGCTCTAATTAGTGTCACTGGTGAACGCTTTCCACTATCAGTAGAAGAGCATATTGATAAAATCAGTTTACTTATAAATTTATAAATTTAAATTGTGATCTGTTTTGACGTAATAATGAATTTGTAATATAAACAAATAAACTTCCGATTTAATCACAGCTTATCAGTTGACATATATAGCTCCTCTGAATCGAAAATGGTGACAGAGAAATCCGGAACCACTCCGCCACTGCACAACTCATCATTTGGAAAGTTGGCAATGTCAACCAAATAAGCTTGGTCCGGACCATCTAAATATGCACAGGTTCCTAGACTTGATTAAGACCGAATAGGAAGGTATTGAACTAATCATCAGACAACTTGAATCTGGGGACAGGCTTGCCCCCCCCCCCCCAAAAAAAACAAACAAAAAAAACAAACAAAACTACCGCCGCCTTGATGAGAAAATCACAGAAGAGAAGAACTGGTGCCAAGACAAGCATTGAATACCTCAACACTGTTATGAATTTTGAATTTTGTTGGAAAGTAAATTGTCGTATTTATCAAACTGTTTATAAATATTTATACTTTAAAAATGTATTTATTTACTCATGTTAATATATGCGCTTACTACGTATTACTTATTATATACTAGTATTTATTATAAATATTTCTGCACTATTGAAATTTATTTATTTCATCTAACAATGCACTTATTATTACTTATTACAAATTATATATTTATTATATTATATAAGTATGTATTAATTTGTATATAATTAATATTCTGGACATGGTTTAATATAAGAATCCATATTATATGTATTTTTTACATGTAATATTTTTCAATAAATATTGTTTAAATCAAGTGTCACAAATTTGTTACAGACTATACTTTAAATCCCCTTTGTTAATTAATTAGTCATGGCCTTGTGGACCCAGACTTTAAACAATAGATGTGGGGATAGTGAGGTGTCCCCGACACAGGCCACCACAAATATATACTTGGCGTCAAATACATCTACTTCGTATGCTTCCCTTTCATCGCTATGAAAACAAATCCATTGTCCTCAAAATAATATATTATTTTTTCAAAACTCTCTTCTTGAACAATATCCCCGCTGCCTGTACCAGGATTTCAATTTCTGACCCTTGATTACTCCTTGAACCACAACTATTTAATAATTCGATGGTACCACCACACTCTGATTGATGTCTATTGAAATCAAAATCATAATCTGACTGCTTACAAATTATAACATACAAATCTGACGATTTTGTCGTTTCCTTAGTAATAGTAAACACTGGCTTGTGATAACAACGTTTGATTGTTGTTATCTTGGTGTTTTCAAATTTTAATTAAATAAATCCCTTACCTGTATACATAGATTCGTTGGGACGATGAATATACGGTTTATGATTTTCTCTAAAAGTAACTAATATTTATAATCACCCGCATTTCTTGTTTATGTAGTCAGGTGGCTGTCTCTAGTTATATTAATATTTGCTGCAACCTGTCCGAATCTACCTTCTAATGAATATGAATGATATTAATAACGCCAAATACTACGCGCGAAGCCTACTCATTAGGTGATTTAATCGATAAATGAAATCTTGAGCGATGAATATGGCCGACATATCAGCTCATTATTACTAAACAAAACTATTCCTTGGTTCTAAGTGTTTCATTCGATCTCTTTCATTTGTGATTTTTCTACGGAATGGAATTTGGTTTACTTTACATTTTAATTTTACACAATAAAAAGTAGTTTTTGTGTAGAAATAGTGACATTAGGCAACACACGAGGGGCTTAGTACCAAGAACTTCAAACGTCAAAGACTAGTCTAAAGAATTGACATTGATTTGACATGTTTCCATTATCAATAATCTATTCTGCTATGAAGAAATTGTTTTATGGCTTTCTTACAATATTAGATGTCTTTAACAATCAGCCTGTGAACACAAACCCTTAAAGTTCAAGTATCAACAATACAGAATCAATAGATAACTATCTTGATCGTTTTCTAAATATATTTTGCCTTCTTGAAAATCTAATATAGTCCATGCGTTTTGTCATGCAACTGTCGTCTGACCTGAAATGGCCGTCTATATATTATAACTGGCTCGATTCGCTCCAATGCCCCACTTCACACACGATGAGGATTAATTGATAACTAACCTCCGCCTTCTCCAATGATTTTGTTCACTAACAAGCCACAAACGTAGTATAATGTGCGGTGTCCATCGTGGGTATGTTCTACAAACCACACATGTTAAGCGATGGATCGTAGAGATGGTAGACTTCAGGACATCGGTATTCATACGGCATTAGTTCGTAGTGTATGTCATCGTAACCGTGTATATGATAACCACAATGGCCCTGTTGAATCTATGGTACAGGTCTTGTCTCTCGCAAAACTTTTAGTGTTATTAACATTTCAACCACCACAAGGCTCGGGAATTGATGACGGTGGTTACAGGTTACTAATAAATAAACATTAATAAACAGCGAAGCCTCATCATATAAGATCTGCCATCGGAATCTTATTCCCCGCCTTATGTAAGAAAACATACTTATGCTTGTTAAAAATAATGGGGGGAAATGTCATGGTAAAATGTTCAACCCACCGCCGAAGATTAATGTTATGTATTACTAATCGTTCATGATAAATATATAGTCATGTCATACATGTTCTTGTACTGTCAGTAAACCGTTGTGTCCTTTGCTTGTTTGTGACTGTTGTTCCGGGCATCGTATCGTGTGTCGATCAATGCAAGAACGAACCGCCGCCTTACTTCTTTCAACGTCCAAAATTCATCACCAGACCCCGTGCAAACATAATAACCGTGCCACAGACATATATTCACGTACATCTTGGGTACATTCTCGTTCTAACTGTGTCTGCCCGTCAAATCATATTTGAGTTTTTGTGTGAAGCAACCTAACATCGATTGTGTACTAACGACCATCATGTTTATATGTATGTGACAGTCAATGTCTACAATCAGGCAATGTGTATTGTACACATTGCCTGATTGTAGACATTGACTGTAACATGTACATAATATTCGTATTCAATATACAAAAGTATTGAAGATACAAAAGTCAACAATAATCAGTATCCATAAAAGAAGAACTTAACCTTACGGATAAACCACATAAGATAGTTCTATGTCACACCACGCCATATCTATTTCAATTTCCTACAAAATGTGTTCAAATTATTTTTTTATTTAAATAATCAATATCTGTAGTCAATGTGAACTATAAAAATAGAATACTTTATTTTTACTGCCGTCTTCATTAGCCCAGTCGTAGCAGAACAGTAGGACGTTAAACCCCATTTCATTTCATTTATTTTTAGTGGGTGATCTTTTGTCTACCGTCTGCACTGAAATTTTGCATGGACCCCGGGATCAATCCGTTTGGCGTATTTTCCCCTTGTCAGTGGAGCAAGATCGAGAGCCTGCCAAGGAACGACGTCTAGGAGCTCGCATGGAACGAAAATTTCGACGTTCTGTCCTCCCATTCATTTGTCCAGATGGCACAGAAAGGTAGGACGTTAAACCCCATTGCCCTTCATTTCCATCGATCCAGATACTTTGCATAAAAGGCAGGTCGTTTATCACATTCTTTTCCGGGAGCTCTGTAATCATTTGTGATTATACATTATATATAGGTTAGGGGTGGTTCTATCTGATGACAGAGAGATGATAGTCATTCCTGAGGAAAACTCTAAAATAATCGTTAACGGAGCTGACATCGAAGCCAATATGACCAGTGACAGCTGGTTGATCTCGCCGACCATTTCTTGCCAGCCACGGTAGCAATAGTGCCCCGACTTGGTTGTGTGGAGATGCATTCAGACCAGAAGCATCATCTACTCGTACTATCCACGAACCACCACCGTCATCATCCCCCAACCTGTTTGCCCCGAAGATAATTTTTGCTGATGACTGGGCAAGGCTACTTAATTTGCAGGAGAAAACAAGTTATTACTGAGAGCTAACTAACTCGTCCCGATGTCATCCCTCTCAGTGAAAGAAGCGGCCAAGCAAATAATTACTGCTGATTATTTTGAAGGATGCATTTAGTAGGAACTATGATTAGAAATGTATGGTGGCTGATTGGTATCATGTCGTAATGTCGTGATGTCGCCTTTCATAACGCGACAACCCGACAACCTGACATCACGACATTTCTACCCGACATTACGACAACCCGACAACCCGACACCACGACATTTTTACCCGACATCACGACATTTTTACCCGACATTACGACACTAAAAATGTCGTAATGTCGGGTAAAATGTCGTGATGTCGGGTAAAAATGTCGTGTTGTCGGGTTGTCGGGTTGTCGGGTTGTCGTAATGTCGGGTTGTCGTGATGTCGTAATGTCGGGTAAAAATGTCGTGTTGTCGGGTTGTCGGGTTGTCGTAATGTCGGGTTGTCGTGATGTCGGGTTGTCGTGATGTCGGGTTGTCGCGTTAAATCTTGACCATGTTGTACATCTCTATATTCGTTTAAAAACAACTTAAAACACATTTATTTAATCAGGCTTTTAACTGACTCTGTATACAATCGTTAACATGTTCATAATCTTGTTGTTTATTTATGATTTTCCTAAGGCTAAGCAGAGATAAGCAATTTGATTGGTCGATGTTTTGGGACACAATAACCTTGATTCTAGCTAATTCTGAGTTTGATCATGAGAGAGAGAGAGAGAGAGAGAGAGAGAGAGAGAGAGGGAGGGTTTAACGTCCACTCGACACAAACTAGGTCATTTCGGGACTAACATATGGTTCAATTTTATTTCAATAATTCGCTCGCGCGTAGGGGTCTTCAGCAGTCGGAGGAAACCGGGGGACCCGGGGAAAACCCACGAGGTTAGACAGACGACCCTACTCTTTGTCATGTACAAGCTTGGGCTGGAAACCACACCACTTGACTCAATGACAGACACACAGACAAGGGCGGCTTCATAATATGTTCACATTATGAAATGAAATGGGTTTTAACGTCCTACTGTTCTGCTCCGACTGAGCTAATGAAGACGGTTCACATTATGAATGTGGACGTATACAAATGGATACGAATGCAACTCCCGCCCCCCCCCCCCCCCGCCTCGTACGCCTACGGTGAGTGTGAATCTACTTCCACTTGATCAACCATTTTCTTAATTGCCAGTTTTTTGTTATGAATATCATCGTGGCCGCTTATAACATTGATCATGGAAGTCGACAACTCGACAACCCGACATCACGACAACCCGACAACCCGACACCACGACATTTTTACCCGACATCACGACATTTTTAGTGTCGTAATGTCGGGTAAAAATGTCGTGATGTCGGGTTGTCGGGTTGTCGTGTTGTCGGGTAGAAATGTCGTGATGTCGGGTTGTCGGGTTGTCGCGTTATGAAAGGCGACATCACGACATTACGACATGATACCAATCAGCCACCATAGAAATGTCACACGAGACTATAATAAGAAATATCACAGAAGCAAACTTTTGGTTTGTATAATTTAAGGTTTTCAAAACATCACAAACTAGAAAGCTGAAAAGGAAATGAAGATTTTTGAATACACTGGCTAAATTTTGACTAATTTCATATTTTACAATAAAATAAAAGGAAACATCGTAGATTTAAGAGTGGCGGAGATATTTTTAATTCTTGCTGGTTAGACTGTACAGGAGTGGGTTGGAAAGGATGACTTTTATGTATTCCATTGTTTAAACCTTTGTAAACTGCTTCGGTATAAAAAATGTCCAAGAAACTATTGCATTGTTGTTCCTGATAACCATATTATTTGGCTGCTGTAAATACGTACACAACGTTAAAGGAGCTAAATCGCTAATATTTGGGACCTAGAAATTGACCCAAATGGGTCGCAACGCATATAATAATGTAATCTGATTGTATATAAACTGATTTACATTCAATTGTTTCCGTTTTGACTCTAATTTCAAATCGGTCTCAACCGAATAGCAATTTCTACCGTCTGGTTATTCCAGTCTATTGCGCATGCTCTCCAGATAAGATATGGCGTCACCGTTTGACATGAGGTGTGGAATATGTCTAGCCTGGTTCTTTCTGGTCACTTGTTACAAATGACGCTGAAACGCATTATGGTACACGATTCGTGTACCAATGGTAAAATGTTTATTTTGTCTTAAATATTGGATATCAGAAGCCTGCCTTTTCCCGGTAAGATCACAACATCAATGTTGATTTGAATTTACAAATAATTCGTGTTTTCAACGTGTAAGACTTTGGATGATATCGAGTTAGAGACTTAGCTACTTTAATGTCCAAGTGAAGTCCGGGAGAATTACAATAATATACCCCAGAGTCACAGGGAATGTGTAGCAGGGAATGTGTCCCACGGCGCGTGTGGTAAACGATTTGGCGGCTCCACTTTTCATAGTGCTACACCAGAGGATATATATAAATAAATATAAATAATATTTTTGTATCAGATATGTGTGTATTGGATATATGTACTCATCTGATGTCATCTTTGGAATGTGCAAGTTCTATTTAGAATCAATAAATTAATTACATTTTATTTCCTGGTTTGTGAGATAATATTGTTCCGTAGTCAAAGTAAATAATGAATAATTTTGGACACTATCATATCTAATCACAACAAACCACAACACAAATATGTGGGTATAACTATTTCTCTGCTATTTAATAACGACGTTTATAACACATACAGATCGCTTTTTCAAGTTAATTTCAAATACATACGTGGTGTATATTTGCCAGCGAAACGTTTGTGACGGAAAATCTGTGTACTGTATGCTACCTGTGTTGCCCGACATATTGTCAGCGACTAGAACTTGTGTTGTTGGCGATAAATAATCCCTTTTCTGCGTAAGCGATACCATAATCTATAAATACACTCCCGGTAATTGTTTTACTTCGAGAATGATTTATTGTTCTTAATTTATTGAATACGTATTGAATGGCGACTGTATTTCGGAATTCTATTATTAGAGACCAAAGACAGCATTATTCTGATCAGAATTCTGAATTTTAACCCGATTTAAATATCTTTTAAAAAATCTTTAGGTTTACTAAAATATCACATTTCTTAATTTAAGAATTCTTTTTTTTATTGTATTATGTTTAATAGCCATTGTTAGCGTTTATCATTTCATAGTTCTATATCACTTAACGATGATATCTGACTGTTTAATTTAAGTTTATTGTTTGTATAACAGTCAACCTCACTAGTATCCGGCTGCTGATTGGCAATAAGTGGTGTACACTCAGGGCTCTCAGATAAAACAACTTCTTTCACAGCGTTCTCAGTTTTTGTATTTTGTTCACATCCATTTAATTTAAATAAAGACCCATCGACCTCACCATTGTGTAATGATCTATCGACGTCACTATTGGCTAAAACTCCAATTTCGTTGATAACTGATACTGATGTAGCCACGTTGCCATTGGATGCAGATCTGTCCACATCACCATTGGTTACAGATCTGTGTTCGCGGTCAGACGATACAGATTTGTCGTTGTTATCACTGATTATGTTGGTGTTGCACGCTGGAACACTGAAATCCATAGCCCTTCGAGTATTGTTCTTGGGGACGCCCCCAATTGTTATTATACAAGGATTTATAACCAGATTGGATATTGCCGAGATCTCTTTGGCTTCGTCGTCATGTATCGTTTGAATCAATTTTGACACAGCAGATTTCCTGGCTTTTCTTTCCATCAACAGGCGTTTCTCTTCAAATGTTTTTACGAAAGTTGTCGCTTCCTTTATGTTGTCTTCAACTATTCGTTTCCTTTTTGTGTATATTCCTAACAAACCTATTACTCCTATTCCATATACTAAAACTACGGCTACAGTAAATTTCATAGCTCCATCATAATCATATGGAGGTTTGCTGTTCAAACAGTTTCCAGTTAAATTTTCACAAGGTGGTGCGGTTGCACAAGGGACAGCTGTTGTCCTATTTATTGCATGCGGTAAAATAGTCATGTTGAGGATCTGCATTGGTATTGGTGGCATCTTGTTGACTTCTGAAAATATAAAAATAGAACATTAATTATGGATGAAATTTGTCTTCTTAAATGTACCGAAAAGAAACCAATGTTTGCATGTTCCGATTTTATTTGTCAAATACTTTCTTTTGTTCAAATCTTGTCATGAAATGTATTGTGGACCCGTCCCCGCAGTAGCAAACAACAAGCCAAAAAGAAAATAACGAATAAGGAAGGAATTGTAGATTAACTTAATGTGTATCAGTTAAGCAGTTGCAGACTGCAGCACAGTGACTGAAGCAGACCCCCAAGATTTCACTTTGATTTTTAGTTGCTAGTGGACGTATATTACCGACCTCCGAATCCAGATCAAGGCACTTGATCGCGGGGTGTTTTTGTGTCCGCGATTTTATATTTTGCCTGCGGTACTGGTATTAGTGGCGCGCTTCTTTAACACCTAGAATCGTAGTACTGAAACATCACAAACATTCCCGTTTGCAGATGGGAGGAAACTATCAACGAACGGCAAAGCATTTGCTCAAAACTAATTGTTTATTAAAATAGTTAGCGAGCAATATTTCACCGAATGTCTGCTTCCGAGGAATAAATAAATCAGGAATGTTAATCATATTTTTGTTTACTGTTTTCTTACCTGAATCGGGATTTAATCCAACAAGCCAGTACTTTGAACATATATATATATGCTTTTCAAACACCAGAAAGAATTTATAAGTGTTACCCACCAAGAACAAAAACAAGTCTTGTTTTGTCATAATATAATGTGATATTTGGGGTATATGTTATGAGGATTAGTAAGGATTATACTTATTATAAATATACCTATATATACATGTATATACAAATCGGTTTGTTTAAAGCGACACCCAAGTCCATATGGATTTACCCAGTCTTCTAATTCACAGGTCTCATAACCACTCCAGGGACGTTACTAGCTCAGAGCAACGAGGGGGGGGGGGGGGTGTTCTCAGGGGGTGCTGTAAAATTGACGGACAATGTATATCTATTGTTTTTATACGCCCCCCCCCCCCCAGTTACGGGGCCTGCTTATAACCAGCACTAAATTAACATATATTTAGGCTGAACGAAAAAATTGGAAGTAATTGCGCGTTCAAGAAACGGTTTTTATTGATGATATACTTATAAGCAAAGTTACCTCCCTTCCATTGACAAATTTCTTTATTTGGAAATTCAGGATAATCAGCATGAAAATAGTATAGGCCTAATAATCGATAAAGGAAATTTATGAAAGAGTAAAATCCTTTTGAAAGCAGCTCCCAAAGTTGAAATTTTTGGGCAATAATGTATATTCTATAATGACCGGTTTCTATTTCTAATCAAATATCAGTATTTGATCGGTGAATGATCGATCTTATTGTGTAGTAAAATCATGGGCCTATTATCAACTCGACAAAAACAATTACCGATCGAGGGATCACCTATGCAAAAGTACGTCTTTAAAATTTAGTCTGGTTGTCTAGTGAACAATACTTGCGTTGTTGTACTAGGGTCTTTTTTGGTGGGTTGGATGGCCGAATGGTTAGCACGTGCATGCTGTATCATAAGGTCTGTAATTGAATCAACTGGCGTGGTTTCGAATCCCCGTTTGTACGTGACAAAGAGTAGGTCGCATGTCCAACCTCGTGGGTTTTCTCCGGGTCCCCCGGTTTCCTCCCACTGCTAAAGACCCCTATGCGCAAGCGAATTATAGAAATAAAATTGAACCATGTGTTAGTCCCGAAATGACCTAGTTTGTGTGGAGTTGACGTTACCCCCCTCTCTCTCTCTCTCTCTCTCTCACTGGGGTCTTAAACGAGATCGCCATATTATAGATATGCGAAAATAAACGTCGTGGTAATAGATTGAATCAACATAGCTAAGATCTTGTCTATAATCTTCTAACTCGTATTTAATACAGAATTTGTTGGATAATAACTGAGATAATGAACATGTGCCAAAAATATATTTTTTACAAACACGATTGTTTTCAACAAATGATATCAGAAATTCCTCAAATGCTTTATTCTTTTGTTTTTGAATGCTACATTTTCTTCGTGCCCTAAACTATTGTTTAAAGATCGCAAAAGTGAATGTCAATCTAACACTGCACTTTTACAACAATAAATAAGATGGTGCATATATTGAAAATTTGGGGAGTGGGGATGGATGACCGAATGGTTAGCACGTGCGCGCTGTATCATAAGGTCTGTCATTGAATCAACTGACGTGGTTTCGATTCCCCGGTTGTACGTGACAAGGAGAAGCGTCGCCATGCTAACCTCGTGGGTTTGGTCCGGGTTTCCCGGTTTCCTCCCACTGCTAAAAACGCCTACGCGCATGCGAATTATTGAAATACAATTGAACCATATGTTATTCCCGAAATGACCTATTTTGTGTGGAGTGGACGTTAAACCCCATTACTCTCTTTCTGATAATTTGGGAAAGTTGATTAGAAGAAGCTAAAAGGAGCTGGCCCTCTCATTTATACCTGATATTGAGATGCTTTCAATATCGCTGAGATTATATATACAGATTAAGATTTGTTTCATTGCAGGTTTGAATGGATCGAAACGATCAATATCAGAGATGTATGTCTTGAAAATGTTCATTTGCTAATTATGAAATGATAAATAGCATGATGAAGTTGAACGATGACAAGACAGAAGTCCTGTGGCACCAAACAACAACTTCTGAACATAAGTCAAAAATCAATAACAACCGCAGACTCCACAATCAAATTTGTTGATAACCTTAAAGATCTTGGTGTTTATCTTGATTCAGAACTCAGCATGCAGAAACAAGTAAATCAAGTGTGCAAGACCTGCTTCTTTCATTTGAGTTCCATTCGTCAAACCCACCATTTCATCACAAAAGATGCAGCACATGCGTTGGTTCGATCTTTAATCTTATCCAGACTCCACTAATGCAATAGCCTTCTATATCTGGCATGAACAACTGCCTTATACTAAAATTTTAACTTGTGCAAAATACTGCAGCTAGAATTGTGTGTCATTTTAGTAGAAATTGTCTTATAACTTTTAAAGGATTTACATAGGCTTCCAGTGGAAAGCAGAATTAAGTTCAAACTTCTCTGCATAACCTACAAATGTCAGAGAGGTGAAGCAACGGACTACTTGTCCTCAATGCTTGTTTCTTATGTCCTCCAATAAAAACCTTCGGCCCCAAAATGAACTACGTCTTGTGGTGCCCAACTATAGACTTATATCATTCGGTCATAGATGCTTCTCATACACTGTGCCAAACCTACGAAATTCATCACCTTTGACATAAAGAATTCTCAATCCCTTAGCTGTTTCAAGAAGTCGGTAAAGACTCATAGTTTTTCGACTGTTTATTAACAGTTACTCTCTTTCTATCTTGTGATAATTGGTAGGCTAAATGGTTCATTGCGCAATATAAGAACTCACTATTATAGATCTAACTACCTTAACCGGTCAGATTTTAGTAATCCATGTATGTTATACCTATCACCAATTAACATAGAAAAGGTTATTAAGTATCGTTTAAAGATTGTTGGAAACATTTAAGCTTATAAATATCATTTGTTTGTATACATACTCGTTTGCACTTTTGTTACTTCACAAGTATACCTTTTATACACATATCTTAAATCTGTATAATATAAACACACTTATATAAAATTTATGATCAAAGTTGATATAAAGTTATTTCAAATTTGTAACTTTTTGTATTTGACCTATTGCTGCAATAAACGTATTCTTGCAGGGGAGCTGCGGTGGCCCGGTGAGTAAGACGTTGTCTCGTTAACCTGTAGTTCCCGCGTTCGATTCTTATGTTCATCCGAATTTTAAGCGGAGATTTCCCTTTTGTCAGTGGTGCAGGGCGGAGGACTTAGGCACGGGACAACGAATATGACGTAAGACCGAGGTCCCGTGTTAACATTGGAATTCGAAATAAGACTAAGAAAAATAAAATCACCCCATAGCACACTGTATGGCCCATCGTCATTAGCCCAGCGGGGGGTTGGATGGCTGAATGGCTGAATGGTTAGCGTGCTCGCGCTGTATCATAAAGTCTGTCATTGAGTCGACTGGCGTGGTTTCGAATCCCCGGTTGTACGTGACAAGGAGTAGGGTGGCCTGTCCAACCTCGTGGGTTTTCTTCGGGTCTTCCGGTTTCCTCCCACTGCTAAAGACCCCAATGCGCAAGCGAATTATCAAAATAAAATTAAACCATATGTTAGTCCCGAAATGACCTAGTTTGTGTCGAGTGGACGTTAAACCCCATTTCTCTCTCTCTCATTAGCCCAGCCTTAGCAGAACAGTTGGACGTTAATCCTATGTCATTTCATTTCTTATTCTTATACAGATGACAAAGTATGATAATAAAGTATTTTTAAACTACCATTCATAGTGACATTTATATAAACCATTAACATCAAGTTATGTCAACACAGAAAATGTTACATACTTACGTACATTTACTCCTGATATGAAAACACGTTTAAAAGTCTTCTAACTTGTCACGATCCAGACCAATACGCTCTGCATATTTGTGCAAGCTTCAGGTAGACATTATGTATGAAAGGTTTCAAAGCTAATAAATAATAGTATGTATAGGTTATATTTACAGCATATGTTGTATACTCAATATAAAATAAGTTACCTACACGCTAATCTATGTAACAGCTTGACTTGTTCAGCATCTCGAAAAACATTCAAAAAATGCAGGACTGATCGAATATGGAAAGCGGACACCGCCATATTATATTACTATAACAGTGACTAAGAATTCAGCAAACAAAGCACGTCATGCATATAATCAAACCGCATGTTCCTGATATAATTATATACATCTCATATTCACCTCCCCAACCCTACAGAGGTATAGTATTCATATTCACCTAGCGTCATTTGAACGATATATTTCGGTATTTTCCATTTTGTTCCGGATCTTATACAAGCGGAATGTTAACGTAATGATCATGTCCTACCAGAAAGGTATCCTATTTCAGGAACATTGCTAAACAATTGACGGGAATAACATACTTGATGAAATTTTTATTTCCCTTACTACTTAGAAGTTTCTGAAAATAACCATTGTATTGACTTTCAATTAAAGTGGGAAGTAGAAAAGTATGTGTCATTATATTTCTAAAGAGATCATTTATTGAAAATATAAAGCGTATGTTTGTTTTGTTGAAATGAAATGCAATCTTGTTTATTATCCTATATTTCTATACCAACCGTGATAAATAAAGAAAGCTAACCTACGCCATACAGTCAGTGTGCTATGGGTGGAGTTTTCACAGACAGCGACGCTACGGCCCAGGTCTCTTTTACGTGTACCCCAGCTTTGCGTCCCATCTGAAAGACTAGATACTTTTCAGTGCAAGCCCCCACCCCACTTGATGATAAAAACAGTAAGCTCTAGCTGTTTTGTTTCATTGTGATTAAAGTACCTGTTGATAAAACAGTAAGCTCTAGTTGTTTGGTTTGATTGTGATTAAAGTATCTGATGACAAAACAGTAAGCTCTAGTTGTTTGGTTTGATTGCGATTAAAGTACTTGATGATACAAACAGTATAAGCTCTAGTTGTTTTGTTTGATCGTGATTAAAGTACCTTTAGTTAAACATACATTATGCAAGAGCTAAATCTGCCTATTGCAGGTCTTTCTTTAGGCATGAAATGTTATCTAAATTATTAATTAGACATTAATTAACTTATCCAGACCATAATCAGCTCTCGATGGCATCGCTAGCCTGTGATCTTTAGTGGATTATGATCCGATTTACTGCATAACTTTCCTTCACGATTTAATGATTAAATGGACAATCGAGAATATGATTTTGGTCGTACCGACTTTAGTAATGATGATCGAGGCTAGGCGGAAATTTCAATCGCTTAATTCTCGGTTCATAGTGGATCAATTTGACTGAAATTTTCAGCAAACTGCCTTTACATTATCTAGTTTTTAACTATTATAGTTAGAACTGCCAACTCGTTATCTAATCTCCCATAATATATCTTTAATTAGTTACTAGACTTTGACGCCAACTTCCACCAGGAGTGATATCGTAGACAAGTGTTACCCGAGAAACTTACTAGAGGAAGCCATAGGGGGTAGACTTGATCCAGTTGGATTTGTAAGACATAGTGTCTATGCAGGGGAATGCCCAAGGTAAATCTCATCGAAAGGAGAAAGTCCGGGAAATAGAAAAGGAAGGATGCCGAGCGTGCGCAGTCTGACCCGCTTTGCCATAGTTGCTACGACCTTAGTTAGGGTAGGTAAGTATTGGTCGCCTGCCCGACCTAAATGCTACGACCACAGATGTTGAGACATTGGTTAGGGTAGATAGATTGTAGGTTTGACTGTCAACCGGGCCCTAGGACCCGCCGCCTGTCTGACCTTGGTTCAAAGATGCAGCAATGTTTTCCGGGCCAGGCATTGTCGTACCATACCCCTTACCACCAAAAGAAAAAAACGGCCCCCACAGGGCACCCGACATTTCTTCACGTAGGAACGTCCGACTTGCAGTAGACCTTGGGATGATCACTTATGGATCCCGTCCGTTGGGTAAAGTACCTTTGACACATTTAACTATTTATACAACTTGTTGCTTGCCTATGAACGGAAGTTCGACGGCCTGTCTGGTATTAAAAGCCGGATTAAGCCTTTTTTTGTGACTACTATGACAAAGGGAGACAATGGCTTCTTAGAAAACACTTGTCTGCGATATCACCCTAGGTTGAAGTGGACGTTAAACCCATGGAACGAACGAACTTGTCTGCGATATCACCCTAGGTTGAAGTGGACGTTAAACCCATGGAACGAACGAACTTGTCTGCGATATTACCCTAGGTTGAAGTGGACGTTAAACCCATGGAACGAACGAACTTGTCTGCGATATTACCCTAGGTAGAAGTGGACGTTAAACCCCAGGCACGAACGAATGAACTAAGAATAACGATGGCGGAGAAACAAAACTAAAACGGTAAAAACATGTCACCACAAGCATTGTTTATTTTGGTCACTTTCATGATTCTGCAACATATAAACAATTATCCTGGCAACTGTCCTGATTCTGAAAATTGTGTTACATAATCCTTTTATTTATTTTTTAGGCCACTTTCCTTTAATGGTGAGACACTTTGAACCATTGCCAGCTAACCCACGATATTGTGGAAGAATGAGACACTTTGACCCAGTATCCGATAAACCATTAATTATTTATATCGAATGGTCATATGGCGACAAAAGTGTTTGCCCGGCTGCAATAATGACGACATATTACAACGTTAAGGGCAATATGATACTAAACTTTTGAAAATGTACAAGTGACTTAATTAATATCCAATATTTTTTTATGATGATTGCATCACAGATGGTTATTTTTTGCTTGTAGACGAAATTGGTAATATTTTATTGTGGTATTGATAAAATAATTGGGGTCACGGTGGCTAAGAGGGCGAGAAGCTGGCTCGCAAGCCTTTAGGTCGGGTGTTCGATCCCTGCATTGGCCGAGAAAATTCATCCAGATTTTCCGGCGTGGTCCCCCCTTGTCAGTGATGCAGGACGGAGGACCTGGTAAGGACAGTTGTCTGGTCGATCGGATGGGACGAAAAACCGAGGTCCCGTGTACACATTGGCGTGCACGTAAAAGATCCCTTGTCAGTTGGAATTCGATAGACCGTAGTGCCGCTTTCCGGGCAAAATTTCCCTCATAGCACACTGTATGGCGTATGCCCGTCTTCATTAGCCCCGTTCGGAGCAGAACAGTAGGACGCTAAAGTCCATTTCATTTCATGTCATTTCGATAAAATAATTGTATAATAACGTGTCCATATTTATTTTATTTCCAAACAAACATCTATACGGTGGCTGATTTAGGGCATGCAAAATAAAATATATAAGGTATAATGGGAAATATTTAGTGGTGGGGGGGGGGGGTATCCACTCCATCTCTGCAGCTTTAGATGGGCTGTAAACACAAACAAATGAATATCTTTATTCTGCAAGTTTATCATTAAACATACATTATGCGAGAGCTAAATCTGCCTTTTGCAGATCTTTCTTTAGGCCTGAAATGTTATCTAAATTATTAATTAGACAATAATTAACTTATCCAGACCATAATTAACTTATCCAGATTATCCAGACCATAATTAACTTATCCAGACCATAATTAACTTATCCAGACCATAATTAACTTATCCAGACCATAATTAACTCTCGATGTCATCGCTAACCTGCGATATTACTGGATTATGATCCCATTTGCTGCTCAACTTTCATTCATGATTTAATCATGAAATGGATAAACGAGATTATGTTTTCTATCGTACCGACTTTAGTAATGATAATCGATCCTAGGCCTAAATTTCAATCGCTTAATTCTCGGTTCGGAGTGAATCAATTTGACTGAAATTTTCAGCAAATTGCCAATTTTCAGCAAATTGACAATTTTCAGCAAATTGCCTTTACATTATCTAGTTTTTAACTATTATAGTTTATCTAATCTCCCTTAATATATCTTTAAATAATGCACAAAATTATACAGATGAAACATCGGTTGAGACGTCTTCGATTGTATTATCTCCAGCGCTCGACTTAAATATCTCGAGATATTACTCTCTTTTTTTGTCATGTCCCAAATCAGCCACCAGACATCTCTACTCATTTCATCATTCAACAGCACAAATCAACATATAGCAACAAGTTATTAATATTTGTCAATCACATGGTCATTATGTCCGACGAAATCACATAAACTGGCTTGCCATTTTTCAAAAAAAGAGTCCCGTTTATACAATTACTCGGACTCGTTGAAAAGGGCGGATACTGCGCATATATATACTGTATATATATACAAAAAATCAATTGAACACCAATAATGCAACGTTTGAAAACAACAACAAATCAGTTATCCTTAATCCTTCATGAATCCTACAAATCAAGGCGACACCATAAGCACTCGACCAAACCGCATTTCAATCCTTTGATACTGGTTAACAACATCATATTATTATCTACGTATAACTATTAAGAAAAGCCGTCACCGTTTTCATTCATTTGAAACGCTGAAGTAGTAATGTCCACATACTATTATTATATTTTTTATTCATTCCGTATTTATGGATTTCAAGGTGGATTCACCTTTTGGGTGGATGATAATATTATTATTTACAAACGGAATGGCTGCACACCATGCTGTGGGGAAATGTGCTGGGCCTATGTTGGTCCATGTCGTACTTATACGTAAATCTTTTTGAAGTAGGCATTCCAAAACCATATGATTTCATAGTGGCCCACAGGGTGTGGATGGCTTTGTTTGAATGGTAATTTTACACCTTTTGCCCCCTTTAGCTTTAAACGATCGGTCATCATGCACCATACGGAATGAAATAAATACTGAATAGTAATGGGCGTATACCATGTTAACTATTTCGGATTTGAATTTTCTAACATCTAGTTATTTTTTCAACGGTACTAACCATATAATCCTTACACCTGCTATATTTTATGTTAGTTTAGGTCCCGTGTATACATTGGAATGCACGTAAAAGATCCCTTGGCAGTTGGAATTCGATATAAGAGTAGGCAATAGTGCCGCTACCCGGGCAAAATTTCCCTCATAGCACACTATATGACATATGCCCGTCTTCATTAGCTCAGCATACGAGCAGAACAGTAGGACGTTAAACCCCATTTCATTTCCTTTCATTTCATTTATGGTAGTTTCATTTAGCGGTCAATTTATGCCTACCCTTCCAGTGTAAAGCACAACCATTTTTCCCGAGAGTTTCCATTTAAAGGATTTACACCTTTAACTCAATAATATCCATAATATGCAAAATTAAAAACATAAATTAGAATTCAATATTGTTCCATATATCAATCTTGCCGTGTTAACTTGCCGTGAAAATATGGGATCGTAATATCCAATATTTAAGACACAATGAACATTGTATGATTAGTATACGAGTCGGGGATTCTATGGATTTGGACGCCATTTGTAATGAACACAGAAAACGTATCCTTTCAAAACAATTAGTAATGGGTAATTCACAAACGACAAAATAATAATAATAAAACGTGAAAAATGGATTAAGTAGGCGTAAACGACAGTCGTTCAAATTCGACTGTTCACGAATTTCACCGAACATAATTGATTAGAAATTACAATATTTTGTTTAAAATAGAATATAAATCACTTTATATACATCCAAGCGTGATTTTAGACCCATTTTCGTATATATTAGGATCCGAAGAATAGAGCCATACTCCCTTTATGAGTCAGCCTAAGCTGTTGGTAAATTTTGAAAAGTTGATTTTGATTATTACGTATTATGACCCAATAAAACTGCCCTCATACGGCTGTGATATTTGTTCTAGTATCAAACGGGCTTGAACAGGACGTGGAACAACAATCCAAGTACTACTTCACGTATAATGTTCTTCAAAAGCTATAATCAGATTTTTAAATAAAACTATTAGAGATAGACGAACCATCAGAGCTACTGTACATTGCACATTAGTTTGAGAATTCAAACTGCAAAATTCAAAGAAACCATGGGTATTGGCGAGTCAACTTATCATGGACTACCTCATAACCTTGAAATATCATCAAGGATAGGTATTATTCTAATGATGACATGGTCGACTTCACTGAAGTCTTTAATTATCTTCTCAGCACACGCTCGACTTCCTTGATTTAGTCTTTCATTATTTCTTAGTGTACGATACGATAAACAGGTAAACACAGTCAACAGAAAGCATGATGATTAAATCGAATCCATTTCAGATAAATTATTATTTTTCAATTATTTGACTCCGAAAACAAGAGAAGGGAAATAACTCCTAAGTTCATTCATTTAGCGCATGTTTACATCACCATCTCGCAAAGATCCGAAACGCATAGTCACGCTCCACACAAATTAATTTCACCATTTAGACACATTTTTGGTGCAGGCACCATTCCATACATCCGAGATCTTCCGCGTCACCCCGTTCACTATATTTATAAACCTTATTTATAAGAAGACATCCCCATCTCTGACCATCAAATATCATAAAGGATCGTCTTCATTGGTTATCGTTATCTTAACTTGATTTTGATCATACCCTGGAGGGGGCGTCACCACTGTCTGAACTTTAATGTATTGTTTGGGTTCGAATTGTGGGGACGGGGTAGGGGTAAAATTTGTACCTGTACTACAGGTATCCACATAAATAAATACTGAATCATTTTTATCACTTTCAGTACTTAAAAGAGGGTTTTTAACATCTTTCGTTGGCGCACCTGGCTGAGTTTTAGTAGAGTTATTTTTCGATTCTGTTTTTAACTTAAATGAACTTGTCGCCATGGAATTGACCTGTTCCATAATTTTTTCCCGTCTGTCGTTTTTCCGTAATACCGCCATCTCCTTTAAATATATTCTAAGATGACTGTCCTGTTTGTTCTTTCTAATATGTGACGCGATCATCATGACGATGGAAAGGCCGTAGATCATAACCACAGCAACCACATAATAAAGGGCACCAGACTCGTCATACCTATAATGCAAAAATAAAAGATCATTAATAGATGGGGTTTAAATTTTTGAGAGTTTTAAACATACATTATACAAGAGCTAAATCTGTCTATCGCAGGTCTTTCTTTAGACCTGAAATGTTATCTAAATTATTAATAAGACATTAATTAACTTATCCAGACCATAATTAACTCTCGATGCCAACGCTAGCCTGCGATATTTACTGGATTAGGATCCCATTTGCTGCTCAACTTTCATTCATGATTTAATCATGAAATGGATAATCGAGACCATATTTTTTCTGCATCGTACCGACTTTAGTAATGATGATCGAGACTGACATTTGTAACAAAGTACTTTATAACTTTCATCAAATTGAATGGTCATTTAGGTGCTTAGAACTGTATGACCTCAGCTGTTTTTTGATAATATATGATATTGACTTTTCAACTCTGTATAAACTTATGTTAAGGCACGGACTGGCTATGATCTAATTAAACATGTAATTAATCCCATATGTCATTTACAAACTTCATATGATCTGTGTACAAGCTCCACATGACTTCAAAGGAATATGCACTGGTCAGTAAACATGCCATGGCGAGATAAAAGAGACAATTGCAGGTATGACCATAAGCTTATCTATGATCAAAGGGTATATAACTGAAGTCGACTAGAGAGATGACTAGAGAACAGACGGGCGGAGAAGAGAGGCTTGGACGAGTGCGTGGACTCCCCCGAGTTTAACCGCTGCCTTGGCAGAGGGGCAGAATGGTGGATTTAATATTGTTATATGCGTTCCTGTTATATCTATAGTTACCGATGTAGTGTAGTCTTGTTGTATCTATGTAACTGTTTGATGTTCTGTTCCCGTTGTAAATAAATGCTGTATTTACTAAAATGATCTCTGGTATCACTAAAATATTGTTACACATTTTCAGCAAATTCCTTTACATTGTCTAGTTTTTAACTATTATAGTGAGAACTGTCAGCTCTTTATCTAATCTCACAATGTATCTTTTAGTTCATCCTTACAACAAAAATGTCAAAAGAGTGTCGTTACTAGGTTTCCGTGTAAAGGGCAATAACTCTGTGAGTAATTTAAGCACACTTCTGAATTTGCAAAATATGGCAAGCGCGATAGCTTGATGTTTTGTGTATAAGTGAAGGAGGTCCGTACATAGGACAAACCCGCGGACGTGGCACACCAGGCATGGACATTACAAACACTAAACAAAGTACTATCAAATCAATTGAACGGACTCGCTCAAGGCTATAGTGATACCGAGTTTACTCAAAATGAACAAATAAAATCACAAAAATGAAGACAATCTACAAAAAAAGGATTAGTTCCTAAACATTGTATTTTTCTAGTGCCAATCTTGATCGGCTGTGTGTTTACAACATATCAGTGTAAGCACACCCATAGTAATCGATATTGTTCCAGCATTTTATGAAAAATGAGAGTATTAAAAATGCATTATGCAAGAATTAAATCTGTCTATTGCATGTCTTTTGGTTTCAAATGTGATATATATGATCAATTTATTAACATGATAATCCCATACTAAACTGTGTTGACCATCGTGTGATCGAACTTCAAACAATCATAATGTCGCGCTTAATAATAAGGCGATGATTCAGGTAGAATCCAGGAAAGATCTATACTTGGATAACTAACAATTTAGGAATAAAATTGTATATGTGAATACCTTGCATTATTCAACTATGTTATTGGAGACAATAATATGATCAGCTAAATACAGTATAAATGTAAAACTTGGTATGTTGAAGAAAAGAAAGTTTAAACATTTGAAAAGAACAAAAAAACAAGTGTACCACACTTAGCAATGCATTTGAAACAAAAAGATCTTATTCTGGAAAGCAAGAGTTCTTTGATGTTGTTCATTATTAAAAATTGAAGTTATCATGCTTGTAATACATATATAGAGGAACATCTGGTATGTTACTATTATGTGAAGGATATTTTACAACTGTAAGGCCGAATTGATATTCAAACGAGGAGCATAAATGTCAAAGCAAGATTCAAAGCCCGACATGACAACATAGTGCACTGCACTATGTGCCAGAATTAACCCGAATGTCAGCAGAAAACCTGAGACTGCCACAACATTTAAAAGGTTAAACTTACAACGTACACTCTAAATGTCTTGCTCATGACATCTAGAACGATTTCTTGAGAGCTTTTGACATTAGCCGTCAACGATTATTTAAAAAAGTCAGCATCCTTTGCTGTCAAATGGAACATCGGGTTTTATGTAACATTAAAATCATAATAACTCTTTTTAACTCATCTAACTCCATAAAACGGAAAGTGTTCAGATGTAGTTTTTATCTCAAATATCTTAAAGGGCATAATTCAATGCTCAATCTCTAAAATTGTAGACTGATGAGCCTGGCCACGTCTGTCTGAACATGTCTATATGCACAATTTCAATCATCATACGGTATCTGCTCTGCTCTCGAGTCGTTAAATTATGACCTTTAATTCTGCTCTGTTGATACTGCTTGACATCAGTACAGCTTTTGATACGATTGACCATATCAACATCCTTTCAAGATTTGCAAAGGATTATGGACTGTCAAATCTTAGAATAGACGAACGCACGGGCAATAGTTCATAGTTCTTCAGAATCACGGCGTGTCAGTTAAGAAATTTCTTTTACATTTTTATACGCCCACATTTTCATTGGCGGAGTTTATATTGTCGTCACTCCCGTCGTCCGTTCACATATTTGTGGACACGCTAGAGGTCACAATATAAAACGATTCTGATGAAACTTAAAATATGTGTTTATATCCTTTCGCTTTCGTTTTTATAAAGGTAGATAACCATATTCATGTCCATTTACTGAATGATTTATGTAAATAATGTATTTCTAATTCATTTATATTTAATTGTATTATCAAAATCTGTAGTAAGTTTCACTGATTTCAAATATGTATAACATCTATATGTTTGACTTTTGTTATTATTATTATTACTATTCGTTCTTTGTCTGAAATGTTCCATTCTGTTATGTTTATTATTATTGAATTTGTACTTCGCAATTCCGTCTTCATTAGCCCAGTATAGGAGCAGAACAGAAGAACGTTAAACCCCATTTGGAGAGGAAAGGAATTTAATTCGAAAGCATATATACTAAGCAGCAAAAGAAAAGCCAGGTTGGTATGTTACTCTGAATAGACGCATTGCATAAAACTTGCCAATTGTTTTTATTGTATATTTGTGACCACATCTCCAATTATACCTGAGCAATAAGGCTCCTTCCCAAACACAGAATTTAACCCAGAAAATGTTCTCAAAAAAGCAACATGACTTCTGAGATGGTAATGTGTCATGATTTTCATGTAACTCGTGCAGCACGTGCTGTTCACCGGGACCAGCCCTATAAAATGCTCCCCCATATATACCTGGTTGAATCATTCACACTACAACGTCAGCAGCATGCCACGATTCACGACAGCTCAGAGGAACCAGGCGCTTTGAAGATTCGACGCTGGCAACACTGCCCAAGCCGTTGCCAATCACTTCCAGATCAATGTTTGGACGCTTTCGGGCCACTAACACCACGGATGATCGCCTCCGAACTGGTAGACCAAGGGTTACCACAAGTCGACAAGACCGCCAAGTTGTGCGACAGCACGTGCAGAATCCATCCACACAGGCATCTGAGACAGCACGTCAAACAGTGGGAACACATCAGTACCGATACAGTGCGCCGACGTCTCACCAGAGAGAACATCCATTGCCGTAGACCTTACCATGGACCAATCCCCACCCATCACCATCGATGTGAACGTCTACAGTTTGTCCAACAACACCCTAACTGGCGACACAGCTAGGCAATGAAGAAATGTTCTGTTCACAGATCAGAGTCGGTATTGCGTATCAACTGCAGATGGCAGGACCAGAATATGGCGTCGACGTGGGCAGCGGGAAGTCGACTCATGGGGAAGTCCAAGCATAATGGTTTAGGGTGGAATCGGTCTGAACCAGAGTGTGGGTCCTGTGGTGTTCCAAAATCTTGGTCCAGGGAGAGGAGGCGACATCATAGCAGTGCGCTACGTCGATCAAGCTGTCAAACCCCACGCCATACCATTTTTCGGACGTTATTGAAACAACGTTTTGCAGCATGACAGCGCCCGTGCCCACACCGCCAGAGTTACTCGGGACTTTCTACAGCAGAACGGTGTCAACGTTATGCACTGGCCAGCCCTTAGTCCGGACTTAAACCAGATTGAACATCCTTGTTATGAAATTCAGAAGAGACTTAATAACGTCGTACCGAGAGTGTGGTTCCAGGTGCCAATTGCGTTTATCAATCGTCTGGTCCACTCCATGTACAGACGCTGCGCTGCTGTTATTGACACTTGCGGTTACACACCAGATACTGATGTATAGACTGTTCACAAAAAATTGCTTGTATCCATTTAGTAAGTCGTTTTCTAGAATGATTTGATTAAAGTGGTTCTCTGATTTTGAAATCGTACTGACGTTTGTTTTGCTGTTTAGTATAGTTTAGGTTAATGACCATCTTCCTTACAATACATTTTGACGTCTGTCATGAGAATTAAACGTTAAGATTGTTTAAGTGTCAGTTAAAAAAACATTATTCAATATGTTATGTTAGATTAAAGGAAACTTATTGCGTAATTCTATAATGTCTATAATTTTCCAGGTATTTAACCATGAATTGAAACACACCGTAGTCGTTGTAACACTATAGACAACGAAATGAAATGAAATGGGGTTTAACGTTATTCTGTTCTGCTCCGAACTGGGCTAATGAAGATGGCAATACGCCATACAGAGTGCTATGAGGGAAATTTTGCCCAGACACTGGCACTACGGCCTACTCTTATATCGAATTCCAACTGTCAAAGGATCTTTTACGTGACCGTCAATGTGCACACAGGATCTCGCTTTTTCGTCCCATCCGACCGACTAGACAACTGTCCTTGTCAGGCCCTCCGTCCTGCATCACTGACAAGGGGGAACCACGCCGGAAAATGTTGATGAACTTTCTCGGCCAATGAAGGGATCGAACACCCAACCTCCAGGCTAGCGTGCCAGCGTCTTACACACTTAGCCACCATGACCCCCTGGTTGCAACGAAAGAAATACAATTGGCTTTAACGACCTGCGTTTCTGCACCAACGGGATTAATGGCGACGAGTATTTCCAATGCAATGCGCTATGCGAGAAATTTTGCCCGGACAGCGGCGTTACAGTCTGCTCTTATTTCGAATTCCAATTACTGTTAAGAGACCTTTTTTACGGGCACGTCAACATTTAAAAGGGATCTCGGTCTTTCAACTCATTCGAAAGACTAGATGCAGTTTTTTGCCAGGCCATCCGTCCTGCACGTTGACCGTTGATATGGAGAATTTCCTTTCTAACGCGGGAATTGAACCGCTGTTAACAAAAAACATTAACAATATATATGCTACACAATTACCACCAATGGCAGTGGCGCGCATAATTGGCAGAAAAATAGAATAGACATTGGCGTCTACTTGTCTGAGCAATTTCGAAAATCCTGCCCCGTTCATTTAGCAAGCTTTAGCATATTGGGGGCTCAAGAAATATGCACGTATGTTGAAAATGAGTTAACCTAATGTGATTAAATATCAAACTAATGATAAGAATTTTAATTCAGAAGTATGAATATTTACCTGCACGCACTCCGGCTTAAAATCTTGTAAAACGATTCATTGACGGAAACTTGGAATACGAAATCATAATTATTTGATGTAGGTAAGAAATTCTTGATCATAAATTGCTATCTCAAAATGTAATTACTAATAAGGATTCATATAATTATTCTTATACAAACGGAAATGGAATCATGTTGAGCGGTTTGCTATCTCAGCAAGGTGCTCGGTCAGTAATTTGTCCAGATAATAAAACACGTCCATAATTTAAATTTACTGAATCCCATCACGATCAACACCAAGAAAAACTTAATCATCTGAAGAATACTGTAAACATCCAATTATGTCATGATTCTCACCAGTTTTCAATGGTTGATTCGTATGAAGAAAGCAGCAAGGACATAATTATGTCACTACTATAGCAACTAATGAACATTAATGGGATGATTTCACATTCCAAACTGAAATGCAATTCCTTAAAACTCATTTCCATATGCATAAATTTGAAAATATTTTACAGCAATCTCTATAATATTATTTATACAGCTATTGACATATATAAGTCCTCACTTTAGAATGCATATATAAGGACAGTAAACTTAGATATTTGGGCATTTTATAACATACGTGGATATTATGTACGTTCTTAACAAATATTACTAGCTTTGTAAATTTAATCTCTCGGGGAAAGGGATTTTACTTAGATCGTGCATGATCCCCAATCCTTATTTGATATTGTTTTTTTTTCTTGCAATGTCTATTATGTAGTTTGTCTTGTCCGCAGGGTTGTCTTGTCGGTTTTCATGCACTTACTATAAGAACAGAAATATGAATAAAAAACTTCTTTTAAAAAGCAAAAATCTGGCTGTCATAGTATTACTGGGATTCAATTATCAATACATCCTAATTCTTCAGTGCATATCCTTACAAAATAATACTCCTGTGTCGAGGTTTGGATTTTTTAGTTTGGTCAAATTAAGATTTATAAACCGTGACAAGTAAAGTGGTATAGTTCTAATAATAATACACAATACAGTCATTATACCTAATGAGTAAACCAGAATAAGAAATGACGTAAATAACACCAACTCAAGGGTCTATTCTAAAAATAAATAGTTATGCTGAGAGTTACATAAAAAAGTAAAAAGAAAAGGCAATGGGATGCATAAATTATCGATTACTATTAAATGCACAGAATACACTGTGCTAACGGGGAGCTCGGCAGCTTCGTAACCTATGCGATTTCAACGTGGCTTTAGGTAGTCAGCTGTCTACGGCCCAATAAAAATTCGGAACCAGAACAAAATTTAAAATGAACTATTATGACGCTTCATGAACCTTGCTCCTGTTGTGATCAAGGAGATAACCCGCGCGATCGCGATTGAGATTCAGATGAACTATTGAGTGGTCGACCAGAAAACAACATGATGCTGAAATGTTCTAAACAAAAGTGGCTAAAAGTACGCCTAAAATCATTATGTTTTCAGCCCGCCAGTATCACTGTTCAGGCGTTGAAAACGCGAATAACACCGACACTTAATATCGTCTCAGTGTTATGGTTTCTGATACATGTGTGCTGAAAGACCCTTTTCATGTTTAAAATTAATATGGCAAATGGGATTGAATTACCTGTCTTTAATGGTAATCGACGCTGATGTTCTTGCAGAATAGCCAGTGGTGAACTGATGTATACTTTCTTGAGCAACAGAAATAGATAATTGTTACTCACTAGAGTTTGAAAGTGCCTTAAATTCTCCATTGAAATGAAGCGAATCTTAGTTATTATTTATCTAGTTTTCTGAAATAAGAACTTAAAAGTTCTATTTGATACGTTTGTTTTCATTTTAATCATGAGGCTGAGCATCAACTGAATGTCGCAGTATTTCTGTTTATCAATATCTCCACACCTTCACTTAATTTTGTTTATAGCGGCATAGTTCTCCTACGGCAACGACCACGCTTCACAAACGGCCCAGTTGGTCGAACTGCCCAGGGTCCTTTGCGTGGACCTCGCGCAAGGGTCTGGGCCAAACAAGGTATCCAGTCACACCGCATGACACCATTTTAATTGATTGAAATATCAATGAATATCTTAGCATATGAAAGAAACGATAACACGTTGATAGATATCAAAATATTTACATTTACACAAAGGCATATTTATATCCAAAGGCTAAGAAATTTAATCATGATGAATTGTTCTCGACACTTCTATCTTATAGAGAACATCAATTAATCATAGGCTTTTACACTAACCTATCTCTAGGATCTTCAATATAACCAACCCATGACTGGTTCTTCTCTGATAATATCCGCAACTTCAGGTTGCCACCAATTTCCATCGCAGTTCTGAAATAACACAGCGATAATAAATGTCAATTTTGTTGAAATATCAGTAATCTAATAGAATATGTAATACCCCCCCCCCCATACCCAGCAACAAATACAACATCTAAAATTTTGGACTCAAACATCCTAACAGAAGTCATATTAAAAAAAAGAGGAAAAGGAGAGGGGACGAAAATAAAACTTAACACTTCCAATTGACCTCTACTTTTTATAACATTATTATACATGTGGCATACAACCTGAGTTTTTTTCTATAGTTGTGAGGGATCCTACTAATCACAGACAAGAATCAAAAAGACCGATTGTACTTCTCATATTTTCGTTTTGGTGAATTTGGTGGATCAATAATGTGCGCTTTAGATCATAAGGCCAACTAATAAAAACATCTACGTAAATTCGAGTTCTTGAATACAGACTTTAACATATTCTTGTACCGAAATAACCTAGTTTTTTAGAGGATGTTAAACTCGATTTCTCTCTCAATCTTGTTTTTGCCTTAGTTATTAAATGTCATGTAATGTTCAAAACCTTAAAGTTCACCCATTCGGATATAACCATATTTGGAATTTGATTTTTGTATATCATGGTAATTCGAGATAAACAGGTTTTCTTTTTTAATATAATTGCCAACAGTCGGCATTGGCCATGGTTTGTAAATATTGTATAAATACATGGCTTAACAGTATTGAAGGAGGAATAAGCCAGACAGTGCCATTATATCCATAATGCCGCTATAAATAAACATCATTGTACCGAATAAATGAAATCTTTAGCTGGACAATGGACTACCTAATCGAGATTGTTCATTACAAACTTCGCCAAAAGAGAAAGCTACGTCTTGCTAAACGAGTATGTGTATATAAATAACAATACATGATTAAGGCAGACGTCAGTGTCCTGTGATCAGCCCGTTGCTGATTAAGTGAAATGAATAGTGTTCTCCATGGTACCTCAAATTTCAACCGTTGTTTAATTTGTGAACGAAACTAACTGATGAAATATAAAATATTACCAGAATAGTGGCAGAGATCAATATTTAGTCTCTTATATGGTTACTTATTTTTAAAAATATGGCAACCAAATAACTGGAATTCAATTTGAAACGAGCAGATTAATTAACAATACTGTGCCTAAAGCACGATACCAGGTCTTTATTGCAATAAGAGATCTCATGTCATAGCGTCGTGGTCAAAAGCACAACACATTAAATTTTTAAGAATATTTGGCAAGGAATAGTTTACACAGAATTACAATAGTATACCGCTATTCTCTTGCTTGGAATTTGAGGTTAGTATTATAGGTCATATCTATCTTTTTTAAATCATTTATTGTATGTCAGATTTCATTATATCAGATAATATTTTCATGCTCCCTGACATTTTTACCATGGTAATGTAGCTTGTTAGTAGTACATGTATGTCTTTAATCATCTATTGTAGCTCTGGTTCTACGGCAATAATTGTACAGTGTCGTTATCTAGCCTCTGGTGAAATCTGCTAATGAACTGTGATGTTGGGATAAAACTTGTCAACCATCAAGTTATATATGACCGGACAGTGAAGATTCCCACAGACAACAGGATTAGAAACTAGACCACGAAAGAGATCAAAGCCCAAGATTCTGTATGGTATAGATACTTCTGGGAACAATCTACGATACTATATCGTACACAGAGCAAAACGATTTTTACATATCTCACAATTATCTCCTCATTTCTTTATTAATATGGACTCAAGACTTTTTACAGCTAGAGGTCAATCAATTAACGTCCATGACACATACTTAACACCAGAAAACAATACAGAAAACAATAATATGAACTTTTGTACTTGTGTATCTTATTGTAAGAAGAAACGGATGTTGCACATTAACAACTTACCTTGTATACATGTACCTACCACATTACCTATAGAAGCAGATCATTGTTTATAGACAGGTGAACTTGAATCAATATGGTGAAATAAAATTTAAATTAACGACTTACCTTGTATACATGTACCTACCACGTTACCTATATCAACTGATCATTTTTATACAAAGGGTTACTTAAATATGTTGCACAAAGTTAAATGTACAATGAAATGACTGCCTACCATATTTCCAATATCAATTGGTCAGCTTACCCCAAGTAGAAAAGATTACTTACTACACATGATGAAATATGAAATCATTACTTACCCTGTATACCTACCATATTACCTACGACAATTGATCAGTTTTGCAAAAACATCTGCTTGGATATGTGGTGAAAGTTAAAGGGAATATGTAATGAAAAAACATCCTTGAATATGGAGTATCTCCTGAGGGCGCTATCATCTTTCGCCTTATTTTAACCATCAACTAATAACATTGAAAACCGTGAATACTTCCACAATTCCATTATTCCATGGGGTTGTGTGAAGTATTATGAATTTAACTTCCAAGTCCACCTGAATAAATTTGTGGAATAAAGGACGTATTGTAGATCCAATGCCACCCTATGTTCAAACCTCCGCCCAATCTCTTTGTTATCTTGTCTTGGAAAAGTTTTAATTATTTACAACCATATCTACAACTTTACTGTTAGTACACAACTTATTTCCTCCTTTCAGTCAGTATTTATTGTGCAGTATATCAGCTAGTAGAAATGTATGATTACATTAGGAGAACATTAGATAGCGGAAGGGAAGTAAAATCAATTTTTGACATAAGTAAAGCCCTTGACCGGGTTTGGCATTACGGTCTTCTCCACAAATTGAACGCTTTTGGTATTCGAAAGGAAACATCTGAATTGTTAAAAAGTTATCTTTCTGACCGTTTCCAGAAAGTAAATGTAGGTGCAAGTTCGTCTCGTTCAAGACATATAATCTCAGAGGCGTCCCACAAGGATCTATACTAGGGCCCTTATTATTCTTAATATTCATTAATATCTGTTGATCTGGAATCAAATATGAGACTTTTCGCTGACGATACGTCTCTTTTCTTAATAAATACGCAGATTATACTTAAACATACATTATGCAAGAGCTAAATATGCCTATTGCAGGTCTTTTTTTAGGCCTGAAATGTTTTCAAAATTATTAATTATACATTAATTAACTGATGCAGACCATAATCAACTGTCGGTGGCATCGGATTTCTCCGATATTAAATAGATTAGAACGGTTCAGTCCTATTTTAATTTAATTTAAAATTGGAGAAGTGAGACAATCAGTACGGTGGTTGCAAACATTCAAAGGCTAATATCTTCGCTCGTAATAGAGTAATTGGAATGAAATTTTCAAATTATTCATTTTGCATTATCTATTTTCGAACTATTACAGCAAGAATGGTTAGCTCTTTATCTAAATATTATATAATATATCTTTTTTAGAAATATTGAAAAAATATATAAGTGGTCAAGAGCTTGAAGGGTCGTTTTAATCCAGTAAAAACCACACGTTTAACTTTTTCCAGAAAAAACTGTCCCATCCGATTTTAACTTTACTTTTAATTTTAACAATATACCGATTACTGACAGCGGTATCCATAAACACATCAGAATCTGTGTCGTTTTTAACTCAAAAGGTAACTGGGAAGCTCAAATAGAGTATTTAACGTCAAAAACCAGCAAACTGATTAGATCCCTCAAATATAGGTTAAATCGTAAAACCTTAGCAATAACCTACAAATCATTCATTTTATCGATTTTTGATTATGGCGACATTTTATGGGATAACTGTTTGCGCAAGCTACAAAGTTTAAAAAACACCCTTCATTTAGAGGCCCAAAGAACCATAACTGGGCTCCTAAGGAGTACCTCGCATAGGATCCTGTATGAAGAGACTGGACTTTGTTCACTGAAATCTCGGCGAACACAACATAAACCCATAACGTTTTATAAGATTGTTCATGACGAAGTTCCCAATTTCTTATCAGCTAAAAAACCAATAGAATATAACCAAACCAGCCCTACCATCTTTGAAACAGCAACTCTTTAAAAAAACGTGCAATGTAAAACAATCTTTTATCAATAAAATAATGGAATTATCCAGAAACTGATATATCTGATTCCTGCTTGGTGTCCCTTTTCAAACACAAAACTCATTTTTTATTTTTTATTTTGGTGACAGAACTGTTCAAGCGATACATTGTAAACTCCGTAATTGCAAGAGTGACCTCAATTTGCACAAATTTCTAATGAACGTAAGTATTAACCCTATTTGTAGCTGTGACGTATCTGTTGAAAATTGCGATGATTTTGTCTTTCATTGTAAACTATTTAGCGCCGAAAGATCAGTAACTATCGATACTTTGGACCCTACTTTTAGAAATTCAAAGACATTGCTAAATTCAAATCTAAATCATGATGCTTTTGATAAACTGCATAGGTATATTGAGTTAACTTATCGGTTCAAAGGGTAGTCTCTGTCACTTGATTATTTGAACTCACTAACTCTATGAAACCCCAAATTTACCTTTATTTTGCATCTCGGAACTTAGGGTGTTAAATTGACTGCGAATTGCCTGATGTTTTGGTATTATCAATAGCACGCCCCATTTTTTAAAAAAAAACTATTCACCGCGTTATTGGGGACGACAACTCTCTTTTGTTTTTTTTTTTACTTTCTTTATTATTTTAATTCCTTGTATTATAGAGCGGACAGTGAACCTCAAATTTTCATGGATCCTTTCGCAACCAGCATCAATGTCTAGGTATCCAGTGGAATATGAGAATTGTAATAATATGATGGCCTGGACAGAAACAAGTTAGATTTCACGTAAACCAACGGAAATATGTGGTAGATTGATACCATAAATGAACTATAGGTTAATAAACACATTTTTTTGTGTCTTCCTTATTGTCAGAAATATATGATATCCTCTCTTATTTATGAATCTGCACTAGAAGTGATGAAAGGTATTTTGTGGGCCAAATTAGGTAATAACCTCGACCCGTATTTTTTAATGCATGGGGCATGTCTATTCCATATTTGGGAATTTGGAACTTTGATCAGCCTATGACGTAAGCAATTGGGGTTTGGGTCGTATAAAAGAGCTACAGCAGGGCTCGAATAGTGAGAAATTATTAAAGACCGCTTGATTCTTAGGAGAGCCATGATGTGAGGTTTCCATCGGCAAACTCGCTTGGCGAGTTTAGTGGGATTGACATAGACTGTGAGACATGCTATTTTTATGCAGTGTATGCCTGTAACCATATATCCTGCTTTTACATAAAATATATACAAGAAACTGTTGTATTGTTGTTCCTGATAGACATACGATTTTGGCGGCTGTAAAAAATACGTACACAACGTTGAGGTCCGAAGTGAAGTTCAAAAGTGGAAAATTACAATAATATCCACGCCAGAGTCAAACCTAGACGATCACATGCTAACAAAGATGTGTAGCAGGGAATGTGTCACACGTCAGATGTGGTAAACGATTTGGCGGCACCGCTCTCCATATTCGACCGACGGGTAGTGCTACAGAAGAAAAAAAAGACACTAATTCATATTTATACCTGGGATAACAGGACACCCAATTATAGAACAATCTCTGTTGGCCACTAGACATCACTATTCTATAAAATAACCGCCCAATCGGCACAGTAGACCTAAACATTTTAAGCGTTAAGGCCTGAAGTCGCATTTGTGACCCTTCGTGTTTAGGAACCCTGAAGCTTAAGCGTTGGTGTGGAACATTTGTATTTATGTTTAATGCAACGAACTACTGCTAAATCAAAAGTCAAGTGTTTCATAAATCACTGATCTGGCAAATGGTCATAGCTACCACACATATAAGTGTATCAATTCAAATTTTATATAATGTATATGTTTCTTTTGAACGGATTTTGGTTAATATACAAAGGATTAGAGAAAATGAAATGAAATGAAATGGGGTTTAACGTCCTACTGTTCTGCTCCGAACTGGGCTAAGGAAGACAGGCATACACAATACCGTGTGCTATGAGGGAAATTTTGCCCGGACAGCGGCACTACGGCCTACTCATATCGAATTCCAACTGTCAATGGATCTTTTACGTGCACGCCAATGTGTCACGGGACCTCGGTTTTTCGTCCCATCCGAACCACTAGACAACTGTCCTTGACATGCCTTCCGTCCTGCATCACTGACAAGGGGGAACCACGCCGGAAAATCTGTCAACTTTCTCGGTCAATGCAGGAGTAAGCTTAGCTGCCATCTTGGTTATTGAAGTTGAATAAACATTACCTTGTAAATAATGTAATTTTATTTGGTCAAATAAATATTCGTGATGATGCGACTTACTGGACAACATGACCGAAAGCATAAAATAGCTTAGTAACTTATTGCAAAATGCAAAATACCTACCACTGAAATGTCGCAATATATTATTTGTACTGCGCTTGCTTTTATCAGTGCATAAGGTTATATTCGTATAACATATGACACAATTATATGAATACAAAGCTATATTATATTCATGTTGGTAAATGTGAACGTAAGCAAGCGCACTTGTACCTGGACATTCTAATCAAGTAGACTTTGATATTGTATGTTTTATATATCTATTGTTTTAGATACAGGAATGATATATTTCATTCATGGTGACAAGGGTGCTGTTTCTTTAGGAATGGCATTAATGGTGGCTAAATAATCGCCACCAACATGATTTCTGGAAAGGAAACCGTAAAATTCATAAAAAGTGTATATTGGATCCCCAAGCCCAATCAAATTAAAGAAAATTTTGTGTTCCTGGTGTGTGTATAATATTATAACGTTGGCAACGTTTATAAAAAAAAAGAAATATGTGAAATAAACCAAATCAGGACATTCCACCCGTCAATACTTCTGAGACTTAATGATAATATAGTTAACTTAGCTTTCTTGCGCATATTTACGTTGTTTAGAGATTGTCCATTCATCTGAAGATTTAATCTCATTCATGAAACAAAATCGCATTAATATTTATGTAGCGGATACAGCCATGTAAACTGCATCTAACAGTTATTTTGGAGCATATTTCGTTCACCAATAACCCTATGACGTGCCTTTTAGACATGTTGACGGCAAACGCTATTAATTTTATAATATTATACATATTGTTTTTTTTTTATCATTTTACATTTACAAACTAACCTTGACCATAAATTGGTCTAATCATGTTGATAATTTGTATGTACATTCGATAAATCTTTCTCTACAGTTCGTCGTGAAATTAATTTTTCCGGTAGATTACATATAGTGTCTGCGATAATCGCCTGTTATTATTTTTGACATTATCCTGGAACGATGGAACGTAAAACATTTATTATCAATGAATCACGCGCGTACAGGTCTAACTTAGTTAATACTGGTATGTCACGTGGTGTAACTCTATTTCTGTTGTCACCATGGAAACCGATCTCAAAAGATGATTTTATTGAAATATGAACTGGGACTATAAGCATTATATATAATATTGAATTATGTATATTTTTCTGATTTGTCCTGGGTGCGCCAGTTAATTTCTTTATTCTATAACACCTATGTACGGCTTGAGGACAGCTAAAGAATGTGGCTCTAGTTCACAAGATACGTCATCATTTCTTATGTTTTATGACCAGTTTATCCACATTACATTAAAGCTAATGGGTTTCGAACTGTGCCATAGAATCATGGTGACTAGCACAGGGCAATGGTCTAGTGGTGAACTTTATTAGAATTAAATTAACAGATCAAATGGTAACATCTGAGGAAAATAGTTAGAGTATGGTCAGAAATCAATGGTTAGGAGCCTTATCTTCTCACGAGCCATTGCTTCAGTTATTGTGTTAAAGTGGTGTTTCTGATCAGTTTTTTTCCTGTGGGTCAGGTTTCTACGTCGACTTTGATGTGAGTTAAAACAGACTTCCGTGGCACACCGGGCTCTTGTCCTCTGCTTATTTTGTTACGATAACTGATCATAAGGGTTTTGACTCGAAGTTTATCTATAATGCGGCTCAGAAGGGCTTTTATATATAGTGGATGCCCCTTTTGCATGTTTAACAGATATAGATATAAGATAGGTTGAGCATACTCAGTTCATAGACTCTCAAAACATATTTTTATCTGAAAGTGTGATATGTAATACGTATAGCCCACATTTGATTTGATATAAAACATATTTATTGGGCCGCCATCGTTCTGCAAAACTCACACACTGCTAGCGCTCATCCTACAGAATGCCTACGATGTTGATTATAAGAAAGGTTACCCAAAGGCTTAAATCGTGTAGAGACATATAATTATTTTAGAAAAAACTGTGAGTTACCCGGTAGTTTGGATCTCCTTTCCAATCGATGGCTATGTTATTATAGGACTGCCGAGGGAATAGAGTTTTAATACTGGGAATATAAGTGAACATTCAGTCTCTCTGCTTAAGGATTCATTCTGTAAGAGCTAAATCTGCCGATTGTCTTTTTCTGGCTTCAAATGTTACATAAATATATTATTTGGATATTTATTCACATGATAAGCCCATATTCAACCCTAGACTGGTGGCTGATATATTAAGTGGATTAGAAAATGTCTGTCATGTCTTCGTTTAACGTTAAATGGGAAGTATAGACTTCGTTTATTATCGTAGCAACATGGGCGTGTCCAGGGATTCTAACTGGGGAGGGTCTAAGGTAGAGTATATAGTATTTTGACAAGTCGGCAAGAGAACTACCCATAATTCTTACTTAAAGTAGCTAAGTCTCTAATTTAATATCATCCAAAGTCTTCCACATTGAAAACACGAATTATTTGTCAATTCAAATCAACATTGATGTTGTGATCTTACCGGGAAAAGATGGATTTCTGATATCCAATATTTAAGACAAAATAAACATTTTACCATTGGTACACGAATTATGTACCATAATGCGTTTCAGCGCCATTTGTAGCATGGGACTCAAAGAACGAAGCTAGACATATTCCACAGTGACGTCATATTCTTATCTGGAGAGCATGCGCAATAAATACTATCGGTGTAGACTGAAATAAACAGATGCTAGAGATTGCCATTCCATTGAGACTTCTGCCGTATTTCGCCAAACATAACTGATTTGAAATTAGAGTAAAAATCAGTTTATATACATTCATATTACATTATATATATATGCGTTGCGACCCATTTGTGTCAATTTCTAGATCCCAAATATTAGCGACTTAGCTCCTTTAAACGTGACAACGGTAAAGGAGTTGAGGGTGTTCGTTACCATTGCTTGAAGACAAAGATCTCATATAGGCTTGGCAATTATCAGAGGACATTATTTATATGGATATAAAAGTAAGTTGGCGACATATTATGGATAAATTCTTGTTGATGGGTACTCGTAAAATTTCAGTTTGTAAACAAACTAACGGATATAATAACTTTGTCATTAAAAGTCAAGGGTATAAAATGTCTTCTTTGTCAATAGTTTTTTTATTTAGTTAATCAAACCTCCCTCTGGCACCCAATTTCTTCCGCTGTATTATTTACTTAATATAGGATCTGACGTGATGATACTTTAATACTGGAAAATGTCAGAAGTCAGGATGTGTTTGTGGTGTTCACACTTAATTTAGTTAGTTCTGTATGCCAAGGGAAAGAGTGATCAGCTATTCGCTTTCTTTAAAGGGACTATGAACATGATTAGGATCAATTTCAGCTAGTCATAACCCGAGTCTTTTGAACGCTAACTGTAAATTGAATTAATCAATCTCAGTTTACTCCCTTGCGAATAACTATATCATTTTCCCACCAACAGTTTAATTAATGGCAATAACAACCAAATTGTAAAGAGAGTTTATCGTCACAGAAAAACGAAATTTGGATTTTAACAATTTCATCTTATGACTATATTCTTTGATACCTTAAAACCACACATTAATGCAATATGAATGTATATAAAGTGATTTATAGTCAATTTTAAAAAAAAAAACAATTGTAATTTGTAATCAATTATGTTCGGTGAAATATGCGAACAGTCGTTTACGCTTGCTTATATAGGCCACTCCACACGTTTTTTATTGTTATTTTGTCGTTTGCGAAACAGTCATTACTGTTTTTCTTTGTAAATTACAAATGGAGACCGAAACCATATAGGTTACGACTCGTGTACTGATTTTAAAATGTTCACCGTGTCTTAAATATTGGATTTTAGGATCCCACGTTTTTATGGCAAATTAACAGCATCTAAAGAATTTGGTCCAAAGTTTATATAACTTAATAAAGGCGACTATCAAAAAACAAACTCCCCTTAATGCATTTTGCCTAAAATCTTTAGGTTTCTGGGATTCAACAGATGGGTTATAACATTCTTCCTGAATGCAGACGTTACATTCTGTAACCACGATTACAATACCTAACAATAAGTTTTGATTTGGTTATATTTATGAATTAAATGCCAGTTACATGATGTTATTGATAGGAGCACATTTTCATTAGCTGTATTTATAGGGGAACGATGGATGTATTCTTTATTGGCGTGATTACTGTGTATAATCTTTCATCGTTAATTCATAACAAGACAAACATCAGGTACTCAAGCGGTTTACCTGGATAATTAAGGTCCCAGAGATTGAGTTAAGTGCTTAATGGCAAATGGGTTAAATCAAAGAGTTTTTCATTAAAGTATAAATGGCTTATTGTTTTCAGTATATGTCAATTTATTTGTTTTCGTTTCCTCCTACGTCAACTTACGATCTGTAATACGCTAACGAAGTTATAATATTTTGATGTTCAAACAGTAAGCTGGTTTGGATTGTGTCTATGTCTTTCAACGGAATACAAAGGTACGCTAAAATCTTCAGTTGATAGACACATGATATATATTTTTACTTACAATCTATAGGCGATCTATTTATATTCTTTCTTTATAGTTCTAGATTACAATTTCATTTGGAAACACAGCCGGATTATTATCTGTAAGAATTATTGACGTTTGTCTTTTAGGTGTGTAATTAATTACTTGTATTATCAGGTAAAATGGTGTAATTACTCGGCTAATAAGACATTCCGATAAGTTCATCCTGAGCTTCTATAACTAGAAATCCTATCTGACAAGACGAACCCATTCGTATACCGTTAATGGCTGTTTTTAATGAAATTATCATATCTACCGCAAATGCTACAAAATGAAACTATGTGAGAGACGATGAAACGTTGAAAATAACTAACACCCTTAATGTGTTAAAATCTATAGTCTAAAATCTATAGTGCCCTTTAAAACATGTATTATTACTGGACTAATAAATTAAATGGGCTTTAACGTCCAATTTTCTGCACCAAACGGGCATGTCTATGGTTCTTTTACGTGCACGCCAACATATACACGAAGCCTCGGTGTTTCGTCATAACGACAAGCAGAAAATACGTTGGAAAATCCCTAGGAACTTTCTAGCCCAAAACGTGGTTAGTGAGCCAGCGTCTTATTCACTGAGCCACAGTGGCTACATGCACAGACAAGGACGGAAAGTAATGGGATCCGAGTCAGATGTACATAGGTTTACACGTTCTAACATCATAAATAAACCAAATAAATTCCATGAAATCATGTGTGTTTCTCCCATGGCGATTAGCGACTGTTATATTTCACAACCTTGACAAGAGTTTTGGTCTGTAATGTACAGCGATGACGTAAAGTGTATTAATTGTAGACTAATTTCACAGGCCTACTGCTTATAACCCCCCCCCCCCACACACACACACACACACACACACACCACCACCACCACCACCACCAATAGTTTGGCGGCAAGTACTCTTTATCCAGGTTATTGCACGCAAGTAACTATTCTATTTAAAACAAAGAGGCTTAACTTTAACATAGTGGTGAGTAGAAGTGAAACTTCTAGAACGTAGACTTTCAGAAGAAGAAAACCCTGCTATGCTGAATACCGATCCCTGGGTTAAGAGACCCAAGGTTGCGAGGGTCGCGATTAGATTATTGAACAACTGATCTTTATGTCAACCCCATCTCACGTCCGTTGTATCATGACATATTAGGTAATTAGAAAAACGACGGAATAGAGTGTTATTCATACTCTTTCATTGTGTTCCTTATCCATAAAATAATTCTCTGCTATCAGTTATGATCAGCTAAAACAAGTGGTTACCATGCAAGATATGCCCACATTTTGCAAGAAATGGATTGGGAAGAGGCAAAATCAATAGAGCTTATTCACTCATTCAAGATCTTTTGATCCTTAACATGTTTAAGTTTCATCAGAATTGGAGAACAATGGTAGCCCCCCCCCCCACAAGGTGGGCCTCAAAATCAGTACATATTTCAAATTTTACGCGAAAAGCAGGGGTATAGCTTTAGAATGTAAGGTCTGATGCTATCAAAGTTGAACTAATTCAAGAACTTTTGATCCTTAACACGCAGTTTACCTTTCATCGTTAAATGTCCACAAACTTCATTCATATTTCACATTTTGTGTAAATAGCAGGTGCAGATGCGTACGAAAAGTGACCTCACCCAAGAACTAGTGATACTCGTTTTAAATTTCATCTAAATCGGATAAAATTGTGACCTCTAGATGGTTCACAACCTGGGTATTACATGCTTTTATTATACTATTTTCGTAAAGGGGAGTGGCTATTTGACCGGGAAGTTTCGCTCCTGTTTGAGGAAACAATTATGGTGTAACGATGATATATTTGAACAGTTTTGAAAATAAGATACAAATTGTGACCTCTAGTAGAGGGTCCATAAGTTAAAAACGTGATATTTCGTACAATCAAGGGATCATAATCCATAAAGTTATGGTCCAATACGCGCCAATATCGAAAGGAACCCAGATGTGTGGGATATAAATATACATTTTAAGCTTCATCAAAATTGGATAAAAAATTCGAACCGCTGGATGGTCTACAATCTGGCTATTACTGTCAGATCTAAATATTAAAGCCACCGTCAGTTTTCGTCAAGGTCACGAGATATAAACAGTGTTAGGGCACGTGATTGTTGCCGAGGATTGTAGGTTAGGGTAAGGACTAGATCTTGGGTTAGGGTTGGCGCTAGCCCTGTTTACATCTTGTGATCTTGGCGAAATCTGCAGGTTGCCTTAATATTTAGATCTAACCTGGGTATTAAATGCTTTTAGGGGAGCGGCCATTTTGTCGAGCAGTTCGATCCGATTTTCAGGAAATGTGAACTCTACCGTAATTATGGTGTAAAGGTGATATATTCAATCTCAGGAGCTATAATCCAGGAAGATACAATCCAATATGCATGAATATGGAAAGGAACCAAACATGCATTTCAGGTTTCGTCAAAATTAGATGAAAATTGTGACCTATAGAGTGTCCATAAGCTAAAAACGCGATTTTCCCACAATCAGAGGTCATAATCCATGAAGTTACGATCCGATACATGCCAGTTTCGAAAGGAACCGATGCCTTTGGGAGATAGATCTATATTTCAGGTTTCGTCAATATCGGATAAAAATTGTGACCTGATGTACTTGAACGGTTTTTACAATCAAAAAGAAACTTTACTTCTACACGGTCCACAAACCAAAATGTGATTTTTCGTACAATCAGGGGTCATAATCCAGGAAGTGGCAGTCCTATATGCACCAATATCGAACGGAACCGAGATCGTTCGGTAATAAACATACACTGCAAGTTTCATCAAAATCGGATAAACATTGTGCCCTCTAGAGTGTCCACAACCTTGGTATTATTATGCATATATAAATTATGTCAAGTTCAGCATCACAGGATTAAACCACCATAGATGGTGTTTTCATGGTAAGGAAGCTGAATAAGAATCATAATTTGACACGAAATTAAACCCGTTTTAAATAAATAAGCAACTTGACAGATGCCAGACTGTTATCATATTGATATGTTAGATTTAGATATGACAGCAATCCCTATATTACAATGGTTTGACATTTTAAACCTCAAAATTTGTTAAAACAGGTTTGGGAGCTGTATTTTTAAATGGGTCGTATATCGAAGGAAACTCAAGAAGGATATACACACTACAACACATAAGTAGTTTATACCAAAGGTATACGCATTAAACCTAAGCAGGGTTTTCTATTGTTGTGTTTTCTCTCCAAGTTATAAACCTATAACGGTAAATCTCTTTGGTCTTTGGGGTATATTATATGCCCGGAATAACTTGCGGTCTGAAAGCAGGGGGCAGGTTTGGATATATACAGGGGAATTTGGTGTTATTCTTCAGAAAGTGTTTCTTTAAACCTGTAACCGGTTATTCTGCCAGGGTAGTTTTTTTTTTCCATAAAAAAAAATGATATTAGGTTTTTCTTACGGGAACTCTGGGATATTCTCATTTTGCGTACATGTAAAATCTTTGTAGAATTAAGCCAATTAGTCGACGGTCTATATGTAAACTAAAGAAATAGCATACTATGTATCTTTTAATAAAGTAGCAATTTATTTTATATATTTATCTAAACAAACCGCATCCAGACTTTGCATTGGCTTAAAGATACTTTCCCATGTACAAACTGTGTGATTTGATGTTATATTTGGACTAAAAACATGATCAAACTAATTAATTTATTATAAATTTGCTTCAAATCCCTCTCAAACCTTTGTATACAAGGGGAGATGCCGTTTTTAAAGATAATACTTAACAAAGGCCTAAGTCAATTCTTAATTATTTTCTGTCAACTTCTTTTTCCGCTGTTTAATTGCGGAGTCTTTTGTACGTTGACGCCCCTCAACCTCCTAACCATTCTGCCCGTTAGTGATACCCTGACATTTTTACCCACTGCTTGCCTCATGGGTGATTTTCGGGTAATCCAGTTATTTGAAATAGCCACCAGATAAATACTTTCGGGACAATTTATCTTTTTTTACTCCATATTGTGGTCATCTGATCTACAAACCTAACGAATCTTACAAACCTAAAACTATTTATTCAATACATTTACATAATATAAGAATACAATATTATTATATAAATCTGGGATCTGAAAACAAGCTTATATAAACCACATCAGTTCTCAGATACAACGTTTGAAACCTCTGATGAAATAGTTAAAATTTCTAACTAAATATACATGCAACTATTAGTAAAAGGCTAATTAATGACGACAAATCACTCTGGCGTGATATTCGTATTTCCCCGGGAAGTGGGTGTCGTAATGACTGAGCGAGTAAGGCACTGGCTAGCTAACTAGAAGGTTTCGGGTTCTCTACCGGTGTTGGCTGAGAAATTAAAGTGCCTCGGAATTTTCGGGCGCGGTGCAGTATCTAGTCGCTCGAGTGGGACGTAAAACCGAGGTCTCTGTTCAAATTGGTGTGCACGTAAAATAAGAACATTAAACTCCATTTAATTTCAATTCCACGTGAAGTTATAAAATAACAGAACTTCAATATATGAACTATTGTTGTCTATTCAGTGAGATACACATTTCTATAAGTTGACATACTGTCTACTTTATTGAATTAATCATTTTCTCTCTAGAAGATGAAACGTGGAATCTGCTTACAAGGAAATTCATTCTAGTTTATTACAAAATGTCTTTCTCACGTTTAGTCATTAGCTGTTACACGTTAATGCCCACAGCTGATAATAGAGACACGCGGCTCTGCGTAATTAAATGACTATATTGAGAGATTTCACAGTAAAGAAAAGGACTGATAACCCTCATTAATTCCACATGTAATTAATATGTTCTAATTACAAGTGAAGGACAAAGCTCCAAAGATGAACAGTCATAATCCAAAATGGTGTACATTATATATGGGTTTACATCTCTTGTGTTACTAAGAGACAGACTGATGACATACCAATGCTCCATTAATTTAAGGAAATAGTTAATCATACTAACTACATAAACGGGTGGGGGGTGTATATCAGCAACTCAGAATTGTACATCTTGAGTTATAGAGAGTGGAGTAATAATGAAACCGAGGGTTCGACGTTGAATCTGGACTTATAATCGCCCTTAAGACGATAAAAAGCCAGATTTAAAGTAGCTAAGTCTCCAACTCAATATCATCCAAAATCTTCAACATTGAAAACACAATTTATTTGTCAAATTAAGTCAACATTCATGTTGTGATCTTACCGGAAAAAGATGGGCTTTTGATATCAAATATTTAAGAAAAAATAAACATTTAACCATTGGTACACGAATCGTGTACCATAATGCGCTTCAGCCCCAGTTGTATCAAGAGACTCGAGGGATGAGGCTAGACACATTGCACCAAATCAAACGGCGTACATAGACTGGAATAACCAGACGCTAGAAATTTGCACTCGCTTGAGACTGCTGGCTTATTTCGCCGAACATAACTGATTTGAAATTGGAGTAAAAACGGAAACCATTGAATGTAAATCAGTTTATATACATTCATATTACAGTATTATATGCGTTGCGACCCACTTTTGTCAATTTCTAGGTCCCAAATGTTAGCGATTTAGCTCCTTTAACTGGGCTATCAGTGATTGGTAGGACCAAGAACATTGATCGACCGAAACGACCCGGATAAAAGATTGTAAATGGAAATAAGGTTATGCCAATCGGATTAATTTACCGTTATTAATCAGCGTTTAATCACATTTACTGCTAAATTCCAACTACTTCTAACAGTTTTACCTTTTGTAATAGCTATTGTTTAGCTCTTGATAACATTAAATTTGTACAAATGCAATTTGAATAGCCAACTAAATTTAGAAGTTGAGTTTTCAAACGCTTATTTGAGAGAGAGAGAGAGAGAGAGAGAGAGAGAGAGAGAGATGGGTTTAACGTCCACTCGACACAAACTAGGTCATTTTTCGGGACTAACATAATAATATGGTTTAATTTTATTTCAATATTTCGCTTGCGCGTAGGGATTTTTAGCAGTGGGAGGAAATTATTATTTAATTGTAAATTAAAGGGTTCAGATACAATAAGCTGTAAACGATCAGCATGTTATGTTTTTACACTGTACACAGATTGGACATGATTTGAGTTATTTGATTTGATAACATTAGTGTTACTTTAAAGATATTCCCACAAAAGTATTTATCGGGTGTTTTCTTTTTATTCAAATAAAAGTATGGCAATCTTGGTAGTGGTACATGTACATGTATATATAGAAAGTAGAAATACCCAGTCTTACTAGAAAAATACTGGACAAAAATGAGAGGGTTGACTTGGTCGAAATATTATTTAAATCTAGAAATCTTAAAAAAAAATTTAATCTAAGATGTCCATTACTTTTAACTGATTTCAAGAATTCATTATTTTCTGTCTCGGAACATGGACAGTGTCTAGTCGTTCGGATGTGTATAGGTACCGTGTATACATTGGAGTACATGTAAAAGAACCCCTGACAGATGGAATTCGACATAAAAGTAGCCATAGTGCCACTGCCTGGGCAAATTTCCCTCATCGCACACTGTATGGCGTTCGGCCCGTCATCATTAATCCAGCAGGTGTATCAAAGTAGGGCGTTAAACGCCATTCCATTTCATGTCTGTTTTGGAACTTAATCGTATCAGATATTATCTAAAGAACACCTTTCAGCCATTCTTTGTTAAATTAAATTTAATAAGGTAAATGCCCATTAATCTTCTGGCGCATTGAGACTTCAGTATTGCGATAACAACCGACATCCAATTAAATAACCACTGTCGTTTAGTATTTTCATTCTTCCAGGCCCAATTGCCATTTCATATAAACCCATTGATGGCTTTGAATAATGTTTTGAACTGTCTCTTGTTATTTCATTGACCGCATAATTCCAAGTATAATTTGAGAAAAAGGGAAGTGTTTCGCAGAGAAGGGAATCCAAGAATAATTGGAGGGTCTAGAGCACAAGTGATCTAACTACCAACCATTTTAGTTGGTTGTTAGATCACTTGTGCTCTAGACCCTCCAATTGTGAATGAATTTGAACTTAATTTTCACCCTGATAAATTGTCTGATAAATAACATGGCCACGTCTTTTCATGGTATTCCGATCTGGCAATCTTAAGTTCATACATAGATACTCTGATTAACCTGGACATTGTAGGGGTTTATAGCATAGAGAATCAGAGCGTGTATGGATTATCAGGAACGTAGATTTCACACATCTGTATTATTTTAACATCTTATAGTGCAGGTTAATGGCCCTTGCCGCTGTTCAGATAATCGAAAGCCTGGCATGTCGGTTGTGCTACTAGAATCAGTATTATGCAAGAGCAAAATCTGCTTATTACAAGTCTTTCTTTTGGCCTGAAATGTTATCTAAATTATCAATTAATTAACTTATCCAGACCATAATAAACTCTCGATGTCAAGGCTAGCCTTCGATGTTGGCTGGATTAGATTCCTATATGCCGCTAACGGCCATTGATATTTAAATTAAAAAAATCTGGATAATCGAGACTATGCTGTTTATATTAATGATTTTAGTAATGATGACCGAGACTATGCAAAAATTTCACCCACTTCTTTCTCGGCTCATAGTGGATCAATTTGACTGAAATTTTCAGCAAATTTACCTTTACACTATCTAGTTTTTAACTATTATAGCGAGAACTGCCATCTCTTTATCTTACTCCCATAATGCACCTCTAACTGGATAATATTAGATTGATTTTAGTGCTTAGCCAATCAAAATTGAAGTAGCTACTAAAATTTGGATTTTATCTTTAGTTAAGATTTCGAGAAACAGAGCACAGAAACTAAAATCACCAGTATTCAGTATCCCAATCATTTAATATTTCCTATAAACTTGTTTTTTTCAGGATGCCGTAGACTCTCGACAATATCCGAAACAGATTGTGATTACACAACATTCTTATCCTGTGCAAAACAAACATATCTGATGTCTTACACAATATGGGATGACATATCGGATACATTCTGAAGCTAATATAAATCAAGCCATCCATAATGATAATTTACTTTGACGTTTAGCTGTTTAATGTAACATTTATTCTGGGAACAAGCTGTAAATTAGTTCCTGAAGAGATTTACACTAATCATAATATATTGCTACCAAAACCGTTGAAATAATTGCATATTAGGTTTAGATAGTTGTTGAACGGATGTCAATGTGAAGAAAAAGTATGTTGAAATCCTATTTTATGTTCACCGAAGAATAAAAAAACCCATGAGTTTAATGCTATGCCATTTCCCACGCTCCGTTATTCTTATAATAAATTTCAAACATGTGAATGCGAGCCAGAATAATGTATCGTTATTAATTATCAACCTTTGATCATACTAATAGTTGAATATGCATATTAATTTAGAAATTATAAAGCTATAGTAGTCTTAAATGGCCATTGTTTATCTCGCTATATCCTCACTTACCAAGCAATTTAAGAAATAGAGTTTTCAAACTTTGTATATGAAAAATGTGGAGATTTGTTAGGATATTAATAAGTTTGTAGATGACCATTATATGATATGTTTTAACTCCACGTAAAGACTCATTGCGATGTTGGTTAATATAGACCATAACGATATTGATACATTAATTTTAAAAAAAACCCAACAAACACCATGTATGAAAATAAGCGAGTTAGGAAACAACACTAATTGTATGCGATATCAACCTAATACACATGTACTCAAATCCTACTCTTAAACTTAAGTTATTATGCTTTATGTGTTTATTGATTGCATGTCTTACTAATCGTGTCAAATAATTTTGTCTTTATTTTTAAACCACGGTTTAATGGTTCCATTATAATTAATTAATTGTATTAGCATTTTATAGGAACAGTTAGAGATTTCACTACAAAATTCATTGATAAAAAATGAATTATGTGTGCAGTTCAATTAAAGCCCTTTTTTAAATCGTTTGGGCAGGTAAAAGTGGAATCTAACTGCTACATACAGTTATCTAGGTAACAAAATAAACCAACCCCAGACCTCACAAATCAGTTCAAGATAACTGTTATCAATCATGTTGAGGTTTAAATCAAATTTAACACGTATCAGTCGGATTTATACGGGCGTGCTTACTTCCTATTGATGGCAATCAAACCAATTGACACGGATTTTCGTCAAATAATAATGATCCCTGATAAGATGGCTGTGATCGAGAACATACTCAAACAGAAACCCCAACCATCATTCATGACATTTCCCAAAACACCCATACAAAAGTGTCAATAAGGTAATGGTCCTACCTGGAAAATTTTCCGGCATCCATTTTGATTTGACTTCATATGTACACAGGGAGACACCGTTAATACAATTGGTGTGTTTTTAACTGTTAAATTATAACGTATGTCAGATAAAGCAAATAACTAATATATATCTTGCTTCCTTTTTAATACTAACAAATATCGTCTGCATCATGGTCACGCGCTGACTCTATAAAGCTCTCTGTCGTCTGAATATCGATCTGTTGATTAGAGAGCCTTAGATGTCTAAGCTTTGCATCCAGGATTTGGAGAACATTGTATCAATAATACCAAGATAGTATCTCTCTATGTATCCTCTGGTGTCACCTAGAGTGTCACAAAAATAGCTTGAAACCAAATATTATCGAATTCAAGATGATAGTAGAGTGTCGTACAAGATATAAGAATCTGTCTATGTAAATGTTTTTATCCAATGTACCTTATTTGAATACGAGCATCAAGCACGACTGTTTTTATTTCTATGTATTAATGTAAAAAATACAGGATTCATTTGCCACAGTTTCAAATAACCGAACACATGATAAAGAATGGAAACAGTGTGACCTAAGTAACGTGTCAAGAGATTTTAATTAAAGACGCCATGGGTGTTTTTACTTTTTGCAAAGCTGTGAATACGTCAAACAATTTCTTCTTGGATGTAATTCCATATCATTTTTCCAGAACAATAGCACGTTAAACTCCATTTCATTTCATTTCCATATCGTAATAATAAGATCTGTTATTACGTTTTATAAACGTTCTTATCAGATGTTATGAAACCAATTTAATCAGTTGGGGTTCCATGTAAAAGTTATTTCCTTCGAAAGTCCAAGAAAATTGTAAAAAGATTTTATTACTAAAAGTATGCTGTCAAAATGTCAAAGACAAACTTCGGAGGAGCTTAAAATGAAATCTCTAACAATGAAAAGAAGGTTATAGGCGCGAAATTGTAGATGCTTTTGCAGATTGACGCATACAGATTTTCCCAAAACAAACTGATATACTTTGAGACCTTAAAGTTGTTTTCAATTTCTTGAGACTTCTGAAAATGTCTTTACATACATTTTATGGTTTAGAAATAACACGGAATATTGAAATAACCACTGACAATATTAACTAAAAATACACAACAATAAGGTGATCTAAACACTTACCAAGCAAATGTAGTTTTAAGGAACGTTGTATATTTAATATTAAAATGAGAGGATACCATACTCCACCACACTTAAACATCTTTCTATATCAAAATGTGGATTACATTCACATAAATCAATTAAAAAAATATATTCACCTTACTAAAGGCTAGTCTACACCAATGATCAAAATACTCCACCACCCATAAGCATCTTACAAAATCAAAATGTCGATTACATTTATAGCAATGATAATCACAAAATGACTATCAAAGGCCGACAATCTCCACCACACCCAGAATAAAATTGCCGATTGCATTCATGGAGTTTAAATTTTAAAAAATATTTCCCCATTATTGAAGGCTTCCCCGCATCAAATATTAATACTGGTCGGCAAGGTCGTTTTATTGCCCACCGGTCGAAAAAAACGTCGGTTTGCTAAATCTATTTCCAAATGTGCGCTTTTGTAACTGAACAGATTGGGGACCACCATGTTGGAGTTTGTATAAACCATTCAATTATTATGGGAGGTCGTTTAAACAATAATGGTCATGTAACCATGAAGGCGATGAGGTATGTCCGCACACCATAGCGACCCACACCCCATGGTCTACTAACCGGTATGATGTACGCTGAATGTCGTGTACGACAGATCATCGCCAACGAAAAAAAAACCTGTTGTGTGCACATACGTTAATATGTGTAAACCAATTTCACCCACAATACAATAAATAATTAATTCCCAAACCAACGAGTAAAGTATTATAGTATTTTGAAAATTACTGAGCCATGTACATTGTGTCGTGCATTAGCAATATTTGATACAAAAAGTATAAAAATACATGATAAAGGTGAGGGAACACTTAATATAAATCATTTACGGATTGCCTTTGATTATTGTTATGGCACTAACAAGATCAATAGAAGCTAATGCTCTCTATAAATTACTCTGCGTTCGAACATCAATCAGCTAAATGGTTTGTCAATTTTATTGTGAATCACAATACATGTAATATCATTTGTATATGTTTATTGTTACATGCTATAATGATTATTCTAAATACTACAGTGGTCGCATCGAATGCTTATTTTGCTTTTCGAATATTTAAGTAATTATTCGAATGCTATTCGAATATTCGATTAAATTGAAACGATAACATTTTGAACCGTTTTCTGTGCTTTTTCAGATTTGTAGACACTGATAATTCAAATCAATATATTTTCTTTTATCTGTTTGTTTTGGAATATCACTTGATTTCATTGTACGTAAAATAACCATTGGCAGTTGGAGTTTGAAATACGAGTAGTATGGACCAAGTGTCCCCCTCCCTCACGTCTTCATTAGCCTTCTAAAACTCCATTTCTTTGTGAAAGATACAACAATAAATATTAAAGAAGCGAATAATTTGAGGTGAAAGACTCTTGACAATAAATTGCATTTATCACGTCCTTTACACTCAAAAACTTTTAATATAATTGGCCTTCTTTTAGCCTGTTAGAATTTCTACCAACGGGAAATACCACTTCACTATCTGTAATAATAGTGGTGGAGTCTATTTTCATTTAGCCCTTGGTGAAAAACTAAATTCCAACCATTTCTTGTACTGTTAAAGTATTGATTTTCGTATTATTAGTCCAATTATTATTATGTAAGTAAATGAAACAAGATTTTATCATCCAGAAATTAACCGTAGAAAAAATGCAATCTTAATGTTGAGTTTTTGTTCAGTCTCAAAAAACTGTAATATAAAATGTGAAGTTAACGCACCATATGTGAATTTAATGTAGTTAATATGGAGTTCAGAGATTACGGAAGATCTCCTTTAATCTATCCGGGTAGTTTACCTCAATATATCTTCACCGTTGATATGTTGACCAGATTAACTTGAAAAGATGAGAAGACAAGAAGTATTGATTTTCCCAATTGCTTTAGTTGCTGGTGTTCACAAAGTTCTATGTAAGATTAGATCCGAATTCACAGCACTGGGCTAAATTACGATAGATTACAACTAAATATAATAAATAAATCAACTCAAAAGACATTAGCAAATACATTAAGGACTTAGGGATTATTTTGGAGTATCGGGCTTTTTCTCCAGAAACCCACTACAGATCTGACATGAAACAAATCTGCCCATCTATCTCGTGACCTTGACGAAATCTGTAGGTGGCCTTAATATTTAGATCTAACCTTTGTATACAGAATCCAACTGTTTAAATTCTGGAATCACGGAAGACTAAAAAAAAAGAAACGAAATAAAAAGCCAAGTGAAATGAAATGAAAGTGTTCTGTATCAACCTGGATTATGAAGACAGACATACCACATACATTGTACTTTGAGGCCAACTGTGTCCGGACATTTCATCTATGAATGGTTCTTTTACGTGCACGCCAATGTGTAAACGGAACATCAGTTATTATTATCACTCTAACCACATGTACAAAGAAACCGCGTTGCAAAATCCTAGGAAATGTTCTCGGTCAAAACCGGAATCGAACCACGGACTTCATGCGAACCAGTGCCTTACTAGTTTAGCACCCGTGGCTCCAACAGCATTAAGACTTTTTTAGACTAATTATATTTGCGTTGCAAGCTTATGAATAAACCATTCGAGTTGTCATACTGAGAAAAATAGTGGACACTCAATCTTTCGATTTCTGGGGTGTTTCTTTTAGCACAGAACATAAATTTCGTGGAAACAGATTTGAAGTGTCTTGTTAATGTCCTACCATCGATGCATTTCAGATTAATTTGTATCGATTTCATTCCGTCGTCAGTGTGCGCGTTTGAAATTTAGATTTTGGAATATATTGACTTTGTATATGCTAAAATCTGTAGTCTGTAGGCCTACTAATAACATATCCTCAGCACAAAAAAACACGGATGGTGTACAGTGTCATTTATTCATGAGGAGGGAGATGAAATGTGAAGTTAGCAATACACAAAAGTATTTAACATAACACTATTATTTAAAATAACATATCCAACTAAATTACAAAGATAAGGTCATATTTCAGTTTTAAACTTTGGTTTTCTAAACAAAATAAGGAGTGAATGATTTACATAATATAACTCATTTCCCTTTTACCACTATGATCAATCCAAGACTCAAAATGACCGAGAACTTGTTTATAGTTTGTGGTTTTGAATTTAGACCAACCGCTCTAAAGAAGCCACAATTATTAGTAAATATTTTCGAAATTTATGTGTTATCTATTTTTTTTGCCCATCTTAATTCTTATTGGACGGCACCAATATATTTTCAACCATCAGTTCCAGGGTTCGAACCCGTTGCTATAAATTAATGTATAGACGTATTCGATTGTTTTATGAATTTACATTGATTTTCGATAATAACTTCAAATACATATAAGCGGATTACCCTTTGAAATATCATTACACTAATCAGAGTAAAAAAAACAATAATGGAATTCATAGTCATTGACCAATATAGACTACTATTTTTAGCAGGTGTGCAAAAGATTTGGCGAGCGTGTGTTAGAGTGCTCTTTCTCATTGAATCTGAATCATCTGTTATTGTTTTTTTAATTTTTTTTTTAAACCCTCAAAATGAAAATAATACGAAATGTTATTTCATTGCATGTATGCTTGCAAACACGAGAAATGAAATTCTCCCGCCGAATGTGAATATTCATATAAATAAAAATTAGTGTTGTATTTGCGTAATGCCCAGTAAGATATCTAGAATATCACAGCACTGCGATTTCTTGGTCGTACCTGAACATTACCGATTGTCTAGTTCAGGGGAGAGAACCTCACCGTGAATCGTAAACGGGTTGTCTTGTTAATCACTGTATCCACTATACATTTACGTATCAGATAAATGTTGAAAGTTGGAGCATTACCGGATAATATATTGTGTTTATATACACCCACATTAATAATCAAAATATATTCAAATAACAATTGATACAACAACACTAATACAAAACACCATTTTTATCATCTTGAATGTTTATTGTGGTCAAGTGAAGGAACGTCATATCACATTTACATGCCTTTTTTCAAACATATTTCAAGCATCGGTAACAGGACGTCACATTTTTCAACTTAGAATATTTTCTACATTTTTTGTGAAAACGTTGCATTGATTTTATATGTAATACAACTTAGATATCCGATTTGCATAATACATCTAAAAAACAGTACCTTCTAAATACAAAATGATAAATTAATTCAGCGGGACGTTAAACCCCAAAAGTCCACCAATACTGTTGAGAGGGCCCCAAATAAGATATCTTATCTTGTATAACCTTGTTCCAAATAAATCTATCTATCTACCGTACTGACACAAAAAATTACATTTCCGAGAGTGTGACGGACAATGACCAGAATAGGTTCCTTTCGCGTTTGATGCAATGGCCCCGGTAATTTTTTCAGACATGTGGTCCCATGCAACATTAATCCGGCCCTGGGCATGAGTGTGTCTTTTGATAAGATGTGCGGTTTTCATTATGTTGATCAGGACATCACATTAGGTGTATCGAATGTATATGCAGATACCAGTAGATTTGATTTTATCTTTGACGTAAATTCAGATGCACACACAAATTGTCCTTATGTAAAGCAATTGCCATTCATCATCCTGGGGCCCCTTTTACACCGTGTTTAACAGCATACTAGTTGACATGGATTGAGATGAATGTTAAACAAGGTACAAGGAAGGTCCGTGCTGTTCTTTGAAACTTTATACAAACATTGTTTATTGTTTAAAGTAGAAATTCCACCGATATAAAATTAGTTTCTTTGATATTACTAAATGAAATAATTTTATGGAGACAAATCACACATTATTTAACAAGTAATTTAAAAATCAAGGAAGACACAAACGTGTCGGGTGCGGGATATTTACAAGACGGGTATTACTATTTATAACTATCTATGTTTGTAACACCGCCCGCGGCGAAACAAATGTACACGAATACATTTATTTTATCATGAATAATAAGTCAAGTTATTAAACCTGCCAATGCATGTCTACTTTAAAGGGGCATTATTATATCACAGTTACGATAAAAATATTCTATTTTAAATTATATAATATCTTACATAATACCGATTTATCGAAAATCGTAGCATTGATTTACTAAATATAATGATATCTGTACAACAAAGAAACTAAAAGCATGAGCGTCATTAGATAGATCGCAAATATAAAACAATGATTACCCACCCCACCTGCACCCATCACCCCACCTGCACCCTTCACTCTCTTAAGTATTTTTAGTTTGTTTATGTTGTTTTTGTAGTATTATTATATATTTCACATTTTGAGGCCTGTAAAATATTTGCAATATAATACCAAGGATTATAAATGACAATGCTATTCTCAATTTAATAGAAAGAACACAATCGTGCGATCTTTATTTACATGTATTTAAAATCGTGAAACCACTTTAAAAAATTGTTCCCTCTTATGACTTTAATTGGTGTTTTCTGGTCATTATATATTTAAAATCGTGAAACTGCAAATATAAACTTTCCTCTTGTAATTTTAATTGGTGTCTATGTCGAGTCATATTTATCTAATTGTATTTGGCGTATATGTAAAGGATGTTGTAATATTTGGATTTGACCAATGCGATTGTTGTCTATTGATTGAAACGTCTCAATGGGTTTGTCTTGTGTAAATATTTATGTGTGGCGCAGTCCTCCTGCACTTGATAATATATAGAAATACTGAACAATGACTACCACCTGATCTGTTGCTTTCGAGTACAAAAATTGTGTCCATAGGCTGTAATAAAATGAGCATATGCATGAGATAATACTTTTCTTATAAGTGAAACGAAATGAATTGGGGTTTAACGTCTTACTTACGGGGATATGTCATGCTAGCTTACTCTTATATCGAATTCTGTCAAGGGTTCTTTTACGTGCACGTCAATGTGTACACGGGGCCTCTGTTGTTCGTCCCACCGTAACGACTAGATATCTGTCCTTGTAAGCCCCCCCACCCGTCCTGCACCAATGACAAGGGGAAACCTCGCCGGATAAGCCGGAGGAATTTTCTCGGCCAACACATGGAGCCAACCCGAGATCCCAAGGATAGCGAGAATTACTCTTACCCACTAAGCCACCACGGCTTAAACGCCTGCATTTAAGTTTTGATTTTCGAATGGTTAATGGGATTTTTCAAAATAGTAGTCCCCAAGGAGATTTGTGAGAATTTGAAAGATAAACCTCATAATATGTTTGCGAACTACTATATATATGATATTATAAACCTTCACCGATATCTAAAAGAAAAAAACCCCAACCATTTCACACTCTCAAAATCATCGTCTAAAAATTCGTATTTTACATACCACCCAAAATAACTTAAGTTTGTAAATTTTGTAATGAGTTGAGAACTAAAGGTGCCATCCCCTACACGTTTTAAAAAATTGTATTTTTCTTCCTGGTTAGAATGAAATCAGCATACAAAAATTATATAAAACCTGTTTTATAGGTATATATACGTTTTATTGCGGTTGTATTGCTCTATTTACTTTACTTACTGCTGAGGAAAACCAGGCCATGTTAATTTACTTCCTTGTTGAACACAAAATCTTATTTACGTTAAGATGGCGACGATAATAGGTCTTCTTGGAATATGGCTAATCCTCACTTCATCAATATATTGTAAGTTATTTTATGCATATAAAATTATAGACTGTATAGCTAATATCGGGGATTAACAACAGATATGTTTCTAACTGAACACGCTGACACGTTCAGATTTTGCCTGCCATTTATCACTAAACTGACAGAAAGATCTGGGCAATCTGTGAACAGTCGTCTAACATTAAGGCGAGTTGCTAAATCAAAACATAAAGAGCTACTACACAGGGACCTATTCAAAATATGAGGTATGGTGTACTATTCATTTGTATGGTGTACCATTCGTCCACACGTAGACAGGCCAGTTTATTAACATACTCTGGCTAGAAAGTTCTTAGATAAGAATCTGACGTGGATGATACTGTAATACAACGTTCTATATAATTTTAATTTTTAAAGAATTATCATGTTTCACAAAATAAAATTTGTGTGCATGTACCTGTAAAAACGGATTATAAACAATTTGGAGAATATGCGATATATCCCGTTTAATTGGAATACGGACAAAAGAAGCATGGTCCTAGACAGGAATCGATCTAGCCAAATACATGTAGAATGCATCCTTGGTATCCCCAGTGGTCTCATTCCGTTCTACTCCACTAACCCCTGGATTAATATATGTGGGGAAGGGAGGGGCACGTTTTCAAGTTATCCGCCCTTTTTTTCGACCAATCCCATAAATCGTTAATTGCAAAGGAAGTTGGCGAAGGGAGGTAACTCTCGTCGGGTAAAGCAAGCAAAATGCAAAGGCTCCCCTTCAAGAGACAAGATTAGGAATTAGCCAGAAGGTAGCTTAAATAGGAGAAATCCAAATCGTACTAAATGCATATTTATTAACAACAAATTACAATTATTTTATAATGAAGACCGGACAGGTGTTTATATATATATATATATATGCAGGTTCAAGGCCCTGTTTCACAAAAACTTAAGGTACCAAGCATGGTACGCACACATTTTGCAAGAGATGGATAGAGAACAAGCTAAGAACAAACGGGATTTTTTGTACAATCAGGGGCAATAATCAAGAAAGTTATGGTCTAAAATGCGCAAATATCAAAAGGGACTGAGATCTTTGGGATATAAAGATATGTTTTAAGTTTTATCAAAATCGGATAAAAATTATGACCTCTAGAGGGTCCACAACCTTCGTATTGCATACTTTTACACAATTTGCGTACAATTTGCGGCCATTTTGTCGGACAGTTTTATTTCGATTTTCCCGAAATTCGAATTCAACCTTCATTATGGTGGAATGGTGATGTATTTAAATGTTTTTTAAAATCGGGAAAAAAAATTGTGACTTCTAGAGAATCCGCGAGCTAAAAATGCGATTTTTCGAACAATCAGGTGCCATAATTCAGGAAGTTACGTTAGGATATGTGCGATTATCAAAAGGAACCAAGATCTTAGTGTGTAATTGTTATATATTCACATGTTTTTTTTTAAATCGGATAAAAATTGTGACCTCTACAGGGACTACAAGCTAAAAACGTGATTTTTTGTACAATCAAGGGCCATAATTCAGGAAGTTACAATCCGATACACGGGAATATTAAAAAGAACCAAGATCTTTGGGTTATAAACATTATAAATATGTATTTCAAAATCGGATCAAAATTGTGAGCTCTAGAGGGTCCACAACATTGATATACTAAATGCTATACACTATTTGCGTACTATCCGGCAGTTTTGGCCCGATTTTCACAAAATTCGAACTCCACAAACATAACGGTGTAACGGTGATACATTCGAACGTTTTTGTAAATGGACCCCAAGCTGAAAACGCGAGTTTTAGTACAATCAGGGGCCATAATTCAGGAAGTTACGATCCGATATGCGCGAATATCGAAAGGAACCAAGATCTTTGGGTTATAAAATTGCATTTCAAGTTTCATCAAAATCGGATCAAAATTGTGACCTCTAAAGGGTCTAAAACCTTGATATACCATATGTTTACGCTATTTGAGTACGAGGGGCGGCCAATTCGTCTGTCAGATTTGGTCCGAATTTTACGAAATTCGAATCCAACCACCCTTAGGGTGTAACGGTGATATACTCAAACGGTTTTTTAAATCGGATAAAAATTATGACCTCTATAGGGTCCACAAGCTAAACACGAGATTTTTCGTACAATCAGGGGCCATAATTCAGGATGTTATGGTCCGATATGCGCGAATATCGAAGGAACCGAGATCATTGGGTTATAAACTGACAATTCAAGTTTCAACAAAATCGGATAATAATTGTGACCCCTAGAAGGACCACAAGCTAAAAACGCGATTTTTCGTACAATTCAGGAAGTTACTATTCGATGTGCGCGAATATCGAAAGGAACCAAGATCTTTGGGTTATAAACATGAATTTCAAGTTTCATCAAAATCCGATCAAAATTGTGTCCACAAGCTAACAACGTAATTTTTCGTACAATCAGGGTCCATAATCCATGAAGTTATGGTCCGATACATGCCAATATCGAAAGAAACCGAGATCTTTGGGAGATAGATCTATATTTCAAGTTTCGTCAACATCGTATAAAAATTGTGACCTGTAGAGTATCCACAAACAAATTGTCGACGGACGGACGGACGTCCAGACGGACTGACGGACAGGGGCGACGACAATATACGTCCACATGAAAATGTGGGCGTATAAAAATTAATGTAATAAAATTTTGAATGTACAGAAAAGTTTATCATTTTTAAAGGGAATAACCTTCTGGGGATTCGAAGCTACCTTACAATAATACTTCCGGTTTTCGAAGTTACAATAATACTTCTGGATTTGAGAAAACTGAGTATTCCGACACATTGTAACGACCCCGTATGATGTCGGATTGGACAGAGTACACTGTATGGGAAAAGAGGAGTCTGCCTATACATTAAGACGTAGCTTCGTATAATGACTGATTTATTCTCATAAAGAAGTTATATCGCGCCTCTGTGGCAGTTTGGTTTACAATGAATGACACAGGCAAAATAGTACCTTCAAAACTTTCTAAATCTTCTTCTGGCGTATTGTGACATATTTTGCTACTAAGGAGCACAGACGGGAATTACAGGTCGAAGTTTGAATTAACGTATGCATTTTGCAAGTCGGATGTTTGAAAATGATATAATTATATTTATAAATTTTGTAGGTGATCAGTTTGATTATAATGTAATTTTGGTTATACCAACAGTTTAACCTGCAACTGTTATTATATTTGTAGGTAGACAGTTTGGTTATAACAACAGTTTAACATGTAACTGTAATAATGAAGAAAGTTGTCAAGATTCTGGTATATGTAGTACTGGAGTATGTAAACAAGGATGGTCTGGTCCCACTTGTCAAAAAGGTTTGTATTTGCCATATAGAGTGCAATAACAGGAGTTTGGTTGGTACTCTAATAGAGTCTAATAAATAACATATCGAGGAAATGAAAGAAAACGCACTATAGACTGGGGGTACTGGCGAGACATTATGCAAGTGAAGTGGCACGATTGTTGGCATGATTGTAGGCGGGGCAATTACCGAAAACAGAAAAAAAACAACAACCTCTATCAGTCAAATACGTCATATAACGCCGTCTAATGGAGGACAGAGGCCACTGCATGACTTCTTTGCCGGGACTGTTTGACTGCAGTATACGCATGACCCTTTGAATTGATGCACTGTTCAGGTGTCGTCATTTGCATGTCCGTACGTCTTCCACAGAGTTATGCTTTCAGAACTGCAGCTTTAAAGTTTACCCCTCAAACGCGATAATACAATCCCTCATTTATAAAAGTGATGCATTTCCACTGCGTCTCATTAAATACCTAATATATGTTTACCTTTTAGTGACAAGTTACACGCTAACTGTTTGACAACTTTTGGTTTTAGAGATCATTAGAAAAGAATAGTTGTAATGAACATCATCTTGAAATTGTTGTGTTGCCGTCAGTGTTTAAGAGAGTGCGTTGGGCCCGGCTTTGTTTTTGTTATTTTATTTCTCTATATTGTGCTTATTCCAAAAGAAACCATATGCTTATAATTTCAGAGGGGATTGGGGTTCTATTTTGTATTTAAATTATTAATGGTAGTTATTTGCATATACTTTCAGAAAATGTAGCTCTCCATAAACCATCTAAACAGAGTTCTTATTTTAGATCAGACTGGCCATCTTCACGAGGTGTTGATGGGAATATAAATACGTTTATTGATATGAACTCATCTAAACAAGGCTGGTGGTTTGTAAATTTACTACAAAATTATCCCATCACAGACATCACGTTATATAACAGACCTGGATGTAAGTAAACATTTGTTATTATTATATATAAAATAAAATTTATGCTATCATAGATATCTCGTTATATCACAGACCTAGGCGTAAGTATATATTTTTTTATAATTATATATAAAATAATAAAATTAAATACATATGACGTTGCATCACAGACCTGGGTGTAGTATGCATTTTGTTAAATGAAATCAAAATCCGGCTAGTTCATCAATTCCGATGTCTATTTATATGTCAAAAGTACAACAGACTGCACAAGAAAGTGTGTAAGTCATACAGATGTGTAGATACATAGAATCAGGCCATGGTTTAGTAGACCTACAATAAATAGTGAGGCATTTGAACCCCCTATTGCAAAAATTGACCCAACTCTTTGTGAACAGCAAGGAAGCAGTAGGGCGATACCAATAATGTCAGCTGACAAACATGAGCTTTTGGTACCATTTGAGAGGTAGTAAGTATATATTTAGGTAGTAAACACCACATCTGCAACACAATTAATCACACGGCGTTCGCATCCAAAACGTCCGTAATGGTTTGCAGAAAATCAAAATTATTTCAGCGCCCGGGGCAAGACATCCTGCCCGAACGTTATCTAATTTGTTGGCGAGACAAATGGAGGCGTCGTTCTATCGACGCGCCAGCTAATATTATGCCCTTTGCAATTAAACGATGTTTTACCACAATTTATCATGCCGACTATGGTTACCGGGTATAGTGGCTGAAATTCACTACGATACGATGGTGCTGTTTCAGTTCGTAAAGTATTGTGTTGCTGCCTTGGTGTTCGTTTATGCGGCTGAATAATGTCAGACATGATGAATATAATTTAATAAACAGCTAATTACACAAAGAAAAGCACACATTTGATTGTGTTTTATGGGGTTTTCTTGTTAGTCCTACACGCGAGTATGATGAACATTATCATATTGTAGCCGAAATAGCATTAATTTAAGCATGCATATCCATGTGACTGAACCGCTAGTATCAAGAAGACTTTGTTTAATATACCAGACAGTTAAAATGATTAAGTTTGTGGTGTTTTATAATTAAACGTGGTCATTTGCTTACCACATCTAACGTGTAACACTATCTCTGCTACGCATTTTTTGTCATGGCCACGAATTGTCTAGGTATGACTAACGTGTATACTAGGAAAGCCCAGAAGGCTCATTCCAAATTCCAAATTCCGAATGCGAACTTCCAAATTCCAAATGCGAAATTCCAAATTCCAAATGCAAAATTCCAAATTCTAAATGCGAAATTCCAAATCCCAAATTCCAAATTCATGTCTTGCCGATAAAATAGCAAATTGGCAGCCCCCCTCAATTAAACAAATTAGAATTTATATAAATTGTAATTTTACACAACTAATTACTTCTAGTTTACCTCTCTGGGCCGGATAAATACCCGTTCCAAATTACTAGATTCCAAATTCCAAATCCCAGATTCCAGATTCCAAATTCCAGATTCCAAATTCCAAATGCGAAATTCCAAATTCCAAATTCCAAATCTGACTCGACCAGTCGGATCAGGTTTTTGCTTTTGACTAATCAGTTAGAGTATAACAATATTCCAGTTCGGGTTTGCTTCGGCAGATGAGAACAGTTTGGGGCAAAGTTCCCCTGCAGTGAGCTACTCTGCTAATCGGTATCCTAGGACTGGCATATTTTTTTTTTTTTGCTACAGCAAATTTGGAATTTGTAATTAGGAATTTGTAATTAGGAATTTGTAATTAGGAATATGGAATCTGAAATTTGGAATTTGGAATTTGGAATGAGCCTTCTGGGCTTTCGTAGTATAATGCTACTGTTCTCAAGGTTTGGGCTTCAGCATGACTTTACGTTGATTTCAAATACAAAACTCAGGAGTACACTCTTTAATTGCGTAGTTTATAAAAAATACATAATCGCAAACATAAGTCTTATGAACTCAAAAATAAAATGCCGTTCGGACTCTTTTAACCCGTTCTCACCAGAAGGGTAACTTCTGAAACCGCTACATACTGTCCATCTAGGAAGATCGAATGGTCGTGGGATTTATAAACGTGCAACTCTCTTTTGAAAGGCTAATAGGTTCTCAACCGGGAATACGTCACTAAATACCAATTACTTAATTGATTAACTCTATGCAAGAAATATGCATGGTATATAATATGGAGAGGGAGAGAAACTGGTCAACCATAGTACTAAATACAGAGATGGGCATGCACATTTTCTTGCGAATTAGCTGAAATTATTTCCTAATTTGGACAGCTAGCTCTGACATCATTTCTAGTAAATTCCCACTTTGTTTATTCAACGCGCATATAATATCAGTTTCAAAACAAGGGGAAATAGTATTATTTGATAAACAAAAGAGGCAGTCGCAGTATTTGCCAATCTCTGTACTCTGTTAAAAGTTGAATCTTTTTGATTACTCAATGTATTATCATATTTCTTTTTGACCTATCTCATATTCTCATAATACTTGTTTACGAGTTTGAAACCAATATCAATGGGCTGTGGTCAAAATATTGCTGCAACAGCAAGAAACATAAAAAAAATACCAAGGCTATGTACGCGGTCTTGCGATCCAATGCGACTGTGAAAACTGCCACCTGCAGTTAGCAGTTATTAGCACACGTTCCTCTTTCATGCGATCGGTTGCAACTAGTTCAGCGGGAATGTTTAGGCATTCGGTGCATTTCGTAGTTACAAGCAGTTGCGTGTAATTGCAACTAAACGTGCTCAGGCGATATAAGCCGTCAGCATTTCGAGGTGCAAACAATCGCATCGGATCGCAAGGCCGGCATAAGCAGGGCTTAACTTATAATATTCTTTTTTTGCTACTTCAGACCTTTTCAGATTACAAGGATTTTATGTATATATTATTGAGGAAGATCTGGTATCAACTTTATATTATCATCATACCAATGAACCTTTAACAGTTGAATATAAGATACGATGTAACAGTACCTTTAACACTTGTATATAATATACGATGTAACACTACTGGACGTTATGTTAATATAACTAGTACTATATGTTTTGTTTTGTTACTTCAGTTTTACAAAGATTAAGAGGGTTTTATATACAAATTCTTGATGAAGATCTGGTATCATCTTTATGTTATCATCATACCAATGAACCTTTAACACTTGTATATAAGATACGATGTAACAGTACTGGTTATTATGTTGTTATAAGAAGTGCTAACAACCCAGAGTATCCTACAGATCGTAATCCTAATGGAATATTAAACTTAAGTGAAGTGGAAATATATGGTAAATATATCTTAGTCAATTGCAATAAAGTATGTTTTATTATCTATTAGTAAATCGCTCAGAATTATGGTTTCCAAGGCTGAAATATTGGTACTGAATAATCTTCGGGAGACGGTTATAATAATTCAATTTTAAAATAACAACCAATATCTCTGTAATTATATTTTGTAAGCATACTTATAACAATATATTTAACGAATTTCTTCTAGTTATCTAAAAATGATTAATCTAGATAAACGCTAAATTATCCAAATAATTCTCTTTTACAATATTTATGGTGGTATAAATATTGGTTTCAGTCTGTTCAGTTGGTACATACGGTCCACACTGTGCGAATGTCTGCCATTGTTCTCAGTACACACGATGTGATGACATTACCGGATATTGTAAAGATGGGTGCTTACCAGGATGGCATGGTAACAGCTGTAATCAAAGTAAGAAAAAGGCATGCACATTATAGAACGGAAAATTGTTTAACATCCTGTTATTAAACTAGTCTCTGTCACCCAGAACCCCCTAGTCTTCAACGTACGGAAGGTCTGGGTCCGTTAACAACATTAGCTAAAAAGTTTCATTGCCCATGCGGAACTGGAATTGCGCATTATTATAAACAAATATGAATCGTGACAACGAATTAGGATTAATAAATAAAAAAACATCGGTATGGTCCATGAAGAGATAAATTTTAATATAAGAGTGTTGGATATTGAACTGGTAAAGCAAATAGATTTTCTGAAATTGCAATTCTTAAATTAATTTCATGGGCGTCGACATCCTGTTTTCTGGTTAGCTACCTCTCTTAGATTTTGTTCATGATAATGTAAAAGAAGGATAATCCAGCCAATGATTTAGTTGTTCTCAGATGTTCTCAACCCATCCAGACTAATAACAGCAGAATATTTTTCTACAGGATAGATACTATAAAAAAAAGATACCCATTAAACTAAATGTCAAATAAATTGATACTTATAGTTTTGAAGTTGAAAGTAATACTATCTGACCTTATATACAGTTAAAATACTTTTCAATATGTCTTCTATGCATTCGTTCGTGTGGTTTTACGCCTGTTTCTACCTTGGGTAATATCGCAAGACAAGTGTTTCCTAAGAAAATTGTCAAAAAAGCCACATAATAGGCTAGTCTAGCTTGGGAGGGAGACATGAGATTGATTAGAAGGCCTGTTCGATCTCGTTTCCTTAATAAAGACACAATGCCTTTTGTCTGGTAGCGTCCAAGGTAAAATTTCACCCAAAGGAATTTCTCTGGGTATTGCAAATAAAAGGCGAGCATGCACAGTCTGGCTCACGTTGCCATTAATGCTATGATCTTGCCTTGGGCTAGGTTTAAAATGATGAAAGCAAACATTCATCGGGCCAGGCGTAGTCGTGCTATTGACCTTATCAGATACAACAAGGCCCCACCAGGACACCCGACATTCCTTCACGTAGGTATGTCCTACTAGCTGAAGCCCTCTGGATGATCACTTATGGATCCCATCCGTTGAGTCTTGGGGTAAACCTCAAGTCGTCACAGTAGAACACTCTTCTTGAACACCCCCCCCCCCCCACCCGGGGTTCAAACTACAATGTCTTGAATACGAATCTCATAATCTCGTGTCTGCTTACCCTAGAATAGAGTAGATTCGGAACACTGAAAGCCGTGGGAATGGAACTCAGTTTATCCGTAGGCGGTTTCCTTAATTTCGACTGTGAAGCGATCACAGTCTACTAGAATATGTGCTGGGGATACGTCCGTGCCGCTACTACACCCCATAGACTTAAAAGTACGATGTGTGAGTGTTATTTTCACCTTCAGCTTTGTTATTAATAACAGACGCCACCCCAGTCTGACTGGGACATAACCGGCAAGTTTCCCCATTCAGAGTTGATGCGCAGCCCGGTGTCTTCTGTATTGTTCTATAGCCGTGAGTAATACTACCGGTACCTGACACTGTGTCCAGTTCAAACTTTCCAATGTGTCTTATTATTTTATAGCTGAAAGCAGTACTACGTGATACAATATATTTTTAATTATTCTATACCTGATGTCATACTTTTGAATATGCCTTTTTAATTATTCTATAGCTGAAAGTAGTACTAACTTACACTATACAATAGTTCAAACTTTCCAGGATGTTTGATGGATGCCTTTTAATTATTTAAGTGATTCATTCCTGTAATGTACTATGTACATGTTCCGACTTGGGCATTGTTTTTATGGCATAGGGTGATAATTTATAATAAATACTTTCGGAAATACATATTGTATCCTTGTAAATTTCTATACTGAAAGGTTGTTCTGATATGAACAGCTATGGTGATCGCTGTAAATATAATTGTGATGACAGAAAATGTAATGGAAAATCAGATTGTGATCATGTGACTGGAACATGTTTATATGGTTGTCAAGATGGATGGGAGAGTCAAGATTGTGCAAAAAGTAAAGATATTTTTTTTATATCCGATGTATTCATTAACAAGACAATTTTCTACGAAATTATTTGGTGTAAGATATTTTGAGTTTTTAAAATGACTAAATTGTGGATATATTTGAAGAAATCAAACTATATAGATTTATAACTTGCTTAGACAGCTCCATCTCGTTCTTTGTTTTGAAGGTTATATCTCTTAGTATCTGATTAGTCTGTCCATCTGTTTTAGTGTGTTCACAAGGAAATTATGGTGAAAGATGTCGACAACTGTGTTCGGACAGAGGCTGCAAAGCAGGTGATTCAACTTGTGATCATGTGAACGGAACTTGTGTTGGTGGTTGTAAGGCTGGGTGGAGATCACACGATTGTACTCTAGGTAATAAATCATTTTGTTTTCCTGCTGGAAATATTCAAAACAATTTCTACGTGGATTAAGTCGTAAAGAATTTAATATTTTCTGAAAAAATAAAAATAACACACGGGCACTTTGTCGGATAATATCTCAAGGCACAAACCAATAAAGCTTAAAATCTGTATTTTCAGCAGCAATATAAAACATCCAGTCACCAGATTTTTGCTAATCGTTTTCAATAACCTGCATGCCCCTTCTTTACCCATTATATTAACAGATACCATAATACAATTTCTATTTCGTTTGGAAAGCAGATGTTTTTCAGTGCGGCAACGTCAGAAAAGAATATTAATTTTGCAGATTGTGAAATTGGTTTCTATGGGGAGGGATGTATGTATAAATGTTCAGAACGAAAATGTCTGAATGTTACGTCGTCATCATGTGATCATATTAATGGCGAGTGTGATAAAGGCTGTGAAGAAGGTTATGATGGGATTGATTGTATAGGTTTAGGTAAGCCCATTTAATTTGCCGATACATAAATGGTACGTTTCAATATTTGGTTTCACGACCTTTGTGTTTGCTTTGTTGTTCTGTTTTATTTTTCTGCTTAATAAGATAATATGATAAGCGATTGTGTAATTTCAATAATTCAGTATACTACTCGTACTTTTTTCTGACTAGGAAAGATAGATAGCCGTCGAAAATACAAATCAAAATAGATATAAGACTGAGGTATATTAATATGGATAACTTATGCGTAACACTATTGATCCTGTTGATAGTGGGCCCACATCATTTAGTTCAATGTGCTACTCGATAATCACATGACTTTACGGATTAGGAATATCTACCAAACCGCCCTCCATGTCAATGTTTCAACATGCAAAGACTAATAGATGAGGATATCTGCCCGAACACACTGTGTGGTCATTATTACCATTATATCAATATCGGTACCCCCCCCCCCCCAACAGTGCTGTATTCCGCCCATCACACAGGACATGCCAACGATGAGTTGACATGATCTAGAATTATGAGAGATCTCGATAACGTTTTAGCAATATTACATGCCACTGGCAACATTTATGCAACATGCTATGAATACAAGAAATAATAAATTATGACATCATTATTCATGCAAAATTTTCAAAATTGTCATTCCATCTCGAGGGCAAAATTTAAATAATTGTCAATAAAACACTGCCCATTACACTTAACACATTTCCAGTCCTAATTCTTAAACGTTATAACACATTTCCAGAACACCTAATTAGTGATTGTCTTAATCAAACCTTAATCTTCTATGCCCACCAGTAGCCTCCAGCTTTATTTAACATGCTTGTTATCCCGCGCCGAACGAAGTTAGGGAGGGATATTAAAATGGGTCCCGTCCGCCCGTCAATGCGTCTGTAAGTTCGCCCGTCCGTCCGTCCGTCCCGATTTCGTTTCCGGAGCATATCTCATAAACCGTTCAAGATATCTTTTTGAAACTTTGTGCACACATCAACCTATTATAGTAGTTGTACTATTTAGGAATTTCTGGGATTCATACGTTTTGTGTTTCCATGGAAACAAATTTGACTTAGTTTTTCGTGTACAATTTTGTTTCCGGAGCTTATCTCATAAACCATTCAAGATATCTTCACGATACTGTGATAGTAGTTGTACCTTTTGCTAATTAGGAATTTCTCGGATTTAATCATTTTTGTGTTTCCATGCAAACAATTTCTCTGTTAAATGATTTTTGAATTTTAACTATATATTTGACTTAGTTTTTAGTATATAATTAACTGTTGTGCAAACCTTACAGGAAGTAGCGACCCTGCCTTGCCGAGCTACTGTGATGAAGAGTATGAATCTAGTCCCATTGATATTCCAAGAAGTTGTTTTTCCTTATGCCTTACAAATAAGTGCAATGGCGCGGGATGGTGATGACTAGTCATCTTGTTTAATTAGTTCTTGACATTTCGAATAGACTCAAGCTTATACCAATTTGTAAGCAGGATATCTGAATTGTAATGGTGGTTTTATTTTTGCTCTATAGTTAGAAGAAACAATGGCAAAATGTCACTTCCTGTGGAAATTATAGCTCCAGCTGTTGCAGGTGTTGTTGTACTCATAATCGTTATTGTTGTTGTTGCAACTCTACTAGTACGGTATGTATTGATTTTCAAAGGGTAAAATATAGCCCCACGTACAGGTTATGGAAATGGTAGCGGTTACTCCTGGCTAGTTTCTGATGTTAGCCTTATATAGTGTAAGCAACTATTTTACACGGAGTAACATGAAGGTTCAAAAGCTAATTCTGGCATAATTGTTTTCACGATGTCAAGGTTAATAACTTTGTGACTGAGATCGCAAAACAATCAAGGTTCATTCAAATCAAATGAAACATGAAGCTATTTTTGACGTATTTCTTGGTATATGAAATTCGAACACATCGGACATCGGACGTAGATATAAAGTCACATACCAATAGACCGGCGAATCTGAAATGTATTGTGTTCACAAGCAAGAATATTCAAAAAGTGGATCTGGTGAAACAACAGATGGATTGGGGGACGACAAAACGTCGACATTAAATAAGGGCGTATGGAAACGAAAATATTATTGTTAGTTTGATTTGTAATTAGTAACGCTGTAAAATGACCAATTTGTTTACATTGGAAGGTGTATAATGATCAAATAAAGTCTCGTCGGCAATAAAATGACGGAAAGTGTTAGAACTGGTGAGTATTGTGAGATGATAGCAGACAAATTATCTTCAACGATTCAAAACAATATGGTGGGTGATTGACCTTGTGTTATTAGTAATACTAGTCAAATAGTAGTAAAAAGTTTTATTTTAATCCCTTCATGTGCCTGTGCTTGTAACCATGTAATGAGAGTGTCACTATATTTATTGCAGATTATATAATACTGAAAGTTTTTATATTCATTGTAGACGAAGAGGTAGACGTACCAGTAGTCAAGCCAAGGACGTTGATGGTGTCAATGTAGCGGCTAAAAATCCAAGATTAGCTATTGTTCAGCCAAGAAAACGTCCTCGTGAAAAGGATTATGAAGGTTGATTTTCTTACCTTAGCGTTCGCTGCATGTTATATTAATTCTTTAGGATAATATGAAGTATGTGTTATTAAAAAGGGACTTTTTAATTTGCAATAGAATATAATATATATATAACTTCGAACAAAATTTATGAAAAATAACGTACACAGATAATTGATCGATAGATAATAAAATATTCTTTGGTATTTGAAAAAAAAATAATTATGTTTATTTATTCTATACAGAACACCATGACATACATGTATATGCTACCATAAAATATGAGGAACCAGATTTGTCAGCAAATAAAATAACTAACTTTGATAAAGAGACTGAAGCTGCTACTAGTGTCAACCATTATGAAACAGTATCAATAGACGAAGATGACAAATCTCTAGCGTCAATGGACACATATATTCCAACAGAAGTTCAAACTGAAAGGTCGTCAGATCCACCAATAGAATCAGAAGACTCTAATTATTATAATCTGCTCAATATTAATACCGATCTAAAATTAGATCAATTTGAATCATTCTTCATTAAAACAAAAGATGGCAACGACTTTAAACTTATTTTTTTGGTAAGTCGACTTTTGTATATTATATTCTTTACGTGATAGTTGTTTTTGTTAATTGCGGATTGAGGGTCCTGTTGATAGATATAGAATGAAATATATTTTAGAAAGTCTGAAATTGTTTTATACTGTTATTTCGTACGCGATTTTTGATATTAACTCTTAAAAGCTTGATTTAAATCATACTGTATTATGGTCATTTGCAAATCTTACAAACCTCCACAAATCTTCAAGATAACGTTTGTATACAGCAAGTTCCGGGGGTTAAGTCGTTAGAATTTATAAATTATATCCACATTCAACATTACAATATGATTTTGAAAAAGCTAATTAAGATGACCAATTATTCTGGATTGCATTGACCTATTATAGTAAAAAAAAACATCATTTCGTCACTTTATAATTCCTAATAATATGCTAAAATGTTTCGTATTTTTCGATGGCATCTGTAATGATTATGAAGAGTAAGTCAACACACATATTTATTTCAGTCTTTGCCGAATGATTTTACTGCTAGCTTTGATATATCACAGAAACCTGAAAACAGATCTAAGAACAGATTTCGTGGATATTATCCTTGTGAGTTTTAAACAGACTTATTAAGATTTCATTAACGCAAAATGAGTAAATTTAATAATATTATTCCTAGTAATAATTGTTTTTTTAAACTTACATGTATAAAGTCAATCTGTACAGTGGATTTATACTTTAAAGTGTTAATATTTTATCATCTTCTTTCCGAATATTGTAACAGATGATTACAGTCGAGTTGTCCTCCAGAAATCGAAAACAGATCCACATTCTGATTATATTAATGCCAATTACATTGATGTAAGTATAAAATTCACACAAATAATTATTAAGCATTATTTAAGTAATATTAGTTAGAGTCAATAAATTCAATAATTTTGGCTTTCTTTAAAAAAAAAAAATAATAATTCAATCACCCAATCATAAAGACCATTATATGGAATAATATCATTGGTTTATTATATGGTGTCACGTTTCGGCAAGTGTTTTGTTATCGTTTCAAAGCACATGATATTCCATATAAATGGTATTTCCGTCTTTTCAATCACTACTAAATGCCACCCAAGGATTATAAGCCACGTACAGTAATAATTCAACGTATGGGTTTTATTGCAGGGGTTTAAGAAACCGAAGGCCTATATAGCAGCACAGGGTAAGGATGGCATTATCATATTTTCATGTTTATTTATTAAATGAATACAACACTATGATGTATGTTAATGCTTAATTTCGTCATTTGAAGTCATTGTTGTATAACCGTCTAAACAAATTTATTGAAGCCATCGTCGTTTCAGGTGCTACCAAAGTTACAAAAAACGATTTTGTAAGAATGATATGGGAACAGAAATGTGATAAAGTTATTATGTTGACTACTGTACAAGAACATGGAAAAGTAAGCATTTGCTAGTAAAGCATCATTGGTAATAAAGTACAGGGGATTATTATAAAACTTGAAGATTTGGTATAGATCGCCAATAACTGGTAGATTCTAACTTATACAACAGTTAATATGGGCAAAACAGAACGCCGGATTAAGCTTGCATATACCGTTTAAGAATATGCAAATTATGCACTGGATGAGATTGAAGAAAATAGTGTAATGGTTGAAAATAAGTGAGTTTTCCATAATCCCTACAAGGTTTATATATGTCTGAATTAAGATGCGAGGTATTATTCCATATTTTTTCATATTTTCCATATCTTGTTTATATATATTGTTCATTTCAGATCAAATGTGAACAGTACTGGCCAGAACAAGGATCTCAGAAATTTGGAGAAATAAATCTGACATTAAATGAGGAAAGAGTGCGTGCTGACTTCACTGTACGCTGTATAACTATGAGTAAGGTAATATTGAAATGCTGGTTTATTATTCTTTCTTGAATAAATACTACGTTTCTATGCAATCATACCAGTTACAGGTAAAGATATGTCATATGTGATTTCAGAATTCCATGTTAGGATATTAGTAATAAATGACTTACTATAATACATGTAGATGAATAAGTGCAGAGTATTCGTAAACGTTAATTTACCACCAAAAATACAATCTCACCGATGAGCCAATTGATATCGAAAAGAGTAAAATTACCGACAATTATTGTAAACCCAAACTGTCGCAACCTTTGTTTTCTTGGACGAACATAATGAAGAAAACACTTTGCGTTCTGTTTTTGATTACTAGGGTACTGAAACACGGGAGTTTCACCACTTCCATTATACAAGCTGGCCTGATCATGATGTTCCTAATGTCAGTGATTTGTTAGATTTTCTCTACATGGTTAATAAACATAAACCAAACTCAAATAAACCAGAGATTGTTCATTGTAGGTACGTATATAATTATCTTCTACATACAGTTATAAATTATATTATTATATTGTTATATTACAGTGCTGGTAGAACATGAACATATAAGTTTATCGCTATAAATTATATCATTATAAGGATCATGCACGTATATAGTTATAGATTATATTACAGTTTTAGTAGAACAGGAACACGTATATATCCGTATATTATATTATTATATTACAGTGCTGGTGTTGGTAGAACAGGAACATATATAGCTATAGATTGTGGATTAAAGATAGGAGAACAGACAGGACACTTTGATGTTATTGAATTTACTAAAACAATGAGAAATCAGAGGAAGGGTATGATACAAACTGATGTAAGTGCAATTTTAGTTTTTTTAATAGACATGGTAGATTTAATAATGTACAGTGGGTCTAAGATATATTTTTTTCTCATTTTTTTTTCAATTTTGTTTTTTGATTGGTGACATTTAATTTTGAATTATTCTCGAATACTTCTAGGGTCAGTTTCAGTTTGTTTATGAGGCATTAACCGAGGGATTTAAATATGGCGACAATAGTTCAGACCAGACTGTGTTTGAATCAAAATTTGATTCAAAACAAGAACCGATGCAGGTTGGGACATTATCCCTCAAAACACAATATGGATACTTGAGACAAATTAAACCCGAGTCAAGTAAGTGGTGGTTGATTATTATTGTTCAAAAAGTATTTTAGAAATTTCATTCGCTCTCCGCACGACTTTTTTATCATGATGTTACGAAGGCAGACAATGCAGAGTCAGATACATTTAAAAACCTCACAATAATTATGATTATAATGGCACCAATTTTTCAATACCCATACATAAGCAATAGTGCTGTGTCCATAATCAATATTGTTTTTTCCATAAATATAGACCATAAATAAGGAGCCACGGTGGCTCAGTGGGTGGTTGGAATTCGATATAAGAGTAGGCCATAGCTTTATCAATATTCTTATATCCATAAATAGGAAAACACACAACATGGTTGACTGTATGTGCCTCCACTACGCCTTGTAACTAGCCGTTTCCAGCTTGATTTTCCAATGTCAGTTGTGCAGGGTAGATTTATATGGGACGAAACACCGAGATCCCGTGTATACCTAGATGTATACTTTAAAGAACCCTTAACAGTTGGGTTTCGAAAGAAGAGTAGATAGTAGCATCCGGTATGCCCGTCTTCTTCAGCCCGGATGGAGCAAAAACATACGACCTTAAACCCCATATCATTTGTAATTAGCCGTTGATTTGTTCACTATCCTTGGTTTCTACCTTCAGGAAACACTGATACCCCGGATAGCATTGATGAATCATTACCAGTTTCATTCCCGGTAAGATCAAACGGTTTTCATTTTCTATGTATTTCATATTATTACTGGAAAATGTTTTGATTGGTGTAACTTTCATTTTATAAAACCAAGATAACATTTTTATAAAGCAGTGTTTAGCTCAACTACCAGACATTCCTTCAACTAGTAAACAAATGATTATAGTGTGGTATTTTGTTATTTAATAATTATCTTGGTTGGGCGCACGCGTAAGACCCACCCGACCCATAAGTTTCCTGTACAATAGAAATAAATAAATAGTTAAAAGATATTTACTACAAATTTGCATCATTTATTTTCAGTCTAGAACAAATCTGAATGGTTATATTGTGGCTGCTCTAAATGGACATAATACAGAATCAATATGGCAGCTGATACAAAATAAACAGTGTTCTGTCGTTGTGGCTTTATTGAATAGAAAGGTAATCAGCCTTTGATTTATTATCTTATTTTAATATACACGGTAGTATTAATATTAAGTCATTTCCCGTCAAATTTTGGACAATTTCAGCCGAATAGTCTTCATACAATTAAGTTTCAATAAACCATCTAAACAAACAAACAAACAAACAGTTTATTTATAACCACAGTATGAATACCATAAATGTGAAAGATAATGCTTTACAAAATGTTCAGATTTATTTAGACGTTAAATGTATTTAACTAAAATAAAACGTATCTTATCATAGTTGAAGTTTGAAATATAAGAAATGGTTATATAGGTAATATAGTTAAGTTAAGTATAAAGGTGTTAAACATTTAGAATTTATGCTCGTCTTTAATTCATAGAAAAGAAATATACACTTAGTCATAGCTGTTGGTAAATACCTATTGTTGTTGTTTTAACAGTCGTCATTCATAGTTGAATTGGCGAAAAGTGAAATTAGAGTCCATATAAATATCAGTTTGGTTCCTGATTTATACTTCATTTAGTCTTGTATACGCTTGTGGGCCGATTATCCTTTCTTCAAATAGTTTTCATTTTGTTAGATATACATATTGGTTACTATTGCATAGACAGTGCTGGGTTCCAAAACTTTTGAATGAACTGTTTCAGAATGAAGTGGCTATATGTCCAGAAGTTGGTACAGAAGAAACATTTGGATCATTAAAACTTGAAAGTAAAACTGATGTCGATGTATCAGAGGAGGAAAACATGATAAGTGTTTCAACTTCCCAAGAAGTAAGTATACTAAATAATAAATGCAGTAGTTAGTTAGCATCGACGAAATGCCACGTCAAGCTTTATCCGATTCATCAGTCTTCGGAAAAGTAGGTATAGAAAAGTAGGACATTCATTTATCCAATTTACAATACTGCGTCCATTGGCAATGGAGTCACGGACGTGTAACACTGACCCGTTTTTATACAGTATTCTGTAAATAGGCACTAAATCAGATTGATAGTAATCTCGTGTTACAGCTCTCTTACTCTCATATCTTTGACTTAACTTTGTGTTCTATTAATACAAAACTCAGGAAAACCATGTTGTTTATAAAATGTCTTGAAACGGTAAAACTTATCATAAATGCACAGTTTATAACAGCTTTGATATTACGTATTTGTTATCGTCTATAGGAACTCTAAATAATATGTCTATATATGTGGCTCAACAGAAAGATGTGTCCCTCATCTGAGAATAAATTGGTATGACACACTTTTTCTTATAAGTTTTATGCCCCTAGTAAGCGAGGTTAGCGGTTTACTATTACTTGATGCAAGAAGTTGTTCGAATATGAACTATGTAAACAAGATTTGGAAACATCGTTCAATATATTCTAGGTTCGACAGCTCAGAATGGAATCTAGATGGCATTCTGTTTACGCTATAGGTCGATGACAGAAGCGTCTACAAACCAAGCTAATTAAGATATAGAAATCGGCTTGAAAACAAGTTAATTACGGCTCGACTCGTCTAAGGTAACAGACTAGATCAAATCTTAACCTATTCTGTTCAGACGGGTGAAGTTACGCCCCCTGTTATAATCCCTTAGCTGACATTAGATGAACCATAGATGTGATACTATCTGCTATGAAAGCAGTGCCGGATTTACCCTTGGCAGGCCGAAGCCCTGGGACTCAAGATCCAGGGGGGGGGGGGGCTCTTGCTAAGTTGTATATTGTTTTGACACTGTTATAAGCCTTTCTTATACACTGTAGTCTTCAGCATCCGTCATCAATCTTGGCTTTGCTCAATTGTGTTTAAGACATACTTTCATCTTCCTCTAGTGTGAGGGTTGGAGATTGGGAGGAACCTCATAAGCGTAATAGCCATTTGGGCTCTTTCAATCTACATTTTATTGTGGGTTTTTTTAATTAAAGGGAGCTGAAACAAAAACTGTTCAAGTAATAATAATGAATATTGGTGAGTCAAAACCGTTTTTACCACTGGTAAATCATATGAAAGAGTTGATTGAACAGATAGATATTCACCATAGTGACGATAACCATCCGATTGCTATCTTCTCTAAGTAAGTGAAATACATTATAATATTTTATACTTAGTCAATTCACGCTACATGCCATATACTACTATGCATAATGTTAAAATCTTTTGAAAAGATGAGAAGCAACACATTCCAGCATAATATACATGTTAAAATAATTCTTGAAACTGTGTTAAACGTAGTGGAATATTCTGTACCAGGCGGATAATATTATGCTTAAAACAAGGTTAGTAGGCAGTTGACTGAATATTAATAAGAATTCATAATTAACTATCTTGAAAATACTGCTGTTTCCAACGCCTGGGGATTTGTGATCATATCACAAACAACCCCATGTTCCTGGGGCAACGACCGCGAGTTTTACAACATCTAGACTTTGCTAGACTGGTCTGCAATTCCCGAACTTATAGCTACGCTATCTCGCTTTAACGCAGACTGCCCAATCAGAGGTTGTGACACAAACACACTAAAATTAAACATGGCGACCTCCACGGAAACTTTGACTTTGAATGAACCTTGAACTTTGTAACTCGATTATCACAGGTTGACATTTTAGCTGGAAACGTGATGATCGAGGAATCTGATAGACTCCCCAGCTGGATTAGTAGCCAATCGAAATTAGTGCCGAAATATGAAGGGCCTGATAAGATATACGGAAATGAAGCGAGATCAAGCCTTCTATTGAAGATGAAACAATCCGCGCTTTCTGTGCGAGGAACAAAGTTGGCTTTCAAACTTGGTCTTTTTTGTGACAGCTGGGCGCATGTATCCAGTATTGAGACTACTCTACAAGGGCGGTCGTTGTCACTTGTTACCATATTGTCATCCAATGTCCAGATTCTCATTATTAGCGAGAAGCCAAACCTCCATTCTTGCCTTTTACCAGAAAATTGTCATTTACGCGCAATCATGATCGGTTTAAAAATGTTAATAATAATCGAAAATGGTTTTACATGCCTTTATTAGTAGCATAAAGATCTTGTGGTTGTCGTTTGTTTTTCAGTGAACCTTCTGATGGTCCATTATTCTGTGTAATAAGAAATATCATACAGAGAATAAAACTGGACAATGAAGTTGAGATATTTGAAAATGTTAGGAAAATGCATCAACGAATTGAATTTGTGAGAAAATCGGAGGTGAGGCATTACAAATATATAAAAACAACTCTGTGTTAGCAAATACATTCATGCGATTGTATGTAGCTGGCTTCTGATTGTTACATTTCTTAGACTCCAAATCCCATTGTTTTTGGGAGTCGCTATAACTCAGTTTTAAAATATATAGATGTCGCATGATAGTCCTTTAACAACCCTCCTCTACCGATACCCAGCCAACAAACATGGTTTTCTGATTAATAAAAAAAAATGCATCCTAACTTTCTACAATTTTAAGATTAAAACAAAAATAAACATTTATGCCATCCAAAACAAAGTTGAAATAGTTACATTGGCAGCTCTTTGTGGGTACTTGCCATAGATATGAATGGCTGATGATTTATAGCTAATTATAATTCGATAATTAGGGATTTTAAAGCTCTTATTGTATAACGTTTTATAATATTATAATTTTCCTTGTTGCATTTCAGGATGACTATCTCAACTTACATAGATTTGTTGCAGAATACATTAGGTCATCTAGTTTATATGCTAATTTATAGAATGTATGTTATATTCTAATTACTGTTACATCATAACATACGTAGAACGACACCTAGTCGATATAACACTCGGTAGTTTCGTAGCAATATACTTCATAGCATTAAGCTTCGCAGCATTATATTTTTGAATACAATTGGACATAACTTCATGTATATTGTATAAAGAACGGAGGAAACTCAGTAACATATATTTGTTATTATTGTATTTTACAATTAGGTTAAAGTATTTAGCATCTGTAATTTTGTCTATTCAAGTTGTATATTTTTATGGACTTATATAACCGTCTTATACCAGGAAACATCTTTTTAATATGAGAATTTTTATACATATGTATATATATATATGAAGTGACGGTCTATATGCGCCAATATGGAAAGAAACCGAGATCTTTCGGTTATAACCATACATTGTCAGTTTCATCAAAACCGTATAAAAATTGTGATCTGTAGAGTGTCCACAACCTTGGTATCATTATGCATATATTTGTCAAATTCAACATCGCAGGAAAACACAATTGACAGTGTTTGCATGGTAAGGTATTTAAAAAAGAAATAAAATTACACTTCATTGCTGAGTAATTTTATTAGCCAGAAATCACACAGAAAGCGTCTCTGACGATCTAGACCCCCAAGGGCTGCTGGGGCCTCGCCTAAAGCCCTAGGGTGGTAGCCCCCCCCCCCCTCGCCCGTTCAAGAATTGCTTCCGCCGGCCCTAAAAGTTTTCAAAATACCCGAAAACTCTAATTCAGGTTGGATAGGACGATGATGAAAAATCCAAAGTGTTACACCCCTATCAGAATTAACGAACCTGTAAGCGAGAAAAATTAGATGAATCTGGAATTCTGGGATACCGACCTCCTATCCGGGGTTCCGAACAGTGAAAAGTGATCCGGGAGTCATGGGAACAGAAGAGAGGCCAAAACACTATCTATATACACCATCTATACACCTGTGAGTGAGAGTGAGAGTGAACTGTTTTCTATTTCAATTAAAAGGGATCATGCATGAATATATTGTGTGTAAGGAATTTTAAATTCCCGCTATGACATCTTTGGTGTACATATACTTTGTTTAGCAGGAGGATTTTGGATAAAAGAAGCAGAGTTGTATTATATAGTAACTATATATCTACATCAGTAAATGTAATATCTAAAACATATTATGATGTGATTTACAATTAGTGAAACATCTAATTTTCCCCACATCATAAATTCAACGATTTAAAATTGAGCATTTTGACTTTATCATGATTTGACCATAATTTATTACTTACCTGCAATCTACACTGAAATATTAGTGTTTTACACACGGTATTTACAATTTTCATTCTCTGTTAATGCTGAGACTGAACCGGAATTCTCTAAACTTGTGTAATTTGGGACAGTATATAATTGTATTCCAATTTATATATGTCATTTTTAAATAATTCTGATTTGACACTACGGCGCCGCACTGATGCACAATCCTACGCCACTGGCATTTGTCGCTTATATTTCAAATTTCTCACGGATAATCCATGCTAATATGGACTATAAGATTGATTACGTGGGCTTAATGCATAAAGAGCATTTCAATTCCACATATCTCTGTTAAATGCTAAACGGAATACACCATTATTAGACTGGTATTTCTGTTACAGATTCACAATAATGTAGTTTGTAAGTGATTTCTAGTACTTAAAATGGCACATCGGGACTTTAAATATTTTGCTGTGTGCTTATAGCATTAGCTCTACACGATATCACTCTCCTACTTACCAGAAGACTGCCAAGCATCAGATGAGTCTAGTGATATACTTTGACATTGTGAAAATGGGTATACCAAAATTTACCATAACGATGGCCCTTTTTACACCTCCTCATCACGCCTTCAACACGGCAACCGGTTTATGTAGAGGTTACACCCATTCATAACAATGAGGTTGTGTAAGAAATGAAATGAAATGGGTTTTTAAGTCCTGGCCTAATGAAGACGGACCCAACAATCTTATAGAAAAGAGAATCCATTAACACATAATAAGACTTACAATCATTTTATTATGCGCAGATCAAATATTATAGCATCAAGCGGTTGTCATGCATGATACGCCCACGTTTTGAAGATGGACAGAGACCAAGTTTAAAACACTATTTTTCGTACAATCAGGGGCCATAATCCAGGAATAAACGGTCCGATATACACGGAAATATCGAAAGGAGCCGAGATCTGTGGGATATAAACATATATTTTAGGTTTCATCACAATCAGATAAAAATTATGACTTGTATTACATGCTTTTACACTTTTTGCGTTCAGTGAACGGCCATTTGGTGGGGCAGTTTTGGTCCGATTTTCACGAAATTCCAACTCAATCGTAATTAGGATGTCACTGTGATATCTTTGAAAGGTTTTTAAAATTGGATGAAAATTATGACCATCCAGGGTTCACAGGCTAAACACAACTAGTGCTCACAATCTAGGAAGTTACGGACTGATATGCGCCAATATCGAAAGGAAACGAGATCTATGGGTTATAAACATACATTTAAGTTTCATCAAAATCTGATAAAAATTGTGACATGTTTTGTACAATCAAGGGACATAATCCACAAAGTTACGGTCCGATACTTGCCAATTTCGACAGGAACCGATGTCTTTGGGGGATAAACCTATATTTAAAGTTTTGTCGAAGTTGGATAAAAATTTGACCTGCAGAGTATCCACATACAAAATGTGAACAGACCCACGGTGATGACAATATAAATCCACATGAAAATGTTGGCGTATTAAAACTTGTGGAGTAGTCACAAAGGCCATTGTCCCGGGAATAAACCCGACAATAAACTGTATTCGACTTTATGAGGTAATGAATTTACAAGAGGTATACTGCTTGGCGGTTAGGGGTATAATTATCCACCCATCATGACCGAAACAGGTGTCTAGTCTAAAACGTTTGGTGTTTAATAATTGTGCTTAGAATTAATCAATGGTGATTTTGGAGAGATGTATAAAAAAGGTAACATAAGGAAAAAATATCCAAATAAAAGTTCTGTCCCGCTGGCCAATTGATGCTCGATATTGTCCTTTATTTATACACATTGGAGATTAATCGAAGTTGTGCTGCTGGTGACACTCGGCTTATACGTATTGTTTAATGGTCGAGAGCGAGACATTAAGTAATTTACTGAAACGGCACGAGGGCCACGAGGCCCGAGTGTTGTTTTAATATATTACGCAATATCTTAAGCTCGAGAACATTAAACAACTTAAAATACAAACACTCCACATGTGCTTTTACAATGAAATACGTCACGCGAGTCCAATATTTCACTAGTATAAATGTACGATCGGCAAGTTGACCGTACGATTATTTGAAATAATGGTACGCCAACATCAAAGGGTGACGTCATATCTATATTTTAAATGTTTATATCTCACACAAAGAATGCAATCATGATCCTTAACCACCAACTTGTATTTCTAACGAGCAATGATATTGTAATACCATTCCTAATAACTCAATAGCTCATATCCATTTCAGCAACACTGATGGGATATTCCATTATAGCTTTAGCGGGTGTAGTGCACAGGACAGGGTGAGCTTATTAAAAAATCACCTTTCTTAAACTCATTTTCATAGTTCTCTACAATTGTTTACTTATATCTGGTCTCCATGTTTGTCTTGTTGGCATTCATTTTTCTATACGCGGTTATGCGCGGGTATTAAACGACTAAAATATTATACTGGCTTTGTGTTACATATATAGGACCCTTTCTATATAGTCTGAGTATACATACACGTCACTAGTTCGTTATTTTTGTATAGAACTATTTGATTTTCTTAAAATTGTAAGAGATGCAGTTTACTCTCTATTCAAATTTATTGAGTAAAATAGGTTACATCAATTTTTATAAATACAGATGTGAATAAGTACCTGTGCAGTCCCTAAGAAACGTCTCTAAAACCTAGCAAGTAGATCAAAGGTACACAATGAAAGCACGTTTTGTATACACGATACATGTTACAATTTAAACTGTTTTACTAAAAGGTCTATGAGAGAGAAAAATGTACACATATTATAATACATTGTGTCTGTATCTAAGGCCTGATCAGAAATCAGTCAAGTAAAACAATTTGAAAGTGTTACACAGCGCGTTGTATACACAAGAAACTCATTTGTCTAAACAATGTTAAATGTTGATTTGAATTCATTTACAAAAACCTTAATTGTGAAGAATATGTAAAGATTACCTACGTTAAATTGTGTATTAACATAATAAAGATATGACAAATAATGTACTAATTGTGAATTTAATCACATGAACTCGCATAGATATGAAATGGTAGCTAGCCAAAACATGTTTGTTGGGGGGGGGGCAAGGACTTCTGGGGCGCCGATGGGGCTTCTGGGGGCTCTGATGTACCTACACTTGATAGTCCACGGCGATTTTGTCCAGCCCCCCCCCCCACACCACACACACACACACACCCACACACACCGCTAGCTACGGGCCTGAGAGTGCTATAAGTATAGGATATTAATCTACCCGAGTGTTCTCTATCATATACATCCGAGGGAGAGAAGTTTTATACCCGACAAATAATACGTCATACTTTTAATCACTCTTAAATTAAATGGAATCTTCCATCAAAAGTCAACAATGATTGGATAATTGCTCCATAGTTTCCGCCAAATAACGAAAATTACCGAATTAATCACGTGAATGCATTGTTTATACTGTCGCCATTTTGGAGTAAATATAAGTTCAATTGAATTGAAAGCAAAAACAAAATGGATAGTAATACGTTATCAGACGAATAATCAATTCTTTTTAGCCAATAGATTGACGATGGAATAGATGTGAATGCAAATTCCGATGAGGATCTACTAGTTGCTAGTCAAAGGCTGAAGAAAATTTGCATCAAAAGGCAATCTTTTCCGATAATTCTAACAGTGAACCGTGAAGGTTTTTGGTATGTTCAGAGAAGGATTTGACGGACTGTGTTAAGTGGACTGTGCCAAAAAATACTTTACAAAGGAACTCTTGAGCCATAAATACTTTCAAGTCTTGGAGTGTGGAGAAATAATCGAAATGTGAACGAAAAGAAAATTCTGAAAGCTAAGTGCGCCGTCTATTTCGCTGCCGAATGCTACAAACTTTAGCATAAAAAAAATTAATTGTAAAAAGAATAAAAAATTATTTCTGTGTTCTTTGTATTATTTCGATCATCAACGTCATCAGTGGTTGATATGAACCGACAGCCAAACTACTATTACTAACTTATTATAAGCAATGAGAGTAAAGTCATGCTCAGTTCCCCAACAGTAGTGTCGCCAACGCGCCTTGGTTGTGCCTGCATATCGACTTTTATGATAAATTTTATGGGCCGATCATACTGATATGGCCACGTTGGTCGTTGGCTTCGTATTGCGTCCAATGGAAAGGGCGCCTACGGACCTGAGAGTGCTATAATCTCTAGTACCGACAGCTAAACTAGCTTATTATAAGCAATGACTGATCAGTAAGCTCATGCAACAGTAGTGTCGCCAATGCGCCTTGGTTGCGCCTGGATATCGACTCTCTTGATAAACTTCGGTAATTGATAATCCCATCTAGCCAACTATCGATGTACCGGTGTCCGAAATACTACAAAACACACATAATCACCGTGTGTTCAACACTCGCAGGCGAATGTGGACAGGTCAATGCTACGTACAAGCAGCTTCCATAGGCCAATGTGATTCGACTGCTCTAAATCTAATTTTTGGTTGTTTAATGAGGTTTGGGCCATTACATTGGGAATGCAATTATTACATTAACATTACTTTTTAAATGTAGGCCTAATCATTACAATTACAGTCTGATATTTAGCAATGCAATGCATTACTATTGCCCATTACATTAAAAGTAATGAATACATAAATACACGTAAGACCCTTTTACAGACATTAAAAAGTTAACCTTATTTTTCTGAAATCGCGCTCGATCTTGAATTTGTATTAACAAAGTTGTCGGTATAAATTGTTTGGTTTTTTTTTTTGCTATTCAATATCACATTAAAGCAAATGCAAATTTTCAAGTGAGGGAATTGTGACAAAAAACTTTTGTTGTATACATTAACTTTTTGGTTTTGACAAATGTATTGAAGCTTGTACTAGCTGGAAATATTGATATGTCATAACATGTAACTGAACAGTAATTTAAATGTAATTGATGATTATATGATTTTTGGAATATAATTAATTACATTTCCATTACTCATTACTTTTGAAATCTTCCATTACTCATTACTTTTGAAATCTTCAAACACTCATTACATAGCCATTACTGCAAAAATGTAATGATTACATTCAATTACCATTGTCCATTACCCAGGCCTTTAACCCCAAAATCTATCAAATAGGACAATTTAGCGTGATTCTATTGCACAAAGAGATAGTTTGTACCCTTAAAGAGTGGCCATCTAGAAAATGGCCGTCATCTTGCATTTTCGAATGGCGAATGGTTTTGTTTTTTGGGGTTTTTTTTGGTTTTTTGTTGGGTTTTTTTTCTAAAGATTGTATGCCCATGTGAAAGATTTCCTTAATAGTATGCAATTATCTTTCTCGGCTAAGAGAATTTCATTTTAAAAATATTTAATAAATATATGTGAGAAGAAATTACAGTGTATTTCCCTGTGCGTATTATGAAATGATGGTATTACCTTTAAAATATAAATAGACTTTCATCCTGTTGGAAAAAAAGTAGTATACAATACTTAAATCAACCCTTTAATATCATTTAGCCTACTTTACTACTGGGCAAATACTATCAATTTACTTCCTTGTTGAACACAAAGTATTATTTACCTAAAGATGGCTACGACGTTAAGTACTCTTGGAATAGGTCTAATGTTGATTTCAACAATATATTGTAAGTTATTTTATCTATATAAATTCATAGACTGCAATTTATAAAGCGATCAAAACAAATATAAATTGGCCAGGATTTATCACACAGCCTCGTTCTTCAAATCTGGATTACTTCCACATTTCTCCGCGAAATGCAAAATGGGCAATTTGAACGATTTGATTAACCAACAAAAGGATCCTCTTTGATAACCCTGTTTTTAGAATTGAAACAGAAATCTATAAAAATTGTGGGAAAAAAAGCAACATGAAAATGCCAAATTGTACATTTTGTAAACACTAAAAGAATTTTAAAACTTCTTTTATATTTAGTTGTTGGTAACAAATATTATAAATAGATTATAATAATCATGTTGGGCCCTGTGCATCATTGGCATAAAACAAAGGGTATTGTGACCTTCACCCTTATAACATTATTGAATATATTTCAGATACCTATGTCAATATTTTGTTAAATCAGTAATGTCGTACATTCACAAAGTAATTCGTATGTTAGTAGACAATCGGGTATTAGCCATTAAATTACATTTATTGTGTGGCATGTTGTTTATTACACACAGTCCTTTCACTCTTTAGATCAAAGGTTATGTCGAGATAAGATCTTTCACGGTTGATATGTATGGCGTTTGTGCACGCCTATATGATCCTTTGTGTGGTTATAATTCACTTAATTCAATAGTATCACTAATCTTAACATTGGTGTAGTATGCTTTATTTGCATAGGGTCCGGGTATTTTTTTCGTTTTAGATTACAGCCTCCCCCCAGCCCCCATCCTTTGAAACTGACAAAGTCTGAAAAATCTATAAGGTCGGAAATACAAAAACTGCAAACTAAATAGTTAAAGATAGATACAGTTCAGTTGGTAGTTGATAAAAATATCGTTACCCCAAGTCCAGATAGAAATTAAGAGCACAATAGTTCCACAGCCTATAAGTTGAAATCACTAAATTCTAATATACTTCCGTTTCTCTCTTTTAAATTGTGAGGGTGGCGTCACACTATCAAAACAGCTGTATTTGGATTAAAGACCTATACCTATTCCAACTTTAACGTAAACGTTCCAATTATCAAACGTTGAATCCTCCGGATACCTTCATTTCCAGAATTGCACTCCCTATTCCGAAAACCTTGATAGAATAACTGCTTTTAACTGAATATTTTTCATATTTGATGTGAAGCGTTAGTGTCACATGTGAGGCCGAAACAGACCGATATTCAGGGTTCTGCGAGCTTTCATTCACGAGTTACCCCACCCCATATATTCCCTATCCCTTACCGAAAAACTTCTGAACGCGATAGAGTCTATAGCCTTTAACGGATTGTTTTTTTTTTTATCAAATTTGGTGTGAAACCTTGGGGTCATGAGTAATCGAAATCTATATTCCATTTCTCTATAAATTGTGACAAGTGTCGTGTAAGAACAGTGTATATCTACTTTTACACTTGGGTATTGTTTCTCGTGGTGTACAGCACACTGTGTTATTTGATTAAATTTTATTGGCTGTGCTGTCTTTACAGTCATTGTCTATCTAATCTCCTAAAATTCGTTTATGTCGCATGGTCTCATGCTTGTACATTATGAAATAAAATACATCAATTTGTGTTCATGTTGTATTCCATTAATAACAAAATAATGTGAAGACATAGGGGGAGCAAAAAGGGCATACATATTTCACCCGATTAGATTTCATTACAAACTTCGAGAAGTATCCATGTCCCAACTGGTAGGGCCTACTGGCTCAGTTTACTTTCAAGATCAGTTATCCTTTTATCAACCATCGCGTGCTTTAAGATCAGTCGAGCAACTACAGCTAGCAGTGCCATCAAAATCAAGAACCAAATATGGAGATCGTGCTTTTCTGCGACGTGGTGTAGTTCTGTGGAACAGACTTCCCATAGACATCAAAAGATCCGAAACATTGAGCACTTTTAAATCACAGCTAAAGACATCAATCTTCAAGCAAATATATGACTAGCGCTCTTGATCAGTTTACTGGAAAGAATTGCGCTCTACAAATTCATAATTTATTATTATTATTATTATTATTATTATAAAGCATTAGAATATAAAGATGCAATGATGGTTGACAGACGTTCAAAATAATGTCCAGTCAAAATTCTCATGTTATTGTACAAACTTTCATCGAAAGATTTTCTTTCTTGGTTTTCTCACTACCCGAAACTAAACAGATTTCAAAGGAAAATAACATAGGTTGGTTTCAAAAAAAGCTTACATTCACACGGTTAATAGTTTGGGTATTAACAACTCTAACTGCGAAAAGATGAACTAGATGTCAATTTATAAAACAACTCTAACTCACATCAGTTCTATATTCTATTCATGCCATTCAGCCCTGCAATACAACCTTCCATTTGTTTACAAATAACTTTTTTGCTAGGAAAATGAGTGCGTTACCTAATGAGCCGTGACCTTGTAATAGTCCGGGAGCTAGGTGGGTTTTCTTCAACATGGAAGGTGCGGAAGGTTTGGGATGCTAGTGGTGTATGGCTGGGTTAGGAGACCCCAGAAACCCAATTCTTAAGTTGTGCCAGTGTTGGGTGTGGTAGGATTAGCAACCCAAATTACCCCAAAAAATTAGTTTATTGAACATGGAAGGTGCAAGTTCCACTTCAGTGTCATTTGATAGAGGCATGTGTCCTGAATTAGGAAATATTACTCAAGAATGGGATTTGTGGTAGAAAGGCCACTTAAGAAAAGGTCAAAGGTCATCAATTAGCAATTTTTCGATTTTACTCTGAACTATTTTTACGTTATCTCATGATCTATTCCAGGTATGTTACACAAAACTACATGTTTTATACTGCTAGGAGCACAAATATGAGATATAAATTAATGAAGTTTTAGAAATAAGTATGAATAATGCTGGTTTGCACCGAATGACCCCTAATTAGAAACTTAATTAACACGAAAGATGCGACATTGGAACAAGGATTAAAATGTAGGGAATGATCATAGGATTCACAAAAACAAACTTAAGAGTTAATATTTTGGTGGTAAATGAACTTAAGAATAGCAGACCAATGCCCATAAAAAAAATCAGTGACAAACAGTAAAATACGACTCGAATGCTAAGTGTACTCGTGATTTCTGATAGTAACAGTGATATATTAATTTCTACCCACTGCCTTCATTTTAGTACTCATTTAAAATATAGATCTATATCATTTTATTGCAGACACCAATCAAGACCCAATCAACCAGAACCTGACTTAGGATAGGCAACTGTTTTCATCAGACGAAGGAATGCCGAAAGCCAGGGTCTGGTTACACCCTAAGGACGACCGAGTTTGAATTTCGTGAAAATCGGCCCAAAATTGACAGACAAAATGGCCGCCCTTCGTTCTCAAATAGCGTAAAAATATGGTATATCAAGGTTGTGGATCCTATGGAGGTCACAATTTTTATCCGATTTTGTTGAAACTTGAAATGTAAGTTTATAACACAAAGATCTTGGTTCTTTTCGATATTTGCCTATATCGAATTGTAATTTCCTGAATTATGGCCCCTGATTGTAGGAAAAATTACTTTTTTTTAGCTTGTTCTCTATCCATCTCTCGAAAAATACCTCTGATAATGACTTCGACATTGCTTCCTCTGATGAAGACAGTTGCCTCTCCTAAGTTAGGTTCTGGTTGATTGGGTCTTGATGTCTGCAATGACATGAAATAGATCTATGTTTTAAATGACTATTAAAATGAAGGAAGTGGGTAGAAATTAATATATCACTGTTACTATCAGAAATCACGAGTACACTTAGCATTCTGGTCGTATTTTACTGTTTGTCACTTATCGTTTATGGGCATTGGTCTGCTGTTCTTAAGTTCATTTACTACCAAAATATTCATTCTTAAGTTTGTGTTTGTGAATCCCATGATCATTCCCTACATTTTACTCCTGGTTCCAATGTAGCACCTTTCATGTTAATTAAGTTTCTAATTAGGAGTCATTCGGTGCAAACCAGCATTATTCTCTTCTTAAGTACACTGACCACCAGACATATCATTTTCTAGTTGATATATAATAATGATTTCTGAAATCATTACGTCTAAATTTGACTTGGTTTCACATTCGCACCTTTCATGTTGATTGAGATTATAGCATACTTATATCTAAAACTTCATTATTTTTATATTTGAGACTATGTCATACTTATAGATATAATTCCATTAATTTTATCTTTATATCTAATACATTTGCTCCATAAAACATGTCCATGTAGTTTTGTGTAACATACCTGGAATAGATCACGCGATAACGGGAAAAAAATTCTGAGTAAAACCGAAAAATTATAAATTGGTGACCTTTGGCCTCTTCTTAAGTGACCTTTCCACCAAAAATCTCATTCTTAAGTTATATTTTCTAATTCAGGCCACATTCCTCTATCAAATGCCACTGAAGTGGAACTTGCACCTTCTATGTTGAATAAACCAGTTTTGGGGGGTACTATGGGTGACTCCACCTACCACACCCACCACTGGTGCAACTTAAGAATTGGGTTTCTGGGATCTCCTAACCAAGCCGTACACCACTAGCATCCCAACCCTTCCGCACCTTCCATGTTGAAAAAAACCCACTTAGCCCCCGGACTATAATGGCGTGTTACGATTTTCAGAGATACGTCTTCGCAGGAAACGTATCTCTTATGTTCAGAATGAGTTTAATATTTAAGTGTAATATTGTCTGCAGGTACACAGCTTGGTTATAACAACAGTTTAACATGTAACTTTTATATTATTTAGATAGGAAGTTCGATTATAACAACAGTTTTACAAGTAACTGTTGTACGTAGTACGTTTGGTTACACAACAGTTTAACACGTAACTGTTATTATATTTGTAGGTAGTACGTTTGGTTATAACAACAGTTTAACCTGTAACTGTGAAGAAAGTTGTCAAGATTCTGGTATATGTAGTACTGGAGGATGTAAACAAGGATGGTCTGGTCCTACTTGTCAAAAAGGTTTGTATATTTGCTATTATATAACTACAAACAATATCATATGCATACGGAATAGGTTAGCATTAGTAAAAAGGTCATGTGGACATTGATAGAGATATATTTAAGCGGGATAATCGCGTCTAAAGCCTAGATCCATTTTGATATTGGCCACTCGTTTACTCAGGTTCTCCCATTTTGGTGGCGGCAAACAGTGTCTACGGTCTGTCTACTTTGACTCAACCGCGTAGCCTCGACAGTTGCAGGTACTACTGCGGTTATATCACGGTCTTTGTAAAGGTTTGACTACAGTTTCACCACGGTTTGACAAGGTTTGGCTACAGTATCACCACGGTTTGTCAAGCCAATACTTGACAATAGCATCACCACGAGTTGCCAAGGTTTGGCTACAGTATCACCATTATTTGTCAAGGCAAGGTTTGACTACAGCACCACCACAGTTTGTCATGGTTTGGCTATATCACTGTCTGCCACCATGACCCTTTGCTTGTAAAGATTCGATTACGTGTGTCACCGCGGTTTTTTAAGGCTTGGCTACAGCATCACCACAGTTTGTCAAGGCAAGGTTTGGCAACAGCATCACCACGGTTTGTCAAGGTTTGATTACGGTTTGTCACCCTTCGCCAAGGAGACACTACGGGCTTCCACGGTTTCTCCACGGGTCGTCACGTAATTTAGTACATGTATGAGTTACCGTTGTCCTATCTTGATAAACTATGGTCTCTGTCATGACAGCCTCACAGTGACTGACGACAGTGCAACGGTTATCCGCGGATGGCCCTAGTTCCCCCCAATTTTATTACGGTCCTGCCTCCGGTCACAACGATTTAAACGGATTTGCTCACCGTAGCAGCATTGGGGTCAAATACCGAGAAGGTGTTACTAGCGCTTTATTTATAATATAACTGAAACATGATTGCCTCTTATTGGGGAGCCACGGTGGCTAGGTTGTTAAGACGCTGGCTGGCTAGCCTGGAGGTCGGGTGTTCGAGAAAGTTCATCGGAATTTTCCGACGTGGTTTCCCCTTGTCAGTGGTGCAGAACGGAGGGCCTGGCAAGGACAGTTGTCTAGTCCTTCGGATGAGACGAAAAACCGAGGTCTGGTGTATATATTGGAATGCACGTAAAAGATCCCCTGACAGATTGAATAGGCGATAGTGCCGATGCCCGGGCAAAATTTCCCTCATAGCACACTGTATGGCGTATGCCTGTCTTCATTAGCCCAGTATAGGAGCAGAACAGTAGGACGTTAAACCCTATTTAATCATCATCATCCTCTTACTGACCAGCTACAAGCAAACTATAAACGTCATTATATTGTTAGGGTTGTTTTTTTTGAAATTATCATAAAAGATTTATTGTCATGAATATGTTGGATTGTTGTGTCCTGACTTATTAGTTTTTAATGTCATGAAGAACCTTAAATGTATTTGCTAACTATATACTTTCAGAAAATGTAGCTCTCCATAAACCAGCTAACCAGAGTTCTTATTATAAATCATACTGGCCATCTTCACGAGGTGTTGATGGGGATATAAATACGTTTATTGATATGATGGCATCTAAACAAGGTTGGTGGCTGGTTGATTTACTACAAAATTATCCAATAACAGATATCACTTTATATCACAGAAACAAATGTAAGTATACATTTGTTATAATTATATATATAATAACATGGATAGATAAATCTGTGTAAGTATACATTCTGTTATAATATAAAATTTACATAAATGAATCCGTGTAAGCAAACATTCTGTTATAATTATATATAAAATATATAATTATATAGTTATGATTCAGTTATAACTATATATGTAATGAATTAAATAAATAAATCCGGTTAGTCCTTCATGTTATTGATATTATCAATATAAAATATATATATATATTATATATATATTGAAACAAATGTTTCAATGCATAGTGAAACCTCAGTTGCGCCCAGAAAATCCTAAACGGTTGGTTAAAGACCATATAAACATACGGGAATTTAACAAAATGTCAAATTAGTCCGTTAAATGCAGTATAACGCCATATAGACATATAATGACACACTATGAAAACCGGTACATTTATGTAATAAAACATTGAAACTGTTGGCTCTATTCCCGTAATTGGGCTTATCGGAACATGACACTGAATAGTCTTTAGTACATAAAAAGATACACCTGAAATAACAATGACGAAATATGAACTGTTTAGGATTTATTATTACGCCATGTCTTTTTATGGATGTAAGCTTGCTATTGTAAACCGCACTGAAAATATTAGCATGATAGTTCATGAACACGGTTCCTTTTGGGACGAGAGAAAATTACTTATAGAGCTTTAAATGATCATTCCCAGGAAGACGTGGCGTCATACACGGTCTATATTGCGCACAGTTATATTATTGCAGGGGCTCTGTTAATAAGCTTGTGGAACAACGATCTTTTGCCAATGCCATGGATACTGGGTGCTGTATGTGTTATAACAGCCGCTAAACGAGTGAAGAAAAAAGATTTGGAAAGATACTCAAGATCCCAGAAGTTTCTTGAGACAAACTATCAAATATTTAGAACTCTGTATGTCGGAACGAAATAAAATCATTTGCACGGGTGTTTGCATTATACAGCAGCAGTATCAGAAGATACCGTGGAATACAACTCTGCCACTTCATTAGCTGCCCTTACTATGCCGACATCCGCATCTGCAGATGCATATACAGCATTGCAACCTTTTGTTAACTCAAATTCATCACATAAAGCAGCAACCAAGTTTAATGAATGCTGCAGGCCTTTTCTAGACATTCTACGAATGTATAATTGTAAATCTAATGCAAATTATAACGCTGTATAGCCCAGCAAACTGATATTGGTGCTTATTTTAGCAAACGTTTTCTCGGTTAATGAAATGCAACTTAGATTACAGCACGCTTTATTCTATGTAGAGAAAATTGGTAAATGATTCCTTACACATCTACTTTCGTAAGCGACCATTCAACACCCCTGGGCATCAGGCATCTATGAATACCATTTCATGTGAAAGACTGATCCCGGTAACCTAAGGATTGTCAGTTTCATTTGTTTAAGGAAAATGACTTTTCAGTATACAAAACTCTACCATAAACCATCCCTGTGATGTTCGGGTTTAGATCTTCCTTAACAACTTTTTAAGAAAATTGAAAAGCATGTTAATTTTAAATTTTGAATTTAATCCTAATCCTAATAGGCAATACAGTTTAAAAAGAAAAACAAGGTGATGTATTCCATCAACATGGCCATGGAAATAACTTGCGTACGTCTATTCCGAATTTTATGAAGATGTTTAAATCATTTTCGGGAATGATTATACTTATAGAATACATAATGACAATAATAAACAATAAACTTTATTTAATTGTAAATAATTTCTTTATATCTATTTATTTCAACAACGCTTTCACTGTGTTTTTACAAATACTCCCTTTCAATAGCTTGCATGATTATCACTCCATGCATTTTAACAGAAAATGGTCGACATATAGTGTCATATAATTCTATAAGAGATGGCTGCACCAATTCAGAGAACCGGTAAACATAATGTCATCTGTGTTTGTGTTATAATGTGTTTTGTTTTGTTACTTCAGTGTTACACAGGTTAAGAGGGTTTTATGTATATATTATTAATGAAGATTTAGTATCAACTTTATGTTATCATCATACCAATGAAACTTTAACATTTGTATATAAGATACGATGTAATAGCACTGGTCGTTATGTCAATATAACTAGTGATACCAACAAAGCAATTCTAAATTTAAGCGAAGTGGAAATATACGGTAACTATAAATTCTATTTAATAAACTATCTATTTATTAGCTTTAATTAAAGTAACATTCATTGATGATGTTTCTTATAATTCTAAACAACTAAAACTTTGGTACTGAATTGTCGGGTGGGGAGTGTGGTCAATAACACAAAATCATAAACCTAAACCTTTAGATTTCTTGTAATTACATTTAAAATAAACAAAACGCCGAAAGTCTAATTATCTACAATTTATTGACGTGGATATTATATGCCACATTATGGTGTTCTTTATAATTTATTTGGTTTTAGTCTGTTCAGCTGGTACATATGGTGCAAACTGTACGGAATTCTGCCATTGTTCTCAGTACACACGATGTGATGACATCACCGGGTATTGTAAAGATGGATGTTTACCAAGATGGCATGGTAACAGCTGTAATAAAAGTAAGAATAAAACATGTAAATTGTAGAATGGACCGGAGTTTAAAATCTTATAAATATAAAACGAAAACTAAGATGACCTATTAGTATTAGAATACACATAAATTAATATGGATTATTAATTATCCTATAATTGAAGTCATACTGTTTGACACTGTATATATGTCCCATTTCCATTATTTTAAATTGGGTATTAAGGAAAATTTTATTGACTGCCTGAAACCATTTGTGTATATGTCAAATTTCTATACTTAAAGGTTGTTCTGATACAAACAGCTATGGTGATGGGTGTAAATTTGATTGTGATAAGAGAAAATGTAATGGAACATCAGATTGTGATCAGGTGACTGGAACATGTTTATATGGTTGCCAAGACGGATGGGAAAGTCAAGATTGTACAAGAGGTAAACATAATTACATCCAATGTATTCATTAACATACTAATTTCCATGATATTTTTCGTGTAAGAAGTGTTTATGTTGGTGGGCAATATTTTGGATACATTTGACGAAGTCAGTATAATCATAATGTTTCATCTAATTCAAAATAATTACGACCCAGAATCGAATATTTATGTATTAGTTAAAGTAAACAACAACCATTGAACGTTTAGTAATTGTATGGCCTACATATTATGGACATAAAGGCCCACTTTTAAGAATATGCGTTTCATTTGGGACCATCCGGTTGAATATTATTACGAACTTGAGGGATTTAATTTAAAGAGATAAAACGAACTGTGTGTAACTTAACTCCAATTAAATGTATGTATATCCACTCGATAGAAGGGGGTGCGTTTGTTTTAGCCTCGGTTATCCACAATATCTTGAAATATTTTTATACGTCCACATTTCAGTGTTGGGGTGTTTTGTCATCACCCTGTCCCTCGGTCGGCCAACAATTGCCCTGTGAAAGTGATAGGGGCGAAAGACTTCGACAGACTTTTTTTTTTCAAATTTCATTTGAAACATTGGGATCATGAGCTGAGGAATCCTATCGATATTAACCGTTTCACGACTTTAGATTCGAGAGTCACCCCCACATCCCCTCCCTTTGCCGAAAATCATGTAAACACCATAGAGACTACATTTCTTAAAGGATTGTTTTCAAATTTGTTGCGAAGCATTGTGGTCACCAGAGAATATCCAGTTGATATTCATTGTCCCGTGAACTTCTATTCAGCTTCCGTCCCACCCAATGTTCTCGTGTTAAAGACTACAAATCTTAACACATATGATTTTTTAAATAAGTTATGTGTGAATCATTAGTACTGTGAGACGATTAACCCTATTTAAGCATTGGCATTGGAATCAGAAAGGATATATCCTGTTGATTTCCATCAAAGATTATCTATTACAAGAAAATCTTGTAAACTCAATAGATCATATTACATTTTGTCAACATCTAAGAATTCCTTTCGCTCATGCTCAGTCTTAGCGCCATTGTTTACGTTCACCACAATAATCTTAGTTGCAACAACCTGTGAGTTACTTCCTCGATTGGTCGATAAAAAATAATACAAGTATCAATGGCGGATAAATTGACTATGTGTCTTCCCCGGAAATGAACCCAGGGTATAGTGGAGTAGAATTCACATAATTTCATAGTAATATACCGGTATGGAAATACATGCATATCTGGTGATATTAAAAACAACTAATAAATTAATATGTATCTATGGTAGTGCAAATTCATGAAGCCACGACAGTTGCTACTTCAGAAAACTATGGGTGAATTTCAGGAGGAAAGGAAATGGTCTGAGATTAAGCTTGACAAATATTGTTGACGAAATAACTCGTGCAATATATATCTTTGGGGGGGGGGGGCAGACTGTTGTTTGACAGTTCCCTATTCATCCCATAACCCAAAATGGCGACCGAAATAAACACCGAGACATAGGGCATCGTTTGTTTATGCTACATAAGCCACTCCTCGTGGTTCCTCTTGATATTCGATGATTTTGTTGTTGTATTTTAGTGTGTTCACAAGGGAATTATGGTAAAAGCTGTCAAAAACTGTGTTCTGATAGAAACTGTAAATCAAGTGATTCAACTTGTGATCACGTGAATGGAACTTGTGTTGGTGGTTGTAAAGCTGGCTGGACATCACATGATTGTACTCTAGGTAATACAACTTGGATTTTTCTTGTTTGTATCAGAAACTATCATCATTACTTGATTTATTATGATGAAACAACATATTTCATAACTGTAATAATAAGAATTAAACCCTCAATATGAGCATTTGAATTCTCTACTCGTAATGGTTATCAGCAACGTTTTGGTTCTTTGAAGTACGTATTGCAATTATACCAAATGCACCCAAACTTCAGTAATATATTTATAATCCTGTGCAAAAAAAATCACATTCAATAAAAGAAACCAATCCACCTATTGTAGTAATTCGAAGAACCCCGATTTCCATTTCTTTTGGATTCCAGACCCTTTTCGAATCGGCATATTCATTATTTTAGATTGTGAAATTGGTTTTTATGGCAATTGTCAAAATCGAGACGCAGATCCAAGTAGGAAGCGTAATTGTCACTGTCAGTAGTGTTTTTAATTTCGAGCTTATGAAACTAATACTAAAACTTTATTACACCTTTGAATAAAACAAATTCTATAAATCAGGTCTGAAATACACTCTACGTGTGCTACAAGATTTGAAATTACTTTTTGTTGGTGGAAAATGAACATGAATGCAATATTTGATTAATAAAGAGCTTGTCCATGCATCGAGTGTTTAAGTCAAATCATAATAATTATTTGTAATATAGATAGATGGTGCAGCCTGTAGAATTGCATCCTCGGTATCCCCAGTGATATCGTTCCATTCTACTCCACCATACTCAGGGGTCATTAATGGGGTTTCACGAATTCAAACGAACCAATTAAAAAACAGTTTTTTCATACCAGTCTTAGCGCCATTGTTTACGTTCACCACAATAATCTTATAATAACATGTGATTTACTTCCTCGATTGGTCGATAAAAAATAACACAAATATCAATTGCGAATAGATTGACTATGTGTCGTGTCTCACCCGTAAATGAACCCAGGGTATAGTGGAGTAGAATTCACATAATTTCATAGTAATATACCGGTATGGGAATACATGCATATCTGGTGATATAAAAATCAACTAATAAATTAATTTGTATCTATGGTAGTGCAAATTCATGAAGCCACGACGGTTGCTACTTCAGAAAACTATGGGTGAATTTCAGGAGGAAAGGAAATGGTCTGAGATTAAGCTTGACAAATATTGTGTAATATATTTGGGGGGGGGGGGCAGACTGTTGTTTGACAGTTCCCTATCCATCCCATAACCCAAAATGGCGACCGAAATTGGCGAGAAAAATAATCTGTCAATATCTGCAAAAATATGAACATGTGGTGTGTTGTTTCATGAGTTTCTGGATATGCGGAACACGAATATGTCATTTTCAAGCTGATGGACCTAATGTGAAATGCGATGGCATACAATAAGAGTTTCATCTATCATCATGCACTTTATAATACTATATTCCGACGGATGACTCACGTGTCCGAGCCTGAGTATTTAGAGTCCACTCAGATTGTTGTGTAAACACCGAGACATAGGGCATCGTTTGTTTATGCTACATAAGCCACTCCTCGTGGTTCCTCTTGATATTCGATGATTTTGTTGTTGTATTTTAGTGTGTTCACAAGGGAATTATGGTAAAAGCTGTCAAAAACTGTGTTCTGATAGAAACTGTAAATCAAGTGATTCAACTTGTGATCACGTGAATGGAACTTGTGTTGGTGGTTGTAAAGCTGGCTGGACATCACATGATTGTACTCTAGGTAATACAACTTGGATTTTTCTTGTTTGTATCAGAAACTATCATCATTACTTGATTTATTATGATGAAACAACATATTTCAGAACTGTAATAATAAGAATTAAACCCTCAATATGAGCATTTGAATTCTCTACTCGTAATGGTTATCAGCAACGTTTTGGTTCTTTGAAGAAGTACGTATTGCAATTATACCAAATGCACCCAAACTTCAGTTAATATATTTATAATCCTGTGCAAAAAAAATCACATTCAATAAAAGAAACCAATCCACCTATTGTAGTAATTCGAAGAACCCCGATTTCCATTTCTTTCGGATTCCAGACCCTTTTCGGATCGGCATATTCATTATTTTAGATTGTGAAATTGGTTTTTATGGTGATGGTTGTGTTTATAAATGTTCAGAGAGAAAATGTCTGAATGTTACGTCATCATGTGACCATATTAGTGGCGAGTGTGATAAAGGCTGTGAAGAAGGGTATGAATGTATGGTTAACCAATACACAAGGGATATTCTATGAACAAATCAATATTTGGTTCATTAATCTCCATCTATTAATTACTTAAAATAATATAAACACGTTACTGTATTTTCTACGATATCAAATCTGGGAAAGCGCATGTTAAAACAATAAAGGCAAGAAATAAAGCAATTACTGCCAATCCCAATTATCAATTTGAACACGTCATCTGTGTCGACGAGACCGGATTCATTTAATAAAACATTCATTTTTAAAAAGTTATTGAAAGCTTTGCAATTAATCCATGTACACTAAAAAATGTTTTCGAAAATACCAACCCTTATGGCAGTTTGGATGCATGTAGTGATATCTGACATATAATAATGTTCTTAATTTTTTTTTTTTTTTACTCTGTAGCTGAAAAACAACATGACGGAATGTCACTTCCTGTAGAAATTATAGCTCCAGCTGCTACATGTGTTGTTGTACTCCTATTGGTTATTTTTATTATTACTGTTCTCTTAATCAGGTACCTAGTTATATATGTATACATGACATGTACGTCACGGGAAATATAGGTAACAGGGGGCTTGTTTTGGGAGTTAGTCTTAAACGGCGAAAGCAACTATTTCTGACATGATTATGTTCACAGCGCCACCAAGGTCAATAACCATGTGAATGTTTGTAGATTGATGTTTTGATTCAAGTTCGGTTGAGATCATACGGGTACCGAAATTTAAAGGCTATGGCGTTCACATGCTATTTCATGGGTAATTGAATTTGAACACTTCCGACATTTCATGGATATACAGTCATATGTCAGTCAATCGGACGATGGATTTAAGATGGTGGTCCGACGGGCGGACAGATTTGCCAACAATAACTCCACATCTCGTACCATAATCATGTACCATATAGTTACTCGATAAATTTTATTTTGGTCAATTCCGATCTACTTAAGTGTTGTGTCTTTTAGATCTTAAGAATGGAATTTTGACTATAGTTTGTAACACTATCTTATACTGCAAAATTTTATATTAATTGTAGACGAAGACGTAGACGCACCGGTAGTCAGACTAAAGACGTGGATGGTGTCAATATTGCAGATACTACAAATCCAAGATTAGCGATTGTTCAGCCAACAAGACGTCCGCGAGAAAAGGATTATGAAGGTTGAATTTGCTTATAACTTAGACAGCGATCAATGTGGTGTAAACCCCTATTAAATAATATTAGCCAGATACACAAAACCAGTGATTTAGTATTATGTTTGAGGTTGTTGGTCTGTTTTATCCTCTACATGTACTTCTGAAATCTGGACCTAGGGGACAGAGACATGCATGAGGCAGGGTGTGGTCATTCTTCCTAGTACGCATGGTGCCACTGTTCACAAAATTAAAATCTGTTTTTCTTTTTTGCATATTTTTTTCAACTTTATCTATTATGCATATTTTTTTGTTTTTATTGTGCATATTTATTCTGTTTAGAACATCATAACATACGAGTATATGCTACCATAAATGATGATGAGCTTGAGTTGCCAGCAAATAAAGTAACTAACTTTGACAAAGAAATTGACCCTGTTACGAGCGCCAACCATTATGAAACAGTATCAATAGACGATGATGACAAATCTCTAGCGTCAATGGACACATATATTCCAACAGAAGTTCAAGCTGAAAGGTCATCAGATCCACCAATAGAATCAGAAGACTCTAATTATTATAATCTGCTCAATATTAATACCGATCTAAAATTAGATCAGTTTGAATCATTCGTCATTAAAACAAAAGATGTCAACGGATTTAAACATATTTTTTTGGTATGTTAAATTCTGCTTGCTTGCTGCAATATTCCTTACCTGATAGCTGTTGTTTTGTTAATTTGGAGCTGGGGCGAAATTATCAGAAAGTTTTAAATTATGTTCTGTTAGGTTGTTTTTTGGTTGTTTTCTTTTCGGGGGGGGGGGGGTATATTATTATTATTCTTTTTTTTTAATTGTGAAAAATTCATAATTCACGAAATGATAAAATGTCGCGTGTGTTACGACTTTTCTGTTACCAACATACATATTTATTTCAGTTTTTGCCAAATGACTTTACTGCTAGCTATGATATATCACAGAAACCTGAAAACAGATCTAAGAACCGATTTCGTGGATATTATCCTTGTGAGTTTTAAATAGTCTAATCTAAGACTGTCATTAAATAGTCTTATGTTCATTATTGCAAAATGAGTAAATTTAATATTAGATAATTTCTTTCGAATACATTTCAGCAATATCATAAGAACTTTAGTCAGTCTAACACTACCTTTATTATTTCATGCTTTTGACTTTAAAGTCTTGATATTTTATTCATTTATCAAATTCTTTCTGTATATTGTAATAGATGATTACAGTCGAGTTGTACTCCAAAAATCCAAAACAGATCCACATTCTGATTACATTAATGCCAACTACATTGATGTAAGTATGATATTCGCAAAAATAGTTATTAACCAATATTTAAATACAATAATACACATTCGAAAATCCATTTCATATAGAAACTATCTTTATTATCTCTCAATATAAATAATTGACCCGTCGCCATTAGCCCAGTCGGGGCAGAACATTTTATTTATATTGATCGGAATATAATACCAGATAGTGGCAATATGTTCATTTGTTTTATCTTTAAACCAGTCCAAAAATAAAGACGTATCGGCAAGTGTTCTATTATCGTTTCCATGCACATGTTTCAAAATGTCGCACCATTTAAAGGAGCTAAATCTATATTCGTTGGCACCTAGAAATCGACACAAATGGGTCGCAACGCATATAAAAATGTATTATGAATGTATATTATACATTCATAGTACATTTTTATATAATACATTTTTATATGCGTTGCTACCATATTATGAACTGATTAACATTCAATCGTTTCTGTTTTTATTGTAATTTCTGATCAGTTATGTTCGGCGAAATACGCTAATAGATTCTCCTGTGGGGTATGTTTAGCCTCGTTCATCAAGTCGTCCATTACAATTGGCGCTCGAAAGCAAATTGGCACGCGATTCATGTGCCAATTTTAAAATTTTCATTTTGTCTCAAATATTGGATATCAGAATCCCATCTTTTCACGGTAAGATAACAACATTAAGGTTGATTTAATTTGACCAATAAGTCGTGTTTGCAATGTCGAAGACAGTGGATGATATTGAGTTAGCGACTTGTATACTTTAATAAACCAGTGATGATATTTCATTTGGGTGTATAATGTGCTTAATCACTACTTGCATCTCGTAGATTATGACCCGATCATAAAATGCGGTAATAATTCATCGTATGAATTTGCTTCCAGGGCTATAAGCAATCGAAGGCCTATATAGCAGCACAAGGTAAGGATAACATAACAGTTTCAAGTTTTGTTTATTAACTAAATACTTTATTATGTTTATGTACAGTGATGGTTAATGCATTATTCAAGCGCTAAATCTGCCTAACGCATATCGTTTGACCTCATTAATTAGACATTTATTTACGCGCCAGGCCCATAATCAACTCTCTAGATCTTCGGATGATTTTGATTTTTAACAGATTTAAATACGACTGACAGTTAATGATTTAATTTAAAAATGGATAATCTAGACTTTGTTTTTATCATAACAACGGTAGCAATAACAATCGAGACTACACTGTTCTGCAAACGACGATAACTCCGTTCAGGATGTAGTAATTTGACCGAAATTTTCAACATATTCCCTTTTCATTATTGATTGTTTAACTATACTATAGCGAGAACTGTCAGTTCTTTATCTAATCTAAAATAATTCATTATTAATATCGGCCATTTTAAAGCATTACTTTGCATCGAGAAGAAACTATAATAAACCAATATATTGAAGCCATGGTGCTTATTTCTCTGCAGGTGCTACCAAAGTTACAATATACGATTTTGTAAGAATGATATGGGAACAGAAGTGTGATAAAGTTGTCATGTTGACTAATGTACAAGAACAGGGAAAAGTAAGCACTGACAAAACAATTGTTTTAGTGTAATTTTAAAACATTGATTATAATGAGTTCACGGGATTATTATAAAACTTGAATATTTGATAAAGTCTGGTAAATTATACAGTGGTAGAGTATGATTGTATTGAATATATACGCCTTAACATATACTCTTCCCACATAAGGCGTGTGAAATATTCAATTAGTTGCACATATTTACCTGTTGTAGGGTTCACGGAAAACTCATATATTTTAATCTATTACGGAAAACTCTATTTTCTTCAGATGCAATTAATACGACGTCCTTATGAGAAAGACATTATCGCATGATTTAGAATAGTCCTCATGTGAGATGCATGAAAACTTAAATACATGTACCTCCTAATCACATATATTGTTGCAATTCCATTTCTAATTTCGGGAATCTGTTTTTAAGACACGGATATCTTTTTTTAAGCACAGGGTAAATTGACATTGTTTTGGGCTAATTACACACAATATATACATTTCTAAGTTATATAAATTGTTCATATGAAGAATGTTCATCTTGCCTTGTATTCTCAGATCAAATGTGAACAGTACTGGCCAGAAAAAGGATCTCAAAAATTTGGAGAAATAAATCTGACATTAAATGAGGAAAGAGCGCGAGCTGACTTCACTGTACGCTGTATAACTATGAGTAAGGTAATATTGAAATGTTGGTTTATTATTCTTTTTAGAATAAATATTACATTATATGCAATCATATATATTTCTGCTAATTATCACCAGAGGTAATATGAAGCTATTTGTGTCCTTTCTTTCCAAATTATACTTTTTCAAACTAATTAACTTCTTGTCATTGTCAGCGAAGACAAAGAAATATGGGATTTAAAAAATATCGTACGGTATATAAATGATAAATGGTTTACGAGAATAGATAAGTACATAAGTGCAGAATCTTCATGAACGTCAAATTACCACTAGAAATATTATCCCACTCATGATCCCATTGCCGTGACTTGTATTAGAAAACTTCTACATGAAGAAAAATACATTTAGACTTGCTTTTGATTGCCAGGGTACTGAAACACACAAGTTTCACCACTTCCATTATACAAGCTGGCCTGATCATGATGTTCCTAATGTCAGTGATTTGTTAGATTTTCTCTACATGGTTAATAAACATAAACCTAATTCAAATAAACCACAGATTGTTCATTGTAGGTACGTACATAATTATCTTCTATATACACAATTACAGCTATAGATTATATTATTATACAGTGCTTGTAGAACAGGATAATATTATAGTCATAGATTATATTATTAGTACTGGTGTTGGTAGATCTAGAACATTGCTATCTATTGGTTAATTACAGTACTGATAGAACAGGAACATGTATCTATATATTATATAATTATATTATAGTACTGATGTTGGTAAAACAGGAACACATATATATCTATAGATTATATTATTATATTACAGTGCTGGTGTTGGTAGAACGGGGACATATATAGCTATAGATTGTGGATTAAAACAAGGAAAAGAGACAGGAAGCTTTGATGTTATTGAATTTACTAAAACAATGAGAAATCAGAGGAAGGGTATGATACAAACAGCGGTAAGTGCAATGCTACCGTTTTATAACACATTAGATTTTAAAGTTATTATTTTATATTTTGTTAAATATATTTCCGTTCATTTATTTTCAATTTATATTTATTTTTGGTATATATTTATTCTTGATTACTTCTAGGGCCAGTTTCAATTTGTGTTCGAGGCGTTAACCCAAGGATTTAAATATGGCGATACTAGATCAAACAAGGCAGTCTATGAATCAAAATTCGATTTTAAACAAGAACCTATGCAGGATGGAACATTGTCTCTAAAAACACAATATGAATACTTAAGACAAATTAAACCCGAGACAAGTAAGTTGTGGTTGATTTGATTATCAGCTTTTCTAAATATTGTTAATTATAAAAATTTCACTAAACTAATATTTGGCTTCACCGTTATGATAGATTATTTGAAACCACATTCTTATATCCATATTCTTATATCCATATAATATAATCAATATTCTTGTATCCATATAATATAATCAATATTCTTATATCCATATAATATAATCAATATTCTTATATCCATAATATTGTTATATCGATAAATAATCAATATTCTTATATTGCTAGATTGACTTATTGGAATTATGTTCAGCTGCGGTTTTGTTTACTATTCTTGATTTCTACTTTCAGAGAGCACAGATTCCTTGGACAGTCATCCTCAATCATTACCAGTTTCATTTTCCGTAAGATCAAACGGCTTTTATTTTCTATGTAATTCATATTATTACTGGAAAACGTCTTGATTAATAAAGCTACATTATCTTGAAGAGGAATAGAATTTTGAAAGAAATATTAGGTCATTTTGAGACAAACGTATGTAAATTTTAATATAATAATATACTTACGAGTAGACGTCTTTAGCAATCGCGGTTGAAGTAGAGAAGTTAGGGAAACAACTAGATTAGACAGACGATGACTTCATAGACCCCCAGCCCCTTTAATACCCCACCCCCTGCCCAATCCCTACGACAGAAACGGAGAGTTAGTATGATTTTTTTTTCAGTCTAGAACAAATCTGAATGGTTATATTGTGGCTGCTCTAAATGGATATAATACAGAATCAATATGGCAGCTGATACAAAATAAACAGTGTTCTGTTGTTGTGGCTTTACTGAATAGTGAGGTAATCAGTCCTTGATTTACTATCTTATATTAATGTAGATTGTGAAATTTTGTGTATAGGTTTCGCCTATGGGTCGGAAATGCCCGTTTCTGTTGTTTTGACACTTAAGGTTATTGGCGAAAGATGTGTCAATTGTGTGCATCCTTTATACTTTCATTTAGTCTTTAATAAAGCGCGAATTCAGCTTTCTTCAAAAGAAGAAAAAATCATTTTGTTATAAATACTTATTGGCGTTGATGGGTTCTAAAACTCATCAGTAATTGTCCCAGACTAGATTGGATATTTATTATTTCTGTGAGCTCCATTATACTTCGAATAACGATAAATAAAACCACCACCGATTTTTTTTTCTCAGAATGAAGTAACTATATGTCCAGAAGTTGGTATAGAAGACACATAGTCAACTGCCCATGGGAAATGTCTACTTTATATGCTTAGTTCTTTGTTTGTTGTTTTGATAGAGTGATGCAGGACGGAGGGGCTGACAAGGAAAGCTGTCTAGTCGTTCGGATGGGACGAAAAACCGAGGTCCCGTTTACACATTGGCGTGCACGTAAAAGATCCCTTGGCAGTTGGAATTCGATATAAGAGTAGGCCGTAGTGCCGCTGTCCGGGCAAAATTTCCCTCATAGCACACTGTATGGCGTATGCCCGTCTTCATTAGCCCAGGTTAGGACCAGAACAGCAGGACGTTAAACCCCATTTCATTTCATTTCATTTCATTTGTTTTGATAGTCGTCATTCATAGTTAAATTGACAAAAGCTAAAATTTGAGTCCATAAAAACCTCAGTGTTGTGCCTTATTTACGTTTCAGAATGAAGTGGCTATATGTCCAGAAGCTGGTACAGAAGAAACTTTTGGGTCATTAAAACTTGAAAGTAAAACTGATGTCGGTATATCAGAGGATTTAAACATAATCTGTGTTTCAACTTGTCAAGAAGTACGTATATTAATTAGTAATAAATATATATGTTAATATGGATGAAATGCAACGTTGATGTGTACTGCGTCTAGTGGAGATAGATTCAATGAACGTTGAAGTTTCGTTTTCTATCATGACCCCGATGATCACATCATATTTTTAAATCTATAATATGACATTAATTATTTACTATAGAATATTATGAATTCTCAAATTTCTTTTATTCAAGGGAGCTGACGCAAAATCTGTTCAAGTATTAATAATGAATATTCGTGACTCAAGGCTGTTTTTACCATTGGCTAAACAGATGAAAGAGTTGATTGAACAGATAGATATTCAACATTGTGACGCTAATCACCCGATTGCTGTCTTCTCTAAGTAAGTGGAATGTTACTTGTCCTTACTAACATACTGATCTCAGAAATCTGAAGTCGTCTTTAAGACGTTTTAGTATTTTCATGGCTGTCGTTTATTTTCAGTGAACCTTCTGTTGGTCAATTATTCTGTGTAATAAGAAATATCATACAGAGAATAAAACTGGACAATGAAGTTGAGATATTTGAAAATGTTAGAAAAATGCATCAACAGATCTCTTGCTTGGTAAAATCGGAGGTGAGATATTACAGCCTGTGTTAACCTTTACCTTCATGGTTTGGCTTGTAATTGACTTCTTCATTTCTTACGACCCAGATCTTGATATAAATCGGTTCTGAATCAAATATAGTTCGTACGCTCATTGAATGTAAGGAAACCCGAACAGTCAACTAACTTGGTTTTCGGATGTTCTTAATATATACATAAAAATAAACACCCTATTTTTCATCGATATAAAACTCAAAGTATGGCATTCTAAACAAATTTAAAGTAATTGTTCACACCCTTTTAAAAACTGCTTGCAATAAATAGTATGTTTAAAGCTCCCGGAGTAAGGAAATCAGAACAAGCAAATAACTTGGTTTCCGGATGTACTGAATTCATATATATAAAAACTAAAAGTATGGCATTCTAAACAAATTCGGGAGCCACGATGGCTCAGTGACTAAGACGCTGGCTCGCTAGCCTAGAGGGCGCGGGTTCGCTTCCGGTGTTGACCGAGAACGTTCATCGTGATTTTCCGGCGTGGTTTCCGATTGTCAGTGGTGCAGGACAGAGGGCCTGAGAACCGTCTACACATTGGTGTGCACGTAAAAGATCTCTTGACAGTTGGAATTCAAAAGAAGAGTAGTCCGTAGCGCAACTATCCGGGCAAAATTTCCCTCATAGCACACTATATGACGTATGCCCGTCTTCATTAGCCCAGTCGGAGCTGATCAGTAGGACGTTAAACCACATTTCATTTCATTTTTTCTAAACAAATTTAAAGTAATTGTTTAGGCCCTTTCTTAATAACTACTTGCAATAAATAGTGTGTAAAACCTCCTGCAGTATTGGGTTTTAATATGATAATTTTTCTTGTTGAATTTCAGGATGAGTATCTCAGCTTACACAGATTTGCAGCAGAATACGTGAAATCATCTAGTGTATATGCTAATTTATAGAATATATATTAATATTCTGATTACTGTTACATCATAACATACGTAGAAAACAACCTAGTCGATATAACACTCGGTAGTTACTTATTGATATAGATAACAGGCATAGTTTTTCATAGCACTATACGTTATTGTATTATACTTAATAGCATTATATTTTTACTTAAGTTTCGACACAAATTCACGTATTTTGTATAAAGAACGAAAATCGATAACTTATTTTTTATTATACAAACACATTGCAGCGTAGGCGTATTTTGTTGGCACGCTGTCCACCACTCCGTCTGTCCGTCCATCAGTCCGCGTGTGATGGCGGCGGTTTTTAGCGGATTCTTGGTGCCAAGAACCCCCCCCCCCCCGCCCCTTTCCGTTTAACCTTCTTAACGCGATTCAGGTTTTAGTTTTTAACAGATGGGTTTTTTTTTTCAAATTTGGTGTGAGAGGAAGAACTCTATCGTCTTTCAACGTTCGGTGACTTTCGTTCCGAAATTATCCCACTTTGCTAAACATCTTGTAAATGCGATAGAGGCTACAGTTTTAAATGGGTTATTTTATTCAAATTTGGTGGTACGCATTGGGGTCATGATATGACATAGCCTATCAATACTCAGTGTTCCGTGACTTTCCGGTATGCCCCTTTGTCGAAACTTGTGAACTCGATAGGGGCTGCGTTTTTTCTTTTCAAGATTTTGTGGAAGCATTTGGGTCGATCTCAAACCTTGTTCTATATTTTGGTACACCCACCACCCAAGCTTTGACAAAAAAGTTATTAACGGATTCTTTTCAAATTTGGTGTAAAGCATTGTTACCATAAGAGGAGGAACCCTACCGATATTCAGCGTTCCGGAACCTTTCCATCTGGATATATCCCCCACCCCTTTTTTGCAAAAAAACCTGTAAACATAATATAGGTTACAGCTTTTAATGGATTCTTTTCACATTTTAACTGAAGAATTGTGGTCATTAGAGATGACTACCCATATCAATATTCAGCACACCCCCTCACCCCCTTTGTCGAAATTTGGTCAACATCCATGTTTTCCGCTTGGATAAGCTGGTGTCGAGGCGTTGTTAATGTATTTTACAATAACTTTAAAGTATTTGTTCTGTAATTTTTCTATTGAAGTTTCGAGTATTTTAGAGACGTATGCAACAGTCTTATTTTAGGAAACGTCATTGCAATTTGAAGATTTTTACTTTTTTATTTTATATTTCATATTTATTGCATGTTACACCATTTTAAGCATCTATAATATTCTCTTATTCATAATATTCTCTTTTTTTTGGGAAGTTTTAAAGCTTGATTTTTATTTGCAATATTATAAGAATTGTAATATTTGAATTAAGTGTGTGCTTTGAAACCTTTTATACATGTACTAATATTTCGATAAAGCGCGAGCTGACATTCGGCATTCCCCCTTATATTTCGGTAATTTCCAGCGTATTTGAATTTATAGTCGGGCATCATAAACGAAAGGGTTAACCCACAACCCAAGAGGGATTATATTCCATTAAGATTTGGGATAATATCGGAAAATCAAAGAAGAGGGGACGGAGAAGCTGTAGTGTCGGCAGATTTCTCGTAGCTCTCATTGCATACGTAACCATACAAACAACAAAATACATGTTGCTCTCAGTATTGCGATTACGGAAGATGGTCTGAAAGATGTTCAAAATCTTGTTAAAGGAACGTATTAAAATCAGTAGAAAATCGGTGTAACGGTAGTAAAATTGTGTAAAAAATATTTATAATTAAAGAATCTAGCTGGTTTCTTAAACTGTGGGATGATCGAAACTCAACAAACCAGAATAAATTGAGAACATAAAGATTATTTTAAAAAGATTTAAGAGTTGAGGATTATATTTGTGACATAAACAGGTCCCGATTTCAAAAAGACATTGTCAGACTTATGTTAAGAATTTACTCAAAATTGTTCGCCTTATTTTATTTAAAATATAGTCCTTTATGGAAACCTTTCTTGTTTCTCAAAGATATTTCACATAAACAGTAATTGAAAGTTGAGTAAATTCTTAATTTATAGAGACATTATGTAAGATGTATGTAAGTCCTCGCTATAACAGTTTTAAAAAGCGTTAATGAAAAGGGAATATGTTGGAAATTTCCGTCAAATTACTTCATTCTTCGCCGAGTTATCGCCGTTAGAAGAACAGTGTAGTCTCGATTGTTATCGTTGTTAAGATTATCCATTTGTAAATTAAATCATTACCTGTCATTCATATTTAAATCTGTTGAAAACCTCGAGGATCAGATGGCATCGAGAGTTGATTATGGTCTTGGCAAGTTATCATTGCCTAATTAATAATTTATATAACATTTAAGGTCTGAAGAAAGACTTGCAATAAGCAGATTTAGCTCTTGAATAATGTTTCTTTTAGTCTGAAAATGCTTTGTGAATCCAGGGCGAGATCTCAAAGAAGTGTAATTAGTAAACACAGATGCGTCATATTTCCTTTAGCAATAGAAACGGATCTCTATTGTAACCAGCCTACTATCCTCCTAAATAATTGTTTGTGTCCTTTGTGCTCATCATGTGTCGACAACGAAATCTATTTTTAATTGACTGTGAGTCTACACAGATATCCTGAACAAACTGTTTGTAAATATAATTCTTCAGAAGAAGGATTTTGAAGTATTTTAACTGTCAATAATAACATTATCCTTGCAAACTGTCTTTTAACACGTTAAGACCAGGAATAAGTTTTATTTTAATGTATTTTATTAATTATTGACGTTTTAATGAATTGATTTTAATAAGCAGTGATAAATGGGTCCATATAGTTCGGACACTGCTGTTATTTAATATAAATTTAAGATGTATGTATTTTATTGTATCCAATGTGTGACACGTTAATAAACAATTATTTACTTACTTATTGTGCTGACGAGACTTTAAAAAAAAAACATCCCATTCCCCCACCAGATGCTGTCGTGAATTATTAAAATAAAATCTATCCAAAAGTTAGCTAAAACAGGATACATTTTCTCAAAAGTATAATACAATTTGTTTCAATAATTCCATAATGAATAATGTAAAGGGGATTCAGTGAGGACATCTCATTTCTATAGATAGAAGTCGTTGTTCTACTGGACAAAGATAAACCTTGACGTCTTATTCACAATATATTGTAAATTATAGGGACTCTTGTAAAATAAATATTTTTTGACATGAAGAGAATTATCTTGTGTTGTTTATACGTTGTATTTCTACCTATGTGGAGACGATACATACTATTATGCATCACAATGCGTGTACATGCGAGCCATAAGTTTTGTAATTTAAAATAGCAGTATGTGTTCCTTAAATACTTGCTCGGGATTAACATTTATTTTCTACATGTTTGAAGATGATGTAAAGGTGTCTAACTATAATCCAATATCCACCTTTTTCATGCATGTCTAGCTTGTTGGTCTGAGTGGTTTTTAAGTATAGAAATTATAATATTAAATGGGATACTGTCAATCATACTATACAGGTATGGCAAGTTTATTGTGAACACCTTCTTTATTCCATTTATTTATTTAATGAAATATCGTGTCTATTTATTATATTATATTAATTTACTTCCTTGTTGCATTAAGCTTCTGTTATGCACATAAAATGCTAAGGATGTTGGTCAAGCTGGGAGTATTTTTTACTCTTGTTTCTACATTTTATTGTAAGTTGCTATTTCTATAATTTTTTTTATTGTCTAACAATTTCCAATCAGTGTTTTGTTGGATATGACCGTTGATACCTATAATAATTATTCTTCTGAAGCAATAACACTGATTGTGTCTTGGAGTAATAAATATTTATATACATGTACATAACTGTTACTAGAATCCTACAAAACATACAACTATTTCTGTATAACCTTTATTAAAAATTAACAATACATCCTGGTTGTGATTAATGCCAAATAATACCAAATGTTACACAAAAATAATACATTGATGGATATATAGAGATATGTATTTAAAACATACAGATAACCAGAAAGTACGAAATCTAATTAGCACTCATCTGCCCTAAAGTCCACGGGCAATTCTTACAAACATGTTTAGGTTACAGTGCAATTTATAATCTAGCAAACCAAACATTTAGATCAGTCTACATTGTAATTATTTAGAAAGATGACCCCCACTTTCATTATTTGAGTTGGTTTATAGATCCGTGGAAACTTACTTACATATTCTGAAATAAAATTTTAAATTTTCTACTTTATGTTTGAAATATTAAAGGTTCATTATGTTTACACAAACCTTTTAAATAACAGTTTTTTGTACATTTTCCCCGAGGCTACAAACTAGAAATGAATGGATACAGGTAAAACGCGTATATAAGGACTCGTTTAAAACCAATACGTTTACATTAATTATTCTTTAAAAATAGATTTTCGTTATTATTCGCTTGAGGACCACTAAATTTGTTGCATTCCTCAGAACGCCGGCGGAGTCAGTTATAGTTTATTTATTTTCAAATGACAATTTGTGAAATTTTAACTGTTTAAATTAAATAATTATTAAATCAGTATGTAGATACAATGTTCTTTCGGGTACATAAGATATACACATACAAGTCATTAACATTTTTGGGTGGCTTAATATGTGTGAAAACTCATAATAAACTCCGGAAACTCGAAGATTCGGGAGTGACAAAACAGTTTCGTGATATAGGCGGTTGATATAGAGTCATGGAATTTAAATAACAACTTGACATGTAGAAAATTACAGTTCAGATCTTAATTTATATGTCTCAAAGCTTCCTAATCGGTAGGCACGCACAAATACTGTATTTGAGGTTTTAAAAAAATTTAGTAAGGTTTCTGGGTTAGAATTTAACGCTACTAAAACTGAAGCGATCGATCTAAACAGTGGCGACGCACAACTACCTGATAATATTAAAGGTTTAGGCTTTATTTACCGTGAGAACTATATAAAAATATTAGGCATTACCTATTCACTAGACAAAAAAACTTCGGAAAAAATGAATTTTGAAAATTGTATAGACCAAATTGAAGATACTTTGAATACCTGGAAAAGACGAAACTTAAGTTTAATAGGGAAAATCCATATAATAAAAACATTCTGCGTATCTAAAATATTATACCCTGCATCAGTTAAAACTATACCTGAAAATGTAATTAAAGGCATTAATAAATTATTTTATAACTACATATGGAACGGGCCTGATAAACTAAAGAGAACAGTTATAAATCAAGATATAAATAAAGGGGGGCTAAATATGATTGACTTGAAAGAAATGATGATATGCCGTAGCGTATTCTGGATAAAAAAGATACTATCACACGATGTTCAATCATGGAAAATTCCGTACGCTTATATATTAAACGAGTATGACGGACAAATATTACCGGCATGTAATTATGCAACATCTTTTTTAAAATTATCTCCCTTCTATCAAAAACTTTTCAATAATTGGTTCCATATCTATACCTCAAAAATCGATATGTTAATAAGCCCTCAAAATCAAATCATCTGGAACAATAAGCATATAAAGATTAACAAAAAACCTTTAATAGATAAAGAATTGATGAATGATAATATTTTATTTTTGGTTGACTGTAGAGAAGACTTTTTAATCAATAGGATAATGAATAGTAATAAAATATTAAGAATGAAAAGCGTTTGCTTAGCAGTTAAAGAGTTTTTGGATACAATCGACTACGAACCTACGCCTATAGTAAGAAAACAAAGCGTGTTTGACATTATTAATAACAACTGTATAAATATATATAAAAAATCACTAGATAAGATTAAAGCAAAAGACATTTATTCAATACGAGTAGATTCTAAATATAGTAAACCATTAGCAATAAGTAAATGGGAAGAAGAGAATAGTTTTATATTTGAAGAACGTGAAACCTCATGTATATTCAATTTGGTCTATAAAACGAGCACTGATACTAGATTACAAAATTTTCAATTTAAATACCTCCATAAAATTATATATACAAACGACCGTTTATTTAAAATCCAATTAAAAGAGTCTTCATTGTGCGATTTTTGTTATTCAAATATAGAAACACCGGAACACCTTTTTATATACTGCAATTACGCCCAGGTAATACGGAATGATTTACATGAAATCTTCTCAACTAATGACATTTCATTACAATTACAACTTACGAACATTTATTTCGGTTTTCTGAAAGAAACAGTTTTTAAATCATATCGTGAATTCTTCTTTGTAAATCATTTAATATTTTTAACAATACTACCTCTACAAATCGAAAAGAGAAAATATCAGACCGACAATTATTAATTATCGAAACTACCTAAAAGGTAAACAACAGATAGAAAATGAATTAAACGAAACCTTAGTAAATAAATGGGATTATACCATATGAATATTATGCATACCTCTAGTATTCCAACTCCTTAATACCACTAGCTATTTTTGTATTTTTTTGTTTAGTTTTTAGCTTTTATTTTCTTTGTGAATATATTTGTTCTGCTCAATGTAATATAGTATAGCCTTCAACATTAAACCGACGCTATCTGTATGATGTTACACACTGTGATTGTAATATGTGAACTATGTACTATGCTGTTATTGATTATTTGAAATAAAGATTTTGAAAAAAAAACAAAAAAAAAACTGTATTGTATAGTACTCAAAGATATGTCAAATATTTAAATAGTAAACAAGACAATCATTTAAATAAATATGTAATACAAGACCAAATCCTATGAATACAAGGCAACGAATACAAAAGTGAAATGACATGATGAATTAATTTTTAAATCTTGAAATAGGTTAAATATAGAAATAGGGAATCAAATAGATAAGTAACTGGAGATTTTGCACTCGAATTCCATGAAAATGGATAGGAGTACTGAAATAAACGCGATGCAAAGTGTAATAGATACAAGTAAATCCACTAGAACTGGATCTTTTATTTATAGGACATCAGGAAAAATTTCGGGTATACTATCAAACCAAGCTGTTTTTAATTATGTGGCTTTAGGTAAACTTGATTAACATTCATTCCTTCGGTTTTTTTTTCAATTTGGTTTTATTTAGTTAACGAAAGGAGAATGGGTTCATGTCGGTGAACAAACAAAAGAGATCCCACCGTCAAGTTCAACAATTTTTAGTAATCATTTAGTCGCCTCAGAAAATATACCCCCGTGGTATCATGTATATTTTTTCTGAAATGTCAACCTGTGCTACGACTATTTAATCATAATAAATTCATATCTAAAAGAGACCAGGCTTTACTGATATTCCGTGTACCCTTGAGGAAAACGAGTGCCGTTCGTGTTCATTCATGATTAGTGGCAATCAATAAAATAAAATAAAATACATATCCACATCTACATTGGGCGAAAAATATACACTATCCAGGAAGTTCGACAGCATGGTAATGACAGCTTCAATAGAACATCGCCACCTTAAACTTTATGATTTAAAATTATCAGCGTGTGTCGGTTAAACCATGGTTAAACACTTGTTGCGGTGATAAAAAGTAACAATATTTACTTTCTACGGCTTTGAAGATGATGTGAAGTGACTTACTTATAATCAAACAATAACTTTTTCTGAGCTCGTATCTTCCTGGTAACAGTGGTTTTCATGACTTCCCCTTAAAGTAATTATAATATCAAATGGAACACTATTCTCCGTATATACTTGGTTGGCTATACAGTTATGTCAGGTTTATTGTAAATCTTTTATGTATTCAATTTATTTAGTTGTTTAATAAAATATATTCTTACAAAATTCCATGACGTTAATTTACTTCCCCGTTGAGTTAAGCTTCTTTTATTCACATTAACCCGAGAGGATGTTGGTCAAGTTCGGATTAGTTTTTACTCTGATTTCTACAATTTATTGTAAGTTGCTTTTTTCAATTTCATTTTTATTGGAAAACGAGGGGACAAAACATAAATAGATTTGTAAATTATGTTTTTAATTGTAACAGTTAGGGAAAGGTCATTCTAAGAGTGATAAAATAATACAAGACATACGGAGCTAAAAGGGTATTTACCAGAATATTGTATTCCATTCTACTTTCAAAGGAAAACAAAACTACTATTTGTTTTATTGAGACAGCTTTATGTGCTTTATGTACAACAATTTGTGAAAATCTTCAGCCTCTTTCCTTTAATTCAATAACTTACAGATAAAAAATATAGATATGACATAACATACACACCTTGAAACAGTTAGTTAGAATAAACAAATAACTTATTAATGAGGTAATGGTGCCTTCATTTCAGCGATGCCAAAGTATTGCAGTATACGTTTCGTTGCATTTGTTGGTTGTTGGAGAAGCATGCCTTATTACACTATTTTGCCTATACCGTTTTTTAGGACTTCGAATTTTGTCTAATGGTTTGGATTGTTCGTACTTGGTTTTATTTTATTAAAGATTGAAACAAAAGAAACGCCGGTTCATTATCCTTACCTAGATTTGCAAGGGGCGTCGACAGCACATAATATGAGTTATCATTGAGATGCTAATTTCTTAACAAATGATAAAACAGACGAAACGCATATCACATATAATGAAACAAATACTACAACGGGACATAATAAAACAGAAGAAATGAACAGCACCTATAATAAAAAAAAAATACTAAAACAGATCAAATAATAAACCAGAATAAACGTATAGCACAGATAATAAAACAAACATTAAAAATTCTAAAACAGAACAAATAATAAAACAGAAGAAACGTAAAGCGCATAAATAACCCCCCAAAAATCTAAAACGGAGAGAGAGAGAGAGAGAGAGAGAGAGAGAGAGAGAGAGAGAAAATGGGGTTTAACGTCCACTCGTCACAAACTAGGTCATTTCGGAACTAACATATGGTTTAATTTTATTTCAATAATTCGCATGCGCGTATGGGTCTTTAGCAGTGGGAGGAAACCGGAGGACCCGGAGAAAACCCACGAGATTGGACAGGCGACCCTACTCCTTTTCACGTACAACCGGGGATTCGAAACCACGCCAGTTGACTCAATAACAGGCCGTATGATACAGCACGCACGTGCTAACTATTCGGCCATCCAACCCCCTCTAAAACGGAGAAAATTAACTAGCGAAACCTCTAGCACAGATAATAAAACAAACCAGAAGAAACGTGTAGCACAGATAATAAATAAAACAGAAGGCACCTCTAGCACAGGCAATAATACAAATTCTAAAACAGAACAAATAATAAAATAGAAGAAACGTAAAGCACAGATAATAATAAAACATATACTAAAACAGAATAATAAAACAGAAGAATCTAGAAAGATACATTATAGGAGATTAGATAAAAGAGCTAGCAGTTTCCATTATAATAGTTAAAAACTAGATAATGTAAAGGGAATTTGCTGAAAATTTCAGTCAAATTGATTCACTCTGAACCGAGATTTTAGCGATTGAATTTTCAGCCCAGCCCCGATCATCAATACTAAAGTCATTACTATAAAAAAAAAACATAGTCTCGATTATCCATTTCATGATTAAATCATCATAAATGGAAGTCGAATAGCAAATACGTAAACTCAGATTTTCTTGAAAAAATACCCAGCTTTTTAGTTTTGGACCAATTAAATGATTACTATTATTTTTGAGATGTAAACTCCATACGCATTTTTGTAACATGGGCTTTTAAAACCAAACTGATTCTCCAAAACTATTTCCAAATCAAAAAGATATACTAAAAATATTTACAAAGCAAAAAAAAAAATCTTTATATTATGTTTCTTCACACTTGAGCTTTTTAATCCAAATTCATTCATTACAATATGCACACTGATCCTGGTGTTGGCCAACAGAGTTCCCCTGTATTTGGAAGTGTGGTTTTTCCCTGTCAGTAGTGCAGTACAAAGGGTCTGGCAAAGTACAGTGTCCAGTTGTGTATATGGAACAAAAAACACAAGCTTCTGTGTACACGTTGGCGTACACAGAAAAAAAACCTTCACAGTTTGAATCAGATGAATAAATGCCACTGTCCAGTTAAAGTTTCCCTCATAGCACACTGCATAGGGTTTGCATATCTTCAATAGCCCGATTGGTGCAGAAAAGCAGGACGTTTAACACCATTTGATTGACTCAGTAGGTAGAAAATTTGATATGATATATGTTATGAAAAATAGAGAAAAAGTAATCATGAAAATGTAATTAAATATGAATAAAATTACACGCAAGACTTCCTGGTTATTGAGCCAGTGTCTCACTTACTGAGCCACTGCAGTTTCCGAAATTTGGTGTGAAGCACTGGGACAATGATTTTCCCTGTTCTCTGTCCATCTCTTGCAAAGTATGGGCTTATCTTGCATGACAAAATGTCACAGAAGCATGAAATTTTTATTTGATACTAACAGTCCTCAATAAAAACTTCATGTCTCTGTGACATTTTTCTGAAAAAAATTGTTAAAGTATTCACACTTACAAAAAATAGTGTAATAGTCTCCAAAAAATTAAAGTATTCACATATAAAAAAGTAGTGTACAATCAGAATGGGTTACATTTTTTGGACCCACTCTATATGTTTCAAATTGTTTGATTCTTCCAGTAAATATTAGTAAAATAAAGTCTTTTTTACACTCTGTTATTCATGGAGGGTTGTAGCAAGAAACATTTTATCTTATATCCAGGGGCCTACAAAAGAAAGAAAATATAGTGTTTAAAAACGTATTACCACGTTCATAAAGAAAATTCAGCTTAATCCTAAAAGACAGCAGGAGATGAATTTATTTAAGTCCGACTTGTTTTCAGATCCAACCCTCTTTCATACCAAAACTAAAAATAGCGATTTTTCTTCTTTTTTTTTTAATTCTGAAATTTTTTCTTCATTTTAAATACCGATAGGCCTACTTATATGCATTTAAATTTTATAATGTCAATACGACCAATATTTAAAGGAGCTAAGTCGCTAATATTTGGGACCTAGAAATTGACACAAATGGGTCGCAACGCATACAATAATGTAATATGAATGTATATAAATTGATTTACATTCAATCGTTTCTGTTTTTACTGTAATTTCTAATCAGTTAGGTTCGGTGAAATACGAAAGTATTCTCAATCGAATTTCAATCTCTAGCGTCTGGTTATTCCAGTCTACGCCGATAGCATTTATTGGGCATGCTCTCCTGATAAGAATATAGCGTCACCGTTTGACATGACTTGTGGAATGTGCCTAGCCTCGTTTTTCGAGTCCCTTATTACAAATAGCGCTGAAAAGCATTATGGTACACGATTCGTGTACCAATTGTAAAATGTTTATTTTGTCTTAAATATTGGATATCAGAAGGCCACTTTTTCCCGGTAAGATCACAACACCAATGTTGATCTAAACCGACAAATAAATCGTGTTTTCAATGGCGAAGATTTTGGATGATATTGAGTTAGAGACTTTAACTTATGTAAAAAAAAGTCTTTGGAAGTATGTCGAAACATTATACACATAATTATTAGCCATTGAGCCTAACTGTTGAATGTTTACTATGACATTGAAAAAAAACATTATCACCCTCATAAATTTCCAGTAAAAAAAGATTATTCCTCATTATCTGGCTTTACAGATAATGAATATCATCTTATTTTAACATGCATGATATACGTGTTTATGAATAAGTTGGCGCGGCAATACTATATACCGGAAAACACCGGAAAACAACCGGAAAATACAGGAAAACACCATTTTATACTGAATACCGGAAAACACCGGAAAAACACTAAATACCGGAAAACATCCTAAATACCGGAAAACACCCTAAATAGGTAACCCGGAGCCTGGTCCTTTGGGTGCGGTTTTGGACCAAGTGAGCGCCGATGAAGGAAGGTCAAGGTCATTACGATGTTCGTTTTACAAATAGCCCCAACCCCCCAAAAAAAAAAAAAAATTCCTATTTTTTTTTCTCCAAAATTTTTTTGACGAAAAAAAATTTCTGTCACAAAAAAAAAAATTAGAATTTTTCCGAAAAATTGGTTTTACTAAAAACATTCCGTAGAAAATAATTTTACACAGAAAAATACAGGAAAAAAATTTAGATTTTTTTTTTTGAGAGAAATTTGGTGTTTTCTCAAGGAAAACTGGTCAACAAGTTGGGGATAAAAACTCGAAAAGTAATCCAGAAAAAAATCATGTGTGCGGCCCCCGGAATATGATGGAATATGTTGAATATTATTATGATTCAAGTGATTATATTTGATCCTGGAATGAAAGTAAGCTCAGAAACAAGTAGATTTTTAGCCCTTCCAACGAGATCGATAGCTCTTGGAAAGGATAGACACTTTTCAGATTACAGCCTGTCCAAGAATTGCGTGGCATCCATTTCGTTTGGTGATTAGGACACATATCGGTTAAACCTGGAACTTCAACTCGAACTATTCAGAGATTTATGATACTTGCTGTTTTATGATGCGATTTTTTTGTTACCTAGGGAGGAGTTGGCCTAGTCGCGCCTTCCACTAATTCGTACCACCCTGATTCCAGCGTTACTAGTAAGAATCAGGAGACCGGCGCAACCGGCATATAATGGTGCCCTTCGAGGGCAGTGTTTAATCTACTGAAATACTGAAACACTGAAATTTACTGAAAACAAAAATTAAAATACAAAATATAATATGGTCAATGATGGAGGTAGACTGATTGCGTCTTTTAAAACATTCAAAACATAATAGGCATCAACAAAATTTTGGAGAAAAAAAAATCGGAAATTTGACCTTCCTCCATCGATGCTCACTTGGTCCAAAACCGCACACCGGGTTACCTATTTAGGGTGTTTTCCGGTATTTAGGATGTTTTCCGGTATTTAGTGTTTTTCCGGTGTTTTCCGGTATTCAGTATAAAATGGTGTTTTCCGGTTGTTTTCCGGTGTTTTCCAGTTGTTTTCCGGTGTTTTCCGGTTGTTTTCCGGTGTTTTCCGGTATATAGTATGGCCCAGTTTGTACTAGTTCAGTCGAAAATTATTTTCTAGCAACCGGCACCACCCAAGACCTCCGATATACTGTGCTTCTTTAATATACATCAATATAACTGGGTAGAATGTTAAATCAGGACATAGACACTTAGTTACATGCATTTCAGAGACCCCTTCAAATGTTTTTTTTAAATATTTAGTTTGAAATTTCAGTGTGCATACATATGTTTGTATATTTAAAGCACCGGTAGCACTTTGGAATTGGCAAAATGCTGAAACCATTTATAAAAGACCAAATTATTATAGAGAATTTCCTTAGAATCTTAACGGAATGTTCCTACATATTTAATGAAGTTAATAAAAACATAATTATTATTATACATGTATACAGTATATCTCATAAAGTTATAAGCGTACAATTTTTTTAACAATCTGAATAAGAAATTTTAGCCATTAACATCGTATTTGTGGGCGATGAAGAAACGTTGGAATAATAAAAGAAATAAAGATAAAACATGGCTTGGCCTATATTATGCCTGTTAGAAAAATGTAGATTCCAGACTAGCTGTTTTGTTTTTATTCGACGAAATATTATTTCAGATAAAAATAAATTAGGTTTTATAATACATGTTCCTGGTCGCATCCTTACGGAAAATGATTATTGTTATAATTTCTTATCGTGTTGTTTAGTGTTAATGTAATCATAAACGTTAGATGTTACTCTTGTTACGCTTGTATGGTAAAATACGTAGATAATACCCTTTTATACGAACGAAACATTTACTGACAACTAATCAGATTGATAGAAAACAACTTACACATGTTTAAATATTAATTTCGGATATATCTTGGTACTTTTGCAAAAGTAGTTTTGTTCTTATTTTATTCCGAAACTCACAGGACTCGCATGTTTTTGTTTGACCGGAAGTTAGTTGCCAAACGATCGGCCAGATTAGTTCAGTTATGTAAAACCTGTATCATCACAGACCCGGGACGCTTACGACTGGCCCCCGGATCCATTCACTTGATTTGATATTTGTTGTTTATTTGTTGTTAGTTTGGGTTTGCGTGTAGAGTATGGAAGGGTATCGCTGCCAATATTAAATGCTCTGCTAAAATGGCTTTTTCCAGTGATGTAAAAAGTAAAATATACAATGTCCTAATAATATCGATAATGATCATGTCAAAATACCAAATGACTAAGTCAAATGTAACGAGTCGAGTGTATTGTTGAGAACATCACTGAATACATTTAACATTTGCGTTTTGTGACACCCCATTTGCCTTTTACACTTTCTACATATGATATTTCGCAAAGCAGTTTTAACATAACATCTTTTGCATATCAGTTTCTACACAGCATCTTTCTCGTAGCAATAACGAAAACGTTGATACGCAAATGATGGACACGACCAATATACCCAACGGCCGTTAATGTTCTATATCAAACAAGCAGACAATACAAATTGTCTCAAACCAGCAGACCATAATAAGAAATTTGGTTATTTAGCAAAGGCGCCCCTCCCCTTAGCTCACGGAGTGATACTTCCTGTTATGATTATGAGATCAAATAAATAGAATAATTCTCCATTTATAATTTATACTAACTTACAACATAAGCGATAATTATAGTTTATTCAGGAGGCCCGACAAACAAACTAAAGTTATTAATATAATTTTATATATTATTGACAATTACTTCGGTCTCCGCCACGTCTCTGTTCTAAACGTCAATTAGGCTGTATTTGTTTATCAAATACTGCATTCTTAGACTTGTAGAAAATGTAGCTTAGATTTGGAAACTGCAAACTAGAAAATCGGTATTTAACAACACTTGTATTTATAAACAAAAGTAAAATAAAAACTGGTTCTGTATGTGAAATCGTAGACAAGACCGATCAATACTAGGCTACTACTTATAACCGCTCTGTTCTTCAATCTTTTAATTATTGGAACTTATATCTTACAAGTGACAATTCAATACATAAGGGGTGCACTTCCAGTACAGTGGATGCCCGACGTAGCTCCTACTAAGTCGGGTGGCCTAATGACCTGCCTATTGATGTACATTAGCCTTTTTATATTCTAACTATAAATGGATAAGCTTAAGTGTTGACATCAAAACATATATACTATTCAAAAAAAGTAGGGGATATTTGATTTTTAAGTGTTATTAAAGTCACCTAATGAAACTGACGAAGAAACAAATGACAAAATGAAATGAAGTTCACATTCATCGATTTATTCCAAATGATCGTTAGACTAAGTAAGGCACAGACTGACCATTATAAGGGTAAAATGATACCCGGGGTCAAACAGCAAAGTTACCACAGCATCACAACCAAGTCAGTAACGGGTAAATCCTCCTCTGTTTGCCAAACAAGCATTGATCCGACGTGGCATACTCCTAATGAGACGTCTAAGGTCATTTTGGTCCAGATTGTCCCATTCCTGTTGCAACGCAGCAGCAAGTTCTTGGACATTGGCAGGACGTTGTTGACGTTGACGTAACCTCTGTCCAAGCATGTCCCAGACATGCTCGATGGGGGAGAGGTCGGGACTCAGTGCTGGCCAAGGTAATGTGGTGATGTTCTGTTGTTGGAGGTAACCTGTAACGATCCTGGCCCTGTGACATCTTGCGTTGTCATCCTGGAAGATGAAACGGCGGCCATGACGTCGTGCGAACGGCACAACATGGACTGCCAAGATGTTGTCCCGGTAGTACTGGCCTGTAACACGCCCTGCAACAACATGTAAAGCCGTTCTTCCAGCAACAGTGATGCCTCCCCACACCATAACAGAACCACCCCCAAATCGATCATGTCTGATGACGTTAACGTCTTGGAAGCGCTCGTTTCGACGACGCCACACCCTCCTACGTCTGTCCAAAAAATCAACAGTGAACCTTGACTCATCTGAAAACATCACATTGCTCCAGCGTCGATTATCCCAGTGTTGACGATCCCTACACCAACGACGTCTTGCCTGAATGTGATGATCTCTCAAACAAGGGATCACGCGAGGACGTCGGGCGCGAAGGTGACCCCTATGCAGTCGATTCCGAATCGTCTGGCCACTCACTCTCACACCAGTGTCTGTTTGAAGACGAGCGCTGATCTGATTTGCTGTGATGACACGATTTCTCAAGGCCAAGGTACGGATAAATCGATCCTGGGCTTGAGTTGTCGCCCTTGGTCGACCTGAGCGTGGTCTGTCCTGTACAGATTGTGTATCACGGTATCTGGACCATAGCCTGCTTATGACAGACTGAGAAACATTCATCGTCCGCGCCACAACCGCCTGTGTTGTGCCGATCTGTAGCATGCCAAGGGCACGTAACCTTTCATTTTGGGTAAGCCGACGCATATCAAAATTTGTTTTCTGGTCACTAAAACAATTAAACTGATGTTTCCACCCTGGAATTCAATGCCACAATGACTGTAACATTCAAAGTCAGAGTCGTGCAAATCTTGGGTTGGACCCCCATGATGATCCCAAGCATCACCTGCATTCCATGCGGTAGCTATTCGTGCGTTTGGGCGTCACATGTAACTGGAAATGTTTCTTCTATTAGGTTCTATAGTGACTTTTTTCGTAGTCATTTGCATATTTTAGTATTATGCCCCCAAAATCAAATATCCCCTACTTTTTTTGAATAGTATACTATACAGAATTATCACTAGATCCATTAACATAAATAAACAATAATGGATTAAATACTTAACTAATTAGCTTCTACCATGATTGATATTAACCACGAGAAATCAAATACTATCTAAAACCATAGAACTAGAATATTCTAGTTCTATGCAAAAACTGACTGGTCATTATGCCTGGTCATATATGCGTCCCCTTCACGATGAGTCGACCTCGACACTCATAAAAAAATTATAATGTACAAAATATTAGAGACTATCATAAACTGTATATTTTCAATTTTCCTTATAGTGCTGCAGTAAAACTCTTATTAACTTGTTCCCATGTATTGACAGTTCAGTTATCTAGCAATTTATTTCCATAACTTAAGACCTATCCTTGGAACTCTGTAATATGGCATTCTCTGATAAAATTCTGGATCTTCGTTAATTATTCCCACTCAGTGAAGCACTCAATCAATTTTCTAGTTCTGTATATCCGTCTTTCAATCTGGAAATACTGTATACCAGTTTCTGGATCTTGAAATTGAGCATTTGCTCTGAAATGAAGTGAAATGAAATGGGGTTTAACATTCTTCTGTTGTGCTTCTAACCTGGGCTAATGAAGACGGGCATACGCCATACAGTGTGCTATGAGGGAAATTTTGCCCGGGGAGTGGTGCTACGGCCTACTCTTATATCGAATTCCAACCGCCAAGGGATCTTTTACGTGCACGCCAATGTGTACACGGGACCTCGGTTTTTCGTCCCATCCGAACGACTAGACAAGCATTTGCTATGAATCTTTTACCATTTGGATATACTGTTTCGTCACATTCATACATTCTGATTTCTGTCTGTGTTGGAAGTTCGTATATGTCACATTTTGGCTTTGGAAATGGTCCTGGAATCTTATTCTTGTTTACCCCAGTCAATGATCTTCCATACTCATCTAGATCATATTCCGAGACCCGCGTACTCTCTGCATGTGGTTTATTTATCCACTTAATTAGGGACTCAAATTCACCAAACGAATTACTTCTTCTTCTTCTTTTGTAAAATTTCATCTATCGGCATATCAGGTTGTGGTGTTGTTTCTGTCCATGTTTCCCATTTTGTTTGAACATGTCCATTATCAACGGTCTAGGTTGTGGCTGCAGCCACTATTGTTTTTGATGGAATATTTTTATCAGACGTATTCCTTTGAGACTCGCTGTCTTTTGTTGAACACAACATCCCTTGCTCAACAGGACCTACAGTCAGAGAATTAATCTGATTTAAATTATTCTCTTTATTGAGTAAGACACATCTTTCTTTATACTTCTGGCATCTAAGAATATCTCTCGTCTTTCTACTAGAAGATTTTGGGTTGTCCGTGTGAGCTGCTGTTTTTTTCCATGTCACGGTAACTGAGAAATGATTATTTCTATTTTCACATCTCCGCAGATGTGCTTCTGAATATAAATGCATTACCTTAAGTATTTCTGCAAGTGTACTGGGGATCACTGGTTCCATCTTTGGTTGGGGGTTGGAGAAAGGTTTCCATGATCTCACCCGTTATCTCCACCATATATAATCGCTCGGTTCTTCAATAACTAATAAGTCTGGAATGGGAACTTAATTACTAGAAATTATATCTTACAAATGACAATTCAATACATACGAGGTACACTTCCAGTACAGTGGATAACCGACAAAACTGCTACTAAGTCGGGTGACCTAATGACCTGCCTATGGATGTACATCAAAACATATACTATACAGGATTATCACTAGGGACATTAACATAAATAAACAATAATGGATTAAAATACTTAACTAATTAGCTTCTACCCTGGTTGATATTAACCATGAGAAATTAAATACTATCTAAAACTGGCTGGTCATTATGCCCGGTCATATACTTACCCGGCATACTAAAAATTTCTCTGAAATACCACACCCACGAAGAAGACGTTTAATTGTAAACATCAGGCATGGAATACAATCTCAATAGTCTGTATGTTTGCCATAATTGCATGGCAAAAGTAAATAGATCGCGTTCATAATGTTTTAGAGTCGAACGCAGATTTCCTATTTGTAATCTACGTAGTGGCCTGTAGCATTGTAATTCACTTGTCTCGGCCTAAAATGTTTCCGTCTGGTCTCGTTCCGATTTGCAATCCACGTGACGGAGAAGTCTTACTTTAAAATAAAATAACAATAATAAAAGTATGACTTTATTTATAGGGCTATATAAATAAACTATAATTATCACTCAAACCTGCATTGCAGATTTTTATTTTGGCTTAAAATGTTATATATATTATTATTTAGGCTTTATTTACATAAAACCCATAATCAACCCTCGGATGGCAAGCCTGTAATAAACTCTCTAGAGCATCGGATGGCAGAGATTTAACTGGATTTACAGACAATCGCTATTTAATGACTTAATTGAAAAATGAAGACGTGAGACTGGTTCTTGATTAACGAGTAACGTTGCTACGATAGTAAACAAACTATGCCACATCTTGTTAAAACTCCAAACAGTGATACCTTCGCTCAGAATGAAGTAATTTGAATGAAATTTTCAATATATATATTAATTTTGAATTATCTATTTTGAACTATAATTGGAACGGACACCTCTTGATAAAAATCTTGCATAATGCATCTATAATCAGAGAATGCGATTAATATGACTCCATCGGGCTGGTGTTATTCAAAGTACATGTTTAACTTTGGTATGAATTATGGCTATTATATGTTGAAATGTTTGCAGGTAAAAAATTTGGCTATAACAATAGTTTAACATGTAACTGTTACAATGATTGTAGGTAGGAAGATTGGTTATAGCAATTGTTAAACATGTAACTGTTAAAATGTTTGTAGGCAGTATGTTTGGTTATAACAACAGTTTAAAGGGGCCATCTCGATTTTAACAGAGTCTCAAAAATAAAAGTCCGTGTACGTATTAAAACCTTTAAAAAGTTTTATGGCCGTCATATTGACTTGATTGGTAAATATAACATGTCTCTCTCGGCTATTATTCTAGATATATTTAATTGACGCGTATACTATCTCCCTGATAATAGTGGGGCGGTTAAGCAAAAAATCGTGCACTTTGGGTTAAAAGCATTAAACTTGGCACATAGATGGCATCAACCCTACTGATTATTTTGGGATGTGGATCCACCTCAGCAGCTCCAAAATGGCCGCCTATTCATTGATATACATATAACTAGGGGTGTCACAATAAGACATTTTTTTTACAAATCATTTCAGGCCAACAATTTCCAGATGTGAAATTGCTAGCTGAACACGATTTTTGAAAAAAAGATTTATCTATGACGTCATTTTCGTTCGGGGTTTGCCTGATTTCAAAAATGGCCGCCAAAATTTGAAGAAAAATGAATTTCCAGATAGGATGGGTGATTATCACGCAATGCATGATGCTTGTAACATATCAAATATAAGATTTTTGTTGTAATTTAACTGAAAAATAATCTATAAAACTAGTTTCCCTAAATCCAAGATGGCGGAAATTCAAAATGGCGGCCAAAATATACCCAAAATGGCCGATTGATCAGATTAAAGTCATTTCACTGTTTGATATGGTTTGTAATATATAATTTAAAGGGTTTACATTGTCACTGAACTTTAAATTAATCTAAATAAAAAAATAGTTTCCAAAATCCAAAATGGCGGAAATTCAAAATGGCAACCAACATTTATCTAAAATGGCCGATTTGTCAGATAAAAGTCATTTCACTCATTGATATGGTTTGTAATATGTAATATAAAGAGTTTTCAAAGTCATTGAAATTAAAATCAATCTAAAAAAAGAGTTTCCAAAATCTAAGATGGCGGAAATTCAAAATGGCGGCCAGAATTTGCCAATAATGATCAAATTTTAGGATAATCGTGAATTTTCTGTTTGATATGCTTTGTAATATGTCCTCTATTAAGTTTTCAGAGTTAGTGAATTTGATAATTGTAGATGATTGTTTCAGAAAAAAAGGGACAATCATCAATCTTTCTATTGGATTGGTTTATAATAGCAAAGTGTACTAGTTTTTGGAGGGCAACTGAAATTGACCGGACTCAGGAATCTACCTGTCAGTCAATTAACCATGTGCAGAACTTACCAGTTAGCTAATTAGAATTTTAAAGAATTTAACCTTAAGACACAATAAATGTAGTTTAATTGTTTTATGCATTAAAACATATGATGCTAATGATAATGTTAAGAATTGACACATTCTTTGGAGAAAATATCTGGTTATTCTGACCCTCCACCCCCACCCCATAAAAATACAACGGGGCCAACTGAGGCATTTTTAATTTCATCTCCTTTGTTTTTGCACCATTTTACCGTAGTGGGAATCATTTATAGTACATGCAGTTGTAAAGAATTTAAGTTCTCCTATTCGTTCAGAAATGGTAATGTGGTCCGTTTTTGCATCGGAAGACTCTGTGTCCAGTAACTTTTGTGGTAGAGTCTAGATGTGGTATCCACGGGTAATTTTCTTTAGTGACGCAGATATTTTCTCAAAAGAATGTGTCAATTCTTAACATTATCATTAGCATCATATGTTTTTTTGCATAAAACAATTAAACTACATTTATTGTGTCTTAAGGTTAAATTCTTTGAAATTCTAATTAGCTGACTGGTAAGTTCTGCACATGGTTAATTGACTGACGTGTAGATTCCTGAGTCCGGTCAATTTTAGTTGCCCTCGAAAAACTATTACACTTTGCTATTATAAACCAATCCAATAGAAAGATTGATGATTGTCCCTTTTTTTCTGAAACAATCATCTACAATTATCAAATTCACTAACTCTGAAAACTTAATAGAGGACATATTACAAGGCATATCAAACAGAAAATCCATGATTATCCTAAAATTTGATCATTATTGGCAAATTCTGGCCGCCATTTTGAACTTCCGCCATCTTAGATTTTGGAAACTCTTTTTTTTTTAGTTTGATTTTAAGTTAAATCACTTTGAAAACTCTTTACATTACATATTACAAACCATATCAAAGAGTGAAATGACTTTTATCTGACAAATGGGCCATTTTAGATAAATGTTGGTTGCCTTTTTGAATTTCCGCCATCTTGGATTTTGGAAACTATTTTTTTATTTAGATTAATTTTAAGTTCAGTGACAATGTATACCCTTTAAATTATATATTACAAACCAAATGAAACAGTGAAATGACTTTAATCTGATTAATCGGCCATTTTGTATATATTTTGGTCGCCATTATGAATTCCCGCCATCTTGGATTTGGAGATACTAGTTTTAGAGATTATTTTTCAGTTCAATTACAACAAAAACCTTATATTTGATATATTACAAGCCATACATTGTGTGATAATCACCCATCCTATCTGGAAATTCATTTTTCTTAAAATTTCGGTGGTCATTTTTGAAATCAGCCAAACCCCAAACGAAAATGACGTCTTAGATAAATCGCGTTCAGCTATTAATTTCGCCTTTGGAAATTGCTGGCCTGAAATGATTTGTAAAAAAAATGTCTTATTGTGACACCCTAGTTATATGTATATCAATGAATAGGCGGCCATTTTGGAAAAGATGGCCGTAACGATCACCAGGGGGAGCTGCTGAGGTGGATCCACATCCCAATATAATCAGTAGGGTTGATGCCATCTATGTGCTAAGTTTCATGCTTTTAACCCAAAATGCACGATTCTACCAAAAATTCTTCCTTAACCGCCCCACTATAATGTCTGTCTACTACATCGTTAACACTGTTCATCACGTGCATTTTGCATACCGATAGTTCATTGGCCAATCACGCTATTTTACCGAGATTTCGCGTAATAGTTTGGATGCAGCTATGGCGGGTGTGGCGCCAGGCAGGGTAAGCTTACTCTTCCGGACACCTGTTACCACTGTTTGTCGTGTATTTTGTACACGGTGAACAGTCCATATGCTGATTACACTATTTTGCCTTATTACACTATTTTGAATATACCGTTTTTTTTTTAGGACTTCGAATTTTGTCTAATGGTTTGGATTGTTCGTACTTGGTTTTATTTTATTTAACCGCTTAAATATAGAGGAATGGTGTATTTACCTTGTCTTAAAATTTTAGCACAAAATATTGAGTCGTTTGGACCTGAACTGTGAACGCCAAAACCCCTTACCCGAACACATAACCCTTTTAAGATTCCGGGTCAGTTTTTTTGTTGGATGACCTGATAATCTATTGTCGTTCTTTTAGAGGTCTATACAGTGCATGATACACGTGTTGTACATGATAACGAAAGGTAAATAAAAATCTGGTTTATCCCAACACTGTATAATACAGCTTGGGACACTGATGAAGACTGACTGGCGGGTTTAAGTTGTTTGAAAACGTATCATGTATTTTGAGTTAGTTGCTCGGCCCTAAGGTAGAGGATTTTAAAGGCTTTTAACATAAAATTAACCAGTTTTTTTCTCCAAAATATACTCTTCAAAAAAAGTAGGGGATATTCAGAAACAATACAAAACTGCGGAAATGCACTGCTGTTTTTATTAGAGGTAACCAGTGTATGTTAATAACAGGACAATTGCCTACACATTAACATAAACAGTTCATATGGGCGGCTTATCTGACGGCCCCATTTCACTCGCAAAGAGATATACCGTCAAAAGTGAAAATGGACGTTTTTGATTTTTTCTTAATAATGAGTAATTGCTCCACCAATCCTTAGACATTCAGCAATTCGTCGTGGCATGCTTCTAATCAACCGTCCAATCACGATTTGGGGCAATCTGACCCACTCCTCTTGCAGTGTCACGGCCAATTCTTGTAGTGTTGTCGGTTGACGTTGACGTCGACGAACACGTCTCCCGATCAAATTAAACGTAACACACTAAAGCAAAGATACTCTAAACAGTAAATCGTATGCAAGAACCGATAGGAAAGCAAACATGGATAGATAAACTAGCACGCGGCAGTTTTCATCAACTCTTCCTTGAAGTGTCAAATTTGACAATGAACCCCTCCCACGTGTATGGCGCTATTGTGTGTCGCATGTGCAGCTCAGTGGTTCTGTTGGGGCGATAAGTTCTTCATCTGTGAACATACTCTCAAAACATGTCAAATGTCCATGACTATTTATCATATCGCAACCTGCATAGGTATTTGCATTTCAATATCCCCTACTTTTCTTGAAGAGTATATAATCGAGATTGGCCCTTTAACATATAATTGTTATAATGTTTGTAGGTGTGAAATTTGGTTATAACAACAGTTTAACCTGTAATTGTAATAATGAAGAAAGTTGTCAAGATTCTGGTATGTGTAGTACTGGAGGATGTAAACAAGGATGGTATGGTCCTACTTGTCAAAAAGGTTAGTTTAACGTATTCCTAGCATAAATGTGTTCTTTTTTGTCGTAACCCTACATGGCGTGGTATACATAAAAAGAACAAACGTCCATAAAGCGTAAGGCAGATTTGTAATAGTACACGGATAACAACTAAATGGCCCATGGAGAAATTACCAAAGAACATAAATACAAAGCAATGAAATACTATCATATGAATACGCCTATTGAATTGAAAGGGAATGATTAGAATGGAAAAGATCTGCGATGAGAGCAGTCAGGAATATATCATTTATCTCTAGGTTTCTAGAAACCTGGTTGCATATCTTGTTAATTTAGATGCAGACAAGCTTTTGCATATTGGGTCTTAATGACATGGCCTAATATAGAATATTAATAACAGACTGGAAACAACCTGGCCACAATATACGAAGTTTGTTATACATTTCAGGACAATAGCGAACAAACGGAACATCGGTTAAGAGCTCGTTATTCAATAAATAACACAATAAACGAATACTTGTAACAAACTGGCCAACAGTAATACGGTTATTAGAAACATTTTTGCTGTTCAGTTTTTAGTTTGTGTCTTTAAGATTTTGAACAAACTAGAACCAAACTGGGTATTTAGTTCCAAGATATAGACAAAGTAGTTATTCAAGCTCATACAGTCTAACAAAAGATCAAAACTATGCAGGTAATTCGAAATGTCCAAGAGAGTGACAATAACCGTCTCATCGACATAAAAAAAACTATTAACCAAATATCAGAATAAATCGAATGTCAATATGAATACAAAACAGATAAGTCAGGTGTCAAGTAATATAAAGCGTTCAAATACGCCGCCTCGAGTACGATACCTGCCAAAGTTTAATAAGAAAACAATGTACTACTGATATTTAGAACGCAGAACAAAATTGTATAGAAGTATAAATGGACGACAAACAACGAACTGGGATTTGTTTTGGGAAGGAATAACCTAACTCCAGATTGACAATAAAGTTCAAGAACTGTATTGACAATATTGTTCAAAGAACTGTAGTGTTTTCCTTATTGTTGTAAGATTTGACATAAGTGGCCTGTATAGAGGTTTTGTAGAAGAGCAGATACTGTGATCCAGCTGTATTCAAAATCGGAATCTTTATCTCCAGAACTAATTCCGAATAACTAATTTGAGATTGTCTAAAATATCTTGCTTAGTCAAGGTGGTACGCAATCAATCTATGTTTATTTTATACAAAAATATAAAAGTCGGTCCTTCAGAATGGCGCCTGTAAAATAAAGGCGCCACGGTGGCTCAGTGAGTAAGGCACTGGCGAATTAACCAGTGGGTTCACATTTCGACCACGGTGTTCCTCGGGATTTTCCCGATTGGCTTTTCCTTGTTAGTGATGCCCGCCGAGGAAGGGCGTGTACGAGCAGCGCCTTGTTGTTCGGATAGGACAACATTCTGAGGCCCTTTGTATGTGCTGCTGTGCAGGTAAATAATACCTTGATGTTGAATTCTATGAAGTGTTGATCGAAACGACACTGTTAGGGTAAGACATTTTCCTTCAGTGGCCCTGTTGCTGCAGAAAAGCAGGGCGTTATACCCTATGTCGTTATTAGACGCACCATTCGGTTATGTTTACACCCTTCATAATGATAGTATTATACACTTTTTTTTTCGTTTGTGATATTTTTTCTTATAATTTACCATTACTATATTTTCTCTGATGTCTTTCATGATTTATATCCAACCTAATCCTATACACAAAGCTCTTATTTGTATGTGATTTTATGGTTATACATTCATATTTGTAATTGACCTTTGTATGCAATTTTATGGTTATACATTGATATTTGTACTTGACCTATGGCGCTATAAATAACTTTGTCGGGTTCAATCAAAACGTGCTGAATCTAAGAAGATTTTGTTTATTTTTTCAAGCATAAAGACGTCCCTATTCGTTCATTAACCGCTAACCAACAAAGGGAATTAACTCAAATAAAACCAATGACAGGATCTTTACCATTACAATATATAACCCAGTCGCAACATTTGAAATGAAAACAATTAGTTTACCTTTATTGTTTTCTTTCAGAAGATGTAGCCTATAATAAACCATCTAACCAGAGTTCTTATTATTTCAAGGCTGGACCATCTTCTCTAGCTGTTGATGGTTATATAGATACTGATAATTATTCTACATGTACTGATATGAATCCATCTAAACAAGGTTGGTGGTTGGTAGATTTACAACAAACATATCCAATCACAGATATCAAGATTTATCATAGTGGACCATACTGTAAGTTTATTTTCTAAATACACTGTGGCCATGTGAATAAGGAGCATTTAGAATAGTAGCATTTTCGAACTTTATAATTGATCACGGCGAAAATATGAAATTCATTACATGTACTTATGACGATAGAGAAGCGGTGTTACAGGTGTAGTCCGGTGGCTGAAGGGGGGGGGGGTCGCCACCCTAACTGTGAATTTATGAGACCAAGTTTTCTACACCAGTTTTTGCGTAGATTCCGAATTTGGGTGGTGGTGATCAAGCGTTCGAGGGGGCGTTTTCGAGATATCCGGGCTTCAATGTCTACATGGGTGCAGGGTTGGTGCCCGTCGGGTTGGGGGCGGGCAACATGTGTTTTTGTTGACAGAAATCATTTGGTTCAAAATTGACCTTAAAAATTTAAAAGTGGTTTCTCATCAGAAGATTCAAATTCAGAGTTCATAATATGAGCGGTATAGATATCTTCTTGGTTGCTGACCAACAGCTCGCATATATCCTTTGGATATATCAATTCACATTGTAAATATTCATTTCAGCCATGCAGCAAAAGACCACTACGGCAAGGTGGTAATAAAGAAAGGTTTGTTATTTTTTCACCCAGAAAATCTTTCTTCTAGCGTCATCTACTGATGTAAGTCGCGATATTTTCTACCTTTGCCCGTTTCATTATCGATCAAAATGTTTATATTTGGATAACTGTTTGCGAGGCGAATGATTGGGATGTCTATTTCGCCCTAGCAAGAACGCAAAATACAATTTGTTTCAGCGCCTCCATTAATTTGCAATGCGAAGAGGAGTAGGTAAGCTATTTTGGTGTCCTCGTGGTTTGTTGTCCGTTATAGGATATCTTCGACACTTTCAATACTATTCTTGATGTATTATTTTAGCCAATCAAGATTAGTATTGAAGTGTCGAAAATATCTTGGCCTACATGCTTTCAGTGGTAATGACTATCTGTCTTTCTTTTTCCAACTTTCTAACTGGGACAGACAAATGATGTTTCTGATGAGGAAATTGCAGGTTTAGAAAATAATGTTTGTACCTTGTACGGCGAAAGGCGACTTACATCAGTGTAGATGACACTAGAAGAAAGATTTTCTGGTGGAATTTTAAATTTGATGAAAAATAACAAACCTTTCTTTCTTTATTACCATCTTGCTTGTTGCAACAATATGATCGAACAAGATGATCCTGCGATACAAGGCTGGAATGAAGATTTACAATGTGAATGGGTATCTAAGGCATATCCAAAGGATATTTGCGAGCTGTTGATTAGCCATCAAGAAGATATCTATACCGCTCATATTATGAACTTTGATTTTGAATCTTCTGATGAAGACTAAGAATAAACTAATATCTAAACATGTCTCTGATGTATATTTCGTTTCGTGTTTTTATACTTTCGATGGCCTACACTACATGAGGATCTGACCAGTTGTACTGGGAGGTCGCCTCAGGGGTCATACGAGCGGCTTTTGGAGATGGACAGTCCTAGAAATTTATGTTTTATTAATATACAACATGATAATCATATATGTCAACATAATGACATTCCCCCCCCCCCCAATTGTAGACATTGGACGTCCCATATCTCAAAAACGCCCCCTCAAACGCTTGATCACCACTCAGATTCGGTATCTACGCAAAAAACTGGTCAAGAAAAAGTTGGTCTCAGCTCGGGTCGACCCCCCCCCCCCCCGGGTGGCGCCCCCCCCTCCCGTCAGCCACCGGACTAGTGAACCATCTCTTTTCGACAGACCAGCGTTTTTGTTCTAAATTTTAAACCAATTTCTAGCAACGAAGAAACAGGGTTCTATACTGTAGCAGATATCCCTCTTGGTGTAAACAAGCCGTTCTGCTGTAGTTTCACGCAATGTACATGTCTGAAAATATATCGCACTTCCAAAGAATGGGCGTTTTTGAATACGATAGTTGAGTGTTTATGTTCGTCTATTTCAGACGTTTTCAGATATCAAGGATTTTCTGTATATATTATTGATGAAGATCTGGTATCAACTTTATGTTATCATCATACCAATGAACAATTAACAGTTGAATATAAGATACGATGTAACAATACTGGTCGTTATGTTAATATAACCAGTGCTATAATTCCTTCCGATCACGTTCCTTCTAGTCCAGACGGCGTATTAAACTTGTGTGAAGTGGAGATATACGGTGGGTCATATTTTATAATATTTGTTGTTTGTTAAAATAAACATCGGAGAAATGTGAACGATTATGTGAACTGCCATAAACGCTATCAATAAAGAAATACCATAAACAAGTTAAACGACATTCGATCGACCAAGATGGCGTTCAGGCGATTGAGTAATCAAAATGTAAATGGCTAGGTAAATATAGAATGCCAAATTTTTAAAAATGTTTGTTTTACAATGTCCTTTATCGATAACTGATTCCCTGAAAGAAACGTGAACCAACCCACAGTGTATCGTACTTAAAATAATGTGAGCTGTATACAAGCTGTGAATTTATGAGACCAAGTTTTTCTAGACCAGTTTTTTGCGTAGATTCCGAATCTGGTAGGTGATCAGGCGTTTGAGGGGGCGTTTTCGAGATATATGGGGGTCCAATGTCTACAATTGGCGGGTAATGTCATTATGTTGACATAAATGATTATCATGATATAGATTAATAAAACATAAATTTCTAGGACTGTCCATCTCTAAAGAAGTGTGTATGATGCCCCTGGACAACCGTATTGATTTGTGGCGAAGTGGGGTGGGGTGGTTGCAGGTTTGCGTGTAAGGGGGGGGGGTGGCGGGAAATGAGCTCACGTCGATTTAAATGATGATTTTCTGAGAGCTTGATGAAACATCTGTAAATATATGTTTATAAGATTCCCATTGTGTTGGGGTGGGCGCCGGGGTGGATGCCTGAAGGGGGAGGGGGTAACATGTGTTTTTGTGGGCAGAAATCGTTTCGTTCAAAATTGACCTTACAAGTTTAAAAGTGGTTTCTGGTTAGCCTTTTCATTCAATACCTATTTCGTCATTCAATATATTAAATTATAAAGGTACTTTTCAAGAGATCTGGAAATGTTAATCAAAAACACAGTAAATCAGAGACATGTTTAGATATTAGTTTATTCTTAGTCTTCATCAGAAGATTCAAAATCAGGGGTCATAATATGAGCGGGATAAATATCTTCTTGGTTGCTGACCAACAGCTTGCATATATCCTTTGCATATGCTTCAGATACCAATTCACATTATAAATCTTCATTCCAGCCATGCAGCAAAAGACCGCTACGGCAACGTGGTAATAAAGGAAGGTCTGTTATTTTTTTCACCCAGAAAGTCTTTCTTCTAGCGTAATCTACTGATGTATGTCGCCTTCCGCGATATTTTCTACCTTTGCAAGTTTCATTATCGATCAGAATGTGTATATTTGGATCATTGTTTGCGAGGAGAATGATTGGGATGTCTATTTCACCCAAGCAAGAACGCAAAATACAATTTGTTTCAGCGACTCCATTAATTTGCAATGCGAAGAGGGGTAGGTAAGCTATTTTGGTGTCCTCATGGTTTGTTGTCCGTTATAGGATATTCTCGACACATTCAATACTAATCTTAATATATTTTTTTTATCCAATCAAGATTAGTATTGAAGTGTCAAGAATATCTTGGCCTACATGCTTTCAGTGGTAATGACTATCTGTCATTTTAAAGAGCTTGAACAGACAAATGATGTTTCTGATGACGTAATTACTAGTGTAGAAACAAATGTTTGTACCATGTACGGCGAAAGGCGGCTTACATCAGCAGATGGCACTAGAAGAAAGATTTTCTGGAGGAATTTTAATTGCGATGAAAAATATCAAACCTTTCTTTCTTTATTACCATCTTGCCTGAGTAGTCTTTTGCTGCACATTAAACGCAACAATTATGTTGCAACAATATGAAGACAGGCTGCAAAACCAATGATTGAACAAGATGATTCTGCGATACAAGGCTGGAATTAAGATTTACTATGTGAATGGGTATCTGAAGCATATCCAAAGGATATATGCGAGCTGTTGATTAGCCATCCAGAAGATATCTATCCCGCTCATTTTATGAACTTGGATTTTGAATCTTCTGATGAAGACTAAGAATAAACTAATATCTAAACATGTCTCCGATTTACTGTGTTGTTATGTACATTTCCAGATCTCTCGAAAAAGTACCATTATAATTTAATATTTGGAATAACGAAATTCGCACTGAACGAAAAAGCAAACCGGTTAAAATACAAATGTATATTTTGTTTGGTTTTTCTTATACTTTCGATGGCCTACACTACATGAAGATTTGACCAGTTGTACTGGGAGGTAGCGTCAGGAGTCATACGAGCGGCTTTTGACCCTATGACGTCAGGCATTGATTAATCAATCAGCGTTGACGTTTCTGGGGGTTTACCCACAGTTCCGTACAGAGCACGCCAAGAACTCGCCGTAACAGACCGCTTCATTGGCTAATTTTGAACCAAGTTGTTTCTGTCCCCCAAATTAGACCCCCTTCCCCCGCCCCTCACAATGAGAAACTTACACCCATATATAGAGGCGTGCAGCGGAATTAAAAAGTAATGTTTTTACCAAGCTCTAAGAAAATCATCATTTCCCGCCAATTTACCCCCCGCCCCTCCAAACACGCTAACCTGTCGTATCGAGCCGGATCCTATGTAGAATGATACTAGAAAATTATGATTTGATTAACACGGTAATCTATTTCAGTTTGTTCTGTTGGTACATACGGCCCAGACTGTTCAAGCTTCTGTCAATGTTCCCAGTACACACGATGTGATGATGTCACTGGGTATTGTAAAGATGGATGCTTACCAGGGTTGAATGGCAGCAGTTGTAATCAAAGTAAGAAATAACAACGACATATTTTTAGGGCCGTCTGTTTTATAAAATATTTCCCTGTTCGACTCTACAAGTATCACATCAATAGAAACATCTGTTTATCTACTCTGGCAGTCTGACCGATGTAATGTGCGGATTGTTAGTACATTACTCTGTTTATTCCAAGGGACTGAGAAGCCACGGTGGCTCAGTGTCAAAGACGATGGCTCGCTAACCTGGATGTCCCTGCGTTCGCCGAGAAGGTTCATCGGGATTTCCTGCGTGGTTCTCCCTTGCCAATGGTGCAGGGCAGATGACCAGGCATCGGATGGGACGCAAAAACGAGGTCCCGTGTACACATATACGTGTACGTTAAGGATCGATATAAGTGTAGGTCGTAGGGCAAAATCTCCCCCATAGCACACGGTATGGCGTATGCCCGTCTTATTAGCCCAATCGAAGAAGAGCAGTAAGACGTTCAAACCCATTTCACTTCATTTCCAAGGGAATGAAATGCACATGTATGTAGCAATTTACTTCAAAAGTGACTTCAAATGACAATAAGTAATTGGCATAAAATATTACTAATGCCATTGTGGTAAATTCCTTATTTATTACATATTTTAGTCAAGATCCTAAATTATATCCATCTCCCGGGCGAAATATGTTTCTTGTCAGAACATCTCTTACGAAATGTAAAGATAAATTATGAAAGATTTAGAGACAGGGCTGGCCGTTAATGTCAAATGAATATAGGCCTATAGAATATTTCAGTCGAATTACTTTGTTTACAGTAAATTATGAATTGTCATGTACCATTGTCATAATAATAGACAAAGTCTCGATTGTCAGTCCTTTTATCGACATGGACAGACCATATTAGCGTTTAACGCAGATATGACGGGCATTGTCTAATCCACTCAATATCCAAGCTATCCTATGGTCTAGTGGATTTGTCATTTGAATTTATTGTTTAAATCATAATTGAAGCCAGAAAACGCCAGGCAATATACAAGTTTAGCTCGATCTCTCATAACGCATTTTTAACCTAGCTGTCATTTTCTAGACATATCGTAAATTATTCCATGTATAGTTTCATACCATTCCTTAACTTTCTTAAACATGAGTAGAATATGGCCCAAACCAATCTGTTAAATAATTACCCCCCCCCACACACACACACACACACACACACACACACCTGTTTTGATTGATGCCCATAACTTTTAAAATCTTAATTCATTATGCTTCGGTGATAGTGTGAAGAAGTCAAGAATATTAACTAGACCTACTGGTTGGTTTGTATTTTTTTTTTTAATAATTCGACAGGGTTGTTGCTTATCAATGTTGATGAGCTAGAATAGCTACTTTAATAACATTTGTATTAGATCAGCATTGGTGAAGATAAATGTAATAGTAATTTCTATATTTAAAGGTTGTTCTGATACAAACAGCTATGGTGATGGTTGTAAATACAGATGTGGTAACAGAAAGTGTAATGGAACATCAAATTGCAATCCCGTGAATGGAACCTGTTTGTATGGTTGTCAAGATGGGTGGGAAAATAATGATTGCACAGAAAGTAAATTCATACCTAATGCAAAGTTTCTAATTTGCTTTGTTTATGGACAGCTATTATAGACCTTCATTTTCCGATAAAGTTGCTGGGGAAAGAGTTATTGCTGTAATAAGCGAATCCAAATAATTTGATGCTTAAGCTTTGAAACGTATTCCTTATTATGGAATAAGTAAAAGCTATTTATTGTGGAACTAACAGATGTTTTAATTTTGATTTAATTTCAAAATGCCATAAATCTAATAGTTAATTAAACCTACTGCATAATAGCATGTTGCCACTAAATGTAATTCTATATTTTTAGAATGTTCAGCGGGATATTATGGTCATAAATGTCAACAACTGTGTTCTGTAAATTGTAAAGCAACTGATCCAATATGCGATCACGTGAACGGAACTTGTGTTGGTGGCTGCAAAGCCGGTTGGACAGCATATGATTGCAGTAAAGGTAAAGAGCACGTACTTTTAAATGAATATATATATATGTATATTATAGCTTGTGAATTGGACATATGTGTGTATCTTTAATTAAATCATTGACAGGGTCTGCTTACACTTTCTAAAATACCTGATTCCATTTCTCACTCAGAACTCCACAAAGTAAACAAAGCTTCTGTATTTAAACAATGTAATATTGTAATAGCATGGTTCTCCTTGAAGTAATGCTTTTCTTTAAACTGACACTGTATTTCAACAATATAATATTGTAGAACTAAAATCTCCTTTAAAGATACATTATGTAAGATTTAGATAAAGAACTCACCATTTTTGCTTTAATAGCTCAAAAATAGGTAATGTAAAATGAAAATATTGAAAATTTCATTCAAATTACTTCATTCTGGGCCACGTTATCACTGTTTGTAGTTTTGACAAGATGTGTGCATTGTGGTAACCAGAGCACTGGTATATTCGAGACTTAACCTCGCTTTCCCATCCGAACTACTAGACAGTTGCCTTTGTCAGGCCCTCCTTCCTGCACCACTGACAAGGGGAAACCACGTCGGAAAATCCCGATGAGCGTTCTCGACCAATGCAGCGTCTTACCCACTGTGGCTCCCAGAGACAGCCATGCAGACAGACTAAAATTCTCTCAATACTACGATTAATGGTATAGTTTAAAATAGAAGTGCATACTATAACTTTCTCTAAATTAAAATTAAAATTGTATTTGCAAAGTTATACTTTAATACTTTATGATTCTCTTTAAAGTAATATCATATATTATAATTCTTTTAAACAAATATTATACGCTTAACCCTCTCTTTAAGCCTGTGTTGTATACTGCCGCATGTACGAACAGTATCAGTATGGTTTAAGATGCGTTATGCATATTAAAATATAATAAACTTGTAGCTAATTCGGTAACAATTGTTTATAATAATATGACTAACGAACGGTGAAATGGGGTGATGTGATCCTCTTTAAGCTGTCCAATTATGTTCTCGATAACAATTATTCCAAAAATAGTTGAATAAATCCAGCCTAGAACTCAAAACCGAAGGGTACTAATAGGTTTAGAGAGGAACTAAAGCCCCAGTGGTGAACCGGGTTAAAAATCAGAATAAAATTGCTCAAAGCTCATACTTTCTACTGCGTTGAAAAGCCAAGATAGTAGAGTGGTTAAGCATAAACAACGTTCACTTCTTGACTAAAACATGATACTTTGCACAGGGGAACTATGACTACTAAGGATCATTAAATGGAGTGCACCCCTAAAATTGACGCGCCCCGGTGACTGCCATCTTGAATTCTAAATTAATAGTCAGTAAGATAATGTTTGTCAATGTCTCCAGTTCTACTGCGTTTCGGACATAATGTCAAAGGCCTATGTCTATGTTTTCAATATGACTCTAAGGATCATTAAAAGAGGGGGGTTGGACGATTTACCCAATACTACCCAATAATACCCCATACCACACAATACCACCCCAATATCACCACATACTGCCCAATACAACAACATAATGATGCAAAATAGACATATCGTTTGATTTTTTCAAAAATAGAGAGTTATATCGCGGGAAATGTACTTCAAATGCGATACCGGTATTGGGTGGTATTGGGTAGTATTGGGTAGTATTGGGTAAATCGTCCCGCCGAAAAGAGGTGGACCCCAAAAATGACTCGCCTTGGTGACTACCATCTTGAATTCCAAAATGGTCACCAAGAAAACCTATTTTTGTTCAGTTCAGTGCCTATGCCCATTATTCTCAATATCAAAGAACATTATGGAGATATACATTCAGCAACAAAACCATGAAGAGTGGGTAATTCTAAATCTCGACATAAGTATCGGAAAAACTGTATACAATGGCGTTAATCTTGAAAATTACAATATGGCATCTACTGTAAGTGTATTTTAACAGTGTGTGAAGTCGGATGCAGTAGGTATCAATGGGCAATCGAATTTTGCTTCTGGCATGTATATCTTTTAAGATACAAATCCATGTATAAAATCCGGTGGCCATCTTGCAATCCAATATGGCAGCTGTTGTGAGCAAATTTTACTCATCAAGTAAAAATAAGCATTTATAGTTTTTGGGATATAAATGAATTTCTAAAACGCGGCAGCCACCTTTTAGTTCAATATGGCGGTTGTTTGGTTGAATCTCTAATACCACCATAATGTTCCTTCATATTGAAAATGTGGGCATAACACTTGATATCCTGTCCTATTTGCAGTAGAATTGAGCAAAAATCGGTTATTTTGGTGAACATTTTGAAATTCAAGATCGCGGCAACATTTATTTTTATGATCCTTAGGTATCATAGTACCCCTACGCAATGTATCACGCTTTATAAAAGAAGTGGACGATTATAGTAGAAATCAGGTTAGCCGCTCTACTGAGATTTTAAATACGTGTTCTAATGAATTATATGTTTTATAGTTGACGGAAAAAAGGATGAAATTTCATTGCCTATAGAGATCATAACAGCTGCTGCGGGAGGTGGTGTGTTGTTACTGGTCATTTGTATTGTTTGTCTTCTGTTAGTAAGGTAATTATTTAATTATTGTTGCACTTATTGTGTCATAAATAGATTTAGATCAACAACATGTTACATATGTTTGACAATGTGTAATAAGTGGCATTATTTGAGAAATTCTGATCGTCTCCCTTGTGCCATCTAGAAGAACTTCGAAAACTGAAATAAAATTAAACCATATGTCAGTCCCGAAATGACCTAGTTTGTCTCTCTCTCTCTCTCTCTCTCTCTCTCTCTCTCTATCTCTCTCTCTCTCGTTTTATTAGGAATTCTATGTAGTTACAGCGTTCAAAATATAATCTGTTACCGGAAATGGGTACTTAATAAATCGACGCGGTTTTTAATGTCGGATATAGAGTTTCTGTGCAGGTCAAAAATCAAGAATATTTCTGTATTTGATATCTAGACTTTAAGTTCCCCCAATACGGTAGATTTAATCGTTATATCATTGTAGAAGACGGAGACGCAATATAAGTAAAGCTAATCCAGGAAGTGGTGATCAGGGTGAGGAACATGAACGTGAAAATCCAGTGTTGGCCGTAGTTCACCCTATAAAACGATCACAAAGACCTGATGATAAGGAAGGTTCGGGGTGTTTTTTTACATCTCTTTTAAGAAAAGATGATCTGTGTAAACCAAAATAATAAATATCTGTGTCCATTTTATAATAATTTATGTTTGCATTCAAAAGTAAATTGTAAGCTTTGCGTCTTAAATGTAACAAGAACATTTATGTTGTACCAGTTAACATCTACACGCTGACATTTTCAAAACACTAATATTTATTATGGGATAATGTTGAACTAATAATCTCATTATTTATAATATCAAATCATTCTGTATTGTATGTATATATGTAGTTATTACGTTCGCGTGAAATATCTGTTTCAGAACATGTTTTAAGAGTAAATAACAACCATGTTGCTACCATACACAGCGAGGAGCCGGAATCAACTATGCTATCTGAAGTAATAACAGAAGCAGGTCCAATAACTCCAACTGATATCATCCTTAATAATCAACAAAATACCACTAGCAATCAAATTGACACAGCTGGCAATACCAATGGTATTATGTATGTTGACGAAGATGATAAATCCCTTGCTTCAATGGACATAGACATTCTGACAGATCAACCAGCAGTTGACAACTCATTTGATACTACTAGACTGGCACCTGAAGAATCCGTCGATCCAGATTATTATAACGTTGTAAATACAAAGACCAAACTAAAAATAGATGAATTTGAAACGTTTGTCACTGAAACAAAAACTCTTAATGGATTTAAACACATGTTCCTGGTAATATTTGAATATATTTTAACTATTCTTAAATTTGAAAATATTTATAACTATACATTTACTTTATGAGCTTTTAGATATTTTGTTATTACCATTGAATAACAATTTGTAGAAATGTTGTCTATAAGCTGCTTTAGTCTCAATATAGACATATTCTTATAAGATATTTTAATTAAAATACCATGATAGTGTAGTGTAGTGTAACCCACTTTTATTGTAGCAATTGCAGAACCATTTTACTACCAGCTATGAAGTAGCCATGAAACCAGAAAACAGAATGAAGAACCGATTTCGTGGTTATTATCCATGTTAGTATACTATTAAAAAAAAGTAGGGGATATTTGATTTTTAAGTGTTATTAAAGTCACCTAATGAAACTGACGAAGAAACAAATGACAAAATGAAATGAAGTTCACATTCATCGATATATTCCAAATGATCGTTAGACTAAGTAAGGCACAGACTGACCATTATAAGGGTAAAATGATACCCGGGGTCAAACAGCAAAGTTACCACAGCATCACAACCAAGTCAGTAACGGGTAAATCCTCCTCTGTTTGCCAAACAAGCATTGATCCGACGTGGCATACTCCTAATGAGACGTCTAAGGTCATTTTGGTCCAGATTGTCCCATTCCTGTTGCAACGCAGCAGCAAGTTCTTGGACATTGGCAGGACGTTGTTGACGTTGACGTAACCTCTGTCCAAGCATGTCCCAGACATGCTCGATGGGGGAGAGGTCGGGACTCAGTGCTGGCCAAGGTAATGTGGTGATGTTCTGTTGTTGGAGGTAACCTGTAACGATCCTGGCCCTGTGACACCTTGCGTTGTCATCCTGGAAGATGAAACGGCGGCCATGACGTCGTGCGAACGGCACAACATGGACTGCCAAGATGTTGTCCCGGTAGTACTGGCCTGTAACACGCCCTGCAACAACATGTAAAGCCGTTCTTCCAGCAACAGTGATGCCTCCCCACACCATAACAGAACCACCCCCAAATCGATCATGTCTGATGACGTTAACGTCTTGGAAGCGCTCGTTTCGACGACGCCACACCCTCCTACGTCTGTCCAAAAAATCAACAGTGAACCTTGACTCATCTGAAAACATCACATTGCTCCAGCGTCGATTATCCCAGTGTTGACGATCCCTACACCAACGATGTCTTGCCTGAATGTGATGATCTCTCAAACAAGGGATCACGCGAGGACGTCGGGCGCGAAGGTGACCCCTATGCAGTCGATTCCGAATCGTCTGGCCACTCACTCTCACACCAGTGTCTGTTTGAAGACGAGCGCTGATCTGATTTGCTGTGATGACACGATTTCTCAAGGCCAAGGTACGGATAAATCGATCCTGGGCTTGAGTTGTCGCCCTTGGTCGACCTGAGCGTGGTCTGTCCTGTACAGATTGTGTATCACGGTATCTGGACAATAGCCTGCTTATGACAGACTGAGAAACATTCATCGTCCGCGCCACAACCGCCTGTGTTGTGCCGATCTGTAGCATGCCAAGGGCACGTAACCTTTCATTTTGGGTAAGCCGACGCATATCAAAATTTGTTTTCTGGTCACTAAAACAATTAAACTGATGTTTCCACCCTGGAATTCAATGCCACAATGACTGTAACATTCAAAGTCAGAGTCGTGCAAATCTTGGGTTGGACCCCCATGATGATCCTAAGCATCACCTGCATTCCATGCGGTAGCTATTGGTGCGTTTGGGCGTCACATGTAACTGGAAATGTTTCTTCTGTTAGGTTCTATAGTGACTTTTTTCGTAGTCATTTGCATATTTTAGTATTATGCCCCCAAAATCAAATATCCCCTACTTTTTTTGAATAGTATATTAATTTAAAATTCATTAATTATATTCCGTAACGTTTGTTTATTTCTTGCAGTGTCTATGTATTCTGTCTTGTCCGCAGGTTTATATGGTGGATTTTGGTTTGCTTGTAGTGCGGTCCTATTGCACTTACTATTATTTGGAAAAAAAGTTTTTTATGGAACAGTCTAGAGTGGGTTGTTGAAGATACCATGTTTGATCTTTTCAGCTCAAATTTAGCCGTTCGGGATTGTTCGCCAAGCCAAGCCGGCCACTCAACGTTCACTTACCGATACATTCGGAGGTAGCGAGGAAATGTTCGGATGGAAGGTATACCGGTCTGTTTTACCGCCGAATCCCGAATCCCAAATAACGTGCTGATTTTTTCACCTCAAATTTAGCCAATCAGGATTGTTCGCTAAACGTTCGTCTCCTTTCTAGTCGACCACCCAACGTTCACTTACCGATACGGTCGGACGTAGCGAGGAAATGTTCGGATGGAAGGTAGGCCCGGCCGGTCCGTTTTACTGCCGAATTCCGAAAAACGTGCTGATCTTTTCAGCTCAAATTTAGCCGTTCAGGATTGTTCGCCAAACGGTCGTCTCCTTTCTAGTAGGCCATCCAACGTTCACTTACCGCTACGGTCGGGGGTAGCGAGGAAATGTTCGGATGGACGGTAGGCCGCTCTGTTTTACTGCCGAATCCCGATTAACGTACTGGCTCGTTATTCGGGATGCGGGATTCTGGAATAAAGTAGGTGAGTGCGGGAGAGGACTGTCCCGTACACGCCAACAAACCAGTCAACACCCCATTCGCTTGACAAACGGTCGTCTCGTTGCTAGTCAGCCACCTAACGTTCACTTAACCCGTACGTTTGGAGGTAGCGAGGAAATGGTCGGATGCAGGGTAGGCCGGTCTTTTTTAGTGCCGATTTCCGAATAACGTGCAGCTTGTTACTCATTTTTTGTCATTCGCGAATCATGAATAATGAGTGCGGGAGAGGACTGCCTCGTGCACGCTAACAACAAACCAGTCAACACCCTACTGGCTTGACAAAAACGGTCGTCTCCTTCCTAGTGTGCCACCTAAAGTTCACTTACCTCTACGGTCTGGCTCGTTATTTGTTATTCGTCATTCGCGAATCCCGAATACGTGCCAACTTCACGTTGCCGATAACGACAGGCTATCTATCTATCTATACTAATATTTGTGACTGTCGTTTGTCTGTCTGTCTGTCCGTCTGTCTGTTCGGGGTTGGCGGCTACACTAGGTCTGCCCCGAGTCTGAAATTTGGGGTATAGGGGTAGCTTGGACTGGGGAGTACATAGGCCAGGTGGCGTTAGTCTACCACTTCCGGTTTCGGAGTTATGACCCCCGAGCGAAGTCTGTCTGTTCGGGGTTGGCGGCTACATCTGCCCCGAGTCTGAAATTTGGGGTATAGGGGTAGCTCGGACCGGGGAGTAACATAGGCTAGGTGGCGTTAGTCTACCACTTCCGGTTTCGGAGTTATGACCCCCGAGCGAAGCCGGTCTGTTCGGGGTTGGCGGCTACACTAGGTCTGCCCCGATTCTGAAATTTGGGCTATAGGGGTAGCTCGGACCGAGGAGTAACATAGGCCAGGTGGCGTTAGTCTACCACTTCCGGTTTCGGAGTTATGACCCCGAGCGAAGTCTGTCTGTTCGAGGTTGGCGGCTACACTAGGTCTGCCCCGAGTCTGAAATTTGGGTATAGGGGTAGCTCGGACCGTGGAGTAACAGGCCAGGTGGCGTTAGTCTACCACTTCCGGTTTCGGAGTTATGACCCCCGAGCGAAGCCGGTCTGTTCGGGGTTGGCGGCTACACTAGGTCTGCCCCGAGTCTGAAATTTGGGGTATAGGGGTAGCTCGGAACGGGGAGTAACATAGGCCAGGTGGCGTTAGTCTACCACTTCCGGTTTCGCAGTTATGACCCCTGAGCGAAGCCGGGTATCCTGCTAGTATTTAATAATACTCGACCGTCAGTCACAGATTGTTATTTGGCGGGATCACTCAACTTTTAGATTGGGTGTGCTGTGTTCATCCATTGTTTGTTCTATGTTGTGTTACAGATGACCACAGTAGAGTTGTGCTCAAAAATTCCGCTACAGATCCCAATTCAGACTTCATCAATGCAAACTATATTGATGTAAGTATCAATTATTCTATATCTTATCATGCAGATAACATTTTAAACACACAAATTTAACTAACTGTTATCCATAATTCTAGAATATATAGATTGACATATAAGGTATACTTATATCTAGCATTTTAATTAGAAGGTGACTAATTCATGATATAATAAAATTTTGTTAACTTGAGGATTAGATAATGGTAGGTGGGGCACAATAATCAGAAAGGAATTGAAGATTACGATCTACACCAAACGAACCAATATCATGACTGCTCACTCTGGATAAAGTGTCCAAGATTACAGAAGTAATAAAATATCAAACTGGTTAGAATCAATGTTCGTTTACGAAGTATCTGTGAAAAAAAACAGTGGGTCGCAAGTATTTTACTTGTTGTATACGTTCTCATTTTGCATTGATTTTTTTCTTCACAGGGCATCATTCATCCAAAGACCTATATAGCAGCACAGGGTGAATATTTCCATATTCTAGTGAATTTGTTATATTAACCTTTTATATCGATAACCATATCCGGAAACAATGGTAACTGGAACTATGTGCCCCTTAACTATCGCCACAAGTATAATTGTTCTCGGTTTACTGTTAGAAGGACTTCTGTCGACACATCCACCGATCGTCTGTCCGTCCGTTCGGGGTATATAATTGATGAGTCATTTTCGGCTTCTTTCTTGTCCGAAGCCGTGTAATGCACTCGAAAACATTTGGTAGGTATGTTGTCAGGGTGATCTTTATCCAGGTTACTCAAGAGGTAAATTTTAAGTTGTCCTAAAGGTCTTCCTTATTAGAATGACTGAATGTAATTCTTTGAACGACTTGATGAAGGAAATGGGAAAGTTGCTGCCACCACGTCCGGTTTCAGTTTGACTAAGTAGTAGTATTCCAGTTGCTGCGTCTTAGAATAACATACATCCATTCAAACGTAAACTCTTGTTGAGCATAGCCATGCATTATAAACCAATTATCGTGTTAATTTAGAATCTCATTTTACCTTTCAGGTGCTACAGCAGTTACTATTAATGATTTTATTAGAATGATCTGGGAACAGAAAAGTGATAAGGTTATCATGTTAACTAATACACGCGAAATGGGGAAGGTAAGATCTTGTCTGTGTTATTTATTTTTTTCATTTTCATAGACCATTGTATGTATTACATGGGACTAATCTGCATTTATTTGTTTTCAATACGAAATATATGGTCGACTTCTTTATTTTATGTTTTTAAAAAGGGCTTTTTGTAATAGTTAATTTATTTAAATACCATTTTCATTCCTAGCTAAAATGTGAGCAATATTGGCCAGAAGAGGGATGTGAAAGATTTGGAGGCATAACTTTGACTTTACAGGAAGAAACTGTTCGGGCTGATTTCACCATACGTCATATATTCATGATTAAGGTATTCGAAGGTCATCATTTTATTCTTTTAACTTATATTTTCTGATAGATCACAAAATTTGTAAGAAACTATAAATGCTGTTTTTGACAAACAAAAACAGAAACGTTTGGGGTAAATAAAGTTAACAGTGTAGACGTTCTGTTTTACAGAATAGGGTGTGTGTCATTTATTGTACACATTTGGTACTACAATGGCATATACTTATTACATTATATTCTGATGTTGATTACTTATATCAGGATGGAGTTAAACATGAATTTCATCACTTCCATTATACAAGTTGGCCTGATCATGATGTTCCTAATGCCAGCGATTTGTTAGATTTTCTCTACATGGTTAATAAACATAAACCTAATTCAAATATACCACAGATTGTTCATTGTAGGTACGTATATAATTATCTTCTATATACAGTTACAGATTATATTATTACATGTATATTGTTTTATTACAGTGCTGGTAGAACATGAACATATAATTTTACAGCTATAGATTATATCATTATATAGATCATTCACGTATAGTTATAGATTACAGTGTTGGTAGAACAGGAACATGTATAGTTATATATTATATTATTATATTACAGTGCTGGTGTTGGTAGAACAGGAACATATATAGCTATAGATTGTGGATTAAAACAAGGAAAAGAGACAGGAAGCTTTGATGTTATTGAATTTATTAAAACGATTAGAAATCAGAGGAGGGGTATGATACAAACAGCCGTAAGTAGAATTAAATAATTTAAATATGTGCCCATTACTTCTATTATGGTCTTTGGCCGTCATGTAAAGGATTTGAATCCATTGTAATCTGCAATGTTGTAAAAGTATAATTTCTAATAAGAAATATCATTCCTCAAATGGGTAAATTATGTTTATTATTTGCAAAGATATGATGAATTGAAAATTTTTGTCAACATTCACCATGCACTACAGACGATATATAGGATATGGTCAGAAATAGCCATCGGTCCACCTATAGTTTTCTCTGAAATCATTTGTTTGGCCTCTATTTAAACTGATTGAATACAAGCCAGATTATATCTGCCATTGACGTTTTATTTTCTAAATTAAATGCATAGTTACATTGGGGACATTTAAATTTTGGCGTGGATTATTTTGAGTAGATTAGATATTGTCCAAAAAATGCAAGTGACAATCAAGAACTTCAATTTGTCATTAATTCTCAGTATAACTTTTGTACAGCGTATAGATAAGAACAGAATAACATCGACTAGGTGATATCAAAATATCAGCAGCTGGACCATTAATATTCATGTATTATATTTGTACGTAAATTCCGTATTGATTTACCATGGTATCGTCTATTCCGGCAGAGTAAGCAAATATCCTAACATAGCACCAAACACTGAGAAATAAAGCATTACCATGACCTCAATAAAAACATGTACCAGTCGATAAAGCAGGTTTGTTTTGTACATTTATTATAATATGCTTTAATTTTACGTTTCGCTAGGGTCAGTTACAGTTTGTTTATGAAGCATTAACGGAGGGATTTAAATATGGTGATACTAGTTTAGACAAGACTGTGTTAGAATCGCAGTTGGATGCAAATAATTCTTCGACAATAATTGGTCAAATGCCCCTTCATGAACAATGTGAATATTTAAGGCAGATTACAGTAAATACAGGTAAGCGATGGGGTGATGATAATTGCAGTGTTTCGTATGATTTTTTATTTAATAACTTAGGGATCTCTTGGGCCATCCATTTCTTTGCGAATATGTGGAGTTTGAGAACGTGATACTGTTACAAACAAATGTATACTGTGGTGGACTTTTATGTCTGTAATTTGTCACAGGACAATGTAATTATTATATTCCCCCTAACAACCAAGTTGGATATCATAAAGTAATAAACAGATGTAATAAGTTTTTAAAATACCGGTAATTCGAGTAAAATCCAAAATATAGGAATTATATCGTCGCTTGTCTTGCTATAATGTATTCTCGTTACTGGTAGTTCATTTAATAGTCGATGAAACGCCATGCTTGATTTGCCTTATTTCCATCTTTCTTATTTCAGATACCCATGGCATTGACAAGGACCAGGATTCATCAGCCTATATTTACCCCGTAGGTTTAAGTAACATATACTTTGGTTGTATCATAAATTGCTGATCTTTTAAATGTTTCTTACAATCTTTAATTATTTTATTAATAGTATTTGAAAAGTAGAGGGGGCGAATGGTTAGCACGTGCGCGCTGTATCATACGGTCTGGCATTGAGTCAACTGGCGGGGTTTCGATTCCCCGATTGTACGTGACAGGTAGTCCAACCTCCTGTCCAACCTCGTGGGTTTTCTCCGGGTCCTCCAGTTTGTGTTGAGTGGACGTTAAACCCCATTTCTCTCTCTCTCTTGAAAAGTAGATGTCTCCAATATTACACTAACAAAATTAAACACATATGTATGTTTTTTATGTATATGGGTGTATTATTTGTGGAATTTTTAAACCTTCAGTCTAGAACAAACAAGATTGGTTATATCATGGCTGATATGAATGGATATAACACGGAATCAATATGGCAGCTAATACAAAATCACAACTGTTCAGTTACTGTAGCCTTTTTGAATAGTTCGGTAAGGTTATTTTTTCTTCATTTTTTTTAATTGGGTTGGTTATTTTTTTAATCGCTTCCCTATTCTCTTTGAGTCATATGTTTGCAATTTTGATCGACTAACACCATTACAGTCAGATAAAAAGCTAAATAATTATAAGATGTCTAATTAATTATAAGATATCGGTTCTTATGAACAGAGCCTTCATAAAGGTAACCTATACAGCAAAATCAACCGAACCCAGTACAAAATGATACTTCATTGCAAAACGAAAATAAGCACTCAACACTAGTCACCTTATTGGTTTGATGATTTTTACTTGGAATGCAGAAGCCAGATAAAATTACAAAGCGCGTTTAAGCATGCACATTTTATAACTAGCTTTTTCTCTAAGCGTTATACAAGAAGAAAAAAAATGTTATCATTTTGAGGAAAAATAACAGTTTTGTCGCTATCGTAGAAATAAAGATGGTAGAAGCGAGAATTTTATTGATACAATTATAATTTAATTACTCTTTCCTCTCAGAATGAAGTGGCTATTTGCCCAGAACGTGATACAGAAGAAAAATACGGATCAGTAGAACTGGAAAATAAATCTGATACACGGGTTTCAAATAATTTAAATTTGATAACTGTTTCAGCTTCACAATATGAGGTAAGTTGGAAATAAATAGTATTGCAAATCAACAACTACAAGATAAGTTCCCTCAAGAATAACTGGTTCATCGAAAAAGCTCTTGACTTTTATCATTTCAATAATATAGAATATGTGTAATTACGAAGAAATTTAAAATTGTGGCTTTGTTTCAGAATACAGAAAGAAAAATTGTAAAAGTTTTGTTGATGAATGTAGACGAGCACAGATCATGGCTGGTATTGGCTAATCAGATAAAAGAGTTGGTGGAACAGATAGATATTCACCATAATAATGATAATAATCCAATAGCTGTGTTTTCGAAGTAAGTCTAGATAAATTCAAAATTTAAAATTAACGAAAATGGTCACGTATATGGATCGAGAAACCCATTTTCCGAAATATCGCAAAAGTATCCAGCTACTGGAAAGGCGGAGACGGAATCACTTGGATAAAAAATATATTTTCTTACTTCGATTTTGGGCAGCAATTGAACACATCATATGAAATGACCGAACGTGGGTGTTCTGTATTCGCGGACCTCAGTAGATTTCAGGGTAGTGCAATGAACCAAATTTATTCGAATAATTATGATAATTAGTACATTCCTATTATTTCATTTTCATTGGCATTAAAACAATTACTCTTTTCATGAGATTTATTGGTCAGTCTGCTTATTATTTCAGTGAACTTTGTGTTGGTCAATTATTCTGTGTAATAAGAAATATCATACAGAGAATAAAACTGGACAATGAAGTTGAGATATTTGAAAATGTTAGAAAAATGCATCAACAGATTTCTTGTGTGATAAACTCGCAGGTAAGTAATTTGATTTTGATGTTTGTTTACAAGTTTTTCTTTATGAGAAAACTCTTGTTAATCCATAAAGGCTGCTTATAGCATGGGGGGAGTAAATGGTTAGCGCGTGTGCGTTGTATCATAAGGTCTGTCATTGAGTCAACTGATGCGGTTTCGATTACCCAGTTGTATGTGACAAGCAGTGGGGTCGCATGTCCAGCCTCGTGGGTTTTCTCCGGCTCCTCCGGTTTGCTCCCACTGCTAAAGACCCCCACGCGCAAACGAATAATAGAATTATAATTGAACCATATTTTAGTCCCGAAATGGCCTAGTGCGTGTCAAATGGACGTTAAACCCCATTTCTATTATCGTTTTGTTTTATAATTCGCGAGTGTTCCTGAGGATTAACTACCGTCAAGTGATGAACGAGCATACCTATTTTTAACCGACATTCATTATCTCTCTAAATTCACAACATCCCGAGAAAAAGGGTAGCATTTTAAATTTTCACAATTTATCATTCTAAAGTTAGGCATTGACCTAAATAATATGGAGTTGAACTCGTGGTCCTTTGGTTACATTAATTGGTTTTATTTTAATTTCAGGATGAATACCTCAGCTTACATAGATTTGCAGCAGAATATGTGAAATCATCCAGTCTCTACGCCAATTTATAGACGATGTTATTGATAAATAGTGCTATAAATATCAGATCATTTAATAGTTATGAATTATAAAACAACGATTTCTTTACCTATTGGCTCAACTTTTATTAATTTATGATAATCTATCTTTCATTAATCATGCTTTATCATTATATAAAAGAATAGCAAACCTTTAAATTGGTACGACAAATTCGGGAGAACATATCCCGTTTTACGACACTAATCACTATCCATAGACATCTAAGCGATGGTCTGGACCCAAATTTCGTATAATTCGGTTACGAACGCTAAACATACCATCGACATTACCCATCTGTCTGTGTCCACAAACGTTATGTTTCCTTTTTTATCTCCTAATATGCTAATTCCTTAGACCACGGTTAGAGATGTTGCAAGCTGGGGGCTACATATTCATATATATCTCAAAATATTGCTGTTAAAGAAACACAAAACAGCGGCATAGAAAAGCACAGACACATTGTGAAACTGCTGAGGATTCATATTTTTTACTAGTATTTTAAAAATTGAAGAGGACTTAAAACAACTTTACTTCTGTGATATATCTGAATTATCGGTAAAAACTGCCCTACGAATAGATTATTTTCTATGGTGTTATTTCATGCAATCATTTAATTTTTCACCCATTGCTTCGCTTGTCTATGTTTTCAACCACCGAGTTAACCGTCATATACTCCATATAGAATGTCATTACCGTTCATGTATATATCTGGGGTATATTGAATAAATTAATAATATCCTTAATATAACGGATTTATTATAATTTTTTAACCACTGATCAGTCGTTGCGTTCAAAATGGTGAATGAAAGAGTTGTATCAGAACATTGATTGGCTCGTGTGCAAAAGATAATTTATAATTATGCAAATTATGCAAAACGTGATTCAAATTTACACTATACACCAGTTAATTCTTCCATTACTCTAGGTAATTGGGCCGTTTCGGAACTATCTCACGTTCTTGTTCTCTGAATTTTAAATGAAATGCATCAACCGGGATAATGAACACGGGCATATGACATGCAGTGTGCTATGAGGGAAATTTGGCCGGACAGCGGCGGTCTCTACTCTGATTTCCAATTCCAACCGTCAAGGGTTCTTTTACATGGGAACTAGTTTTTATCGTTATATTATATTTTCTGAACTTCAATCTTATGAGAGTTTGTCGTCAACTAAATATCCGATCACCATAGTATAATGTCCTACTGTTCTGCTCCGACAGGGATAATGAAGAACCTGGGCATATGCCACAGTATGCTACGAGGAAAATTATGGTCGGACAGCTGCTGACGGGGGGAGGGGAGCATGCCGGCCAACAACGGGATCAAACACAGGATCTCCAGGTTAGCGAGCCAACGTCTTACCATTGAGACACCGCCGCTCCCCATGGTACAATACTAGTCGGCTTATTTAATTTTATAGGTTGGGTTCGACCCTCACGCTATCGGATTTAAAAAGTGCCTGTACCAACCACAATTAAACATTCCTCCAACAGAGGTGAGTAACACCTGGTGTTCTGAAAAGAGCAGGCATGCCTCGTGGGACGATGGGAAGACGACGAATGTTGTATGCAGGCTGTTTAGTAACCTGGCTGTTTCGTTCTTAGTTCATTCGTACCCCACTTCGTACCTCAAATCGATTCGTACCTTTTCCTATGTTGTTGAAATCAGTTGAAAGAAATTGAATATGCCGAACCAGAATTAGAATATGCACTGTACCTCAAATTGATTAGTTCCTTTTCCTAAATCCAACGGCTGCGCTAAATTTATAAATGGCTACCGAACGAGAATTAGAATAGGCCCTACACACGTGATTTGTACCTCAAATGGATTCGTACCTTTCCCTATATGCTGTTGTATAAATTGAAAGAAATTAAAACAAATCTATATGTTGTTGAAAGAAATTGAAATAATAAACGATTACCTGCCTTTTTTTAAATCTGGTGTTGATTATCGACAGTGGCGGCGCCAGCCTTCGGTGATTGGAGGGGCAAAGCTGGGGCAAAGTCCAAGGTTAAGGGGGCAAAGGCACGAGCTTCTCAACTAGGGGTAGGGGGCCTCCCCCAGAAAATTTTGAAAAACAGGTTGCCGGAAATACAGCCTGTCTAGTCGTGCGGATGAGACGAAAAACCGAGGTCCCGTGTACACATTGGCATGCACGTAAAAGATCCCTTGGCAGTTGGAATTCGATATAAGAGTAGGCCGTAGTGCCGTTGCCCGGGCAAAATTCCCTCCATTGCACACTGTATGGCGTTTGCCGAAAAACCGAGGTCCCGTGTACACATTGGCGTGCACGTAAAAGATCCCTTGGCAGTTGGAATTCGATATAAGAGTAGGCCGTAGTGCCGCTGCCCGGGCAAAATTCCCCTCATTGCACACTGTATGGCGTTTGCCCGTCTTCATTAGCCCAGTTTAGGAGCAGAACAGTAGGACGAACCCCATTTCATTTCATTTCATTTTGAACTCATTCTGCTAAGTGAGTGGTGATTGTGATTTGTGATTATAATGATTGGAGATTGTTAAAGCGGTTAAAGGGACAATAACACTCTTGCTGGCTTGAAAGCTCCAGAAAATAAATAATATCTCTATCTAAGTACTAGATGTTTAAGTGTCCTACCTGTTGTGTAAATTATCCATTACATCCTATTTTACTTGTCCAGAGGGTTCGAAAATATTTTTAAATCGAAGTTTCATTTGAAAAGGTTTACGTTAGGCGTTTCAAACCATTATGTTGAATTTTTCAAAATTTTTAAATAAGGTGTGTTAAGATGAAATTTGTATCATCAATTAATTGAAATATTCTAAAATAGTACAATTTGTTGACCAGAATAAAGATTGGGACATATTATTCAGTTACAACAAGAGTGGTATTGAGCCTTTAATAAACGATTGAATTATCGATACACTAAGAATTCCAAAATCAATTTAACTCATTGTAAGGTGAAACTGTATGCTTTCTGATATGGTTGAGTTATTTGAGCCTAACATTAGTACGCAGCACGTCTCCAAAAGGTGTGAAGATGGGCGTACGCGTTTCTTTGATCTGTTAGGCTATATCATGAAGCAATTTTAGTTTAAATGTATCCTTTGTGTGTGAATTACTACTATCGGGCAGGCAATGTAATATCATGGACCTATAATACATGTATTATAAGGTCCATGGTAATATCAATATGGAAATTTCTAATTTTTTTTTTTTTTTATTTATTTATTTTTTTTGTTTTCAATGCATACATTAATTTGCTTTTTGTTATTAAATCATCGTAGCTAATTCTCGTTCGACAGCCATTTTTATAAAAAAAAAAGTTGTTCTTTTTTAATATTTTAACAGGCTGTGGTATATGATTTAAATGTTTCATATTCATGTAATTATCAATGCATAAAATTCGCTTTTTGTTATTAAATCATCGTAGCTAATGCTCGTTCAGCAGCCATTTTTATAAATTTAGCGCAGTCGTTGGATTTGATCAAATCGTTTAATTATGTTTCACCTTTATTTCAATTTCTTTCAAACACATTTAGGAAAACAAACTAATCAAGTTGAGGTACAAATCTCGTGCACATTCTAATTATGGCTCGGCAGCCACTTTTATAAATTTAGCGTAGCCGTTGGATTTGACCAAATCGTTTCACCTTTATTCCAATTTCTTTTAACTGATTTCAACAAAATAGGAAAAGGTACGATTAATCAATTTGGGGTACGAAGTAAAGTACGAAACGGCTCATGTGAGGTACGAATGCACTAAGTACGAAACAGCCAGGTTACGAAACAGCTGATATCCGTGTTTACTGCAGTTGCTTCCCTTAAACCCAATTTTCCATCACCTAGAGGGAGGTCACTCTTAACAAATTACCATAGCGCCCTCTGTAAACAATGTTAGAAGTGTAGCGAACACGTGAAAAATGTCGAAGTGCAAAGTAGAATTGGCATATCAGATTTTAAAAGAATTGCATGGAGAAGTGGTAGCAGAGATAGCCCGTCACTTGATGAAGTTTGGACCAAGACACATAAAGTTAATCAGTGAAGTAACTCAACTGAGAGTTGACCAGGTAGCACTGCCCATCTTAATCGACAGCTTGAGTTTCGCTTGTTGCCGGTAGTGTTTATCTTGGACTTAGGCCTGTTCACTTAACCGTTCAGTCGAACTGCCACCCTCTACTTCATCACGTTCACAATTCCTGTCTAAAAATGACTGTCATCTACATGCACAATCTATTAACTAATACTAATAGACTTTTGATAGTCAGTTAATTATTGTACTGTATCTAACTGGGTGTTGTTATTTCTGTAACAAGTCTATAATTTCATCATCATAATTGTCATCTCTAGACATTAGGGGAGTCACGGTGGCTCAGTGAGTAACCTGGAAGTCCTGTGTTGGCCAAGAAAGTTCATCAGGATTTTCCTGTGTGGTTCCTCCTTGTCAGTGGTGCAGGACCGAGGGCCTGGCAATGTATAGTCGTTCGAATGGGATGAAAACCAAGGACCTGTGTACACGTCAAAGATCCCTTGGCATTTAGAACTCGATATAAGAGTCCAGGCAAAATTTCCCTCATAGCACACTGTATGGCGTATGCCCTTCTTCATTAGCCCAGTCGGAGCAGAACAGTAGGATGTTAAACCCCATTTCATTTCATTAATTATGTCTAGATAAATTTAACCAGCCCAAGGCTGGGTACCTTGTAGTTCAGCTCTGAAGATAAGTCTTGTTACACTCACCCTGTACGTTCAGGGAGGTAAGCAAGGTCTTATTTTCTCACTAAAATGTTCCTTTACATTGTACAGTCAGTCACAGGGACTGACGTGACCGTTTAGCAGTTTTTAAAAAGTTTCCCAGTAAAATTTACTGGGGACTGAAAAAGTTTCAACAAGGAGTCTATAGGCCCGTTCCAGAATGTACAGGGCGAGGGTAATGAGACTACGTTCAGACCTGAGCTAGGTTGCTTCCTTCATATCATTGTACCTACATATCAACCAAGAATTGTTAGTGTCTTTTATTCAACTCACATAGACCAATGTAATAATGGTTCCCTCCCCACCTGTTTATGATCAAGAGGGGTTCACTAGTCCGCGGGTTCACTAATCCACAGGTGCACTAGTCCGCCGCTATAAGAAATACTAGAAATATGGGTATCAATAAACCTATTCCTAACCCAACCCTAATAAGAAATATCGGTGGACTAATACAACCACGGACTAGTGAACCTGTGCACTAGTGCACCCGCGGACTAGTGAACCCGCGAACTAGTGAGCATTCCCTTATGAATACCTACTTATTGCTAGGAGCACCCAATTTAGATGACATTTTATACCATTAAATGATGATTCATTAACACCTGCTATAGCCTATAAACAACAACATGTAAAAATACATGTACACCAAAACTCAGCATATATGCGAACATGAAAAAAGAACCAAAACTCAGCGCAGGCACATGTGAACATGAAAATTTCATCAACACTTTTAGGAGCTAGATTAACACAGTACCTTGTATTTGTTTTGTATGGTGATTTTGAGAGACAGTGGAATTGATTACTCAATTAATACAGACAGATTATTGCACCTATATGTCTTTTGTGCATACCCTGAAGCTCACATAATGAGCTACATGTACATGTGAAAATGTCGTAATATATTCTTTTTTTTTACGTTTCAGATCAAAAAAGGAATCTGTATTCTAATTCAGCATAATTTTGTGAAATTTGATCGTAATAAAAAAGGCGTCACAGAATATGCAATAAACACTGATGCTGTCAGCCTTCAGCTAAGATATCCTAGATATATTTATTGTGCAAAGACATTGTATGGCGATGCTGCTGAACTGCTAGTGGAAGAATTATTACAGAATGGTCAATCATTAATGAGTATAGCTTCGGAACGAGTAACCCAAAGATTAAATGAAGCCCTAGAAGCAACAGGTATGTAGGTCTACTTAATAAACTAGAACACGTACTTCTAACTGATGTTAGCTTGATAACTTTGAGGGTATCTTAAAAATGTACTAGGAGCTGTTTTCCATAAATATGTGTTATACATGTAGTTCATCATGTGTCCGAATGGTTAACATGTGTGCGTTGAATCAGGAGGTCTGTGATTGAGTCAAGTGGTGTAGTTTTAATTCCCAGCTTGTACATGACAAGGAGTAGGTCGCCTGTCCCACCTCATGGGTTTTCTCTGGTTTCCTTCCAGTTCTAAAGACCCCTACAAGCAAGTGAATTATTTGAATAAAATTGAACCATATATTAGTCCTGAAATGACCTAGTTTCTCTCTCTAGTCTATCTATTGACTAAATGCCAGTAAAAGATTATTAGGTAGTTAGTGTATTATGTTGAAGTTTCAGTAAATTGTTTATTGATAAAGCATTATTCATAAACATCGCTTTGTTTTATAAACATTGTTTATTTATAAACATCATTTCTGTGTTACATTGTAAATATATTACTTGCAAACCTATTATTTAGTTGTAAATATTGTTTATTTATTATAATGTGAATTTAAATCTAATTTCAGGAAATCCAAAAATAACATCAAGTTTGGTTCGAGATAAATTTGGATTAATGGTAAAAACACATTTTTTGCGAAGATGTCAAACAGTTCTGACAGATGATGAAAATCGAGTTATAAGCTCAGAAGAACCTAAAGAAACAGAATCCTTGTTTATTCTCCCACCCTTAGAAGGTATTTTGATGTGATCATCCTGAAAACCTGCAAATTATCTTTACTTAAATAGGAAATAAGCTTATTAGATATGAATTTAAGGTGTGATGTGTCATTTAGAGCTATAGGAATCCCTTACAAACCACAATATTGTGAAAGTTGAATCTCTTAAATATGAATATCAGTCCAAAAATGGTTCATTTCCATTCAGCATTTACAAAGTTACGATAAATTGAAATTTTATCAATCTACGCTTCTCACCACACTGCCATCGTTTATGGCAAATCTGATGGGCCTAATATTCAATCAGATTGAATCTAAGGGGTGGTATTTTGTTTTCTTTGATACTTTAGCAAAAATAAAAAGCTGTAAGATAAAAGCTGTACACAAAAATCTAACACTGCTTATTAACTGCATTTATTACTTGGTGCCTATAACACAGTTTTGGTATTGGTTATTATGGCAAACATTCTACTTAATATATTCATGTAATTTGAATTTGAATCTTTTTCTTTTTTAACAGTTGGTTCTAAAAGAAAACGAAACCCAGATGGATCTGGTCCACCTTCAAAACGTTCAAAAACAGAGGAAATGGTAAGATTAAGGCTTAATTCTACGAAAGATATTTTATTCAAGTCAGACCTTTGTCCTACAGTCACATACGTTGTTTGTAACTGGCTGCAAGTGAGCTATTCCCATGCTTCATTATCAATTGCATGGTAAGCTATAAGCTCACAAATGTGACAATGTAAGAAGTTATGTTTTTGACAACATCAGTGTGTAGGAGTTTGAACCTAGCACTATCAAGTCAGCATGACTGCACCAAATGAAAACACTAAATTTAATTTAAAGCAGTTTGCTATGTGAGTATGAAATGAAATAGTGTTTAAGGTCCTACCGTTCTGCTCCAGTGAGTCTATGATCATATTGGCAAGTGGTGCAGGGCATAAAATAGTGATACAGTTTTATATCAGCAATGCTTAGTTAGCACTGCAGTCTTCAAACATTACCCTATACTTAAAAGATAATTGTTTATATTTATTTATTATTTACATTAAAGGATATTCCTCCTGACGACGGTGTATATTGGATGGTTAATGTGGAACGATTTCATCAATATTTTAGAGATCAGCTGATAATAAACTGTGTCAACAGTAAAATAGACAAGGTATGTCTATTTTTACAATAATCACATTATTCGTCTAATTTAGTTTCACCTTGATTATTTGTTATTGTTTTCTCAACACCTACATGTGTCATAAAATTATTTGTATATTTAATATTTGAATTGATGTATGTGACAAAAGTAAACAAATGTCCTAAGAAATGGAAAGGCCATTCTTTAAATTTCTTTAAAATATATTTTTAGCAAGCTGGTGAAATTATAAGGAATATGTTGCGATTAAGTGAAATTAAAACTGAACCACATTCTACTGTATCAGCTACCATGACAATAACTGAGGTGGGTATTAATTAGTGCATTGTACGTCCTTAGAAGAGCAAATATAAGTAGTCTGCAATAAAAAGTAGCCCTTTTAAAAGGCATGTTGGTTTACAATTATTTTTGAATCCAAACAAAGTTATTGTCTTCTAATTCCCCCTCTACATTCTATTCAACTCATGCTGCCATCTTGTTTTTGTTGTGCACAACTATGTAAAATCAGGTGGTGTATGAATGCAAAATAACATTTATTACCCTTTTTTTTTTTGACTTTCAGATTTTCCATTCTCTACCTAAAGAACTAGGAATGACGAAACATATAGTAGAACAATATTTATCAATATTAACAGAAGATTCTGTAAGTTCATTTTTTTAATATCAACAAGTTATATATTAAAACTATATTTTGTTTAAAAGCAATTATTTTTGATACAAAATGTGAGGAGATTGTTCAGTGCAAGTCGAAATAAACAATGGTAATTGTAATTGCAGGTGGATAAGCAAAGATATATATTGAAACTATATTTGATCTAAAAGCAATTGAATTCTCAAGTTATTTTTGATATAAAATTTGAAGAGATTGTTCAATGCAAGTAGAAATAAACAATGGTAATTGTAAATGCAAGTGGATAAGTTGCACCAAAAACATTTTTCAGAAAATTTGAGCAAAGATTTTTAAGCATTATTGAATATATTCACAGATTTGCAATTTATATATTTTTTTGGTTTTGTTACAGGTAGATGTTATAAGTAAAGTCTGTGATAGTAGTGGTGGTCTTTATGTTATAAGTATCCTTTATTATTAATACACATACATAATAGCATCAGAAGTCAACATATGGCTTTTATTATTCGGCAGATGCTATATATAGTCATCAGTTGATCAAGAAAATATAAAGAATGATAATAACAGAAAAATGAATTGTTTTCGGATTCCTTAACTTGTTCCAGATATTTTTAGGGTGCTAAAATCATTATGTCAAGCTCATATTGAATCTTTTGTTCAAGAAAGGTATGTATGCAATTAGTTGATAATTGTCCTCCAGTACACCCTTGTATAAAAATTGGCGACTATTAAAATGGTTTTTTCGAGTCAATGCATCCAAGCTAAGGGATGTTTGTCTCCTAACCAATTGTTGTCTCACCACAATCTCTGTTGGTTTCTTGGAATGTCTGGTTTTCATAATTTATGTTATGAATTAACTTTATATGTGACTTTATTTTCAGATTTGGTTCAAAGTGTTTGAGAATATTTCGAGTTTTAATTCTAAAGAAACACTTAGAACAAAAACAGGTAATTATGATATAATGTATAGGTTATCATGGTCTGTTAGATATAGTCTATCAACTGAGGGAGTATCTGTATGCATTTATCTCTCAATTTGACTCTTGAATTTTGTGGGAGTAATAAATCTTGGGTAGCCACTCTGAAAAATGGGAAGGAAGAGTAAACTTGAAGATAACATCCAAGATGGCCACCATTCTATGTAACTGACCATACCACCCTTTGCTATTTATTTTAGGGATGTTATTATACATCGATATTTAGTGTCAAGCAATCCATTAAGACCAACGACTAGATGGAAAATGTGTGAAATCCAATATTAAAATGTTTTGATAGAATTGTATGATTTGATATCAATGTTTTATTCAAATGTTTAGATAGAAGAGTAGGATTTGATATTGATAGTGTTTTTATTAAAAATGTTTATTTAGATAGAAGAATATGCTATGATACCAACCAAAGAAGCTAAAGAACTATTATATAATATGTTTGCTGAACATTTTATTACTCTTACAGTAAGTACTTAATCTTTATAAATACAAATTATATTTCTTTATTTCGAAAGTCATGGAATTTAGTGCTTAATTTTATTCCCTTGATGTTAAAGGGACACTGAAAGTTCTAGAAAAATGTTTTGTAAGTATTAAAAGACAGACAGATTTATATCATTAAAAATGTTTTGGTTGGGGGTTTTTTTCAACTGTTTATTTTCTCTAGGAATGTGTTCTTTTATCATTTTTGTTCTGTATGTGGTTTGTGCAGTCACCTGAATTGTCTGTTTTTGTGATCTTTTTTACAGGAAATATCAAAAACAGTTGACCATGCCCCATCCAGAACGTATTATGTATTCCGTGTAAATATAGATCAAGTAGCTAGGATTATACTAGAAAAATGTTATAAGGTAATATAGATTTTATTTATAAACTTTCAAATTGCCTGATTTCTTTGATTTTGGTAAAAATATGAACATATGGATTTGATTTAAGATTTAAAGCCAGTATTCAGAAAGGACCCATTTTCTGTCAAGCATTTGACATTTTAAGCAAAACAAAAAGCTTAAATTATAAGTAAACAGTGCAGCTTATAAAGTCAGCTTTACCCATCACTAATCAACAAATTAAACCCAATTCAACATTGTATTTTGACCGAAATCAAAGCAGTTTTGCTTTACAGGAGTTGATTAGAACCAAGAAACTTTCATTGTTGATAATTTATCCAGTTTATAAGTGCAATTTAGTTTTCTTGTCAAAGTATTGAATGTTAATTGACATGTTTCGAGGAAGAGTTCATCAGTAGTTGTTCTTAAAAGGGTGTTCCATCCCTGAGTTGACTGAGGGAGTTTATCAGGATTTTCTGAGGTGGTTCTCAGTTGTCAGTGGTGCAGGAAGGAGGGCCTGGCATGGGACAATGTCATTCGTATGGGATGGAAAACGAAGGTCCCATGTACACATTGGCATACACATAAAAGAACCCTTCGGTATAAGAGTAGGCCGTAGTGCCACTGTCTGGGCAAACTTTTCCTTATAGCACACTATTTGGCATAACCCATCTTCATTATAGCACACTATTTGGTGTAAACCCATCTTCATTAGACCAGTCAGTGCAGAACAGTAGGACATTAAACCCCCATTTTATTATTTAAAAACTAAAGTATGAACATGTATAACTAAATTTGTTGGCTATATGAACACCAGCAAATGAGAGTTGATATCAGCATACACAGTATAACATTGTTTGATTTTTAATCTTTAGGCTGCAGGGAATGCTATAATACGCAGACAGATGGAGGTAGCTAAACATAAGTAAGTTATATTATATTTAGTTCGCACTCTTGAAACAATTTTACTTGATGTCTTAAAATTACTGGAAAATGAAATCAGAACAAAATTCCTTGCATGAATTTAATCAGATGCATTAGTTTTCAGTACTAAGTATGTATTGTATGGATATAGCAGAAATGAAATATCACAATATAAAAAGAATTTTATGTAGTTGTTGCATCATGTCTGCAATGTATAAAAGACATAATACATATTTAGACTAAATATCCATTTTTCTATTCAGACGTGTTCTAGATAAACAAGAACGTGTTGATGCTATTATAGCATCTCTAGATCAGGCTGGTGCTGATGAAGCACAGAAAGAAGAGATTAAAGAGACAATTACACCTCCAGAAAAAGAACAATTAGAAAGATGCAGAACTACTGTCAACATGTAAGTTTAATAATGATAACATTATTAAATATTATCACACAAGATTGAATCCATTTGTGTCGATTTCTCACATTTTCATTAAGCATAGGTTTGTTAGTCTCGGTTGAATACCTAGAATTAGTTTATAAATAGCTGTGTAATTAATTTTGTTTACTTTTGAGTTTATAGGAATGTATACATCTAGAAAGTAATGTTTAGGAGTTCATAGACATGTGTATTTTATATTATGTATTAAGTAATGTTTATGTGGTCTGACAGATGATTACTTTATGATTATATATTGTTGTTTATTTTTTAGGTTAGAACAGAGTGAAATACAAACAGATGAAACTATATTTATAATAGAAACCTATCTGTATTATTCTTTACTTAATACTCCCATTAAATAATATTTATAAAAACTCTCTTCTTGTGTATGTCTTCTTTTAAATTAGTCGAAAACTGTAATTATAAGCAATACACAAAAACACACACATAATAAGTTACTGTTCAGTATGGTAACAAGTTAGAATAGTCAAAATACACTCTTCAAAAAAAGTAGGTGATATTCTGAAACAATACAAAACTGTGGAAATGCACTGCTGTTTTTATTAGAGGTAACCAGTGTATGTTAATAACAGGCCAATTGCCTACACATGAACATAACAATATGGGCGGCTTATCTGGCGGCCCAATTTCACTCGCAAAGAGAAACACCGTCAAAAGTGAAAATGGACGTTTTTGTTTTTGGTCTTAATAATGAGTAATTGCTTCACCAATCCTCAGACAGCAATTCATCGTGGCATGCTCCTAATCAACCGTCCAATCATGATTTGGGGCAATCTGACCTACCCCTCTTGCAGTCCCACGGCCAATTCTTGTAGTGTTGTCAGTTGACGTCGATGAACACGTCTCCCGATCAAATTAAACGTAACACACTAAAGCAAAGATACGCTAAACAGTAAATCTTATGCAAGAACCGATAGGAAAGCAAACATGGATAGATAAACCAGCACGCGACAGTGTTCATCAACCCTTCCTTGAAGTGTCAAATTTCACAATGAACCCCTTCCACGTGTATGGCGCTATTGCGTGTCGCATGTGCACTCAGTGTTTCTGTTGGGGCGATAAGCTCTTCATCTGTGAACATACTCTCAAAGCATGTCAAGTGTCCATGACTATTTATCATATCACAACCTACATAGGTATTTGCATTTCAACATCCCCTACTATTTTTGAAGAGTATATATGAAATTGGGCACCCTAACCATCCTCTTAAAGGTCCCAGAGGTTGGCCAATAAGCGAAAGACCATATCTTAAATAGACCAGTTGTTTGTCGTTAGAACTGGAGTAAGATTAATCCTTCTGTAGGGTCCAAATGTTTTTTTGCTCGTGTACCATTAGGTATCTATATAATTGGCCTTATTTTTGTGACATTTGTAAATATGGTTATCTAAATCATTTCTAAAAGTTATTGGTAGTTATTTAACTCATACCGAACAGTGCATTCTAGGAATAGATCAGGGATAGTTCACATTGTATACAGATAGCGCTGCAGTTTTGCTGATAGTAGCTCATTCACACAGGGTGAGGTTTGGGCCCAGCAATGGGCATCATCTATCTTTTTTGAGTATTTACTTCGTTTCCTGCAGTGTGGTGAATTTTGGAAGCACTAAAACATACCATACCATAAACTTTTAAATCAGGTAATATGCTTAGCATTTTAATGCCAGTAGAGTATTTTTTCGAAAATATGTCTTTGATGTGTCATGGTCTATATGCATTGGAGCGAGGTGATTGAGCTTCTCTCAGTCATATTTTATCTTTGAAGTCTTGGAATGGGGCTGGGTCTTGGCGTTCGCCGCGATAGACTTTGGCCCACAATAAGCTGTATGATATCTGGAGTATTTCGGGTACTGTTGCTTTTAAATTGGCTAATCTAAAACTGGATTTCACCAACAGTTTGAGCTACCAAATATGATATTACAGAGAAGTTCAAACTAATTAATAACAAACATGTTCAGTGATTGGTTTCAGGACATTCAATTCATTAGCACGTCCATTACATAAAGTAGTAATCTAGTTACCTTTACCTAGTTACTGGTTTTAAAAAAACACTTTAAAGCGAGAATTTCATATTTTCTAAGAAAGTCAAAACATAATTATTTCTATGTCTTTTGCTCAATAGGTTATCAACTCACTATTATACGCTCATAGGTGTCATTCTCACACTTAAAACTCATTTACACAGGAAATAACACAATAACCCCCCTTGTTTTCCTATTGAAAACAATGGTCAGCCATTTCCTCAACGTTTGAATTTGAAGTTGAAAATGATATTTTTGCCAATTTCTCAGCTGGCAATAGTGAATTATAGGATTAATATGATTATTCTTTAACAAGGTAGGACTGTTTATGGATACCATCTATTTTAAGGCTTTATTTTAATAAATATTAAAAATATAACTTAAAAATTTGAAATTTCCGCTTTAAAGACCACCAGATATCTAACTCCCCAATAGTTGAAGGTGGGTATTAAATTTAAAATACACACCATTTCTCAGTTTATTCGTTGCTTGTTCCTTAAATAATTGCGCATCGATTGACGGACTTCGATTGGCGCCATACTTAATTCCTGGTACATAGAACACTGGTACCCTCCTTACCTATGCCCCGCTGTCCTTTAACATCAATCCCTTTCTTAGGCGGGTGTAGATAACAATGCACCTAGAACAAATTGCAACAGAAATCATTTCTTTGGGAACTGTGCAGGTGTGGTCTCTAGTACTTCCATAACAAAAGCGGCCATTATCGGTCTTGGGGAAATTTGCATAATTAACATAAATCCCAGATGGCCGCCAGTGGATAAGAAAATCGCCGAAATCTCCGAATCGGTTGACTTCAGTGTAAATAAATGTATTAACGACCTATAGGAAATCGATACTCCCGAGTTCAAAAATGCCAACATTTTTTACCTACGACCTTATTATGACGTCGTAACGTCATTTTGATGGCATTACGTCGTTCTCATTATCAAATTGTATTGAAACCAGGAACCGCTGTACAATTTCTATAAAAGAACACATCTTCATCCAAACTGAAACTGTACATCATCGTTCATCTATAGCTGGGAGACACGGTGGCTCAGAGAGTAAGACGTTGGCTTGCTTACCTGGGGGTTCAGTGCTTGATCCCTGCGTTGGCCGAGAATGTTCATCGGGATTTTACGGCGAGGTACCCCTTTTCAGTGATGCAGGGCAGAAGACCTGGCAAGGGACAATGTACATCTTCGGATGAGACGAAAAACAAAAGCGCACATAATTGTCATATAACCTAATTGAATTCATAAGAAAAATCAAAATAAAAGATACACCAGATAAAAGCGCTATTAAAGATAGTTAACTTGAATACGCTTTTAAAAATATGGCCCCTAGTTCACAAAGCATTCTCAGACTTATGTTGAGAATTTGCTCAACTTTCAATCATTGTTTATGAGAAATATCTTTGATGCAGAAACACACAACTTTGTGCATAGTTTCTTATGGATGTATTTGATACATTAAAACAACAAAAGTTTTATAAAGGGCTATATTTTAGTTAAAATAAGGCGAACAATTTTGAGTAAATTCACAACTTAAGTCTGAGAATAATATTTTGAGGGAGAAAAACCCATTTTCCTTCTAGCCGGCAAAATAAAGTGCTCGAAATTCCATGACTTTTGGTCTGGTGATATTCCGGATTGTGTGACAGTTTTCGGTCATCGATCATTAATTGTATCATCAATATTTCCGTAATCGAAATTTCTTTAAGTTGACTAATGGATAAAACATTTAAAATCACTGTAATTTAAATTAAAAAAAGTGTGTTTTTCGGGCATATTTGTTTCATCAGTGATATTCCGGATTGTGTGACAGGTGACATGTGAATGCAACGACAACAGCCTGGTTGATTGATTTGTTGATTGGAGTTCAGATGTCTTCATTATGATGGACTACTTTCAGGTTGCTGTATTCACGACCTGAATTGTGTAGCAAGAAAACGCGTTTTCCGGCTTGTAATTTTCGTCAATTTTGTGGGAAAGACAGGCCCCAACAAATCCCACGACATCGTGTTTCACGACTTCTACACTCGACGATGACCTTTAATTCAGAGACATCGATATCCATTTAAAAGACATAGTAAATTATTGCCATTTTAGTACTAAGTTCATCTCAACAAATCTGAATAAGCTAATGGAACAATATAACAAGCTCACTTTGATGTTGACAAATACGTAAGACAACATGAACATACGTAACAAATGATATATGATTCAACTGAAATGTGATATATATGCGACATAGATTAACAGATCCACATTCAAGTTAAACCAACTGTATATACTTATTTTAAATCTTACGTCGAACTGAATAAACTATATGATTTATTGTCATTAAAACACCAATGGCTGGTTAACAGCGCGTAATTAAAGACTATAATTGGATCTTTGTAAGAATAATCATATTAATAAATTTAAGGTGTCATACGGTTGCACATACCTCCAAGGTAGATTCAAAGACATGATATAAACTAAGATATCATTACATATTTTAATTACAATACTCAGTGGGGAGCGAGAGGGGTATAATTTAGTGTGTAACATTGTGATTACAATTAATAAAACAATAAATTCCGTCCTATACCACAAACAAGTCATAGCAAGAAATCCCTCCTGTTGCCAATATTTTAATGTATCTAGAATTTTCTACACCAAGTCTATCACATCCAGATATTTAAAGCGTGTTAACAATATATCATTTAAGAAAAACTATGTCATTTTGGGATTAACATATCGCACAATTCATATTTATGTGATGATCGACCTCCTATTTACAAAACTATAGTGCATACGAACTACAGTATAAACATGGTTTAGAAACTCTATCTTAACTACAGAGTACATCCGAACTATAGGGTACATGGTTGTTTAGAGCGACTCTATCCGAATTACAGGGTACATCATAGTTTAAAGACTCAATACGAACTACAGGATACATCATGATTTGGAGAATCAATACGAACTACAGTGCACATCATAGTTTAGAGTCTATATCCGAACTACAGGGTGCATCGTGATTTAGAGACCCTCGACTCCCGGTCCGTCTCTGGTAACATCAAGACCGATAGTTACTGCAGTTTCATTTCTGTTTGTTATTCATTTCACGACCGGCACTTGTGATTACCCCAGTAGTACAGTAGTCCGGTGAGGTTCTGTCCTTGCTTTTACAAAACTGACCGTAAAAGATGATTTCTGTAATTTGTCCTGATGTTTCTAGCTTACGCACAAACTTGGTGGGTGACAATCCTATTTGAAATTAAGTTTTGAACCCAACATTTATTTCAGTAACCCTAAAAACTACCAAATCCACATATAAGACATATCCAACGGAAAAAAATGAGGTTAATTAAAATAGCACCAATTTAGATTTCATTTTGCCGACCATTTTGAATTTCTACCATCAAGAAATCTCGAAATTTATTTTTGAGATCAGAGTTGTACCAACAACTCCAAAACACATATATAACCAAATTCCGCAAATTTGAATTTCTGCCATCATGGAGTCATTTTTGAGATCAGTATTGAACCCGGCGACATCGAGAACCGTGTAAATGACATGTTACAAGTAATATCCAACAAGGAAAAATGACGATTAAATTAACATCTGCCGATTTGTGTTGCTGCCATTTTGGATTTTAGAAATTTATCTTTTAATTCGGACATCGAAAACCATATAAAAGTCATAGCAAAAGTCATATCTTACGAAATTATCGCTGCCCTTTTATTACATTTATGTTGGGGTTTTTTTGAATTGCATTATATTACCAAATTTGGCAGCCACTTTGAAAGAACTGCTCGGCACCATATGAAAAATACAATTTTTTAATTGATATTTGTCAAATTCGACTTTTCGGCACATTTGGCTTGCATAATCGTTCTGTGTTTGAGGAATTTAAAAATTATTTATTCTTCCACCACTGAAACACATTGATTACGAGATGTCGCCATATTGAATTATGTTGATTACGTCATTTTACCTTGGCCAAATTCGACCGATTTTGAGTATAATTTTGTCTGACATATTTATCATTGAACCAAACTGCATTGGTGCAATTTGTTTAAGGTAAAACGTTATATCTTTCCCCACCTATATAATGCTGCATGAAGTAAATAAAACGTTTTGTAATGATAAGTAAAGCTGTATGACGCCATGGTTTCTGTGGCGTCATAGTTGGGATCCAAAATGGCGCCTGGAAATGAGTTGTCGTAACTTTCCTTATATAGGGCTTTGGTTACGATAAGGTCGTAGGAAAAAAATGTTGGCAATTTTGAACTCGGGAGTATCGATTTCCTATAGGTCGGTAACACATTTAGTTGCACTAAAGCCAACTTTTTCGGAGATTTCGTCGATTTTCTAGTCCACTGGCGGCCATTTTGGAATTAAGTTATTTATGCAAATTTCCCCAAGACCGATAATGGCCGTTTTTGTTATGGGAGTACTAGAGACCATACCTGAACAGTTCCCAAAGAAATGATTTCTGTTGCAGTTTGTTCTAGGTCCCCCTATCATATTGTTATATCTACCCACCTATCTGTTCACGTTCAACTCATTTTACATTCTTTATTTCTCAGTTTAAGCTTTTAAAAATGTCTGTATGGGTTTTTTAAAATAATTAACAGTGCAGGTGTTGTTTCTGTTTCCCTTATATCGTCACAAAATAATTTTTAAGCCTATTTTGTACCCTTACATTCCGTACCCCACCCATCACAAGCATTTACTTTTTCGAAATAATTTTCTTCCGTGACCACGAGTTTCGTGTAGACTATGTCCTCATTGGTATTCCATATTGTAGTTGCATTTCTAAACAACCACACATGCGCCTGTGCTTTCTAGGAAAACTCTACTTTCATTCTCAGTATTATAAAATAATGCAGCTGAAATACTAGTTGTCAGAAGGCTCCTGAAATAAATTTGGGTGTGGTACAGAACAATAAGGTATGTTAATCATTTATAATTACGGTAAGAAGAACAGCCACTTCCAAGCTCAATCTTTCACGTCATTTTCATAAACTAAGTCATTGTAAAGCAGTTCTGTTTAGAAAATTCATATAATTGTTTAGTGTCTTGACAAGATATCGAATTAATTGCATTCTTGATTAACAAGTACGAGCTTACAATGGACTAGGGACCGAGTACGCCTTCACTGCCACCACATTAGAATTGTTACGTAATATTAAAGACTCAATTTTCCAAGGAACAGCCGAGCCGATTTTCTGAAAGATACAAAATATTTTGATGCCCAACCTCCATTATACAGTATTATTTTGCCCAGGGGCGGACAAAGTTGTTCTGGACCTTCGGACCAGCTGGTTTCCTTGGGCCCAAATCGCGGTGGAGAATACGTGACATGACCTTTCTATCCGTAACAGATGTCGCTTCGACATTCGCCGAAATTATCCGAGTATCCACATTCACTGTATTTCGATGTATTTTGTCAATTGCAGAATTAGTTCGCGTGCCTCGATTTCATTAGTTGTAAATAATACCACAGAGCGTACAGAAGGAGTTCCATACCCTGTGGGGAGTGCACCGACCGAAATGCGTAAGCGCTTCACTACGCACAGAGTTGTTTGACAGTTACACAGTTACATACCAGAGGTGTAAATATACTTACCTATGTATCAGATAGTTCTATAACGCTTTGCCCGAATGTATTAATGAACACTTCCCGTAACGCAATGGGTATCGATAAACACATTATAAAACAATTTTATCGTATCAAATTGTTTTATAATGTGTTTATCGATATCTATTTGTGTTACCCTACACGTGTAATTTATCTTTATTTTGTAGCTCTATTTTTAACAAAAATATAATTTCCATGTCTAAGTTTTATAAAGCGCCTTAAAGCAACTATTTTTTGGTTGGGCTATACGTGTTGTGTTATACATATTCTAATAGTAGAAATTTAACTTGAAATCTCACAGAAATACACAAAACTGTATTTAAAATTTTGCCATAACAATAACACACAAGTTACATAATATTTATAGCAAAATTGGCTGTCAATTTCTACTGTATATATTTGTATGTATATTAAATGGAGTAAAATGGCGTTTAATGATCTACATGGTTAAATGGCGTTTAATGATCAACATAGTTAAATGCTAAAAATCAACAGGGTTCATCCTTTCCGAAATGAAGGTTGCAAAACTTTTAACATCAATAGTTCTTTATATACCATTTCGCCATCTCAAAATAATATGCTGATACATGTAGCCTCTATTGCGTTCACATGAGAATAGTTGCCAGACCGATGGACATGGTGGCGACATTATACGCCCGGGCTGAAATATTGATGTATAAAAAAAATGTGCTATCCTTTATCTATCTATATCCCATCTAATTTAACCACACCCGATTCTGCTTCACACTCAAATTATCATGATCGTTACATTGATCATTGCCGGGGCTTTCATTACTATAATGATACTTATTTCTTTTCAGAATACGTTAATGTGTGCGTAACCCTATTTCTTTTTCTTGTATGTACCAATTTCTATTGGACCTTTTTTATTATTATTTCATAGAACAAGCCCTGAACAAAAAGAAAAACATGGATAATCCATTTCTACATTATGGACGAATGGTGATTATCCAAAGAGCCCAAGATAATATGAATGTAGAAGTGTGTGAAGCTGTTAGAAAACTCACCCTTGGCTGTTTTGATCGTGAAAGTGGGAAGTTATTTCAAGAAAGATTAACTGCTAATTTGGATGAGGTGTTGATATTGGATTCGGAAATGGGAAAAGATTTCTTAACACAGCGTATGGCATTTTTCACATTCCAGGTCATAATATTTATTGTCAATTATATTAAACGGCATTATGCAAGAGCTAAATCTGCCTGTTACAGGTCTTTCTTTGGGCCTTTAATGTTATATAAAGTACCAATTAGACATTAATTAGTACAAGACCATAATCAACTCTCGATGCCATCGGATGGATCTGATTTTAAGTAGATTAGGACGGTTCGGCCATTAAATGATTTAATTTAAAAATGGATAATCGTGACTTTGTTTATTATCTCAACAACGGTAGAAGTGACAATCGAGGCTACACTGTTCTTCTATCGGCGATAACTCGGCTCCCAGTGAAGTAATGTGACTGAAATTTTCAACATGTTCCCGTTTCATTATATGTTTCTTTTTTACTTTAGCTAATATAGCGGGAACTGTCCAATCTTACACAACACACCTTTAACAGTTTGACGTTCAATAGTGTGTTAATAATCGACAATGTATTCCAAAAAAACTTTCTAATAAACCTGGCCTCCCACAGGTATGGGCTGAAGCTATATTTTGCATGCAGGGGATGATTTAAGGGATCAACGACTTTTGCATTATACTCGGTAAAATACCTTTAAAGAGGGAGATAAGCACCCCTCTCACCACACCCACTTAAATCACCAAATCAATCCCTTGATCATCCCATGTGTGTAGTATTACATTCATAATTCATTATGTAAAAATGATCTTAAGTATGCATGGACATTATCAGATGGATAAATAGGTCACTAAGGCTAACAATCGGATTTAACCATGTTCTGTTCAGTTTCAAGTGTTTCACGAAATGTTTTGGTCTTTTTTTCAGAATCATCCAGACGATATCCTTTCATTATTTGCTGTAATGCGATATGTGTTTAGAGGTAAACAAAAGTGCAATAGATTGCTAAAATGTAAACATAATGAAATGAAATAGAGTTTAACGTTCAACTTTTCTGAACCGATACAACGTGCTATAAGAGACATTTTGCCCGGACAGCGGCACTACAGCCTACTATTATTTCGAAGGGTTCTTTTACGTTTATGCCAATGTGGGGTACCTCAGTTATTCGTCCCATCCGAACGACTAGTGACTGTCCTTGTCAGGCTCTCCGTCCTGAACGCACCCGGAGCCTCCTGTTAGTGAACCAGCGTCTTACTTACTGATCCACCACGATTCCTAAAGTGAAAACAAAAGTATAACATAAATTATTACCTATAATATATCTCATAAATACAGCGAAAATTGTTAAATATAGTAAAAATACAACATAAAATGTAATATACAATGTAAATGATCCATGAAAATGCAACTGAAACTGATAGCTATATAAATACAACGGCATTTGTTGGCTACAACAGTAGAAATTGGCAGCTATAATATGTAGTACAATAGAAATTGTTATCTATAATGTAAACAAAACTAAAATAGAAATTGTAAGCTATAATGTATGCAAAAGAAATTGTTAGCTATAATGCACATGTATACAAACGTGCAATAGTAATTGTTAGCTATAATGTATACAAAATTTCAACAGTATGTAAACAAAAGTACAGTCGAAATTGCTAACTATACTGTATACAAAAGTACAACAGTAAATGTAACCTAGACATTGTTGGCTAATGTGTTAAGAAAACACACCAGAAATGGGTAGATAATGTAAACAAAAGTACAACAGAATTTAAACTTTCAACATGTTTTTTTTATCTTAGCTGCAATCAAGTTAATAAAAGGTTTGTTATTTCGGGGTCAGTTAGAAAGTAATTAAAATCGGCAATTCATGCAAGTTTCTTACATATGAAAATCGTATCGATCGAAATAATATCTGGCGTTGGTTTCCTTGAAGGATTGGCGCTGTTTTTGATTTGACTGACATGACAAAAATGCAAGAAATATTGTTAGCTATGTGAAGTGTTATTAGGTGGCTTATAAACAGTAAGCTTACCAAACCTATTTAACTTACTAACAACAAATTATAGCTAAATGTCGCGATAGTTGTATAATATCTTTGGTCCAATAAGTAAATTTGGACTTCGAAATTTAGGAAAATTTTGTTTTGTATTTAATCTACAGCTGTAAGTGTGGTTGATACGATTTGTGTGTTAATTGATAAAGACGGTGAACCACTGATACGTATAAGAGTTATATACTTGACTGAGTTCGACAAAACAATTGATACATTAAAAGAGAAACTAACCGTTATACAGCTACAGCAATATGTAAGTTAACTTCTTATTACCAAACCTGCTGAACGTATTTCTTGTAAAATAAAAAAACATTCAAATCCAACAAAACATTTAAGTAGGCCATTCGACACATCATCTGTTTATTTCCAGTTGCAATCAATTTTATTCATGGTTGAATTTGGTATATCTTTCAGATGGATATCTTTAAAGAATTTTACGATATTGCAAAGGCAGCGAATATAGATGGTAATGTGGCGGCTTCCTATTTCATTACAACTAGGTTGTTAAACTTGATAGATGATGTATGTAAAATGTCTTTGATGTATATTGAATGTCATCCCGTTGCTACGGATCTCCTGATACTGCTATGCCAGTCTCTTCCTATAATGGTAAGAAATGTGTAAAGCCACAATGATTCGATTCTCTCATGGCCCCACAATTAAATCGACTTGTTATGAAAATGTAAGTGAATCCGGTTCTTGATTTCCTAAATACGGGGCAACCAATTATGATGAATATTTACGATGGTCTGATAAAAATATTATTTTCAACTGCCCTCGCCTTTAATAATTATTTTATTAAATCATTTGCATACGCCCAAAAGTTAATGTGTTCACATTGCCGCCAACCTTTATATTCCTGAAGCAATGGCCCGAGATACTCTCTCTGGTCATTGCTGGATTGGCTTCTGATACTTGAGCTTTTGAGGGAGTGTGTCTATTCTTCCATTCCAATCAAATCTCTCTTAAGTACACCAACGTGACAGTCCTTCATTTAATCTGGGGTCTTCCCTAAAACTTTGGACAGTGATTTAAGGTATTAAAAACGGTAAAAGTATTATTTGTTTACATTGTAGCCGTTTTGATGGCCTTTCTGCAATATTCTGCTATGCATTGGTGAATTAGGCTTAATAAAATCATGAGTCATGACGTAACGTTATGTAGACATATTTGGTCCAATTTGGAACTCTGTTTAAAGCGTAATGATATTGTTACGCACTTAGCTATTGGTTGTTAATCGGAGTATTGACCAGTCATAATTTGGAACAGAAATTCGCCTCCTTTACTGCAGTGTTAAGTGGGATTAGGTATATTCAAAGGAGTATGCCAACCTTGGGTCTCGTTTGTTCGCATGCCAAACTTATTGTGCGGGTGAATCTTACTGGGCTTCTTTAAATAGTTTTAGTTATAATCCCTGTCGACATTACTGAAAGAGCCATTGTAATTAGTTAAAACCATTATTCCACAACGAAAATCATCCTTCCCTTGGCTAAATGATGCGCCGGGACATGTCAATTGAACACGGACATTTTAAAGATGATAGTTTTAATGTAAACGTAAGGTCTAATTTTAATCAGACTGACTTATAATTAATCTGTTTCAGAAATATCCTGACTTTATTCTGAACAAAATTAAAAATGGTGAGTCGAATATGTAATATAACACAAAGTAATTTAAAGTATATAATTCAACTGTAAGAATACAACTTCTAGTAATAACAGCACTGTTAGCGGAGATGGCTTAGTGGGGCGGAAGGATTTACCAACCAATATTTGTCAAAATAACTTGCCAGAATACCTCGTCATATATGTAGCACATACAGCCTTGCATAGTATTTATTTTCTGTTATTCTTAATCATTGTATCACTGCTTTCTGTTTTGTTTTTGTTTTATTATCTTCCTGAAAACAAAGTCCCAGCATTTTTACCAGACCACGCCCAACAAGCTCAGAAATTGAAGATACAGGCCGAAGCGTACGAATTTAAGGGTATCTGCAGCCTTGCCATACAACGTGGGAAAGAAGCTAGAGATTTATTGGACGTAAGACATTTCGTGTTGTTTTTTTGTTTTTTTTTTGGGGGGGGGGTTTGTTTTGTTTTGGGGTTTTTTTTTTGGGGGGGGGGGGTATATTTCTCTTTAGCATCTATTCACTAGTCTTTTTAGGCGCTGGCGCGTACAAGTTAGCTATCCTTATAAATGTCAGTGGGAAAGGTAGTTTATAAAGTTAGGTACCCTTATAAATGTCAGTGGGAAACATACCAAAGCTTAAACGGGGCGTGTCCAGTCATTCATATCTCGATGGCTTAGGCTCGTTATTTTAATTATTTAGACTGATGGAGATAAGGAGGAGATGACGGAGTTAATTAAAAGAATGGAAGAGAAGCAAAGACTGAAAGAATCAAAGAGTGCCGTAAAGATTCAACCAGAACCAGAACCTGTTAAGAAAAAAGAAAAGACCAAACCAACACATTACGAGGCTGTAAGGTTTACTTTTTTTTCTAAATTCATTTTCACAGATTATATAATTTTTTGTAGTAATTTCACAGGTCGTAATTTTTTTAGTAATTTTCAAACAAAAATAGCGTCCTAAAACAAGAAAACTCCAGCTAACGAGATATACAGAATACAGAAGTCAAGTAAAATTATAAGAAATGTGATCCCACAGCAGATCAGTTTTATAGTAAATAATTCGAATGTTTTAAAAAACGAACAGTTTTATTGTTACCTTATAGGCTGCTAAAATCCTGGTACTTGATGTTCATATTGAGCCTGTTATAAGTGGTGCAGAGTTACAGATTGTCAAAGGACAGTTTAGCTGTTCTACAGCCGAACAATTCCACGAAAGTATAATCAAATATTTAATATCGAGGGCTAAAGAAGAAGAAGGCGAAATGCCTACAGAAAACAAACTCTTTTTTCGATTTATATCTGGATTGGACATCCTAAGAAAGGTTAGCCAAAATATGCACCAACAATCTGATATAGAAAATAAACCTTCTGTCACAGTTCTGAAGTTATCTCCATAGAAACCTTTAACGATTAAAATAGTTCTGAAAAAATAAATAACCAAATTTGGTTTTAGATCCACCCGATGGATGTCGCATCTGTAGTTGGCAATTACTTTATGACCGTTATAGACAGAGATCAAAGAGAATAATCAAATTATTTATGTAGTCAGTGTATAAATATAGTTGTCTCCAGCACACGAAACGCAAGAAATAAAATTAAAAGAATCTGATGTCATCCCTGTATGTTTGTGTATCGTTCGGCTGCAACATTGTGTCGAGTAGACGTTAAACCCCATTCCCCCTCCCTCCGGCTGCAACATGTCACGGTTGTCTTGCGGTCTTACTGTTCACAGATTGGTTGCGGCCGTCATTGGAACCTTCGTGACAACCTTGTGATTTTAGTGGAGCAGTTGGATTGTCAACCGAATTAATTGTCTGTGGAGCTTTAGCTAGCCATTTACACATTTAAGATCATCAAAATGATAAACTATTTATTCAGTGGTTAAATATAATATTATTTGCTTTCATTTTTAGAATTTATCTGAATCACGTGATGTTTGGTTGGGAATTTTAAGATATGTTTTTCACAGTATGTTTATTACATTTCTTGGTAATATAATACGAAATTTGTAGAGATCAATTATTTGCTATGCCACTTTGTATTCCCCCTTTAATCCTGTGAATTATGGCTTTATTAAATATAATGAACATAATTTTTTATAATTATGTTTCTTACGTCTATTGTTAAATATGGGTTTGTCCATCTGCCAGGCACTATCAATCTAACGGTAAATATATAAAGTCGGATCACATAAATCGAACATTTATGTCCCAATACAAAAATCACAATTCTGACGTTCAATTCAAATTTGCCCTACTTACTAAGGTCCAGACGATTTGCTAAGAACCGCTTTTATTTTGAATGAACTTTATTGGCGAATGCAAAGTAATTGAAGGAGGTGTTATATTTTTTCAGTTATTTCTTTGCTTGGTGTGAGCTGTAAAAGGAATAAAACAGTCACCGACAAACCGGAGATCCTAATAAATGAGAAATTGGGTGAACTGATTGAGGACTGTCTACCGAAAGTATTTGGAGGAAACACCACTAACAGTGCAAGTTTTCTTATGATTTTCATTTTTATACGTTAACCTTTGAAGTCACTCAATTGACCGTCGTCTGGGATTGTTAGAAAATTCAAAAAACTCTATCAAATGTCAGAATCACTCATCAGGTTATGTAGAGTTATTGATTCTTCTAAATACCGTGATCTTCTTGGCTGGCTTAACATTGCTGCTGTTAATCCATTTGCTACTAGAACTGTACAAACAGTTCTGTACAAATAAGATTCGCATAATATAATTATGTTTTGGACGACATAAAATTGAGAGTGTAAATTTCGATGCCCGACAACAATGTTTTAAACGATTTTTCATATTTAATATTATTACTTTTATATCATTAAGTATTATTATTTTTGTAGGATGTAGCAGTATTGCTGGCAGAATTTATGGAAATAGCTAAGCTGGCTTTAACAAACAGCAATACAGATTCGTGTTTGTATCTAACAGATTATATCGTCAGATTACACATGCTGCATATGTCTGGAGGAGAAGAAGGGATGACTCTTCTACCAGATTTATTTCTTCTACACATTAGCAGTGTAGATATAAAGGTGGTTTATTAACGTTAAGGAAATGATTCCTCTCATTGTCATTTTTATAGACAACGCTGACGGCAATAAACATCGGATATAGAAAAAAAACTTATGTAACAGTTCTGAAGTTATCTCCATAGAAACCTTTAACGATTAAAAATAGTTATGTATAGATCAGTAACCAAATTTTGTTTTAGATCCACCCGGTGGATGTCGCATCCGTAGATGGCAATTACTTTTTTTACCGTTATAGACAGATCAAAGAGAATAATCAAATTATTTATGTAGTGGTCTCCAGCACTCGAAATGCTAAAAATCAAATTAAAAGAATAAATATAAATGTGTTTAATTTAAAACCTGTATTGTCCAAATAGTATGATAATATATAATATCTAGGGGATTTTTCATTCATTATTTTATTGGACTTGCAGATATTCTCGGATTATGTAATCGGTGCTTCTAAAACGGGTAAGTATTTATGCTTTAAGACAGCAATAATCCTTCTTCGGTGCAATTCTTCAAGACGTAGTTTCCATTTCCTAAAAAATAATGGAAAATGTATATTTCTTTTGGCACCCTGTAATAACAATTCGGTTACAATTCCCAGGACCCGTATTTTTAAACGGTGGTTAGAGTTGTGGTTATTCGACATGATCTCTATTTTACAGCATCATCTTTCTCATGTTGTACCAGAGCACAGAAGGGAAAGGCTCTGGAATTTGAGGCCATGGCTCTGAAAGAGAAACAAAAGTATAACGAAGCTATTAAGAAAGCAAAATTATCGGAAGCAACCTTCCAGGTATGGACCTCGTTTTTATAGGCGTGCATTTTAATGTGGTTGACTATTGTCGTTATTCAGTCCGCCCGTCTATTGTAGGTTGTTCATTTGGTTATGAGGAAGAACCACGTAAAACTCGGTTTTTCAGTCGCAATTTTCGGAGTTATCACCCCATTTATGTTCAGATTGATTAAAATTTTGTTAAAACAATACAATTCTCGATAGCAGTTTTTAAAACTTTACGGGTTTTTTTTATTAGGAAATACATATCATAACCAAAACGGTTTCGTCACAAATTAGAATAAGTTGATTTTAAATATACGCTTAATAAATTAATAGTGATCAAGATTGATTATTAATGGAAGATATATAATCTGTCATATCCTTAACTATAGAAGAAACTCAAACGGAATAGATAAATAAATGTATTTTTTTTTAATTTAAATTTGAATCGTAGAGGGTTCATTATAAAGTCGGAACGGCCTACAAAAAGTGTGCGAAGTCGTTCTCATGAGACCAAGCCCGTGACCTATTCGTGTACGAATGGCCTAAAAGAATCGATGACCATGACAGAATCAAAAATAGCAGGTGATAACGCCCCTATCCGAACAGCAATAGCCCAATTTGAGTTGTACAAATTACAACAGAAATGGGGAGGGGAGGGGAGCGATTGGTTAGCGCATGCGCGTTATATCATTAGGTCTGTCATTGAGTCAACTGGCGTGGTTTCGATTCCCCGGTTGTAAGTAACAAGGAGTAGGGTCGCCTGTCCAACTTCGTGGGTTCTCTCCGGGTCCTCCGGTTTCCTCCAGCTGCTAAAATCCCCTGCGCGCAAGCGAATTATTGAAATAAAATTAAACCATGTGTTTGTCCCGATATTACCTAGTTTGTGTCGAGTGGGCGTTAAATCACATTTCCCTCTCTCATACATAACAGAAATGGCCATATGGTTATCCCAACCAGACCAAAGTATCACGGTTGGTTTGTTTTGCCCAATTCACCAAATGCCAAAAGTACGTCTTTTTGATTCGTTAAAAATCAGAAATGTACGTCCTGATGTACAGGAAAGAAATAGTCTTTATTTTCACTTTTTTTAGATTACAGAAGACAAAGACAGAATAACTGCGTTCATAAAATCATTAGAGAAACTGGAGAAAAAGAAACTGGGAAGAACAACACAACAGGATACGTAAAATAGCAAAATTAACAACTTTATGAAAATATTTACCGAACTTTTAAAGCGAATATTTTAGTTATTGATATAAATGTTTTACCCAAGTCAATTTTAAACTTATCAAAAAAATTTAAAATCTAAATTGTTATTATAGTTCGCTTTATTGATATTTATATTGCGATACAGGTTCTTTCTGAATTATGGCATAATGCCATTTTTTTCTGACGAGCTTCCCAAATGAGCAAAACTACTTTAAAATGTTAAAATGTTATTAAACCAGTGTTGAAATCGTTTCTTGTCGCCAGACCTTTTAACTTTTCATCGTTTACCGTAAAAGATTATAGTGCAGCTTTGCGGTTGTGCTAATATTTTCGAATACAAATATATATATCAATGATAATAATGAAGGAATCCAGTGGGTCGATAATTTATTTAATAGATTAATAGATTGGTAATTGATACCCCGTTTGTAAAAAAAACTATAATTATGATGAAGAATATCATTTATGATATTACTCTATAATGATGTTATAGATATATATTAACTATATATATCAATTGTGTTATGTAGATATATGTTCACTATTTATACAAATTGTGATATTGCTCTGTAATAATATGTTTAGTTACAGTATTTACTTGAAAAACAACAAAGCTGGATTTAAACAATTTAATATGCATTAAAAAAATTAACCAATTGAATGTTTTCTTTTATCTTGAAGAAAACAAATTGGGACAGAGATGTGACGTTGGGGTATTTTTGAAGACGGTGGGGTTTTATTATCTCACACGATTTGTTTCCGGATCATATCCTAGGAATCATCCACATCACTGATTAGAAATTCCTCGGATTAAATTCTTGTATGTCCATGGAATCAAATTTGACACAGTTTTTGGAATATAGTTTTTATTCGCGAACAAATCTCATAAACAGCAAACAAAGTATGGCAACACCCTATTTCAATATCGTAATCAGATATGATAGCTATTTAACGTTCTGAAAGGTATTCAATCTTTCTGAACTGCCTCGAGGGAACACTGAATCAGCAAGGAAAGACAAAAAACTGAACTTTAGGTGGAGCAAAGAACAAAGGCGGAAAATTGATGAAACTAAATGCAAACCAGCATGGATACTATAATACTAATCAATAGGAAATCCCACAGTTCAGCTCATCTCATTTCATGGTCAAGTTGTCAATAGAGCAGTGAAAACAATGAAAAATGTCAATATATAGTGTAGTGTCTGCTAGTCTTGATCACCTGTTGAACTATCCTCCTCTTTGACTGGATGGACTTTGGATCTGAGCTAGCGTTCCTCTTATAGAGCAAAAAGAAATGAAATGGGGTTGAACGTCCTATTGTTCTGCTCCGACCAGGCTAATGAAGTTGGGCATACGCCATCCAGTGTGCTGTGATTCAATTTTATCCGGACAGCGACACTACGCCCTACTCTTATTTCGAATTCCATTGTCATGGGTTCTTTTACGTGCACGCCAACATGGGACCTCGTCCTACCCAAACGAATGTACGTTGTTCCTTTCCAGGCCATCCGATGAACTTTCTCGAGCAACACCGCGATCGAACACGGAGCCCCCAGGTTAGCAAGCAAACATCTTAATCACTAAGCCACCATCGTACCCTGGTGTAGTACTTAATTGACATCGTTAAGATTCTGCATTGGTGTATCCCTCTGGGTGATTTTACCTCCAAGGAATCCCATTTGGATTCAGGTCGGGTGTCTGGGTGTCTCAAAGAAATCTGCTGTTGGTATTAGCCTACTCAGCTGTTCCCGACAGCCAAAAGATGTTTACCAATATGAATTGCGTATATCACAGTTATTAAACAACAAACAAGGAGCTCGTTTTGCACTACGATCTAGTAGATGCTTGATTTTCCTTCCGAATAGGAAACGCGCCCTCGGGGCCCATGAGAGGGAGGGACAGCTGGGACACTTGTCCAGGGACCCGCAGCCTAGAGAGGCCCGGAGGTATGCCGAGTAATGTTTTAAAAACAATTTTTTGGTTGTAAATTAAGAATAAAAAACCACTGTTACTTGATGGTAAGGTCGACGAAAACCGGTGACTTTTCTAGATGTGGGTACCTAGAGGCGTGGGTAGGATTAGAATCGGTTTCTGTCAGTCCACTTTTGGGGGAAAAAATTGGTGAATTAAAAACCATAAACCACCTACCCGGGCCTTCACGCCGTTTGAAAATTTCCTGTCAAAATCGTGTACATTGTACATCTGATTATTATTACATCAGTAAAACTTAAACGTAGTATATGTATTTGTTGTCATATGTTATGTTATGTAACCTACAGTTACCCCAGATATACGCCAAAATGACGGTGGAGACACGTATTTTTCATATATTTTCGAGCCCGGGGGTGGGGGGAGGGATCCCCCCAACCCCGGATTCCCCTACTCCGAGTTGTTTGTCCCAGGGCCGGGGGGTCCTGTCGCGGAACCTGCTCTTTGTCGAATTTTCGGTTGAAATTGTAAAAAAGTATCTTGGCACAAAGAAAATTGTGTTAATAGTTGAACAATAGCAGTAAATTTAAATTCAAATATTGATGTTAAGGATTATGCAATCTGTGTTGCTGGTAATAGTGTGTGAAATATCATAATACTAGGTGTATTCCGTGTGTACATCACTTATTCGTTTTATTTGTGTGTTTAAACGCCTCGGGTTATCTCTTTTAACTCGTGTATATACTGTGGGGAGTCACAATTTTTAATACTTAAAGGTATTGGCCCGTTTAGTCGAACTCTACTTTATGCAAGTGGGAGTTTTGTTGCCCTTTACTCATTCTAAGATATCACTGTTTAGACCTAACCAACGATGGGGATTTTAGGGGTTTGTGTAAGAGCCTTACGATGTCTAGAATAGTATATTAAAAATATGTATTGAGCGATGTTAAACGCTAGACCACTTCCTTACGTTCAACCCACGTCAGATCATCTATAACAAAACTGGTGTCTTAGTTCACTAGATATTGATACGCGTTCTGCAAGAAGTAGACCACAAAAAATGCTTATAGAAAAATGAGGTGCCGTAAATGGCGCTGGGCTATACCCTTGAGTTGACTTCACGAAGCGTTGAAATACACTTCGATGTTCGCGATTTGAAACTGTGACCATTACCTCCTATCCTCCATTTTAATTAATTAAAAGGTTTATGTTATGAATGTATTCATAGATAAAATCTTTAAAGACGGTAACTTTAATTTAGAAATTACAATGTTTGCTAAAGGAGCAGCATTTTCTTTAGAAAGAAAGGGGACGCAATGTTAATTTACTTCCTTGTATAAAATATTCGAGTTAGAGACGATGGCGATATTAGTTAAGACCGTCATAATATGTTTTTCTCTTATTTCTACGATACACGGTAAGGTTCTTTTCTTCTATAAATATAGTTTGAATTAGAAAGAGTTGGGTAGTCAGTTTGGTTATAACAACAGGTGTAATACGTTGGTCCTTAAAACTTTATTGTATCTTTAACTAATCATTGGTTCACACTTTCTATAGAGTCAAATCCCACGTACTAATGAAAGCGAATCACATGTTTATATAAACACAAAAACAGTGATATTTTGCTAAAATCCTTACCATTGTCACAATATCCATCAAATTATATCTGTTTATGACATGTGTTTGGTAGACCAAATAAGGTAATGTTCTCCCCCTGGTCTTGGGAGAATGGGGATGTTTATTCCATATTTGGGAAGGAAATTAACGCCAAGGTCAGTCAATAACGTACAGAAATAAGGGGGTTATAAAAGAGGGAGTTGAGCGAAATTGATCAGAACTCACCCAGATATTCCTAGCATCTATTATTTATACTTTATTAAGAAAGTGGAACATAGAAGCCTTGCAAGCAGTTTAATAATAAAGCTGTATAAACGAACTTACCTGTAGTTTTATTTACAATCACAAAGGAAGCACAAGTAAGTCCCATATTACCTCACAGATTAACTTGTAACATTTATAATGTTTGTAGGTAGGAAATCTGACTGTTATTATATTTGTAGGTAGTGCGTTTGGTTATAACAATAGTATTGCATGTAACTGTTATTATGTTTGTAGGTAGACAGTTTGGTTATAACAACAGTTTAACCTGTAACTGTAATAATGAAGAAAGTTGTCAAGATTCTGGTATATGTAGTACTGGAGGATGTAAACAAGGATGGTATGGTCCCACTTGTCAAAAAGGTTTATAATTTTCTATACTTTCTTATTACACCCTGAGAAACGAACTGTGTGAAAAATGTGGAAATTCGCCCCAACATAATTTACTAACTTATTTCGCCCCAATGTAATTTTCTGGCTCACTATAATAATATATTTTAATAAACATGTTATAAAATTCGTAATGATTATTTGGCATGACGGTAGATCTATTTTCCTTTTTCTGGATTCCTTTAATTTGTTAACATTATGTAAAACCCACCAGGTGTCTCATATTAATGGTTAAATACCAGCGTCTACAGAAACTACTTCTTATTTAGATACCAAATATAATGTGAACATTCATTCTACCTTTGCACAGCAACTACCAGAGGATTCCGTAAGTAGCGAAAACAATGAAATCTGTTATTATTATTACCGATAGAAGAAGAGAGGTATAACAGATATACGACATTCTGTTGAAGACGAGGAATTGTTATATGATTTGTTTGGTAATAACATACTGTTTTTGTTTTACAGAAAATATAGCCTATAATAAAAGATCTATTCAGAGTTCTCTTTATACCTTGAGCAAACCATCTTCTATAGCTGTTGATGGTTATATAGATACTGATAATTATTCGACATGTACTGATATGTATATATCTGAACAAGGCTGGTGGTTGGTAGATTTACAACAAACATATCCAATCACAGATATCAAGATTTATCATAGTGGATCATACCGTAAGTTTATTTTCAAATTTAGCCTATAATAAACCATATTATATTATTTACTAGCAATTCTATCAACAGGTTTCGTGCTGATTTAGTTTAATTTCAAACAGATAAAACAATTGGTACACTATTTTGGGAAGAGGACACGTTTTCAAAAGTACTGATTGCTAATTTTAGCCTACCTGTTAAACCATGTTGTTTTTTGTTTTTATTTTATGGCAACGTGCAAACCAATTTTACTGCCACATCTTGGTGTTTAAGAACTTAGTCACAATTTGTCTAGGTAGGTCGATCTCGATGATGATTAGTTTCGTATTGGGCAATTTGATAAAACTTTGATATTTTCTTTCCCAGCAAAATGAGCAAAGGTCAAATGAAGGTTAATGGGCCAACAGCTGTCATACAAGTCGATAATAGTGGCTTTAGCGAAAATACATAAAGGGCCTGTGTCTGTAAACCCAAGCACTTTTTAGAGATTTCAAAAACATTTTTAAAAAAGCCTAGAATGCTTATTTGCTTCTTTTTAGAATGTAATTTCTGATAGGGTAGAATATTTAGAGGGGTCGTCCTTTCTTGATCACTTACCCCACCCATCATACCTCAAAATGTCCCGCAAATAACCATTCAACATAATACTGACATGCGTCCATCTTAACAAAAGTATCTGAACACATACATGTATATTAAGATTCATCATAGTGCAACATATTGTAAGTTGATTTTACAAATATAACCTATAATAAACCAACTTATCAGAGTTCTTATTATAGCATTAACAAACTATCTAAAGCCTAGCTTCCTTTCAGAAGTGCTTTCGGTAAATGGTGAGCAACTGTGGGGTGCGTCAGAAAAGCTGGTGAAAACCGACCCAGATTACCTCAATACTATAGTTTCCGAGAGATAATGTTTCATTTTCAAAAGTACCAGTTCCAAGAGTACAGGAAGGAACGTGGTGTATGGTCAAGTCATAGAATGCTATTATAGTATTTAGTTTTTGGCTGTGTCTTGTGAATTTATAAAACCTGATTTATATTTTTAAAGGTAATACACGAGACGTATGGCGCTTTTAGACACCAATTGTGACCAGCTTGAGTGTAAATAATTGTCGAATTTTAAAAGTATTTAACTCCATAGACCTTTTCAATGTGGTCGGCAAAAGGTATAATTTGCAAGCCCTTTTCATTCTTTAAAATAGTACTACGTGAGTAGCCTCCAGCTATGAACCCATAAACAGCCATATATATAAAATCAGGTATGTATATTCCCGCAGATATACTAAAAAATGTCTAGAATACAGAAATTTCCAAAAAATTCTCAAGAGCGGGAGAGAAAATCCCCGCCGCTTGCCCCCTACCCTCCTAGAATTGAAACTCAAAATATAGTTCAGCGCCACTGTTACTGAATGGTATAGAATTAGTGATAGCTTCAGGACATGTTGTACAGGTGGTTGAGCACCAACCGGGAAATGGAAACTCTGATTTCGAATAGCATAACAGTATTAGTTAGGATTATTGTTTTATTATATTGCATCTCATTTTTTATGGGAAATTAGAAATTGAATATAATAAGGGTTTTTTTGTAAATTGGCTGAAAATTATGATAGTCATAAATTTAACAATTACTGCAAGAATTATAGGCATTGGATCACATTTTCTCATTAGGTAATCTTAGGAAAAACTATATTCTTTTTTTTTTGCCGGAATACAACAGATTCTTCAGAACATATATAATATTCCTACCCTCCCTCGATATTGTTCTGAAATATTTACGTGTGATTGTTCTTAAATAGCTTCTTGATGGCATGAATATATATTTTTTAATTCAATACCGATATGATATAGTATATGTAGATTCTATTTATTTTACCAAAAATATAGAATTGAAAAATAATATGAACAATTACAAACGTAATGGGTTAAGATAATTATTTGAAATTGAATTCTTTACACACGAGCATACTTGACAGCAAACAAACCACAATGCAACTAGTGGGCCTGTTTACATAGAAACACAAAGATCTTTTATAATTTTATAAATTATAGAAGTTACGAGTATTGTTATTAAAAACCATTTCGAGTTTTTTTTTTTTTATCATCATAACAACTAACTACTGTAAACATAATCTATAGTCTTTATTAAAGTTGTACACAAACACTATAATGTCAATTTCTTCACTTTTTCATTTCAAGATTTTAATTTCAAACCTTTTTGAAACGTTGAAAATATTTTCAGAAGAGTTCAATTTTTTTACACTCTTATAAAGCAATGTATTATTACAATCGGATTAAAACACGGATCCTATTTCGTTTCGTTTTTATAGTTCAAAATTTCGTTTTATTTGTTGTTATCACTGACGTGTTCTGAATGGTGTGAGGAATTAGCCAATGAAACGGTATGTTACGGCGAGCTTTATGCTTGTTTTACACAGAAGTGTGGGTAATCCACTAGTAACATCAATGCTGATTGGTTAATCAAATGTCTGAAGTCATAGGGTCAAAAGCGGCTCGTATGACCTCTGACGCGACCTATTGCTACAACCGGTCAGATCTTCATGTAGTGTAGGCCATCGAAAGTATAAAAAAACGAAACGAAATATAGATCCGGGCCCTTATTCACGAAAACTTAAACTAAGATAAAATCGAAATTTTAAGAAATACTGCAATTCGATTGGCTGACCAATATGCAAATTGGATATATGCAAATTGATTTACTGGTCAGCCAGTCGAATTGCAGTATTTCTTAAATAAAAGAATAATCCTATTAATCCTATAATATGATTTACTATTGTCAGTTGGGGAATTGGCAGATATATAATATTCTTATTGAAAGTGTGGTTGTCCGAAAATAAAAGCGGTAATGTTACCCTGGTCAACCAGGCATTAGTATCCTTATCTGCTTAACCACAGACCTGGACAATAGAGACAACTCCCTACTTACATTATGTAGACATAATAAAAAATGGTACGATTTCCAAGTACAGTTGGCGAGTAGATATATTTCAAAGTTGTTTGCGAATACTTTTAAGTGCAATAATGATTCTTATGATTGTATAATATTGATTTGACAGCCTATTAAGCAACAGATATATAGAAATAATTATCTTTTGACTTTCTCCAAAACTATGATGATATTTGTTGTTGAAAATGTCAATTTTGGGCATGAAATATCGAAATAAGAAACAACAATTATTAGTTAAACCCAATGAGTTTTCTCTCCATTCTTACAGACCAATGCCTGCAAACCAGTTATATTTATTATTTGTCTTTGTATTATCCTGTAAATTATATCAGTTAAGATTATCACCGCTACATATGCGACCGCTTTGAAATGAAGCGACCAACGGAATCGACATCCTCGTCTTGTTCTATAGTTTAAAGCCTGATTTCCACTAGACGATTTTTTTCGCGCGAATTCTCATTGGCTTGCTCCTTTTTTCGCAGCTGGAAAATAGAAACTGGTCGAACTCACTTAATCGCAGAGAAAAGAGCCAGCGAAAAGTGTGGCGTCGCCTGAAATTATACTGCGCATGCCTGTACTCGAAAAAAATTCGCTTCACGCGAAAATATTCACCTAGTGGAAAACAGACTTTATTAGTTCAGACTTGTTCACTCTCTCCACATTATGCCGGACAAATGATATACATCTTTATTTAGACGAAAATTTATGATCCTTTCAAACTGATTATTCGAGTTGTCTTAATTAATGAAGATATATTTTACATCCAGATCTATCCAGATTACAAAGATTTTATGTGTATATTATTGATGATAATCTGTTGTCAACTTTATGTCATCATCATACCACAACCTTTAACAGTTGTAAATAATATACGATGTAACAGTACTGGTCGTTATGTTAATGTAACTAGTGCTATATGTTTTGTTACTTTAGTTTTATACAGATTAATAGAGTTTTATGTATATATTATTGATGAAGATCTGGTATCAACTTTATGTTATCATCATACCAATGAAACTTTAACAGCTGAATATAAGATACGATGTAACAGTACTGGTCGTTATATTAATATTACTAGTGCTATCAACCCAGATTATCCTAATGATACAAATCCTGAAGCAATATTAAACTTGTGTGAAGTGGAGATATACGGTACGACATATTGTATAATATGATGTGGTATTAAAATACAATTGAGGAAATATGAAGGATGTGGCGTAAATGCCAGAAAAAAAAATCAATTATTTCCATAGAATTACAATTTATCCTTTGAAAAATATAAGTCAATAGGATGCAGTAACAATTAAAAATGCTTAATATAAAACTGTTTCCGTTATTATGGTCAATACATCTATGACGACTTGTAAAGATATACTGTGTGATTTAGACCAAAGGTATGGATAAAATACGTGAATTCAATCCTGGAAGCAGGGAAGACAAAAATAATTATGTTTTTAGAAGTGGTTCTGTTGAATTGAACCAGAAACTACGTGAAATGATACTAGAATTTTTTTTTTAATTTATTTCAGTATGTTCAGATGGTACATATGGCCCAGACTGTTCAAGCTTCTGTCATTGTTCTCAGTACACAAGATGTGATGACATCACTGGATATTGTAAAGATGGATGTTTAGTCGGATGGCATGGTAACAGCTGTAATCAAGGTAAGATATAACATAAGCACAGATTAGGGCAGTATGATTAATAAAATGTATTCAATCGGCCCTTTCAGGTGGAACTAAACATTTTATACGGTATACATATATTATGTACCGAAGACAGCAAGACAAAAAAAACATTTCTAGCCGACGAATTAATTTATTTCAAACATTCAATAAATTGAACAATTCAACATACTCCACAGCCGCATTTTGTCTCAATTTGCCGTGTCTTCTAAATCCCGACAATTGCGAAGTGCAAAGGAAACAAATATGTGGAATGCAATTACTGTTTATTACTGAGCGCCATTTCAACTGGGATTCTCAGGTTTACATTGGGAATCATCGCTCAGTAATAAAAAGTGACAGTATTCCACAGAGGTGTACCCCGTATATTCCCAGTTCAATTACTAAATGTCACTGAAACAGTTAAATCACAAAGAGCTTGTTGGAATTTCGCAGAATTGACAACACGAAAATGGGATGTTGTTGGAGGATATGTTCGGTAATAAGTTTGTTGACATTGAAGTAAGGAATTCGTAAAACATTTGTAATAGGCATACAAATTTTTCCGCAGAATAATTATACCAAAATTCACTTCTCATCCGCCAGGGTAACATTTTTTCCGAAAGTGATGCGCACACGGTCCAAACCCGTCACAAAGTAGGTTCGGGACAAATTCACTTATCAACCTGTTTGTAAAACAAACTATTAATGACAAAGCGCATATGGTATTAATGTAATCCATTATATACCAATTGTTACAAGGACGGGTGTGAATTTTAATAATTGATTGATTTATATATTTGTAGAATGTTTAGTTGGATATTATGGTGCTAACTGTCAACAACAGTGTTCTGTAAACTGTGATGGTTGCAAGGCTGGCTGGACATCACATGATTGCAGTAAAGGTAAAGAGCAAGTACTTTTAAAGACAGGCGAACCTACTGCTTGTCATGTACAAGCGGGGAATGAATCGAAACCACACCACTTGACCCAGTGACAATATAAGTATCCAAGGGATTGGAAATTGATATACGCCCATACAGTTTTATATAACGGTAAAGCAAAGCCATTTATTAAACGTAGCTTTCATGAATATCCACAAAGTTCCCTGTATATTGAACAGCATTTTGAAATGTCTGACTCTTTTCCTAGCCTTTTTTGGTAACTTTGAAGGGTGAACGACAGTGTAAAATCAGAAATATGATCCGTTCGGATATTTTACGCATTTTAACGCAACTATACCCTTTCTGAAAGATCACATAATAATTAATTGACCAAAAATTAAATTAATTACTTTCCAAAAATCTATCCTAGATCATTTTCTGACATAAGAACTGGGCTACATAAGATTCGATAATGACCAACACTATCTCACTATAAACAAGACAAAAATATTTGTTAACTCATAGCTTGAGTTAATTAATTTTATCGGACATTGTGCCCATCAATATAAAAATCGCCCATAAAAATAAATCTAACTTTCAGGAACCACAGAAGATACATATAATAGAACGACTGTGGTACTAAGCTCTGTCTGTAGTCTGTTGGTAGGGGTTGGATTAGCTATAGCAGGTGTATTTCTATACAGACGATGGTAAGTATATCAGATAGTGCTGACATGCAACAAGAATACCACGGCAACGACCAACATTTTGAAGCATGGCTTTCAAGTTTTCGGGATCTTGATTGGCGTTTGAGCGAATACACGAATTGTGGGCGAGATTAGTACCATACAGCAGATAACGTTTTATTTATAGCAACAATCCAATGTCTAATTATTGGGAAGCGATCAATTATATATTATGTTTCATCGAACCATTCATTATGTCAAATCAAATAATTAGTTTTATTACAAATTAGATACAGATGAAATCAAATTTGGAACACACAATACATTTTTTAACATTGCTAACATTTTATCAGAAAATATATAATTTAAGTTGCATATTTTTGTAGTTTATGTGTGACAATCGTACGTCGTACAATATGTCATCAACTATTTTGTTATTTAATATTTAAGCCACAAAAATAATGCTACTGGAAATGGGATAGCAATAAACCAAGTTATTAGCCATCAAGCAATAGAACCAAGTGCTGACTATGAAGATTTATCATCACCAGAAGCAGACAGGCAACATGTCTACCAAGAGTTGGCGTTAGATAAAGATGATGCTAATACTAATGATACGCTGACCGATCCTAGTTATTATAATACTAATGATAAAACTAATATGAAGTTTTTAAATGCAGATATTTGTGTCTCTACCGGTGCAAATGCCATGGCTACTAGTAAACCTGCACCGTCAAACCATGACTATGAAGATTTATCATCATCAGAGACAGACAAACCACATGTCTACCAAGATTTGTCATTAGATAAACAAGATGGTAATACTAATGATACGTTGAGCGATTCTGGTTATTATAATACTAATGATAAAACTAATATGAAGTATGTAAATACAAATATTCTCGCCAGTACTGGTGCAAATGCCATGGATACTAGCAAATCTGAAGCGCCAAAACTTTACTAGCTGACTCCATAAGTATACAGCTAGGCGTGGATACAGATGTGGAAGTGCATTTTCTTATAATCAATTTCTTTCCCTACAATATGTACGCCTCTCCGGATTAACACTTTTTTACAATATTATCATTATTTTGTTCCCACTAATTCATTTGTTAATTATTCAAGTATTGATTTAAGTTATTCTCAACGGTTGGAACAGGGAAACATTTTGGGGTTTGGGGGCATTTTAAGTAAGACACAAAAACACTTCGTACGATCATTTCTCATTTTGAAACAAATGGACATCAACTTCCACCTCCAGACAAAATGGTCGTTCACCTCTACGCAAATTGTGATAAAATCATGCGATACATACCAATATTGTGTTAAGAATCACAACGATTGTGGCCCCTCTAGAGACCACAATTTTGTGCGATGTATATGAAACGTATATGAGTTCGATTTTGGGGTATGGCCCCGGATTTTTACGCAAAATCTTAAATATGTACAATGTAGACCCTCTAGAGGCAACAATTTTTATCCGATTTAGATGAATATGTTAAGGATCAAAAGACTTCGAATGTGTTTGATTTTGATGTGCATCGATCCCTCGTTCCGAATGTTATGCCCCATTTTCCGAAAACCTTGTAAGCGCTACAAAGGCTATATTTATCAACAGGTTTGTTTTTTTCAAATTTGGTTTGAAGCATTGGGCGAAACTTATTGAGTTGGGACAACGGTAAAGACGGATATCTGACAATGTCACTATTAAAATTCTGCAAATACATAATCAACCATATCTAGACGTAATGACGTTATTGCGATTTGAAATAATAATCGTAGTGGTCTTAACCATATGTGAGAAAATTTTATCATTAATTACATATCACAGACTCTACATTGTCATGAGACTTATTTAGTCGAACTCTTGTGTGATTAATTAATTCCACACAAAAGCCCTCAAACCTTGCCATAAGAGGTATTTCTTGCTAATTTGTTAATGAACTAAAGATTTAGATGCAGATTGTAGGGATTAAATCTTCCTATTTCAGGTCTTTTTTTGGCTTCAAATGTTACATAAACTATTAGTTAGACATTTATTCACTTGATTAGCTTACAAATCACTCGCTAGATCATTGGATGTCTGAGATTTAAATGGATTAAAACAATTTACAAATTTAACCATAAAATAGTTACCCGAGACCGTTGCTACGATAATAAACAATCTGCGCTACATCTTCAAACAGGCATAACGTCGCTCAAAATAAAGTAATATTCAGTATGTTCATTTTTCTAATATAGCAAGATATATTTATTTTTCATTGTTTGAACTAATATAGCAAAAACGGTCAGCTCTTTATTTAAATCTTACATAATGCGTCTTTAATTTACAATGGAAAGTATATCGAACTATAAATACATTTATAATTACACGGTCGTTACAAGAAAAGACAATTCATTCGTGCTGCTATAGATGTTTCGTAGATTTTCTGGACGAACTGGATACTGTCAACAAAGGTAGTGTACAAAACAGTTTCTGAAGACTCACTTATAAAACGGCTTAAATATGCAATCACGAGAAGAGAATGAAATTCGTACAGCTTATCCCGGAATAGTCTTACTGTGTTATTTGTATATCGTGAGCATAACATTTCCTTTTAAAACTCAACAATACATTATTAAATATGTTTTGTATAAAGTGTGTCATGGGTTTTTGTGTTCCTGGACGGGACTATTCATGTGTAATATTTTGTTTAATGCTTGTATTTAATACTCATAGGGTTATCTCGTATAAATATATGTCATATATATATACTGTGAGCATCAGTTGGTAATACTTATAGATCTATACCAATATTGATCTCCAAATACATTAATGAAAAGGTTGCAGTCATTGATGTATATATATTTAGAACAGTTTTTAAGGCAGAACTTTAAGTTAGAAATTAAAGTGTTTGATTAAGAGGGGATATATTCATCTACCTCTATTTAACTGGGTTTGAAGAGACGCTCGACAAATAAACTTCGAAAAGACTATCAAGCAGATTCAACCATTTTAATTTAAAAATCTTAATTTTTCATATAGGTATAGAAATATCTGTATTAAAGGAAAATAAAGCACGGTAGTTTCACCAAGTCATTGTATATGTATATTCCCGTCGGTATTGCATTATATCTCAAGGTCACAGGTATCTGTACATTAATAAAATAGTATATATGTTAGAGTTGTTTATTACTTTATGTTCTACAAGGTACTTGTACATTGAAAATTACAAATAATATATCGTCTTAAACTAAAATGCCATCCTAACTTAAGATAGATGCGTTTCACAAAACGATTTTAAGCATATTAGGTAAAATCCACTAAAATAATATTGTAAGTTAAAATTGTATCTTAACTTACAATAGTGGCGTTTCACAAAACTATTTTAGGGATAATTTTAACTAAAATCTATTGTAACTTAGGACAGCCGCCACCCTCTCCTAACTTAAAATCACGACATTAACAAACAATAATTAGAGCTACGTTGTGAGATCTATTGCGACATATAGATATATTTGGAATAATGATAATATTGCCAATGGCCCGGGTTATATAATTTAAACATACTATCATTCACAAAAATAATTTTCATTCAATTTCCTTTCATTGCATGGGAAATATAGCTGCGGCCCACCCGTTTATTTTATTGTAAGTCAATATAAGCAATTAGATGACGCCCCAAATTAAAACCCCAAGAACAAAAAAACACTCAAAACCCCAGTAAAAAAAACTCTTTGTTACTATTTTATATACTACCAAATGATTCAAGTATAAATTATACTATTTTCAAATAATTAATAGACCCCCCCCCCCCCAAAAAAACCTCTAAAAAAAATCTAAACCCACTTCATTTCTAATGTCTATAAAAAAATATCTGGGAGAGAGAGAGAGAGAGAGGGAGGGAGAGAGTGGGAGAGGGAGAAGGAGGGGTTTTTTAACGTCCACTAGACACACACTAGGTCATTTCGGGACTAACACATGGTTCAATTTATTTGAATAATTCGCTTGCGCGTAGGGATCTTTAGTAGTGGCAGGAACTGGAGGCAACCCACGAGGTTTGACGGGCGACCCCTCCCTGTCACGTACAACCGTGGAATCGAAACCCGTCAGTCCTATAATACTAGATACGCCATATGCAAAGTATTTATGGTTTTGGGGTTATGATGATTTATATAGGAGCCAAGGGTATTTTGTATTGTGAAAAAATCATTTTAATTTAATAAGATAGATAGGCATTATCCATTAAGGAGTGTGGCACTTTGGCATTTTCAAATTACTATTGAAGGGGTCCATGGGACTGACATTTCAAATCTAGGCATCGGAACATTGGTTATTTCGTGTATTAGTTTAAAAGTTATTAAATACTTTTAAAATTCGACAATACTTTAGTCTAGATTAATCGTTTGAGTCAGAAATATCACATGTTTGTTACAATTTCTCAATAGTTTCTCTTATCCAAAATACCACAAAGCTACGAAATTCAAGCGATTTAGTTTATCGATACGCATTATTTCCATTGAAGCCTGCGAGTAAATCCAATGCCATGCAAGTTCAAGGCCAACCAACTGATACATTTCAAAACAAATAACACGCAATAAACTTATTTATTTCATCTCTTTACGACTGTCTGACCATGTGCAGGAATTGTTACAACGTATGAAACTCTCCTCATTGGTATTGTAACGGTTAGTTCACTCTGGCAACAGTTTTCAGTTCCGAAGCGTGTATGCTTACACCGTAAATGCCCTCGCCGGAATTGTGCACTGCGCGAGCGCAATCAATTTTAACTAAAATCTATTAAAATTGCATTTTAAGTTACAATCGATCTTCGTGAAACGCATAAAATTTAAAATTTCAGTTTGATTTTAGTTAAAATCTATTTTAGTGATTTTAGTTTAAGTTTTTGTGAAACAGGGCCCAGGTATAAATATATATATACTCAGTCAAGTTAAAAACTTGACACTCAGGATTTTTGGGACTAGATTTTTAATATTTGGTTTAAGGCAACTATTTTAGTGTTATGTTGTGCACAGACGACCTTGACATCAACAGAAAGCAAGAATACGTCTCGCCGAAAGTCCTTGACATTGATAACGTTCGTGATGTCACAGTACCCCCCAAAATGAAATTCACAGACTTGGAGCACAATCGGAATAAAGTGTTTAGTAACGGTTGTGGCCTCCTCTAGCGTCTCGTACTGCCACACAACGTCTTCACATGGATCTCAGAACATTAGTAAACACTACCCGAGGAAGACGTCGCCACTGCTCAGCAAGAGCATGTTGAAGGTTCTGCAACGTCAGTGGTGGATTCACTTGCTGACGAACACGTCGACCCAGTTCGTCCCAGATGTGTTCAATAGAATTAAGGTCGGGGCTAAGCGACGACCAATCCAGGACTTGGACACCGACATTTCTTTAAAAATTCTGGGTAGCAATTGCTGTATGGGTTGGTTTTTACCAACTCTGCATTTTGGTGTCATGAATATATCATGATAGTCATATACTAATTTCCTTATCTGATCCTTGAAATCCAGATACGTTATTCGTATTACTGCCAATAAGAGGCTTTGGAGAACGAGTTTCCGTCTTCAACAAAAAAAAAATTGCATTAACATTGTGCACTTTCACTAAAATACTGTTAGCCTTTATATCTTGTGTCCCCGGATTAGGAACGCACGGGACTACCGATTTTTCGTTTGGAACGAATAGAGGTTTTGTAAGCCATATATATACTATTCAAAAAAAGTAGGGGATATTTGATTTTTATGTGTTATTAAAGTCACCTAATGAAACTGACGAAGAAACAAATGACAAAATGAAATGAAGTTCACATTCATCGATTTATTCCAAATGATGGTTAGACTAAGTAAGGCACAGACTGACCATTATAAGGGTAAAATGATACCCGGGGTCAAACAGCAAAGTTACCACAGCATCACAACCAAGTCAGTAACGGGTAAATCCTCCTCTGTTTGCCAAACAAGCATTGATCCGACGTGGCATACTCCTAATGAGACGTCTAAGGTCATTTTGGTCCAGATTGTCCCATTCCTGTTGCAACGCAGCAGCAAGTTCTTGGACATTGGCAGGACGTTGTTGACGTTGACGTAACCTCTGTCCAAGCATGTCCCAGACATGCTCGATGGGGGAGAGGTCGGGACTCAGTGCTGGCCAAGGTAATGTGGTGATGTTCTGTTGTTGGAGGTAACCTGTAACGATCCTGGCCCTGTGACATCTGGAAGATGAAACGGCGGCCATGACGTCGTGCGAACGGCACAACATGGACTGCCAAGATGTTGTCCCGGTAGTACTGGCCTGTAACACGCCCTGCAACAACATGTAAAGCCGTTCTTCCAGCAACAGTGATGCCTCCCCACACCATAACAGAACCACCCCCAAATCGATCATGTCTGATGACGTTAACGTCTTGGAAGCGCTCGTTTCGACGACGCCACACCCTCCTACGTCTGTCCAAAAAATCAACAGTGAACCTTGACTCATCTGAAAACATCACATTGCTCCAGCGTCGATTATCCCAGTGTTGACGATCCCTACACCAACGACGTCTTGCCTGAATGTGATGATCTCTCAAACAAGGGATCACGCGAGGACGTCGGGCGCGAAGGTGACCCCTATGCAGTCGATTCCGAATCGTCTGGCCACTCACTCTCACACCAGTGTCTGTTTGAAGACGAGCGCTGATCTGATTTGCTGTGATGACACGATTTCTCAAGGCCAAGGTACGGATAAATCGATCCTGGGCTTGAGTTGTCGCCCTTGGTCGACCTGAGCGTGGTCTGTCCTGTACAGATTGTGTATCACGGTATCTGGACCATAGCCTGCTTATGACAGACTGAGAAACATTCATCGTCCGCGCCACAACCGCCTGTGTTGTGCCGATCTGTAGCATGCCAAGGGCACGTAACCTTTCATTTTGGGTAAGCCGACGCATATCAAAATTTGTTTTCTGGTCACTAAAACAATTAAACTGATGTTTCCACCCTGGAATTCAATGCCACAATGACTGTAACATTCAAAGTCAGAGTCGTGCAAATCTTGGGTTGGACCCCCATGATGATCCCAAGCATCACCTGCATTTCATGCGGTAGCTATTGGTGCGTTTGGGCGTCACATGTAACTGGAAATGTTTCTTCTGTTAGGTTCTATAGTGACTTTTTTCGTAGTCATTTGCATATTTTAGTATTATGCCCCCAAAATCAAATATCCCCTACTTTTTTTGAATAGTATATTTTCCCAAAATAATTGTTCCTGACGGTTCCACTTTTCGAAAACCATCACAAACCCGGTCAACACATCCCGCTACATAATGCTCCGAACCAGGGGGTAGAACAATTGAATTTTATGTTTCAATTCTCGGACAGCAATTAATCAAACTCGTGACAATCGTTCACTTTTTCCGTTTCATGATTGACTTTTCAATGTCTATTGCCTGTCATTTGCGTTAATGAAATCAATGTTCAATATAGCTGGCAAGTCAACGATAAAAAATTTCAAAAATATTATACCACTAAAATATATACTCAATTCAATTATCACTAGACCTGTAACCTCTCTCTCTCTCTCTCTCTCTCTCTCTCTCTACCTTGACATCCCTATCCGTAATTTTGCGAATTCTGTATCGGAGAAGATCGACGCATATTGAGTAAATTTCAATGTCTAATATGACATGGTTACAAAAATAGCAACGGGGGGTGGGGGAGAGATTTAGAGGGTTTTCTGCTGAGATAAATTAAATCTGGACCCATAGTTTCAACTAACGGTCGCATCTTGCAATCTATTAATGTTCCCAAGGTATAAACATTACATAAACTGTCGTCCGAGTGCTGAGTGAAATAAATTATTTTCTCGTTAGGTTTTCGGATTTTATTCATTGACAGATAATCATATTCAGTAGTCAAAGCAATGGGTTTTTAAAGATCGATTGGATGACGTGATGGCCGATACCTAAATGTACTGATCAACGGCATGTCCCTCCAAATTTGTGTGTGGAATTTACGGATAGGCTCTTTATAGGTATGTCCACCCCAAGAGACTAGTAGTTCTTGTCGCTTGTAGATCTTTCCGTGCTTACATTCTTCGCAAATAATTCAATTCAGTTTGCTAGTTGCAGAGGTGTAGTTGTATCAAATTCGAAATTGCTCACAACACTGACACAACTGTATTCTGGCCCCTCGCAAAATGTGCAGTAGGGCACGGTTTGGATACTGGGTGCATCGGCACCCATGAAACAAAACCAAAAAGATATAATTTGATGTTTTTTATTATATACCAAACATGAGTTTATTTCTATATAGGAGATTGTAAGTATATAACATAATGTTGGCAACGCCCACGGTAAACATTTAGAAGCCTGGCTTTCAAGTTTTCGGAACCAAGGACAATAACTATAAAGCATAAAAATTGGTAGGCGTTTGAGCGAACACACGAATTGTAGATGAACAGACGGATGGGCGGAGGTGACATGATTATACCACCCTGTATTAGTACCATAGCAGTAATGTATGCATAAATACTGGGAAACGATGAAATCAATTTTGGGAAATAATAAATGTTTGAACGTTGCTGATTATTGTATGTATATTTTGTAGTATGTGTAAAATTTGCCGTGTTCATTTATTTTTAATCAACTGATGCTACAAAACCAAGTTATCACTCATGTTACTATTCCTGAATCAATGGAACCAGAGAGCATCTATGAGATAAATATTACCCTAATCGAGGGTTGATATGTGAAATAACCCAAGACCGGAGAAAATACTAGACAAAATGCCACGTCCATACACGCCTGTGAAAAAGCATCATCACGTGAGGCAGACAAGCAAAATGCCTACCTGGATCTGTCAATAGACGATCCTAGTTATCATAACATTAATGATAAATCTAAGTATGTAAATATGGATACTTATGTCGTTACTGATGTCAATAATATGGTTATCTAATACTCATAAAACTCAATTTCCAAATCAGGACAATATTGCTTGTCAAACACAGTATATTATTCTAATGTGTATTTAGCTATATGTATTATTTAATGATTTTAAGATCTAATATTATTGGTATTAAGCTCCCATGAGGCCCGACAAATGTTTAGATCTCTTGAATTTGCCATAAAAATATTCTAAACATATATGAAATGATAATTTGTTAATAAAGGCCAGTTCCCCAAAATGCATTATTTTCCCCGTAACTTAGGGTAAGCTTATTTTTCCTAGAACGACAGATACCGTTCTTAGAAATTTGATTTGTATATTCGTTATTGTATGTTTGTCTACAACTGCATGTGCATTAAATAAACTTACATATAAAAGACTGGTCGTTTTTGCTATAATAGTTCAAAATTAAATGATGAAAAATGGATATAATGAACATTTTACTAAAATCACTGGGGTTTTTTAGTGAAGTTATGAGTGCTTGAAGTTTTGACACGATATTCTCGGTCGTCCACTTCTATTACTATGATAATAAACAAAGTTTTGTTGGTCCATTTTTAAGTTAAATTCTATATAGGTTCGATGTTATCAATTCAATATCATGGCCATCCGACCGTTAAAAACCGAGGTCCCGTCTACACATTGGCGTGCACGTAAAAGACCCCTTGACAGTTAGAATTCTATATAAGAGTAGGCCGTAGTGCCGCTGTCCGGACAAAAGTTCCCTCATAGCACACGGTATGGTGTATGTCCGTCTTCATTAGCCCAGTTCGGAGTAGGACGTTAAACCCCATTTCATGTCTTGACAGTTGATTATGTTAATAAATGCCTAATAATAATTTATATAACATTTAAAGCCAACGAAGATCTGCAGTAATCAGCTTTAGCTCTTGCGTAATACATCTTTAACGAGCAATTTGATCCGTGACGCTTTGGATTAAAACAGATTAAAAACTGCCTGGATATTGTAGCTGAATTAGGCCCAGATATTATCATCTTATATGTGACTAATGTCTATAAATAAATATAAGTATTTTAAAGGATCTAAACCTCTAACTCAATCTTTTCCATAATTAGAATTATTGGTCCATTTTAATCAATATTGATGTTGTTATCTTGCCGTGAGAATTTTGGATACTAATATCCAATTTTAAAAACGCAATGAACATTTATCAGTACACGAGCCGTGTACTCTATGGTTTCAGGCGCCATTTGCAATTGACAAGGAAAAACATATCCTTCAAGATTCACAAACGACACAATAATAACAAAAAATGGACTAGACAGGCGTAAACGACCGTGTTCAATTTGGACTGTTCACGTATTTCACAGAACATTATTGATTAGAAATTAAAATACTTTTTTAAAAAAAAAAAAAAAAACATTGAATATAAATCATTTTATATACATTCATTTTATATTAAACGGGCATTATACAAGAGCTAAATCTGCCTTTTGCAGGTCTTTCTTTATACCTTAAACATTAATTAACTTACTATGACCATAATCAACTCTCGATGCTATCGGATACTCAAGATTTTCAACAGATTTAAATCAGATTTGTGATTTATGATTTAAAGAAAAATGGATAATCGAGACTTTGTTTATTACCGTAACAACGGTAGCATTGACAGTCGAGCTCAGAGTGAATTAATTTGACTGAAATTTTCAACATATTCGTTTTCCATTATCTATTTTTTTAACTATTATTGCGCAAACTGTCAGCTCTTTATCTAATCATAGGTAATGCCTCTTTATTAAGTCTTTTAAAACATAGTTTCGCCTATTTTAAGTTTCCAAAGAAAAGAGTCATTATAAGCTCTTTAATAATTGATTTGACTTTATTATTTAAGCTATTATTGCCTATTTCAATAGTTATATAAAGAAAGCTTTCCTACATACATGTATATACATGTTTAAATACAAAACAGTAGTGAAAGTTGATTTCATAAAAAAATAATCTATTCACATTTGAAATGCTATTATCTAACATTCAGTGCGTTTTGCATGGTACTGGTACTAATTAGCTAAATTTTAGAGGTTTTGTATTTCAGAAATGAAATGAAATGGTGTTTAACGTCCTAACATGGGCTAATGAAGACGGACAAGCGCCACACAGTGTGCTATAAGGGAAATTTTGCCCGGGCAGCGGGGCTACGGCCTACTCTTCGAATTCCAACTGCCAAGGGATCTTTTACGTGCCCACCAATGTGTACACGGGACCTCGGTTTTTCGTCCCATCCGAACGACTTGTCAGGCCCTCCGAGCTGTCCTTGTCAGGCCCTACATCCTCCATCACTGACAAGGGGAAACCACGCCGGAAAATCTGAATGAACTTTCTCGGCCAATGCAGGGATCAAACATCCGACCTCCAGGTTCGAATTCGGGCGTTCTACGCGATTGACTCTCGGGTTTTCCAACTCGCGAGTTACGAGAGTTGATTACCCGAACGCTCTCGAGTCACTCGGGACTAGAGTTGATCGTACGAACGTTCTCGAGTAAATTTCCAATTCCAAAATGACAGCGCCAATAGACAGATTTGCAATTTATGCTTTTCTGGAAGAAATATTGAATGAAAATGATGACTATGAAGACAGTGACATAGCTCCAATTATTCCTGCATTAATTTCCAAAAGACCAAGTGTGCCAAAAGTGGAGGGTTTCACTGAGCTTGTGATTAATTTGAATGAAGGAGATTTTAGGTATCATTGCCGACTAAATAAAGAAACATTCATGCTACTTTTGGGAGAAGTAGAAGCATATCTGGTACCAGATGTTAATTACGTTGGTGGAGGTTATGATTCAGTTCCGCCTAAGAAGCAACTACTCGTGTTTGTGTGGTATTTGAGCAACCAATGCAGCATGAGAAATATAGCCTTCAACTTTAAGTTGTCAAAATCTACTGTGCATAGTATTGTTCATCACGTAGCAGGAGTTATATCAGCTTTATCATATAAGTTTATTCAATGGCCGAATAATCAAAGGAGAAGAGAGATAAAAGGAAAATTTACGAAAATACCTGGCGTCATTGGTGTTATCGATGGAACACATATAAGAATAACGAACCCAGTTGGCAATGACCGGTCTTACTTGAACCGAAAAAAATTCTGCTTAGTAGTGTTACAAGTTGTGGTTGATGATATGTTAATGATTAATGATGTTTTTGTCGGTTATCCAGGGTCAGCACATGATGCCCGTGTTCTTCGGAATAGTCCCATTTATGAAAAGGCGGAGGACCATCGCATCTTCGAAGATGATGACCACTTGCTCGGTGACTCCGCTTACCCTGTGAAAAACTGGCTAATACCCCCATTCAAGGACAATGGACAGTTGACACCCCATCAGAGAAATTTCAACTACAATCTCTCTAGTGATCGGCAAGTGGTTGAAAGGGCAATCGGCCACCTTAAAGGGCGATTTAGAAAACTCCGAGACATTCCATTCACAGATCAGTGTGGAGATAGGAGCAGGCTGATGCAACATATCTGTGAATTCATCATTTCGGCTTGTGTTCTCCACAATATGTGTGTGTTGGCTCATGATGACCTAGATCAATACATCGATTTAGAAGTACTGGGTGATGAACCAGGACACCAACCAAACGTCCTCATCAATGCGGCTGCTGGATATCAGAAGAGAAACCGTTTAGTCGCCATCGTAAATCGTTGATCCTGTATTGAAATTTGCTCCGAAAATACAGGCCTTATAAAGAGCTTCACAATAAACTTGTTTGGAATTTATTTAAAACATTTATTTTTAACTTTTGTAATAAATCCGATATTACAATAAAATATACATTGAATAAAAAAGCTAAACTAGCAAAAATGTGAATTTTTCATCCACGCACTAAGATACGAAATACAATTATGTGGCCTAACTGGAACATCAACTAATTCAGAAACACCGTCAACGACTCACTGTTCAACTGACATGAAAAATGTTTTTCAACAAATCTTTGAACATGATAATTATGAAAATTAAAATATGAATAAAACAATTATACAATGTTCTCAACGTATCTTTGAACATGACAATTATGTACATTAAAATATGGATAAAATAATTATACAGTGTTTTTCAACGAATCTTTGAACATATGACCATTAAATAAAATATGAATAAAACAGTTATAGTTTTTGTTATGTATCGTTTTACGTGTACGACGAATATCGCAACAAATTGTGTTCATTCCTTATCCTTATTGCCAAAAAGTGAGAGGAGCTTATCAAATCGCTCCAACTTATCCTGATGTTGTTTTTCAGCTCGGCCTTTCCGTTGTTTGAATTGCTCTTTTTGATCTTCTTGGTAATTGGAAAGCCATTTCAGAACAGCAGTGGGTTGGCCTCTAATCCGCTTTTTTCGCCCTGGAACATCTTCACCCTCATCATCCTTCTCTAGTTCAATACTGGTATCGGCGTCCTCTGTATCTGCATTATTTTTACCCTGATTCTTAGCCATACACTTGAACTTTTTGGGGGCTGGGGGTTCTCGCTTTTCATTCGCCGAAGTAAACAGGGGTTTTGCACTGTCAGAGGTACCGAACACTTCATCAAACTCATCGTAAAATTTACAGGTTATTGGATCATTACCGGTTTTGCTGTTATGATCAACACATTGGACATACTGCTTTTTTATTGCCTTGAACTTGTTAACACATTGCGTTTCGGTAGCTTCAAAATCCGAGTCTTGTTTTTTCACTGCCTGAACAACTTTTTTCCAAAGCACTGAATGGGCGCGGGCTTTCAGAAACTCTTTATTCATCGATAAACGCATGTTAAGCATGGCTTTAGTTGCCGACTCGCTCCAAAAATGCTGTTCTATCCCACTTGGACTCTGCACTGGTGCCTTACTCGCTTTCTCATTACCATTTATTGGAGCTTTACAGCTGTGGTTCTGGATTTCATCTAGCGTGTCTGTGATAAGCTCACGGGCTTCACATTTAAAACAAATTTCGTTCGCCGCCATTTCATTCAGAAGATCACGTGTTCCGATTCGACTCGATTCGACATGCTCCTCGTGGAATGGGGAGTATTCGTGTAGGTCACTCGAGTTGGTCACATGACCCGACATCACCGAAACTCGGGACGCGCGAACGAAATCGAGTCGACTCAAGTGCCTCGAGTTGGACCGCCCGAATTCACCCCAGGGTAGCGAGCCAGCGTGTTACCCACTTAGCCACGTGATCACCCTTTGTATGTTAGACGCAAAATCAACTATGTAGCTGGTATGCGGAAGTTATCCAATAGACGACAATCTGCGCCCATGCTAACCAAGGTTTAGTGTATAAAAAGACTACTACGAAATCTTGAAAACTAAGTTGATTTTGTTTCTTGAAAGTTCCCCTGAATTTTGTGTGAATCTTCAGGCGTATGAATAAGAGAGTTAAAAGGTAGTTACGTTAAAAAAAAAGTGCCAGCGTGGACAGTTGCATGTTTACCAGTATGCCCCAGTTTGTGTATCTCAAGATTTCCATGGAAAACCTCATACATGCGTTTGAGCAAAAGTTTACCACATGTGGCTTCATCGGTGGTAGAAAGTGCTAAACCCTGCGAAAATTTTGGAAAAATTTAGGAGTTGGTCAATGAGACAAGAATTAGTATTGGAGTCAATGCGGAAATTAACGGTGTACTCCGTGTACTGTGTACATTTATCGAGCAGTGCCGATTGATAAGCTGTGTCGCCTATTTCTTTTACTTTCGTTATCCAGTAAAATTCATATGGTATGTAACGATAACGAAAGAATGTGTTTATGTCGGAGCTGTGTGTGGGGGCGGGGGTGTTTGGGGGTGGGGGAGAGGTAAATATTAATGATTTACGATATAGTTAATAGTTAATGTTTGACCCTGAGAAGGTTTTCTGTATATTATGTCCTCGGTTAAAATGACATGGATGTGTACGCTTTCTTGGAAAGGCTTTCAATCTTGGAATTAGGTACACTGATAGCCCGTGTGTCTTTACGTTTTACATTACTGTTTAGACGGCTGTTGGGCATATTTTCCAAAGTATAATAAGGTACGTAATTGTAAATATGATAGTGAACAACTGCATGTAACGTTACCATTTCACCCTTTTCCTAGTTCGGTATATGACCAGTCCTTTTCAAGGCGATTCTATTTAAAGAGCTCAAATTATTATTACTTTAGGTGTCAAACATAATTTTATAATATCAGTTAGCCTACGTGTCATTCTTGATTTTTAAATTTCAAACGTTTGTTTAATTTTGTCATAAGCCTATGGCATAAAGTGATTAGATATCAAATATGGCTGCCAAACGTTAGAAAGATTTGATAATGGTCACAGGAATTACTAACTTTAAACTATAGGGATTCATGTTACAATGCCTAAATCAAAAAGTACACAGGAATATCTAAACATTAAATTGACATATATAAAATATTTTTGATTTGTAAATTCAACTTACAACGGTAATACAGAGTGAGACATAAATAACGAAGAATTTAGAGTGCAATATTGTAGAGCATGACAAGGGTCAAATTTGGTATGTTTTGGGGGTGTTTTATTTAAACATCATTTACATAAATATGTGTGTGTGCGTGACACGATCATATATCAAACAATATCAAGGTTTCCCTATGATGGGTTGATCTACTTCTGATATTTTACAGACAGCTAATTCCATTCGGCACACAGAGATCCATAATACTTAAAGCGAGAATTTCATATTTTCTAAGAAAGTCAAAACATAATTATTTCTATGTCTTTTGCTCAATAAGTTATCAACTCACTATTTTACGATCATAGGTGTCATTCTCACACCTATAACTCATTTACACAGGAAATGACAACACAATTACCTCCCTTGTTTTCCTATTGAAAACAATGGTCAGCCATTTCCTCAACGTTTGAATTTGAAGTTAAAAATGATATTTTTGCCAATTTCTCAGCTGGCAATAGTGAATTATAGGATTAATATGATGATCCTTAATAAGGTAGGACTGTTTGTGGATACCATCTATTTTAAGGCTTTATTTTAATAAATTTTAAAAATATAACTTAAAAATTTCTCAGCTGGCAATAGTGAATTATAGGATTAATATGATAATCCTTAATAAGGTAGGACTGTTTATGGATACCATCTATTTTAAGGCTTTATTTTAATAAATTTTAAAAATATAACTTAAAAATTTGAAATTTCCGCTTTAAATGGAGAGCAGAAGAAATACTCAACAATATTCTCGAAGTATAATTAGGACTTAGGACTTAAAATGTCGGTCAACGAGCTTAGTGTTTGTTCTGAAGCGGAGCTAACTGTAGACAAACAGTCTAGGTTTAGTATGAGCAAATTCAACTTTTAATTTTGCATAGACAGTGACAGTAAAGGCAATCCTTGAAAAATTAAATGTGAAAATGGACCCCTTTGAGCTCTAATTTGTTTACTTCTCTTAATTGAATAAAGGACCATATTGGAAGCACATACAGCACGCCGACTCGGTGTCCCATTGCATAATCACAGTACAATTAGAATTCTCGATCAGTAGCCAAACGACCTTTTTCATGTTAAAATGCTTAAACTCCGTAATCGTGATCTTGTGGGCCAAATTGCAGTTACTTCCAAGGCAGTGGTGGATATTGCGAGCGCGAAACTGGGTATGGCTCCCTTTCATAACAAGCTGGAACCATTTAACCATTTTTTTCCATTATGGAATTCTCTAATGTACTTTGTGTGGTATTTTTCACCTCAATAAATTACAGAAGTTAGACTAAATAAATCAAACATTTCTTCTCAGAGCCATTATCACTGCGTGGTACAACATTCTAATGATTGCATTAATATTTTACAATAGATTGTATTTAAAAATATTATCCAGTACCACGTATAATCGTTTCCAGACTAACATTTGTGGGTCACATTGCGTGCATCCAACGCTAGTTACTGTTGGACTAAGGTTAAGGGAGCAAAACCTTTTTGATTTAAGTCAAGGTGGTGTGTTGACTTCTATTGATCTGATCTATTTTTATACGCCCACATTTTCATGTGGACGTATATTGTCGTCGCCCCTGTCCGTCCGTCCACAATTTGTTTGTGGACACACTACAGGTCACAATTCTTATCCGATTTTGACGAAACTTGAAATATAGGTTTATCTCCAAAAGATCTCGGTTCCTTTCGATATTGGTATGTATTGGATCGAAACTTCATGGATTATGGCCCCTGTTTGTACGAAAAATCACATTTTTAGCTTGTGGACACTTTAGAGGTCACAATTTTTGTCCGATTTTGTTGAAACCTGAAATCTAAGTTGATAACCCAAAGATCTCGGTTCCTTTCGATATTCGCGCATATCGGACCGTAACTTCCTGACTTATGGCCCCTGATTGTACCAAAAATCGCGTTTTTAGCTTGTGGACCCTATAGAGGTCATAATTTTTATCCGATTAAAAAAACGTATTATTATATCACCGGTACATCCTAAGGACGGCTGAGTTCGAAATTCGTGAAAATCAGCCCAAAATTGACAGACAAAATGGCTGCCGTTCGTTCTCAAATAGCGTAAAAATATGCTATATATCAAGGTTGTGGACCCTATTGAGGTCACAATTTTTATCCGATTTTGTTGAAACTTGAAATGTAAGTTTATAACCCAAAGATTTCGGTTCCTTTCGATATTCGCGCATATCGGACCGTAACGTCCTGAATTATGGCCCCTGATTGTACGAAAAATAGCGTTTTTAGCTTGTGGACCCTATAGAGGTCATAATTTTTATCCAATTTAAAAAAACGTATTATTATATCACCGTTACACCCTAAGGACAACTGTCAAGGGATCTTTTACGTGCACGCCAATGTGTACACGGAACCTCGGTTGTTCGTCCCATCCGAACGACTATACAGCTTTCCTTGTCAGCCCCTCCGTCCTGCATCACTGACAAGGGAGAACCACGCCGGAAAAACCGGATGAACTTTCTCGGCCAATGCAGGGATCGAACACCCGACCTCTAGGCTAGCGAGCTAGCGTTTTACCCACTTAGCCACGTGATCCCCTTGATTGTAGGAAAAATCACTTTCTTGTTTGCTTGTTCCCTATCCATCTCTCGAAAATGTGGGCGTATCCTGCCTGGCAGCCGCTGGTTTCAGTTATATCTCAACGTAAGCTCTGCCTTTGAACCTAATTTCAGACAGATCCATACTCCACAACACAACGATTAAATCATTGTCAATATCACAGCGTACCGTAATTTAATAAAATATTTCTTTAAATGGTAGAAATTATATCTATGTGTTTTGTTTATTTTGTTCCAATAGAAAATGGATAACCCGTTTCTTCATTATGGACGAATGCTTATTGTTCAGAGAGCTAAGGAATCCATGGATGTAGAAATATGTGATGCTGTTAGAAAACTCAGTCTTGGTTGTTTTGATCGTGAAAGTGGGAAGATGTTCCAGGAAAGATTAACTGCTAATTTGGATGAAGTGAACGTTATAGATTCTGGAATGGGAAAGACATTCCTAATTCAACGAATGGCTTTTTTCGCCTTCCAGGTGATGCGCTTACATAAATTGAATTTTGCGCGGACAGCTTTCTTGGTCAATAAAGAAAATGAAACCGTTTTTATTGTTTACACCAATATGGTGGCTGAAAGCGTCCATTTAGATCGGCGTGTTTCTAGATACAACGCGAGAGTCGCCGTTAAGCCAGCACGACGAAAAAGGCGCCGATCGGCGACTTTTTCGTCGTACTAGCATAACAGCGACCCGCGACTTTCACAGCACGAGAGTCGCCGAAAAAATCGGCGACTTTTTCATCGCTCTGGCTTAACGGCGACTCTCGCCTCGGAAGTTTATAGTTAGTTACATGCGCAATAGCTACATTTTACTTCTTGTATATAAAATCAGAATGGAGGAGATTTTGGATGGGTTTGGGCTGTCGAGCTATATCAACATTTTCAGTGACACTAGGGCAAATTAAAATTTATGAGTGTTACAGACACGTGTACTTTCAAAACCTGTTTAGTTATACTGGAATTAGATTTAAAATGTACACGCCTTTATATCATTAAATATTTCCCCATTGATTTAATGTTAATTCTCATATCTTAGACCAGCTCTAACTTTTTCCCAAATTTTCGTTGGGTAGAACGCTTTCTGCCACAGATGGAGCAACATCTTGTGTTATGAAAGTCGCGGGTCGCCGTTAAGCTAGCCACTCTCGCGTTGTATCTAGAAACACGCCGATCTAAAAGGACGCTTTCAGCCACCATACACTAAGCTTATTGATGATTTCTTATACGTATTGACCATGGGATTATTGGTGGATGCAAATGTTATATATTATAATTTTGGTGTTTTGCTATTTGGACAGCCTATAAAGGATAGAGAGATAGAGAAACTAGGTCATTTCGGGAAGTAAATCGGCGAAAATAGTCTGAGCTTTTTATAAAATTAATTTTAAGCTTTATACCTGCATTTTAAATTGTTTCTATTTAATAAATTATAAATGAAACTGGGTTATTAGGGCACGCTTCAATCAACAATACATGACATTTGTGTTTTTCAGAACCATCCAGACAATATATCATCATTATTTGGTGTCATACGTTATATATTCCGAGGTAACTCTATACGCATAATAGTTTAATTACTGACACAAAATATTTAAGGAGATTGAATTTAAAACGCAAGTTTTGTAATAAAAATAAATGCTAATAAACAGAAATTGTCATGCAAGCCTACGTATTTTTTTTTTATTTTTTTTTTAAAGGGGTGGGGTGGATATCCTGCCGAAACACTGTCATCTTGTATGTTGTTGTCAATCCCGTCCGTACGTCGGTTTGTTTATCGATTAATCAGTTTTTTATTGCGAATGATTGATTTTAGTCATTTTACTATAAAGGTAAAGGGATCACTAGACAAATATCTCGGTCACTATTAATTTTTAAGTCGATACCCATCTAAGGAAACCCATCGTGTACATGTACACGGAATCAGACAACTATACACGTCGCTGCTTAAACACCATTGACGTACAACCACCAATTATAGGTAATACTTTTGCTTTATAGCTATCAGCGTGGTTGATACCATTTGTGAATATGCTGATGTAAAGGATGGAGAACCAGATATAAGTATAAACGCTGGTTACTTGATTGAGTTCGACAAAACAATTGATAAATTGGTGGAGAAACTAACTGTTAAGAAACTAAAGAAACGTGTAAGTATTTTCTGACAAAAAAAGTCCGATTTCCAGACTACATATCCCATTCCATTTTTATTTCAATGGACCGGTCAGAATTTGCACTATTCGCGGGCATGTGAATGGGTCAAGTTATAAAAGGTTTCGAAGACCAAAGATCGGCGTTGATTATCCAAACCATATACATGTATATGTTTCACCGTCTGTGTACAAATAAAATTTCGCTCATTGTTCCCAGCGATACAAGTCTGTATGATCTTGGGTGATACAGCTTTCAATAATTTGCAAAAATCATAGCTTTGGTTCTTATCTTTATTTTAAAAGATAGGAATGTATACGTGAACAACACGTATCAGGACATATGATTACGTCGAGGATTACTGTCCTTGATTATATTGTAAACTGTTGTCAATACACCAATGATATTTTACTGTATAACACTTTTACTGTGTATTAACCTACAGAATGTCACAAACGTCGGTGGTGTGAACGTATGTTTCATCTCATGGCAACCTATATTGTTATGTTTCAGATGGACATTTTGCAAGAGTTTTATGATATAGCTAAATCGGCATATATAGATTGCAACCCAGCTTCATCGCACTTTATTACCATGAGAATTTTACATTTGATGTATCGTGTGTGCAAGAATTCAGTGATATATATTGAGTTTCCACCAGTTGCTATAAATATGATTATCCTAGATTGTCAAACAGTTCCTATCATGGTAAGATCAAATATGCAATTAATTTATTCCAAACAGTGTCTGGTTTTATGGAAAATTAAAAGTGGAACAGCTCGGCGAAATCACAAATATGCTAATATAACTACCCCCCCCCCCCCTCTGTGGTCAAAAGATTTACCCAAAGCTTGTTGGGGAGCGGGGTGGGGGTGAATTATTGAATTCGGCATACCTGAAAGAATTTTGAGATGTGAACCCTTGAGAATTTTGTTACTGTTGTGAGGTTTAGCTAAACATGCTACTTTTCATCTGTCAAGTCGTAAAAGCGTACAATTTTCACATCATCAATATTGCCACAAGGCTTCTAGATTATTTGTACAAAGCTGGGGGACAATTGTTTTCAGCAGTGGGGCATTTCACTACGTAACTGTACTAAAAAATGCCCTGTCTATTATGTGAAAGTAACAGTCCAATGTTTTACATGTAAAGAGTTTTAATAGATATGTTCTTTTACCTGTTCTATCTTTTTTCAGAAATATCCAGATTTTGTACTCTTAAGATTTAAAGATAGTTAGTAACATTAAATTATTTCATATAAAAAGAGCGAGTGGACTAGAAACCTCTAGTTATCTACGATCTCCACAAAAAAAAAATCAGAATTCTAACTAACGAAATAATGTCCATGATAATTAACAATGTTTTGGTGTGAATTTTGGCTGTGATATTATGATATGGCACTCTAAGATTAAAGATTTCAACAAACATAATCGGAAATGTTTGAAAGTTAATCAATGAATCCATGTGTCTCGAGTTCAGTAATTTATCTAGAATATAACTAAGCTAGACTTTCCTGGTCATACTCGCACTTTAATACACAATCATAATATTAAAATAAACACAACAGTTTTATGGATAACAATTACTTCTATTAAAGCCACGTTTCAACAATGGTTCTCTTGTCGTTACCAAGCACAATACTATGGAAGCCTATAACTACCATTCATAATTTCTACTTTTCGCCCCTTCAAAACACGAAAGTCGAAAAGAGGAAAAGTAGAAGTAACGACAAAATGTGAGGCAACAGCACGCCATACAAGCCAAAATGCGATAATAGCGCCCCTCGTTTTTTCCTAATTTCTTATTTTCGACTTGGATTTTGGCTTGTGTACCGTCTTGTCGACTTTCGACTTAGTGTTATTTTTGTTTTTATACGCCTACATTGAAATGTGGTCGTATATTGTCGTCGCTCCCGTCCGTCCGTCGGTCCGCTCTAGAGGCTAAGGTTAATATCCGATTGACTTTAAATTTATATACAGTGTTTAAGGCCATGAGACGAAGAACCCTGTTGATTTTCAGCGATTTCCGATAATTACTGCCAGAGTTATGGCCCTTGATCACTTCAAAAAATTTTGTGGGCGCTCTAGAGGCAAAGGTTAATATCCGATTGACTTTAAATTTATACACAGTGTTTAAGGTCATGAGACGAAAAATCCTATTGATTTTTGGCGATTTCCGATAATTACTGCCAGAGTTATGGCCCGTGATCACTTCAAAATATCTTTTATTAAGACGGTGACCCTTTGATTATAATAATGAAACCATATGCAATAATATAAACGTCTAATCGTAATGTATACAGAGATGAAAACCACTTAATTAATAGGGCGTGTTAACCCTGGATGTATATATAAATTACCTTAACAATCAAACAACATATAGAGACCACTTAATTGACTCTTGTATGATTATAATACCTAAGCCGTACAACAGTATACAAATATCTCATACATGCACATTAGTGTGAAAAGTTATGTTTGAGCTATTTGTGTATTGATATAAGTGTTGAAGAAAATACAGTCGAATTACTGAATATTCTTATATTAGTGATCCTGAAATCTAACTATAAGGTATTGTTAATCCCACTCGTCAAATCCACTTACACCCACCCCCCTCCTACGCTTCAATCATGGCTATATCAATTTTTTCTTTGAATATTCACCGATACCCGAAAAAAAACCTATCTGATTTAGTATCAGCTTACAATAATTGTCATATTATAAATTTGCAAGAAACAGGTTTACTCACAGATGGTGAGATTACTAACTTAGAACATAATGTACAATTATAAGATATTATATGTTAATAATAGAACAAAAGTCCAGCAAGGGGTGACGACTCTGATAAAGTCTGATATCAAATGTGAAAATGTTACACCTCCGAACTTTCTTAAAGGTCGTTTTTTACATGTTAAATTATTCTTAGAAAATTCTGACTACCACGGGATTGATATATATGCTCGAGTATTAAGGAAAGAAAAGCCAGATTTTGATAACAAAAATCTAGTTTATTTAACGTATAAATTTTTGACTCAAAAATTAGACATCCCCCATACCACACTGATCAGAAGTGAATATTCGCTAGGCCGCGACAATCACTGATAAGGATGACATCGATGCGACTTAATGAGCCACAAATATTAACTTTTTTCTCCGACAAATTAAATTCTAAAACATATTTTTTTATGTACTAGAAAAATAAATAAAGACGTTTGATGTATTTGTAGATAAAAATTATTTCCTATTTTAGTGTAAATGTTTATAAAAATAAGTAAAAGGCGCCATTCTGCTCGAATCAGTAACGTCTTGTGTAAACAATGCACGCGCCATTGAGCCAATGTCCTCAAAATAATTCCTACTAGCAGGATACCCGGCTTCGCTCCGAAACCTGAAGTGGTAGACTAACGCCACCTGGCCTATGGTACTCCCCGGTCCGAGCTACCCCTATACCCCAAATTTCAGACTCGGGGCAGACCTAGTGTAGCCGCCAACCCCGAACAAACCGGCTTCGCTCGGGGGTCATAACTCCGAAACCGGAAGTGGTAGACTAATGCCACCTGGCCTATGTTACTCCCCGGTCCGAGCTACCCCTATACCCCAAATTTCAGACTCGGGGCAGACCTAGTGTAGCCGCCAACCCCGAACAGACCGGCTTCGCTCGGGGGTCATAACTCCGAAACCGGAAGTGGTAGACTAACGCCACCTGGCCTATGTTACTCCCCGGTTCGAGCTACCCCTATACCCCAAATTTCAGACTCGGGGCAGACCTAGTGTAGCCGCCAACCCCGAACAGACCGGCTTCGCTCGGGGGTCATAACTCCGAAACCGGAAGTGGTAGACTAACGACACCTGGCCTATGTTACTCCCCGGTCCGAGCTACCCCTATACCCCAAATTTCAGACTCGGGGCAGACCTAGTGTAGCCGCCAACCCCGAACAGACAGACAGACAGACAGACAAACGACAGTCACAAATATATATATAGATAGACAACATCCATCTGAAAATCATCAATAAAATAATCTACTCCGTACGCTGGCCCAACTCTGTAGAATCCATAAGCAGGAAAACACTACAATTACCCTTAGAAAAGGGGGGGGGGGGGGTCTCAAGATACCAGTTATAACCCTTAAACTAAATACATTGACGTTACAACAACTTAACGCATTCTCACTCATAACAATCCTGACCATGCATGGGCTGGGCTTTTCCACTACTGGTGTGGAATTAGTACCTTTTCAATTCCAGAACAGCTTGAATATATTATGAATATCTACCTTTGCCATACTATCATATTAAAATACAGCAAAATCAATATATTCTCAATTGCTAAATAACATAACACATACCCCTAAAATATACATTGAAAATAAAACCTTAAATTTAGATAATATTTTTATACGCCCACATGGAAATGTGGTCATATATTGCCGTCGTCCCCGTCCGTCCGTCCGTCCGTCCGTCCATCGTCCACAATTTCTTGTGAACACTCTACAGACTACATTTATCATCTGATTGTTTTGAAATTGATATATGTTGTTTGCTTTGGTGAGATGAAGAAGCCTATTTTTTCCTTTCACTTCAACCTACACCTCAAAAACAGAGAAAAAGATTTCAGAATTTCAATATACAAAACACCAAATATAACCATTGTCAAAGACAAACAGAAACACAAACACACTTATTTGATATGTGTACGCACTTAAGCGGCATTAGAGACTTTGTAAAAGCACACATTCAATTGATCACGAAAGGTAAATCCTTTAAAGGAGCTAAATCGCTAATATTTGGGACCTAGAAATTGACACAAGTGGGTCGCAACTCATATAATACCGTAATATGAATGTATATAAACTGATTTACATTCAATCGTTTCCGTTTTTACTCTAATTTCAAATCAGTTATGTTCCGTGAAATAAGCCAGCAGTCTCAATCGAGTGCAAATTCCTAGCGTCTGGTTATTCCAGTCTACACAAGCCGTTTGGTTTGGTGCAATATGTCTAGCCTCGTTCCTCTAGTCTCTTGCTAGAACTGGGGCTGAAACGCATTATGGTACACGATTCGTGTACCAATGGTAAAATATTTATTTTGTCTTAAATATTGGATATCAGAAGCCCACCCTTTTCCGGTAAGATCACAGCATCAATGTTGTTTTAAATTGACAAATAATTCGTGTTTTAAATGTTGAAGATTTTGGATGATATTGAGTTAGAGACTTAGCTCCTTTAAACTTCCATCTCTACACTTCCCCGTCAGCAAATAAATGTAGTCTCTCTTCCACCACTCCTGTCCCGTGCCCACATTGTTTCGAAAATTGGATATTTCCTTTCAGACCCCCCCCCACTCCTTATCCTCTCATCTCCCTAATTTTGCTGGCACACTTTTCACTTTAGGATTCTGTCCGCTTTGCCCCACTCTAATACCATAGACCTTCCTTTCTCCCAAATAAACATTAGTTAGTGTAAAATGAATAAATCAATCCTTCGTTCTGAAACTGTTGTATGTTGTTTTGTATATATTTTATATATAAATTGTATATATCTATTATAACAATAAAAACAAATTTAAAAAAAAAGATAAAAAAAATGAATCATTGTTGAAACGTAGCTTTAATAAAATACAGTAAATGGCATCCATAGAACTGTTGTGTTTATTTTAATGTGTTCAATTACTAAACGCCATTCAAACAGTAAATCATAATATTAGTTATCTATCAGAAATATATATTATATGGTGACTTGAAAATGGCCGTGGTAAATATGGATATTAATAAATCCCTGTTTTATACCACTTTGTTTTTCAGTTCTAAATACGTTCAGTATTATATAATTATGATAATTTGTATAACATCCGCTGATTTAGTTTCTTTATTTCTCGCAAAATTTTGGTGTCTATCTAAATGAAAATATTATGACAGCTCCTTTCTTTTTAAAATGTTATGATATTGTTATTATTTTCAAATAGTTCCACCATTAATTACCCTGGACCAATCTCAAAATGCTCAAAAATTGAAACTACAAGCCGAGGCTTATGAAATGAAAAATATTTATAGTCTGGCTATCCAGAGAGGGAAAGAAGCTCGAGATTTAATGGTGGTAAGACAATTTATGATATTGCCGGATAAAATAGACACATATTACTTATTATGATCAATCATCCCATGGAACTAATCAATAAGGTATGTTTGACCCTATCCCCTTAGCAGTTTTTGCAATATCTGATGATAGTTTTTATAAATAAGAGATATGTTGCCCCACTTGTCGACAGGGCCGGAGTACGGGGGTAGAGACTGATTTGGCTGTAGACAGGAGCCCCAATATTGAAGGAGTCTAACAAAGGTGGGCATATAAATTTCGCCGGCAACCAGGAAGAATGCATCGGAATATGCCCCATTTTCGTGTTGATGCAAGGGCCCCAGTGACATTTACAGCCAGTAGCCCGATGCAAGCTTAATCCGGTCCTACTTGTCGATTGTTTTTGTATCCTTAAAACTTTCCATTGACCCATTTGTGCACGATCTACCTTAAAATATTAAAGGAATTTGTTGTGCACAATATACACGGTTACAGAAGTTTGTCTGCCGGTGGGCTTTTGCATTTCTGTCGATTTCTAATTATAGACTGATGAAGATAAAGAAGACATGACAAAATTTGTAATAAGAATGGAAGAGAAACGAAGGATAACAGAGAAGAATAGACCGTCAGTTAAACAACAACCAGAAACAATTACGACAGAAAAGGAAAATGAAGACATAGCTCATGATGTAGTCACAATGCTTTTATTATGCCCTTAACATTTGAATGTGGTTGTTTATTGGCCCAATACAAATCAATTTATTATTGGATCTCTTTTGTATTACTTTAAATTGTTCTATAGTTTTAATTATCTAAAATTATAATTTTCTGGGTCTCTTCGTGTATGCAATTAGAGGTTTTATAGCATTATTACCACATTGATCGATATTGGGGATTTTATGACGAAAAATCGTTAAATGCCGTATCGAAATAGACAAAATGGCCCCATATTCCAGTAGCAGTGTGCCCCTTAAAGAACAAACTGTTTTACGCATAAAGTTGTGCCATTATTATTGTTATCAGTGAGTTAGTAGCTGATAAAACTGATTGTTATATTCAGGTCCACATATGCGCCATATGACACTGCATTTTTTCAAAATCTTCTCGACGCTATTCACAATTTTCTCAGATTTAGTTAAATGGTTTCCATTTCTGTACTGTTTCTATATTTTTTTAGACAGATGCGGTACTTGATGATCACCTTGAGCCTCTTATACAAGCCGTCGAATTACAACTTATCAACGGACAATTTAATCGTTCTGCAGGAAAACAGTTCCATGATAATATGCTCAAATATCTAGCTTCCAGAGCATCATCAGAATACCAAAATAGTCTCCCCTTCTCTACTGACGTACAGGTTTTGGTTCGAATATTATGTGGATTAACTGTTATCATGAAGGTAAAAAAACAAATACAGGATCACTAGAGAGGTTTTATGTGATTAGATTATTGGGGATTATGTATGTCTTTCGATTACCGTTTGTATCAATAATGCAATTTTGATAATTAATTTTCTTTTTTTGTAGAAACTGTCTGAATCCGGTCACATTTGGTTTGGACTCATCAAATACCTTTGTCATGGTAGGTTGGAAATGTTAACATTTTGTTTTCGTATTTTACCTCAGCAATCACAGTCAGTGCCCTCTTAAAATTTCATGTTAAGCTTGATTTTTTATATTTGCCGTTACTTCAATTTGACAAATGAAAAATAGAATTAGATACCTATCCATGAAAGTCAACTTTTTTGTTCTTATGATCTCTTTTTAGGATTATTAATTCAAGCTTGCTGCTAATGTTTGAATAGTTGTAAGGATTAATCCTTTCGAAATCCAAACGGGAGATTAGTTACCCTTGTCATCGAAACCGAGTAATTATATAGTTTCCCATCAATTAGTTTTTGAGCTATTGTCCTTGTTATCAAATTCTCAATGTCAGGGATTTTGAAAGTTATTCCCCAAATTTTTCTGGCAATTCCGGGGTTTTGGAAGTTATTCCCCAAAACTTTCTGGCGATTCCGGGTGGAAAAGGCAGAAGAACAAGACACTAATTTAGTGACAAGATCTATAAATAGCACGGACAATTAAACTACTGGTAGGTGTTTGTTTCGTTGTCTGACATGTTCAATTGAGAAATCGGAATCAAAGGGATACATAACAGTTACAAATTGGCTGTTAATATTGTCAAAATATCACGTTTCAGTCATGGCTTTATTTGAGTCCTGTTGTAAAAGAGATCAATCTGTTTCGGAGAGGCCTTCTATTCTGCTGCAAGCTGAATTGGATATTTTATTCCTTAAATGTTACCAAAAGACAATTGCCTCAGAAAAAATGTCAAGCAAGGTAAGACATATTTTATTCTACTAGTGGAAACAATAAATAATACTTATTAGATGTAAAAAGTACATTAATATACAAAATTGCTCAGTTAGCACACTGTATGGCAGGCCCGTCTTCATTAGCCCAGTCGGTACAGAAAAGAAAGTATTTAAACCCCATTTTATTTCATTTCGATTCCTAGATAACATAATACCACGTTCTTAACGAAATGGTGGAACAAGTAAAGGTATAATTTGATCCCAGATATTAGTTCCTTGCCTATTTCAATTGGATAAATTGAATTGGTACCTGAAAGTATTGACACCTCTAAAGAATCGCAATTGCCGGAATCTGCGCCGAATATGACACCATTTCCGTAGATATACAATTGTGAAAATCTAAGATCTGATAGTTTTTATACGTATATTGTCTTCGCCCCTGTCCACCCGTGAGTCGCGGGTCCGTGGGGTCGCACGTCCGTTTCCAATTTGTTTATGGACACAATTTTATTCGATTTTGACGAAACTTGATATGTAAGTTTATATCCCAACGATCTCGATCCCTTTCGAAATTGGCATGTATCGGACCATAACTCCATCGATCAGGGCTCACACTGGCTTTCAATTTTTTTCCGCCAAAATGGATGATAATCTTTATATAAAAAAATGTTCACATTTTTGTCCGCCAACTGGAATATTTTTATCTGCCAGTGTGATAAAAGAAAAGACAAAATGTAACAATTTTATGTCTTAGGTAGGCCTATTATAAAACATTTACCGATGTATACAATACAATACATTATACATGTAAAACAACTCAAAAAAATCTGTCTTTACATAATACATTAGCAAAGTTTTGATTTACTAAGATCAGTTTTTATTTTTGGTGACTTTATTTGGCCTCAGACTAGCAATTATTTTTTCCTCGCAAAGCTCATACCGAATCTTTATTACTTTTTATCTTGCTGCTGGAATTTATAAAGACTACGCGTTGTCTTTTTCTGATGTTTTTTGTGGGAGTTTGGTAATATTATTATTATTTGCAGGAAATAATACAATTTCTAGAGGAAACAATGACGATTGCGGAAATGGCTTTAAAGAATGGAAAGAATGATGCGTGTATATATATAACAGATATCATGGTTAAAATACATATACATTTATTGTCGGGAGAAGAGGAAGCAATGGCTCTATTACCAGATTTATTTATTCTACACATTAGCAGTGTAGATGTTAAGGTGAATATATTTTTCTGTATTTTTTTATCTATATGGTCTAATCCTTACAAGTCACTAGAAGAGTGTCGGATAGAGGTACTCGGTAGAATCAAAAATTAATAATGATATTTTTCTTTGATTTCTGAGATTCTAAATTTATAGTCACGTATCTAAAAATTAATTCCAACTGTGTTGCCAGTTATGAGATACATCGAGCGAGGCTCATTTTGGTAATTTATAGTCATTCTGTAAGATAATGTTAGACTCAAAATGGATGATTATTAATATTAGCACACTGATTGATGATCGGTTAATTTATCGTTGGATTATTCTGAAGTTTAACTTTAATGCTATAATCTATATTCTCAGGTCACCCGGAAGATCATATTTTTATAAGTGATCTAATTAGTTTTCTGTAAATCCGATTAGCATCTTACATCCCGGTACAATTAGTTCCGGGTGTCCGTCCAATCACCGTCATACTATCTGTGTTCCTGCTTCATAAAAAAACCAAGATCAAAACTTATGGGCAGTTTAAGTCAATTGATGTATCTTTACGATATCGTTGGTGTATAACATTTATTCGCCAATATAATAACATACAATGCAAGAAAACTAATCACCCCATTCGAGATAAAATACACATTCCAGAAACAGGATGTAAACAACACAATTCGGTACACAGCCCCAAAGATATACAATTTAAAAGAGCAAAAAGAAATATGTAATGTAGACATTATTTGATAAAAAAAAAAAAATATTCCTTGTCTTAGGTATTTCCGGACTACGTCATAGGTGCCAGTCAATCAAGTAAGTCCATGTTTATTTCCACCATTTCCTTCATCTCGTTGTAGGATAATTTTACAATACTACATATAATAACCATTTTCGTTACCACTTCAACCATTTCCTTCATCTCGTTGTAGGATAATTTTACAATACTACATATAATAACCATTTTCGTTACCACTTCAAATAATTTATTGAAGAATATGTAGATATGCATTATCATTGTCTTTGAGGTGGGAGCCGCGGCGGCTCAGCCCGCTAACCTGGAAGTCTCGGTGTTGGCCAAAAGGTCTATCATTAATTTTCGGCGTGGTTCTCCTTGATAGTGGTGCAGGACAGAGGGCCTGGCAAGAGACAACGTATAGTCTTTCGGATGGGGCAAAACACCCAGGCCCCGTGTACACATTGGCTTCAGGTAAAAGAAAACTTAACAGTTGGAATAGGGGTATGGATTAGGTCGTTCTTCCGGTGACCGGGCAAAATTTCCTTTATAGCAAACAGCATGGCGGATGCCTGTCTTCTTTAGCCCAGTCAGTGCATAACAGTAGGACGTTAAACCCCATTCCATTTGTTTTTGTAGTTTGAAAATAAAATAAACTATAAGCATTATATTATGCTTTTAGCGTTGGCATTGTCCAGTTGTACCAGAAAACAGCGTGGAAAAGCACTTGAACTTGAAGCCATGGCTCTAAAAGAGAAACGTAGATGTCAAGAGGCCTTAGAAAAGGCTAAACTAGCACAGGCTACATTTGAGGTAAGGTATTCTTGGTCAAGTTTAATACTGGACCTAGAATATTCTATAGAGGATTTCATTTTTGTTTGTAAAATTCCTCTCATATAAGATCAGTCACAGCCACACTAACCAATTTTCCGAAAATATGTTTGGAATACAATAGATTACTAAGAAACCGAATCGCAATTAATTGAAATTCTATAGAAATTTCTAAAACTTGAAACCAAGTTATTTTTTCAGTAAAGAGGTTTTGGTTTTAGGCATTGACCAAAATACAACATAACATAATATTTTAGGATCATAGAGTCTTATGTGATTTAGGGGCTATTGTATTTCAGGGTCTGCGACGATACTGCTGGTGACCTTGTATATTACCTAACTATCTGTTTCTTTTTATACAGAATACAACGGACAAAGAAAGAATGTCGATGTTCATTGAAAACATCGACAAAATCTAATGAAGAAACCAAACAAATGCTACTGGATGGCTAGACGATACTGCATCAGATAATAACCAATTAGACATCAAAGGTTGTGTGTGCCACGTAGCAGAAAAACTACAATAATTCATATATCTTGTTAAAATTGGTATGGGTTGTCTGTATCGTTGTCTGTAACATTTTTCAATAATGATCTCAGATCATTATAGGCTTCAATGATTAACTGGAATATACTATCGAAAGGTACAGCCCTATTCTATTAAATTTCAACTTTTATTGAATTATAACGTCCAGAGCTCTAGGTTCTCATAAAAGCATCAATGAACATTCGGAATTGGTTATAATAAATGGCTTAATATAGAAATTGATATTATGAATAAATGATTATGAATATTTAACGATAGATGAATGCAATATAGAGAACTTTGGGGATACCATTTGTGTCTATATGTCTAGGTATTATTTATATAATTGTGTCTATATGTTTAGTTATTATTTATATATTAAACACAGTAAATTTGTGTCTATATGTTTAGTTATTATTTATATATTCAACACAGTGAATACTTAGACTGACACAATATATAGAATTATTAATAATAATTATATTTTGCTTTTGTTATTGTGCTAGTGAGTGAAACGACCCTGGTGTTTCTATTAAGGCGGGAGGCTATCTGAAAATTTTTATTCTGAAATGTTAAAGCTATTGAATTGAAAATAATACAAGTAGTTAGAAAATTTAATAAACAAGGGAAAACTAGCATTTAAAAAAATGTTGCCAGGGTAACACATTTTTTGGCAAAAATTATGAAAAATGTAGGTACACTATATCTCTGTATGGTGTACCGCCAAATTTGCAGGATATATAAACTAATATCTTACCACAGAATCTATCATTAATATTTCAAATGTTATCAAAATATTTCTCCAAAGACAAAATATTGTAGTGAGGCAAATGTTTTAAACACCATTTTCCAAGAAACTATAAAAATTTAGAGCAAAACTCTGTCTGGTTTTGGGGTTATCATAAAAGAATATGCAGTCCTAAAATGGGACATTTATCTGTATTAGTGCCAGAGATATGGTGTACCTACGTTTTTCATACTTTTTCACACAAAAATGTGTTACCTTGGTAACAACTTTTTTTTCTTTAGTTTCAATGTTAGTTTTCCCTTGTTTATTACATTTCCTAACTACTTGTGCCATCTTCAATTCACTACCTTTAGAATTTGAGAAAGCATTTTTGGGGTAGCCTCACCCCTTAACTGGTTTTATTCAAATTCCAATATGAATTAACTAGAAGAATGCCCGGTTTCGCTCGGGGGTCTTAACCCTGAAGCCGGAAGTGGTAGACTAGCGCCACCTGGCCTATGTTACTCCCCGGTCCGAGCTACCCCTATACCCCAAATTTCAGACTCGGGGCAGACCTAGTGTAGCCGCCAACCCCGAACAGACAGACAAACAGACAGACAAACTTCACAAATATTAGTATAGATTATGTTTTGCTTTTGCTATTGTATATTCTAGTGAGTGAACAATGCTGTTTTGTTCTCTTTCTTTTATTGATGTTGGGTTTTTTAAATTTCTTTTAAATTTGTGTGTTTCAAATTATAAAATGTAATAAATCATTCAAAATCTGAAATAAAATGTATAACACTCAGTGTATTTGTTGGACAAGACCGAGTTATCCGCCTCAACGTTCAATTCTTGCTATGAATGACCTCAATATATGATAAGACCTAATAGGATCACCACGATTACTCCATTATTAAAACCACGATTTCAATCGCAACACCAATCGTGATAGTGTGAACCAAGCATTAAGGAACAAAAATTTAATCGTATACAATGACTGATCGAAATAACATACCAGATCAACCCATTCATTAATTTATTTGGTCTTAATCAAAGGGGTTTAGCGCAGTCAGTTATTGATGCCGACTGCTTATTGTGACATCAGTAGTCCTTTTATTTGTTTCGGGGTTTATTTGCTATAATGTACTGCCACTGTCGTTTTTAAACTTGGTTTAGGCTTCCTTCGCATGTCTTTGGCCTACCATTTCCGAACAAGAAGTGAACAAATTTAATAAATGAAACTTATTTTTGGACCAGAAACTAGTCGCTAATCGCTACTCATCTTTTCTAGCTCTTCTTTTTTCTTCTTGTTCTTGGGGTAATGCTCTTTGAAAAAGCTTAAGGCTCCGTCAATTCAAATCCGATTGACCTGAAAATGGGCATGCTTCTTCTTTGAACAATTCTGCAACGATTTGCTGAAATCGATTGTCGAATTTTATCCAACAACATGGTCAGTTCCTGGTCCATAGCCTAATCGTACTTGTTAATAGATAGCATTTGTCTCGATATGTATCAAGGTACGACTAATCACGAACAATAAAGCTTATACAGTAATATCTATAACACGGTCACTTGATTCTCCCTTTCTATCCAGTTCTCGAATGTAATAAACTTCAATTTTTTAAGGGGTTGTTTCAATTTCTTTTCTTTTGCTGTTCATAATTCTATTTAAACAAAATATCTTTCAGCAAAATGCATAACTAATTCACAAGCACTATATACCCATAAGTCAAGATGAGAGAGAGAGAGAAATGGGGTTTAACGTCCACTCGACACAAACTGATCATTTCGGGACTAACATATGGTTTAATTTTATTTCAATAATTCGCTTGCGCGTAGGGGTCTTTAGCAGTGGGAGGAAACCGGAGGACGCGGAGAAAACCCACGAGGTTGGACAGGCGACCCTACTCCTTGTCACGTACAACCGGGGATTCGAAACCACGCCAGTCGACTCAATGACAGACTTTATGATACAGCGCGCGCACGCTAACCATTCAGCCATCCAACCCCCCCATAAGTCAAGATGACCCGCTTTTCTTGGAAAATAATAGTAGTAATACTATTCTTATTAATAGTATTAATACGTTATTGCTTTGTGTCTTACAAGGAAGGTTAACTTCCCAGCTCGTTAACAGACACCTAGTTGTTTCACCCTGTACAACAGGTATGTAAATATTTATAACAACCATGGGGTGAGATATACAAGTTCATTTTATGTTACAATTTCCATGAAATAGTTAAATATTCAAGATGGTTTCTGCCACACATAAGCCGATTGATTATTATTTGTTGACTATAATGCACTGGTAATGATTTCCGAGAAATTTATATTTAGATTATGGTTCACTAATTCAGTACTTTAATTGAACTGTGTCCTACAGGGAAGGCAAACTTGTAAACCCCTAAAAATATCATCTACCGTGTTTGTCTGATACTGGTACCGTGTGTGTACTATATACACGTAAGTACGATTACTATGTAGAAATATTTAAACAATGGGCAATGCACAGGAAATTTTGCTTTATTTGTATTCTATAATTCCTATTGAGCATTACGAAAAGAAATCCTCGATATTTTTGTTATTAATTTACATTTGTAGAAAGGTTTGGTCTCTATTTTTAGTGTATCATTTTGATTTTGATACGTTTCGTTACATTTCTTTTTGTTTTGTTTCGTAATGGTTTCGTTTCGTTTCGGTTTTGATTTGTAGCTTGATTTTACTTACATTCTTCTGTCAGTTAATCTACTCAAGTTTGCATTACTGACGTAAGATTATTTTAAGCGATGATAAACATATTATTTTATTTTATTCTAATAGAAACCTAAGTGTTACCAGATAAAGCAAAAATGGATAATCCTTTCCTTAATTATGGCCAAATGATGATTGTTCAGAGAGCCAAGAAATCTGTGGATAAAGAAATAGATGACGCCGTTAGGAAACTAAGTCTTGGGCGTTTTGATCGTGAAAGTGGGGAGTTATTTCAAGAACGGTTAACTTCAAGTTTGAACGAGGTGTTGGTATTAGAGCCAGAAACGGGGAAAATATTCATGATCATTGAGATGATGCGCTTCACCTCTCAGGTAATTCGACATCGACGAACAAATAGTTATTTTATAACATAAGCCATAAGAAAAAGACACAAAACAAAGAGTACTGTCCCAAGGGATATCTGCCTTAAACAATCCGTTGCATAAATATCTATAGTAACTGGTTATGTGCAGGTCCCACCCTATCCAGGGGTCAAATGATAAATCCTGTTAGAAACTTAAACTGGACTACTGTTATTTTAGAATACTTTATGTTCATGTCGATGGTCTCAAGCAGCAGCCAATTCTGCTGGTGACTTTTAATGATCTACTGTTTATTCATCGGTTAGCTCCAAATCGAACAATCATATAACAAGAAAAATACATATAAACTATTTTTAATTAAATGGCAATGATAAACCATATCATTCGTTTGTGTTTTTCTCTCGCGAAATGTTTATCCTAGAATCAAAGCCAATCTTTAATCTGTCCGTCGATGTGGTGCCTGAACTATATTAAATACCTAATCATGACGACTGAAACATATATATGTATGCACTTGCTATATGACATCATTGCTGGAGACTGATCAGATAGCTCTACTTTGAAGAATGCCAAAAAGTTTACGCCAACTCTCAATTGTGAGGTGGTAAATTCAGAAGTGTCAAACGGGCGGTCATATTTAAATTCAATTGACACCATTTGGTTTTCCAGTCAGAACTTATGCATTTTGATGTTTGGATCATTAACACATTTCTGTTCATTCAAGTTCCACTTCGAAAACAATTTTTCTTGTATTTGACGAGGCGGCCATCTTGAAAACTGGCGTCCATGTTGGATTTTCAGCTGGATAACGTAATTTTCTTTAAAAGTCCACGCTGAACATCATTTTTGCTAAATTTGGTTCTTGTATCACCAAGTGAAAGATTCTTATTGAATATTGTCTTAATCTACCCCACTAAATGGCCAGTGATTAATAAGATGAGTACATACCTAGTCGACATGGTTCCCGCGCCAAATACAAAAATATATCCAGGCCTAACCCAACGTGGACATAAATATGGTGTTCTGCCAAAAGTAAGCATGACATACTTATAACACTATTGCTAGTAACTACTAAACATTTTCATTTTCAGAGTCCACCAGATAACATCGTTTCATTATTTGCTGTTATGCGCTATGTTTTTATAGGTATGTTTTAAAGAAAAAGAAAATGCATTATGAGAAATTGTGTTTAAAAGTCTTTTTTTAATTTATTTTTAGTGAAGTATTGCCATAGACGATTCTCACAACTTTACGTTTAATGGATTGTTAAATTTGGTTAACCTTATTATTATTAAATACATCATTTCTTTTATTAAAACAATGATAAAATATTGTATCTTTTGCAGCTGTCAGTGTGGTTGATACAATGATTACGTTTTTTGACTTAGTTGATCATGAACCAGATATAGGAATTAATGCTATTTACCTGGCTGAGTTCGATAAAACAACTAATAGGTTGAAAGAGAAACTAACCGTTAAAAAATTACACATTTGTGTAAGATACATTTTATTTTCACTAATAAAGGTTTAATATGTTATTTACTCAAAATTTTAGAATATCGAAACAAAAACTTTAATTAAACAATATTTTTACCATCAAATGGGCACAAAACCAACCCCAACTTTTCTGTAGTAAAATGTTGCGTAGAATACGATGCCGAGTGGTAATCAGTCCGCCGTTGGGGCGTTTTTGAGATATTCGGGTCAAAGGTCAAATGAGGTCATTTGCACTGAAAGTGGATGCGCACCCATCCCATTCTTGTATCATGAAAATATGCTGAAAATGATCGAAAGTGATCACACTTTCAATAAAAATGTAAACTTGCTAAATTCACTTCGGGGAAATTTGGTTTGGCAGTTTTTATGTATTTTTGAAACGGGTTTCGAAGTGTTTTGGTTCTGTTATGCAAGATCTTTTTCGACGTTCAAAAGTAAATGTACGGTGCTAAGACCACCTAAAGATAAGTTTTCAATGTTCCTATTATTAATTAGAATAGGTTGCGCTTTAGTTTTTATATTTTACGCTGACATTTTATTGCTTTAAATCTTCCTAATACAAATACGGAAAATTTGACCTTTTTGACCTCCGGGGCCACAAAGAACAAAGGTTAATTTAGCAAGTTTACATTTTTATTGAAAAAGTAATTATTTTCGATCATTTTCAGCATGTTTTCATGATACAAGAATGGCTGCGCATCTACTTTCAGTGCTTGACTGCCGAATATCTCACAGTCGCCCCAACGGCGGACTGATTACCACTCGGCATCGTATTCTACACAACATTTTACTACAGAAAAGTTGGATCTGGTTTTGTGCCCATTTGATGGACACCACCCACCCCCACCCCGTACTCAGCCTCTGGTCTATTTAGATATCATGTGAGCAATGAACAATCTGGGTGCTGTTGTGACTTTAACTCGAACCCTGTGACTCAGGGAGTAGGACGCTTGCTCGGTAACTGAGATACTCCGTGTTTGATCACAGTGTTGGCCGAGAAAGTTCATAGGGATTTTCCAGCCTGGTTCCCCCTTGTCAGTGGTGCAAGACATGGGGGTTCACAAGGGACAGCGTCCCTTGTAAACATTAGCGTGTACTTAAAATAACCCTCAACAGTTCGAAATAACATTAGGTCGCTGTGCTGCTGTCCGGGCAAAATTTCCCTCATAGCACACTGTATATGGCGTATGCCTGTCTTCTAGCCCAGTCGGTACATAACAGTAGGACGTTAAACCCTATTTCATTTCATTTGTGATCTTAATAAGTATATCTCATCTCATCTGTGTACTTATATTATACGTGGCGCTTTTATAGGCGATTTAACTTCTTTCTTCCAATTCCGCATGTATATTAATCAAGATCGTCAAGAATACAAGCTTATTTTAAATCATTTTATATTTTACCAGTCTTATTTTGAATATACTTGATATTTCAGATGTTCATCTTGAAAGAGTTTTACGATATGGCCAAAAAAGCCTACATAGAAGGCAATAACACGGCTTCATATTTTATTACTACAAGAACTTTAAACCTAATGGATCACATATGTAAAGATAATTCTATGTTTGTTTTATGTCATCCCGTTGCTATGGATATCCTGATACTAAACTGTCAGTCAATTCCCATAATGGTAAGCTATAGTTGTGAATTGTTTAGCTCTTTACAAAACTTGTGTACATCCCCAGCTTACACCCTCTGATGTTCTTAGACGATAATTGGGTGTACAGGTCATTCATACACTAACTTGATGTAGTGGTTTCCACAGTTCACACGGAGTTACTTGTAGTCGAACAGTCAAGGTCATGGACTCTATGGTTTCAGATTAGTAATTATTTGCCCATTGACTTCAATGTTAAATGGCTGTAACATCACAGGCTGTAGCTCTTTGCTCAACATTCCGTTGGTTCCAATCTTTATAGACAATCTTTGCTACGGGGATTTGAAGTTGACTGGAGTGAAAATCTCACTTCCGACACAATGATTGCTCTGCTGAACGACACTTTACATCCCTATCCCTCCGCTGTAATATCATCAGTATTACCCAAAACTGCTATGAAATTGCAAATTTGATCCCTTTTCTCCAATTCTAGACCAAAAAGTCAACCATAAAATGCAGGAAGAGGGGAGAAAAAAAATTAAGGGAAAAATTGTCTATTTATAACTCGCACTAGTCTGAGACCTATATACCTCACATGTCGCTGCTGTCTGAACAAATCAGTTGTTATCTAATAAACAAACATATATGCAATTCCCTGGCCAAAGATTTTGAAAATCTATGCATTTTCGGATGAGCATTGCGGCATTCTGCAAGCAATAATTACTATGTCCCGGGTTTGACACGCTACCCGGATTGTCTCGGTATGTTATTTTTTCAGTAACAAAATGACAACCTTAGCCTAAACAATAGATCTAAATAGAAGTAATAATGAACAGTAAAATATATAGCAATAAACATCTTTGCTTCAGAAATACCCAGATTTTGTTCTAATAAGAATGAAGAACGGTAAGTAAATGCATTCATTATAACGAACATTAAAGCCCCAACAAGCCAGGATAAACTTAAATATACATAGAGTTAAAGCCATACACAATCAGAAGTACTTGGTCAAAAAATATTCAGATCGTTCAATTAGAATTATGTTATGGTCATATTCAAATCTGCTGATTTCAAATCGCATCTTTATATCATCACTTAGAAAAATAAAGCAGTAATAATCAGATTATTTTCGGTTTGTTTTTTTGTTTTATTTCATTTTATATTCTACACTTCATATTCTGTCAGACTCAATTTTACTTAACATGTATTTCAATTACGAACAATGTGACACATTTTTAATCTTGTTGTTTTTTTTATAAAAGTCCCAGCTTTATTATCAGGCCAAAATCAACAAGCTGAAAGACTGAAACTACTGGCCCAGGCATATGAATTCAAGGATATTTACAGTCTTGCTATTCAACGTGGAAAAGAAGCCAGAGAATTAATGGAAGTAAGGCGTTTTGAATTGGTTTGATTATCCCCATCACCAAAGCTTTTAAAGTGCGTATGGCTCTATTATTTGGAACCCTAAATAAACAAAAAATTAACTAATATACGAAACATTAGCACGCACGATAATTATGCAGTGATTTTGAAAATTATTTGAAAAATCTTTACAGTACAAAGTCGATAGAGGACAGATCTTACATGGGACGTCTAGCACACTACTTTCATCTTTAATAACATCGAGCAGTAATCAGCGCAAAGTTGACAATATGTGCGTCAGTTTGTTACGCGCATCTATCAGTGGTCCAATCTGCGCAACTCGGCAGCGCAGATTGCAATCTGGCCGAGGGGTGAAGAATGCGCCTAACATATATAAAGTGATTTATATTATTTTTTTTTAATTTTTATCGTAATTTCTAATAAATTATGTTCGGTGAAATACGTGAACAGTTCCAATTGAATGTCAGGCGTTTATGCCTGCTTAGGTCATTCTACACCTTTTTTTAATTATTATTTTGTCGTTTATGAATGAGTCATTACTAAAATCTTGTAGGATATGTTTTGCTTTGGTCATTACAAATGGCACGCGAAACCATGAAAAAATACATGAATCGTGTACTGATTTTAAAATCTTTGTTTTGTCTTAATAAATATTAGATAATAGGATCACATATTTTCACGGCAAGATAACGACATCAATATTGATGGAAATGGGCCAATATTGATGTTTAATTCGTGTTTTTAATTTAATAATTTTAATAAAAAGGGTTATTGCTCTTTTGAATTACACATTAACATACTGGTGTGTGGGTGTTGTTTCCTTGAAGCGCTATACTTGTCGTTATTAATATATTCATTAATTCAAATCCTCTGTTAAAATGAATAAGGAAGAATTTAATTTTTAAAGAATCTTAGCAAACACAACGATTACATATTTGTTGCATTATTTTATAGGTAATATTCAAATGGTAATATCCCATCTATAATCGTAAAATATACCGTATCATATGTATTTGTATCGTGATCGTGTTTATTCTTTTAAAACATTTCTTCCGTCACAAATTGGAATACAATTTTTAACGAAGTAAACAATTTATTGAATTTTTAGACTGATGAAGATAAAGAAGAAATGACAATATTAATTAAAAGAATGGAAGAAAAAGAAAGACGTAAAAGAAAGAATCGACACCCGGCTAAAAAAAATCCCAAACCAAGAATCACATTAAAGGAGCTTACGGAATCAGCTGATGGTGATGACGTAAGCATTAATTATTTTCTACAATATGTACTGGGGCCGGTTGCTCAAAACTAAGTTATTTTAACGATTCGTTAAACTCTAACGGATCGTTATCTTGCTAACGTGTCGTTTGTTAAAGGTCCTTTAAATTTCTGTTGCTAGAAAGTCAATTTCCTTATCCGTTAGTTATTTTAAATTTTTAAGTTCAATGTACTTCATAAAAGTTAGCATTAACAAGAAACTGAAGACAGTGGGACAACTGTGCAGTCTGTTCACAAAACTTGATTAAAGACAAAAAGATAACTGTAGAATTTACTACAGAAAATACTATAAAAAAAACTATAGAATACTTTATTTTTTCCTTTAGAAATTTTAGCATAAATCTGTAGGAAAACTTTGCACTATAGAATATTTGTGGCAATTATTTTCTACAGACCCCCAAAGTTCTGTAGAATACTATAGAATTTCATCCTATAGAACATGGAATACCCCGCCCCCCCCCCCCCATCGCTCAACCCTTTAGAATGTTCTATAGAAAATTACATTGGTAATCTATGACGTTTTGCTAAGGGTATACTTCGACAGACAGCCGACTAATTACATCGTTAAAAACAGATAACGGAGCCCAACACCCCCGTTAAATATAAGGCAAGTTAACGACATGTTAATGTTAACAGGGCTTCCAGCAACAGACCTTCTCTCCGTTAAAGATAACGATTCATTAACTCCATGTTAACGAGTCGTTAAAAGTTAACAGAGCTTTGAACAACCGACCCCAGGTGAATAATGTGTCAATACTTACCATGAGGGCGACTTTTTGCTTCCGATAAACGTTTAAAGGGGTACCTGCAGCATAAGAAATGCGTAGCAGTCTGATATTAATATATATTTTATTTGAATGTTGATCAATAATGCTACCAAGTCTTAAACCATGCCTGTTGCGAGAGAGGACTACGCGGTGAACATCGACAGTGTAAACAAGGAACATCCATCCATGAAGTTTAAATTGGTACTAGGATAGAAGATAATGCGCATGTATAAGTCTGTTTTTATTTGGGGTAATCCACTTACTACTTTTCAATTTTGTCCAGTGGATTTTGTCTCATTAACATATTGCATTTCCTTCTAGGGTAAAGTTGTCCTTGATGCTGATATTGAGCCCGTTATTAAAACAGCAGAGTCTGAGATTGCTAGTGGGCAGTTTAACAGTACTACAGCAAAACAATTTCATGATAACATACTGAGTTATCTACGGACAAGGGATACTAAAGACCACGATAATCCCCTTTTGGCTCGTATTTTATTTGGATTAATCATAATAAAACAGGTATTGTCGGTCATTCTCTCTTTGCTATTACCAGTTATCTAAACCCACACTGATCAGCAGTGAATTTTCGCTAGGCCGCTACAATCACTGATAAGGATGACATCGATGCGACTTAATGAGTCCCAAATATTAATTTTTTTCTTCCGTCAAATTAAATTCTAAAACATTTTTTTCATTTATTAGAAAAATGAATAAAGACGTTTGAATTATTTGTAGGTAAAATTTATTTCCTATTTAGTGTAAATGGGTATTAAAATAAGTAAAATTCACCATTTAGCCCGAATCAGTAACATCTTATGTAAACAATGCACGCGCTATTGAGCCAATGATTGACGCCGCGCGATGTGACGTCACGTGTCGAAACAGTCATCTGTAACAGAGATATTAAAAGATCTCTGTGAAACAGATTGATTTAAACCATGTGCTTAAGGACAACTTCCAAATACAAGTCCGAGTTTTATAGTAGTGCGTTAGAGGAGCTAAAGCTCTTTGGAAACTTGAAATGAACAAAAAGGTCGAAAAGCATATATTGATGTAATACAGATTTATATAAACTGATTAACATTCACTTCATTTATTTATTTATTTTGCATTTTAATTTCTAATCAGTTATGTTCGGTGAAATAAGTGAGCAGTCCAAATTGAATGACGGTTCATTGCGCCTGGTTACTCCATTCTACAACCCATCGTTTACTCATTTGTAGATCAGACATTTGTTCATAACGCATTCCCATTGCATATGGCACTTGAGACCATGGAGAACCCGACGTCGCTATAACTGATTTTAAAATTACCCATGTCCACTTGACAACTCATAGAGTTGATCAACCGTAGGCAGTTTTATTCTGTAGTTACAAATAGAAATGGTATAACTACAGCTGTTAAAACTTTCAACACTATAGAATAATTCTTTTCTTTATTAGAATTTATCTGAATCGTCTGATGTTTGGTTTGGAATTTGGAGATATCTCTTTCACGGTATGTCGATGTGTATTTTTAATGACAAATAGTTTAGCTGGGATAAAGTTAAGACATGTCATTCCAGAATATGCGTCCTCTTTCTAAACACATGATACTACATTGCTATTGGATGGAAGTTCCGTCAACTTTACACATTTTAGTAATCTCCACGTACTATTACACAGATATGACATTTTTACACGCCCACAAGTAGTTTGGGACACGCCCACAAGTATTTCTGGGCGTTTATAATCGTCGTCCATGTCCGTTGGTCCGACTTCAAAAAATGCTTGTTTACGCGATAGAGGCTAGACTTTTTGACGGATATTTTTAAAATTTGGCGTGATAATTTCAGACCCGGAAAAGCACTATCGATTTTTTTTTTGTTTTTTTGTTTTAGCTTTCTCCGATATTCCGTTTTGGAGTTAGTGCCCTTACCATTCTGATATCGCAATTTCTTATTAACGCCATTAAAAGGCCGGAGTTTTTGAAGAATTTTTGGTGTGAGCATCGGCACAACGAGAATGTTTTGCTTTTGCTATCATGTATGACAGAATTATGAATTTGTATTGACCTTCAGGATCAGGGGTACAATATTTTCATATACACCTCTAAACATTATACATCTTTATTATCAAGCGTTATGTTTGATGTGATAAAGTTTCATTTTCGATATTATACATACCTTGACCTGGAAAAACACAATTTTGTATTGTATTTTGTATAAATGCGCGACATTTCTATACTTGTCATTCAGTTAGAAGAAAACATACAGATGTCCTTGATGATTCCAATGGCGTTCTATCTATAAGTTATATTTTCAGCTATTTCTGTGATTGGTACCAGCTGTATAAGAGACGAATCAGTAACTGACAAACCGAAGATAACGCTCGAACCTGTATTAGATAAAATATTCATTGAGTTCTTTCCTAAAACATTAGAGGACAAATTATCAAAAAAGGTATAGGTTAAGTATTTTATTGTTCAACCCTATTGTAATCACTTTGGTTTTCTTGAATTGTTCAAAATTGTTGGAAAACATGTAGTCTTCAGGAAATGTTGTTATATCCTGCCTTCGGATTCATGTATTTCGAAATCAATGAGATTACCAGGTTATTTTTCAAATGCAGAAAACCGAGAGTATCCGCATGAATTTCCTAGCATCAACTTTCGAGAATTTGATTTCGGTCTTTTTCCTTTTACATACGGTAGATAATACGGGTTAATTGCGAGCCATAAAATGATATATTCCGAATGCACCTGTTTTGTGAAATAAGTGACGCTGACCAACGCCGAGATAATTCGACGTAATTAAACACCATTTTTAAGATGGAAACCCGATATTTCTGAAAATACGACACCAAACGAAATGAAATGAAATGAAATGGAGTTTAACGTCCTACTGTTCTGCTCCTAACCTGGGCTAATGAAGACGGGCATATACGCCATACAGTGTGCTATGAGGGAAATTTTGCCCGGACAGCGGCACTACGGCCTACTCTTATATCGAATTCCAACTGCCAAGAGATCTTTTACGTGCACGCCAATGTGTACACGGGACCTCGGTTTTTCGTCCCATCCGAACGACTAGACAGCTTTCCTTGTCAGCCCCTCCGTCCTGCATCACTGACAAGGGAGAACCACGCCGGAAAATCTGGATGAACTTTCTCGGCCAATGCAGGGATCGAACACCCGACCTCCAGGCTAGCGAGCTAGCGTCTTACCCACTTAGCCACGTGATCCCCCACGACACCAAACGAACGCGACAATATTTTTGTCTTGGCCATAGAGACTATGCTAATAGTTTTTAATATTTGTAGGATGCCCCCATCATGCTTGAAGAATTAATGGGTATTGCTGAATTGTCTGTTAAAAATGGGAATAAGAATGCATGTCTCTATATAACAAATATAACTATCAGATTACATATGTTATATATGACGAAGGAAGAAGAAGGGGTAGCCATTTTACCAGATTTATTCTTATTACAGCTTCAAGGTGTAGACATCAAGGTATACTTATTCATAATATTTCTTCAGTTAGATTAGGCATTATGTGCTATGGTATGAAAGATTATTATTATTATTATTATTGTTCGATTTATATAGCGCTTCATTACACGTGAAGTGTTTCTAAGCGCATATCACAAACATATACTTCAAACACACAGAAACAATCAAAATCAGGCGCTATTATTCAAAGGTTTATATCCAACAAATCAACCGGCTAATCTCTATATTGAACTAAGTCGAGGTATTACCTGATGAACACCTACATCAAGTAGAGTTCAAAAATAAAAAACGAAGTTTAAAAGAATCAACTTCATTAACAAAAATTAAACAATCAAAAACTAAACAGATATTTTAATTAAATCTTAATGTATAAAAGTTATAAACTTGGCTCTTATAATAACCATATATCCATTAATGCGCGGTATTCCGAAAACGAAGTTTTACTTTAATTGCTTTATTTCTAAATCCAGAAAGATATAGGCTAATTATTATGGTAATTTTGTAGATGTTTCCTGATTATGTTATTGGTGTCTGTGAAACAAGTAAGTACAGAGACTAGTTAGTTAGTTAGTTAGTTAGTTAGTGTTAATCAATGGGGCTGAACGTCCGCTTCCACACAGAGTGATGTCGCAGACAAGTACAGCAGATCGTATTAAACGAAACATTTTCTAGATTCGCGGGTGATACTTTGTTTCTGGGGTGTTTCACGTGTTTTTGTCTTTTAAAGATACATTCTCACTAAAGTATTTATAGGGTAGTTATCTCCAATAAAAGTATGGCAAATCTGGTATAAATGGAAAGTAGAGACGACAAATCTTACTAGAAAAATACTGGATTCCCTGAAAAACACCCATGAGACCAGCACTGGGCAAAAAAGTAACGGTATCACTAACTGGCAACCCGACGACTTATTGACTGCCAGCTTGACTTAGGAAGCGTTGGTTATTTCTTGATCAAATGGATAGGCGGTTAGGGGAACACTGTGGGATTTAAACGTACAGCAGACTCTGCAATTAAACGGTGGAAAAAGAAGTTTGCAGAAGACAATCCAAGAATCAAGTTACATGACAAACATGACTTCTAAAAATAGGATTTTTATATCTTGGGTATTTCCTCGCGAATACAATGTATTGAGACGGATTTGAAGTTAATTAGTTTGAATATTTTCTTAGTCCAAATATATCATCAAATCACCAAGTTTGTACGCGGAGAGGCATCTTTAAATGTAATTGTTAATCAATCTGTTTATTTGTTGTCAGTAATCGTGTTTTATGGGTATATGTTTGAACCACATTTTATATTGGTATATGTGTACAGAAACAGTACCAGAACAGTATATATTTAATCCTATAATTTCATACAATTATTTATATTTTTTGTACAGTATCATCTTTCCCATGTTGTACCAGCGCCCAAAGAGCAAAACGACTTGAATTTGAAGCACTGGCCCTCAAAGAGAAACACGGTTATCATGAAGCTATCGAGAAAGCAACACTGTCAATAGCGACTTTTCAAGTAAGATCTTAATACGTGTATATACTTTCTGTCAAACTTAGCCAAAACGGGTACACCTTGCTAGCTTGGAACTGTGTCCATCCATATGAACCGTTTGGCCTAGATGATAAGTGTTCTGGAATAAGACATTAGAGACTTTTGGCAAGCGTAAATTCCTGGTCCGTATCGCGTATCCGTATGGATTTTGCGTGTGACGTCATCAATGTTTGTGTATTTCTCATACGTGATACGACACGCGGATACGGCAGTACGTATCGACCAGCTTTCATACGGAAAAGGTCCGTATAACATTGTTGTCTTTTTACCGTCTTTTTTGCTACTTTTAGCTCATGAAATGTTATGCCGTTGCGTTTTTATGAATCTATGTGTATCCTAGAACACGAAGGTGTATATTTAATGTGATTTTAATCATGATAAAGACCGTAATTTAATCATTATATTTGATGGATTTTCTCGGAATTTTCATACTGTTCGGTCTGTCTGCATGCTGGTTGATCTACGTGCTAAATTTAGGGAGGTGGGACCTGGCAAATCCGCAAATGATTTTATTCTATGTTAAAGGGGTATAATCTTCTGAAATGATACATTAGTGAAACCAAAAATTGCTGATGGTGATACGCACGCGACGCGAAAATCTGCCAAAACTCTAAAACTACATTGACGCAACGTATCACGTATGCGATACGGATACGTGATACGGATGGGAAAAATTCAGCTTGCCTAAAGTCTCTATTGTCCTATCCCGCCCTTTCCATATTGACCACATTGTCTCTCAATAACATTTTAGCCGTGTCTTGACTACAGTATACTAAACCAGCACAGTCTATCCTAAACCGTGGACCAAATACAAACACCAACGGATAAATTCGGCAATATCGAGTAACAACTGGCCCACATGGCAAAAATCCCATAACGGAACGTAATAACAGGTGTTCATGAAAGATATGCATGCCCAGCCCACGCACGACACTCGCACTGCCGTTGTATTTCAATAACAGATTACGTTTGTTTGGGTGTCTGTCATTTTCCTGCAAACATCAATGACAATATTTATCTTATGCTGTTTACAGAATCAAAATGACAAAGACAGAGTATCGGCGTACTTACACACATTAGAGGAAATGATGGAAAAGACTAGCATTGGAACTGCAGAACAGAAGAACACCCACGACAGTCATGTTGCAGAGTTAGATCCAACAGCACAGTTACAAAGTTCATTATAATCTGTAGACTGGTTTTCAGTCAGTCTAATATGTATGTAATCACAGGGCATAAGCACACAAAAGATTTGGGTGCCCACATAAATAATAGTTTATTCGCAACTACATGATCAGACATGAGTATGGACGTTACAACATACAAATACAAATATAAGACATTGCACATTGTTGTAGATTATGATTTATAATTTGAATCTGATAAAATAACACTATCTTTTGTATTTTGTATATAATATGAGTGGTAAGTCACTTAAAGTAGCTAAGTCTCTAACTCAATATCATCCAAAATCTTCGACATTGAAAACACGAATTATTTGTCAATTTAAATCAACATTGATGTTGTGATCTTACCGGGAAAAGATGGGCTTCTGATATTCAATATTTAAGACAAAATAAACATTTTACCATTGGTACACGAATCGTGTACCATAATGCGTTTCAGGCCCATTCTAACAAGGGACTCGAAGAACGAGGCTAGACATTCAACAAGTCATGTCAAACGGTGACGGCATATTCATATCGGGAGAGTATGCGCAATAAATACTATGTAGACTAGAATAACCCAGACGCTAGAAATTTTCATTGTATTGAAACTTCAGACATAATTCGCCGAACGTAACTGATTTGAAATTTGAGTAAAAATGGAAACGATTGAATGTAAATCAGTTTATATATATTCCTATTACATTATTATATGCGTTACGACCCATTTGTGTCAATTTCTAGGTCCAAAATATTAACGATTTAGCTCCTTTAAGATATTGTTATCATGAAATACAGAAAATCCAAATGTCATGTCACTTAATTGTATAAATAAGTTTTAATTAATTGTATTCCTATTTTATTGAAGGCTTTCAGTACAAAGCATCCAACATTTATCTGCACACTTCATTATTCATTAATATATTATGTTGAATGGAGGAAGATATTGTTGTCAAAAATTGTCATAAAAAGGGTATAATAAATATTTCTCATCTTCTAGTGAATTAAACATGCATCATTCAAGAGCTAAATCTGCCTATTGCGGGTTTTTCTTTAGGCCTTAAATGTTATCTAAATTATTAATAAGACACTAATTAACGTATCAAGACCTGCGGTATTTAGTGGGTTTGAATACTTGTTGTGATGAGGGGGTTGGATGGTCGAATGGTTAGCACGTGCGTGCTGTATCATAAGGCCTGTCATTGAGTTAACTGGCGTACGTGACAAGGAGTAGGGTTGGCTGTCCAACATCCCGGCTCCGGCATCCTCTCACTGCTAAAGACCCCTACGCGCAAGCGAATTATTGAAATAAATTTTAAAAAAAAAACATATGTTAGTCCCGAAATGACCTTGTTTGTGTCGAGTGGACGTTAAACTCCATCCCTCTCTCTCTCTTTCTCTCTCTCTTTCTCTCTCTCTGTCTCTCTCTCTCTCTCACTTGTTGTAATGGATGAAATAACCGTAAAAATGGATATTCGAGACATTGTTTATTATCGTAATAACGGTAGTAATGACGATTGAAGCTAGCCTAAAATTAAATCGCTAATATCTAGTTTCAAAGTGAAGTAATTTGACTGCAATTTTCAGCATATTCTATTTTCTATTATCTATTTTAACTATTCTAGCGAGAACTGTCAGTGTTTTATCTAATCTAACCTAATTGCCCTTCAGTAGACATAAATGTGTTTCTATATTATTTTAATTCTTAATATTATAATAAAAATCAGGTTTTGTGTTTGATTTCATATCACCATTTAAACTTGGTGTAGGTGTTTATTAGGTGAATGCCTTGATGGAGTTCGAAGATGAGCATTTTATGCGTAGGCTAAGCAGAGACAGGCAATTTGATTGGTTGATGATTTGGGACAAGATAACTTTGGTTCTATTTAAGTGCGAGTGATGCAACTTGGTGTACCATCCTTGTCTACGATATCACCTTAGGTGGAAGTGGACGTAAAACCCCAGAAACGAACGAACGAACTTGGTGTACAGTTTCATTATATCAATACCTTGACTACTTTCGATAACGAGCATTTTCTTCTTAGGGAAAGCAGAGCGATAAACAATTTGATTGGTCGAGATTTTTGCGGTCCATAACTTTGATTCAAATTGAGTGAGAGTGGTGGAACTTCGTGTATAGTTTCATTACATCAACACTTTGATTAAGTTTGATGAACATTTTCTGCTCAGGCTAAGTAGATGCTTAATCTGACTGTTCGAGACTTTGGATCGCAATAACTCTCCTTCTAACTGAGGTAGAATGTTCAAACTTGTTGTAGGTGTTTATTAGGTGAATGCGCGTTTTCCACTAAGGCTAAGCAGAGATAAGCAATTTGATTGGTCGAGACTTTGGAACATGATACCTTTGGTTCTAATTGGGTGAGAGTGATGAAACGCAGAGTATAGATTCGTAATACCAACACTTTGACTAAGTTCGATAGTGAGCATTTTCTGCTTAGGCTAAGTGGCGATAAGCGATTTGATTGGTCAAGACTTTGGAACATAACTCTGCTTTTAATTGTGGTAGAATGTTTAAACTTGGTGTAGATGTTCATTAGATGAATATCTTGAATGAGTTCAATGATTAATATTATCCGCTAAAGCTAAGCAGGGCTAGGCAGTTTCATTGCTCGGTGCTTTGGGAAAAGACAGCTTTGAATATAACTGATGGAGAGGGGTGAAATGATGGAGATCGTGAACATTTTCTGCTTAGACTAAGTATTGATAATCGGTTTGATTGCTCGATACTTTTCAAAACAATCAACGTGCAATTAATTAATATGTGTCATTTATTTATTTTGGATTGCGACAGGGGACATCAGCCTCACTGTTAGCTTGTTAATTTATAAGTAAATATATTTAAAGTCATTTCCCATCCTCTATAGTGAAATTTCTTTCAAATCGTATTTTCAATGCAAAATTATCCGTTTTCATAATATAGGGTCCCCTATATCCCTCCATGCAATATAAACATCACAGCAAATATGACCTGGCATTTGTAACGCTCATTGAACAGCCATTAAATTTCACAAACAATTATAGTTTGTCTATTTATAGGAATCTCCTACCCGCCTTCTTTTGAATGATCATTTCTGTTGATTTTGTTTTTTCCAATGTTGGTCTAGAATGCAAGAAGAGGGCTTGAGTTAATATTTTCTGCCATGTTACGGTGATATGTACCGCAGATAGTTACGTGTTTTTTAGTATGCTATTTCAAGTTTGTGTATCTCAAAATTTCCGTGGTCAGCTTCATACAAAATCTGAAGCAAAAACATGACCATTGATTGTTCTGTGTAGTAGAAAACGTTCAGCCCAACGAAAATTTAAGGGAAAGTCGATGGGGAAATTAATGGTGGTCTGCCTCCACAATAGGCTGTACTTCTCTCCCTTTAGCTATGTGCCTTGTCGATTTTATCGCACAAAATCATAAAGCCACGCCATACAGTGTGCTACAGTGTCCAGACAGTGATACCACTCATCGAATTCCAACTGTCAACGGTTCTTGTACGTCAGGCCTATATGTCCACGGGACCAGCGTTTTTCGTCGACCCCGAACGACTATACACTGTCCTTGCCCCACCACTGACGTGGGGAAACTGCGCTGAAAACTCCCGGGAAACTATAACAAAATCGTAATATCATTATAATTGCATTGACTTCCAGTTGCCAATCGATTTCAAACTGCCTTAAAATCATTCCTCTACAAATTGATAGACGTATACAATAATCCCAGAAATTAACGGGCCGGGGGGGGGGGGGGGGCACACAATTTTTAATTACTTGAATTCATTTTAAAGCGAATTTTTGATGTAAATAACCCGAAAACACCCGTTATTGGAGTGTCAAGTATAAAAAAAATATGTCCCAAACTGAAGTGGGTGTAAGGGAGGAGGGGGTATTGGGCCACTGTCGATGGTATATATGATTATTTCTCTACGCTCTACAACCCGATCAATGGAGGAGTGATATTTTGATAAGAAAACTTGGCACGCTTCTCACAAGTATTGGTTACATGTCTAAACTTATCCTTTTCTATTCAATCATTGGCTATTCTATTATGACAAAAGTCATGTGACTTGGTGGTGGGGGTTGTTGGTAATGGGAGTATGCTGTGCATTATAACCAGTTTGTGTCAGTATTACATTACTGTTGGACTGGGCAGGATATATACTATATTTACTTCACCATAGTCTATAAATAAACCAATACAAAATGCCGGTAAGTACACGTAATCTGGTACCTATATATATATATATTTCTAAACGTGTTGATTCGATCAAATCAAAAGCTTGTTTATAATTGGCTTAATTACAAAATTAAATTGATGTGTATTATTCACAAATGACAATGGCGTTATGAAACCTAAACATTCATCGGCCGTTTTGTGAAATTTACATGTGAAATGATAATATAAAGCCTAACATGATTATTCGCACTTGCTCTATATTCAAAACTGTATACACACTGCCATTGTTTGACACTGTCGTGACATTATATCGCTCGTATACCAACTTGTCAAATAAAGGATTCATGCTCATCCGGATATTTAAAAGATTCAACATGTCCTTGACTGTTAGATGTGAAGTCGTCAAAATAGTTTGTTGTTTGGGTTTTGTTGGTGTTTTTTCATTACGTTATATCACTAGCTGTTTATAGTTTGTCTTGAACTTGTTGATGTGATAAGTTAATATGTATAGACAACTGTTAAGATAACACTTTTTTCTACACACCCCACACCCTCACCCCAGATTTTGTTGTGAAGAGAACATATATAAGAGGGTATACGTAAGCATGTTTAGTGTAATTAGGTAGATCTATCTTTCAGTTGACTTGTTTACAAAAACATATAACTTAAAGATGCATTATGTTAGATTTAAATAAAACAAAGCTGGTCGTTCTTGCTATAATAGAAGACGCCATACAGTGTGCTATGAAGGAAATTTTGCCCGGACAGCGGCACTACGGCCTACCTTATATCCAATTCCAACTGTCAAGGGATCTTTTACGTGCACGCCAATGTGTACACGGGACCTCGATTTTTCGTCCCATCCGAACGACTAGACAGCTGTCCTTGTCAGGCCCTCCGTCCTGCATCACTGACAAGGGGGAACCACGCGGAAAATCTGGATGAACTTTCTCGGCCAATGCAGGGATTGAACACCCGATCTCCAGGCTAGCGAGCCAGCGTCTTACCCACTTAGCCACGTGATCCCCCAGGCGAAGTTATGACTGTCTGAAGATGTAGAGTAGTTCGTTTATTATCGTAGCAACGGTACTTGACAACTGATACTATGTCTTGATTATCCATTTTATCGTTAAGTTTTTAAATCTCGCGGTTGTTAAAATCCATTTAAATCTTGACCATCCGATGATCTAGAGGGTTGATTATGGGCTTGTCGTATGAATAAATGTCTAAATAATAATTTATATAAGAACTGAAGCCAAAAAACAAAAAGTAGATTTAGCTCTTACATAATGCATCTTTAAAATCGATGTAAACTTTAATAAAGAAGTAGATAGTTATCAGGAGTTTGTTTATAATATCACGGCTGTAAGTTATGAATAAAGACACAGATGACTAATATTACCATGATATATCTGGAAATCTAGTGAGAGCTTGAGTCAAGGATGTTCTTCATGGCCGGTTTCCTGCCAAGTATGTGAAAATACAACTCGTGATCACCACTTTCGTCTCGTGACAGTCCTTAGTTTCACTTTCAGTGGAATGTATAGAAAGATTCTAAAGCAGGAAATGTGTCTGGTTTGTGTTATCTTTTCTATAAATAACATTCATTAGATAGATTTGACAGAGATTAACTATGAATATCCTGGCAATGAAGGAGATTTCTTTAATGTGTATCTTGTTTCTGTTATAATCTATTACCTGTATAGTGACAAGTTATAACGGTTCTCTGAAATGGTATGGATACGTCATTGAGTACCCGGTTTGGGGTGGTTCATTGTACATGGGGCTCGAATGAAAAACATCTGGCTATTTGGTATCCAAATTTGATATGGAAATGGAATGAAATGACATGAAATGGAGTTTAACTCATGGGCAAATGAAGATGGGTATATTCCATGCAGTGTATTTAGGAAACACATTTTCACCGTCAACACTGTTCCCGCCAAAGAGTACATGGGTCGACCTTTTCCTCGACAGTCCATTCGTCGGCCAAGACCGGGAACGAACCCGACAACCCCGGGGATGCATTTCTTATTTCCTTTCCGGTTTTGTTGTTTATTAACAATTAAGACATCTCGTTTTATTGTTGGACCCTTTGAGCCGAAGCATAGTAAATCATTTTTTTAAAAAATAAGTTATTATCTTTGGGGTCAGTTGAAACGTTTAATAGGAAATGGGTGGGGATTTAAACTTTTCTGTACGTACACGCATGTTTATATCATTCATTGTTGGAATAATAATATGAGGATGAAAGCTGGCCTGTCTATAATTAACCATGAAACATAGTTTTATTTCTACGATATCACCTCGGTGGAAGCGGGCGTTAAATAAAACGATTTCACACATAGTTTTATTTTTCAACAATAGTGCAGCCAACAACGGTAAGACAACTCTTTATGCTTCTGTGTTTGTTGGTGTAGGGTGGGTATGATTTTTGGTGGTGCGCGTGCATCACAGATACCCGTAAACCATAACTTCAATCTTACGTTTTCTTATCACCGATTTACCCGTCTCCATCCGCTACATAACCTACCTTTTTTTATTTGTTTTCAAATTATTTATATTTATTCCTTTCTGACCCCTTACTTCTCTATAAATGCACGATTTTAGTCATATTAAACAGTAAAATAACAAAGTGGGGCTATAAGAATGCACCATTTGATGCGAATTCTGGCTTAACACCGTCTCAACAAAACATACACTATAAAAAATAAATTGTACATGATTTTTGCATTTAGGATTTTGTACTTTTGTTATATATTTTACCCAACTTGCTTGATGTTCATTTCTCGTATGCGCTAGGAACGAATTCGTTGGCGCGGTTTCATGCGGTGTCTAATTTGGCCCAATACTTTAAAAAAAAAAAAAACAAACAACAAACAAATGAACTACAAAACATCATCTTTAACCTTAAACTCATAATACTCATACTTTACCGCGTTTATTTGTTCTAAAAGTGTAGGGATATAACCTATATTTTAGGGAGTACTTTTAACACACCTACAGTTTTCGGCACCTACACTTTTTTTTCAATAATTTTATTAAGCAATATTTATGCGTTTTAAAAAGATTTCTTTTCTTTATTGGGTATGGTCTGTTTACCATTAATCATGAATAGTGTGCTCTTAATTAAAGGAATTATATTTTACAGTGTTTCGCCTTGGATCATATTGTAAAACGTCTTTTTAGCCTACAAAAATATGACGCAGATTCTCGATATTTTGCGACGACGGTAGGTAAATGGTATTATTTCGATTCGTTTTAAATTTAAATAAGTAGGGACATTTTTTTAAAAAATCCGCGGTTCTATTGCCTCGGTTCCTTTAACAACAGCACACACCAACAGAACCATGGAGTAATTTCGTAAAATATTAGATAAGTAAAGGTATACTATTAAACTGTATCTGGCCACGTTAAAGCTATTTGAAATTGACCTTACTAAGTTTCTGGTTTTATACAGTCATATGGCACCTGTTCCCTCCTGGCAGAGCGCCAGCTTGATTATTGTTAGATTTTTTGCCTAGTCTTGGTATACAGTCCCATTGTAATTGTTAAATACATCTAGAAAATATAACTTTATCAAACCTTATGTAAGGTACAAATGATATTTATTATTTATGGTACAACTCATATTTACTATATAAAGTATAAGATTTGCTGTATAAAATACAGATAACATTTACTATAAAGTCTTTTAAGAGTACAATTTGTTAATTTGGTAGGACAAAGCATGATTTAAAACCATTGTCCTGCTGCAGTAGTAGATAGCGTAATTACTTCACGACATCGTGGTTCCAAATAATACGGGCGGGTATGAAAATCTTCTATATAAATAAAATCAATATGTGTATATTCGCCCATCACGCTTCGGTGCTGTGCTCCACCCCAACATATGTGGTATAAAATTAGTGTTTTAGGCCACAGAATTTGCGCCCGAACGAATTGGGCCTCTGGCGAATTTGGACCCCGGGCGAAGTACGATATCCTGCTTGTCTCCAACAAAACTTTGTTGCGTATAACTCGGTTGGAGCTGACGTACCATAAACTCCATTTCATTCATTCATTTTCAAACAAACACAGTTTTATGGTACATTATTGATAAGACATAAACATCATGACCTTACTTGTAGACTTATATGGTAGCTGGAATTATTTAATACTTTCTAAATCAATTAAACTAATCCATGGAACAATATACCCATACATTTCCAGAAATTTAGAAAGCGATCTGTGGTGCGGAAACAAACAGATGGATAAACGAATTGGCCTATATTTTTAAATTGGTTTGCGCTATAGTCGGGCAACGACCAAAACAAAAGGTATACCCACATTACATGTAAATGTTTCTGTTAAAAGGGGCCGTAGCAGTTGACTTGTGAGCGAACTGGGCTCTGGACTAGAATGTCCCGCATTCGAAGCCAAGTTGCCACTGACAAGAAGAGTTGCATAGTCGTTCGGACTGAACAAAAAAACCGAAAGGCATCGTGTACACGTTGGGGTGCGATTAAAAGAGCCGCGAAAGTTGAAATCCCTATCACTTACGTAGAAACAAAACGCCCTGTTAATCTCAAAATTAGTGAAGTATTGTGTTGATGAGAAATTAAATTCAAAAAAGGAAGAATTCTACAAATTTTACTTTCATAAAATGGTATTGATTGCTTTTATTTGTTATGTCAGAGAAATACCTAAAATGCTTATTAGGTATATTTATTGGAATATTGCCGCATTAACTGTGATGGTGTGTCATTATCTATAGAAAAAAAACACAAACTAATATCAAAGGTATTTTGCTTAAATACAACCTGCTGTTCCTAAGGAATTACAATGGCCATAATTTGTAAGGGTAAAAAGCATTTTATGAAATTACGTAACAATTTATTTACGTGTCCATAATCCAGGTTTGAAATAACCCGTATACTAATCTCTTTTCGTTAATCTCTTGGCAATAGGGCGTCCATAATGACTCTTTATTTTGAATTCTAGCAACTAAAAATTAATCCAACTCTCGAGTCCTATTAGTTAGAAACCAATTAGTCAGACTTTTTTTCTTATTTGAACGTCTGTCTTACCATTATCGCCGTTGGGGTGGGGTGGGGTCTAATGCGTGTGTTTTGGGTCATAAAGTCTGTCATCGAGTCAACCTGATACACCTCTGGGGCTTTCATTTATACTCACAAATATGTTTCTCATCGGCAAATTGTGCATATTTTGTATTTGATTATTGCAGGGAACTATTTTTGCTAATGATGACTTCGACCCAGTTGGTGTTACAGAATCTCTTCGAGGGGCTATGAAAGGATTTGGTAGATATATTTTTTACATTAAGTGTTTTTAAGTATGAATTCTTGACATTTGTTTCATTTACATAATATGTAAATAAGAATTATAACATTATGGTTAATGTCAGTCAGCAATTTTTATTTCGATGTAATCTGATTTAGACTAGATGTTAATTCCATGTCGTTTATTTTCATGTTATATACTAGCATCCTGCATATATTTTTGTAAATCGGCGTTCAGATCATGTGAAAGTTTTGACTAATCAAGGGATCCATTTTGGTAAATGGGGTGAATCCCGGAAAGCGTATATGGGAATTATTATAATCTAGGGATTATAACCATATGGAATACAATTGTCAGTCCTAGCAAAACATCATGATGTTAGAAAGTTTCTTAGATTGTGTGTGTGGGGGGGGGGGCATATAAACCATTACACAAGACAAATCTACGTACAGACCACAATATACACAGACACATCAACCTTATATTTTAAATCAGATCAGATTTGAGGGGGCCAGATTTCTGCGTTGTACAGTCCCCACCCTGTCGAAATGAAAACAAACTAACATTATAAGGGAAGAAATCCAAAGAAAATGGGAGAATATTTCCCAAACGTATCATACTGGTGTGAGTCATGGTTTTCTCGTAAGAGGCGAAACAAAACACCGGACTCCAAACACATTCCTTATAAATCGATAAAAAAAAAGATCATCATGATGCCTATACAAATAGGCCTATGTAAAATAACTAAAATAATAGTTTAACTAAACCAGTAAGAGTATTATAGATATTGTTGTACGAATAGTTTGGGAGGGGGGGGGGGGGGTGGATGGCCGAATGGTTAGCACGCGCGCGCTGTATCATACGGTCTTTCATTGAGTCAACTGGCGGGGTTTCGATACCCCGGTTGTACGTGACAAGGAGTAGGGTCGCCTGTCCAACCTCGTGGGTTTTCTCCGGGTCCTCCGGTTTCCTCCCACTGCTAAAGACCCCTACGCGCAAGCGAATTATTGAAATAAAAAAAATAAACCATATATATTAGTCCCGAAATGACCTAGTTTGTGTCGAGTGGACGTTAAACCCTCTCTCTCACGAATAGTTTGTTATGTTACTCTTTATTTGGATTTCAGGCACTGATGAAGACCAGATTATATCTACTATAGTTAATCATAATAATGCTCAAAGACAAGAAATATCAACAGCTTTTAAAGCTGCTTATGGAAAGGTTTGTTGTCTATATTATATCCTTGATAGTAATACTACTGAAAAGAAAGGATGAAGTTTTAGTGACAAAAATGCGAACTTGCATCAGAGCTGTTTGTGCGATTTCTTAAAACAGCTCTGTTATACAGTATGATCTTTAATATAAAATTTCTTATTTAATAGTGTTGACATTAATTGTGCATGTTTCTGGTAATTTTTGATAGGTCTTTGTATTTTCCAGGATTTAATAGATGAGTTGAAATCTGAATTAAGAGGTGATTTAGAAGATGTGACAATTGCCTTGATGACCCCACCCCGAGTTTATGATGCTCGTGAATTACACAACGCTATTTCGGTGAGTAATTAAATAATTTACATTAAAAGTGTGAAACAAAATTATCACATGTAAATATCATTGACACATGTGTAATGTCCCATTATCTCATAATATGTTCAACAATCAACTGTTATCGGCTGGAATGACTTGCTAATGGTAGGATGATTCAATTCCAAATTCTGATAATAATGATTACGCCGTTTTATCAAAAATCTGCAACACAGGGGCGCCGGATTTCAGTTATAATGTTATTGAAACGTGTTGCACAATCGACATTCCTCGATAAATTCAGGTACTGTTTTGCATATCTGAACTTATCCTTGAACTGGTGTGGGCAGAAGGGTTAACGCTTAAAGTAGGGGGGGGGGGTTATTTCCCATTATAGATTAGGCTTAGATAATCCTCGCGTAATGGGGTCTACTTCCGGACAAATTACTCAACCATCTAAAAGGGGGATTCTGTAGTCCGCTTTATTTAAATGAGCATCTTTGAGAATACTAACCCTAACCCTTTTTAGAAGACTGATCTTGGGTCTAATTTACCTTTTACCCGTCTTAAAAGAGTTGGGGTTAGGGTTAGTATTCCCCAAAATACTCATTCATATAAACCGGCGATTGTGGACTGCGGGGAAAATTCCCGAACGTCCTCAACCGGCCTACAATTTAAAAGGGTGGAATGGGTCAATGAAATGTCGCATATTTTCTTCACTGCTTTCTTGCTTAATGTTATAGATATTGACGTTCTATGGTTGAAGTCAAAAGTAAACTATGTATTTAATGCTTACAGCGTTGGTTAGAGTTGCATAATAGTCTAATTAATGTTTTGAAAGCCCACATGCCCAGACCCCCATACCCACTCTGCAGAGGTAATTACTTACCAGGTTTTCAAGAATAGTGGGTGCTAGAGTGAGGGTTCCTCCAGAGTTACTGATTGAATCCCCATAAACGTACAGTTCCGTACTCGTTCGTACTCTATAGGGCTCAATTATTGCTGACAAACCTAGTTCAAAAGTTATTTCCCATGACTCGTGCGATTGGTGATATGCCTTCAAGTTTTAGGAATAGTTAATATTTGTTGTATGGTTCCGCATTGAAAATTTTCACAAAAGTATTCCCAGTTTTATTGGCCCCGACTGTTGAAATTACTCTGCTTTACTCATTCTACTGTAGAATTCTCTTTTTAATGACCAATTTTCACAAAACTTATTATTTGCGGTACAGAATCGTAATCCCAAACCAATGTTTGTCCTAAAAACTGGAGTGGGGGGGGCGGAGGGCAAATCCATGAAGGTCATCTTAATAAAAGCTGTCTGTTGACATACGTTAATTGTCTGGCAAACTGTTATTGTCGTTCAACATGTTACCTGTAACACCAGAAAGCTATTATGTTGTCCCAATATTGTATAAAATAGATGTAAATATATTCTGAATAAAAAAAACAGTCCGTTAAGAATGTGGGTGGGTGGACTTGGGAACACTCACCTCTATCTGCTCCATAATGATATTTTCAGGGTGCTGGAACAAATGAGTCTACGTTGATTGAGATCATGTGCACCCGCACAAATGATGAGATAAACGAAATCAAAGAAAAATATAAGGAAGGTGGGTTACTAACATTCAGTTACTTATTGTGTGATTGTATGATTGGGTTATTATGTCACTTTATATTGTGTAGGCTACTTTCCTCATTAATAACGTTCGGCATTCTGGAGACTTTTCATAGAGAAGCGCCTCTCGGTTTTTAGTTTAGGTTTTCGACATAGAGCTACTTCTTATATTTCCGTTTCCTTTCCAGAGTTTGAGAATGAATTAGAAGACGATCTAAAGAGTGATACGTCTGGTTATTTTGAACGATTGATGGTATCGTTGTGTGCCGCAGGACGAGAGGAAAATACGGATGTTGATTACGATAGAGCAATAACAGACGCTACCGCATTCCACGAGGCACGTACCATTATTGGTTCTATAAATAATATAGATATTACAGGCTAATCCAAAATTATATCATGAAGACCTAGAAAGGGATGTCCTCCAGTTCGCATCGTATTGGGCCTTCTCCGTAGTCCAGTACAAAGCCTCGGGCCATTGCTGGATTGGCTTCTAATACTTAAGCTTTTGAGGGAATTTGTCTATTCTTCCCGTTCAATCAAATCTATCCCAAGTACAGCAACATGACAGCCCTTTGTTTAATCTGGGGTCTTCCCTAAAACTTTGAACAGTGATTTAAGGTAGTATTGTTCGTCTCCAAACAGTATTGTTTACATTGTATTCGTTTTGATAGGCTCATTTGTCACGCAATTAGTTTTTCTGCAATATTCTGCTATGCACTGGTTAACTGGACATAATAAAATCGTGAATCTTGACGTAACGTTATGTAAACATTTGGTCCAATATGATACTGTTACGCTTTAAGCTATTGGTTGTTAATCGGACTATTGACCAGTCATAATTTGAAACAAATTTGCTTTCATTACAGCAGTGTTAGGTTGGATTAGGTCTAAATAAACGAAACACTGCGAGGAGTATGAGAATATGTTAGCCAACAGCAGACGACTGTATGAGGTGAAGTCCGCGGTCGCTTTATCTGTACCACCCGGTGGACATACACTTCCCACTCATTGCATTAGACAAAGTTTATGACCTGCTACCCTACAATAAACTTTGTTTTAAGATGTAGTCGCCATATATTTCCTTTAGGCTGGCGCCGGTGCATGGGGTACGGAGGAAGCGGAAATGAACGCCATTTTGTGTTTGAGAAGTCTCCCGCAGTTACGTCAAATCATAGTGAATTATGAAGAGTTTACGGGGACAACAATAGAAGAATCAATTAAAAATGAATGCAGTGGGACATTACAGAATGGTTACTTAGCTATTGGTAAGATTTGTAAATCATCAGAACGATATTCTTGAGACTTCGTTTTCCTAAATGCTGATTTAAATATGTTTTATTCTGAATTCTGAAGTGAGCCTACTTACCATGGATTCAAAGCATTAAAATCACCGCTTATAAACACGGCAATGGCTCAAGCTGTGCTTTTCGGATCTTACAAGTATTTGAATTCTTTTCATTGCAAGGGCGTCTTGTTTAGATTAGTAGGCAAACTGTCTTTCACATAAAGAAAGTTATCATGGTTTCTTTCTGTAGCAAAGCGTAGGCCTACCACGTTCAATGGAGACGTGTTAGGCCGGACCTGAATGAAGAACAGTCCGAAACGTCACTCACATTGCACATTTAACAATAGAAAAAGAAATGAAATGAAATGGGGTATAACGTCCTACTGTTCTGCTCCTATACTGGGCTAATAAAAACAGGCATACGCCATACAGTTGCTATGAGGGAAAATTTGCCCGGACAGCGGCACTATCGCCTACTCTTATAGCGAATTCCAACTGCCAGGGGATCTTTTACGTGCATTAAAATATATACACGGGACCTCGGTTTTTCGTCTCATCCGAAGGACTAGACAGCTGCCCTTGTCAGGCCTTCCGTTCTGCACCACTGACAAGGGGAAACCACGTCGGAAAATCTGGATGTACTTTCTCGACCAATGCAAGGATTTAACAATAGAAATAAAAGTTAACCTCAGAATGGCGGGAGTTAAACCCCATACAATTTCGTTTCGCAATCATACTAGTCATTATTATATCAAGTTTAAAGACACAAAATTCGAAGAATTATATTAATTGTTAATTTCTAATGAGGAAAATGGAAATTTTGGAATCGAGTAAACATTTGTATAGTGTTCTACGAAATGATAATTTCTCGAAAATACCCTTTATTATCATCCGTAGAATACTGTCAATACATTATTGCATAGGTGATAAAATACAGATATAGTTGACACAATATTGATTTTTACTTTTTTATTTCTTTCATATTTAGTTCAAAGTGCAAAAGATACTCCGGCTTTCTTTGCTAGAAGATTAAAAGACTGTTTTGCTGGTTTTGGAACAAATGACAATGATTTGATTCGTATTATCGTTTCTCGTAGTGAGGTAGGTATAATTTGATGGACGACAAAAAATGCGTCGAAACACCGGGTACTGATATGCTTGGTGGTGAAAATTTGAGAAACTAGAAACAGTGATTGTGAGAAGTGTTAAGACACATACTGGCACGTAAAGTCGCATACGCAATGATAAAACGGTACTTATCACGACCACCGTGGCAAGGCTAGTATTGACGCCGCGCCAATCGGATTGGCTTGACCATGGGTACTTGCAGGATATCGTCATATACCTGAAAAGAATATATAATTCAATGATTATATGTATGACAACGTATGGATAAGGCTAACATGTGACGAATTATCTCGCAATCTCGTTAAGACGAAATACTGTTAAATCAGACGAATTATCCAAACATTCGCATGTCAATCTTATTTATTGTCGCGAACACAGTTATCTGACCATCCTAATAACAGTCTGGCACAACGCAGAAATTACAAAGAGGTCCAAAATAACCAAAAGGCAACTCCTATATTTCATAATTGTTAGTCATTGCTCGACTATAAGGCAGCGTTGAATACGTTAGACTCAATTAAGTCTATGGGTTTAAGTTAAATGCAAGATATTTGATTTTTGTTTCAGATTGATTTAGCAGATATTCGTGATTCGTATGAAAGTATTTATGAAAAACCCCTATTAGATGCTATTGCTGATGAATGTAGCGGGGATTATAAAAATATGTTACAAGCTGTGGTTAATCCTCAGTGATCTCTATTATTCTTTACATTCTTTATTTGTTTATAATGTAGACTTTTGTTTATTTATATCTGAGAATTGTTATTATTTGCATCATATTGTTAAATAAAGTTATTATCTATATAAGATATATAATACATACAGTATTGAAATTGTGATATGTGCAGCAATAAATTCTCTCCGACACTATTATTATACAAGCTTGTTTTCATTTTCAATAATCCATCCCATGTCGATGATATATCCGAGAAGCTTCTTTGCATATTATCAGTGTGAGTTAGGCCAGAGAAGGTCCTTTTAAATGTTTCGAAAATCATGCAGGGAATAATTTGATATGCATCTAAAGAAATTAAAATTGTGGGGCCCTTATGAAATGAAATGGTATTTAACAGCCTACTGTTCTGTGCCGACTGGGCTAGTGAAGAGATAACCTCAGAGATAACAAGTGTTAGTAAAAACAAACGTTTTCAGTCAACCCCAAAAGCCCACTGAAAAGACACGATACCTGAGAAAAGGATATATATCACATTATCAGCGCGATATTTCCCTATACTTCCAAAGTTTCGTGAGAATCCTACCTTTGGAGCTAATCGAACAATAGCTCCAACGTTTAAAAAAAACATATCGTCATCTTCGGACTGTATGGGATGCAAGTTTTTGCCTTCAAGGATCAAAATTCTCCTTTTTTACCAATCAATGAATCCCAGAAAGATTTTTCTACACTCATAATAAATCTGAATCAGTGTGTAAAAGCTCCATATAACTTCAGGGAAATGTAGCCGGGACCCCATTTCGACAAGCTTCTCCAATAAAACAGAATGAACAAACTTGATGAATATGTGCATAAGTAGTTATTACTGAACAGACATGAGTGTTGTAACTTTGCCATCACGAAACCGATGTGTAGTATTACCGCAGTACGTTCACTTAAGCTTCCGGGAGTAAGATGGTCTATTATTACTTCAATAATTAAAATGTGCGCGTGGGTCTTGTGTAATAGAGAGAAATCTAAACACCAATTTGAGGCCATCGATCTTACTCCTTGTCTGATGGAACGGCACTTAAATCCATGGCAGACCTTATTAACTTCTGCGCACGTCTTGGCTATGGTAACCGGACTCTCCATATTTTCCATGCCGGCAAATATAGTAGTCTTACTCCAACCTCTGGAAGAGTTGTCTCTCATACTCCTTAGAAGTCTTATTTTCAGATCACTTGAATGTTATGAAATGAAATGAAATGGAGTTTAACGTCCTACTGTTTTGCTCCGAACTGGGCTAATGAAGACGGGCATACGCCATACAGTGTGCTATGAGGGAAATTTTGCCCGGACAGCGGCACTACGGCCTACTCTTATATCGAATTCCAACTGTCAAGGGATCTTTTACGTGCACGCCAATGAGTACACGGGACCTCGGTTTTTCGTCCCATCCGAACGACTAGACAGCTGTCCTTGTCAGCCCCTCCGTCCTGCATCACTGACAAGGGAGAACCACGCCGGAAAATCTGGATGAACTTTCTCGGCCAATGCAGGGATCGAACACCCGACCTCCAGGCTAGCGAGCCAGCGCCCTACCCACTTAGCCACCGTGATCCCCTTGAATGTTATGAATAACGGGATTGAAGAGAAGGAGTGATACCAGAACAAACAAAGCTCTTAAGTTCAATTTCAGCTTTTTTATAATAACAATAATTTTTAAAAAAACAGAATTGTTGTACTTGAAAACAGAGTTCAGATATGTAATAATTAGTCGTTCATGTAATTACAATACATCCGCCTTAGAGAACACGTCAGTTTAAAATATGGGTAACGGTATCCATATTTTTCTTTATATCATTTTGATAGTCTAGACTATCATTTATATCATTTTTAAAAAAACAGAATTGTTGTACTTGAAAACAGAGTTCAGATATGTAATAATTAGTCGTTCATGTAATTACAATACATCCGCCTTAGAGAACACGTCAGTTTAAAATATGGGTAACGGTATCCATATTTTTCTTTATATCATTTTGATAGTCTAGACTATCATTTATATCATTTTGAAGATACCCAGATTCGAAGGTGGTATAAAGTAAGCCTACTGTTACAAGAATATCAAAACCCTGAAGAAATATTCCAGCATGTGTTACTGCCCTTTCTTGGAATTGGTGGACAGGTTCTAACGCTTGAAATAGAACGTGTTAGTTCGAGCTCACGTTTTAGCACTCGACAGGCACTAGGGTCGTCTGCCGAACTTTGAAGGATTTCTCCCGGTTCTCGGGTTTCCTCCCTCTTCGCAAGCTCCATGTACACAAATGATTTATAATGAAAAATATACAATTTGTTAGTCTTGAAATATCCTTAAATATCTGAAACATCTAGCTGGCATGCAACCATGACAACGAGAGTCAGACATTGCCATGAGGGAGAACTGATTCGTTTTCTGATGCATTTCTAATGTATCATGATCAATTATTCGTTTATTTCTATGATACAATTGTTAAAATTAAAATAAAAACATTTTAAAAGAATCTGGTAACCCCGAATGATATCTGTTATTCATTGCTTTTAAAAATATTTTTCTTGGTATATATATATCACTGTTCTAAGGATAACTGAAAAGATAATTGCTATCATGTGACAATGAGTAATGAAACAACATTGCGTGAATGCATCTTTACGTAACTATCATTAGGACTATTGTCAAAATGAAAGAAATTTACGACAGTTGTCAAACACTTTCTAATATTGAGCGAAAGACCACTGATAGTGGTCAACAACGACATCACTCTGTCGGGTTAATTCATCAAAATGGTTCAGTGACCCATGTACATTCTTTCTATTATGAGTAATACATATTCGTTCAAGCTTGATCACCCACCTATGTTGACAGCCCACATTTCCCTTCGTTCGTTAGACGTGTCACGTGACTTAGTTCGTCTGGTCCAGTCGCAAGTAAAGAGGTCTCTCTGACATAATATCTAACAAAATGCCGGTAAGTAAACGAATATTTTTTTCTGTCTTTAAAGTTTGAACTTAATTTTAAAATGGTGGTAATTTTAACCATTAAATACTGTTATTTTTTGCTATATACGTGGATATTAGAAGATATAGGTAAATACATATCTATTAAAGTATTTGTAGAATGTGGCCCGTTAATGAAGGTGAAAGGATGTGATGGGGCATTCATGCATAACTTACAAAGATGGACCGATGGACACATCTAGCTAACTTTTACTTTTGTTCTTTGGGCATGTGATTTTAAAAAAAAAAAAAAAAAAAAACCAGAAGAACAATGATATTTGCTTATAAATGGGTGCAGTTCGACTTAATATATATATAAGGGTCATGTTAAGTTTGCGTAGCCTGAAGCAGGACAACATTTAATTGTAAATACCGCATCGACAAGCTTTTAGTCACCACGCCCACTTATCACATACTAGTATAGTAGGTAATAGGCCTATGTAAATATCTACATGTATATAAAACAAGTTTATATTTTAGGTCATATTATAGTAAATGTAGCTAGCTGTGTTAATATGATAGGTGGGAGTGTGAAAGAATTTAAATAAGGAGGGCTTATCTGAAAATGATATCATTTCCATTATTAATCTAGGAGGGTTTTTTTTAGAAATTTAGCCTTCAAGTTTGTTAAAATAGGAGTAATGACTTTAACCTTGAAAATATATAATAAGCAGACATTACTCTTTTCATATGGAATGGAATATTTCAGAGGAAAAGACTAAAATGAACTCTTTGCGTGTATTTTTCACAGAACAATAATTGCTCAAGTTTTATAATAGTGCCCCAAAATATTTGGTTAAAACTAAAATTGACCTAGCTCGAGTAATAGATTATTTTATAAAATGCATATTCTTGCTTAAGTCAATAAAATGTATGGTTCATTTAGTTTTGGGTATTGTGTTCTAATTTCTAGCAAGTGGTGCATTGAAACTGTGATTTGTTCATACTTCTTGTTTGGTAATTAAATTACTATTAAAGCACAGCTGTCAAGGTAATCAGTGACATAAACAATTTATGTTCAATCGACGAGTTGAATATTAAATCCATAAAGTGTAGTAATGTGAATGTATAAAACCGAGGTGTAATTATGATAGGGTTTGGTATCTACTTTCATATTGATATCGCAGACAGTTTACTTATTTAGAAGTAACTAGTAATATGTCATACAATATCATGGCACATGTCAGTAAAGGCACCCACTTTGATTAACAGATATCAATCAGAACAAGAATATTTAATCATCAACGTTCCGTGCCCTCGTGGGCAAAAAAGATGGGGAATTTTTTTATTCATGGAAACAAGAAATGATTAAATCTTAGAAATGTCTAAATAGCGAAAGGCACTAGGTTGATGTTTGTGTGTGCAAAATCTCATAAAAATATCTTTAACGGTTTATGTTATATGCTTCTGAAATATACGGAAGAAGCGGTGTCCATTTCAATACACACCCATAACCCTTCCCACCATTGGGGGGGTGGGGGGCGAATGGTTAGCACGTGCGCGCTGTATCATAAAGCCTGTCATTGAGTCAACTGGCGTGGTTTCGAATCCCCGGTTGTACGTGACAAGGAGTAGGGTCGCCTGTCCAACCTCGTGGGTTTTCTCCGGGTTAAACCATATGTTAGTCCCGAAATGACCTAGTTTGTGTCGAGTGGACGTTAAACCCCATTTCTCTTTCTCTCACTCTCTTCCCGCCATAACTTTATTTGGCGTTGGATAAAACCGAAATCAAAGGCCCTATATATTGTGACTTAACTAAATTCACTTACACCTGTCTTATAGAAGTTTATTGTTGGGTCCTTTCATAAAACTAACATAGGAAGCACCACCATGTAGTGCTTAGGTAAACATTTCTAATTTAAATCCCAGTTTTGTTGACTTCCATATTAGTGACATTGAGTAAAATGACACAAAGGTCAAGAAAAGTATGTTAATGGTGTATCACATTTATTGTCTAAACTACATATGGTTTACAAAACATTTTAATGTCATAACTTCACGCGTGTGAGCCTTCATTATCAAGAAGATTACTATCAAAGATTACTCCAAATATGAGGGAGGGTCTATCTACAATTTCTATTTGACAATGTTATCTTTGTGTTCCGAAATGAATAAAACCAAATGTTAATGGACCCTAAATCTCGTATAAGTCGTACGGTGAAGGTGCTCTATATAATACGTTGCGCTTGGGTATAGTAGTGCCTTTTCCCTGACAAAATCACAATTTCAGTTTTCTGATGTCGGCTATAACTATTGACGTCTATGTCTATGTTATTATCTTCAGAAAGAGAACATCCGAATCTTTGTAGTATTATCCTACACATGATAACAAAGTAATTGTTTTCATTAAGAATCAACTGGGTGTGGCTCATATAATGATAAGAGTTTCTAATATCGGATGACAGACTAATTGTAAAACTAAATAACCTTTAACTGGTAGACATTATAACCCACGCAGTAATAAACAGATCTTAGTAACCGTCCACCCCCGCCCCCATATGTATTTTTATTTCGTTATACCAGATACGTTACGAGACTTCAACAACCTCATGTAATCATGTAGGGGGAGGGGGGTGCTGTCGGAATCGAGCCGCACATCTGTTTTTCGCGGAGTTATTTCCCTATTCAGGTGAGTGGAGGCTTTTGGGTGGGATGCTTTTAGTTTTAATCTAGATTCTTTGAGGTTACTGTACCTAACCCTTAAGGTTTTATTTATAGCCTATATATATCATATCGACACGTATTGGTGTACGTCAATGAAGAGTAAAGTAAAAATAAGTGATCCGTGACGAATGATGTGTCTTGTGATTATATAAACCCCGGGGCATATATTGGAGACTTCCCTTATTTTTAACTTATGAAATATGTATTTGTGTATCTATCATTTTCATTTTGGTATAATGTCAGCAGAACATGTCTGCTCATTCAAAATCTAAATAAAATGAGAATTAATAGCATGCATCCCATTAGTTTTCAACTTAGGCTACCGTGACAACAAGAAATTGTAGTTCGATGAAAAAAATACTATTGGGAGCTGTATAATATATATATATTATTTTACAATGGCTGCACGCACACTGCACACAAAACTATATATTTTATCACTAATTGACTTTCATTCTATATTGCAGGGTACCATCAGAAAGAATTATGACTTCGATGTCGCTGCTATTACAGAGTCCCTTAGGGACTCCATGGCTGGATGGGGTATGGTGTTTAATTATTTTACAAGTTTTCCGTATTTACCTGGCGCAGTGCCTGTCCTAGATCAAACACCCATTCAAAGGTCTAACCTCGTGGAGTTTTCTCCGGGTCCTCCGGTTTCCTCCCACTGCTAAAGACCCATACGCGCAAGCGAATTATTGAAATAAAATTAAATCATATGTTAGTCCCGAAATGACCTAGTTTGTGTCGAGTGGGCGTTAAACCCCTCTCTCTCTCTATCTCTCTATCTCTCTCTCATTCAAAGGGTGCAGTGCGTGTCCGTTGTTATAAGCCAAAGTAAGTCTAAACGAACATCCATAATTGACCAGAATCTAGGCCTGTTGAAGTTTTCACCAAAATACCATGTTATATCTTGTATATTTCAGGCACAGACGAAGAACAACTGATAAGTACCATTGTTGGTTTTAATAATGAACAACGACTGGAAATAGCACAATCGTTTAAAGCGGCTTATGGAAAGGTGAGATTTCTTCAGTATCTCTTCTGGTCGCCCAGATTTATCAGAAGGTACTAAAAGTTGTTGTGTGGGTAGACTCGGACTAATAAAGGCCGTCCAGGTCCTTAATAATCAAAACTAATGGACCAAGTGTACGTTAAGCCCCAACATCATTTTCCGTCTTCATAACTGTAGGACGTTAAACCCTATTTCATTTCATTTCCCAGCATCATTTTATTCCAATCAATTAACTTGTGCACTTTCCACAGGGCATTGTTCCCTTCAAAAACCGCCTCTGATTTTTGCCACATCTACAAATCTTCACTGTAATTCTTCTTGACATTCTATAAAATGAGAGCGTTAACATTTTGAATTGTCTGTGTTGAGATTTGTTCGTGTACGATACTGATCAATTACATGCCGCTCACGACAATCCTCAAGTTTGCGCCCCCTAGCACCGACAGGAAAAATTCATAAAATTCTTATTGTCAGAAATTTCGGACAGTAGGCTAAACAATATTTTCCTGGCAGACGTCGAGTTTCCTTCAATTTTTATTTAAATGCAGTAGACCAAAATAATCGACCACCTTATATATTATGTATATATTACACTATTGCTTGTTTTATTTATAAAAGAATGACATATTTTCAGGAATTGATTGAAGACCTTAAATCTGAATTAAAGGGCGATTTTGAAGAAATATGCGTTGCTATGTTTGAACATCCTCGCATGTATGATGCTAAGCAGATACATAATGCTATGACAGTAAGTAATATGACCTACAAAATGGTAATAGTAGGATAACTGTCTGGTCCTTCTGGTGGGAAACCACAATGGCTTTACCAATTTTGTTTTGTTGGGAATGAACAAGTAATATTATCCATAACTTGACAAAAATTCTCTGTATACAAACACGGGCCATAAATTTGTATGTTATAGTCACTTATTGGCTTAAGTCTCCAGCTTGTGTATTACAGAATACAAATTTACTTTCTACAAGCGGTGCAGTTCTAATATACTCGATATAGATAATTGTTTTCTGAACGATAGTTGAACTTGAACTAATTGTTGTACCAAGTTTCGTGGCGTTACGGTCAAGTTGCTGTTGCTATACGAACCTGTGATGTTATATTTATCATAATATATGAATATATATCAGTTATCATTGAAAGTAAAGAATTAAAAGTGTTATGATTTGTAGTCTCGGACAACTAAATCTGGTACATTTTAGACGTCTCGGCGGGTAACCAAGACTATGTTGGGAGGTTTTCTACCATACACCATCTTGAAAATTAATGTTATTTTGTAAGACATGTAGATAGATATTGTTATGCTTCACAATGTGAAACGTTTGTTGTAACTTCCATACGCATGCCTGTACATGTATAGTTGTGAATAAACTGTTATTATTATTATTATTGTGTTATCCTGTAGGGTGTTGGTACTGATGAAACAACCATTATAGAAATTATGTGTACACGCAGTAATGATGAAATAAACGAAATTAAAGAAAAATATAAGGAAGGTAAATAAGCTACTGCCGCACTGGTCAGATATCATAATATATACTACACTTTAATCATAACTCATTCATTTTTTCTGGGAAATTTCTATTTGCAAAATCAACTACCATTATGAAATTTGGAGCCGCAGAGTGGTAGGCCTACCGTGATTGGTAGTTTTTTAGTTTTATAGAAAAGGCTGTAATGACTCAACGCATAACGTAAACAAACCCAAACATTTTAATTCAATGAAAGCTTAAATAAAATACCCGGTTTATAACTTACGCAAGGAGTCTGGGCCATTTTAAGCGTGTCATTATTGTACTTTCTTGTTGACAAGAGAGAGAGAGAGGGGGGGGGTGTAACGTCCACTCGACACAAACTAGATCATTTCAGGACTAATTTTATTTCAATAATTCGCCTGCGCGTAGGGGTCTTCAGCAGTGGGAGGACCCAGAGAAAACTCACGAGGTTGGACAGGCGATCCTACTCCTTGTCACGTACAACCGGGGAATCGAAACCATGCCAGTTGACCCAATGACAGACCGTATGATACAGTCGGTTCTCAGATGCTTTTGAAATAATGTATATTTGGTTTGTAGAAGTTGGAAATGAATTAGAAGATGACCTACAAGGTGAAACATCAGGATATTTTGAGAGATTACTAGTATCATTGTGTGCTGCTGGTAGAGATGATAAACCAGGTGTGGACTATGAACAGGCGACCGAAGATGCTCAAAAGTTTTATGAGGTAAGAATGTTTTATTAAAGAAATAATATAATGATTAATATGATAGTGGGAAATAAATGGAAGTAGAGTTTAACGTCCCACTTTTCTGCACCAACCGGGATAACGAAGGCCGGCATACGCCATTCATTTTGCAATGAGAACAAATTTGCCCGTATAGTGGTGCTACTCTTCTTATTTCGAATTCAACGATCAATGGCTTTTTTAACGTGTACGCCAACAATTTTTTTTTATCCCATCCGAACGACAGACACTTTTTCATGCCAGATTCTTTGTCCTGCACCTTTTCCATACCGGGAAATTTGCTCGGCCAACTTGCAAATCGAATCCAGCCAGGATCTCCTTGTTAGTGAGCCAGCATCTTACCCACATTACACAATAACCATTTGTTGTGAATGTTTAGTCTACCACCCAAGTAGGCTAATGTTGGTGCTGTATTTATACATATAAATAAGGAAAATTCGCCCGATAGGTTTTGATTGAACATTATCTAATCTGATTCATGTCTGTTATCAGGCTGGTGCTGCTGTTTGGGGTACAGAGGAGGCTGAACTGAACGCCATTTTATGTTTGAGAAGTCATCAACAACTTCGTCAAACAATGATTCACTATGAAAATTTGACTGGTTGTACTATGGAAGAAACTATTGATAGTGAATGTGATGGAAGTCTACAGAATGGTTATTTAGCTATAGGTAGGTTGATGCATTTCGGAACAACTTTATTCCGTAATTCGTCCAAATATGAAGAGTGAAACGAAGAAGCGGCATGTGATAACCTCGGTAGAATAATTTTTACTTCAGTTACAGACACTTTATATTGTGATCAAGCAACAAAAATTCTGAAACTATCGTACTCAAAATTCCCTTAGACTCACTTATTTGTCGAACATCAGAGAACTAACGCATTATTTTTTTGGAAGTGTAAAGGGGCACTACCAACTCAAAAGGTATTTAGTGGCTTTCGATATGTCACCGATCGACGCCTATGCCTTCAGGTCTAGACACTGGGAAAGTCGGCAAATTGACAGGCGGGTGCAACAAACTAAAAACCAATGCGGCAATGAGAAATGGCTCGTGGACTAATATGACCAGTCTGCCATAGAAATATTTTTAATACTATTGTTTGTAAAACAACAGCTTGTGATAAATATGCTTTTTCGTGTCTGTCTCTTTTAGTGGAGTCAACTAAAAATATGCCAGGATATTTTGCCAGAAGACTAAAAGAGAGTTTTGAAGGTTTGGGTACCAAAGACACTGATCTTATCAGAATAATAGTTTCAAGAAGTGAAGTACGTAAGCTGTACAGTGCCTATATAGTTTTTTCTTTTTCAAGTGCAAACCCGATAGTTTAGATTGTTCTCTATATTGGGAATTGAGCGGAGGGGGCTTAGTTTTCCAGGGGAGGTAACTCGTCATTGCTTCTTGTCGAAATTACACGAAAGTTGACATATCAAAACAAGATTATTATTCAAGTTTCTACATGCTACCATCTTCAAATGAATTGTACAATCTCTTTCAAGACAGTCCCATAATCAAAATGAGGGTTATTTTGATTGATATATTAAGAAGTCGCTTGTAAGCCTTCAAAACAATGAAATAGTTTACAGATTCTATACCTTCCCCATTTATCACTTATGTGACAGGTTATCTTATAAAACCTTTTATGACAGGGTAGTGAAGTTCTTTTCCCATAGTACTTTGAAAGATCAACAGACTAGGTTTGAACCTCTTGTAAATACGTCCCTTTTTTTTCTTTCTCAGATTGATCTACAAGAAATAAAAGAAGCATACGCTGCAAGATATGAAACGGCTCTATCTGATGCCATTGCCAGTGAATGTGGTGGAGATTATAACAGGATGTTATTAGCCATTGTTAATGCGGAATAAATTAAATTCGCAATTGTTAAAACTACCTTTACTAAAGTATTGCAAGCCACTGATTTAATTATTTCATCTTTTTACAATGAAATTTATTTTCTTAAAATATCACTTTTAGTCAATATCCCAAACAATGGAAGAGCAATCGACTTATTCTCTTATTTTTAAAGTAACTTTAGATGCAGTATGACTTGGTTAACCATTAAGTGTACATGGTGATGGGAACACAAAAAAAGAAATGACCTGTAGATTGAAAATCTCTTGCAGTTTATTTTTAAGAAATTTTCCTATTCATGGGTTTTGTTTTGTAAGTACATTGTATATTAAATTATACTGGATAAAAAAATAAATGTATTTGATTTCAAATGCCCTTGTTTTTCCTTGACCTTCTTCTCTTAGATGATGGCAAAACCAAAAATCACAAGAATTTAGCTGAGTGGGGGTGAGGGCAATAAATGATGTTTCATACCAAGTCCTTATATATTTACATAAACCCTCAAAACCTATAAGCAGTCTATCAAGGACTACATAAATAATTTCACAACAAATTGCAGAAAGAGAAGATAGGTTTCTACAATTTCCTTTAAAAAAGGTCTGACTAAGGTGGCTTATTTATTAAATTTAACAACGGATGTTTTGTGAGCCTACAGCAATTTGTATTTAGTGACATACATGTAAAATTTGATACACTGCATAATGCAATAACCCATTAAATCTGTCAGAACTATCATATGTTTCATACGGATACTTTCAAGAAATAAACAAAACTTAAAGCATATGAGTATTATGTTATGAAATAAGATCTATACTTTATTCACAAATACTGTATATAAAAATAAAAAATATACAGTTTAACACTGACCTGTGAAAACAGAAAACTACATAATGCTAGCAAAAAGTAAGCCTAAAGCCTACCAAAATAATCAAGTGTGATATACCCTGATCAACAAGGGCCAACTTTCACGATAATTTTAATCAATGCAATTAGCAAAAACCAGTCACTGCAGATCAGATAAATTCACAAAAAGGGGGAAAAACAAGTGTATATAAACACAACAGATTACCTACACTTAGTATTTCATTATTAGTATATATAATTTACCTATATACATGTACAATATGTTAATATGGATAAACTCTCAAAAAAATTTCTCTAAGTTAATAGAAAATCACTTTAATAATTAGTTAATCTGTACATTAAGACTAGCAATCAGAGAATCAATTATTTGTATATATAACTCTATACTTATATTATAATCTGTACGGTCAGGTATCAACAAAGTCTACATAGTTTAGAACAGAAATCATTCATTAATTTCATTTTTTATTTAATGAAAATCTCAGCTTGAACAAACCTATTTAATTCATTATTGTTATTATTATATACATGATATATATGAATCAGGGAGCTGTTGTAAGAAAAGATGTACATTCTGAACATCTAAAAAATCGGTGATTTCTTAATTTCTTTGCTTGGAAAGGGTTTTTTGCAATAGTAAATGAAATGCAACTTCCTTTTATTGTAATGACTGAAGATTAACCTCTTAAATACAGTTTTCCAACAACAAATCCCTGATATTCTAAAGCATGTGTTTGCTCTACGCTTTCTCTCTACATAATAATAAAAAGAAGTATAAACCTAGACAGTATTATATCTTCATTTCATTATGCATGACCATGGCAGTTTGAAAGTTAAATTCATTAAAAGGGGGTTTCTCAACAAACTATCACAAAAAAAAATAAATCCAACAATAATAGTAATATTCATAAAATGAGACTGTACATTAAATGAAGAAAAAAGAAAAAAACAGACAAGAACATATGGTTTCACAGAATCAGACATCACAAAATAGACTGAAAAATGAAGAGAATAAAAGACGGGTTTTGATTGAAGATAATCTAAATGATATATTATGTACAAATTGAGTTTGTACAGACAGCACTTGTGATAAACTGATAAGCAAAAAGAACAAACAGAAATAGAGCACAATAATGGAGAATAACGCATGTTTTTTAATAATAATAATAATAACTTGATAGCAAAACATTAAATAGTCATCAACATATATTTACACTCTGAATTATCGATATTTATACTACAGTAGTATTTCACATAATAGTTTTATACTGGAATTACATTGTATTTGCGTCTACGTTTCGTATGAGCACAGAGTTCACAACTGTAATCCTCTCTTCTAAGTTATATATCCATATGATCACATGAATTATAATATATGTTATATACACACAAAGTTGATGGGGAGGGCTTAGAACCCAACATGGTACGATAAATGAACCACAGTCTAGTTAACTATCTATGATCTCTCGATCGACGCCTTTTACTGGCAGGAGCTTCAGATTGATCTGGAAATATAAATAAAATCATTATGAGTACAACAGACAGTATTTACATGTAATAGAATAGAACCATATTCTACAAGTTTATGTTCTGTGCATGATGATTGGACAATCCTCTTCAGCGGTTGAACTTGAGCAAAAAGAACCACCACTGGCAGATAACAAAACCATCAGCAGATTAGTGCTCAGACTCACCCAAAACATGTTTCAAGGCTATTTTTTGATTTTTTTCATTATTCAATTTCAATTAAAAGTAATGAAATTTGATTATGTTTTGTCTCCCATAGGAAATATGTATTAATATGTATTCAATAAAGATTCCTTTTGAATTGAATCAAATACATGTATATATACATGTAATATTTAGCTTGAAAAAATTCAAAAAGTAAAATCAGCAGAACACTAATAAGAGGATTGAAACATTACAAATTTTCAACATGCTAGAAACATAAAGAGAGAGAGAGAGAAATGGGGTTTAACATCCACTCGACACAAACTAGGTCATTTCGGGACTAACATATGGTTTAATTTTATTTCAACAACTCGCTTGCGTGTAGGGGTCTTATAGCAGTGGGAGGAAACCGGAGGACCTGGAGAAAACCCACGAGGTTGGACAGGCGACCCTACTCCTTGTCACGTACAACCGGGGATTCGAAAACACGCCAGTCGACTCAATGACGGACTTTATGATACAGCGCGCACACGCTAACCATTCAGCCATCCAACCCCCCAAACATAAAGAGTACCTGTAAAGAAACTTCCAAGATAAACCATATGTGACTTACATTGAAAGTAGTTTTATAACATGCATCCCCAGCTCCCCAAATCTTGGGTCCAAAACAATGTAGATGTATATTATTTCACAGTCTTACAAGTAAATCTATTTCTATTGCATACAAGTCTCATTGTGTGATGTGATTTTAGCACAATAGGAATCTCTTGTAAATTACAATGATGTGAAAGATGAATCTCAAATAGGAATACCGGTCCAAAAATCGTTCAATATTGCAATGAAATTTCATCAAACTATGCTGCTCGCTATAAAAAAAGCCTGTCATCATTTTGTTGTGGGAGAACAAGAACTGATGGGTCTCGTTTCAAATCTAATTAAATCCGATATTAGCTGTAGCCTCTAGAGCGTCAACATGATTTTTAAAAGTGCCATAACTCTGGCACTTACTATCGGAAATCACTGCAAATCAATAAGCTTCTTCATCTCATGACCTTAAATACTGTGTATAAATTTAAAGTCAATATGAGGCTAACTTTAGACCCATGAGCGTCCTTGTGGACGCCGGACTGCCACGAGGACGGTCTACGACGACATTTCAATGTGAGCATATAAAAATGCAAACAATGCATCGTTACTTTAAAAATATTTCTGTTATATGAAACCTGAATGCACAAGCTGTTTGCAAAACTAAAAGTAACTTTAGCCTCTAGAGCATTCACGAGATTATTCAAGGTGATCAAGGGTCATAACTTTGGCAGTAATTATCGGAAATAGCCGCAAATCAATAGGATTCTTTAACCCATGACCTTAAACACCGTGTATAAATTTAAAGTCAATCGGAGGTTAACTTTAGACTCTTGAGCATCCACAAGCAATTGTGGGCGCCGGTCTGCAACGACGGTATAGAATGCATTGTTACTTTAAAAATATTTCTGTTATATGTTATATGCACAAGCTGTTTGCACAACTAAAACTAACTTGCTACTGGCAGTGAATCGTACCCTTTTGTTTGATAGAGCGTGTTGAACGTTTGGGTGTAGTAACAGGGACATCTTCTTTTTGGTCTGTTTTTTCTGTAGCAGGTGTTGTTGATGACTGACTTCGTGTTCGTCCCTGTATGACAGGAGTATCAAAAAATGCTGAAAGCAAAAATAATAAAACTATAAATATTACCAGTGGTCAGAAAATCATACTTGCAAATACATACAGTGTACACAGGTCTTACAAATTAATAGCTGGTTTCTTCTCATAACAGCTAAAAATTTAAAACCTGGCTAAAGACACACTACAGGACAAAGAAATAGTATGTCAAACCCCCGCAAAATTTTGTGTGGTGTTTTTTTTTAACTGCTTTCACCACATTCTGTAGATTTGAACAAAATCTCTATTTTGTACAATCATCAATGATGCAAACAAAATTCAATTCACTTTTGTCCTGTGGGGTGTTTACATGGATATAAGAACTGTCATTGGTATAAAAATAATAAATTCTTACAATATCCAATAACTGTAGCTGGAGCTAAAGGCTTATGTCTTCGTCCTCTTTTAGACATTATATCATCATCCTTACCATCTTCTATATTTGAAGTTTCATCATTAAGACCAACTTTATCCTGTGACTTTATTTCACTATTCTCTTCCCCCATTGTATTAGAATAAATTACCATTGCATTATGGGATGCAGGATTACTACCCTCATTACCTTCTGCTTGTGTTTCATCCAGCATTTTAGCTTCCTTAGGATCTGTACATTCACTTTCACTGTTGTTGGACTTCCGCTTGCGCGTTAATCGTCTCATGGGTGACTCAGATTCAACAGAAGAAGTTGTAAATATTTCACTTGGTGCAACTAAGGGTGGTGTGTTTTCTAATTCTTGGTTATTGGTAGTAGAAGATGGAATAGTAGTAGCAGTAGTTTCACTGGCATCAATGCTGTTCACTAGAATTTCTTCATTAATATGATTAGATTGGTTAGATTTAGACAAATCTCCTACTGGCACCAAAGTACTTTCATTACTTGTATTTACCACAGTTCTGATTTGTTTGTCAGAAGCCACAACATTTGTAAAGTTTGTGTTTGAGTGTGTGATACTTGGCGGAGTGTTAATATCAGAAGTATTTTGACTGCATAGATCAGTGTTGACAATAGGTGACAGTTTATCGGAATTATTCACATTCTCATTATCAGGTTCTTTGACAGATGTATTCACATTTTGTGCACTCGTACTATCTGAGAATTGTGATAAATTTTGAACATTTTCCAATTTTTTAGTGAGAGGAGGGGAGGGGATAGTTTTTGCAATATCAATGCTACTTAGTGAGACACCATGCTGCCTAGAAAAGCTAACGCTAGTCTGTGTGGTTAATGCACTACCTGAGAGATTGTATGTGGAATGCTGTAAGCTTGATGAGACAAATGGTGGGACACACAAACTGTCAGATCTACTTTCACTTTCACTAACATGTTTATTGACACTCAAAGATATCGTTTCAACTGAAGGATGCATCCCACTACCTTCGGTGAACTTTGTTTTTATATCTACTGACTGATTATGTTCTACAGGAGAACCACTAGTCATACATGTTTTTTCTGAAGCACTTTTATTGAGATCATAGGATTTGTTTTGTTCCATGGCACATAAATTTGCTGATAATCTATTGTCTTGGTTTTCCGTACTAGAGTCCTGACTCGTGGGTAAACCTGCACCGATATCACTGTTTACTGACATATTGCACACACTAGAAGGCACAGTTTCTACTTGTGATGGTAAATAATCGGGAGATGTAGCACAATGACCAATATTAGATGTTTCTAGTTGGTCTCTCGCCATCATTTGTGGGTCATAGTTCGTGACAGTTGACCCACTGTTGGAATGATATTGATTATAATTGTCTTGAGTAGTTAAGTTATTATATGCCTGGTATGTACTGTCACCTATTGCTCTATGAGAGTCTGTAGATGAGGATAATGACAGATTATTAATTGAACAGCTAGTGGCCATCAATTGCGGTGTGTGTGAATTATTATTAATGGTAGTATTCGTTAGATTACCAGCCATGGTGTATTGTTGTGAAGTAGCACTATTCTGTCCCGATAAATTGTTAACACTTTGCCCAACCCCATTCCCACTTTTGCTCACATTTGCACCAGGTGATCTTGCCCCTCCTGGACCACTTCGGGGTGAGGCAGATCCGTTTGAACTTTTGGAACTGCCTGGAGACTTGCATGCACGTGAATGAGGTAGACTATGATCATTAGAGGGTAGTGGTTTCACAAGTCTTTGAACAGATTCTGTTAATCGTCTCGGAAGTGGAAGTCCTGGTGCATACAAGTGATTGAGCATGTTGACATTAACGGGAGATGATCGTTTAGAATATTTACTGGTGATATTTGAACCTTTTGTCCCGTCCAACGCTTTGCATGCCAGTCCTTTAGCCGTCGCTTGTAAAATATCCTGTTCCGTAAATCCTGCAAATTTTTCGGAATTAGGTGGTGAGTCAAACTCTAATCCCTCAAAATGATGAGAATCAAAGTGATCTGTATTTATTTGGCCCATTCCAAACAGGGAATTACTAAGATCAGGCCAATCATTTGTATAATTATTATAACTGGACGAGATCGAAGTATCTGCCTCTTTAATAGCTTGACGTGGACTATTTGACCGACTTTGTGAATTTAAACCCTTTTTCTTTTCACTGTGCTTGGATCGAGTAGGACCATTTTCTGCTATGGATGTGTCTGTAATGAAATAAATTAAATAAATTAAAATAATATTTCTAATGAGGCAACCGCTTGTATTCATATTCTTCTCTTTTCTATCAAACACAGCAACACAAAGCCTGCACAATGTATTGCATTTCATCAGAAGCATAACTCTATTTTCAGAAATAGCTTCACACAGATATTTCTTACATGTACATTGTACGTATTTTGTATTCTGGCAATTGATAATACAAAAACATCAGATAAAACAACCACATTGTAAATACATGTAAAATGAAATGTGGCGTAACGTCCAACAGCGTCCTGGGAGAAATTTTGCCCACATAACGACATTTCAGCATACATTTGTACTCTTCATCAAATTCAAACTATCTACATTTACTACCTAGGGTTCTTTTACATCAGTGTGCATGCAAACCTGTACATGTACATGTATACAGTACAGGAGACCTGTGTTTTTTTTATCCCACCCGAATGACTGGACAATTTCATCTTCCTTGCAAGGCCCTTTCCACTGAACCACTAACAAGGGGAACCCTTGATGAACAATTTAGAGGAACTTTCCCAGCCAACACTTGGATCGAACAAGAGACCTCCAGTTCGTTAGCAAGTATTTTCCTCGCTGAGCCACTGTGGCCCCCAGCTACATGTACATCACACATAAGGCAACACATACATGTACTTGTAGTGCATGTTCATGTGAATGCATTACATGTAAAAACATGTACATGTAGTTGCTTCTAAATAATCATATTGAAAAAGACATGTAAATGTATGCCCACAACAGCTTTGTCACTTGGGTTGGCCAACCAACAGTTCATGTAGTTTTTTGGTCATTTCCGTCAATATCATCAACCAGTACAATAATTTCACTATATGAATTTAAGATGTAGGAAAATATGACTTGCCACGTAAAGGACTCCTTGACCCACATCGACATTGATGGGGGCAAAGCAAAAGCAATCTTATGGAATACTACATGTACTGAGGACTACTAAGACAGATGTCTACAAAGCCTGACTAAACAGCACCTACATGTACCTATCACACGCTTATTGATGGTATCATTAAACAATCATTATTGTGCATTACATGTACATCAGTAAAATTAAATTATCTATTGATTATAGTACATTAACACATACATTTACATGTACATTTACATGTATACTGTATACATGTATACTGTATACATGTATACTGTATACATGTAAGGATAGACATAGCCATTGTTATTATACATGTAACACAACAAAGATTAATGCTTCCATTCTCTTAGAATAAGCTTATAGTATTGGGAGCAGACCAATTACCACATTTGACTTTTTGGAAATTTGGAATCAATTTGAACATGTCAGTGTACATGTACATGTACATTTGTAACAAAACAACAGCTTTAATTAGCTTTTTAAGGATTTCTCATTGTATACCAATCATTTATCTGGTTGCATGAGACACAAACTTGCAATAATAGAAAAACATTCAATCCTAAACCTCACGTTTCCTGATAGGAGTATAATGGTTAAGAGAGACTACATTGTATGTAGCTAGTATAATAAGTAATGAACTGCCAGTATTTACACGTACATGGAGCTTAATATTTGGGCAACTAAAAAATGGTTACATGTACATTTCCTGTCATATTGAATATTACATGTAAATGTACATACTGTACAGTAATTTGTGTGTCTCAACTAATTTGATAATTAAGATATGTATACTACATCATGTATGTTGCTTAAATTATGAGAGAGAGAAGGCTAACATACATGTACATGTACATTACATATGGTTCAATTTTATTTCAATAATTTGCTTGTGCATGGAACCTGTGGAAAAACCCCGGAGGTTAACAGGCACCCTATCCTTGTCACATACAAGTGGGGAATCGCAACCCTGTCACTTGACTCAATGACAGATCTTATGATTTAACATGCACCCCAGTCCCACTTTAATTTAATTATGACTTACATTACAAATCTAATCTACACTGTAACAAAATGTTACAGTGGCAATTCATTTAACTTGAAGAATTAGTGGGGGGGGGGGGGGGGTTCTTGATGAAAAAAAATGGGACAGACCATGGGTCAGATCTGTATACATGTACATGTAGTTAAGGGAGACCAATACTGGAATGACTTCAGGCCCTTGGTAAGGTTTTAAATTCTTTCAATGACACACAATAATAACGTATTTATATAAAATAATACTGACCCCCTTTCAGATACATAGCTTTATCCTTCATCATGCCAGTCCCCATTCCAACAGTTACACCACTGTTTATAGACGGATTAAAACCTTGTGATTTGGCTTTATTTACTTCATCCGTTTTAACATCTAACGTCGAGTTATGTTCATTCAACATCGACGGACCATTTTTAAGTTTTTTGTTTATATGGTTGAAGTGTTGTTCTTTATCAGTTCTATTCAGCGATGGAATTTGACTATTTAATGCAATATTATTCTGTTTACCCCCATAAAGATATTGATCGAATTCTTTCATACATGTATTTGCCATTTTTGATAGGGGGTCCTTATTTAAGAGTCCTATGGAGTTGGCTATGTTTTGAGGAGTTGCTGATGATTGTTCATGATTCATAACATAACCGACAGTCATTACTTTAGAATTTTTACACTCTGCACTATATTTTAGACCTTTTAAACAGTCTTCACTTGCCACTTCCACATGAACTTGAGTTGTCATGGTCGATCGGAACTCATCACCAGGTTCTGAAGGGGTGTCATCTGATCGCTCTGATGAACTACCCACACCTGAATCATGATTGTAAACTTTATTACCACTAGAATCAAGAGGTGACACAGTTGATGTGGCACCTTCTGGATTGATGTCGTTAATTATGCCACTATGGTTCGAACCATCATCCCCTTCACATGAAACTTTTCCATTGGGGCTTCCTGTAATGCTGTGTACCTCGGTATTTCGAACATTCGGTGAATTGAGCGAAGGTAAAGAGTCTAATTTAGCGTGTGACTGAATTCCCTGTGTGTATATCTCGCTAGAAGAATCTTGCGAACTGAAAGCACTCGACACAGTACTGCTCGTCAGCGTAGAGGACACAACTAAAGCATTATGCTTTTTACTTGCTTGACTGGTTGTAGTCCCTAAACAATAGGTTGCAGATAAAGTATGCATCACAGAACTGTTAGAAAGTGAATTTGCAAGCTTTGGCACTGAAGCTGCTCCCGAGTATGCGACTGATTCTAATTGAACAGCAGGTTGACCACATATGTCCTCTCTCCCAGGTCTACCTGGTGTCGTATTCACCTGTTGACTAGAACAATCAGCTGCATAGATATCCATTGTGACAGAGCTTACACTAGACAAACTATTATCAGCATAAATATGTCCACTGTTTACAGTGCTTGTGAGGGGATTATTATTGGATATTGGTGAGATGCTATGCGTTGTTAATGATGATGTTCTAGTTGCTGCCACACAGTCTATAAATGGGTCTTGTCCTACCGAAGGTCCTATTATTCGCTTTTTAATATCACTTATAGATCTATCACTCAAATGTACACTAGAGGATATTTTTTCAGACATAATAGGGTCTTCAATCGATCGCCCGACTGGTTTTGTTTTATTAGGACTAAGATCTGATATTTTGTCAATGGGTTCTAGTTTACCAGTGTATGGGTTCACAATTTTACCAGCAGTAACCTCTGGCGGAAAGGGGTCATCCGTATTCAATTTACTGGTTCCTGAACTAAGCACACTATCATTTTCCATAAAATTACTAAAGTTAACACTGTCTTTTGCACCCTGTGTATGATTACTCATAGAAGTTTGATGTGTTAGGAAGGGAATTCTTGAAATTGCCTCCGAATGACTTACAGATACCACACTATCAGAACTGGATATCGAACCGGTCACATCCAAAGCAGGATTGGGAATACTTTCAATTGGGATTTCTCCATCTACAGGAGTGGCTGGTTTGTTGGTATCTTTAGGTTTCCTTGGTCGCCTTTTCTTTTTCACAACACCACCCCCTTCATTTGGGGGCAGCATCTTTTGACCAGCCATGTTGCTCAGCCCTGCCACTAATGGTTCTGTTTGAAGGAGGTTGACTAAAAGAGGGCTGGCGGCTGTCACAGTCTTACCATGACGAGGTAAGTTATTGACCGGGGCCATAGTCTGAGGGTATGGAGGCGGTGGGGGCAAACCCATATTAGCAAAAGAATGTGGTGGGGGAGGTGGGGGTGGTAGGGGTATAATTCCACGTGAACCTGCAGGAGGGGATGGGAACTTGAGAGCTGGTTGACCTACAGGACTGCGGCTTGAAGATGGGGATGGAAAGTTTGGACTGTGAGTAGCAGGATAACCAGTAGGACTGCGACCAGGAGGAAAACTAACATGTGTCGGAGACATTCCAGGAATTGTACTATGAGATGACGTTGTATGGAGTATATTATTGGCTTTGAATGGAATAGGTTCACATGACGTTGCTACAACATTCGGTGATCTGAACACTTCACTGCCATGCACAGATTGATTGGGATTAAAGAAGGTATCAAACAATGAAGTTCCTTTCCTAAGATATTCTGCTATATTTTTCCTAGTGGTTTCTACATTACTAGCCCCAGGTGAAGATACCTCATCCGAACTGTGAAGTCCTGAATCAAACACAGAAACAGAAGAAGGTCCAGGTCTGTTTGTATCATTTGTCTTTAATATAACTTCTGCTCTCTCATTATTTCGCCCAGCAATAGTAAGCGATATGATTTGGTCACCCTCAATTTGAACAGCCAATACTCCCAAACTCCGTAAAGCAGCATTTCCTTGCTCTGCTAGCTGCTTTAAGCGTAAGGCTGCTTCTTTTGGGATATTAAATGTCACTCGTACACTGTTCCAAGGTTCAACTTTCTTCAAAATAACCTTGTTAGAATCTGTAAAAAAAAAAAATCAGATAACACAATGGAATATGAGACTTTAAAATAATAGAATTTGGTTTGCCTGCACACTACAAAAACAAATTCTCAATTTAAGATGCAGGAAGCAACATGACGTTTTCGTCAACAACTGTTTACGGCCCATGTCCGCAAAGTGTCATGATCACAACTATTAACATAAAACAAAAATTCAAACCATAATTTCATGTCAAACAAAGTGTATCGGCTAATTTATAAAGTGAGGAAGAAAATGGTCCTCCAGTTTGAAAATTTAAACAATTGGTTCACTGGGATCTTAAATCACACCCATCCATTTATGCACAAATATTTGTCAAAATTTCTTTCATTTTATTTTACAATCTTTATCAGAAAATATAACAAATGGCTTACTGTGATCGGCTACAGACAACAGTTTAATATAAATTGGGACACATGTTCCCATGACTAATCAAAATAAGCCTACCATACATGTAAGTAAAATAGTCAAATCCTGCCACAGTGGCTAAGTGGGTAAAATGCTGGCTCCCTGCATTGGCCGAGAATGTTCATCGGGACTTTCCGATGTTGTTTCCCTTCCTCAGTGGTGCAGAACGGAGGGCCTGACTAGTTCCCTCATAGCACACTACAACGTGTATGCTTGTTTTGATTAGCCCAGTATGAGAGCAGCACAGTACATGTAGGTCGTTGAACCCCATTTTATTTCATTTCAAATCCATATTTATGTAAAACAGAGATGTTATGTCTCTAACCCTCTTTAACAAGTAAGCTATTATTCAACAAATCTGCATGCATGTTATCATAGTATGACATTACGTACATCAGATAAACTACTTTTAAAGCCAAAAACTGTTCAACTAGTCTCTTATGGTTAGCGCTCTTTTAGTTTTCAAGCACCTGTTTTATGGAATAATCTACCATTTAGTTTAAGATGTTGTACATCTCTATATTCTTTTAAAAAACAATTTAAAACCCATTTATTTAATCAGGCTTTTAACAGACTCTGTATACAACTGTTAACATGTCCATAATCTTGTTGTTTATTTGTGATTACATTGTCACTTTGTAAAGTGCAACTGAACATGTTCTATGAAAGGAAGCACTATAAATATTCTGTAATAATAATAATAATAATACCTGTCGATAATAATTCTTTCAGGTTTAATCTGAACTGCTCTAAACGACTGTGTAGTTCTGGATCGTGAAAATCCCCCTCGCAGGTGACGACAGTCTCGATGTAGTCCTCCTGCGGACCCATCGCTATCATCCATCAACCATGCACCTATAAAAACAATTTGATAAAAATAATAAAGTTGAAACATGAAAGTTACAGTACATATGCATGCGTAAAATGTGTAGAAACAGTTAAAATAATAAGTCATGGAAATAAATCTTCTTAATACATGTACATATGTGATTCTCCCAAACTTCATGGCCTGAATAGTAGACATTTGCAGACAATAATGACACAGATCGACCTCATGACACGTCCAGTGAAAATCAGACGTGAATAGTAGATTAATCCAGTAAAATATGTTCCATATGTGCACATGATGTATGTAAACAAAACTTTTCTTTCCAGAGCCCATAATAAGATACCATACCCTTTTATAATACAAAAAAAGGTATGGTTTTATACAAATCTCTCGTTGGGTAGTATAGCATCCCCTTTTTAATACAAAAACAAATTATGGTTTTGTAAAAAAAACTCTTGTTGAGTAGTACTTTTGCATAAACTTAGTACACAAACACTGGCACAATATGTTAATCAACAACACATCATAGGTGTTAATCAAGTAATAGTTTCATTTGAAACAATCTGCACAGTACATGTTGTGTGCATGATCCCCAGTAACGGCTGAAATATGGTGGAACAAAGTTAATGTTCGTAAGATTTATCTCATGAACTCAATTAACATGGTACGGTAAATAAAAGGATTTTTAAGCTAATTGTGTTTTTTTTCACAAGTCAATCCCTAATGTAATTGTCTGTCCAAATATGAGCTTGCTTATAGACTTAGTGACTATGTTAAGTGTGAGTGTATGCCCTAATTTTAATTTACTTGATAATCTTGATAAAAGAAAAATAAAACACTCTGGACAAAACCAATGGTAGCAAACTATATTTCAGAAATTTTCTTTTTTATCAAACCAACTGAATATTGGTACACGAAATAAGTAAAACACAAATTATGTTCAACTGTCACCTGCAGATGCATGTACGGTATGTGCACACAATATGATTTTGACCAAATTCAGATTATTTTATTGGTGTATGGGAATGAAAATATATCATGCATAACCTAAACAAACAAAAACCAGAAGACACATGTAATAGTTTTCAGAATGAATAACCACGAATAGTATTAAATAATATAAAAATGAGAGAAAGTTTAATTGACCTAATTAAATTACAGCCATGTTGTTTTATTTTGTGCAAACCAATATCACTTCATTTTTATCTGAACAGCATTATTTTTCTACTGTCAACCAAGAACTATTATAAAATATGGTGCCTTCTTTCTGAAATGATTTTTTAATGCAAACTGAAGTCAATGTGTCTAGGGTATGCTTGGGACTTAGTTTGGGATTCAATAACAAGTGATACCGGTAACAATAATAAGGAAATCAATCACTGAAAATAAATTATTTCCAGGAACAATTTAATTCCCGAGGCAGAGTCTGTAGATTGTCTTCTCTGTCTATAATCATGGCCTCTAGAATTCAAAATCAGATGTAATAGACATATTAAATCTAATGACTTTAGAAGGTGTGTAACCCCAAGCCATGCATGATGATTGTCGACGACGCATTCGGTTCACGGTTAGAAATTTATGACAAATCTAACACAGTAATTCAGATTCTGATGCATTTTCAGGACAAATGCCACAAAAAAACAGTTTGTCAATAATTCACCGACGCCAATCAAGGTCGAATCGTATAAAATAGTTATGCAAAGACAGGCTGTTTTTTCACATCTTGTTTAGATATGGTTCGCAAAATATTTCGTCGTCGATCTGGAGAGGCGATCCCGGTTGAAAATCGCCCCAAATACGGCGCCGGTGCATATAGCTAGACAAATCCGTTATGATCTATATATGGCTAATTTGACTAATAAATCTTTGATTGTTATTATTCAATACTGCTCGGGGCTCCAATTACCTGAAGAGGTGAGAATTTTGTCCTAGATCTGTCCAAGTATCAAGAGCTACATCGAACAATAACAACTGCCGCCATTTGCAATGGTTTCGATGCGCATGCGTCAATCTCAGACTTCTGGGAGAAATAATATCAGGGGGAAGGTCGGCTTCTTGAAAGCGACATCAGGATACACTGTTGCTGCTTGTATTGCGATAAATGATACTATGGGAAGCTCAAAATATTTGGATTTAAATGGTTTTGTTCTTGATACTTCGCCCTTCCAACTTATTATCTGGAGTAATGCATTAGGCTCATTTATAAAACGGTTCTGGTAAAAATTATCTCTTGCAAATTAGAACCGTTTTCTGCACATACATCCCCTGGCAAAATAGACTACCTTCTTAAAATAAGCTTCTGAGACGTATTGGATTACATTTCGGTGAGCGAGAGATTGTAATCCACCAATGAAGTACACAAGACTCTATCATGTAAGACTTCATATGACGCTTTATAAAATGATTCTTCACATCCCTTTAAAATTGCCGATAACTGAAAAGGCAAGTAAAAAATCCTGGCAAGAAAGTCAAAAATCGTCCATAAATATACTACATTTCTTCGTCCCCCTATTCTTTTTTTAAAATCTTTTGCTGGGAGGGGTCGGAGTGGGAGTGGAGGGTATGGTTTAGGCCTATTTGTTTAATAAAATGAAAGCAGGCAATGACCTTTGCATATATACCTATTTCGGGTCTGATATGAAAATATGTTTCTCTTTTTTGTAATCTGGGAAATTTTAGTTCATTTTCATCAGTTTTTTTTAAAATGGAAGATGTTTTGACTTATTATAATTAAATGAACCCATTTGGTTAAACAGTCATTTTAACTCATAAATATATATTCATAAAATTTATATTTATTGATTTATTTATTTATAACAAAACACAAGTGATTAACTTGCTTAAAAATAGTTTAACTTTAATCAAACTCTTTTAATGATTAATTTTTATTATTATTTAGATTCTATTTATTTTGTTAATATATTTTACTATGGAAGTAATTGTGTCGACGTGTTGCATTTTTTACAAAATTACAAACTATATATTGCTCCGCGAAGCAAATTTTTCAGACCTAACTCAGCAAGTGTGATAATCAAGACTATTTTCCCAACACGTGCACTAGAATATTCACGTCAACCGACTTGTCAGAAAAATCGACACGTGAATCTTGGACGTCAGCAGCGCCAATGATTAAGGTTGCATGATACGATGATAGCATGGACTTTATATAACATGATGATAGTAACAATATTAGTTATTTATTCTTCATAATGTAGAAATATATACTTTTTAAAATTCGTAAATTGTCGAATGTTATAAGACAGAGTTGTATCCCTTCGAATCAAGTTTGTTCATGTTCCTTGTTTACAAATGTGACGTCAAGTCTTATGTGTCTCTTCACGTTCACGCCTTTCAAAGTCGGACAGCTTATAAAGCTGATAACCGAGCGATCGCTTCCAAGTCGTTATCAAGCGGTACAAACGAAGAGCTTTAGGGGCATCTTAACAGAAAACTCGCATTTTATAACTTGGACAACACTCATTACAATGTCAAGTAGATCTCAGAAACTCAAGAGGAAAGCAGTAGATGATACTAAAACGAAAGCTAAGAAAGCCCGGGGCGAGACAGAGTTAGGAGATGGCCTTCATTGGATTCAACACGGTAAAGAGGTTAAAGGGGCGTGTCCGGTGATAGCCCTGACATCGGACACACTGCCCGGACGGGATAAGATAGCGGGATTTGACATAGATTTCACAATCATCCGAACTCAGAGCGGACGGAAGTTTGCAACAGGTGATTATTTGTTTATGATCAGCGACCGTGTTTGCCATAAATAATTAGTTCGATGTTGTTGGATGTGCTAATTAATATCTAGTGGCAACATATTAGTCGGACTAAATAATGTATTATATATTATCTATGGCATCATACTTTTTAAGTATGTCTATTATTTTTTTATAAGTAATACAGATGTTTTTGAAATATATAAAAAAAAAAAAATACTTTTTAAGATTGAAAAATATTTATGAGATTTAATTCCCAATCTAGGTGCTAAAGATTGGGAGATGTGGGATGATTCCGTTCCAACAAAATTAAAAGAATTACACAAAGATGGATACAGAATTGTTTTCTTCACCAATCAAGCCGGAATAGAAAAATTAAAAGTTAAACCAAGTGAAATAAAAGATAAAATAGAATCTATCATAAGTTCAGTTGGTATACCTATTCTTGTAAGTAATACACCAGCATCTATTTTTCATTTGATCAATATTACATGCAATATAAAAAGAATTTGGATGTTATGAACAATAGGACTTGGTAAAAGTGATAACACTGCTTTTTCTGAGACCCTGGCTTGAAATAATAGTAAGTATGAAATACATGTATACAATGTTAGTGGAACTATGAAATATTTTTTAAAGTTTTGTGAGATAGTACTATAGATAATTTATAGTTATAATTAATTATATGATATACCATGGTTGGAGGAATATGAGAGTTGTTAGGTAAATCATAGTTAAATATGCAATAATTAAGCATGATATATGTAATATACCATGGTTGTGGGAGTGAATTATAGATACATGGTTGCTTTCTTAGAACATTGTCAACAGGCTATTGTTGATGTTGTGTTTATGTGTATCGAAATACCCTGCACTGTATGATATTATATTTTCCAGGCTTTTATCTGCACAGGTGAAAATCATTTTAGAAAACCCAGTACCAGAATGTGGGATTTTATGGTAGAGGAATGTAACCAAGGTGTGACCGTAAGGAAATTTTTGTGTTTAAATGGACAAATGTTACTATATCAGAAGCATAAAATATTTTTGTGGATTTCAAAGCCCAAAAAGTGAAAAGGATTTTCAGAGTGTGCATGTTTTTAAATTCTGTCCTATATATATAACTTAAGTAGAAAATATCATTAAAGAAATTTTGTTTAAATGCCTACATGTTTTGCCGTTAGGTTTTCAAGGCAATAATGGATAATGGCATTACATCATTATGTAGCGTCAGTATGTTGAGATAGTTACAATAATTTTTCATATAAATTAAAATGAAATAAAATCACTGGTTGAGTTTGGGTTTGAATTTATTTATAAAATACTCTTCTTTAACTCTTAATTTTGTGATATTATTATCAGACAGTTTATAAAAGGGGAAAATATGAAAATGTGTCGATTTATTTTTTAGCACACTCCACGATATGCCCACTTAAGTAAAGTCATGTTTTTCAAATTCTTCCCAGATTTTGTGTAAATATCTGTTTAGAACAAGATGATTTTTCATATGGTCAAACTGGTCCATTGTCCACAATTGGAGGCTTTAATATTAACTTTTCTACAAAGATTATTTTTAAGGAGTAGTACATTTATTATAAACAAGATTTATACAATGAAAGTATTGAAACCATGGAAAATTTTATTATGCTAATGGTAAGTGTATAGCTGCATTTATGAAATTTTGGTTCATTTCAGGTTGATCTTGAGAATTGCCTTTATGTTGGTGATGCAGCTGGCAGAGCAAAAAACTGGGCACCAGGCAAGCCAAAAGATTTTTCTTGTGGTGATCGCATGTTTGGTGCCAATATTGGAATAAGTAAGTTACTAACTTATTATAGAAAAATGTCAACCATTTTTCAAAGCTGTAAAATCAGAGCAGAACAGTAGGAAATTAAACCCTTTTTCATTTTCATTTGTGTTATTTTTATTAATATTGGATAAGCTCTGTACCATAAGAGCAGAAGTCAGCCTACTCTGTTGACTGGAACATAAAAGCAATTATATATCAGTATTGACTTTATCTATAGACATACATTTCTCACAAAACAATTCAAAAGATAAATTCTATTGACATCGACAATTTTATTTGGGTAATTCATAATAAAGTAAACATTTTTCAGAATTTTACACCCCTGAAGAATTTTTTCTGGGTGAAAAAGCAGCACCTTTTGAATGGAGGAGTCTAAATCCAATAGATTATTTAAAGAAAAACCCAGCATCAAATGATAAAGTAGAATATAAATCTAAGGTACAGTTGAGTTATATTCTTGACATAAAATTATAGGGTAGTTATTTTCTTGACAGGGAATCATGGTTTTGTTATAATTCTTGACATTTTACCATGCAATACAATCAAAAAATTCTGATTGGTGGTTTGCAAGAATTATTCATTTTATTTGATAAGTTTTCTTATCTCCTGGTTATTTAACAGATGTGCCATGCAATATTAACATCTAGAATTCGAACCTATAAATATGTGACAATCAGCTTGCTAATGTTACAACAAAATTGCATTTTATGTATGTCTTTAAATTTCAAATTTTTTTGATCAGAAACAAGAAGTTGTGATTATGGTGGGATGTCCAGCATCAGGTAAAAGTTCCTTCCGTAAAAGATACTTTGAACCACATGGTTATGTTACTGTCAACAGAGATACAATGGGAACACAAGAAAAATGTATTAAGGTATGTTTTCTATGTGTAATGCAAGCTTCAAGGAATTAAACCTGGTTAATTGAGACCAAAATAATGTGTTGTTTTGAATTGATCTGATTGGTGTTGCTTGGACAAGCTCTGTACAATTGGATTTTGGTTTCAAGATATTATATAGCTTATTTTCTAATCACAGAGTTTAACAATATATCAGTTATATTTTAACATTGGCTCTGTGGACCTTAACTTTAAAATCAACTATTTTATCACACATTGCTCAAGATCAGTAGATGTGTTAAAAGAACATGGTTGTTTGGAATAATTATTCATTTCTTTGTAATACTGCTCTGTAGGAGCCACATGACAGGGAAGTTTTGGTTGGCTACTAATTGAATGGGTCCATCGTGTAGATATTCAACATTTGTTATATTTTCTTATTCAGGCAGCTAAAAATGCTCTGAATGAAGGTAAAAGTGTTGTAGCAGATAATACAAACCCATCAGTTGCTGCCAGAGAACCATATATAGATATGGCTAAAAACAAAGGTAGGTTAATAATACTAGAAATATATGTAGTCTTAAAAAATGTACAAGAAATATATACAAGTAACCATTTAACTTTTCAAATTAAGACTTCTGGTGGTTGTAGCAAAGACATACTTGTCCTGTATGGTAAATATTATTATTTACCTTTCAATCAGTACCTTTTGTGTGCTATTCCATTTCCCCAGCGTTCATATTTTCTGATTTTAAAGAACTATATCTTAAAATAGACAGAATAAATGTCACTCATGAAAAAGCTACCGATGAAATATCTGTCATTTGGATAAATGTTTGGTATAAAAACATATAATATTCTCCGTGTTAGGACAATGATGTTCTCCCTTGTCCTTGGATACCATGAAATGTATTCCGTGAATGAGATCCATATGTGGCTTTGTATAGCCATTTCTGTATGTACCTATAAAATCGTGTTTCTAAATTTCAGGGATACCATGTAGATGTTTTTATATGCAGACACCAATGGAATTAGCTCACCATCTTAACTATGTTCGACAAAATCAAACAGAAAGTGAAGTTCGCAGAATACCTGATGTCGGCTATAATGTTTACAAGAAAAACTTTGAGGAACCATCGAAATCTGAGGGATTTTCTGAAGTTGTCAAAATTGATTTCAAACCAATATTTGACAATGCAAATCATGAAACATTATTTAAAAACTGGACATAAGTATAAAAATCCTGAAAACACGATGAAATATATGATGTTTCATCATTTCAGTGTTACCGGTATCTGTCATAATGCACATTTTAAACTGTTAGTATGGTAATGTTGTAGAATTCAATTTTTATATCATTTACTTTTTCTCGTGTTATTGCATTTTTATATCATGTACTTTTTCCAGAGTTATACATACACTATTTCATTTGTATTTTTATTCCATCTTTGGGTATCTTCATGGAAAACATAGTGTTCACAACATATCAAATTTTATACCTGTTCATTTTAGTGATGTTAATATTATATATTTTTGTTAATGTTTAATTGTTTATTGATCATAATATGTTAGTTGTTGTTTTTTTTTTTGTGTCTGAATTTTGTTGAAGATATGCAAAGCTCAATGGTTGTGTGTGGCATACAGGTTATTCATGATAATACTGTTTTATTTTATTACGGGTAAATATAATTAGGCTGTCATGATAATAGAATATAATAAATGGCATTGTAAATTGTTTAAAGTCACTGATTGTCCTTTATAAACATTATTTTATTGATTGGGAAACAGAAAAAGCCTATATACATGTAATCACTCTCCTCAAAGTCATACATGTACAGGCATATGAACATTATGTAAACTACATGTATTTACAACACAAAACTTAAAGGGACTATCCCTTATTTGAGTCTCAAAAATAAAAGTCTGAGTATGTATAAAATTTAAACGCCAAACTATAGAGGAATTGTGTATTTACCTTGTCTCAAAATTTCAGCTCAAAATATTGAGTCATTTGGATGTGACCGTCAAAACTGCTTATCCGGACACGTAACCCTTTTAAGATTTCGGATCAATTTTTTCGTTGGCTGACCTGATAATGGATTCACGCTCATTGAGAGGTCTATACAGTGAATGACCCAAATGCTGTATTTGATAACGAAAAGTAAATTTCACCTACACATTATTTTTATACAAAAAATGTCTGGTTTTATCTAGACACCCACAATACAGCTTGGGACACCGGTCTCCATTTCCAGATGAAGACTGACGGGTTTCAGTTATTTGAAAACTTATCACAAATATTGAGTTAGTTGCTCAGCACGTAGGTAGAGGATTTTAAGGGATTTTAAAACAAAATTAAACAGTTTTATTCTCCAAACAATCATCGGGATTAGCCCTTTAACTACAATATTGTAAAAGTTGAGATCTCTTAAGAGAAACGCAAGTCCAAAATTTGCTCTATTCTGTTCAGTATTTTCAAAGTTATCATAAACTGACCTTATATTAACATTCGGCATCCGCTGCAGTCAATATAAATGGGAATAGTTAAAGACAGCAAATACTGCCTATAATATTACCAAAATCTTTGATTGACCTTTGTTTAAATCCTACTGAATTCAAGTCATGGTAAAATACTCTGTGATAAATACAAATGACAATCGGTAATTTTATTCTTTATACTTGTATTCTGAACCAGTCTTTTAATCAAGAGTTAATAATAGATGGTTTCAAAATTCAGAGATGCAAATAAATGTAAAAAGCCTCAAATGAAAGTGTATGATTTATTTTGTTTGGTGAAGAGTGTGGTTGTGATGTTAATGATTATTTTTTTTTTTAATACTTCTGTTGAGATATTGAAATAAAGATGTTTCACAAAGAACTTTCCAGTAGTTATCTTTGATAAAGCAGAGTGTAACCATATTTATGGCCCTACCCAATACCTTGACTGAGTTTGATAATGAGCAGTTTCTGCTCAGATTAAGTATAGTTAAGTAATTTGATTGGTCCAGACTTTGGAATGCGATAAGTCCGATTCTAATAGGGGAGAAAGATTAAACTGGATGGATAGTTCCATAATGAACAGTTTCTACTCCAGTTAAACAGATTGAGGAACGATTTATGCTTTATTAAAAGATCAATATTCAAGTAATTAATGAGTCATCTATTTATTTTGGAATTGAGAAGGGGGAAATCAGCCCCACTGTTGTGTTTTTTCACAATATTTAAATTGTGTGCTCTAAGAATATAATAGTCGCTGGATAAGTGAGAATATTTTGAGCTTTTAGTGACTTTGTATAGCAACATTTTGTTTTCAAACCGGTACATCTTAAAGCTAGTCTGTGTAAGTTATGTCTTTTTATTATATACACGTAAGGCCAATTGCTTGCAAAGTTAATCGTTGTTACTTACAATACCATGAAAGGTAAGTTTGTTTGTGACCTTTTATTGGTATCCTTGCAACATAAAACAAGAAATTAATGTGTTAAATCTGAAATGTATCACATTAATTTCAATACAAATTTCTATTCCCGAACAATTATTATTGTCAAGGATGGTGACAATTCTTTCAACTCGCCTCTGAAATAGCAAATTGTGTGTTCATTTATTAAATTGCTGATATATATTGCTCCAACCTATGACAAATCTGTTAATAGTTTAAAGTAGACATAATTTCTGATACATCATTAGATTATCTGTGACACTGGTGTCATCACAATCGTATATTTCATTCAAATTCAAATGTCAAAATGTATGCCGAGTATGAAATGAAATGGTGTTTAACAGTCTACTTTTTTGCACAAACCAGCCTAATGAAGATTGGCATACATCATGCAGTGTGATGTGAGGGAAATTCATAACATTTTCCTACTGTCAATGGTTCTATTACCTGCATCCCAACTCAACATGTACACAGAATCTCATACAATCCGAACAACTTTTCCTTCCATCTGGACTGGAAAATCCAGAGAAACTTTACTGGCCAGCACTAGGATCAATCCCACAACATTTTGGTTCGTGAGCATATTTTATATGCATGAAAATAGCTTAATTTAAAGGCATCAATCCAATTTATCAGGGGCATGGAAATAGTTAATGCACTAAAACTACAATCAACATCAGTGCTCACTCTGGGTTCCATTTTGTTTCCACCACTAAATTTGTTAGTAACATAACAATTATCTAAACACCCGATTCACAGAAGATTAATATTGCAATACTATTTTTAGCCAACAATGTTCACCTTCACATATGAACAACCCAGCCATAATTTCAATATGCATTTGTCTACCCCTGGTAGGTCATAATAATTTCAGGCATGTATATCTATTGTATACATTATCATGAATTAGGTTTCTTCATCCTTGTGTAGAAAAGCCACATCAATTATTTTCAGAACAACAAATGTATATGAATTATTTATAAGAAGATTTATTTTTTTAGACCTCACCACTCACCTGGTCTATAGTATATTTTTCTGATTGATTTACTTAGTAAAACAATCTGCTTGTCTCCCGCTTTTTGGTGAAATTTAACAGATACATAATTTCTGTTTTGATCTGTGACAGTAAACAACAAAACAAGTCTTCAATTTTTATTTTTGCTTGTGCAGATGCAAAAGAGAAAAATATAAATTATAGTTTGATTTAAATAAACAATATATAGAATTACTTGTATTTTAAACCCAAGTTTCAATTCATACATTCACAAAATTTCCTTTATAAAAGGTACAAATATAATGTCATTTTTATTATAACATTTGAACCAAAGGATTATCTGGGGATTTCATCCACTCTTTCTGAAGTAATTGTTTCACTTGTGTTAATCGCAAATTAGGATTTTCACGCTTTAAAACAGGTAAACGGTCAGATTCAAACTTCTTAAAGGCTGCTTTCATTCGTTTCTCTGGATGTTTTTCAGATTCTTCTTGTTCACTTATTCTGGAAATAAATTATAGGATATCTTTATCTGACACAATATATATCACATAATTAACTGTATTTCAGAAATGGGTTTTTCACCGATTTTAAATAGCAAATTTAACAATGTCTGGCAAGAAAAAATGGCTGAAATAGCTGTTCATCTATTAACAAATAAACTATCAATGATAAAACCTCTCCCTTTTGTACCATAGCTGCATGCTGCAGTTCTTGCAGTGATAAACATTTGGTGTATTTTATATCGTGTAGTCTCTACACATTTCTCAGACACACTTTATTGTTTATCATTTATATGTTCTTTCAACCTACTGGTAATATTTATATTTGAAAGCAAAATAAATTATTTAGAACAGTAATCACTAATTCCCCTGCAATGAAACATACACCATGCCCGTAGCCAGTTCGTAAAATTTGGTGGGGCTATGGAATTTTTGGGAGGGGCTGAGGAGGCGAAGTCACGAGTCAGGGTGGGGAGTCTGAGGGTACTCCCCAAAATTTTTTTGAATATTTGGTGCTCTCTCCTCACATCTGCTGAGTGCATTCCTGGGCCTCAAATTGAAGTGCCTCAGGCAGGGTTTTATGGCTGAATTTTCTGAAACTTCCTTCTTCGACTCCTCCCGCCGATATCATCTTGAGGGTAGTAGAGAGTGTCTTTTGATTTACTCGGAGAAGTCGGGCAATACAGCTGTAGTATCAAATTTCAAGTGAACTATAGGCTATAGGTATTCTATTCATAGAATTACAGTATAGGCTGCATAATAGGCACCTACATTTTAGGCGCCCTTAGGCACCCTACATCAGGTGTAGGCAAATGCAAACATTTGAACCGGCGCCTTGTAGGCGAACAAATAAACCAGGGCCTCTTTTAAACCCGTAACCCGGGTATAAAAGGGCAGGTCCCAGGAAAATGGCAATAAATTATGCAGTCTCTGGTACCATCAAGAATGTGATGAGTGAGTACACATGTTCAGTGGCAGTAGACCAACATGCCTCACAGTAGTTATGTACAACACATGTATGGTATCAAGACAAGAGGATCAAGAGGTGATGATGACAGTTACGAGCCTACGGGATGCCTACCCATTAGAACACTCCTAAAAATCATTATTGTCGGCAAAATATTTGGGGGGCTAATTCAATTTGTGGGGGGAGAGGGGTGGGAAGCTTAGCCACCCTGTGGCTACGGGCCTGACATATACTCACAGTCATCAGAGCAGTTCATAAAGGACTGTCACATTTCTATTCTTTTGTAGGCAAAGGGGTATTCACAAGACACTAACATGTCCATGTACATAAACAAGCTTCTTCTTTCCATGAACATGCTCTATAAATTTTAAGTAAATTGAATAATAACTTAAGTCTCTCGGTCATCCTCTCATCCACATCATTTTTCATATTGATCAACTAATTGTGGATGCCGGATCAATGTGCCGACAGGATGTGGGCAAGAATATGCGATCACATTTCGATGTGGGCATTTGAAAATGAATGACTGAGAACAGAAATAAAAAATTTACCCTAAAATTTGAATAGCTTCCTCTACTGTTCTAGCTTCATCACCATCAACCATATAACGATTCAAGTTTTCTTCAATTGGTGGACCATCATCATCTTCATCATTGATATGTCGACGAGGATTGGTTTTATCTTTTTAAATACAAGAAAATATTTTAAGTTCATTGTTAAAAAATAATGTAAGGATTAAGTCTACGGTCGGTCGTTGCACATATTTTTGGACATTTAATTATGTTACATTTAAATAAATATTTCAAGATGAAACAGAATCACCAATTTTGCTCTTTATCTTCTAGTTTTAATTAAAGGATTCTAACTAGGATTAAATATTGTTTAATATCTCTTACTACTTGGTTTTTCAATATTAGCAGCTATTGCATGACGAGTAACTTTAGATGGAGCAGTGGGTTTCGCACTCTTTAATGAACTCATTTCTTCATCATGAAGTTGTTGAATCTCTTTTTTCTTTTCAAGCTGCTCTAATCTTTTTTTTTCTTTTTCATCCTTAAAAAAAAAAATCCATTTTGGGAATTTGAATTACATACATAAACAAGAGCATTGCTGACGCTGAAATATACATCCACATTCCTGCTTTGATTGATATGGTACTTTTTAAAATGAATGCAAAGTTCCAAGATGATCCATTCAGAATTGCAGCCTGTAGACGATAAATAGAAAAACTGGGCGTGGCTCTGCCCCTGGGGGTTGGATATGGAACAATATAAATACGTACCACCCTGTTATTGAAATGATTAATATGCTGAATTTGAACAAAATCTGTTAATTATTGCAACCTGTAGAGTATTTACCGATAAAAACTAGCAAAAAAGTGGGTGTAGTACCACACCCCTGGGGGTCGGGACATGCACCAAATTAAATAGTTCCTATCCTTACAGTATAAGGAATAAATATGCCAAGTTCCAAGATGATCCATTTAGAATTCCAGCCTATAGACAAAAAGCACAAAAATTGGATGTGGCTCTACCCCTGAGGGTTGGACATGGACCAATATATATAGGTGATCCATTTAGAATTCCAGCCAGTAGACAAAAAGCACAAAAACTGGGCGTGGCTCTGTCCCTGGGGGTTGGACATGGACCAATATATATATAGCTACAACCCTATGCTGGATCATTCCGAATCGGATCCAAGTCTGGTAATAATTGCAACCTGTATATCATTTACAGACAAAATATCAACAAAAAGTCAGAGTGTCACCACCGAAAGGGCTGGGGGTGGAGAAGGGGATCGTCGTGCACCAACATCCATAGCTGCCGTCCTTAGGGTATAGGGAATAAGTATACCAAGTTCCAAGATAATCCATTCAGAATTGTGGCCTTTGGGCACTAAAGGCAAAAATTGGATGTGGCTCTGTCCCTGGGGGTCAGGGCATTCACCAAAATCAATAGTTGACGCCCTTAGACTATAAGGAATACATATACTAACTTGATCCATTCAGAATTGCGTCCTGTAAACGATAAACACAAAATTTGGGCGTGGCTCTGCCCCTGGGGGTCGGGACATGCAGTTGTCTTTCTTAGGCTATATCCCAAGTTCAAAGATGATCCATTAAGAATCATGGCCTGTAGGCAACACACAGAGACACAAAGAAAATATGGTTGTGGCTTTGCCCCTGGGGGTTGGGCAATCACCAGAAAATAATAGGGGTCATCCTTAGGGTATGAGGAATAGGTATGCAAAGTTTCAAAAGGATCTGTTTAGGCGAAACACAAGACGTACAAACATTGGGCGTGGCTCTGTCCCAGGGGGTCGGGCATGCACCAAAAATAATAGAGGTCAGCCTTAGGGTATAAAAAAAGAGTATAAAATTTGTTTCAAGACGATCGGTCGGGCATGCACCAAAAACAATAGGGATCATCCTTAGGGTATAAGGAATAAGTATGTAAAGTATGTATGATCACTTAAAGCCATAATTTCATATTTTCTAAGAAAGTCAAAACATAATTATTTCTATGCCTTTTGCTCAATAGGTTGTCAACTCACTATTATACGATCATATGTATTATTCTCCCACTTAAAAACCTTTAACCCCGGAAATAATAACACAATTACCTCCCTTGTTGTCTATTCCCCCCCATGGAATCGCTATCTTCAAACATTTGAATTTGAAGTTGAAAATGATATTTTTGCCAATTTCTCAACTTGCAATAGTGAATTATAGGTGTCGGGAGAGCACCATGCAGGGGGTGATAACCCTTGGGTCAGGGATTTGGACCAAATTTTTTCTGTGAGATGGGTTAGTACCCAGATACATCCCCACAAAATATTAGATTGATTCAGTTGATACTGACCTGGAAAATTGGAAAAGTATTTTTTAATCGAAAAATAAGCCAAAAATAGGCAATTTTGGATCCAAATTTGAATGACCTGCTATTCGGACAATAATTGATTTGGAAAGACAAAATTTTGGGCATTAGTAGGACCACTCAGGTTCCTCCTTCACACTGAGTTTGAAGTTTCTACTGCTAATGATACCTTGGTACTAGCCGGATACCCAACTCTCTCTGAAAATTGAATTTAATGAAAACCAATGTTTAAGAGGCTATAACTCATTCTTTGCAGGGACTAGGACCAAAGTTGAATGTTACCCACAACTAACAACCTTCCTACTAACAAAATAAAAAATAAAAATGACCGGAACAGTCATAATAAAAACAAGAGAAATATATGAAAAACACCAAAAATTAGGATAAAATGTCCCGTCTATCAATACCCCAGATGAAGTATATGTATGGACATCTTTACAAATTTAATATATTCCATTTAGTCATTAGCAAGGATGATTTAGACATGAGAGGAACAAAGTAACATGAGATTTAAAGTCCACTGGACACAAACTAAGTCATTTTGGGACTAGCATAATATGGTGATGCATACTGTATCTATGGACATCATCACAAAGTTAATATATTTGTTAGTAAGGGTGATTTTGACTTAAGAGAGAGAAATGGGGTTTAAGGTCCACTCAACACAAACTAGGTCATTTTGGGACTAACATATGGTACAATTTTACTTCAGTAATACACTTGTGGGAAAAGAGAATATCCATGAGGTTGGACAAACAACACCACACCATGTCACCGGCATGCTGTCACACCACTTAACTCAATGACAGACCTTAGAATCTAAAGTCTATGTGTTAGACCAGGGACAAGTTTCATGAATGTCCAATGCAATTTAAACAGAACAAATCGTCTTCTATAAATATGATATAATGAAAGGTGAAATATGATACACGATTCAGTGTAAGCATATTTTAGCTCTTGGGTAAAAGACGTGTTTCGGAGGGATGTACATGTTCGCTCTTGTAACAGGTTTTAAGGACGAGGGGATTGTAGATGATCCAGTGACAGTAAGTCGTAGTCACACAATCAGCAAGACGACTATACAACACCTTTTCTACCAATGTTCCTTGTGCCAAATAGGTTATTTTGGTCAAACATATTTTAGGAATCAGACCAGCTTATTCGTATCTGTATTTAGGAGCCGATCATTGTATAGAAACATTTGGACGTTTTCATGGAGAGGCATTACAGATCGGGAGGCTATGATAATTCCATATTGAAATCCCTGAAGGAGAAGAGGTCAAAAACAGTACTACAAAATAAAACAGTACTCTGTGGTCCAAAAACCTTGAAGAAAGGTCAGAGAGAATTTACACTCGAACGCAGGAATCTAAGTAAGTGAGCACTTCTGCTCGAACGTAGGTATGTGTAGGAGTTTGGTACATGCGGTCAAAATTATCCTGGAGTGCCATAAATCCTGTTGTGATCTATGCCATGATTCAGAGATTTCAATACCAGACATTAAATGTCCCTACATGAACACTTCTGAATGTTTCTTCTTATGGTTCATCTTTACATGAGCAGGTGTTCAAATTAAAAGATATCAAGTTTATGATAGTCATGTCAGTCAAATTTATACGATGATCTGCTCATGAATACAAATCTTAATAACAGTGGTCTGATCCCTGCAAAATTACACACCACTTATGACTCTTCCCTATGGCTATCAAGCAAGCGTGAAAGTCAGATTTTGTCACAAAAATATTATGATTTTAAACAAAATGATCTATTTGACACGATTCACGTTGAAATTACGAAATTTTACAAGTAATGGTGATGATCAGTAGTCATTTGAAGATAATCGCTGGTCATTGCTGAAAAGGTGCTGCTTTGGTTAAATTGTGCTAATATAAAAGCTTGCTATGCCAGTCCTTACATTTATGCACTTCCATGCTACTAACTACTGAATACAGATGAGAATAATCATTGCCTGATCCTGCAAAATTATACACCAGTTAAGCCCCTTTCCTACGATGACTGCGAACGTCTGATTTTGTCACAAAAACTTCATGATTTTAAACCAAGATAGTATATTTGGCACAAGGAACGTTCAAGTAACAAAAAAATAGTACTAATGTTCATAATCAACGGTCATTTGAACTTTTAAAAATAGTAGTCAGTCATCAGTGAAAAGGCGAATTTCGTGGAAAATACTGTTTTTACACATTTACAGAATATTACAGTACTGTAGTGGGTTGCGTTCCGGTCAGTTTTTTTCTTTTGACATTTACTTTGAGAAATGCCCTTCACAACCACACCAAACAATTCTATGTCAGACCTGCAAAGAAGCAGCTACATGCGTTTTAGGATAGCATAGTTTTAAACATATGTAAAATGACCACTTTATGATCACTCACAGAAAATTCCACACGATTCATTCATTCCCAAACGACTGCAGGATTTTAAGACGACTACTAGGCCTATTATACCTGACCAATATCAAAAATTTAGAGACACAACATTTCGGGTAGGAGCGTTTTGAAATTAGGGTAACAAATTGGTCGAAATATGTCAATTTTTGCCCCAAAACAACAATTTCCAGTTATACCGGAAGTTGTCCGTTCAAAATTTTTTCACTTCATCATGTGACTTCTGTCGCCCAGGGGTCCCCATAGACCAAGTATGGTTGAAATTTGCTGACCCCCCGGTTTATCGTTTTTTTCAATTTCTGCATGGTGCTCCCGTGGACACACTCTTAATAAGATTATTCTTTAACAAGGTAGGACTGTTTATAGATACCATCTATTTTAAGGCATTATTTTAATAAATTTTAAAAATGTAACTTAAAAATATGAAATTGCAACTTGTGGCTTGTAGGTGATGCACAGACACACACTGGACATATAATGAGCTTATAATATGTGGCATATATACTCTTCAAAAAAAATTGGGGATATTCAGAAACAATACAAAACTGCGGAAATGCACTGCTGTTTTTAATAGAGGTAACCAGTGTATGTTAATAACAGGCCAATTGCCTACACATGAACATAAACAGTTCATATGGGCAGCTTATCTGAAGGCCCCATTTCACTCGCAAAGAGATACACCGTCAAAAGTGAAAATGAACGTTTTTGATTTTTGTCTTAATAATGAGTAATTGCTCCACCAGTCCCCAGACATTCAGCAATTCGATGTGGCATGCTCCTAATCAACCGTCCAATCACGATTTGGGGAAATCTGACCCACTCCTCTTGCAGTGCCACGGCCAATTCTTGCAGTGTTGTCGGTTGACGTTGACGAAAACGTCTCCCAATCAAATTAAACGTAACACACTAAAGCAAAGATATGCTAAACAGTAAATCATATGCAAGAACCAACAGGAAAGTAAACATGTATAGATAAACCAGCATGTTGCAGTTTTCATCAACCCTTTCTTGAAGTGTCAAATTTGACAATGAACCCCTCCCACGTGTATGGCGCTATTGCATGGCGTATGTGCAGCTCAGTGGTTCTGTTGGGGCGATAAGTTCTTCATCTGCGAACATACTCTCAAAGCATGTCAAGTGTCCATGGCTATTTATCATATCGCAACCTGCATAGGTATTTGCATTTCAATATCCCCTACTTTTTTTGAAGAGTATATATATATTAACTTGAAAAGTTGTTAAAGCTAAATGTCAAATCCTGGAATCCATTTGTGAGTAAAGTAGAAGACAACCCTTTCTATTAAAATATTACTCTATAAGCCACTGACTTGTGTTGTATGTAGTAGTTATTAGCACCCTTTCCGAGGTGTATCGGTGAATATCAGGACAGTTTTGGTCGAGGGGCCCAGCCGAGGAGGCGGCTCCTCGACCAAAACTGTCCTGATATTCACCGATACACCGAGGAAAGGTGCTAATAAGTTACTTACATCACATTTCTATTGTGAAGCAAAATGTGAAAAATAGTATTTATTATCGAGTCGTTTCAACCGAAAAGTGACAAATACTTTCTGTTCTTTCATTATTTATCCCTTTCTGAGCCTCTCGTTACATTTCATGGTAGAATGATTTCGCAGTTGAGAGACGACCTGAGTAGTATTCACGCGTGCGTCTTGCTATAATACTCTGAGCGTAAAACAATCACGTGTTTGTTTAGACCACATCGTCAAAACAATGTCTATGGCGTAGAGGACTGCGATATTATTAAATGTAGTGTAAAGGAAATGCGAAACGTGGGTCATTCCTGGTGAAAGTATGCATCGGCGGATGGTTCTTCCGTTGAAATTTATTTGTAATAAAGTTTATGATTTTCTAGGCGTTTTTTTTTTCATCCTGCTTATTTTCAATGCCTGTGAAGTGTCCAGCAAGAGAACTGCGCCTTCTATCATCACAATTAGTTAAAATAATTATTCAATATTCTAATTTATATATTTTGCATATTAATATAAATCAAACCAAATTATGAAATAGATGCCAATTGGTATGTATAATAATTGATTTTTGTAATATGTTGTTATGTTAATTTAATGTCATTGTATATGTTTTTGAACTGCCATGTAGTTCCCCCCATTTTGTTTTGTTACTATGATTTTGACTAGTTGTTTCATGTACATTGGTTAGAGCCTCGTTATCAATTGCGATCAGGGTCGGACTAACGATCAGGGTCGGACTAAATGTCCGCTACTTATTGCTTGATAGATATCTAAAAGGTATAAAAGTATCCGTGTATCAGAAATGATCAGTACTCTTTCTGTACATTTCTGAGTGTATCAGAAATGATCAGTACTCTTTCTGTACATTTCTGATACACGGATACTTTTAAGCATGTATTGCAATTAAACAGGACAGTTTTATCAAAGGTTGCCAGTGGCAACGAGTAGAAGTGGGATGTAATTGTTGTTTTTAACCTTACTCATTAGGCCTACTTGATAGCGTACTGTATATTATGGTGCCATGTTGCCTCAACATTTTTATTTCAACACACGAAATTTGTGTGGTTTAACTGTATCATCATATGGTATCAAATATCAGTGCATGTTTTGGATTGTTTACAGGTAGAGATATTGTCCTTACATCGTTAAATGATTATCCTAAACTTCCATCAGGTATTCAATAGTGACCCTCTTTTATGAATGACACTGGAAATGGGTTTATAAGTCTGTTTCCTATTCAAATTATATAGCAGTTATGCTCAGTCCAGTTGGTGTAGAAAAGTAGGACATTAAAACCCAATTCATTTTGGAAATGAAATGAAATGAAATGGGGTTTAACGTCCTACTGTTCTGCTTCTATACTGGGCTAATGAAGACGGGCATACGCCATACAGTGTGCTATGAGGGAAATTTTGCCCGGGCAGCGGCACTATCGCCTACTCTTTATATCGAATTCCAACTGCCAAGGGATCTTTTACGTGCATTCCAATGTATACATGGGACCTCGGTTTTTTGTCTCATCCGAACGACTAGACAGCTGTCCTTGTCAGGCCCTCCGTTCTGCACCACTGACAAGGGGAAACCACGTCGGAAAATCCAGATGAACTTTCTTGGCCAATGCAGGGATCGAACACCCGACCTCCAGGCTAGCGAGCCAGCGTCTTAACCACCCAGCCACCGTGGCTTCCATTTCATTTCGGACATACATGTATGATTTTGTTCATTTTTTTAAATGTGTTATATTGTGTTTTTAAATGCTGTCTCTACATAACTGTAAGCTTATTTGTTAAAAATTAAAAACCTTTCTCTGTAGTTTTCTATTAACATTTTTATCATCATCTTTCCATAGCTCATCCTCGGCTGCTGCTGCTTTTTTTATTTTTTCTTCTTCTTTCTGAGCACTTTTTCTAGCTCGTGCCTCTGCAGCCTTACTGTTGATGCCTGCAAACTTTTTGGGCATGGTATGCGTTTCTCACACTGAAAAAATCAAATTTCGTAAACAAAATATATAGATATATAGGCCTCCTGATCAGGTCCAAATTTTGGAGGGCTATCAATCTTTGCAAATTTTAAAGAATAAGCTCAACAATCTTTGCAAATTTTAAAAAATAAGCTCAACTCCATCTACAACAACCCCTTGGTTTCTAGCAAACTGAATCTGGTCACAAATTAATAGTCCGCAAGAAGAGAACAGGAAGACAGTGGCGAATATTGAAAACTGTACAGCCTGTAGAAAGTGCACTAAGCAAAAAGGACAGACTGACAGCATAATTATGCAAATATTAACGCTGACAGTCATCATTTTCTAATATACTATACTATTATTCTATAAGCCATTGGTTTGTTTAGGTATCCCGTGAACAAAATATTGTTTAAATAAAAAATATATATAAATACTATTATTATTAGTATTTTGATCCACAGTGCCAGTGGCTTATGGTGCTGGCTCACTATCCAGGAGGTCCCAGGTCAGGGTTGGACGATAAAGTTTGTCCATTGTCGGAGGTGAAAGACCTAGAAAGGAAACTAAGGTCTCACACATGTAAATACACACTAGCAGCACTTAAAGAATAGGCCTCTACAGTCGTTTATTTGAATTATTTTATTTAAAGTCCGATTTCACTTATCACAGCCATCAAAGATACCCTGACAACTGAAAATGGAAATAAGAGTAAACCGTTGCTGCGCTGCCTAGGTAAAATTCCTCTCATAGCACACTGCATGAAATATGCCCGTCTTGTTTAGACTTTATCCGGGATAGTTTACAAAATTAAGAAGTTGTAAATTAAAATATAATAATCCCGATCATGCATTTCAAAACAAAGGAAGCCAGCAGGTCTGTCTGAACTTACTTTTATAGCCTAGTCTGGAATATACCTAAAGCCTATAAAATAAATATTTGTTAACCAACAAATTATCTCATTGTGAGTGCAGATTACCTTTTTATTTAGAAGCTTTTATATTTTTAACTTCAACATTGTATTTTCACAACATCGAGACATTTATTTGTTTTTGTGGAAATGTATTTCGGGTTTGCGGATCGGATTCGAACTACGAAACAGTTGCAAATTTTACTTCGTTGTGAATTACGCGGGTGAACCGGATAGTCAATATTTCCAATGTGTATCTCCGTGGATAATTTAATGCTTTATGTCAAAGATAAAAAGAATCACAATTTGAGGTCCTCAAACCTAAGAAAGAAGGCCAATATCTTTTTTTTTTGGCAATTGCAAATATTGATGTAGAAAATAACAATTGACAAAAATTTATTTAAAGAAGCTAAATCACTAATATTTGGTACCTAAGAAATAGACACAAATGGGTCGCAACGCATATTATAATGTAATATAAATGTATACATACTGATTTACGTTCAATTGTTTCGGTTTTTACTCTAATTATTCAAATCAGTTATGTTCGGCGAAATACGCCAGAAGTCTCAATCGAATGGCAATAGCATCTGGTTATTCCAGTCTACATCGAGAGTATTTATAGTGCATGCTCTCCAGATAAGATTATGGCGTCACCGTTTGACATGACTTTTTGAATATTCTAGCTTCGTTCTTCGAGTCCCTTGTTACAAATGTCTTAAATACTGGATATCAGTTAAAGTAGCTAAGTCTCTAACTCCAAAATCTTCAACATTGAAAACACGATTTATTTGTCAAATTAAATCAACATTCATGTTGTGATCTTACCGGAAAAAGATGGGCTTTTGATATCCAATATTTAAGACAAAATAAACATTTTACCATTGGTACACGAATCGTGTACCATAATGCGCTTCAGCCCCAGTTGTATCAAGAGACTCGAGGGACGAGGCTAGACACATTGCACCAAATCAAACGGCGTATGTAGACTGGAATAACCAGACGCTAGAAATTTGCACTCGCTTGAGACTGCTGGCTTATTTCGCCGAACATAACTGATTTGAAATTGGAGTAAAAACGGAAACCATTGAATGTAAATCAGTTTATATACATTCATATTCCAGTATTATATGCGTTGCGACCCACTTTTGTCAATTTCTAGGACCCAAATGTTAGCGATTTAGCTCCTTTAAGCCCATATTTTTCCGGTAAGATCACAACATCAATGTTGATTTAAATTGACAAATAATTTATGTTTTCAATGTCAAAGACTTTGGATGATATTAAGTTAGTGACTTAGCTACTTTAACACAAGCTCATATAGATTGTTCATATCTGAAAGTCCAATAATATGTGCCACCTAAATGTAAAGCCTAGGTGTTGTCTTCTAAGCACTTTAAAGTATTTTTATTGTAAAAAAAAAAAAGAAAATAAAGGAGCTGTGGTAGCTCAATGAGTAAGGCACCACAGGCTCACTATAACCAGGCAAAATATGGAGTCATGATGTCTCAGTCTAAGTTCCTATAATCATTGGCATGCACATAAGACGAATAGTGACAGATGGAATTTGAGTAGGCCGAAATGCTGCTGTCTGGGCAAAATTTCCCTGTCCATTTTCATTATCAGCCCAGTCGGCACAGAAAAGTAAAAGTAGGACATAACATTAAACCCCAAAATATTTAACTGATGCATCCTTTCCTCAGCTCAGGGTTAAAATCCCACTGCACATTTTAACTCTTAGCCATTGAAAATACTGCAATCTTAAAATATTTTAGTCTAATTAATTAAGACTTCGTGATTTAGAACCCTTAAGTGACTTTTACCCGATACCACCAATCCATACAACCGTCAGATTCAACGGTCACATCAAACAAACTCATCTGAGAAATGGTCAGAAGGATAGCTTATTGTATGGATTGGATCAGTTCTATTACCATCGGACCAACTGATGCAATTATAGCAAATAAAATCACATTATATTAGACAGTGTATGGTGTACGACGCCATATCTGACTTGGCAACCTGAATTCCTGATTAAAGATGTTTTCTTCTGTCGCTTTGAGTACTTTGACGTCCTCTAAAATGGATTCTAAACCTATCCGCGACTGAATTAGATTATCTAATAACTCTGTATACATCTGTATTATGAAGCATGGACTTTGTGGAACCCGCAGCATGAAAACTATAAGAAGACAGGGATGAGAAGTGTCGCCTTATTTAGTTACTAAGAAGAAACAAAATGTTGCCATACAATGAATAGAACCATTATTCCATGTAAACAGTTGTCCAATATGTTGCATCCGACCGTTGTATGGATTGGTTAAATATATTGTGTAAACGCCGCTTTAGTCCAATCACTACCACAGCTAGCAGGAGGTGTGGTGCATTGAACACAAGGCATCAGTTCAAGTTCGAGGTGTTCACATAGCCAACATGTTTATTATTTTGCTAAAGAACTATTAGCAAGTGCTGCTGGCCCGCACTATATTATATACAAGCAAAACAATAACCTGTCCGCATTTCTAAATCAATCCGTCACAAATGAAATCAAACATGGAGGACCGAAATAAGGAAAAAGGAGAAGCCTCCCATCAAGTGAATTTAAACGTTGAAAACATTGATTTAAACAAAAGCGACACTGTGGCACCAAACAGTCCGCCAATACGTGAAATAACTCAGACTGATCACTTAAATAAAAAGCTGCTGAATTCGTTTTTAGAACGATTAAATACTCAATCAAATACCATACCCTTACCAAACCAAGACCAAGATTTCACGTCAGCTGATAGTAATAGTACTAGCAACGATTTTTCTGATCATGAAAGCAGTTAGACTAAAACTATTTATATAAATTATTGTTAATAATAATCCAACACCAGATTATATTTTATGACATTATTATTAATTCAGACTATAAAGATTATATTACAATGTCAATAAGTGACGCGTGATCAGTGGCCGTGACTTTGACCGTCCTTGGGAATAAATTGTTCTGAAAATCGTTTATTTTTTACCGGTTAATCAGTAAACCACTGGCGTGTGATTCATTTTTAACTAACAGGAAATTGAAAGGGAATATACATTCCATTATCATATATAGATTTGATATATCTAGGCCTAACTTCTAAGACAATATGAATTCAGATTTGAATGAATGTTGCACAATCATTGGAATAAGTGGGTAAGTTACTATTAAACATGCATTATGCAAGAGCAAAATCTGCTTAATACAAGTCTTTCTTTAGGCCTGAAATGTTATCTAAATTGTCAATTAGACATTAATTAACTTATCCAGACCATAATAAACTCTTGATGTCAAGGCTAGCCTTCGATGTTGGCTGGATTAGATTCCTATATGCCGCTAACGGCTATTGATAATTAAATCAGAAAATGTGGATAATCGAGACTATGCTGTTTATATTAATGGTTTTAGTAATGATGACCGAGACTATGCAAAAATTTCACCCGCTTCTTTCTCGGCTCATAGTGGATCAATTTGACTGAAATTTTCAGCAAATTACCTTTACACTATCTAGTTTTTAACTATTATAGCGAGAACTGCCATCTCTTTATCTTATCTCCCATAATGTATCTTTAATATTAATTAATAACAATAATATAGTAGGCTTTTAATAGTATATCATTAAGGTACATTATAGGTTACTTGTGTGTTTATTTAAAGAAGACATAGTACTTAAACAATCAGGGGTTCATTCCCATATCGCCGACTCACCGAGTTTTAGAGGAAAAATTTTGGTTGACGTTATGGGAATGAGTGGACAAGAACAATAGACCCAAGCTGAAGGATAAACCTCATTAAGCAGATAATTTTGGGAGCATTTATTTTTTTTTTAAATTTATAATACATAACATAACACAATTTTAAATTTTTGCACGCAGTCCAACATAGTCCAAAAATTCTAATAAATTCAGTCTTCCTTGTTCATATCTATAACATCGTTATGCACTCTAAGGAGTGCGGTTTCAGTGCTATGCCCCTCTCGATAAGCAGACTGGAATTTACTAAGCAGTGAGTTTCGAGTGAGATAATCTATTATTTGAGATAAAATGATCTTTTCAAGCAATTTTGCTAAAAATGAAATATTTGACACTGGTCTATAACTTTTGAGTGCATTTACGGTCAAGACTTCTTTTTTTTTTAATCAGAGGTCTTACAGTGGCCTCCTTACAACCATCCGGAAAAATACCAGAGGAGAGCACATCATTTATAATAATCGTCAAAGCTGGTGCTATTTCATCCAGACACTCTTTTAGTAGTTTTGTAGGAATTGGGTCCAGAACACATGACTTACACTTCATTCGACGCACCACTGATATTACATCATCAACATTCAATGGCTCAAAAGCAGAGAAATTACACTGGGGTGGGACATTAATGTCAGTGTAAGGGGGGGAGTCAACAAACTTTTCACAAATTTTAATAATTGTTTCGGCAAAAAAGTCAATAAAGGTCTGTGGTAAAAATCAGTTTCAGTGAACTATATTAATAATGACTGGTTCCTGCCTCATTAACGCTTTTAATGCGTTTTAATCCAATCAAAGGGTGCCTCGGTCGACTTTCCAAAACTCGGTGAGTCGGCGATATGGGAAGACCCCCAATCAGGATCTTCTTCAGTTTGATTTCACAATAAATCAAGATTAAATTTATTTAAATAGAATTAGAGATATGGTTTCTGCTTTTAGTTTTATATTCCCTTACAGTATTTCAAAATTTCAAGAGGGGATGATTTATATTAAAGAGATCTGTCAACAAGGCATTGTCTTAAAGACGACATTAACAAAATATTTGTCAACTCCACAACACAATTTGAAATTAACTTGTTAAGGCGACTAACCTACCTAAGAGAGGATTGATTATCTGTCTTGTCTTGTATTGCATCAGAAAAATGAATATGACATGACAGGTTTTAAAGTTGCAATTTATTTGCTGTTAAGTTATAAAGCTAATAAAAAATTTGATAATAACTAGTAGTAAATGTATAATGAGTTCAACCTTTGAATTAAATAAAATATATTAAAATTTGAATTGGGTTAATTTGATTTTGATGTCTTATCTTAGGGATGGGACAAGCTACATGTATAGACATGTTGACAATTAAATATGGTTTGTTTACCATAAAAGAAAGATTGTCAACATACAAAATGCCCTTTTCTTTCTTGTCCAACTCCTAGATCAAAAAGTCCAACCTCATGGGTTTTCTCCGGGTCCTCCGGTTTCCTCCCACTGCTTAAGACCCCTACGCGCAAGCGAATTATGGAAATAAAATTGAACCATATGTTAGTTTCGAAATGACCTAGTTTGTGTCGAGTGGACGTTAAACCCCATCTCTCTCTCTCTCTCGAAGATCAAAAAGGGCGTAGTGACAAATTTTTGAATCAAATTTAACATCATACAAGTCTTCAACTTTTTTCTAATGGATGTGTACATGTATGTGTTCACATCAATAAGTCATTAATTATTGGGATATTTTATAGTGATTGTATCCATATTCATAGGCTCAGACTCGCAGTTTACAGAGTCCTATACAAGCATTTTGAAACAATGAAAAGCAGACAATTGAGTTGACTCAAGCAAGAATTAAACCTAAATGCCTCGGTATACTGCTGAAACTACAGAAAAAGTGGTTTTGAACATCAAATGGGGATATCACCTCTCACATGACCCCCCTTCAGCGCTAGCATTTTGCTGAGTTGCTTTAGGCGGCTATTGATCAGACCCTCCACCCCCCTTCACACTTCGCATTATCTGTATCTGCCGTTGGAAAATGCTATATCATTCTCCAAATTAGCATTTAGGCCATACCTGCACTATCACAATACAATGCACTGTTGTGAAATTATATTTTTTTTTTTTTTTTTTTTTCAGGTGTACTAACAGTGGTAAAACCTCTTTGACCCAGAAATTGCTTACAAAATTTTCAGGATCTAAACATGTCTGTCAAGACACCTATTTTCTGGTTTGTTTTTATTATTGTATGAATTTCGTTGCAAACCATCATTTGGATCAAATTTATATTAACAAATGGGTGAAAAGAGTGTTGAGAAAGACTTTCAAATATAAATCAACTTGACAAGTAATTTTTATTTCCTGGTGAAGTAAAAGATAAAATTATATGCTGTGTAACTGTAAACATTTTTGTCTTAATTTTTGAGAAAATTTATTATAAATTCGTTGTCATTCCAAATTATTTGTAGTTTTAATTTGTATGGTCGGTGAAATATGCAATTTTCATTTCTGAACAATAAGACACCATTGTCTAGGATAAAAAAACATGGAAAATGTGACAGAAGAGCATTGTTTCTGAATTTTAAAAATAAATGTTTTTTTTGCTTACATTTTAAAGAACAACATGTGGAAATCTACACCACCAGCCCCACGGACCTCAATCTGATTAAAACACAGATCCTATTATGTTTCGTTTTTATAGTTCAAAATTTCGTTTTAAATGTCTTTACTACGCTAGGATCTGATTCTGGAAGAGTTGTTATATAACCCGCATTCTGGATGAAGTGAGGGATGTTCACAAGGATCAATAATGTGAAACAAGGGCCATAACTCTAGACGTAATAAACGGAAATTGCTGAAATTCAAAAGGCTTCTCTGTTTCACTAATCTAAATAATGCATATAAATTTCACAAAGATCGAATGATAACTTTTGGTGTTGGAGCGTTCACAAGGTTCAATAAAGTGAAACAAGGGCCATAACTCTAGACGTAATAAACAGAAATTGCTGAAATTCAATAGGCTTCTTCGTTTCACTAATTTAAATACTGCATGTAAATTTCAGAAAGATCGGATGATAACTTTTGGAGTTAGAGCGTTCACAAGGTTCAATAAAGTGAAACAAGGGCCATAACTCTAGACGTAATAAACGGAAATTGCTGAAATTTAATAGGCTTCTTCGTTTCACTAATTTAAATAATGCATGTAAATTTCAGAAAGATCGGATGATAACTTTTGACATTAGAGCGTTCACAAGGTTCAATAAAGTGAAACAAGGGCCATAACTCTAGACATAATAAACGGAAATTGCTGAAATTCAATAGGCTTTTTCGTTTCACTAACTTTTGGAGTTAGAGCACTCACAAGGTTCAATAAAGTGAAACAAGGGCCATAACTCTAGATGTAATAAACAGAAATTGTTGAAATTCAATAGGCTTCTTCATTTCACTAACTTAAATATTGCATATTAATTTCACAAAGATCGTATGTTAACTTTTGGCATTGGAGCATTCACAAGGTTCAACAAAGTGAAACAAGGGCCATAACTCTAGACGTAATAAACGGAAATTATTGAAATTAAATAGGCTTCTTCATCTCACTAATGAAAACATTAGGATAATTAGGATGGTGTATGTATTACACGAAAAACTGGTGCGCTTCCTTATGGCAGCATATGTTGGGACTCTTTAAAAAGAGTTCAGGGGTAAAGGGAGGTAATCAGGCTTTACCTGTATCCTGGAGACCGGGATAGTAATTGTGTCGCGCTTTGAGCATAAACTTAGTTTGTGGATATAGCGCGTTATAAATATGCACATTAAAACAACATATATCAATTTTAAAACAATTGGATGATATCTTTTGGTGTTAGAGCGTTCACAAGAAATTGTGGACGATGGACAGACAGACGGACGGACGGGGGGCGGCAATATACGTCCACATTTGAATGTGGGCGTATAAAAACTAAAACAAGGGCTGTAACTCTGGAAGTAATCTACAGAAATTGTTGAAATTCGACAGACTTTTTCGTTTTACTAATTCAAATAATACATATCAATTTCATACAGATCGGATGATAACTTTTGTCGTTCGAACGTTCACAAGGTTCAACAAAGTAAAACAAGGGTCATAACTCTAGAAGTAATTGCTGACATTCAATAGGCTTCTTCATTTCACTAATTTAAATGATGCATATGGATTTTATACAGATTGGGTGATAACTTTTGTCGTTCAAGCGTTCACAAGATTCAACAATGTGAAACAAGGGCCATAACTCTAGATGTAATTAACGGAAATTTGCTGAAACTCAATAGGCTTGTTCGTTTTACTAATTTAAACGATACCTATAAATTTCATACAGATCGGATAATAACTTTTGTCGTTAAAGCATTCACAAGGTACAACAAAGTGAAAAGATAGGTTGCCAGGCAACGAAACATACGCCCACAGCAGCTAACTCGTTCGGGCAGTCAACATATTTTTACTTTTTTCGGTAATGAAACATTTATAATACATTAAAATCTGATTAGGAGTAACAACTCATTAAGTAATTATCAGAAAACCATTAGAATTTGTTTGGTTTTTATAAAGTTTTGCCCCATGCTAACGTTTAGTATAGGAAACTTTTAACATCATGGATTTAGCTGTTCAAGTCATAAAAATTCATTGAAAATCAATATACTTGTTTGTCTCAAGAACTTACACTCTGTGTATGAATCTGAAGTTAATCGGATGATAACTTTAGCTTCTAGAGGGTCACAAGGTTTTTAAAAGTGATCAAGGGCCATAACTTTGGCAGTAATTATCGGAAATCGTTTTAAATCAATATGATTCTTCGTCTCATGACCTCAAACACTCTGTATCAATTTAAAGTCAATCGGATATTAACTTTAGCCTCTAGAGCATTTACAAGATTTTTTGAAGTGATCATAACTCGGGCAATAATTATCAAAAATCGCTGAAAATGAATAAACTTCTTCGTCTCATGATCTTAAACACTGTGTATAAATTTAAACTCAATCGGATATTAACTTTAGCCTCTAGAGCGTCCACAAGATGTTTCAAAGTGATCAAGGGCCATAACTCTGGAAGTAATTATCGGAAATCGCTGAAAATCAATAGGCTTCTTCGTCTAATGACCTTAAACCCTATGTATAAATTTAAAGTCAATCGGATATTAACTTTAGCCTCTAGAGCATTTACAAGATATTTTGAAGTGATCAAGGGCCATAACTCTGGCAGTAATTATCGAAAATCACTGAAAATGAATAAACTTCTTCGTCTCATGACCTTAAACACTGTGTATAAATTTAAACTCAATCGGATATTAACTTTAGCCTCTAGAGCGTCCACAAGATTTTTCAAAGTGATCAAGGGCCATAACTCTGGCAGTAATTATCGGAAATCACTGAAAATCCATAGGCTTCTTCGTCTCATGACCTTAAACACTGTGTATAAATTTAGAGTCAATCGGATATTAACTCTGACCTCTAGAGCGTCCACAAGATTTTTTGAAGCGATCAAGGGCCATAACTCTGGCAGTAATTATCGGAAATCGCTGAAAATCAATAGGCTTCTTCGTCTCATGACCTTAAACACTGTGTATAAATTTAAAGTCAATCGGATATTAACTTTAGCCTCTAGACCGGACCGACGGACGGGGGTGACGACAATATACAACCACATTTCAATGTATAAAAAGGTCCATTACTCACGGTGTAATTAACGGAAATTGTTGAAATTCAATAGGCATCTTCGTTGCACTAATTTAAATGATGCATATCAATTTCAAACAGATCGGATGTTAACTGTTGTCATTAGAGCGTTCAAAAGATTCAACAAAGTGAAACAAGGGCCATAACTCCAGACGAAATTAACGGAAATTGCTGAAATTCAATAGGCTTCTTCATCTCACTAATGCAAACAACATATATCAATTTCAAAACAATCAGATGATAAATGTAGTCTGTAGAGTGTTCACAAGAAGTTGTGGACGACAGACGGACGGACGGGGGCGACGGCAATATACGACCACAATTCCATGTGGGCGTATAAAAATTGGTGTAAAAATAATTGACTATACTTCTACATCGGAATGTTCGAATTAGGTTGTATATAAATTTTTATCACTGGAACACAATGTTAAAATTTCCATCACACTTGAAAGATTTGATCAGATGCTGTGCAAAATGACTAATAATTAAAGATACATTAGTTAAGAGTTTAATTAAGAGTTGGCCATTCTTGCTATAATAATTCAAAAATAGATGATAGAAAAGAAAATATTGAAAATTTCAGTCAAATTACTTTATTTTGAATGGAGTTGTCACTGTTGGAAGTTTGGACTAGAAATAGGCATCAACTGTGTCTGCACCGTCTATGAGAATTTCCGATCATTTGATTGACAGACAATAACTCCACCCATATATTCTCAATTATCAAGTAACATTCTCAATGGCAATGGTACTCTCGCTTGGCAGGCCTTTCATCACCAGTTTCCGGTAGTGACGTCCGCGACTAACGGTAAACTTTAGCTTGGTCAGCCGTTTATTGGTTTAATTTTAAATGGACGACTGTTTAAATCCAAGCTGCATCCAAGCCATCCGAGCGTCTACAAGGTTCATTTTGAGCTTGTCATGTAAATAAAGGTCTAATTAATAATTTCTTTAACATCTGAATCCTAAATAAAGACTTACAATATAGGGAGATTTAGTTCTTGCATAATGTATGTTTAACATAGATAAGTGCTTGGATTCTCCATAATATTTATAATTAGACCTGTGAGTTAAAGGTTTTTTTGACTATGCATAATAATACGAAATAAATAACATTTATTTTCTTGGTGAAAGAAATAATGCATTACTCTGTAATTTGCTGTGTAATCTTTTTTGTATTAAACATAATTATTCTCTATATTTATTTTAGGAACCTGGTGATGAAAGGTTAGAGTATGTAGAGGAGGTCAATCATAATAACTGGGAAAGTATGTCATACACTCAAAATATTATAAATATTATAGAAATTATAATCATGGGAATATTATTGGAGACCAAGTTTCTCAATTTAACATTTGACACTTTTCTGTATCAGATTGATATAGTTCCATGCAAAGAAAAAAAAAATGTATAAAAATTGAAATTGATTTACTCTTGTTGCACATTTCCTTAAATGTTTTCCTCACCACAGAATTGAGTGCCTTGGATATGGTTAAAATGGTAAAAGAGATTAAAGAATGGATAAAAGACAGTGAGAGTAATGATAATACATCTACTATATTATTTGTTGAAGGTTTTACAATATTTAACTATAGGTAATATTACTGTTTGTTATAGATATTTCTGTAAATGTCTTCATCATACTGCTTCTAGTTCTAAATTATGTAATTTACAGGGCAAATTAAGAAAGAAGACTGTGTTCTTGGTACCCTCTTGTTATACTTCCATAATATGTGATGCCCAGCTGTCTGCTTCACAATAAGGGAGCCGTGTTAGCCCAGTGAGTAAGACATTGGCTCACTAACCTGGAGGTCCCATATAGTTGTTCGGATGGTATGAAAAATTGAGGTCCCGTTTACACAAAATTTCCCTCCATGGCATGTGGCATGGCCTGTGCCCGTCTTCATTAGCCCATCCGGTGCAGAAAAGTAACCACATTTCCTTTCATTGCTTCATAAAAAGTTATGAATGAAGTGTGGAAAAAACGTGTTTGACAGTAGTACATGCTCAATGTATATTGTCGTCGCCCCTGTCCGTCCGTCCGTCCACAATTTGTTTGTGGACTCTCTACAGGTCACAATTCTTGTCCGATTTTTACGAAACTTGAATAATAGGTTTATCCCCAAAAGATCTCGGCTGCTTTCGATATTGGCATGTATCGGATCGAAACTTCATGGATTATGGCCCCTGTTTGTACGAAAAATTACGTTTTTAGCTTGTGGACCCTATAGAGGTCACAATTTTTATACGCCCACATTTTCATGTGGACATATTATGCCGTCGCCCCTGTCCGTCCGGACATCCGTCCGTCCATCCACAATTATTGGTGGACTCTCTACAGGTCACAATTTTTATCCGATTTTGTTGAAACTTGAAATGTAAGTTTATAACCCAAAGATCTCGGTTCCTTTCGATATTCGTGCATATCAGACCGTAACTTCCTGAATTATGACCCCTGATTGTACGAAACATCACGTTTTTAGCTTGTGGACCCTATAGAAGTCATAATTTTTACCCGATTTAAAAAAACGTATTATTATATCACCGTTACACCCTAGGGACAACTAAATTCGAATTTCGTGAAAATCGGCCCAAAATTGACAGACAAAATGGCCGCCGTTCGTTCTCAAGTAGCGTAAGAAAATGGTATATCAAGGTTGTGGACCCTATAGAGGTCACAAATTTTATCCGATTTTGTTGAAACTTGAAATGTAAGTCTATAACCCAAAGATCTCGGTTCCTTTCGATATTCGCGCATATCGGACCGTAATTTCCTGAATTATGGCCCCTGATTGTACGAAAAATCGCGTTACTAGCTTGTGAACCCTATAGAGGTCATAATTTTTATCCGATTTAAAAAAACGTATTATTATATCACCGTTACACCCTAAGGACGACTGAGTTCGAATTTCATGAAAATCGGCCCAAAATTGACAGACCAAATGGCCGCCGTTCATTCTCAAATAGCGTAAAAATATGGTATATCAAGGTTGTGGACCCTATAGAGGTCACAATTTTTATCCGATTTTGTTGAAACTTGAAATATAAGTTTATAACCCAAAGATCTCGGTTCCTTTCAATATTTGCCCATATCGGACCGTAACTTCCTGAATTATGGCCCCTGATTGTACGAAAAATCGCGTTTTTAGCTTGTGGACCCTATAGAGGTCATAATTTTTATCCGATTTAAAAAAACGTATTATTGTATCACCGTTACACCCTAAGGACAACTGAATTCGAACTTCGTGAAAATCGGCCCAAAATTGACAGACAAAATGGCTGCCGTTCGTTCTCAAATAGCGTAAACATATGGTTGTGGACCCTATAGAGGTCACAGTTTTGATCTGATTTTGATGAAACTTGAAATACATATTTATAACCTAAAGATCTTGGTTCCTTTCGATATACGCACATTTTGGATCATAACTTCCTGAATTATGGCCCTTGATTGTACGAAAAGTCGCGTTTTTAGGATATGATCCCTCTAGATGTCACAATTTTTATCCGATTTTAAAAAACGTTTGAATATATCCCTGTCAAACCCTTAAGATGGTTGAGTCCGAATTTCATACAAATCGGACCAAAATTGCCGGACAAAATGGCTGCCCCTCGTACGCAAATATTGTAAATATATTGTATATCAAGGTTTTGGACCCTCTAGAGAGTGGACACAATTTTGATCCAATTTTGATGTAACTTGAAATACATGTTTATAACCCAAAGATCTTGGTTCCTTTCAATATTCATGCATATCGGATTGTAACTTCCTGAATTATGGCCCTTGATTGTACGAAAAAATCACTTCTTTTTTTGAGCTTGTTCTCTGTTCATCTCTTGCAAAATGTGGGCGTATCTTGCATGGCAACCGCTTGTGGAATATGCATGCACGTATTGTATAACTTACTCAAGTATTGGTTGTCAAGCCACGAAACATACACCCACAAAGATTGTGGCATATTTATTGTCGCATAAGAAAAACCTATATCAATTTCATGACTCTTATTTTCAGCCCATTATGTGAACTCTTTGATAAGAAATATTTTTTTACAATGGATTATGATACTTGTAAACAAAGACGAAGGTAGGTTATTATTTTAAGACATGGAAGCTACATTTAATCAAAAACTATATTTTGGTAGGATTTACGATGTTATTCTTTTAAGACATTTAAGCTACATTTAATTAAAGATATACTTTTATCAAAAACTTCTTAATACTAATATAAATATTTGAGAAAATCTTTTTATACGCCCACATTGAAATATTGTCATATATTGTCGTCACCCCTGTCCAATGGTCCGTCCGGCATACGAAGGAAGAAGGCTAGTGATTTTCAACAATTTCTGATAATTACTGCCAGAGTTATGGCCCTTGATCACTTTGAAATACATGTATCTTGTGGACACCTTAGAGGCTAAAGTTAATATTCAATTGACTTTAGATTTATACACAAACGAATGAATGAAATGGGGTTTAACGTCCTACTGTTCTGCTCCGAACTGGGCTAATGAAGAAGGGCATACGCCATACAGACAGTGTGCTATGAGGGAAATTTTGCCTGGACAGCGGCACTACGGCCTACTCTTATATAGAATTCCAACTGTCAAGGGATCTTTTACGTGCACACCAATGTGTACACAGGACCCCATCCAAACGACTAGACAGTTGTCCTTGTCAGGCCCTCCGTCCTGCATCACTGACAAGGGGGAACCATGCCGGAAAATCTGGATGAACCTTCTCGGCCGATTCAGGGATCAAACACCCGACCTCGAGGCTAGCAAGCCAGCGTCTTACCCACTTAGCCACCGTGACCCCAATTTATACACATTGTTTAAGGTCATTAGATGAAAACACCTATAATTACTGCCAGAGCTATGGCCCTTGATTACTTTGAAGAATCTTGCGGATGCTCTAAAGGCCAAAGTGATCATTCGATTGACTTTAGATTGATACAAGGTCTTGAGATGAACAAGTATATTGATTTTCAATGATTTTTGATAACTTGAACAGCTAAGTCCAGGATATATAATGTTTTGTATACTAAACGTTAACATGGGATAGAACAAGAAGCCAAACAAATTCTAATGATTTTCTGATAATTGCTTAATTAGTTGTTACTCTTAATAAGATTTTAGTGTATTATAAATCTTTCATTACCGACTTAGCTGCTGTGGGCATATGTTTCTATGCCTAGCAACCTGTCTTTTAGTTTATCTAACAGTATTTTATTTTTTTAGAGGAAGAAATTATATACCATCTGATCCTGAAGGTTATTTTGATAAAGTAGTATGGCCAATGTATGAAAAAAATAAAAAAGATATAGAACACTATAAAGACATAGGTAAGTGAAAATATTTTAATTGACATCAACTAAGGAAAATATAACTTTCTTTACTATATTACCAATTCACGTTTTAACAAATATAGGTTTTATTTTTCAAATTTAATATTTGGTTTTTATTCCTTTATTACAATGTGATAATTTTTTTTAGATAGATTTTTTGATATTTGAGTAATATAGCTCACAAGACTCTAAATAAATACACATATTAAATGTGTTTTTATTTTTCATGAAAAAGGATTAAATTCCACGAAAAAGGATTAAATTATAATATGATCTTTTTTTCAGTTTATCATAGTGGTAGTGAGGACCAAGAAAAAACAATGCACTCCATAATGACCGATATCCTAACATTGCCTAAAATTAGAAGACTATATCTTAGTTAATTATGTGTTTGTTAGCCTGCATTACACAAAAAATTAAATCAAAATATATTTTATAAATGTAAATCTGAGATATAATCTCTTCCCCTGCATTGTCACATTTTTTAGATATTTATTTTCTATGTGCTTTGAAATGAAAGATTAAGTTGTTTCGATGCATTTATATATACAATGTGTCTAGTCCACTCATTACTTATGCAAAACATTTTGTCATGGGAACACAGAGCCTCAATATCAATTGATATTTTATTATTATGCCAGATGTATAAGAATGGTACATGTACCACTCCAACCACTAAAAAGCAGTGGAAACATTTTAAGACATTCATATTGCAAACAGATTACTGAAACACACCCATATTAATTTTTTATTCCAAATATTAACATACTAGAACTTTCTCTCCGTAATTGTATGCAAAATTGTTGATGGATTTGAAAGCTAACTATTTTTTTATGCAAGGTGAATAAAAATGATTAAAAACTTCTTGACTAGTTTTTACTTGCAGAACATTTTAAAAAAGTTTTTTAGTCTTGTATAATCTCAAGGAGGGAGGCATACGATTGTAGTTTGTATCCTTACTAGTGCTCCTACAGCTAGTCGGGATAACCGTTAACGGTTAGAATTGGACGGTTAAACATAAATTACGCAAGAGCTAAATCTGCCTATTACAGTAAACCTTGCATAAGTCAGATTTGATAAGCCGGATCTTCGCTCAACTCGGATAAAATCGTTTGGACCCTTTGATCCTGCATGTTTTTCTTATTAAATTTCTGTCTGTATGACGGATTTCCCAAGTCAGGTCTTTGCTCAACTCAGACCAAAATGTTCGGTCCATTTGATCTAATTCCGGCTTTTTTCCTTTGCTAATTCCGGCAGTATGTTAAAAATTTGACTAAGCCAGTTTCATACCGATGGTCTAAAACGTGGTTAGGTATTCCATGCACAGAGCCCCAAAATACTTTCCCCTATCATTTGGACTCAAATCAGCCTATTTGAATCAACGCAATAATAGAATTTACCCGGAAAATTCGAAACTCGCTGTCTGCTGTACAAGACACTTTCCGGGAAAATTTAGGACATTTTTCAAAGATGCAAACAAAACAGAAGTTATCTACTCGCACACATGAACAATAGCTTGAAATGTGCCTTTGAATCAATTATTATCTGGCTCTTACAGATTATTTTTAATCATACTAAGGTTGAATTTCAGTCTTCGGCTAACTCAGATCTTCGCTTCACTCGGATAAAATTGGCCAGTCCACTTAGATCCGACTTATGCAAAGTTCACTGTATTAATTAGACATTAATTAACTTATCCAGACCATAATCAACTCTCAATGGCATCGCTAGCCTGCGATATTTACTGGATTAAGATCCGATCTGCTGCTCAGTGCTCATTCAAGAAATGGATAATCAAGACTATGTTTTTTATCATACCGACTTTAGTAATGATGATCGAGGCTAGGCCCAAAATTCAATCGCTAAATTTTCAGCACATCTGCTTTACAGTATCTAGTTTTTAATTATTATAGTGAGAACTGCCAGCTCTTTATCTAATGAACAGTACGGTTATTCGGAGATGTCCACTATTACAAAGAGTTGTGTCCCATTATATTCCTCTTTACAACAAAAGTTGTCCTTTTATGTTTGAAAATCTTAGAATGTAAGTGTCACCCTCGATGTCGACTGCTAAAAAATAATACTTTTAGTCATACGGCAAAGTCGACGAACCTTGTTCTGGCTTTCGCTATTGTTAATCCAATCCAAATACTTCTTGGCATTTTTAAAAAATGTAACCACCATTCAAAACATAATCATAAGTAGTGACTCAATGACTCGCACGTCCTGACATGGCCTGTTTTATGTTGAAAATTGATACCAATTGGCAATTTATAAACCCGTTATTAGCTACGGTTATTCGAATAACAAAAAGTCCTAACCGTAGGAGCACTAATTCTTACATGCTACACAAATTGTAAAGTAAAATAGGTCAAAATATTAATCAAACTTCTTTAATATAAAAAGACCACATTTTTATAACAAATCTCTGCTAATTTGATCTATTTGTGTCAAAAAGTTCTTATTGTTTGTAGATGTACCATGTACTCAATTCTTTCACTGGAAGCATTGGCTATTTGTTGTAGTCCAATTCTTAAACGAAAAATCTAAACACTGATTCAATCTTGAGTTAAAATCTTAGAACAACTTTGATAGAATCTAATGTATATGTCCATACATTAAAACACAGGCTGCATTAAATAGAAACATAACTATCAGTAGATCTAATTACTTGTGATTATCATGGAAAACTGTCCAAGTATATTTCGCCATTTATGCAACCAATAAGTCTCTGCTTATTTATACCATAGTCTATTGTCAACATTTTCACATATCACTTTCTCTTATAATGAAATTTTGATCACAGTAATTTCCAAGTACTGTATTAAGGTATACAGGCCAAAAGTGAATCAGCATCCAGTCTAAAGTTCAACCATGACTCAGAATTTAATTTATCCTTTTGATGAGATTTTCTGTGCCTTTCTTTTGGGTTGGGATGTGTGTTACCTAAAAAGACCAATATAATGTTATTAAATATAATGCAACTAATTATTCGGTCTTACCTTTATGTGAAAACAATAAACTGGTAATATACATATTTAAATATAATAATTCATTTAACTTATATAGTGCCAAAATCCAACTGGAATGTAAATAGTAATGATATATGGTTGTGGTTAAAACAATATGAAACAAATATATAATCAATTAAAAACCTTCAAAAATAATTCAGTTTTAACAATACCGAAACTTTTCGTTTATTGATAATTTATTCCAAACATGAGGGGTAAATGATTCACAAAATAAAGATTTAGATGTTGGGGTGTTCAGTAGATGCTTGTTTGAGGAATGATGCCAACAGCAGGGTTCATAAGTTGACATTTAGTGACAAAAAAATTAAGCAAGGAAACTTGAAATCACCTTTGATATGGAAAAGGACGCTAGCTTTAACATTGGTGTAATAAGAGAAGGGGTTAATGACAGGATTCTTGCTAATAAATATTACCAAATTAATAATGTTATTTAATAGATGTTATTTTGAAGGTTTATAATAAAAGTGAAAATACATACATTTATTTATCAATAGATATGGTCAAATGACTCAAATCACTCCCAAAAGTCAAATGACTCAAATCACTCCCAAAAGTTTAACTGTAAGTATGTGTACTTACTGTTATTGATATTAGTTGTGTCAAACTGATTGTTTAGATTTCTACGAGTGTTTTGATTTCCATTGATAGTACCATCTCTGTTCTGGAAAAAATATTAATAGCGTGGGGATAAACAAAACGATGCAAAGCTGATTTTCATTTAAGGGGCATTATGGGAGATTAGATAAAGAGTTGATAGTTCTCGCTATAATAGTTAAAAAAATAGATACAGTAAAGAGGATATGCTGAAAATATCAAATTGCTCCACTCTGAACCAAGATATTAGCGATTGAATTTTAGGCCTAGCCTCGATCATCATTACTAAAGTTGGTACGATAAAAAACACAGTCTTGATTATCCATTTTGACGTTAAATCATCCATCACAAAATGTATTCAAATCCAGTAAAAATCGCAGGCCAGCAATGGCATTGAGAGTTGATTATGGTCTGGATACGTTAATTAATGTCTAATTAATAATTTAGATAACATTTCAGGCCTAAAAGAAGACCTGCAATAGACAGATTTAGCTCTTGCATAATGTATGTTTAAATAGCACAAATTCCACATTCCTACTGGTATGGACATATTTAAAGGTCATTTCATCCCTCCCATCACAATAAGAATTAAGAACTCCAAGCAAGATAATCAGCATTCCTCAGTCAAATACAAGCAAAGTTATAGAGTTCCAAATTGTTTATCTCTGCAAGACATTCATCTACTAAATTGACAGACAGACGGAACTATTTTAGTAGTCAACCTTGTTTTTAATACTTATCTTTTATCAAGATGCAGTCAAGTGTCTCGGTATAACACGATTTAATGACAAAAACTAGGCTTCCATTTCAATATATAATTTTACAACAAATAACAAATCAAAATAATATACTTAGAAAAAAAATTAAAATTTACTATTTCTTAGGGTTATAAATATTCACACACAGAACATATATGTGTACAAAATACATAACTGTTTGATAAGCACTCACCAGTATTTGAAATTGCTGTCGATTTTGTCTAGGTGACTGAGTTGGTTGCTGTCTAGGTACACCAGAAAATAAATTTTGAAGAACTGAGTCTTCTTGTCCGCTATCTTTACGATTTGGTAAAAATTCTAACAGTTCATTCATATTTTGTTGAGCAAAGCGTTTCTGTCTTTGTCTATGTTCAGCAGTATCTTGATTTTTTCTTTGTTTTGATTTTATTCCTTCCGTCACTGCATCACCAGTATTACTGGCAATCCACTTTCGTAAAGGCCTACATCAGATATAAACGCATACAGTAACAGACCAAACATTCAATTATAAGTAATACTTTGGATTTGAAACAATGCATATTATTATGTCAAATCAAGGACCGTATAATATCAGATGGACATACAACACCCCTCATGGTCTTTAGAATTATGTGCTGCGAAAAAAGAAGTCCTGACAATCATGACTAGTAAAGAATTGCATCCCCTTATGTCCAGTAATTATTTGCACGTTTCTAATTGACAAAAATTATAGGGGGGCAGGGAGTACATGCTAATTAGACATTGATGTGAACCCCAAATCTGCTATACCTATATGCTTCCAAATTTATTTGGATTTGTCCCCCTATGTATTGTGGAGTACAGAGCATTATGAACACATTCATGTTCATTTTTGAAATACAATAACTTACTTTACGAAAGGTATGACCATAAAGAAATTATTAGGATTCATTGATAATTGTGTACGACATGTCTGATCTCTTTTATTAGAAGGTAGAGCATCCACTGGAAACCACTGCATACTCTAAAATAAAATCAGTAAAAACATATAAATTTATTGGTACATACTTGCTGGTAATACTGGAGACAAATAATCTTCTTAGGTATTGAATATTTTAAGTTTAACTGAATTTGGCAGACACAGAATATATGCCAACCAGCAGCTTTTTGAATTGGACTTTCAAGTTTTCAGGGGCAAATATAACTGTGCAAAAAATTGATGACCAGAAAGAGTATTTTACAAGTTTTAGGTGACAGGGGCAGTAACCTGAGATAAATTGCTGCACAATGCTGAATTTCGACAGGGACCCTCCTTAGAACTAGATGAACAATCAAAGCAAGTTTGAGAAAGAACATTCTGCAATTGAATTATCTCAATCCCAAAAATAGTGCCAATCAATTGAAAAGCGAGATTTTGGGTAAAACGCATACGCTGAGTGCATAAGAAAATATCTCAACCAGAGAGAGAGAGAGAGAAATGGGGTTTAACGTCCACTCGACACAAACTAGGTCATTTCGGGACTAACATATGGTTTAATTTTATTTACATAATTCGCTTGCGCGTAGGGGTCATTCGCAGTGGGAGGAAACCGGAGGACCCGGAGAAAACCCACGAGGTTGGACAGGCGACCCTACTCCTTGCCACGTACAACCGGGGATTCGAAACCACGCCAGTTGACTCAATGACAGACTTTATGATACAGCGCGCGCACGCTAACCATTCAGCCATCCAACCCCCCTATATCTCAACCAACCATCACAATTCTACTCACACTAGCTCAGATGTTGTGACTGACAGAACTGTTACAGGACTGAATTCCAATTCTGTCAATTCAGAACATTCTGGAATCTGAACTAAAAATCTAGCATCCCCAAAGTTTGGGTGACCAGGGCAGTAACTGAATTTCAATTGAGTTCCTCCTTCAACATTCTGGGCAAGTTTTGTAGTAAAAAGATCAAAACCTGACCTGTAGAGTGTGTGCATATAAAAGTTAATGTTGAAAACAATAGTGTACCAGTGCATAGTAATAGTATTTAAAACATTCTCTTAAGCAATATATTTTCACAAGTGGTTGACTTGCAGTTGATATCCCAAAGGTGGGGAGATAACTCTTCCACTTACCTGTTATCTCCCCTTAGACCACAACTTGTAAAGCTAGCAGAAATTTATTCAACCTCTCAATATACAGTCATTCTAAATATGCACTATGTTATCTACAAGGATTAATATCTTTTTACAAATCTCCCATCTATAAGTATTACTAAACATGTTGTAAACATCAACATACCTTTATTTCTTTTCTTGTTTTGGGCTGGAAATGAGTATCTAAAGGCACGCCTGGTACAATATATAGTCTGTTTAATTGTCCATTCATATGAGTTTCTAAGAAGACATTTTTATCAACAAGCTTACTTATATCTAATCCAGTCTCTTCCATTACCTGTACAAGAAATAGGTAAGCATATAATCGATCAACAAGGACTTTAAGAACAAAATAAACTCATTTAATAAATACCGGATATCATATTAAAACATTTAATAACAGATTTTAAAGCTTTTCATAGTAGCATGTGTATATTCCATCAGTCTTATCATGAAATTAAGCACTGTTAATAGCCTTCCACCATGTGACAGGGTGGCAGGAACAATTGACATTGTTGTGTTGTGTAAAACCTGTATATTCTGTTTCTGATTGACAAATTTTATCAACAGGGGTACTTTTCATTACCTACCTCTCGACTGGCACAATCATGTGGAGCCTCTGCAGCATTTACTTTACCCTTAGGGAATCCCCAACTTGATTTAACCCACCATCCTTGAACCAGCAAACACTGAAATAGAATATTAACATCTATACTTACATGCAAGGAGTCATTTGAGTACTCAATCTGTGAGCAATATTATTTTGTTATTGAGGACCACTTTTGGTATGGCCATTAATGTTTGGATAAAGTTCCAAAATATTTGATGTAATACCCCTCTACTGGTAGTAGTACTGAACACAGAATTCTTCTTTGGAGTTACTTTAGACTCAGAAATATGACTGAGTAACATAGTCTACCTCCTGTACCAGCAATAACCATACCTTTTTTTAAAAGTATGCACAAAACAACCAACGTCTGCTAGGCAGGATACGCCCATATTTTGCAAGAGATGGATAGAGAACAAGCTAAACAAAAAAAGATTTTTCATATAATCAAAGGCCATAATTTAAGAAGTTATGATCCGATATGCACGAATATCGAAAGGAACCAAGATCTTTGGGTTATAAATATGTATATCAAGTTTTATCAAAATCAGATCAAAATTGTGACCTCTAGCGGGTCCAGAACCTTGATATACCATACATTTACACTATTTGCGTTCAAGGGGTGTCCATTTTGTCCATCAATTTTGGTCCGATTTTCACGAAATTTGAACTAAAGCATCATTACAGTGTAACGGTGATATATTCAAACGTTTTTTTAAATCGGATAATAATTGTGACCTCTTGAGGGACCACAAGCTAAAAACTTGATTTTTCGTACAATCAGGGGCCATTATTCAGGTAGTTACGATCTGATATGCGCAAATATCGAAAGGAACCAAGATCCTTGGGGTTATAAAAATGCATTTTAAGTTTCAGCAAAATCAGATGAAAATTGTGACCTCTAGAGTGTCCACAAGCTAAAAACATGGGCCATAATCCATGAAGTTATGGTCCAATATATTCCAATATCGAATAAAAATTGTGATTTGTATAGTGTCCACAAATAATTGATGTATATTCCCCTGTTTTTATTCATTCTATACTTAATAAAAACATGGTAATGCACAGACTTTTTCTATTTTTCTTTCGTGTTCTCTTATCTAGTGACGGTCAATTCTTTTTATGAATTGTCAGATCTCACAGTCTCACACAACAACTTTTGGTCTTCGAAGGAATTATTAGTGAGCAGAAATTCGCCCATGTACAATGTATCTGTTATCACTCATCACTTCAGTCAGTTATACAGAGGGATAACTCGTGTTTTCCTTTTGCGTTCGTCACTTCAGATTGTTGAAACCTTTATTACGCATCTATCGTAGCAATAATCTATGTTAAAATTATATTTGGAACGTGTTTAACCAGTTCTATCACATCTGTGATAATGACTGACACCAATATTGTTCTTTAAAGGAGTCAGGAACAATACCAGATCGGAGGCTCGAATTGATTACTTTAGTAATTGCAGTAAAAAGGTTATCAGTACATTGTACTAAAATTGTTGTAGGAAAAAGACTTGATATCATACAGGTTAGACATCTACATACAAACCTGTGTCCTGTATAATACATAAATTTCATTTGAAGCCAAATGGTTTTACAACAAATTTACTGCATATATTGAAACTTATAATTTCTCCTTGAAATTTAACACACTTGCTTATAATGACACTTTTAGAAGTTATGCATCACTCCTTGCCTACCCAATTTTGTAATTCGACAACTTTGGACTACTTACAAATTTAATTTCAGGATCTAGAATGATAGCACCATAGGTAGGAACACTCAGTTTGTATGCTTTCCATTCAGCCAATTTCTTTTCCACTTCCTCTTGGGTGCCTGTTAGTACAGGGCAATGTTTGAATAGTTCTCGGTGTTAAGGAAATTTGTCTATACACTTCATACATGTGACCTACACATTTAACTATTTTGAAATAATGGTTCCAACAATCATACATATTCCTGAAGCAATGTTTTCAAGCATTATAAGCTCTTTAACCATTGCAGAAGCAATGTTTTCAAGCATTATCAGCTCCTTAATCATTACTAACTAAAGGTTCCAGTTCTCGTGATGGATCAGGAATAGACTGAACAAAAAAGCAGACATTCTTAATGAAGTGGGCTCATGTGCCCTGCGCATGTTGTTACAATTTGATATTGTCATCTCATGATTTCAACTTGCAGTTTCTGTGACTATACTGATATTGAACTACTGTGACTTGACCAACACTTTGTTTGAATGATGTATAACAGTTACAAAGTACTAAGAAAGAACAATGAATCCAATATTTTGATTAGTCTGCAAGTGAACTTGGCAGACTTGTGTGTACACATGGCTGATTTATCATTTTTTTTATCAAAGAGAAACCCTTGTTATCTCATCAGATATAATATTTATACATCACCTTAATATGATTTTATTTTTGAAATTAGTAGAATACAGTAACCATATATATATATAAAGATATATAAAAAGTTAAAGATAACAACTCTTAGATATTAAATACACAAAAATATAAAAGTTTTTGGAAAAAGATGTTTGTGGTGGTTGCAAATTTAGCGTTTTTCCCATGTACAACTAAAATCTAACTAGCAATATTAATGATTTATAATTAGAAGCCAATGAGGCATATTTTATTGACAAATATCGGCCAGCTTTAAATGCTAAATTGTAGTAGTTTCATTGCATATAGGCCTAGTTATTGTTGTCCGATTTGATATTCAAGTTATGTCCCTTCTTTGTACTACTGTGCGCTATAACGTCATACTTGTACATGTATTATCTAATAATAATAATACGTAAAGGATATTTTGTACTGAGAAATCTTTGATCCCACATGTACGTAACTCGGGTTGTTCTGCACAATAGAAATCTAAATAAAACCAATGAGCCAATTCTATCTGGAAAAATACTCGAATGGATTCCTGTCTCTCTTCTTCTGGCACATTTATGATGAATCGACTGCAAAAAATGAAGATCATGCTATGTAAATGTATATCACATCTTTTACGGTCACTACTGGACTTTGTATGTCTAAAAATCCTTTATTAAACTTTTGACATCAGTCAATATTTAATTTGAAATGAAATGAAATGGGGTTTAACGTCCTACTGTTCTGCTCCTATACTGGGCTAATGAAGACGGGCATACGCCATACAGTGTGTTATGAGGAAAATTTTGCCTGGGCAGCGGCACTATCGCCTACTCTTATATCGAATTCCAACTGCCAAGGGATCTTTTATGTGCATTCGAATGTTTACACGGGACCTTGGTTTTTCGTATCATCCAAATGACTAGACAGCTGTCCTTGTCAGGCCCTCCGTTCTGCACCACTGACAAGGGGAGACCACGCCGGAAAATCCCGATGAACTTTCTCGACAAATCAATATTTAATTTGAATGTAATAAGCCAATAGTTGGGAATCATGTTTCAACCCCCAAAAGTTGATCACATTAATGATAACAGCAGTCGCATTGCTTCTTTGAGTTTCATTAAATCTCATATATATACATGTATTGAATAAATATTGCTGGTTATAATGATAAAATGTTTCGCCTCTAGCGGGGTAAGGAAGACCTTATTTTCTCACTGAAATGTCTTGTTACATTATACAGGCATTCACAGGGACTGACAAGTGAGCATTTAGCCGTAAAAAAATCCCATCCCAGTAAAAATTACTAGAGGGGTTATTCAATGTCAAGAGGACCAAATTTCAGAAAGTTGGGAACATGACCCCCTACAAATTTAAAATAAAAAAAAAATGCATGTTTGTATATTGCCTTAAGCTAACAAATCCAAAATTATACCTCTCTAGGTCAAAAACTTGCTGAGATATGGCCATTTGAAATTAGGGTGCTGAAACGGATCATAAATTCAATAATTTTTTTCAGTTTTTTGGTTTCTTTTTATTAAACTCACATTTCTAAAAGGAGTAGAACTCTTCTACCTTTGTAATCCAAAACAACTCTTAGTGTAGATTATGAATTTAGCATCACATACAATGTGCGACACACACTGTGCCACAAGGTAGCAAAATGTGGAACAAATGAAGTATTCAATTTTTTTACAGGATTTCCACAGCCTCTGGCAAAGTCACTATTGTATACACAACCTCCAAATTTGTAAATCGGCCGAAAGTAGATTGATTTATGATACCATAGTGGCCAGTTGATTGTTTTACCAATCTGTTAAATTAAAGATCAATCAGCTAAAGCCGACAAAAAACAGCCGACTAAGATCCCTGGGTTAATGTCAGTTGGTCTTTTATCAATTTACTAAAGATTTGAGTCGTATAAAATTAACCCATTTTCTCCTTCAATTTTGGCCATGTGGGAGAGGGGGTATAATTCTGAAATAGGTAAAAGATAGGTTGCAAGGCAATGAAACATACGTCCACAGCAGCTAAATTGTCTGGGCAGTCAACAAGAGTTGTCGCATATTTTATCAGAAAACTATTAGGATTTGCTTGGTTTTTATAAAGTTCTTCCCCATGCTAATGTTAAGTATACAAAACTTATAATATCATGGATTTAGCTGTTCAAGTTATCAAAATTCATTGAAAATCAATATACCTGTTTGTCTCAAGACCTTAAACTCTGTGTATCAATCTGAAGTCAATTGGATGATATAAACTAGAGCGTCACAAGATTTTTCAAAGTGATCAAGGTCCATAACTTTGGCAGTAATTATCGGACGTCGTTGAAAATCAATAGGATTCTTCGTCTCGTGACCTCAAACAGTGCGTATAAATTTAAAGTCAATCGGATATAAACTTTAGCCTCTAGAACGTCCACAAATTTTTTGAAGTGATCAAGGACCATAACTCTGGCAGTAATTATCCGAAATCACTTAAAATTCAATAGGCCACACTGATCCGCAGTGAATATTTGATTGGCCGCGACAATCACTGATAAGGATGACATTGATGCGGCTTAATGAGCTAGAAATATTAACTTTTTTCCTGCGACAAATTAAATTCTAAAACATTTTTTGTATATATTGGAAAAATAAATAAAGGCGTTTGACGTATTTGTAGGTAAAAATTATTTCCGATTTAGTGTAAATGGGTATTAAATTGACTAAAATGCAGCATTCTCTCCGAAGCAGTTATGTCTTATGTAAACAATGCACGCGCCATTCAGCCAATGATTCACACCGCGTGCTGTGACAGCACATGTTAAGGCAGTCATCTATGACAGAGATATTATACGAGACTCGTAATTCTCTGTGAAACAGATTGTCAATAGGCTTCTTCGCCTCATGACCTTAAATGTATAAATTTAAAGTCACTTGCCATTGGATACTACATGTATCTTTCACCTCTAGAGCGCCATAAGATTTTATGAAGTGATCAAGGGCCATAACTCTGGCAGTAATTATTGGAAATCGCTGAAAATCAATAGACTTCTTCGACTCATAACCTTAAACACTGTGTAGGAATTTAAAGTCAATCGGATATTAACTTAATATGATATAATTCATATCGATGATCAGTTCTAAATTTTAAAATGGACCACTCTATCGAATAAATAAAGTATAAACACCTGCAAAGATCGTCGAGTACATAAGCAGGAATCGGATATGATGTACTGGTTGGTGTTGGGTTTTGTGGTTGGTTTTCCATTTTTAATAAAATTACAATTTCATCTCTTTATGACTTTTATTCCCGGATTGTTCGATTGTTCTTGTTTCTATTGACAGGAGAAGCTTTCAACCGGAAATAATCCAACATCATACTTTTTTTATGGACTTGGATCATTCATAATTTGAAATGCTTTCACAGTCACTATCGATATTGATGCCAATAAATCTGTTAAAAGACTACGCTTTTGTCTTTACGGAAAAATACAAAAATACAAATCAACTATGGGCATGTTGACGAGTCTGCTTTTCTGTTGTTACGCATTTGATTCTCAAGAATCCGTGCTCAATTTTTAGACGGCTCAAGAACCCGTAGCATTACCTCCCTTTGCAAAATGGGTTCTATTTTAAGGAATGTGTACCAAAAACTGGGATTTTCTGTAAATATATTACATAATTCAAATTTACATCATTATAAATGGATGCCAGTGCGTTATTTACGGGGCTCAAGCAGACCTGGTCAAATAAAAATCCTTCCTGAAAAACTAAATAAGCGTAATGCTGATAAATATGAATGGAACATGGTGGATGAAATCGAAGATGAACTTGAATTGGAATTCACAGAAGATCAAATAACATTGAATGAAAATCTGAGGGATCCTAATATTAAGAAACATGCTAAAAGGTATATATCATTATTACTTTGAAGTAGGACAATTTTCCTATATCTACCATTATTTCGAGAGGGGTCTACTCCTACTGGCACTAGCCCGTGGGTGCACTAATGCGCCGCTATAAAAAATACAATAAATATCTACTGAAGCTGTTAGGCCATGTTTTGTCATGGTCAAAGGTCACGGTCAGACAGGGAAGTCAAGAGTCAAAATATTGTTACTTGGGTATCAACAGAACGGTTTCAGAACATTTTTTTATATGAGCACACCATCACAATACTGTAAATATAACAAACCATTAGAACGATATTTCGAATATAGAAGATATTGATCAATCGAAACAACTACCAGGATTTGAAAAATGCAAGACATACATGGATATCACATAAATCCTGACATAACGAATGATAAAACCTAAATTCAAATACCTCAGATCGATGACGACTGTATATCTTGTCACTGTGAGTGCATTACATTTTAATGTCAGTGTGGGTGCATTATGTCATTGTCAGGGTGGGTGCCTCGTTACATTTCATTGTCAGGGTGGGTGCGTTGATAGATTTCATTGTCAGGGTGGGTGCGTTGTTACATTTCATTGTTAGGTTGGGTGCATTATGTCAGGGTGGGTGCCATTATGTCATTGTCAGGGTGAGTGTGTTATGTCATTGTCAGGGTGGTTGCATTTGTTGTGTCATTGTCAGAGTGGGTGCATTATATTCCTTGGTTAGGAGCTGCGTTAGTATTATTGTCAGAGTTCGTTATTTGTGTGCATTTACATGATGATCACCAGTCATAAAAATAAGAATAATAGTGAACTGGCGGACTAGTAAGCATTCGCCGTTATTTCAACTTATGCCACATTGTCATTTTTAATTTAGAATCGTAACGTTTTTGTCTCAAAATTCCCCCAGGAAATGCAATTTCCAAGCAAGTTTGGAAGTTGTAGCAAAGGGACGTAATTCGTTTATTGCACGAAATCGCTTACTTGGAAATTGCATTTTGAGGGCCATTTTTGAAACAAATGAGTTAAAATAATGGTAATTTGGTTACAAATTCCAAAGTTGATTGGAAATCACATTTTGACACAATTGTTACGATTTTAAATTAAAAATGCCAACAGTATATTATCGAACAGTGATAAATTACTATTATCTGAGTTGAAATAATGGTGGATCTGGGTTAATCATGCTACCGCTTTGGAATAAATAAAGTCCTCTGACAGTCTGACCATTCTTATTAAACTGCAATATGACAATACTGCTAATACCTGTAATACTCTACTCCCACATCTGTTCTAAGCCTTACATGAAGTTTGTCTAAGACTATTTTAGGGTCTTTACTTTCTATTTTTCACCGTAATGCTACGTTTGAATTGATCCGCCAATACAAGACTCAGGCTTCAAATTGCGGACCAATTCAAATATATTCTGTTTATGTTTTTCAATCACAAAATTCTACTTGACAATACTGTTGGATGATTTTAAATTTGTGTCAGGGAAATGATTCCTTTTGGTAAACAAAAAAGAATTACGGTAAAGAAAAGAAGGTAAGGATCCCAAAATACCTTTAGAACGGAGGTGGGATTGAGTGAAATTTTCATATTAGAGCTTAATAAGCACAGACCGCAGAAACGGTCCGAGTACTCTGTTCGTCCAGAGGCCATTCTGAAAGGAACTACTCCAACTTTAAATTTGATGTGTAATAATTAAGTCATAAACAAACGTCCGTGATGCAGGACTCCTGTAAATAAACCACATAAAGTCTAAAAATTATAGATCTAAGCCTCACAATAGTGCCTAGGCTACTATATCCAATATATCTCAGTATGCTGTTTGAGAAGTGACATTTTATGATTGTTTTATATGGAAGCCTATAACTACCATTCATAATTTCTACTTTTCGCATCTTCAGAACACGAGAGTCGAAAAGTTGAAAAGTAGAAGTTACGACAAAATGTGAGGCGACAAGACGGTATACAAGCCAAAATCAACTCGAAAATAGGAAATTAAGAAATAACACACCGCGATAATAGTGCCCCCCGTTTTTTCTTAATTTCTACTTTTCGACTTGCATTTTAGCTTGTATACCGTCTTGTCGGCTTTCGACTTAGTCATATTTTTGTATTTATTGATGTCAGTAAGAAGGCGCCAACACGCTATACAAGCCAAAATGTAACTCGAAAAGTAGAAATTAGGAAATTAACACACTGCGCTATTAGCGATCTATGATCTGTCGTACTGTCGACTTTTCTACTTTTCGCCTAGGAAGTTGTTGTAGTCTCTGCCTTCCAGGTCACATTTGAATACGCGCATACAGACATTTTTGTTAACGGGAATTGCGCGTATTCAAATGTGACCTGGAAGGCAGAGACTACAACAACTTAACTATTAACACACTGCGCTATTAGCGACCTATGATCTGTCGTACTGTCGACTTTTCGACTTTTCGAAAAGTCGACAGTACGACAGATCATAGGTCGCTAATAGCGCAGTGTGTTAATTTCCTAATTTCTACTTTTCGAGTTACATTTTGGCTTGTATAGCGTGTTGGCGCCTTCTTACTGACATCAATAAATACAAAAATATGACTAAGTCGAAAGTCGACAAGACGGTATACAAGCCAAAATGCAAGTCGAAAAGTAGAAATTAAGAAAAAACGGGGGGCGCTATTATCGCGGTGTGTTATTTCTTAATTTCCTATTTTCGAGTTGATTTTGGCTTGTATACCGTCTTGTCGCCTCACATTTTGTCGTAACTTCTACTTTTCGACTTTTCGACTTTCCTGTTCTGAAGAGGCAAAAAGTAGAAATTATGAATGGTAGTTATAGGCTTCCATAGTTTTAACACGTCATTTGTTATGTTACATAAATTAGAGCTATTGCATAAAAATAATAAAATCGCAGTCTTTAAAACTTTTATAAGAAAGGACTAGAGATATACCCACCCAAAAAAGGAAGGGTATCTTGAATATTCATGTGGTAACATGAATAGCTTGCTTCATTTTATTTTGTTTAATATGATTTCATAACTAGTTGCTTACAAAACACTGTATTGTCATGCCTTTTTTTTTCTTTTCTTTTTTAAATTTTATATTTTTTATTCCATTTGGTTGGCAAGAGAAATATTGCTTATATTATGTTTTTATTTTATTTGCAGAATTGATGAAAAAAACAGAAAACGGTTAAAATTTCAAATTTTAAAACATAAATATTTTAAAGGAGAAAAGGAAGAAAACCTTTTAACATGGAAGGCCAAAGATCAAATCCGATATTTACATAAAGAATATCCAGATGAATGGTCTATAAATAGATTAACCCAGGTTTTTCCGGTGTCAAGATATGGTGTCACCCAGATAGTAAAATCAAAATTTATTGGAGTTACAGAAGAACAAAAAGAGAGGCATGATAAAAAGGTGTTCAAAAATTGGATAGAAATAGCTGATAAAATGGAGGAAAGTGTGGTAAAAGACCAAAGACTGCAATTTATTTTTAATGCCGCTGGTAATGCTGATTTACCTTTCCCCAAGGAGGAAAGTGAAGAGAACAAAACTAATTTTTATGAATTCAGACCTACCCCTTTTTCTGACTTATTGAAAAAGTACCCCAAATACAATCAACAATTATCACTTACAAGAAAATCTTCACTGAAAAAAGAAAAAGAGAGAATAGACCCACAAGAACTATTAATATTTTGTTTTAAACCCAAAGATTCAAACTCTAAATTCAAGGATCAAAGTAAGTCAAATCCATCTGTGCAGAGTGAAAATTTGAATAATAATGTGACATTAAATATTGACATTCCTCAAAAATTACATAAAGACGGTCAAATATACCAAAAGGGTAAAACTGTTTATAATGATAAAGGAGAGTTTTTGTTCAAAATTCCATAATTTCTGACAGATAAGCCTATAAATGTATAATTAAGATACACTGTGCAATAAACTGTTTTTGTAAGTAGTTATTCACTTTATTGATTGATAATTCATCAATAGCTACTTGCTAGGTCTTGTTAACAATAAATGGACACTGCATCCATAATAATCCCCATTTATTCCCCTGCATAATATATATGGTCTGCTCATTGGTAGGGTGCCTCACGTACAAAAACAAGGGCCAGTGTATACCACGTACAGTTGGATATCGAAATAAGAGCAGACCATAGTGCTGGTGTCCAGACAATATTTCCCTCATAGCACACTGTATTGTGTATGTCCATCTTCATTAGCCAGGTTAGTGCAGAACAGTAAGATGTTTTCATTTCTATCACTCCAGTTAACTACAAATACCACATTTCATTTAAGGACAATAAGAGCACAGTTGTATATTCAGTGCAGGTGTGGTGGGGGTAATGGACCAATAAGAGTCTGACCTGGCCATTGTTTATGAAGCTGAATACATACGAGTAGGACACGACATGACTACGGTGACATAGGCTGTGCATGTTCCCAAATATCTATTATAGATAGTTTCACTTGTATTCATCTTCTATATGTACATGTAGAAATGAAATGAAATGGGGTTTAACGTCCCACTGTTCTGCTCCGAACTGGGCTAATGAAGACGGGCATACGCCATACAGTATGCTATGAGGGAAATGTTGTCCGGACAGCGGCACCACGGCCTACTCTTATTCTGAATTCCAACTGTCAAGGGATCTTTTACATGCACGTCAATGTGTACATAGGACCCCTGTTTTTCGTCGCATCTGAATGACTAGACAGCTGTCCTGTCAGGCCCTCCGTCCTGCATCACTGATCACTGACAAGGGAGAACCATGCCGGAAAATTTGGATGAACTTTCTCAGCCAATGCAGGGATCGAACACCTGACCTCCAGGTTAGCGAGCCAGCGTCTTACCCACTTAGCCACCATGCTCCCCCTAAGTAGAAATATATAGGTAAAAAAATATAGGAATAATACACTGTATATTTTATTTTATAAAATTTTAATTAATCATTTCCTTATTATGAACTGTGTAAAAAAATTATATATATATATTTGCATTTAATCAATGGTATAAAATCAATTTTATAAAAATTTACCATTAAATAAACTTTGGTACCATAGTTATCTTAAAGTACTAATGTATAATAGTACCACAGCCACATTGTATATGTCTCATTATTTGCACAAGATCAGACCATCGATTTGTGTTGATTAGCTGATCTTTTAGTGAGAACTGTAATTGTATACATGTAGATGAAATTCAGATAATTAAGAAAGAAAACATAACTGTATAGAATTAGCTGACAAAAATTTGATCCTTTGGCATCAACAGCAGATGATCCACCAATTATACACAGAAAATAGGGCATGTAGAATGAGGCTGTACTCATTGTACTGTATGTACACAAATACTATCTAGTTTTGGTTAATTTTACCATGACAGCATGACCATTGAAATAAATACTGATGAAAAAATATAATGCAAATTGTTATTACAAGAGTAGAAATATTACATGGTACATGTTGTTGTGATACGTAGCAAAATAAGAGATTCATAATATACATTCAATGCATGGATATTGTATTTTTTAGAATTCTTTAACAAATTTGCTAAGAGAATTATCAATGCGCATGACAAATAAATACATCAAAAATGATACTGTAAATGAAACAATGGTTCCAACTGCCTCAAATATAAACCTTGGTGCAAATATTTTCCATACCATTAGATGACGTCTGTGTAAACCTGCTGCTCCCATTGCTCCAAATAGCTAAAATGACAAAAAACACCTGTGATGACCATATCATGTTTGTACTATTAAATGTCAAGTGGGCAATGGATTAGCATGTCTGGGTGATAATCAACTTTAAAATACAGATGTGGCATACCATTATTTCGATTATATGGGCAGTGTGCCAATGGTACATGTACATATTTTTATACTAGGACTCGGGTGAGTTTCTGTATTTTCAGTTGTTTAATGGCCTTGAGCAAGACATTGTGTAACATATTGAAACAACAATCTGACTAAAGCCCTCATGTAGTATCAATATATTACCTAATGTCTCGGTTTCAATCATTAAACCGCACGAAATTGAGTTGAAAGTTGATTGATATATAGAAATATTAATATTAGACGTGTTATATACTATCGGCATATTTGTGACAAGACTTTTGCTAATCCAGATAGGGGATCACGTGGTTAAGTTGGTAAGACGCTGGCTCGCTAGCCTGGAGGTCGGGTGTTCGATCCCTGCATTGGCCGAGAAAGTTCATCCAGATTTTCCGGTGTGGTTCCCCCTTGTCAGTGATGCAGGACATAGGGTCTGACAAGGACAGCTGTCTAGTCCTTCAGATGAGACGAAAAACCGAGGTCCCGTGTATACATTGGAATGCACGTAAAAGATCCCTTGGCAGTTGGAATTCGATAAAAGAGTAGGCGATAGTGCCGCTGCCTGGGCAAAATTTCCCTCATAGCACACTGTATGGCGTATGCCCGTCTTCATTAGCCCAGCATAGGAGCAGAAAGGTAGGACGTTAAACCCCATTTCATTTCATTTCTGCTAATCCAGACAGACATGTGCAGCATATATGGATGAAACAGAAGCAATGCCCAAGTCCCACTTAGAGTTGCATAGTCAGGTCCACCTGATTACATTCTTAACAAAATTTTCCTCCCTCGCACTACATGTACATGTGTGCCATAGTACAAATCAACATGTTAGCCTCAAAATGACCAAAGTGTCTGACTCCCATTTCATTCCTTTCCATGTCTGCAAAAGCTTGCAAATAAATACATGAAATAGTTGTACATAAAATGGTTGTATACATGTATAAAACACCAGTGTGAACAAAGTTTCCCTTTAACAACACAACCATTGTTGGTTCCAAATGTTCTTTTAAACATATAGATTGAGCATGTATGTGAGACTTTCCTGCATGTCAGTGCCAGCAAACTGGATAATCACAATACAGACTACTAGGAGATTACAGAGTATAGCAAATGCTTCATATTTTGTTTTCACTACTGCTAACCTGCTTTCATCATCCAACCTCATCAAAGAGTGCAAAATTACATATTTTTTGGAACTGATTAAAATTTATTTTTGGAAACAGGAAATTAATTATGAATAATAAGTTACCTTGATGCTTGAAAATAAGAGAACAGCTAAACTCAACTGGTAGAAAACCTGTCTAAGCTTTTCACCATCATTGAAAAATACAAAATCTCCCTGCCACTTCCCTTTTTCCTTAACATGTGTTTTTTTACACATAAGTGAATTTAATCTTGTGTACAACTTTGGCCAAAATACAAGCAGTGGACAAACTAAACCCATAAAAATATTTGATGCAAAGGTATTGAAGGTCATGAGAATGGCTGGTAATATGTTGTTATTGAAATCACCATAGAAACCAGTAAAGGCTGCATTCCACTGTAATGAAGGAATGGTAGCTTGATGTCCTGTTCCATAAAAGAAGTGTGATGTCAACATACCAAGTGTAACTACAGCAGACCAATTGACTGTTGTTATATCTGAAAAGAAAAATATGACATGTACATATGGCATCTGGAAAAAATATCAATCCTCTCAAGAGAAGCATTTTTGAATTTCTTGATGTTTAATTGTCAAATAAAATTTGTTTTTCTTGTGATGATGAGAGAAAAACAATTCAGTTCAGTCTGTGCTGGTCTTTAAAAACAATTGAATAACATTAATTATGTCTTAATTTTGTTTACTGGCAAAAGAAATTATGGGAATATATTTTCCATTATTTCAGACATTCTCTATTATAGGTGTACTAACCTGAATCTTTAGCTCCATTTGAAAGATCAGCAGAGTAAATCTCTATAAAAAGAAAAACTGAAACTGATGCCAGAAATATGGAGGGGGACAATCCATCACCGAGTAGAAGAAACAGTAAAACACCTATAGATGTCACAACATACAATACACTGGACGTATACACAGTACCCAATCCATACACAACTGGTGGTCTTTCATCTTTAGCTTGTCCATTACTTGACAACTGTTCTTTCAATTGGTTAAACACTTGTGGAATAATTTGTGGGCTTGAAAATCCCATATTTGGTACAGATAATGGATTATCTCTGTTCACATACAGCACATAAAGACACAATGGGTTGATAAGAATACAGATGATTAATGATATTACAGAAATATAAACAATTTGTGCCATCATGACTTGTTGCCAACTGGGCAGAGAATCAAGTACAGCTGGAGGGAGGGCTTGAATAGCCCAATGAAGTCCAACACAAACAGTTGCAAAGGGTAAGAGATATTTTGCACATAAAACTGTTGCTGTATCTCCATTTAAATTACCATAATGTTTCATCCACACTCTTGACATGTAAACAAACAATCCCAAACACGCTAGTGACACAAAATATCTCATATTTTTCTGTCCAGATTCTTCTTGCGTAAAGTTTGTAAGTGGTTGAAGAAACATGGTTTCATTGCAGGGCATCTGTTCCTCTCGACACACTCGAAAATTAGTTAACAGTCTAAATAATAAACTGCAGGTCAGCAACACATACAGAATAATGAAGTTTGAATGACTTAATTTTTCAAAAATATCAAACTTTTGTTTTTTGTGCCTCACAAATGTCATTTCACTTTTTTGATCTTTGGTATTTCTATTGTTTGATATATAGGTTTTAATTCCATGAAGCCAGATGAGTGATTGTGCAAAAAACAGAGTAACTGTGTCCTCAAAAACAACAAAACTATTTGAAAAATAACCCGCCGTATAACAAAATAAAATGAAAGTGGCAATGATATTATCAAAAGAAGGCAATTTGAAAGTGGCATGCCTTTCACCCTTTGATTTCTCTGTTAATTTAATATTCTTTTTAATTAAAATCAAAAATGTCACAATCAGTACTAAACTAAAGAGATAAACCATGAATGGATTCATGAAATCACCAATATAAAAAGCTTGAAGGAAAGCATAGCCTACTATGACACTACTTGCTATCATGACAGATGCAGAAATTGGTGATATTGATTCTTCTTTCTTGTGAGCTAAATAAAAGTACAAATTAATCAAAATACTTAAAAACATCACAATTAATCCTAACGATATTGACACTAAATCAAACTTGGCCCAGATCTTTTGACACATTTCTCTTGAACCTTCAATATATTTTTCATAGTGCTCTCTAAGGTAAATCATTTTGGTCAGAACACTGCCCGTCTCACCCTCGGTTACCATAGCCGTCAGAAGTTTCTGAAGATCACTTTCGGCATGTTCAAACAAATTTTCCAATTCCCTGTAGGTCTGTTGAGGAAATTCTGTTGAGATTTCATAGTAACTTTTCAGAAACTGTCTAACTTGATGAGCATTTAATCTTAATGCCTTGACCACATGATAGACTTGTCTCATTTCACTTGTAGCTGTTTTGGACCAAGGACAATGATTGAATAGTTCAGGTATGGCCATTCCAAGGTTAGAATATGGTATTGGAACACCCAGCAAAAGAGATAGAGTAGGCACTAGGTCTGTCTGTGCTAACACTCTAGTATCCATCTGTAAAATACAATAAATGAAACAATTACAAGAAAATACACATGTATATCAGGTGTAAATCGATTTGCTTAGCTTTTATATATTTAGAACAATATTAATTACCATACATCTGGATGAAATTGTAAAATTTCTATTTCAAGGGACTTTGATAAAAAGGGGAGATAACTCAAGAACATTGAAATTCATTGGCTCTTAGAACCCAAATTAATTCTAGCCAAAACAGACCAAATTGTCATTTCCACAGGGCAAGTCCTAAATGTGACATCAACCAGTAATTTCAATTCTGCTGTCCTTGCAACGGTTATCTTTACAATATTGACAAGAAAAAAAAGTATTATGATATATTCAATCTATAAAGCAATAATCTAGAGATGCTTTGATAGAGAATAGTCTGCCATAGTAAAGGAGGAATACTTTAAGTATTGTTCACATTTCATAATTATATTGCAGATGTGTAAATGTGGATATGATCAAGCACAGAAATCTATAGGATCCGAAAACAGAAGAATTAATTGAAGTTGAATTTGGGAAATTTCTCAACTTAATTCAGTATCATAATGTATCACATAAACCTTTGGCATTGTAGCAGTAAGAATCTCTGGACTATAGATAAATAACCCTGCTTCTAATTCATCAGTGCTGTCTCCACCATGATCTCCTGTTCTTGTCATACCATGATCACCAAATACAAATAATACTGTATCTTTATCTAATACTTTAGTTACATTCCTGACACATAGAGAAACATAACAGAAATTTTAAAATTACAATTTTCAACTAAACAAAACATTAAATTTAGGAAGGGATTGATATTCATCCTTCAATGAGATAAATTTCTATTAAATAATGATTTTAGTACTATAGAATTTGGGGAGAACATGTATTAAAAATATGTATGAAAGATTTAAGAAAGCCAATCTGTGCTGAACAAAATGACATGCACCAGAAGAATTGGAGGGTCTAGAGCACAAGTGATCTAACAACCAACTAAAATGGTTGGTAGTTAGATCACTTGTGCTCTAGACCCTCCAATTGTACTTGACAAATGCCTGAATCTGTACACAACAATATCTGTTACAGGGGCCTTAATTCTAGGCATATACTGATCAATAGACTATGTTTATAATCAATAATGTAAGAAAATAAAATGAAATAGGGTATTATGTCCTACTGTTCTGCTCCTACACTGGGCTAATGAAGACGGGTAAAGAAAACAAGCATTTTGTCCAAGCTTGTATTTGGTTTTGCAAAATTTATTAGGAAAAACACTTAAAAAAGACAGATGTGTGCTGAACAAATTGACCGGCAACAATGTCTGATAACATCTGTGACAGAGTGCCTTATTTCCGGACTTGATTATATGATTATATAAATACATCTACATGTACATGTATACTCCGGGTTCAGTTAATTCTTATTCAAACGTAAACAGTAACACACCTTATCATACTATTCATTTGCAATAATTTTTCTGACATTGCTGGGTGGTTTGGTCCAAATCTGTGACCACAATGATCTACTCCAAGAAAATGAGCTATAAAAACATCCCAGTCATTAAGTTTAAGTTCGGGCAAGAGGTGTTTCAATATGCCATTGTCAACTGTATGCAGATCTTTAACATTAAAAGATGGAAACGGGAACCATTTAAAAAATCTACCAGGATATAGACCAAGCCAGGTATCATCCCCAAGAAATTTTATCTTTTTTCCTGCTGTTACCATCTGATCAATTATATTATCTTCCATTATCTCAGAACTTGCAAAATTAGACCCTGCATCAACAAATGTTGGCAGACTTCCTGTCGTTAGCCCTTTCAATCTCTGCAAAGTAGTTGTAGGTGGGTCTGCCATAAACTTTGACAACATGGCATTTTTAGGACTTCTGTATAATAAATTCTGAATAAATGGAAGTTTATTCTTAAAATGTGGCACTGTATCATTTAATTTGTATGATTCGTCGAACTTCAGAAAGTCATATTTCAATGCATCAATTATAATTATTACTGCTTTCTTGAATCTCTTGTGCATCCAGCAACCTTCTTCCTCATGATCATCTGTGTTCAAAGAAAAATCCACATCACAGCTACTGTTGTTGTTTATAACAACTCGCTTTAGGAGGAATCCTTTCGTAAATATAAGAATTCCAATTATGTAAATAGTTATGAGCCAAAGCAAAATGGCAATTTGCTTTTTGCCAGAAAACATGGTTTGCATGTAATTGTTCCTATAAAACTCCACTAAAACATTTCAAGGTTACTTTCCAAAGTTATCGCCAACCTGGCAAAATAGATGTAATATTTACCATTGCCCTGGGCGCAGACATATTTGATAGTCGCGCACCGAGGTGATGCGTCAAATTTGATTGGTCAGCTGTCGAAATTTTCATTGACGTCATCAAACGCCATTTTTGTCAAGTCGTTGAAAACCAAGTAGGCCCTACTCGAAGCTCCTGGTGAATTTTCACCTTTCCAAAACTTGTCTTCTTGAAGTATGGCGACTGAAGCAGGAAGTGGCACCCCTCCCATTGAAGATGATGTTTTCAAACAGCCACAGGTATAATTTAGTTCTGTACAAGTCAATCTGTCAGCTCTAAATTTCTGATTGGTTTGTTGTGATGCCTGATGGTTGCATACAAGAACTAAAGAAGAAAACTTGCAACTTTTGTACACTGGTTGTAAATAACGATTTGTAGAAAACAATTGTCCGGTTTAGTGTTACTGAAATCAACCTCTTTTACGGTTTAAAATAAAAAAAAAAAGGCAGATAAGAGTCAAGCTGCAATGAAAGTTTTTTTGTCTAAAAATCCTTAGATTAGAACATAATAATATAATATAATATTTAATTATATTCCTATGACTCTTAGTATAGTAGTGTAGTGTAACGTAGAAAACTAAAATATAATTTTGATCATTTTGATGGGGATGCTTAGTATTTAGGGAGCAGTATGCTTATCATTAAATTAGTTTTATGTTGATCGACTGTCTCTAACTGTAGACTACTGCTGATGTTTTCAGATGTTGCCAGATATGAATGTAGGCCTACATACAGTCTTTTGGGCATGGCAGAGAGTTTAAAACCCTGAATCTAAGCCTAGTCTAATGGCCAGTTCATTCCTAATATCAACAGTTACCACCCATTTAACTTTAAGACACCTTCGTGCATACAAAATGTGTGATTTTGGGCTAAAAACATATTCAAACTAATTAATCTATCAAAAATTTGCTTCAGATCCCTGTGAAAACAAACTATAAAAAAAAATATTTTTAGAAGACATTTTTGTCACCTACATTGATTGAGGGAGGGTTCATTTTTCAGAATGTAGGACGAAAATTAATTATTTACACAAGTCTATTCAAGAGCCTATCACTTATAATTATCCGGTCTTTTGAAATAGGCATACAAAATATTTAAATTTAGCCTGACCACTTGACATCATGACGTCAAATATTCAGATAGTGAAATCACTATCCGATGTGAGCACTGTAAGTATGAATTACATTTTTTTTGCAGATGTTCATGTACATAGAGGCCAACATTCTGTATATAGCCACGTAAATCAACTCCAAATTATGTTTATTGAGTTCAGTTTTTAATTCCTTTTTTAGCCAAAAGGTGTTGAGCAGTCTGAAGAAGCACGTCTCCGAAAGAAATACCCTAATTTGAAAGGTGGTGGTGGAACTGCGATTCTCCAAAAAAGATTAATCCAAAAAGGGGTAAGTATATATTACATCTGTAGGATTCTAATGTGGATATCTCTGGCACTGCTAACTGCTTGGTAACTGTTGATTGTAAGCTTAAAACATAAGGCGACCATATTAAAGTTGTAGATTGTCAAAATGTTTCTTTTGATGTATCTCTAATTATATAATTAGAAGCACCAAATGGTTTATTTATAAACCTGTACAGAAAAATTATCATAAAATGACATAATTGACATTGTTGGAAGATAAATGAACATTGAATGGTGTGATACCAATCATTTATGCATATGTATTCATCTATGTCAGTTTTTATACATCTACATTCAACTATAAAGCATAATTTCGATATGTCTGTTCTGTCAGTTATCCACAGTTACTGTCAAGAGTTGAAATTTCAAGAGTGTATTATGATTTTCAATGATTAAAGTGAACTTACAGCAAAATACAAGATTGCTTTGCCAAATTGTATTATTTTCAGTCATTTGGTTTTTTTTTTAGGTGCTTTACCTTTGTCAAGCACCTTACAGCTGAAAATGTACATTCTAAAATACTGAATGTCATTTTTAAATAGACCTCAAAAATGGTCATCAAAGTTGAGGTGTCTCCAAAGGAGAACCATATATTTAGAACCTTACGAATAAATTTATTTTATCCCAGTAGTTTTTTTTCAAATTTTCCAATCAATTTCAAAATTAATTGAATCTAAAATTGAGGTGGGATTATGAAAGAGGATGCCTCGTATGTAAATTGTAATGATCAGCCACATATATATATATATATATATAACATGCATATAAATGTACTAATGGTTTTTGGGGTTATTTCTCTTGCAGAAATACTTTGATTCTGGTGATTATAACATGGCCAAGGCAAAACTAAATAACCCAAAGAAGCCTTTAAATCAGTCTGAAAAACTTTTAATCCAAGAATCGATCGGAGAAGCCATTCCCACGCCAGAAAATCTACCTGCAAGGAAACCTTCACTGCCTAGTAAGCTTGTGGATAGGTTGCTGATTGAGGGAAAACAGTGATGTGACAAATGACCTAGTTTGAGCTACAAAATAAGAACAAACTTCCAAGGAGAAATTTCCTAACAGTTGAAATAATGTGATGTGCAAATAAGAACTTGATACCTAGAAGATGGTGGTGTTTTCTGATCAGCCTAATGCGATATCATATTTGTTAACAAAAAGTAACCCAAGCGATTTTTTTCTTTACTTCATGTAAAATAATTTTGTCTGGGTCAGGTTTCATATTTGTGATATAGAAGCTAAATATATAAAATTTTGTTATGATTGGAATTTTGTTTTAGATTTTATTGAGAGTAAACATATTTTCATTAGATTATAAGTTTATGATACTTTTTTTTTCCAAATTACTAAAGATACTACAGTGTGATAAATCAATGTAAAATATTTTGCATTTGAAACAGAATTCTGTTCCTAACTTTATGTCAAATTTATCATGTACAATGCCCACTATCATCCAATCATTTATATTTTATTATTAGGAATGTAGGAAAATTAAATATTATATCCCTCCTCTCTGTTGAATTTTGTTAGGATTTATGATGTGAAGTTATTGTTAGACACATCATGTAGAATAGAGATTTATACATCAATCAAAAGATGAGTTCTAGTATTGACGAAAGAAGCACCTTTGCTCTTCCCCTATATTAGAATAATATGTATCTCTATCCCTTATACTCTTGTATGAATATATTTTGTGTAAGACTAGTAAACTGATCCCAAATATAAATATATTTTATGGCTTATTTTATTGTGTATGTTTGATATTATGACTGATATTAATTGTGTTCTCTAATTGAATTGATGAATGTATTAAATAATATTGCATTAAAAAGCTGTTAATTGAATTTTGCATTGTTAACTTGTCCAAGTAGGTGAACATTTTTCATTTGGTTTCAAAAGGTTGCTCTGCACACGTGGCGGATAATGGAGAATAGTTTTCGTTGTGACTTTTTCAAAGATATCTATGTTTTATAAATTATAATTAGAGAATTTGACTTGTAAGCTGGAAGTAAAAATTGATGTATATCTAATGTAGATGGTTATTTTCCTTTTAAAAAATGGACAAATATATTTTCCCACAACAGTAACATTAGTCTGAAGTGTCTGACTCTTTCCCTGGCTTAGTTAACTGAAGAGTTAATTAAGCCCTCGATAAATGTTTAACATGGTTTTTCAGGACAGTAGCTTCTAAAAAGACATATAAGGTTAAGATAACTGGAAAAAAAGGGAAATGGGGAGCTGATTCGGATTCCCTTTGCGTCGGCCTTTAAGATAGCCATAAAAGACACAGCGGAAAGAAACGTTAGAATAACATAAAACATGATTACAGATAGATTGATGTAACATTTCTTGATAATATATCTTTGATACTGTAAATATGGTGTGGTCGTTTCATACTCCTGAAATAAATGTGTTCTAAAACAATAGGTAACTCTCTCCATTAAACATATTTTTTATATTGTAAGCCTATTCTTAATGTTTTCTTTGCTCAATTGCTATTTGTTCACAACACAGAAAATTGAAGTAAGTGGATATACCACAACAGCCATAGCCGGAAAGGTATTCATTTATACTACTAGACTGAGGGTTAATTTTATAATCATCTTGGGTAAAGTATGGATGCATTGATATTATTCACTTTTCCTACAAAGAATCACAGAAAATTTCTTCTTTTGAAAAAAGATTCAATTATAAATAAATATCAAAAGAATTAAAAATTTAAATTTTGCTATTGAGACTAAAGAGGCATTGTCACTTTTCAAGTAAAGGCATTAATTTTTTATACATAAGACAAAACCTTTTGCACAATTGTTCCTTGAATTTTATGAAAGGTACTGTAAAATGTGTATGAATTTTAAAAGGTCTTTATTCCAGCAATGAATTATTCAGATTTGTCACAAATATAACCCATAATATTTATTTTTTACCCTGCGTGTCTCGGCAAGATGTATTTTAAAACATATTGATCCAAATTATGTTGTAATTCTGTTGTGATTCATTATTAAGGGTTAAGCTAAGGGTATACATATTAATGTTTGTGTACAAAATAATTTGAAATATTATAGTTTTGATTGAAAAATGTGTTATGAATGAGATTCCAGAAAAGATTGGAATTTATTTGTTGTTTAGAATGACTTATTTGGTTGAAGAACATCTTAGAACAATCATGTTTGTGTATATATAAATTAAGTATTGCTAAGTGACAGAATTTAAATGTATATATTATAGTATGATTACAATAAATGTTGAATGTTACTCTCATTTTGTATCGTGTATTATTTGTAACTAGAGCTTGAATAGTAACTGGCTTTTTGGCTTTAATATGCCTGGTATGACAGTCTGAGTGAACTCTAGACTGAATCACAGCCTAGCCTCACTCTTGTTTAATGATGTGAATGCCCCTAATTTGGTCAGCTAGATGTTTAGTTTCATAAACAAGACAGGATATGGTGTGATTTTGATCAACAAAAAGGAAATGGCAGTACTAGCCAGTCTCTATATTTTGTTTTTAATATATAACTATATTTGTCTGTCTGTCCCACTTTTTGGGACACAATAACTCTCCTTAATTGAGCTAGAATCTTCAAAGTTGGTGTAGGTGTTTATTAGGTCAATGCCTTGATGGAGTTTGAAGATGAGCATTTTCTGCTTAGGGTAAGCAGAGATAAGCAAGTTGATTGGTTGATGCTTTGGGACATGATAACTTTAGTTCTAATTAAGTGAGAGTGATGAAACTTGGTGTATAGTTTCATTACATCAATATCTCGACTAAGTTCGATAATGAGCATTTTCTGCCAAGGATAAGCAGAGCGATAAGCAATTTGATTGGCCGAGACTTTGAAACACAATAACTCTCTAATTGAGCTAGAATGTTCAATTAAGTGAGAGTGATGAAATTTGGTGTTTAGTTTCATTACATCAATACCTTGACTAAGTTCGATAATGAGCATTTTCTGCTCTGGATAAGCTGAGCGATAAGCAATTTGATTGGTCAAGACTTTGGAACATAACCCTGATTTTAATTGAGGTAGAATGTTTAAACTTGATGTAGATGTTCATTAGGTGAATGTCTTGACTGAGTTCAATCATTAACATTTGGAACTAAAGCTAAGCAGAGCTAAGCAATTTCATTGGTCCATGCTTTGGGACAAGATAACTTTGATTCTATCTGATAGAGACTGATGAAACTTTGTGTATAGTTGATAATCAGTTTGATTGCTTGATACTTTTGAAAAAAATAAATGTGCTATTAATTAATATGTGTCATCTATTTATTTTGGCATTTTGGCGGGGGACATCAGCCTCACTGTTGGCTGGTATCTATTTCTAGCATTACATGATGTCCTACCTAATAAAACTTGTTTACGAATTTGAAATCAATATTGGGCAGCAGCCATAATATTGTTACAGATGCCACTTTATAAAATACCCTAGCTAGTAATAATACATCTTCATCTCCTGCTGGCATTTTTGAGTAGGCATAGTTCAGTCATGGCAAAGGACTGTAACAATCAATTTGTCAAGTTCTCCATTTATTGTCCAATTTATTAAAGGGTATGAACAAATACACAGATTCAAAATTATTACATAAAATCCCTTCCCTGAACAATGTTAGAATTTAGCACACTGATCAGCAGTGAATGTTCGCTAGGTCGCTACAATCACTGATAAGGATGACATGGATGCGACTTAATGAGTCCCAAATATTAACTTTTTTCTTCCGTCAAATTAAATTCTAAAACATTTTTTGCATTTATTAGAAAAATAAATAAAGACGTTTGAATTGTTTGTAGGTAAAAATCATTTCCTATTTAGTGTAAATGGGTATTAAAATAAGCAAAATTCACCATTTAGCCCAAATCAGTAACGTCTTATTTAAACAATGCACTTGCTATTGAGCCAATGATTGACGCCGTGTGATGTGACGTCACATGTCGAAACAGTCATCTGTAACAGAGATATTAAAAGAGCTCTGTGAAACAGATTGAGAATTTAGTGAAATAAATTTGTTCACGCCTACTAAATCAAATTTCTGTAAAAAGAAGGGAGGTAATTTAGTCTTGCATTTCAGCTGTTATCAACTCAAAAACTGTTCATATGGAGAAGGATGTGCCCCAATAAGTGCAGTCTTCTTTAATTTAGGGACCAATGGATAGTGAAGCAGTGAGAATATTGAAACTTATTTATAACATATCAATAAATACACTAAACTAAAAATCACATTTGTACAAAAATTTAAAAAATATTGAACTAGTCAATAATGCGGACATAAATATATATATATATTTAAGACAAATGTACAACACATATTTATCCATGTACATACAAATAATATATGTTTATAATTTGACTATTTCATTATGAGAAAGGGAAAATTAACTATTTGGAGGTTTGGTTGTTTTTTCCCTCACTTGCTTTCTACAATTAGTTAAACTACAAAGTACATTAGAAGGCAGATCTACATAATGGCAAGATCATAATAGAATGTAATATATATCAATGTAAAGTATAATGCTGTTTTAAATTAATGACAAGATAAAATAATTTAAAGAATTAGCATATAATTTGCTATTATTCTTTCCCTTTGTTTCTTCCTTAATGGAAAATAATACTGGTTTACGATAGTAAAAAAAAAAAAAAAAAAAAAATAGAATGATTAGCCATAAGAAAATCTCGAATCCCAATCTGGTTTAGTTTCCTTTGCTGATGCTTTTCTTCTGGATGGACTCCTTTTACTCTGTCAATAGAAGACACCATAGTTAATAAAAGATCAGTAAAATAATGAATGTGATTATTGAAACACCATAATATATCAAAAATATTATCCTATCTGTCTTTATCAGCTGTTACAAGCACCATTTTAAAATGGTACATAAAGTGATGATAAATAGATGCGAGGTAAAAAAAAAAAATGGATGTCGGCCATATTATATAAATGACTTTTCCAAGAATAATAATAGTATATTGATATTGCACCATGAGCATGCTCAAAACACAGTCCAAAAGAATGGAATGGGGTTTATAGTTTAACATCAAATGGGCATATGCCATGCATTTTTTCTTTGAGGGGAAATTTTGCCATGCATTTTTTCTTTGAGGGGAAATTTTGCCCAGACAGCAGTGTTTCTGCCTACCCTTCATAGAATTACAACTGAAAATGGTTATTTTACATGTACATGGGTGGACACCCTTTTTCCTTGCCAGTCCCTGCACCACTGACAAGGCTAGAAAATCTGAAGGAACTTTTTGGGCACTGCCATACTAACCCACTGTGGCTCTCTTGCAGTCCACAATCATTCACAACTGTTGCATAGTGAATTCTATCTTTAGAATGTTTTAAGTATAGATTTATGCACAACAATACCTGGAAAGGGGCTGCGTAGGGAAAAGCACAAGGTTTTTTTTGTTTACATAACATAGTTGGTTTTCAGACCTGGGCTAAGAAATTTAATTCTGCATCACTCAGACTCTGATGGATGCAAATTGCATGCAGAAGATTTCAATCTTTTTGAAAATTTCACCAGATCTAATGTCTTGTATACTATAAATATTAGAAGATAGACATTAAATCAGGTTTAATGTTCTACCCTTCTGTGATTTGCACTTGTCAAGGGTTCTTTTATGCCAATCTGTACACAGGACATGGAATTCTATCCCATCCACATGACTAGATACTGCTCCTTACCACGTACCCTGTCCTGCACCACTTACCAGGTACCCTGTCCTGCACCACTGGTAGTGGTAATGATGTGTTGATTACTGGTGTACTATACATGTTTTAAAATGGGACTAGGGTGTCGTGGGGAAGCAACTAAGAAGAATTCTTACCTGTGATGATGTGACTCGATTTGAATTCCTCTGAGAAGCAGTTCTTGTACCAGCATGAGATGTGTAGGCATTTCTAGTCAAACCATCGACATCTGTAGAAATAGGAGGCAGAGGAGATTTCTGAGAACTGAATTTTTTGGGTCCTCCATTTTTACCGCTAAGTCCACCAGCTGTATGAACCCTTCTCATCTGAATACCATCATTTTGCTCCTGGCGCCTCAAAATCTCTTTCAATTTCATGTTAACTTTATACGCTTCATGAAGCAATTCTTCTGTATCTTCTTCAGTAAGCTCAACAGATTCTAGTTTTTGTAGCAGTGTATCTGGGTTCGAGAGATCTTCAGAAGTTATATCTTTTTGATGTTGTTTGATAGTTCTTTCAGTATTTCGTTGGACTTCTTCATCATCTGACGAATCGATTTCATTTGCAATTACATCACCCCCACTAGTTGCCATATTTATAAAATATCTGACTGAAAGAATCTTTAAAAAATTAATTCATTTAGAATCAATTTGACAATGTAAATTAGCTTCGGCTTCCCTTCGGAAAAGAAAATTTCATAGTCCAGAAATTGGTCCTTTGGCTTTTAATTAAGGTGTAATTCGAAATAAGTTTGAAATGTACCAAGATGCAAAGCCCGGTATAACTATACTGAGACGCATCACTTTTATAAATATAGTTGATTTTAAATCTTGTCTGGGATACAATTTAATCATGAATTTCTGAATGTAACATCAGATCACAACAAGAACATCAAAATTGGAATTGACAAAATGGAAACGTTGAAAATACCATGAGTATGAGGTATAATACTCTGCTTTTTAAAAAGCTAGGGTCAGTACAATATGTGCAGTTCTGTGGAAGATGCGATGATACTATAGGCCAAGGCAAGGTTGACAACTGAATACGGTACCAAGAATGCGCCAAATTGTGTATATTTAAGAGGGCATCAGTACCCGCGCCATTGGAAGCAGCATTGCAACCTTGCATGAGGTCAGGTGTGACTGTCCAAACACATGTTACTGACTTTATATTTTAAAAAGTAAAAGTTGTTTATGTTATATTTCCCCCGATGTTATTATAAATCTTCCTGTGTACAGTGTGTTAGTAAACTAAATGTCCAGCCTACCCTATAATCATGCCAAAATCACATTTCAGCTTCATTACGCTTCGCTGTGTCTCAGTACATGTATGTAAGCTTAAAGCGATAATTTCATACTTTCTAAGAAAGACAAAACATAATTATTTCTATGTCTTTTGCTCAATAGGTTGTCAACTCACTATTATACGATCATAGGTATTATTCTCCCACTTAAAAATTACCTCCCTTGTTTTTCTATTCTGCCCATGGAATAGCTATCTTCAAACGTTTGAATTTGAAGTTGAAAATGATATTTTTGCCAATTTCTAGTGAATTATGATTAATAATAGGATTATTCTTTAACACGGTAGGACTGTTTATAGATACCATCTATTTTAAGGCTTTATTTTAATAAATTTTAAAAATATAACTTAAAAATATGAAATTGCAACTTTAAACACTAGGTCGTACTCGTATACCAAATTCATTGTACAACCTAGTCATAGTATACTAATTACTAGTGGGGTAGTGCAGTATATAGGGCCTACACGGTTAATTCTGCTAGTGCTGTCTCGTTTTTATTCATTTCATTTGAAACCTTTTTCGGCACATTTTCTTGTTTAAAAATTACCGATACTTACTAAACTAATCCATATAAAAACTGTTTAAATCCATAAATCAAGATTTAATTTTCAGACCATTTATTTTTCCTAAACCAACAAAATACACCTTTTCTCTTTTTTTTTCTTGTGTTGGCGTCATTCACAACGGAAATTGACAAGGGATGTAACTCTCTTGGGTTGTTTTCTCGATTATCCAGATAAGTATTCCATCATCCGTAGACAACATCGCCCACGACAGCCTAGCCCCAAACGGAAGCCTACTGTTTTGCTCATCTGTTTCATAGAGGTTTTGCCAAGCGAATATTCACTGCTGATAAGTGTGTTTGGCGTGTGTGAAAGGCCTTCATTTAACGTCCGTTTCCACCGAAGTGTTATCGCCAATTACTATTTGTGGATGCACTCACAAATTCCTAGATTATTCATATTGCCCATGTGTACATTCTAGAGTTCACAATTTTTTATTCGATTTTGATTAACGTTAAAGGAGCTAAATCGCTAACATTTGGGACCTTGAAATTGACAAGAGTAGGTCGCAACACATATAATACTGTAGTATGAATGTATATAAACTGATTTACATTCAATGGTTTCCGTTTTTACTCCAATTTCAAATCAGTTATGTTCGGCGAAATAAGCCAGCAGTCTCAAGCGAGTGCAAATTTCTAGCGTCTGGTTATTCCAGTCTACATACGCCGTTCGATTTGGTGCAATGTGTCTAGCCTCGTCCCACGAGTCTCTTGATACAACTGGGACTGAAGCGCATTATGGTCTTAGGATCCAAAAGGGGGCCATAACCCAAGAAGTTGCGCACCATAATCGAACGCATCCTTTTTTGAAATAAACATGTATTTTAAAGTAGCTCAGTCTCTAACTCAATATCTTCCAAAATCTTCAACATTGAAAACACGATTTATTTGTAAAATTAAATCAACATTCATGTTGTGATCTTACCGGGAAAAGATGGGATTCTGATATCCAATATTTAAGACAAAATAAACATTTTACCATTCGTGTACCATAATGCGTTTCTGCGCCATTTGTAACAAGGGACTGGAAGAACGAGGCCCAGACATATTCCACAAGTCATGTCAAACGGTGACGCTACATTCTTATCTGTGTGTGTGTAAGAGTTAGTTGTATTTTACGTCCACTCCCACAGAGGTGATATCTCGTTCGTTTCTGGGGTTTTACGTCCACTTCCACCTAAGGTGATATCGTAGACAAAAGGTGATATCTGGAGAGCATGCGCAATAAATACTAGCGATGTAGACTAGAATAACCAGACGCTAGATATTGCCATTCGATTGAGACTTCTGGCGAATTTTGCATACCATAATAACATAACTGATTTGAAATTAAAGTAAAAACGGAAACGATTGAATTTAAATCAGTTTATATACATTCATATTAAATTATATATGCGTTGCTACTCATTTGTGTCAATTTGTAGGTCACAAATTTTAGCGATTTAGCTATTTAGCTCCTTTAACGCCCTACTGTTCTGCTCCGACTGGGCTAATGAAGACGGGCAAACGCCATAGGTGTGCTATGACGGAAAATTTGCCTGGACAGCGACGCTACGGCCTACTCTTATATCGAATTCCAACTGCCAAGGGATCTTTTTACGTGCACGCCGATGAGTACACGGGACCTCGGTTTTTCTTCACATCCGAACGACTAGACAACTGTCCTTGCCAGGCCCTACGTCCTGCACCACTGACAAGGGCAAACCACGCCGGAAAATCCAGATGAACTTTCTCGGCCAATACCGGTTTTGAGAGGGATTTAAAGCAAATTTTTGAAAGATTAATTAGTTTGAATATGTATTTAGTCTAAATAAATCATCAAATCACACAGTTTGTACGCGGAAAGATATCTTTAATTCAACATAGAAACACTACAATGTCACTTCGTATTTTGTTTCTAATTGGTAGTCATTGTTTTAGAATATGAATTGTCTACACAAGTGTGATATATACCCGAATATCCTCCCTTCCTTCTTTCAAATTGTACTAAATTCCCCAATCTAATTAAAATATAGATCTATATTTCGTTTTGTTTTTTATACTTTCGATGGCCTACACTACAAGTGTAGTAAAGACAAGTAAAATCGAAATTTTGAACTATAAAAACTAAACGAAATTGGATCTGTGTTTTAATCAGATTGTAAATTCTCTGGATTTTTACTTGGCAACATCATCAATATTACTTTTTGCAAAGAGTGGGGCATTTAGATTGATGCTGTATGATTCTACAACCATGATACCACAAGCATACTATTAATAAGACGATTGAAAAACTAATCTGACATATTCAGGGAAGCCGACTCGACGATAACAATAATGCACACCACTTGCTTTTCAGCAACATTTTATTATATTTCGTCTTATCCAGACACTATTTTTTTTTTTGGGGGGGGGGGGGGCGGCACACTATTAGTGTCTTTAATCAATGCATGTAACTTCCTAGCTTTATTGGTGTGCGATACAAACCATATTTATTTCCAAATATGGTGGGTGCAATTCGTCGATATAAATCTTTTGTCAAGAACTTTTGAATGCGGAAACCAAATACAGATTAAGATAAGACAAAATTCATCTTGTCATCGTACCGTGGATCCTGAAATTAGTGGTAAAATATTTCAAGGTCACCAAATTCAGTAACATTTACTTTATGAACAGCTTTATATTGGTTGCAATTTAGAGTACACTGTCTTTAATCGTTGGTTGAAATTTACAGAGAGAGTGTGAGAGAGAGAGAAATGGGGTTTATCCAGCCCCCCCCCCCAACTAACATTCAGATAGGAACAGGATGTACATAAGCACAGTGTCGGTCTGGTGTGCCCGAATTTCTAATACCATATTAACATCATTGTTTATAATACCAGTTCCGCCGCGAATCTGACGCAGACAATGGCCATACAGATACATCATATATACCGACCATAATAGTGTCCAGCTCATTTCATACTCCCTGAAGAAAAATGCCATATGGATCAAATAGATTCTATATTGCTTAGCCCACGAGTATAGCTTGTCATGCATGACACACGGATCCTACATACCCCACCCCCTGTACCCACACACATACACACACGGCACACATTAGTTATGACATATATAAATCCTGTTTACCGTCCTTTCAGTATCCAGTTGATTGATTCCGATATAAATTATTACCTGACTTAAAGGTATGTCTCCCATCGACCCATAATTTTCTCCCGTTAAGTGACACGTGCTCCCCTCCTCAATATTATGATACCCATTATTAGACCATGTTATCAAACGTGTATCAGAAGTGTTCTTTTTTTTTAGGTGTAAACTTTTGCAGATTGTCGGCAATTTTCATAAAACAAAGAACCCAACAGTCTCAAGTTTTAAACTAATAACAATTTATTCTTTTATAAACACTTCAATGTTTCTCTCATACAAATATTAGCCTCTGTTCTTTATTTAAACAAATCAGTTGTAGCCCTTCCAAGCATACGAAGAAACAACACCCATATCTTTGTAAATAGAACTGGAAATTCTTCGATCGCTGTCAGGAACGTTGATTTCTTCAGTTTGTGCCACTCTATCAAGCTGAAGAAAACAATTTGTTGCATGTCTATTAATTATGGAACGTGAATCGATAGTTTCAGATTTCGTATTTTTCGAACAGTTGGATTCATCTTAATTTTCTAATCTCAAACGAACAAGTAATCTTCCCGATTATACATTTGAGTTTTGAGAATTAAAGGTGAACGCTATTGCATAGAAGGGTTTCTGGCTCAAAATGCGATCCGTAGAAAAAAAAATCAAAAGGTAAAAGATGGAGGGAAGGCAGTTTATTTAGGTATCTAAAAGAAACACATTACTAGAAACATAAAACGTTATGCATTTAATTTGGTAAAAGGTCCATCTTTTCAACTTTAATTCGTCATAATTCTACTTTTCAGCGACACAATTTCTACTTACTATTTTAATTTTCTACTTTAGACTTTCTACTTATGATTTCAAATCTGCGCATTTCCTACAGAAAGATGTTCTTGACGGACGTTCATAAATATATTCGATTATTTATAAGAGGGTGTAGATCGGCGGGTATTGGCTTATTTGCTTTGGAATTTATTTGACAAAAACATATTTGATGTAATTAGACCTATATACTTATTAAGATTAACTGTGTATTACCATAGATTGTATATTTTTCCTTGACATTTCTTTCTTTTGTCGGTCATCTACTCTCTGTTTAGTCGTCGGCACAAAATATAGTCTTTCAACTGTCTGATCTATTTCATATTGTGTTAATTTCTGATATCCCAGACCGAACTCGGGTTTCAATATCGTACCCCATTTTTGTTTACTACTGACTGGACGCACTGAAGATCGGATGGCACTCATTTTGATTTTGATTTATCATGCACGATAGTAATGACACTGGAAGTTGAGATGATTTTGAATTCTTATTTCTTGGATGCTGGAAACCATAAAGAGCTGATTTGTTTCTGTAAAATAGATGTTGTAAAATAAATGTATAAAACAAAATAACATGCTGTGCCTGATTATTTTTGGACTAAATTATTCATCGTTTAATATACAAACACACCATTTCAGGAAATGACAAAGAAATCAGTTTAGATGGGAATACAAGTCGAGATTCCGGGTACTAGTTTTTATACTCCCCCATTTTAGTGTAGGCGTATTAGTTTTAACAATATTTTATTCAATAAACTGAATTGGATTGAACAACAGGCAAAGTCCTATATAAGTTCTGGTCACCCTGCCCGCCGGTCTGTCCGTCAACAATTGGCTTGTGAGCGAGACAGGGACTAGAGTTTTTGACGGATTGTTTTCAAAATTGGTGTGAAGCATTATGGTCACGAGAGGACGAACCCTATCGATTTTCAGCGTTCCGCGACTATTTCCGAAAACTACGTGAACACGATAGAGGCTATAGTTTTCCACGGATTCTTTTCAAATTTGGTGTAAAACATTGTGGTCATAGGACGAATCCTATCGGTATCCATTGTACCATGACTTTCCGTTCAAGAGTTACCCCGCCCCCTACCCCCTTGCCCGAAAACCATGTGATTTGGTGGGAACCATTGGGGCCATGGCAGGATGAACCCTATTGATTTTCAGTATTCCACGACTTTTCGTTACTTAATTATTGTAAAATTTGGTGCAAAGCTTTGCAGTCAATGGAGGATGAACCCTTTCTACATATTTTGTGTTCCGTCACTTTCCGTTCCAGAGTAATGCCCTATTTCCGGAGAAAAAAAACCTTGTGCACGCGATAACGGCTATAGTTTTTGAAAGAAAGAAATGAAATCGGGTTTAACGTCCTACTGTTCTGCTCCTAAACTGGGCTAATGAAGACGGGCATACGCCATACAGTGTGCTATGAGGGAAATTTTGCCTGGGCAGCGCCACTATCGCCTACTCTTATATCGAATTCCAACTGCCAAGGGATCTTTTACGTGCATTCCAATGTATACACGGGGCCTCGGTTTTTCGTATCATCAGAAGGACTAGACAGCTGTCCTTGTCAGGCCCTCCTTCCTGCATCACTGACAAGGGGGAACCACGCCGGAAAATCTGGATGAACTTTCTCGGCCAATGCAGGGATCGAACACCCGACCTCCAGGCTAGCGAGCCAGCGTCTTACCCACTTAGCTATAGTTTTTAATGGATCTTTTTCATATCTAGCTTAAAAAATTGGGTCATTGATCACTACCTATATTCATAATCCGCAACCTTTACACCAAAAATATTTTCTAAACCAGTGCCAATTTTACATAGGTGTTAATCTCATTTACTATTCAGCTTAAGTAGTGTAACTGTTTCAAAATGATATCTTAAATAATCATTTGTAATTCCTATGACATGTATGAAAGAATAAACAACATTATACAATTCCGGTGACATAATATAATAAAATAAACCACATTATGCAAATATAAGTTTTGAGTTGATTATTTAATTGCACTCGGAGATCTGTATTCACTGTATATTTTAGAAAGGTGTTTTATTGCTGTACATTGGTTAAATCTGAATCAGACTGGTGGATATTTGCAAGGTTCAGTAATCAATATTGACCGACGGCGTATGGGATCTAGATCGGGATAAACATCTTTTATAGTTGATTTCAAGTCGTTCGACCTTAGAAGTCGTTTACTTGGGGAAAATGTTGACACTGACTTGTAACTGAATATCGGGTTTACTTGAAGCAATTAATAACAAAATATAACTTAAAGTACAGAAATCCCCCCGCCCCCACCCACCTATAGTTTCTCTGAAATTTACACTCGGCAGTTTAAATCATTGAAACCTACATTTAGGTGTATACTAAAGAAGGGTAAGCTATTTAAATCTGTATCCCGGTATAAAGTCACACTACTTGCAGAGTTAAAGATGGGCTTACCAATAAAAGTATCAAGCGAGCTGTCGACATACGTCCTGTGAGGTTCCAGTTACAGGTAACTAAATGTTCTTGCGACTAAACGTGCGCAGTCCACATAAGCTGTCGACATTTCCAGTTGCACACAATTTCCTCGGATCGCAAGGGCAAGGAGATACATTATTTTCCAGCATATATAGTGCGGATAAACTAAGTTAATTTTAACTGTGCACGTAATGATCTTTGAACGACTTCAGAATCTATTCACCCACGCCCTCACCCCACCCCCCCACCTAATGCGTAGTCATAAAAACTGCCATTATGCTAGTTTTAAGATAAATTGTTTCAATGGCATTTAGTAATTGAACTGGAATTTACAGGTCACAATTCTATGGAAAACAATTGTTACCTGTATAGTGCGGTGACCGGATATTAAACCCCCTTCCTTACCGACTCTGCGTGTAAGTCACTGGCTTGCTAACTAGTAGGTATGAGATCGATCCCGTTTTAGTCGGGTAAGTTCCTCGGGATTTCCAGCCTGGTTTCCTCTTGTTAGTGGCGCAGGACGGTGAACATGGCCAGGAAAAGCATGTAGTTGTTCGGATGGCACGAAAACCCGAGGACCCGTGTACAATTCTAGATATCTAGTTTTAAATTTGTGCCGTGGAATGCAAACACATAGACCTAACAACTAACAAGTGCTTTCGATTATTATATCGCGTGTGTGTGTCTCTCAAATTAGTATTATCTTTTGTTAGCTCTTGGTATAAAAACATAACCCATAGCAACTGGTATATTATACAATACATGCATTTAGGCGTGGGTCCAGTCGTACGGATTTCGGGGAGAAGTCATGCCATTATTCCTTGACATTGTATTGTCAAAAAAAAATAATTTTACACTTTCAACTGACATGCCCATTTACTACTTTTTTTTAAATAGTATCTTGGTATGATTCAACTATACGATTAGTTAGTCTACAGTTTTACTTCTTTGCCTTTTGACTCGAATTTTGTTTAGAAAAACAGCATCTCTTTTGATTTAGGAATAAAATACCGATTTGGTTAATTTTTTTCGGTTTACTTTCAAATCTAAAGACAATTTAAAAGTATCCCCGTTGTTGTAGTATTTGATTTACCAAAAAATAAATATAAGATATATTTTAAAAGTTATCTCAATAACATCAGAACCAGAGCTTACCTTTAACAACTAAATCAAAACTTAGGCATACGGTGGCTCTTTGGGAATCGGTATTCCTATCCTAACTGCTTTACGAAGTTATCCTCTGTTGTGATCACATTCCTTTAAAATGACCCGCGATTATATTGATCAAACCCTTTGAATTACTTAAAACCTACTGGAAACCTGTCACCGCTTACAAATATAGGCTATGATTAATAAGGTGACATGCCACGACTTGTGTCTGCCACTCTTAAACTTTCGAGATTTTGATTTTTCGTCAAGGCTCGTCTCAGTATTAACGATTATCGATCCTTCCTTTGATTATTGTGTGTTAAATAATTTAGTTGGAGAGTCGCACAAATCTAATTCCTGTATGAGAAGATTATCTGTGAATTATTAAGAAAACAATGTTGGCAGCCATTCATTTCATTGCGTCGCCCTAACACGGCTTACAGAAGAGATAACATCGACTTAACTGTAATTATTAGTACATGATTCGGCATTACATCTTAAATGGGAGTGCCTCTCAGATTGTAATCCTGCCTTTAGTTTGGATTAGGATTAACAAAACAGAAATAGCCAAGTATAATATTTCGCCTCTCTGATTTTTATCATGCTTATAATAATGTGATATTATAGTTTATAACAACCATGTTTGGATTAGGATTAACAAAACATTTTATTTTCTTTTTATTTATTTTTTTTTATTTTATTTTTTTAAATTTTTTTTTTGAAGTCTAGCAAAGTATATATTTCGCTAGTTATTACCCCGGAACAAATAAAACCAGACAGACAACTTTAGATGGAGACATTTCTGAGTATTATAGAAATACGAGAGATGTGAAAGATATGAGACAAGAGATTAAGATAAATTTCGAAAACTGAAAAAATAGAACTTGAAAAGGATATGTCTCTGTTTAAAAAAAAACAAAACAAAAAAAAAGCTACACCCGCAGATGACAGGTGAAAAAAAATATACTTTACTTATTTATTAAAAATTTGTTGTCGTAGTCCTGTACGTGTAGATTTTGTATCCTTATCGTCTTATGTATATCCCATTCCATAAATATTGACTTAGAAACCACTTCTTACCACATGTACAAGATTGACACGTTCTAGACAGGTTAATGGAATAATCAATACCGTAATCTATTCTATCACAACAAATATTCAAATTCGGCCAATAAATTGCAGGATTAATCAATAGCCCATCAATATAGACGAGTTGTTATTTAATTGGAAAATTGGATTGTACGGATATTAGCACTCTCTATTCACAAGTTTGTAAATAAGTCAAATATCTAACGATGGTAAAAGCCCACCGAAATGAAATTCACATGGGCAATGGCTGCCAGCCTAGAGCATATTGGTTGGTTGGTTGATTGGTTGGTTGGTGGTGGGGGGGGGGGGCGGGGTCTGTCAGCGTTTTGGTGACTTTCTAAGGAACAAATACGAATATATTTGCAAAAGACATGGCGCGTTGGGGTGGGTTGAGCTGATGTGGTTAAATGTTATTTGTGAGAAACTAAATAGTCAAGCTACGTATACCCGTAGTCTATCATTTGCGTGTTTCATACCAAGTTCCTCGGTTGGAAAGTATTTGCACTGGAACGACCAATGTACCCCCGCCTTCTCCAAAATATTTCCCAATGCAAAACGGGTTTCACTAAATCCATGCCTTTTATAACGTAATATTGTTTTCTCTGGATATCCAAGTCGACCTTAGCCTACCTTAACACTGCAAAGACATTTGCAATGTTAAAAGAAACATTCTTTAACCAGCAAATAAAATAGAACCGTAGACGTACCAACACTTATTTATGTTATGTTGATGAACCCTTGATCACCAAATAATGTTTAAAAGTTTTCAACAGCTTACAGTCTTTGTTAGAAATGTGTACCGGTAATACAGTCACCGAATTTTTAGTTTGCTTGCAAATATGTTTTAATTAATTCTTTCCAACAGTTAAAACTTCAAAACATGTGCTGTCGGGGTTTGCCTAAATTATTTAAAGGCCACATGCACTTACTAATAGTTTGGATCTAACCTATTTTGAACACCGTCGCAAGCCAGGTTCTGTGTTTTTAATTCTTGCCGAGAGAAGCACCGGACGTTCAATTTTAAAGGAGATAAATCGCTTATATTTCGGACCTAAAATTGACACAAGTGGGTCGCAACGCATATAAAAATAATGTTATATGAATGTATATAAACTGATTTATATCCAATCGTTTTCGTGTTTAACCTAATTTCAAATCATATATGTTCGGCGAAATACGCGGGAAGTCTCAATCGAATGACAATCTCTAGCGCCTGGTTAGTTCTAGATAAGAATACGGCGTCACCGTTTGACATGACTTGTGAAATAGGCTAAATCTATTTGTTAAGGCCAGCTCAATTTTCGTCATGGTCGCTGAGATGTAAATAAGAAATGAAATGAAATGGAGTTTAACGTCCTACTCTCTGCACCTAACCTGGGCTAATTGAAGACGGGCATACGCCATACAGTGTGCTATGAGGGTTATTTTGCCCGGGCAGCGGCGCTACGGTCTACTCTTATATCGAATTCCAACTGCCAAGGGATCTTTTACGTGCACGCCAAAGTGTACACGGGTCCTCGGTTTTTCGTCCCATCCGAACGACCAGGCAGCTGTCCTTGTCTGGCCCTGATGTAAATAAGGCTAGGGAACCTGATTGTTGGCAAGATTGTAGGTTAAGGTTAGGGTAAGCATTATGGCTAGGTCCAGGGTTAGGGTTAGGTTTAGGGTTGGGATTGGCGCTAGCCCTGTTTACATCCCGTGATCAATTAGATCTAACCTGTGGAATATGTCTAGCGTCGTTCTTCAAGTCCCTTGAATGGCACTGAAACACATTCTGGTACACGATTCGTGTACCAATGGTAAAATGTTTATTTTGTTTTAAATATTGGATATCAGAAGCCCATCTTTTCCTGGTAATATCACAACATCAATGTTGATTTACATTGACAAATAATTCGTGTTTTCAATGTCGAAGACTGTGGAAGACTTGCTTCTTTAATTACCTGTAATTATTTTACAAACTTTCTAGGTCAAAGCAATTTGAGGACTGAACATTATGTAAAAGGATATACATGACAATGTGTGTGACCACAAGAAATCGTTGCCGGACGACGGATTAGGGTGATGACAACATTCTTCCATATTCAATGTTTCACTAATATCCGATTAGGACTTAACAACCTTAAGCCTTGTTCGAATGTAAATGGGAAGATAACTCTTAGTTGTCGCAGAATTCTCATCTTGGGATATTTTACTGTCCTAGGACCACCACACCTGTAAGTACCCTTTGCTACAACATTTCGCATACATCATTGATTATCAGGAGCTAAATGAGGCGTGCACAATGGCGCGCTTTAATACGGTTTTAAACCCTATAATCATAATCGTATTGCTCGACCAATGTCAAACAAATACCTTGGTTCAGATATGTTGGGCATTTTCCACACAACCCAACATGTCTCCACCCGCCACACAACGATATAAATATTGGGGTTTTGTGCCCCCCCCCCCCCCATGGGATCTTCTTCTGCATGAAAAATTATATACAGTTATATGAAACAAATGCATGCTCGCACCCCTCATCTGAGTTTCATACTCAACTGTACCCCTTGTTTATACCTTTAGCTAATGGCATTTTTAGCTAACATATTCTTGACGGTCGTATTGGTGATAATAATATATATTAAAGTTCAAGTAGAAAGAATATATGCTATAGATAATTGACTGTACAATTCTTCTGCTAGCAATTCTTCTTCATTGACGATTTCAGGGACTGTAGTATCAAGTATGCAATTGGTTCAGGTTCATGGGAATCGTTGACTATGATATTCAATCTGTAAGTTGGCGTCGGGTGAATTGGTTAACAAATTTGGTGGGTCTAGTTCTGGAGCTTCTATATCATGTCCATGTGTCTCCAGAAGGTCTGTCGGTTGTTAGTTGGGTTTGCTTTGCTGCTTTAATTTCAAATAAGAGATACAGAAGCCGTATGCATTCAAAGCACCGATCAGAAGTCCTGGCCCATAAATATGATGTTTCTGTATCGGGAACGCTAAATGAAATAGGTCTAAAATTGCTTGGGATCTCGCCGCTTTTACCCACGATCAACTCTTGTAAAAAAAAGTGTAAACAATTTGAAAAACTTTATTGTTTCTGGTCCAGATAATACCTTTCTGGATGGGTGACGGATTTTGTTTAATAATCTTGCTGCAGATTAGTGTGGCTGCTGTTTTGATAATCTCTTCTAATCGGTTTCCAAATCCCCCTTTCGTGAATTATCATAACATTCTCGAAGAATTGTCCCGGTTCTTCGTTTAATAATTACGTTCTTTCACATTGTCTGCCCATATTACATTTGCATGCTCTAAACTCAACCATTCCCAAGATATTAGAGTTTTAGTTTCCAAAGGCGGCCATATTGGATTTATACTAATGATTGGACGTCACATGGACGTAATTTGGCAATGTTTTTCTGATTCTTTGATAACACTTTACTATCTACCCGCGATACATTTACATCCTCTGAACTCAAATCATTCCCGATATATTGCAGTTTTAGGGTTCCATGGCAGCCATATTGGATTTATGCCAATTGTTGGACGTATGACGTTATGACGCCACAGAGACGTCATGGGTTATGCTCTTTTTGATTCTTTGGTACAACTTTTATATCTACCCCTAATGCATTTACACCCTATAAACTCACATTCACGAAATATTGGAGTTTTAAGGTGCCAATGCGACCATATTGGATTTACGCTAATTACTCGAAAACCTATCTTTTTAATTTGGATTTATGCTAATTGTTGGTCGTAAGACTTGTGACGTCACAAGGACGTCACCTGACATTGTTTTTCCTATCTACCCGTAATACATTTACACCCCAAACTCAGCCATTCCCGAGATATTGGAGTTTTAAGGTGCCAATGGCGACCATATTGGATTTATGCTAATTACTCGAAAACCTATCATTTCATTTTGGGCGATTTTGGTTTGGGAGACCTTCAGGGACCTCTCTGTTGCAATTGTTCTAGGTCATTTATTATATTTACCGAACTAATATTAAAGTTCTAGTAGAAAGAATATATGCTATAGATAATTGAGAAAAACGAACTTTGTACAAAACAACAATTTATACGATATAAATTATACTACATTTCACCAGGAACAACTATGATAATATATACATTCATTATTCAACAATTATATTACATCTATCCATAAACAATTATATATATAAAGGATATTTTACATGTCTCCGTTAATACAGCACTGTTTTTGTACAGTTACAATAAATAATTATTAATTAAAGATACATTATGTAAGATTTAGATAAAGAGCTAGCCATTCTTGCTATATAATAGTTCGAAAATGGATAATGCAAAATAAATATATTAAAAATTTCATTCAAATTACTCTATTGCGATCGAAGATATTAGCCTTTGAAGGTTTGACAAGATGTGTGCATTAATTGTAACCACTATCCTGGCCTCGCTTCCCCATTTTTAAATTAAATCAAAATATGTCGAGAGTTGATTATGGTCTTGTCATATTAATAAATGTCTAATTAATAGTTTATAACATTCCAGGCCTAAAGAAGGACCTATAATAGGCAGATTTAACTTTTGCATAATGTATGTTTAATATATCATCTATTGGTCGCAAATGAACGCAGTAGCAATGCACATTACACATTTTTCTTTTTTTTTTTTATATAAATGTTGGAACATTAATATTCTATTTTCATTTTTTTTATTTGCAAGTAAGGCTCTAAACAGTATTGCTACACGTTTCAAATACATCATTTTTCCAGAAAATCTTAAAATAGTATTAAAAAAATCATAAATAAAACGAAGGTACATAGATCATGTACTTGATGTAATCTGAATAAACATACTTATGCAGTATACCTGACCTTACCATACAAAACTGTTATTTACGTACAAGGGATGGGCTAACTAAGGTGCTAAATCAACCACTTTGATCTTTGAAAATCTATTAACCTAACGTTCATTTAAACACTTGACCAAACAACGACAATTTTTTTAACAGGTTCAAAAAACAATCGCAATTAACACGTAGTCACACACAAAGAAACGAGGGTACATCACGGAGTTTTTATTCTTGTAATTAGCAACGAGACAGTTTCTATACCAGACCTATAGTATCATTTCACCTTTAGGTGGAATATTATCCTTTATAGTATTGTAATAAAATACAGTTTAATACGCATTCATTGGGTGTTTGTTTTCAATTTGACGTAATTTTCCGTTAAATTATACTTATATTGGCGGTGGGATGAGGTTTAAATTAATTTGATTTTATTAAAAAAAATTAGACAACTCTGCCAATCCACGAGACATAAACGCCTTAATTTTCAACTTTCAGGGAATTGACACAAATTCTTACTCTAAATTGTCGCCCAAGGATCAAACACAGATACCATTCGATATTAACTACAACCTAGTTACCAATCTGTTTCACAGATAATTACGAGTCTTCTAATATCTCTGTAAATGATGACTGCCTTTAACAAGTGCCGTCGCAGCACGCGGCGTCAATCATTTACATAAGACGTTACTGCTTCGGGCAGAATACTGTCTTTTAGTCATTTTAATACCCATTTACACTAAATTGGAAATATTTTTTACCTACAAATACGTCAAACGTCTGTATTTATTTTTCTAATACATCAAAAAAATGTTTTAGAATTTAATTTGTCAGTGGAAATAAGTTAATATTTGAGACTCATTAAGTCGCACGGATGTCATCCTTATCAGTGATTGTTGCGGCCTAGCGAATATTCACTGCTGATCAGTGTGCCTAGTTACAACGTCAAAAATACATCCATTTGCTAATCCTATGAAAACGACCAACACCTAAATATTGTCTGCAAAAATAATACCCAAAAAACAAATGAGTATACCCCTTTCAGCACACATTTTGCACATCATTCTGCTTTCATAATAATAGCAACACCTTCAGTCAATTAACTTTTTAAAAAAAAATAATAATACTTATACTGATTACATATTATGTAATAGCACTATATCACTAAAAGAGGTGATAATATCACTATTGGCTATTTCCCTTACTAATAATATTTACAACTACTCCTATAAAAAGAGTAAAATCACAGCTATCTTGGAATTCTCTTCATATTATATCAAATTATTAAACATGTTCACTCGAATCATGTACGTTCCTTTTACACTGTTCTCACATACGTCCACTCTTATCGCGATCTCAACGCATGCGCATATTACATATTCCACTTTCTCCAAACCACTTTGTTTATGGGTCCTTTCTATTTCCATCATCTTTTGGAATAGGTTTGAATGATATCCTCCATCCAATCATGATAAAATGATGTCCGTGTAAACACACTGGGATATCCCGAGGTCTGACAACCGCTGACACCCCATGACGTCACACCTACTAAATAGTAGTAACCTCTTCTAGAACAAACCAACGGTCCACCAGAATCTCCCTAAAAAACGATGAAAATTCATGCTATAGACTTGGACAATTATAAGAATTTTATGATATGTATTCATATTTATTAAAAGCCCCATCTCCAAATCAGAATTTTGTATTCTGATATTCTATTAGTATGGCTAATTTGATATACGATAATGGTATTAATAACGATAATTCAAATAAAGTCATAATAAACAAAGCCGATAATAAGCTTTAGTAGAAATAAATTCCCTCTGATGTTGTAGGTGATAAGCAAGATTTCTAAAGACTAGTCCAAGTCGGTCCATATGTAAAATTTTAAGATTTAACAGGAACTTAATGATACATAATATTAACATCTTTATTATTCCACACTCCTCCAATGTGTGCTATTGTTACATGCAGAGGCTCATTTAAGCTTAGGTTCAGGGTGTGCCCAAGGGATTGTGCGGCCGTTACACAAAATGACATTAACCACGGTAAAACAAGCCACTATTTGACGTCGCTTGTGATGTTGACTAGGTGTAAGCACAACACAATCTTTAACACAAAATGATGACGAAAAACACCTAAAGCACATTTTCATATCATAACCGATCTTATTTCAAGATAAGGAAGGTGATGACACCACCAATTCCCAAGATAAAACTGTTTTTGATACAAAGAACTCATCTACGTGTTGTTTATTCTTCTTCGGGGCAACGCTCTTCCAGAAAAAAAAAACTAAGGTTCCAACAATTCAAGTATGTTGGACATGCTTGTTTCTTAGACAATTGCGCATCGATTGGCGGACTTCTATTTCTAATATGACGAGACGACGTCATGCTCGGTTCCTGGTCCATATAGTTCGCTCGTACTTCTTTTAAAAAATATATTTTCGCACATTGTTTTTTTTTTCAAATTAAAATTTCACAATCCTGAATACAAAAGGGACAGTGGTGAGGTGTCATGCCCTTTCTTATAAAATAAAAAATAACTTAAAAAGCACCATTTACAACATGAAATTTTGAACACCTTTCAGTTCTCCCAACAAAGAGGAGTTAAGTTTTATACTTACTTTTTTTTAAATTAAATAACAAAATTACAACATAACAATCATATAACATAAAAGTATAAATGAACATTTTAATCTGAACAAGCATGCAAGATCCATGTAATATACAGTGGCGTGCAGAGGTTTATTGATGCCTCAAGACTCCAGTATAAGGTGTAGTAGGCTACTCAGAAATGTGAGAAAGTAAGATGTGTCAAAACAGATAAAATAAATTAGGCCAGCATGTATAAGTTAGCGGCGATAATTTCAAATTTTAATAAAACATAATTTAATTTCACTCGTTGATTTGGCCCTTCTATCCCCCTCCCCCGCTAATATGTCAAGACATAGGGTGGGTTGGGTTGTACAACCAAGTTAACAGCAATAATTTCAAACATTAAAACCCCCCATAAATTTCACTCTTTGATTGTACTACCCCCCCCCCCACCCTACCCCACCCCCGCCCACCCCCGCCACTGACGTGTATGCCCTCTGCCCCTTCCCCTCCAATATGTCTAGACACATAAAATAAATAAAGTAGGGCAGGTTAACAGCAATAATTTCAAATTTTAAAATACATAAATTTCGCTCTTTGATTGACCCCCCCCCCCCCTTCTCCTGCCCCTGAAATAGATGCCCTCTGCCCCCCCCCCCCCCCCGCACACCACTAGTAATATATTTAACATAGATGTATTAGTGAAACTTGGCGAGGTTTAGTTAGGGTTTACATGCGCAGGATTGCGATAAAACGTTTCAGTAAAACATGAATATAAAAATGCTGAAATAAGAAGGAATAACCATCTTTAGATGATATAAGAATTGTTCATCAACAAGGACAGAATCGATAACATCGCAGCTGGTTTGTAGGGTATCTCATATTCACATTTGTGAAATACCTTGATATTGGAAGTCAAATGCGCTGAATAATTTTATTAGGTTGGAAATGTAATATAGAAAGATATTCCATAAAGATGCTTATCTTTCCTGTTCCTTGTTACTTAAGTATATAAAAAATAGTATGGTTTATTTTCTGAAAAGAAAAATCTGATTAAAAAGCGAAAGTAGTAAAAACAATTATGCTTACATTACATGCTCCTATGTCGCCATTTCCTACGCATATGTGTGAATTAAGAATTCTTTTCCAGCCCCATCTTGCAGCACAGGCATTATTTTTCCTTACTGTTACTTTGAGTTCCTGAAGAACGCCCTGAGCATGGAACTCTGAAATCCAACAACACCGTACAATGTCTTACCTGATGGCAACGATCGCTTTATCATAGTTCCATCGATATATCAGTTTTCTGTCCGAATGTTGAGATGCTTTACCTTGTGTGTTGACGATTATCCAGCATGCTATAGAGATATCCTATATAAAGCGGCCGCTCCAGTGTCCATATCAGCCATATTTAGTTTCGACAATATCCATCAACCATATCCATGCGGTTAGTAGATTTAGCTATTCTGTTATTTTTAATTCACGCCACCATTCACCTTTCTTCCATGGGAAATTCGTCATGCATGAGCATACAAAGGCACATTAGATGCCATTTATACACACTTGCCATATTAATTATATAACCTGGCAACGATGGTACGCGACTACTTTCTTTGGAAAAAGTTTCTGTAGCTTTCTAATGTATTTGCTTTCCATAAAGCTAGTATGCGAAGAGTAGTTCAATGCTAGTCAAGTCGAGGCCGACATTGTTCTGTTCAGCAGTATTTTAATAAGCTGCCTTCGTTACAGGTTAACGTGTTTTTTGCGGGTCAAGTATCATTATTCAATCTAAATAGAGCTTTCTACGAACCGCGCCATGGTTCGCGTTGATCAAGGGTTGTTGTTTAATTCAAAGTGTAGCCTTTAAGTTTTAGGAACAGCGCCACCACCAGTAGCAACAGCGCCGCTAAACGTGTTATTTTCCTGCAAACCAAATATTCCGTAACTCCCAGCAGTTACTTACCCGTTATTATAGCTACATATACATACATCCATTGGTTAAATAGTGATTATATAGAGATTGGGTTAAAACATAGGTTACCTTTAATACCAATGGCAGCACCGCGGGCATCGAAGAAACACTACCGAACTATTCGAAATCTTAGAAATATAGCATTACTAGTTCGGGGGTGTTTCTTACAATATATAAATAGGCATAATTACTTACTAATAGAGAAAATACAAGAGAGCAAGGAAATATTGTATTAGTTATTTTAGTATCCACCCGTTAGAATTTAGTGTTTGTCCGTCACATTAACAATCATAGCAAATTCCACCTTCCCACCGTCATTATCATCACACAGGCAAGTTTACTCTGTAAAATTTCTGAAGAAACTGGTATTTAACATAAACATCAATAAAAGATACGCCCACAAAGCAGCTTTGTCTCAACTGCAGCTTATCCGAAAGAAATATAGAAAAGACATAGAATCTGTGCAATTGTATTATTGTAAATATGTTCTACAAATTCACAAAAAAACCCAGCTCGACAGCTGGTGCATTGGGCGAGTGTAATCGACATGACCTTGCCGTATTTTACATGACGTCATGTGTTAAATACTGGATCAAGTTTATTCAACTGGCAATTTCCAGATATTCAAAATATGCTAAGTTTATAATATGCTAAGAAAACTTGATTCTGTGAATAGAATAACATGGGCAACAAAAATCAAACTGCTACCGTAGGACTTTAGGCAAGGGTCCAAGGTTGTCGACAATCTTTTATACGATTTTGATGAAACTGACAATGTATGTCTATAACCGACAGACCTCACAGTTGTTATTTGATTGTCAAAACCGTTCAAACATTTCACCGTTACACTAAAATTACTGCTGAGTTCAAATTTCGTGAAATTCGGACCGAAACCGCCCGACAAAATGACCGCTACGCGTAAAAACATGGAATATCCGGGTTGTGGGAGACCCAGAGGTACAAATTTTCATCCAATTTTGATATATCCCAAAGGTCTGGGTTTCTTTCGATAATTGCGCGTATTGGACCGTAACTTTCTGAATTATGACCCCTGATTGTACGAAATATCACGATTTTAGCTTATGGACCCTCTAGAGGTCACCATTTTTTATCTTATTTTCAAAACCGTTCAAATATATCACCGTTACAACTTCAGTATGGTTGAATCCTAATTTCCTAAAATTCGGACCGAAACTTTCCGTCAAATGGCCACTCCTCTTTACGCAAATAGTATAAAAGCATGTAATGCCAAGGTTGTGGACCATCTGGAGGTCAGACTTTTTATCCGATTTAGATGAACTTAAAACGAGTATCACTAGCTCTTAGATGAGTTCAATTTTGGTGCGTGTGTGAAATAGCTTTATTTAAGGCCACCGAAGTGATATCGCAGACAAGTTGGTGTAGATTGGCCCCCAGCCTTTTACGCAAAATGTGAAATATGAATGAAGTTTGTGGACCTTCCTGACGCAACAATTTTTGTCAGATTCATGAGATGAAACTTAAACTATGAGTTAAGCATTACAAGTTCTTGGATGAGTTCGACTTTGGTACGCATCAGACCTTACAATCTAGAGCTATAGACCCTGTTTTTTTACGCAAAATGTGGAATATATATGAATTTTTAGGCCCTCCAGAGAGGATACAATTGTTGTCACATTCTGATGAAACTTAACAAATATGTTAAGGATCAAAAGATCTTGAATGAGACGATGAGCCATATCGATTTTACCTCTCCCCCATACATTTCTCGGAAAATGTGGGCGTGTTTTAACTGGTCATAACTGATAGCAGTGAATTATTTGATAGATAAGGGACACAGGGAAAGAGCGTGAGAAAAACTCTATCCCATAATGTTTTTTTTAATTACCCAAGTTGTCTTAGATACAACGAAAGTGAGATGGGGTTCTCGCAACTGGGAATCTTTTTACATAGGGATCAGTATAGAGCATAGCAGGGTTTTCTTCTGAAAGTCTACGTCCTAGAAGTCTCACTTCTATGTTAAAAACCGACCTCGTTGTATCTAACGGCATAATTACTTGCAAGCAATAACCCAGAGAAAAGAGTACTTGTGCCCCCCCCCCCAGTCGGGCCTGATATTAATGTAAATATGTTTGTTTTTGAATATGTGTAAATGTGTCATCTTTGTATCTATGAGTCTATGACCTAATTGCTGAATGAAATATATTATTATATCCGAAAGGAAACCTTGGACGCTGATAGCAAATTTGATGACTCCGGGAATGGACAATCGAGAACATTGAATATCGATAGGGTTCATCCTCACGTGACCCTAACGCGTCCCATCAAATTTTACAAAAATCCATTAAAACTCACAGCCTCTATCGAGTCCACAAGATTTTCGGCAATGCGCGGGGGATAACTCTAGAACGAAAATCAATAGAGTTCATCCACTCATGACCCAAATGCTTCCCACCAATTTTGAAAAGATTCCGTCAAAAGCTATAGTCTCTATCGCGTTCACGATATTTTAGGTAATGGTGAGATAACTCCGGAACGGAAAGTCGCAGAACGTTGAAAATCACTAGGATTCGTCCTCTCATGACCAAAATTGAAATGAACCCTTCGAAAACTGTAGCCCCTCTCTCGTTCACAAGGTTTTAGGAAAAGGGGGCATAACTCGATCTGGTACAAATGGATGCAAAACGTTCACAATCGATAGGGTTTTTCCTCTCACGGCCACGATGCTTCACATCAAATTTAAAAAGAATCCGTTAACAACTGTAGTCTCTATGGCATTCACAAGCCCAATTGTTGAAGGACCGACGAACAGCTGAAATGTTTGAGTATAAAAATACTTATTGATCTTTAAAATATAATGATTTGTAATACATGGTTGCACCTTTTCAAGTGTACATACTATTGCATACTTTTGGACAAATCGTCCATCGAATTTAGTTTTTGACTACCACTAGTAGCCATTAGACAACATTGTACTATATATAGAACTGTGTATGTCGTGGCATAAATTCACATATTTGCGAAGGGTCTGTGGGCATTCATGATCCTATCCCTAAATCATATTAACCGGTCTTTATTGCAATACCACACACTGGTCCTTTTAACAAGGAAAGATCACAACTACATCAATGGCTCGACTCCTTTCAGAGCCTTGTGTACAGGGGTTTTGTTCCTAAGTCGCCTTCGGCGAATTACATGTACAAAAGATAACGAAAAATCCTCACCTCTCGAATAGACTGACGTACCTTTAGTTTCACCCCATCCCATAATCCAACACGAGTCTTCTGGTTGGAAATTGGCATCTCTTTCCGGTAAACAGGCATGTCTGATATACAGACCTGCTACATCAACAGCTTTATCTAATCTCATCATAGCAATATCATTGGGGTAATTACCTCCGTTTACAAACTCGGGGTGCTGAAATTAGTCATTACATTTAAATGTAATCTAAAAAGTTCCAAACACTACCGAATAGTATTTTATATGTCCAACAAGACATTATAATCCAAGATGAGGATCTAGTGTGACTAACCGAATTTTGAGTCTTTACAGCTCAAAGCATTTAATGTCATACTCTTTCGGTATATTTGATTGCTTCTGTTGAACCTTGAGCCGAATGATGTGGCAAATTCAACATTTTCGTGCAATTTGGACTTCTTCTCCAAATTTAGTATATTATGTTGCTGTGGTGACTGATGCTAAATCAAATTGATTCAAGTGAAGTTGCGAGACTGCATAAACGGGAATCTTTTTCAAAATACGACACACACATATCAATTGTTAAAATCGGTGAAGAGTTGAAACGAGAAAGATGATCACACAATATCATTACTGGTGTTCCAAAACATTTTGAAAGAGTCAGCAAAAAAGTAAGGGCAGCGGGGCAATTGGGGCATTTCCACCCATTGTCCCGCCGTTCAGGCGCCCTTGGATGGGATAGACCGGGGTATCATACAGGATTGAATTTAAACGCCTTAATGAAACCTTGTAGATGTATTTCTCGAGTGATGGTTGTTTAGATGGAAGGGTCACATGGAAAAGGCTAATCTAGGCGCTGTCTCCTAATCGAAAGATTTAGATATACGATGGATAGATTATTAATATATTGATAGACCAGAACCATCAGTTGGGGATTAGACACACTTAGACTCTTGTCACCCTAAACAAATCACCATCCTTCACAAAATACTGGTACAGATATTAGATAGTTATTTCAACCAAAGAATATGCAACTAAACTTCTCGATCAGCCCAGAGAAAAATCCACCGAAGATATGCAACTGAACGGCGACCTACCCGGACAATTAAATCAACTTCCCTCTGCATCTGAGCTCCGGCATTACCAGCGTGTGTCTCTCCTAATATAGCCCTCCAATCAGAAGCTTTTTCAAACTGAGATCTAAAAATATATAATAATCATGGATCAGCATTAAACTCGTTAATAGTAAAATTAGAATTTTTCATTTCATTTCATTTATATATAACCTTCTTTGTAAACGTTTGGCTATAGTAAACGGTGCAATACATTGTGCTAACCTGGAATTTTGAGTCGAGTTTAATAAGGACTGCTTTATTTGCGAATCGTTTGTACATTATGGCCTAATGGGTGGTGGGTTAAAGTGGGCACTTTGTTAGCTATTAACTTAATATTCCTTTTTTTCGGAAAGAGCTAAGCTATCTTCGCTAAGTATTCGCCAAGTAAAGTGCATCTGGTAAAAACCAGTTTGTCAAGATGGTCAACACAGGTATGAATAATTTTGTCTCACTTAACGTAATAACGATACAGTATCCAACACTATGGACCTTAATTATACAAATCATAGACGCCGAATGTCATAGCTCGCACGGTCCTACCACCCTCCAATATTTGATTCGGTTCTGGCTTAATTCTCTTTTGTTTATAGGGTTATGTAATCAAAATGACACTACGTGTATATAATTTTCAGAACACGTCTACTTGTAAATGTTTTTAAAAACACAGTAACAATCTATCACGCAATATCATAAAACAACATTTGAATAATTAGTTTAATTAACTGACAATATTTTGCCAATCTGACAAGAACTGAACATAGATATATTACCCAAATACACAATGAGCGGCTGTGACAACCCATTGTGGATGGACCAGTGTTCCTCCACAAACGTGTCTGTTAGCCCAAGTTAATCTGAGGGAAGCTACCCATGGCCATCGTCCGCCATGGGATGGTGTACCTCCAACAATCATTTTCGATACAGCAACACCACATTCTGAAAAATAATAATTCTCAAAGTTAGCTTCAAATTAAGCGATTGTCGTTCGGGTTTACATGCCAATGTTCGCTCTATTCATTCATCTTGCTTACCACTGTTATACCAACTGTTTACTATAAGACCCGCAGTTCGACACCGGCCTTGGGATATTCAACCTCCGCGACATGACGCAATTCGAATTGGTTTTAATTATATAACAAATACACCTATAACAGAATACCATAACGTCAACGGCACTGTTACTGATAAGTTTTACTTTATTATTATCGAGGCCTTGGGTGATTTAATAGGTAATATGATATTTAATTTTCGAACCCCAAGTTGCGGGTCCTGTGCAACAGGATGGAAGGTCATATCTACATGTACACGACTGGCACGGTGCAGATCTATTTACATTATTAGTTACACATGGTCGTTTTTTTTTATAAAATGAATTTAGATCAAATATTATATCAGAATATTAAAAATGTCGAATTAAATTATTAGAACATAATTATCTTAGACGAAATGAGCAATTTACCAATGAGTTTGCGTGACTTTATCAAAAGTTGGTAGTCAACTATAATATGCGAGAAAGCATTCTTGAAAATGGAAACATATCGCGTGTCTTAATCTTAATAATATTTGTATATTCTTAACTTATATTTCAAGACGAGGATTCCAACGGGAGCTAGAACAGATTTAAGAATAATTCGAGATAGTTTATATTGTGAACCAGGGTGTTTCAAGAGTTAGCTTACAAAGCGAAGCAAGAAAACTCACTCATACCCTATTTACAAGAGTACAACAAGCTATTATATCTGTCACTGCATTGATAATCGTTTGGATTAATCGTTTCTAAAATCCCTTGGCATAGGAATGAGGCATTAAACATCAAGGTGCCCAGCTTTTACTTTAAAGTGCTATTGTTGAAATTTACAAAAACAACCCGATTTCATAAGTATTAGTGAAACCACAAACTACACATATACGCAATGTGGAGACAATATTAGAACGATACTAAGTTGGTCGTTTTTCGTCACCACATATCGAAATTCTCTAAAAACAAGTTTAAATTTTGCAGGAGTTTAGGGTCAAGCTGTCTCGTGTCTTGATGAGCAACCGGTTAATCACGAAGTTTACAAGTGGATTATGACACTGTGTATCTTATCTCTAAACATGGCTTTGCATAATCTCTTCCGATATACTGATTTTGGCAAATAGCAACACAAAAAACCCTGTTAATGGCAGCTAAGAATAGATTAGACAGGGTTAACAAGTAGATGCGATGTGCTTACATGTAACAAATAGATATCGGTAGTTTTCCTAAACGATGATCTTGTGCTAACACAAAAGTGTTAAAAAAATTGAGTACATTATTGTTGCTGTGTTGGTTTAATTTGTTTAATTTGCTAGGTGAGAAGAATGTAATGAAAAAAAGAAAAATAAATCAGTCTCCTTGTTGGTTTATCACTAATACAATGTCCAATTAGTATCAATATATATTGAGTATCAGAAGATAACTTAATGTTGTAAAGTAACCTAGAAGACTTAGCATCACAAGATCATTTGGCATCAGAAGATATTGGACCAGTATCACAAAATATCCAGTAATAGAGTATCCGAAGATGAAATAGTGCCAAACGATAAAGTATTAGAAGATAACATAGTGACAGAAAATAACATAGTAACAGAAGATAATATTGTATCAGAAGATAACATGTAACAGAAAATAATAGAGTATCAGAAAACAACATAATATCAGAAGATAACAGAGTAACATAAAATAACACAGTAAAAATAGTATCGGAAGATAACATAGTATCAGAAAATAACATAGTATCAGAAGATAGCATAGTAACAATAACAGAGGATAATGTATTAGAACCTATTACAGTATTAGTGAGAAGATAACTGGAATATAATTTTGTATCAGAAGATAACTTAGTATCCTGGATAATATAATATCAGAAAATTAGTGAATATAATAGTATCATAACATATTCCCAGGGTATTATATTGGACCTTCGTTAATAGATTGGTCTGGTCGTACCATAAACGTAATATCATTCTCACCTCTCCAAAAGCACAACTACTCTTGTTTCCACCGGATCGTGGACAATGCATAATTGTTTTACCATTTAATATCTACAGCTTTTGAACTCCATTCCAACATTTTTTCAATTAATTAGTATGGGTTTTGAATTTCTAAGGAGTGTGAACAAATGCATTGTTTATTGTCGCTTATATAAAACGAAATATAAGACTCAATACTGTGAACAAGCTATTCGCTTACTTATTCATACACAGATGTTAAATGATACAATGTCCCACGGGGTTCAGTATTTGGCCCTGTGTTGTTGGGGGTTTTTTTGTTGAACGAAGCGCAATTTCTCTCCATTAAAAACATTATTTCTTGTTGTAAGCGACAAGAAACAATATATTTGTTCACACTGCATAGAAATTCAAAACCCATACGGAAGCCCAACGACTGGATAGAATATTTTAAAAAATAAAATAGGTTATGTTTAGCTGTTTACTTATTATAAAAGAACATCGTTGTATTTGTTCCAATCCAATTTTTGCTTTTGTTTTGAGAATCGGAACACTTTAATGCCTCAAAACATCTGTGCAGGAACAAATCACCCGGGGTTTTACAGAAATTGTCGTATTTTTGGAAAACAATACTTTTCTTGTAATATCTTAATGTCATTTATAAAAAAAATATCTAGCATCCAGTACAATTTGAAAATAAATAACAAAAATAGCAAGTTCCAAGTTCCGCAATAATGATGTTTGGTCAAGGCTCATCAAGACGCAAGAGACAATGTGTCGCATTGGCGGAAACAATCTGGCAGGGACAAAACTTGGAAGGGAAACCCAGCTCTCAGCAGATGCAAATATGTCAACAATGGTCGACAGAAAAAAAAGCCTCCACGTATTGATTTTAAATGTAAACAGAGTGAATCCCCTTGATCCGTTCATATACATTGTAAAGGGTTTCAATGTCTGCATATTTAACATGGTTAGCAAATGGTGTCTGTTGATTTGAATTTAATCTAAAAAAAACCTGACCAACTTATGGTTCTACATTTCGCGGATTTGCTGACAATTTTCACACAATTGTTATACCCTTTGACCTTGCCACGGCCTTACATGCAAACACCAACACACTTGCATAACTGTCTTTGGCATTCATGTACATCTAACCATCATGTGGTTTTAATATTTTGCGAATAACCTCTAAGATTCGTGTTACATAAATAAAAAAGATGGCTGGGTGTAGTTGAACCAAACCGAGAATTCCCACACAACAGAGTCTTTATTTTTATAACAAGGCAGCTTTTGAAATGCTGGCGCTTTCTGTTATTCTTGGAATTATTTTCTATTATCGACGTCTTGTAACGTCTGAATATCTTTGCAGCTCTAATACTGATCCTTGAGCATTAGAAAATAACATGTTCTTTTTCTAAGGATTAAAAGAGATTTTACCTTCAACATTTTCTAAAATATAACGGACAAGATAGAAAATGTATTCAGATGTCAGTCAGTAATCAGTTGAACAACATGCTGAATCACCATTTTCGGTCAGTACATGTAGTTTATTTGTTAAAGGAGCCAAACCTCTAACTCAGTATTATCCATTATTCGAAATCAAAATCACGAATTAGAATTCAATTTTTATCCATTTCAACCATTATTCATGTTGTTATTTAAGACACAGTGGACACTTAAAAATCAGTACACGAGTACTCTACGAATATAAAGGTTTCGGGTACCATCTGTAGTAATGCTGGTGTCACACTGTCCCGAAGTTGACACCAGATGGCCATACGAATATGGAATGTTGAATTTCGCGCGATGATGGCCCCGAACATGGTCAAAAACAATCAACAGCCGAAGCAAATACGATGCCTATATAAAGTCACACGATGGCACTCGAACCACACACGAAGGTAATACGAAGATGTAGTTTATACCCACAGGACACAGTCACGAAGAACACACAGTGGCTCTGTATATTTGTTTAAGACTGACTCAGGAAGATGCTTTATCGGGCGTCACAATCTCTCAAAATTGACACTAGATAGTCACACGATAAAATGATTGTGACACTGATCGTAAAAACATCGTGCCATTCGTGAGGGTATCTTAAGCCTTCTTATGACCTGCTGCGAAGTTTTTCAAGCTCCTGCAGCAACTTCATGAGCGTTGGCAAAATCTTTGGCATGCCAAACATTTGCCGAAGAACCTTACGAAGGTTCATTTTCGTGTTGAATTCGTGTGTTCATTTTGCCCTTCACAAGGGTATTGAGAGGGCTTCACATTGTCGTGTTGTCTTGCTAAGCCAATCGGGCAGATTCTTTTTTACTTCGTATTGTGTTCGTATGGGGAACACGCGGTTGTCATGCAAGATACGCCCACATTTTGCAAGTGATGGACAGAGAACAAGCTAAAAAAAAGCGATTTTACGTACAATCAGGAGTAATAATCCAGGAGGTTACTGTCCGATAAGCGCGAACATCGAAAGTCTACGAGGTTGTTGGGTTATAAATTTCAAGTTTCATCAAAATAGGATAAAACTTGTGACCTCTGGAGGGTCAACAACCTTGGTGTTACATACTTTTATACTATTTGTGTACGGGGAGTGGCTATTTTGTCCGGTAGTTTCGATCCGATTTTCACAAAATTCGAACTCAACCGTCATTGTGGTGTAAAAGTGATACATTTAAACGGATTTTGAAATCGGTTAAAAATTGTGACCTCTAGACGGACCATACGCAAAAAACAAGATTTTTTCGTATAATCGGGGGCAATAATCCATGATTATATCGAAAGGAACCGAGATCTTTTGGCTGACAGGGGCTAGGACGATATACGTCTGCCATCCATGCAAAATGTTTATACATAGCCAAAGCAACCACTTGGGGCCATTTTGGTCGATGCAAACGTCCTAACATACATCTAGTTGGGACAATTTCCTTGACTTGATATTATATCGTCATATAATCTGTTTCCAGTTAACATCTCATCTCTTTATTCGATGAAACTACAACCATATTCCCTTTTACAATACGATATCCGAGTTTCCCTTCGTTAAACAGGATTGTTGTCCAGGTTTATACAAGGTCACAAATGTTTGTGCAACTATATTAACAAGGGTTTGAAGTTGGTCGCAGAAGGTAAATGATTTTGACCCGCTAAACCATGTTTACTTGATCTTGGATTGTTACTAAAATCAGTTGTTTGTACGTGGGTATTTTACATTGCGTCGTAACTCTAAGACTAACTTACAACGTTAAACTGCAAATCCCAACTGATACGATATATTTTGCCTCATCGTAAATATCCAGTTATTGTTAGCGATACTTAAGCACTGTATATTCATGTTTAATCTGGGGGGTTTTCATGTCCATAATCATTATTATCATGTTCATATTTTTTTTTACAATAATTCAAATGTGTTTGAAAAGATTGGTAAGTCCACTGAAGTCAAGAAGTTACTTCACTGGACATGGTCTTTGATAATACATGTTTGTTGAGGGTATATCTATTTTATTTATGGTCGAAAAAATTTTCACAGGGGAGGGGGGGGCGAAACTTTTTGCAGGGGGGGCGGGGCGACGCCCCCCTAGTTACGGGCCTGTTCATAATACACCTATTCAATGGCGGATTTACCGCGATGTGACTGCTAATTTTGCATGAAGAACAATTTCCTGTGGGAGCACAAAAACTCAATAGTTATATCGTTAGGAGGGGTACAGAATATCTGAGTCACTGTATATATTTGATACTGTTTAGCAGTATGATTATGAAGTAATGGAGATCAAAATCTGCCAATAGCAGTGGCACCTTATTGAAACCACATGATGTTTTCTATTAGCGAGGTGGCGCAAAATCTCAAGGGAGTGCAAAAACAATTAAACATGAGACAAAACGCGCCATTGCGTGCCCTTCGCTTGGTCCCTATTCTGTTGATTAAAAATTCATACAAAAAAAACATCTCCGCTCAGATTTTCACAGTTGCATACCATAATAATGATTATCCTGCATTGTCTATAAGAGTTGACAAATTCAAACAGAAGAATATGTAATGAAACAATCCGTGCTACGGATGGGTCAAGAAGCACATTAGGGCCTCGTTGCTGGAGGGATATCATTAGAAAAATGAATTTAAAAAAGTGAGCTTTGGTTACGATTACTGATTGGGGGGTTGGATGGCCGACTGGTTAGCACGCGCGCGCTGTATCATACGGTCGGTCACTGAGTCAACTGACGGGGTTTCGATTCCCCGGTTGTACGTGAGTAGGGTCGCCTCATGTCCAACCTAGTGGGTTTTCTCCCGGTCCTCCGGTTTCCTCCCACTGCTATAGACCCCTACGCACAAGCGAATTATTGAAATAAAACTGAACCATGTGTTAGTCCCGAAATGACCTAGTTTGTGTCGAGTGGACGATAAACCCCATTTCTCTCTCTCTCTCTCACGATTACTGATTTGACAAATTATGGTTTTATACATTTTAAGATGTGAAATATATCAACTAGTTTCTAAACCGCAAATGCAGAGTACAAGAGATGATACTGTATCTTAGCAACCATGCATGGTTATTTCCAAAACCATGAATAAATATTTGTTCTTTCTTAACAACAACAAAAAGTTGTTTATGTTTCCATTACAAAGTTCATATGACTGCCATATTTCTTCAAAACCCTATTCAAAAGTTGTAACTAAGCATGTGACTCTAAATATGTATTTCAAACAAAGGATTAGTCTACCCTTGTCATTTATGCTTTCATGTTGTATAAAACATTTAAGAGAGTTTGTTTATTAATGATAAAAATACCTTCCTTCGTACGAACTATATGATTTGATAATATATTTGAACTAAAAACATATTCAAACTAATTAATATATCAAAAATTTGTTTTAAATCCCTCTGAAAACTTTGTATTCGCGGGGAGATACCCAAAGCTATAAATAAACTGTTGTTTAAGTCATGTTTCTCACCTAATTTCATTGAAGGGGGGTTCATGTTTCAGAATGTATTTTTCATTACGTACTGTACATTTACCATACATAATATTGAGGTCTAAGTAAATTCTTAATTATTTTCTGTCAACTTCACTTTATGCCGTTTAAATTTCAGAGTCTTTTGTATGCTGACACCCCCAATGTTCCCCAAACCGCCGACCATTTGATCATCTGATAACAACCGCTCCTTCAGTCAAGCTAGCACACAATAAGCTGGCAGACAACAGGGTTGACAGTTAGTGATACACTGGCATTTTTTCCCAGTGCTTGCCCCGCGCGTGATTTTCGGGTAATCCAGTATTTTTCTAGTAAGATTGAACGTCTACACTTTCCATATATACCAAATTTGCCATACTTTTATTGGAAATGACCACCCGATAAATACCTTCGGGACAATGTATCTTTAACATTAAATAGAGAATATTGCATGCCGAGTGCAACGATTAGAAATTTCTTTTAAAAGAGATTTCAAAATGAAATGTGTACAAACCTCCCACAATTAGAATCAATTCATAAAATGATTTTTGTTTTCTTCTTTTCTTTTTTGTAATATAAAAGACTTTGGACAACACTGACTTTGGTTACACGATATATTTACCAACGTAAAGTGTTTTAATATTGTTTTTTTTTTAAGTAATATTATATTGTCAACATGGTGTGAAGCGATGGTGGGAAGAAATGTCTTATCAATATTCGATTTATAAATAAATGGTTAATTTGAATATTTCAAAGTATTTTTTTTTTTGGATAAAAATTAAAATGATTATTAAGATCTGGCAACCAGTTGCATTTTGGTTATATCGGTGAAAACTATAATTGATTGTTTTCCACCAGTTTCAAAAGCGGAGAACTATAACAAACAAACGAAAAATACAATGGAGTAAATTGTTTCATTGATCCATTTACTAAAACCTCTCAAAACATCCATTAAAAATCATTAGAACTACATTTTCAGACAACATTTAATGTTGGATCTGTCGACCTTATGAAAACATGTTACACACATCATCTTTCATGTTGTAGTTTTTCTTCACAATTGGAACTTGCTATGTATATATACAATGAGATTGTCAAATTTAAAAACTATAATTGTTTTGTTTTTAAAATGAAAATAAATGAACCGTCTTCATTGGACATTTACATTTCCTTACAGGTGGAAAGTGGGATTTGTTTTCTTTATTCTTGCGTTATGTTTTGACACTCTTTTCTGTGCTTTATTTGAAAGTGGGAGTAAGCAATGATTAACTTTTAAGACATATTCTATCTTTGTTGGTAATGTGGGGATTCTCTATTACTAAAGGGGTCTGTGAAATCATCCAAGATGCTGTGAAACAAACTAGCAGAAATTTATCTTTTAAATATAAGACATTCGCGGTATGCCAAGTTGTATATCACCTTTGATGTATGTAATTCTATCACATGTATAAGTATTTACGTCATTCATTCATTGGATATATATCGCGCTAAATCTTTTGAAAATATAGATTATCTGGATTAAAAGCATGGTAAAGACCACGACAGACAAAAAAACGATCCATTTTAAATCGTTTAGACAATTTTCTCAAGTATGCTTTATGAAATGTTATATTTTAATCTTTAGTAAAACATTCCCACGGTTTCAAAAAGAATATATATGCCTTAAGGGTGTGGCTAAGTATTATCTGCTACACATTATTAGAATCAGTAAACACGAAAACATTACATAAAATGCCGTCATATATCTATTCACATCTTCGATAACCAGTTCTTATGCAATGTGCATTCTGTGGTTTAATAGAAATACAAAAACAACTGGACGTTCCATTTCTGCTCATGCTCATCAATGATGTGTTTGCCAGATAGTTTTTATCCATGGTTACCAAAATCCCTCAATATAAGTCAATAGCTACCGGAGGGTTTTATATATTGCTATCAATGATCTATAACAAGAAATATTGTTTGATACTATTCAATATTGTCATGTAAACTGGTTTATAATTTATTATATAAACATGAAGCATAAACTTAACTGATTTTGGTAAAAACTGAGGAAAGCAGCGCATTTTTTGTTATTTTCTGTCGTTTTCAAACTAAATATATCATGTTTATGAAATTGCGTTTAGATAGCATCTTTATTCGTGGCGTGGTTCGCTGAAGTGTACGAAACTTGCAGTCTGATATTGTTTATATTTAAAATGATTTTGCTGTAACCGGTTTATTCTTAACATAACACCGCCACTTGCAATGATTCTTTGACATGAAAATTGATGTTAATTTAAAAATGGGAAAGGGCTCAATACTATTCGCCTTAATTTATGGAACGTAAATTCTTAGTTTTGGATGTGCAAATTCTTTATACAATTTTTTTTTTTTTTTTTTTGCAGTTTTTAAGGAGTATTTAGTTTTTTTCATTACTGAACAAGTTGTGATATTGACCTAAACGTGACTTGAATATTATATGCCATATTTGGGCCATGTTTTTTTCTCTTTTTTTTGTTGTGTATTTCAATGTTTCCAATTCCTAAGCAAACAAGAGAAAATAGGTCACCGTAGGATTAAATTCAAAATAAGTAACGTAAAGTGTATATCAATGTAAATCATTTAGAGCTTTGAGGAAACCCGTACGAATTTGTGACTGGGGGGTTATTTTGGGCGAATATGTATAATCCATTCTAAAAAAAAAATAATCCCAGTTTTTATACTTAGATCTTTAAAAACTGACTTTAAAACATAGACTAAATTGACTAAAGAATGATTAATGATGCTATGCAAAACATCTCTATAATATCTGTGATCTATGGTACTAAGAACACAGAGATACTTTATACGAAACATACTTGAGAACAAGGTTCTCCGACAATTGCTTCTTTTTCATTTTTATTTGTATATAATAACTGTATAGATAATATCATGGCATGGTCCTTCATGGCGCGTATTTTCGGTGCTTAACAAAATATAATAATTCTGTCGCGTAAGCTCATATTTCATTTGTTTTTATTTAATAAACAATTATATAAAACTTCTGTCATTTTCAATTTTAACAAATTATTTATTTTTTAAACCAGAAGATTTTGACCATCTTTTGTCACGAATAAACAACTCTCTTAATTAAATGGTTCCATTATAAACAGTACATCCAAAAAGAAATGCCCCGGTTCTCAATGTTAGCGTTAACAAGGTTTTGCTCATCAGATTGTTTGAATTGGCCTTTATTTACAATGACAAAAATACTGGCAGACTTATCTTTTAACAGCATTGTTTAATGTATACCTTTAAAATCGATGGCCATTCTATCTTTTTTCTCACCTTGTAATTTACGTTATCGAGTTCTTGTTCCTTTTGAAGTCTATTTATGTCAAACTATTTTTTACATGTTGGGTTTGAATTCTTTATAAATGAACTGATTGTGTTTGTCGGATTGGGATATTGAACTGTTTGAAAATAAACTGAATTAGAGTTTTTTTGTGCGTGCTACTTACAGATGAAACGTTTAATTGACTTTTAAATTAATTTATGTGTATGCCAGTCAGTAGTTCCTTCTGCACATTCTTATGAGCCAATTCCCCCCCGCCCCTCCCAGGAACTTCAGTTCTAAAGAGTAACCTAATGCGGTCAATTGCATTTTGAAGAGGATGAATTGCGGAGTTATGTTAATCGACAAAAATTAAAGCTCCTCGACACAAAAACCTGTGAATGATACTGGAATCGCATAAAAAAAATCTCAATGCATGTGATTTACATGGGAGTTTGAAAAGAATGGAAAACGATGTGACTCTCGACCACAGTTCTTGAAAGGACTAGGCGTATGTCTGATAAACTATATGTTGTACTAATCATTTCAATTTCTTTCATTCCACCGTGTTATTGTGTTACACGGTTCAGTATTTCATTATAAGCCTCTCAATGTATTTTTAAGAAAACGAATTTTTAAAAGTATTTGTTGGAAAAAAAAAAAAAACCCCAAAAAAAAATTATATCCATAAGAGGATATATCCCCAGTAAAATCTGCTGGGGAAGTATACAGAACCTACCTGGATTATATTTAATTGGGGGTCGTATCGAAGTCTTATATTCATCCGGTGGCTTAAACGTAGATTCTATAATAATTGGTCGTCTTGGTGTTGCTGGTTGTGGGCTAGGCCAAAACATTGTCGTTGGGGGCGGCTCTGTGGTACTGAGTTGCACATATCTTTGACTCGTGTGTTCGAATCGTCGGGTAATTCCATACGTCGGATAAAAGGTGTGTTTTTTCCAAAACGATGGTGTCCATGGATATTCCGGAATATCATGATTTGTTGGAAACATTGTCTGTAACGCTGTGGTAGGATCACTAACTGTTGTAGACGCTGCAGTAGTCGTGATCAATGTTGTAGTAGACGCTTTTGTAGTAGTTGGTCGAGGTGTTGTAGTCGTTGATGTTTTGGTAGTCGTGGGTGTTGTCGTTATAGTAGTAGTGGTAGGGGTTGTCGTTGTTGTGGTCGGGCGCGGCGTAGTAGTTGTTGAAGGCCGTGGCGTAGTGGTTGTTGACGGCCGTGGCGTAGTCGTTGTTGACGGCCGTGGCGTAGTCGTTGTTGACGGCCGCGGCGTCGTTGTTGTGAACGTAGTCGCAGTTGTAGCGCGTGTAGAGGTAGTAAAACGTTTCCTAGTTATAAAATGTGGCATTCTCCGACGCACTGTTTTGGGGGTTGTCGTAGAGTCTAAGTCACAATCATCCCAACGTGATTTGGACGGCACACAGTTCGTGTATTTTGTTGACCACACATAAGCAAGGGGACACGGTGGTAATAAATGGGGTTTTCCATACCCGCATATATAATATTTAGCACAATTATCCGGATGTCGAATCCACTGAATTCCCATCGATGTACAAGGGTATGTAGGTAAATTCCTAGGTCTCCGTTTCAAACAATCCATCACTTGTAACAAGGAACTAAACAATATCACATAAGTCAACACAACTTTCACACTATAAAGTTTACAAAATATGAAACGTATATTATCACAAATTGCCATATTTGATGGTTTTATGCTGCTAAAACCGAGGGGGGTTTACTAGCTCCCGATACGGGGCTTGAATTCTAGCTCGTTTCCTTTAAGGCAGTCGAGCTTAACTCTTTATCAACCGTCAACGAGAACTGTTTCATCGGGTTTGTTTGAATCCAAGTTAGTTTCAGAGAGAGAGTGAGAGAGAGAAAGACCAGTGAAAGTGTAGGTTTCGAGACCCGACAAACAATACGTTCAGTAGCTCAGGACCAGGAGTTTTTGTCGTGTTTGTTTTTCTTCAACTCTCAAATCAAACAAGTGGCGTTAATGCGCCAGTGGCCATACTTAAAAGATTCTCTAAGCTTAAGGTATATTTGATAAGGAATAACAGATATTTAATGAATTTTTTGCTGGAAAGGTACATGCTATTTATTTATATTAATATTGATGGAATTTTAAATAGTTAATCCTAATACTAACAACTTTTTGCATTAATAAGATGTTTCCAAAACAATCTTCCTGCATATCTCTATTTCTTTCTTGTGTGCATTTGAAGTATTCTGACTTTGAGATCCATAATTGCCCTGATTATTTATATATTGATCGCGTTACATCTAGGGAATATAACTTATAAGATTGCAGTACATGGATATTATTTTGAAAATGTATGGATTGAATAAAAAAGGTGGCGCTATTATTTTTTTTTCAAGAACCGTATTATTTATTCGTCATTCCATGCGAGTAATCTGGAAGAGACGTCGTGCATAAAAATATTTTGTTATATTTTTCTTTTTAATAGCTATAGGAGTCTCCCTCTAACGTGTTTTTCAAGTACGTGGGTTGTCTTTCGTTTGATGTAAAATGTCTTCCTGGCCTCCATTGATTTCTGTCGCTTTCTAGGCCATGAGCAAATGAAAATCCAAGGTTATGGTTACATATCTAAACGAACTGGAATTGGGGTTGGCAGGAAGACTTTTCTAAAATACATAAATTAATAAGTGTGTCGTGTCGTGTCCTGGTCATGATATACTTAATCTTACGAAGTTCTGATTTAGTCGATTGTATTAGATGTGGGTCATTTAATTTGTGTGTCATAATAAAAATGTACATAAGTACATGCTGGCTTACGACGACAACGATGGTAATGTTGATGATGATAATGTTGATAATGAGGTTGATGACGGTGATAAAGATGAAAATAATGTCGTTTTATTTTTTATTCTGTATGTTATGTATGGCATTCTGTCCAAATGACCAGAAAGCTAATATAAATTCAAAGAACCGGAAATTAACGGAATAAACGAGGATAGCCGATTGTAAGAATCGGAAAATATGAATAAAACGAAATTTTAATTAGACTGTGACTTTATCTCGGTTGATGCTGGAATGAGGGTGGTAGTATCGAGATGATGATGACGATGACATTTGGTAACGTTAATGCCAATCATGTTTTCAGCTGGTTCGTTGTTGATTTGGTGGTTAAGGGTGTGTTGAGAAGACGATGACAGTTTGGGCTCCAAATACATTCGTTTACTGCTGGAAACAAACATGTTATTTCTTTAGGCAGATTTACGCCCCGTCTTTTCAAATACACACTGTCCCTATAAACATTGTTCCATCGCCTTATTTTACCGTGACGACACGGAGTTAGATTTCTGCGAGATCCGCTTGTTTCAGTTTCTGTAATAACTAACAATTTTCGTTACAACAGAAATTCGTTGCCTATTTTAAGAGTTTTGCATAGATATTTTATGCCAGCTAGATTAAAGTGGACACATAGAGACAGGAAGATTTATGAGAGTTTCTGTTTGTTTCTGGCGGTGCCGTGTTGAATAACGTGGCAGAAAACCAAAACCAACGAACTCGGGCTTAACAATCAATTGAAAATTGTGCCGCGGAAAGATCACCTTGCCCGAGACAATCCCTTCTATGCAAAAAATGCCGCTTTACTTACAACAAGAGTCTTTTATCTACCTGTAAGCTTTAGTACATTAGTGTTAAAGCTATCTTCCGGGTCCAAACACAAATATGTCAAATTTTGAAGATCCTCTGATCTATAAGTGACTCTGTTATATAGCGAGGAAATAGCTGAGAAAATAGACGTTTCTAAATGAATTAAATATTGTTTACTTACGGGCGGTTTCCCCACTGAACAGTTCTGATTTTTCTGTGATAGTTTTGAGAAAGAATTTGAATGAACACTAGAATAAAGATAGGTAAATAAGATAGATCTCCCAGAAGGATTGACAACAATTTTTGCGTATTTTATTTGCGATTAGCCATGTTTATTTCTAGCTTAGGTAAAAGCAATGAAACTTATCTTTAGATAAATGATGTCAGATATACAATAGATTTAGTATCGGATAATATTAAAGGTCAAATTAGACTTTAGGTTACCTGAAAACATCGTATCATTGCCAGTTTCATATTGTAGCGACCTGAATTAGAATATTGGTGCGGTTGGCTCCCTTCATGCTATATTATAAGCTTTCAAACTTCGAGTTGTAATTGTTATATACAGACTAGGCGTCTATGGATTTGATCAAATTGGGCGATGTTCTGACTTTTTAAAATGTCTTTTTTTTTCTTTTTTAATAATACGCTAGAACATATTCATTATGTTTAACATTAAGTTAATTACTATTCAATATAGCTTTCGACTGAATAAGCATTCACACCAGCCTGATTAACCCCTTACTTTAAATAATATTTTTTACCCTTAGGAGTAACCCTTTTTTTAAAGCCAATATTAGAGTCATTATTATGTCAAAACACAAATTTTGATTTTTGTCATCATCGTTTCATATAAATATGTAGTCATAAATAAAAAGGAAGTTAAATTGAAAGTGTACTTGTTTTTTCCTAATCTGTGGATTATATTCTGTATTTTGATTGCTTTCATGGTTTGTGTCGATTGTTTTACACTTTAAATATTTTACTGTTATTGTCAAGATAACCTTAAAGCCTATTGTTTGAAAGTTACAATGTCAAAAGTTATTTTTATAAAATCCTCTTTTTGAACAACATATGTAGAGAGCTTTGAAGAGCCGGATTTAGAGATTCTAATACAAAATTCAAGATGGTTGCGAACAATCAAGTCTAAATATTGTTTTGTGATCCATTTAATCCGATTTGAAGAATTCTTATCGCCTGAGGTCCGGTACATGCTAATATTGATCAAATAAGTATTGATTTAGTATTAGTGGAAATATTTTACAAAATAACTCACGTTGTTCCATGATATCAATATTTTACTAGATTGAAGATGTAATATTTACCAAGACGTCCTTCAAATATTTAAAGTATATATATACCCATATATCGTGTACAATTAAATGAAATAGGGGTCTAACATCCGACTATTCTGTTCTATTATTCACAGCTGAAAATGATGGAATTTAATAGTTAAAGATACAACAGGTACACATGTATTTAAAAAGCTAACAAATGTGTTTTAACATTATGTAAAGACTGTTATTGTGTAATAAAGAACATCAGGGTATCAAAAAGACTTTCATGAAGAATGGGTTAACTTGAACAAAAAAGACAGCAAAATTATTATTACTTTATTTGTCTAAGAGAGTTAATGAAGGCGGTGTGAAATCGATAGAAATTAATGTAAACTTAAAATGGTCATTGGTGAAATATGTTTTGACTGTGTAAGTTCTTAACCGGGTGAGCAAATTTGATTTAATGATCGGTGTACATCAGGTACACAGAACATATATCAAGTGAGTAGAGTATTGCTAAGATCACTGGTCGCTTACTCCATTCAGATTAGAATTAATTATTGTGAAAATTCCTTGGTTATTATTGGGGACGAACTGTACCATAGTTGTTCTTAGTTCATCTTATTTATTTCTAAATATCATTATCTAACAATCGTCAATACATGACAAATTCTCGAAACAGCAAAGGGAGATAATAAAATAGACACAAGGGCATAGCTAGGGCGAGGGAAAATGTAGTTCGTCTATTGATAGCAATTCTTTGTTTACCGTTTTGTATTTCAATTTGATAGAATTTTTTGAATCGAAGAAGGGTGTTTGAATTTAGATTTTTTTTTCTGTTAGGTGTCAGAGAATATTTATGACTTTAGGTTGAAAGATCAGGACGCGAGCAGATATGCATAGGGAAATCATCTACTAGGCGTAGAAAAAAATCGAAACTTTCGATATTTGTATCAGACGGTTGTGACACGCTGGGTTAGCTCTGCTTATACAAAATTATCAGAATGACTGAGAACGTTTAAGAGGGAGGAATTGGGTTTAACGTCCATCCGACATAAATAAGGTCATTTCAGGATTAACATACGGTCCTTTTTAATTTCAATAATTCGATTGCATATTGTTGACGTTATTAGTGGAGGGAACTTGATTGTCAGGTATACAGTCAGGGGACTGAAACCACGCCACTTGGCTTAATGACAGACCTAATGATCTAAAGCGCACGCAGGGACAACAACGTCGACTCCAAACGCCCACGTCTCGGGTATGGTGCCAAAATTACAAGGAATTAATACATAACGCAGCCAACTCCACAACAACAACAAAAAAGAACGAACAGCAATAAACAGAACAGCTAAATCAAAATTGGATTGCTCACTGACCCTATACGCCTTTTATTAACAAATAAGTAGAGGGTGCTACTGCCATTAATGATAATGGGGATTTTAATTTTTACAGGGATCAGACATTCCGTTAAACTCAGTTGAATAAGAAAAATATTGGTACTGAAAAGCAGCTATCCATCATTTTTGTATGAATATTGAAACTGTTAAATGAATAATGGGTATAACAGATACAGATTCTATCTTTATATTAATTATAGTTTTTTGTACATGTATTGCTTATCAGAGTTTACATAATACAGAAATTATACAATGTTCACAATCCAATGTGCTGAACAGAAATATTTTACTATTGCCTCTATGGTATATTTCCACTGACAAACAAATCACACAGAATTAACATTGGAAATAGAAAAAAAATTCAAAACATCAACCTTAACAAACACAATACCATTAATATACGAACTTTTCATTTTCCTTTCTTAGTTAAATTCTCTATATAAACAAACTAAATTCTAAAATAAACTCTTCAAATAAACTCTTTTATTATTTTATCCCGTGTTCTAGATTTGTTTTTTCTTTGTTTCATATTACATATATGCCATTGATAGTTTGTATTTGTACAGAAGTGGGCCTGGGGGAATGGTTCATTAAAAAATTCCACGCTATTTTTGGGAGAACCGTTTCTTGAAGCCATCAACCAATATTTATTTGCGATAGAGATCATATTTGGTTGTCCCAATGTTTATATTTAATATTCGCTATACAAATAACCAAACACAGTTTCAAAGTAAATTCCAGACCCTCAGAACTTTATTATGCGAATAGCGAAACATTGGTTGACGATAAGACGAAAGCTTGGCTCAAACAATAAATATCCCTGTATTTGCCTGAACTCTGCTGGTTCATTCTTTTAAAATACAAGTAAAAACATGGAGACAAATAAAAAAGACATTTTGAGCATCCTCGAAGATCAGCGACTACTTCGCATATTCAAAATAAAATAGTAGCAATATTATTATTAATTCATTAAACTATGGACCGTATATTAAATGGCTCTATTCTTTGGAACCTTAAAATAGACGACAATGGATCTAAATTCAAATATTAGTTATATAAGAACATATAAACTGATTTATATTCAATTTTTAAAAACTCTATTGCTGTTTCTAATCATTTATGTACGGTGAACATTAAATTATTATATTGTTGTTTGTGAATTAGTCATTATCAATTACTTCCGCATTGTCTTTCAGGACAAATGGCGCCCGAAACCATAGAGTACACGACTGATTTAAAATGTCCAATGTGTCTTAAATATTGGATATTAGGATCCCATATTTTCACTGCAGAATAACAAGATCGAATATTATTAAAATTATTGAGTAGAGGTTTAGCTCCTTTAACAAACGATGGCCAATCTTTGTGGGAAGTAAAACACGTACTAGTTTCTAACCATCTACAATTTACTGTACCCCATATTATTCTTCTTGTCGCAAATACATCTCTAAAATAAGTCAACAAATGGCGTCTGTGTATAGTAATCCAAGAATTCGAGAGAAAAACAAGCGAACTGAATGGAACTAAATGTCTTGTAAACACAGTACTTCGGGGGCGCCATTACTTTGAACTACCAATCGTGTTGAAATCCATGGGAAATAAAAACATCCGATTGTCTAGAGAGTTGATTATGGGATTGCCATGTGAATAATTAATTATTTATATAACATCTGAGGTAAAACGAAATATCTGCATTAGGCAGATTTAGCTCCACGTAATGTATCTTTCATGTAACGTCTCCACTACACCGATGCAGTGGTGCTATGGCTCTGATGAAAGCAATGGATATTATTAAGATAAACACAAGAGTCCTTTGGATAAACATTTACTGTATTTAATCACAGCTACGATTGAACACAATTGCTGACATTTTACGGGCCTTGAAATTCGCTCTTGAATATCTTTAAACATACATTATGCAAGAGCTAAATCTGCCTATTGCAGGTCTTTCGTTAGGCCTGAAATGTTATCTAAATTATTAATTAGACATTAATTAGCTTATCCAGACCATAACTCTCGATGGCATCGCTAGCCTGCGATGTTTATTGGATTAGGTTCCGATTTGCTGTTAGACTTCCATTCATAATTTAAACATTAAATGGATAATCGAGACTATGTGTTTATCATACCGACTTTAGTAATGATGATCGAGTTTAGGCGGAAAATTCAATCGCTAAAATCTCGGTTCATAGTGGATCAATTTGACTGAAATTATTTTCTGCAAATTCCCGTTACAGTATCTAGATTTTAACTATTATAGTGAGAAATGCCAGCTCTTTATCTAATCTCCCATAACGTATCTTTAATATCCCCTGAACTAAAGCCGTCCTTGTAGTACTATGGTCTTTGCGACCATATTGTATCTTTAACTAATTATTGGGTTCATATACAGACATTGTATAGAAATCGTTCAAATAATGAGTGACGGATTTACACATAAAAAGAGTTATAATTTGGTAAACATAGCTGGTTCGGTGGGAATCAGAATATCATGTTTAACACGTGAGTGGATATTTACTAACTGCATCATACACTGTAACCATCCAATCAAATTCATTATTTGCAGAATCTTAAGTCATGACGTAAGCAAATCTGTTAAAAAGCCCAAACCAACAATTTAAGATTTAGATATCGTTGGATTTCGGAGAGAATACTATTTGAGTTCCTAGAACATATGATGTAGCAATTTCTATCAGCAGACTCGCCCCAGCGAGTCGGGTGGATTGGAATTGAGAGAATGACTTTATTGTAATCTATTATGCATTGTACAATATGTATCCAGCTTGATATATAAAATGTAAAAATGAACTGCTGCATTGTTATTCCTGGTAAGACAAACGTCTTAACTAATGAGAAGATAAACGTCTTAACTACTTAGATAAGAAGAAGAAAATACACAACGTGAAAAGGAAGCAAAGAAGACAATTGAAAATACTGGACGATCACAAGGCTATTAAGATATATAGCCTATAGTAAAAAAAGAATGCATGGATCATACGCCGGATGTGGCGATCGGTTTTAGTGCGTATCCGCTTTCTGACAAAAGACCCAGGGTGCTACATATTTGATTTGTTTGCCGTGACTCGGAATCGACCTATAAGGGAAAGAAGCAGTCTCATAGCATATCGTTACATATTTGATTTGGTGTACACGACCAAAAGATCAAGTACCCTGGAAGGAATCTAAAAGCCGTAGAACCAGTATCCAAAAGAAATTTGGTGGAAATATTCTCAATTGGGTAAAAAAAAAAAAATTGAAAATACTAGACGATAAGAAGGCTGTTCCAAAATATATAGTAAGTAAAGATACATGGGTCATACGCCGGATGTGGCGACTGGGTTTAGTAGTAGTACGTGTCCGCTTTCCACGTCTGACAGACGACCCATGTTGCTACATCCTTTCAATTAAACTCCGCTTTCTGCTATAGTTCAGGTAAATGTCGTTGTATTTTAATCTATTATTAACTATTAATCACCTGTTAACTTTTCATACATAACTTTTGTCACGAGCACGGCTTCCCTTTGAAATCCATAGCGAATATGGAATTTTCCAATGGCATAGCCTCAGCGAATCAACGCTTTGAGTTATATTACCGTTTAAAATACTGGTGTGACGTCATCCTTTGATGTTGGCGTACCATTATTTTTCAATAATGTACGGGCGACTTGCCAATCGTACATTATCTACACTAGATGAAATATTGGACTCGTGTGGCGTATTTCATTGAAAAGCATGTGCGGGACAGTGTCTGTATTTTAAGTTGTTTAATGGTCTCGAGTGTAAGACATTGCGTAATATATTGAAACAACACTCGGCTAACGCCTCGTGTAGTATCAATATATTACTTAATGTCTCGCTCTCGACCATTAAACCATACATAAGGTACCGTGTCGTATCAGGTATTGTATACTACACAAATATGTAAAAATGAACTAATGAGAAGATAAACGTTAACTTTTCATACATAGCTTTTGTCACGAGCACGACTTCATTTTGAAATCAATAATGAATATGGAATTTTCCGATTGCACAGCCTCAGCGAATCAACACTTTGAGATATATAACCGTATAAGGTACCGTGTCGTATGAGGTATTGTATACTACACAAACATGTAAAAATATGAAATACCAAGGTTGTGGACCCTTTTTTCTCGATTTTGTTGAAACTTAAAATATGTTTATATTCCTTGGTCCATTTCGATATTCGCGCATATCGGAACGTAACTTCTTGGATTATGGCCCCTGATAGTACGAATAATTTCGTTTTTAGCTTGTGGAACCTCTAGATCAGGTCACAATTTTATTCTTATTTTCTAACAAGAAGTACAATATGAAATGAAAATGAAATGAAATGGGGTTTAACGTCCTACTGTTCTGCTTCTAAACTGGACTAATGAAGACGGGCATACGCCATGCAGTGTGCTATGAGGGAAATTTTGCCCTGGCAGCGGCACTACGGCCTACTCTTATATCGAATACCAACTGTCAAGGGATCTTGTACGTGCACGCCAATGTGTACACGGGGCCTCGGTTTTTCGTCCCTCCCGAACGACTAGACAGCTGTCCTTGTCAGGCCCTCCATCCTGCATCACTGACAAGGGGGAAACCACGCCGAAAAATCTGAATGAACTTTCTCGGCCAATGCAGGGATCAACTTTCAACTTCCGAGACGAGAGTCCCCGTTAAGCCAGAGTGACGGAAAGGTCGCCGAAAAAGGCGCCGATATCATAAAGTAATCGGAGCTTTTTTTTCGGCGATCTTTTCGGCGGGTTGCCGTTAAGCCAGTGCGACTAAAAAGTCGACTATCGTTGCCCTTTTCGTCGTGCTGGCTTAACGCCGACTCTCGCGTTGTATCTAGAAACACGACGATCTAAATGGACGCTTTCACCCACCATACATACTAACGTAGGGTTGGGCGGATAACCGTAAACACGACTTTTATTTTCGTTTTTTTTTTCTTTTCTATTTTGGATTTCTAAGGTTCATAATTTCAACGAATTGTGGTTTATAAATTAGAATAGCACAAGGTGTGAATGCTAGTCTTCAATATTACATGAACTGTTTTCTTATAAATTGGTGTGCCTCCTTCAACCCCATCTCTACACTTTCGCCGAGTGCGGGCGACAACGTTCAACAAGGTAGTTCCGTCGAGTTAAAATAGGTAAGATCCACTTACAAAATTTAGATATACCTGTCTTTGTTGTCGCCCTTTTTAAAAGATTTTGGGTCTGTATTAAATTATCCACGATAATGTTTGCATCAAATTTAGATTTATTAGGCTAAATTTAATTTCATTGATTGGCACTAAGATTATAGTTTTAATTGGAAAACTCCGCAAATAGGTGAGGTTTTTTTTAAAAGAAAACATAACGTATTATGTAGGATCCACGTCCAGCAAGAATATTAGTTTTGATACATTTTCCAGAGCAATGGCGGCTGGCAGATCAAAGAAAATGAAAATGAACAAAATAAATAACTTTCACGGTAGTACAGCAACTGACATTGAGGATAGATCGTGTTATGTTCTTACTAATTTCTCTCAGATTCTGAAGCAAATATTAATAGGATTGCCAGTGAAGTCTTTGAATAGTTGTGCGAGGTATATGCTTACTCATCATTCACAAATTTGACAAATAATCAACGAATGATTATGATTTTCACGTCCACGTACATTAGACTTAGACTGCAAAAACATTGACTTCTTTGCTGAGTGTTTGCCTTTTAATTAGGCCTATCATGTATTGCAGTGTGTTTTAAACCATAGGATAAATAATTTTCACACTTTTTGTCATAATTTGTCCCCAATAATAAATTAGGCTATGTTTAGGTTAGGCCTACAAAAGTCACCATTTGTTGTAATGTGAATCTAATTTAAGATACTATCCCTAACCAAGATAAGGTACCGCAATTCTCAACTCTGCACGTCTCCAGTTGAGGACGCCCAGGACGGGTACTACATAGTTCCTTTTCTAGCAGCTCGCCTCTGTTATTCAAAGTGGTGCACAGACATAATACATCGTAACCTGCATGTAGTATGAATGAAATGTTCAGCGATAGCGAAAAAGAAAAGAATGCTTAGCAGATACATTTTGCAGGAGGCAGTGTATGTTTAATTAGTCATAATAGTATAACATTATCTTATTTGAAAGAGGAACAAAATGAGTTTGGAAGGTGAAACTACATGTATGCAGAATTACTACTTTTTACACATTTTACACATCACATACTATTTTATGTATGCATTTACACTATACAGGAATTTTTTTTATCCAGATGGATATATGCAACACCTTTCTTTTTTTCTGAATAATATAATAAATTGTTTAAGAACTTAATTTGCTGAAGAAAAAAAGTTAATGAGAGCTAATAACTCACCTCAATGTCATCCCTCTCAGTGACAGTAGCAACCGAAGTGAATATTTACTGCTGATCATTTTGTGGTCGACCATGATCACCCAAAGATCTCACTCCCCACATAAACAGATTAAGTTCTAATATTTTGGCAAGCTAAAAGAATTTTAATGTAAAAAAAAAACAACTAACAATATGTCTCTACAGCACATGTTATTTTTCTATTTCTAGAGTTTGTAAAATATGGAATGATGCAGTACAGAAGATAAAAAAATTAAGATGTCCATATTATTGGAATTATTTTGAAGGTGAAGAAGAGAGCCCAGATAGTCAGAAACTATTACTTGAATCAATACAATTAACTATTGAGGTACCAAATATTCATATTTTATTTCTTTAATCATTGAGGATGTCACCGTGAATTGAAATGGGGTTTATTGTCATACTTCTCCTTGTTATTTTGAAAGACCATAGTGACAACAGTGGTACATCCATCCCAAATTATCTGTCCGGATGTTATATATTGTGGATTTCTTCAAGCTTCATCCCATACATACCACTGCAGGTTCTATCACTCTTACCATTCAAAATAACCTTAGACTAGAAATACTAGAATAGTTTTTGAAAACCTGGGAGAGATTGGGTGGAACATTCATAGCGCAGGATTAGTGAACAAACGATTCCAGTTTCAAGAATTAAGTTTCATACAAACAAGACACTTCTACCCTACTGTAAATGAGTCATAGGCTATGCCTTTTCCTCGATCCGTTTCAGAATAAAATATTGTAAAAAAAACAACCCCAAAACTCTGGTACTGGTAGGATGGTCATATTGGTGTATGTATTTACTTAGAAAACTGTGGCACTCTTTGATGAGCAGTAAAAGTTTAGGGCCTCAGCAATAAAGGGAGATAATCAGGATTAACCTGTATTCATGAGACCTGCAGATTTGTCTCATATTTTGTATAAACTTACTATCTTATTTTCTGGATGTAACTGTATCTATGCTCAAATCGTGTACCAATGGTAAAATGTTTATTTTGTCTTAAATATTGGATATCAGAAGCCCATCTTTTCCCGGTAAGATCACAACATCAATGTTGATTTAAATTGACAAATAATTCGTGTTTTCAATGTCAAAGACTTTGGATGATATTGAGTTACAGACTTAGCTACTTTAAGTAGGTGTAATATAGCCAATTGGAGCTGACCTGCTATAAAACTCCATTTTATTATATGCCCACAGTTATCATCTGATATGTATGAAATTTATATGCATTATAATTAGTGAAACAAAGAAGACTGTCGAACCTCATATTACTTCCAGAGTTAAGGCCCGTGTTTCATTTTGTTGCACCTTGTGAACCCTCAAAGGATGAAAATTGTAATCTGACCTGTATGAAATTATCTTGTAAATTCCCCCATTACATGTACCTACAAAAGATTAAATATGTGACAACCCTTGTTAACCATTCAGACGCACACATCACTTCCACTTTCCTTCTTATATAAAGTACATGTAAGAGTGGTTGCTTGATAGTGTTTTTTAATTAATTTTAGAACTTACCAATTGAACCAGAGACAATGTTGGTGTATTATACTAGTGTTCTGTTAGATACAACCTGTACATCAGCTACTGTTTCAACTAAATCTAGATCCAAGAGAAAAATACAAAAGGAATGTTCGGATGTATCTGAGTTCTTTCAGAATTTGCTCCCCAGATCATGTCAGACTACAGCCGTTGCAGCAGACGGTATTATAGGTGAGAAATAGCCTTATAATTTAACAAAAACAAATACATGAACTTTAATGTTGAACGAAAAGTTTTATTTGTCCCATAGCACTATAACCAGAGGGGTCAAAAGTTTCCAGCCCTTCTCGGCATCTGTCTACCTGATACAGTTTTCCATAATTCTGAAATATTAGCTGGAAATTAGTTGACCTACTTTGTGGTTAATTACGATTTAGAACAGTTGAACCTTACTGTATTCAATCATGCTTGATTTAACAGCACTCGAAGCTGCCATTGGCCTCGGTGACCATGGCTTCCGACTTTTAGAATTTAGCATTCGTGACTGATTTTTAACTATCCATGGCCATGTATGGTTGCCGACAATATAGTAATTCTTTCAGCTTTCAATAGGGCTACATGCCGATTTTTTGATATTTTCAGAATAAAAAAATCGTACCAAAAATGGTGTGATGAGAATTCCCCCCTCCCCCTAAACTGTAAACATGTAAGGTTGCATTATTTTTGTAAAAGTAAAAAATAAATATTGAAAATCAAGCTTGATGTGATACTCAGCATAATAAATGATCTCAATTCTTTCTTACCACAACCGTTAATATAATGATTCACGAAATATAAATTATAGAAATTTGTCGCATTGTATAAACTGTGCAGTACTGTCATAGATGATTATAAATACAACATATATCAACGTTGTATTCCTCTACAGCTGACATCGCCATCGATCCCACAAAACGAAAGCCGGTATTTATTACGAAAAACATGTCTGTGAAATAAAAGAAACATCAGAATAGAATAGCCTATTTGGTCATGTGACTTAGATTCGTGGAAAGAAAGTGCATTTCTGCCAGTCAGACCTGCCCACTTTTAACCATTTTGGGAGAATTTGATGGAATTCAGTATATACATGTATATGTCTATATTTATATATCTTTTCTGTACTAATCCATGTTTGATATTCAGACTTAGGAAGGGATTCCACAACCTTGCTATATATGAATAATTTATCATTTCAGGAACAAGTTCAAGTTTGAGGAAAACCAAAGAATTTGAAAACAAGTGTGCTCTATCTTTTATATGTTTTGCTAAACAAAGTACTTTTTCTTTCCACTCAATACAACTTGATGTTAAACAAGGAACTAAATTAGGAGAACTATGGAACTCTAATGAAGAAACATCATTTTCTAATTTTATTCCACCTGAAGAAACAGTTAAATCAGTGTTGTTCTTCTCAGATGATGTTACCTGTCCACAAGAGTTGGGTTTTGCTTTATATAAAGAATATAATCAACCATTAATAGCTGGTGGATTTGTTGATTCCTTAGTTTTTCCTTCATTGTTACATGACATCAATCATAAGTAAGTTTAGAGTTTAATAAAGAGTTGGTCATTCTTGCTAACAATTCAAAAATAGATGATAAAAAAATAAAATAATGAAAGTTTCAATCAAATTACTTTAGTTTGAACTTAGTTATTACTGTTGGAAATTTGGACTAGAAATAGGCATCAGCTGTCTCTGCACCGTCTCGTTTGATTGACAGACGATAACTTTACATATTCTTGATTATCAAGTAGCATTCTCAATGGCTACATGGTGATATGAAGTACTGCTCATGCTCAACCAGATCCTTTGAAAAGACAAAAATAGTACATTTGATAACAAATACGTATATTTGTGCTTATTCAGTAGCTTAAGCCATTTATTATTTATTAATTTACATACATGTACCTTTCAAATTCTGTTTTGCTTCTGTATATAACAAAAAATGAAAAGGTGACTGTTGGAGACCAATGACTGGAGGGTCCCTTCCAGTAAGTGTCACAGCTATATGTAGCGCTTTAGATTCACTGCTTTCAGTGTTCGGGATAGAGTGAGAGGAAATGATAACACAAGATGTTTTAAAAAGTTTATATAAATATAAGTATTATATCACTGAGTTACAAATTTAACAATTCTGTAAAAGCAGTTACAAGTCACTGATGCTGAACCATAGATTACCTACTACCATGTAGGTTATAAAGCCAATAGTAACATGCCCTGAAAAAATAAAAATACATTCCATAAAGTGAAATACAATTCAATTTGTTACACAAACTGGATAATGTTACTTTAAACCCAATAACTTACTATTATAAATTAATTTCATAAAATGTATTTATAATATAATTATGGAAATATTTACTTTGTTGGGGTCGAGTGATCTAACGCATGCACTTTAGATCTTACGGTCTGTCAGTGAGTACATCTTCATTAGCCCAATCGGAGCAGAACAGTAGGACGTTAAACCCAATTTCATTTCTGTCAAGTGGCATGGTTTCCAACTCCAGCTTATATCTGACGAGGAGTAGAGTCCTTCAGTTTCCTCCCCACTGTTAAAGATGCATACAGGCAAGCGAATGATTGAAATAAATTTGTACGATATGTTATTCCTGAAATGACCTAATTTATGTTCAGTGGATGTTAAACTTTCTCTCTCTTTTTGAAGGTAGGTCACATAGCTAAGATTTATATTGTACTTTTTTTACAGTTTGCTTTTCGGGCCATAATTTTAAAAACATTTGTGATTTTCAGACATGATTTACCAACAATATGCTGTGTGGCTTTATGTGGAGAAACGGTTAAAATAGCATCCATTATAATCAGAGATGATGTTTGTGATAAAACAGATGTAGAGGCATGTATGAAAGAACTCAAGTCACACGACTTACCAGAAGAAAGATCATTTGCCTTTATGTTTGCTTGTGTTGGTCGTGGTGAAAATCATTATGGGGAGGCAGATGTTGAATCAATGATGTTTAGAAAATTTTTTCCTAAAACCCCATTACTAGGACTATTTGGTAATGGTGAAGTAGGCTTTAAATATCCACTGCCTCCAATTGTTTCTAAAGAAATTGATGGAACAGAATTACATGACTTTGTGAATGATTCCAGACGATATTTAACTCGACATCCACCTAAATTATATCATGCTTACACGACAGTTCTATGTCTTGTATCATTACCTTGAGATTCAAGTTTAATTTTTATTGTCTGTAGTGAACCCCATCAGGCTAACAGATCATCTGTATTTGAAACCATCAGGTTAACGGATCATCTATATTTGAAAACTGATTATCTGTATTTAACCCCATCAGGTAACAGATCATCTGTATTTAACCCCGCCAGGCTGACAGATCTCTGTAGTTAACCCCATCAGGGCTAACAGACCATGGGGGTTATATCATATTCCCCATCTATATACATGTATCAACAGATTTGTTAAAATGAGATTGCTTGGGTAGTGATTACTGTATATCATTAAATTTATGTATCACAAAATGTATGCGACATGATGAGGGTTGACAGATATGTGTCATGAAACTAATGTCACCTGAAGTAGATTGACACTATAATATGTATTGAGATTAATGTGTCCCACTGTATCCTGCTAAAATAGATGGCTTCTGGTAATTTTAATATATAGGTAAGACATTAGTTTATCAAATAGCTTTATCAACGACATTGATGACCCCATCAACTAATTACTCATTGTTGATTATATTATTGTTAAGTTTGACACAATCTCTTTTTAAAGATTAATTATGTAAGAGATAAAAAGCTGACAGTAATAATAATTAAAAAATAGATAATGAAAAGGGAATATGTTGCGAATTTGATTCAAATTACTTCATTCTTAGCGGCGTTATTGTCATTTGCAGAATAGTGTAGTCTTGATTATCTTGATTATCCATTTTCATATTAAATCATAAACTGCCAATCGTATTTAAATCTATTGAAAATCAAAACCATCTGGCATGTAAATAAATATCTAATTAATGATTATATAACATTTGAGGCCAAACCATAGTGTGTTAGTCAAATTTAGATCTTGAATAATTCATCTTTAATGGAGTAAGTAATACATGTATTACTCCTGATTCTTTTAACATTTGTGGTCAATCATATTTTCAATGACTAAATCTTATGCAGGATTATAATCATGAATTTGTTATGTATAATTAATGTAACCAATTTTATACGCCCACATGTTAGTGTATAATTAATGTAACCAATTTTATACGCCCACATGTTAATGTAGTTGTATACTGTCATATAGCACCGATCTGTCAGTCCATCTGTCTACGTTTTCTTGGGGGTTGGATGTTAGTTAGTGCGTGTGCATTGTATCATAAGGTCTATCATTGTCGTGGTTTTGATTCCCTGGAAGTACGTGACAAGGAGTAGGGTTGCCTGTCCAACCCTGTGGGTTTTCCCCACGCACAAGTGAATTATTTAAATAAAAATGAAACATATGTTAGTCCCAAAATGTCCTAGTTTGTGTTGAGTGGACGTTAAACCCCATTTCTCTCTCTCTGCTTGCATTTCTTCTGATTTGTGTATCAGGATAAAGTAATGACCTGATGTAAGATTTGGGGCCATTTTTTTCCCAATATTTCTGGAACATCGTTAACGAAATCCGGTTTAACTGCAGCTTTTTTCATGACAGTCCCTGAAAGCAATAAAAGAATGTCAGAATCAATAACATCTGTAATAATCATCACATTCTTGTCTGCAAGTACAACTGGCTAACCTTTAGTATGCAAATATTTTTATCATGGATTTAGCTGTTCAAGTTATCAAAAATCAGGGCCAAATGGTTAGGTTTATCATTGAGTCAACTGGTGTGGTTTTGATTCCCCGGTTGTACGTGACAAGGAGTAGGGTCGCCTGGCCAACCTCATAGGTTTTCTCCGGGTCCTCCCACTGCTAAAGACCCCTACGCGCAAGCGAATTATTGAAATAAAATTATTTTCAGAATGTTGTCAAGATTTCATCAATTTGAATGTAAATGAGTGTTAATAGTTTATGAAAATTTTAAACTCTGACAGGGTTATCCCTTATGCACTATTGAACAAAGTTGAAAAAATTTATATTAATAACTTTTTCCTGTATTACATTCATTGACAAGCAACATGTTTCATCTACGGTGACAGGGTTCTCGCTGCTGACCAAATAAACAAAATGAAATGAAATGGGGGTTAACATCCTACTCCAAATAAACAATCACATACAATCCCTGTGAATTTGATCAAATCTGACAAGAACTCTTACAGACCGACGAAAATGTGGGCGTTTAATAAAACTTAATATATATACTATTCAAAAAAAGTAGGGGATATTTGATTTTTAAGTGTTATTAAAGTCACCTAATGAAACTGACGAAGAAACAAATGACAAAATGAAATGAAGTTCACATTCATCGATTTATTCCAAATGATCGTTAGACTAAGTAAGGCACAGACTGACCATTATAAGGGTAAAATGATACCCGGGGTCAAACAGCAAAGTTACCACAGCATCACAACCAAGTCAGTAACGGGTAAATCCTCCTCTGTTTGCCAAACAAGCATTGATCCGACGTGGCATACTCCTAATGAGACGTCTAAGGTTATTTTGGTCCAGATTGTCCCATTCCTGTTGCAACGCAGCAGCAAGTTCTTGGACATTGGCAGGACGTTGTTGACGTAACCTCTGTCCAAGCATGTCCCAGACATGCTCGATGGGGGAGAGGTCGGGACTCAGTGCTGGCCAAGGTAATGTGGTGATGTTCTGTTGTTGGAGGTAACCTGTAACGATCCTGGCCCTGTGAAATCTTGCGTTGTCATCCTGGAAGATGAAACGGCGGCCATGACGTCGTGCGAACGGCACAACATTCACTGCCAAGATGTTGTCCCGGTAGTACTGGCCTGTAACACGCCCTGCAACAACATGTAAAGCCGTTCTTCCAGCAACAGTGATGCCTCCCCACACCATAACAGAACCACCCCCAAATCGATCATGTCTGATGATGTTAACGTCTTGGAAGCGCTCGTTTCGACGACGCCACACCTTCCTACGTCTGTCCAAAAAATCAACAGTGAACCTTGACTCATCTGAAAACATCACATTGCTCCAGCGTCGATTATCCCAGTGTTGACGATCCCTACACCAACGACGTCTTGCCTGAATGTGATGATCTCTCAAACAAGGGATTACGCGAGGACGTCGGGCGCGAAGGTGACCCCTATGCAGTCGATTCCGAATCGTCTGGCCACTCACTCTAACACCAGTGTCTGTTTGAAGACGAGCGCTGATCTGATTTGCTGTGATGACACGATTTCTCAAGGCCAAGGTACGGATAAATCGATCCTGGGCTTGAGTTGTCGCCCTTGGTCGACCTGAGCGTGGTCTGTCCTGTACAGATTGTGTATCACGGTATCTGGACCATAGCCTGCTTATGACAGACTGAGAAACATTCATCACAACCGCCTGTGTTGTGCTGATCTGTAGCATGCCAAGGGCACGTAACCTTTCATTTTGGGTAAGCCGACGCATATCAAAATTTGTTTTCTGGTCACTAAAACAATTAAACTGATCTTTCCACCCTGGAATTCAATGCCACAATGACTGTAACATTCAAAGTCAGAGTCGTGCAAATCTTGGGTTGGACCCCCATGATGATCCCAAGCATCACCTGCATTCCATGCGGTAGCTATTGGTGCGTTTGGGCGTCACATGTAACTGGAAATGTTTCTTCTGTTAGGTTCTATAGTGACTTTTTTTCGTAGTCATTTGCATATTTTAGTATTATGCCCCCAAAATCAAATATCCCCTACTTTTTTTGAATAGTATATGTACATGAATTTTTTTATAACAATGTAATTTATTCAATGATTAAAGATAATAGTACAATTAAGAATTTGTGATTTTGCATCAATCAATGTGGTGTTTGGCTTCCTAGTGGGGAATTAGAGATTGCATTTCATATCTATCAGAATTGATTAGTCATACACAGACCTATGTATGGTGAATTGTGGTGATTGTGTAAATATGTATACATTGGACTTGCAACTTCTTCAATATTCAGGATTTGAAAATCCTTTAAACCCGGTTTCCACTTGTCCGGTTGGGTGGGGCATGCGAGGTAGACCAATAAGTGTGTTTACTTGTTGCTTGGATGGGACAATGCTGCTGTCGTGTAAAAATTGACTTTGCATGTAAGAGATCCCCTGGCAGTTGGAATTTCCAAGAAATAAGTATGCTGAAACCCCCTTACGTAAATATAGAAAAAAGAAAATTACTATATACAGGTACATGTATATGTTAATCTCAAACCAACAAAAATATATTCTCTTGATGAGACAAACAACATTCCATTGTTATAAATAATCAAACAAGATTTGTCTTTAAATAATCATAGTCTGCTTAATTTAAACATACAATCATATCCGGTGTATCTACTAATTCTCATGTCACCTGTAAGAGATTCTAGTTGCAACAAAAAACAAATGATACATGAAGATGCTGAACAAAAAACGATGATATGAATGAACATGGACTTATTCACAAAGTTACAAATAATGGAATGCACTGATGATTTTAATGTCACTTGTATATCCATAGTCAGTCTCATCACACCTGCCGCTAAATGCAACCACTATACAGAACAAATTATCACTCCTAGAATTAACTGTCATATCTTATTGTCTTTAATAAATGGAATACATCATTTTATTTATCTTTTTTATCTTCTTTTTGCTTTGCAGCAGCTGCCATTTTTCTAATTTTCATTCTCTTGATTTCGTTTAACAGAACACCTGTATTCCACAACCATAAAATCTGAAAAATACCAAATGTCTTGAAATTATAAAACATGATTTATCATGAATCTGAAGTGAGTATTAAAGGGAAATAATAATGTCAGTTATCTTTATTTTAATCTCATATAATAATATAGTTATACTAAATCGTTCAGTAGTTGCTGAGATAAACACATTTCTACATAAAGGTGTTACACCATTGGAAAGTGTTATGAATCTGACCTCGCTGCCTAGTCCATGTGCATGAAGTTTGAGCGGTAAGCTTTTGAAAGTTAATATGTCACAAGGTTAATGCTGATGACATGTTTTCAAAAAAGCAACACTTTTTACATCTGTTAATTTCTCTGTTAAACACTTGTTTCTCTGGTACATGATATCTTGATATCAGAATGGGCATATTATGTCTGGTCGGATATTTGCCAACTTGCGTAGAACATGTCCGGCATATACAGACAAAACAGCATCCATGCTATTTTCCCAATCATTATGATGTTAATGCTATTTGATTGTTTAAATATTGGTAATTCTGTTAAGTTTTTAATAGAATTCTGTTCCATTAATGGTTTTACAAGATATTTCAATTTTTATAAAAGATATATATACTTACCACAATTACTAAACAGTTAAATAATATAGGACAAGAATATACTATAGATACAAACATTCCATTACTATCAAAATACTGTTGTTTAGAAAATAACCTGTAAATATATATATAAAGTAATAATGGTAAATTTATTTTACAAACAAGAGGGTTTTTTTTTTTTATAAAAAAGTCATTTGTTTAATCTATTCAAAATAAATGATGACATTTGCAATATATTCTGCTATTTAATTTATATCTGAAAAAAAGTTTTACTGCACAACCATTGTCTAAATGCCAGAATCTGTTCACCACTCACATTATCTTTGAACAAGAATTAAGACTAAGAGTTTAGGTAAGGTATAGTTAAAGGAGCTAAGTCTCTAACTCAATATTTTCCATAATATTTGAAATTAAAAACACAAATTAGAATTCAATATTGATCAATTTCAATCAATATTGATGTTGTTATCTTGCTGTGAAACTATTGGATCCTGATATCCAATATTTAAGACACTTAACATTTTATAATCAGTACACGTTTTGGGTGCCATTTTGTAATGAACAAATAAAAACATATCCTACAAGACAATGTGAAGTAATTAGTAAAGGCTGATTCACAAACAACAAAATAATAATTTTAAAAAACGTGTAGAATGCACTAAGCAGAATTAAACAACTGCTGTTCAATTTGAACTGTTCATGTATTTCACCGAACATAAATGATTAGAAATTAAAATATTTTTTCAAAAACTGAATATAAATCACTTTACATACATTCATATTATATATGTGCTTTTAGAATCATTTTTGTCTATTCCAAGGCTAAAAAAAAAGAGCCATACACCCTTTAACAGTGTTCAAAAAATTAGATTCAAACATGGCTCGAAATCAAACTCATTATATTTTTTTGCTATATTTATGGTACTGTTTCCAAAAAAACTGTAAATATATATTTATAAAATCTATCTTATAGGTTTTTGACATATTATGGAGAAGAAACAAAAACATACTTATAATTAGTGGCTGCCCATTCATTTATATATTCTGCTGAATATATTGCTAATACTGAAAAATAGTAAAAGATAGACAAATATAGGGAATTAGTACTTTTGATTGGATATTTAATGTGTCACTTTCGGGTAGAACGAAGGGATTGTATTGTAGGCTAATTATTTGGTACACATCATAAAGTTTTCTTAAATTTAAAAACAAGAGCCTTTGGCTACATTACATATCAATCTTGAATCATACAATTAATATACCAGTAATAAATAAATTTAATACTCACATAAAAATACAAAATAAAAAGCTTGTATAGTTGTACTATGTCTGGTTAATACAGTTAGAACTATACACAGTAGATGAAATCCTCCCAAATATTTTAACCAATTATCAGACCAATCAATCTATAATCAGAAGCCCAAAAAGCAGGTGATAATAATTGACAATCATGGGATAACTTTTCTTGCTCTATCCTACTCATATATATTTTACAATTAGATTTTTTTGTTGTTAGTAATGAACATGCATATTTTTATTGTCTTCTACCAAACTATGAACTTGCTTTCTCATTATCCCTCACTTTAAGTTAGGGAGGGTTATTGAAACGGGGCTCCATCTTCCATCCATCATTTCGTTTCAGTAGTATTGTGACTAATTGACAGAATCTATGGTCGAGGACTTTGATCCCAGTTTTCTTTGGCAAATTCTTTCTAACCTTTCTTTTAATATATACTATACGACCAAGAATCGGTTTCAAACAAGTTATTTGCCCCTGAATTTGATATCTTGCCTACGAACATGAATGTAACAGATTTTATACATAATTCTTAACCTCAGTTTAAGAGATGCATTATGCAAAAGCTAAATCTGCCAACAGCAGGTCTTTTTTCTCTTATATTAATTATTAGTTGGACATTTATTGACATGATAAGACCATAATCAACTCTCTAAGCCATGTACAGGATGGCTGTGATATTTTAAATGGGTTAGCACTCACAACATTTAATAATTTAACATTAAAATGGATATTCAAGACTTTGTTTATTAATATTATCGTAGCAATGGTATTTGACAATCAAGACTATTCAGTCTAAATTTTATCAAAACTTCAAACATTCCTAATTTCATTAAGAATAAAGTAATTTGACTGAAATTTTCAATGTGTTCATTTTTTATAAGCTGTTTTTAAACTATTATAGCAAGAACGACCATCTCTTTATCTAAATCTTACATATGCTTCTTTGATTGCATAAGCTTAATTATTTCTTGTGTCCCAACAGGTTGAGCAAAGATAAGTACAATTAAACATTTTTGATGTTTATGTAAGATAAGACACAGGAACCTGACCTTCTATCCGTATATATATGCACATATATTGTCTGGTTGGACATGGTGTATGCATATATATACGGATAGAAGGTCAGACTCCTGTGATCTTTTTTATTATATATTGTCTGGTTGGACATGGTGTATGCATATATATACGGATAGTAAGGTCAGCCTCCTGTGGATAAGATAAGATACGATTTTACAAATATGAACAAAACATTATACATAATGAATATAATGACAATGGCTAATACTAATAGTAATACTGTACAAGAAACAATAATAATACATGTAAACAGTGATAATACTAATAATATCTTGGCTGAACGACCAGCTCAGTGAAATCTGTTTATGACGTTCTTCAAATTCTTATTTCTTTTTCATATGTTTGTGCAACATCGTCCATAGGTAGTTTTGATTTCTAACCGATATGGTGAAAGGTCTTTATAAATAAATACCAAATAAAGAAAGAAACGATCGAGCGTACCGGTACTTAATCAAATAATATTCTAGTTCTAGCATAGGCTACCTCTTGTCAAAAACCTTCGCTCCGAATAAAGCGATTTGACTGAAATTTTCAATAGTCATTTTTCATTGTCTTTTTTTTTTTAAATTATTATAACAAGAACAGTCCGCTCTTTATCTAAATTTAAAGAGATTTTACATGTTCCATGTGATTAGATACGCAAGAAACATGGTTACTAACATGGACCAAAAAATAAATATTATGAACATTGCCATTACTATATTATTAGCATTACACTGTTTACAGGTTACCAAGTTGAAACAGTCTTATTACTTACAGTCTTTAGGTATGACCAAACACCTTGAATTTCATTTACTTCAATTGGGTCCATTTTGTTTATAAACAAACAGAAACTTTAGTCGATTTAAAAATGCTTTTTATCAACGTTGAAACTAACTTCGTAGTTGTAAACAAGTCTTCATTGTCCAGACTTTACCACGTACACACAAATAGAGTTATCGGCCCTACGGGCTCCGGATGGACACAGATCACTAAATATTTCCCCATTGACTCCAATGTTAATTCTCATAACTTAGACCGGCTCTAACTTTTCCCCAAATTTTCGTTGGGTAGAACGCTTTCTACCACAGATGGAGCAACATGTGGCAACCACTTGCCCAAAAGCACGTATGAGGTTCTTCATGAAAAACTCGAGATACACAAGCTGGAAGTAGAGATAAGTAAACATGCAATTTCAGGCCCTACATTTCAACCTAACCAACCTCTCAACTCTTGTATCCTTCCGCATCAAAATTATGAATATTCACCAAAACCTGGCAGAAAATGTATTTTCAAAAACTTTTCCTCGATTCTACACCAAAAAGTCAACAAAAATCGCAATGCAAAAGGGGGAAAAAGGGAGAGGAAGACTAAAAATAGCTTTGGCCCTTGTTTCGTGGTGACGGCGTAGGAATATTTGGTGATCTGTGTCCGGATCATTTTATGGGAGATATTACTAATCAAAAGTATTGATGGAATCAGACTAGCAATTATTTACCCATTGACTTCAATGTTAAATGACTGTAACATCACAGACTGTAGCTTTTTGCTCAACATTCCGTTGGTTCCAATCTTTATAAGCACAATGGGGACAACATTTGGCAATCTCCTCATCATAATTTTGTAGGGGGTTGACCATTTAGATTTTTTTGCTAATTTGAAGTTGACTGGGGTGAAATTCTCACTTCCGACACAATGATTGCTCTGCAGAAAGACACTTTACACCCCCTATCCCCCCGCTGTAATATCATCAGTATTACCCAAAACTGCTATGAAATTGCAAATTTGATCCCTTTTCTCCAATTCTAGACCAAAAAGTCAACCAAAAAATGCAGGAAGAGGGGAGAAAAAAATTAAGGGAAAAATTGTCTATTTATAACTTGGAAATAATTACTAGTCTTAGTCCTGATAAGAGACAGAGAGAGATAAGAGTTGTTTCCCATAGTCTATGAACTTTAGAAAAACCAAATCGTTTGCTTTTGATCATCTCCAAAATGCAAATTTCATCATTTAGTTTCAACAATAATTTACTGATTTGAAATGGATTGAACAACAGACAAGGTCTATATATATTATAAAAGTTCCCCCCAATTGCTAAAGAACCCTACGCGCAAGCGAATTATTGAAATAAAATTAAACCATATATTGTTAGTCCCGAAATGACCTAGTTTGTGTCGAGTGGACGTTAAACCAAATTCCTCTCTCTCTCTCGTTTGCTTTTCGTTTGTTCTGAAAATGGTGGTGGTGCAAACGAGGTTGTTGCCGAGCGAAGCGATGCAAAAACAAATTTGATCCCTTTCTCGAAATAAACCCACGGCAAGAGAACTAAAAATTGAAATTTGTTAGCCTACCTTACATCATGGCCGCAGATCTTATTAAATTTTAGGGGGGGGGGACGGAGTTGGCGGGCGGAGCCCGACACACGGCTAGCGCCGCAGGCGCGAACCGTTCTGCAGGGGGGTCTGGGAGTCCTCCCCCATAAAATTTTGAAAGCAGGATGCCTGAAAACGCTATCTGAGACCATTTCTGAGCATTCTGCAGAGATGAACGTACCGAGAATAAATTGTCGTTTTTGAGCGAGAATAATCAACACGAATACGGTAAAAAGTAGTTATGAGGGCTTAGAGTGCAGGCGGACTGGTTATATTACAAAAGTTAAAAATATTTATTATTAAACTTTAAAAATATAAACAGTAAACCACAGATGATATGGACTGATTAATCAAAGCGTAGTCCTCACAATATAGAGATATAGGTAGGTTACTAAATTGCCGGTCACGGATGAAAATGTGATGAATAATTTCTCAAGTGGCCAGCTCTGAGCATAAACTGCTGAGGTCATGAAGAGATCATTCTCAGATCTGGGTTACATCAAAGACCGGACATTTTTTAACCAAGGGGAAATATCCTCAGCCTGAAAATAGGACTCAAGTTTTGGGAGACGCTGACAGAGTACGGCGGGCGAAGGCATACGCCACGTGCACTACAGGCGCGCATTAAGCGGGGGTCTTGGTGCCTCCCCCGGAAGATTTTTTAAAATTTGGATGCCTCAAAATGCTATCTGAGACCATTTCTGGGCATTGTACATCGGCATGTTCGGAAATATAGGCTACATTTCCCGGGCTGAAAATAAGACTTTTGAAATTTTATCGATGCATTTTTCGGGGGGGGGGGGCGAGGCATATGAAATCCCCCCCAGTGAAAATCCAGGGGGGGACGCGCCCCCCCACCCCCCGGGATCTGCGGCCTTGCCTTACATTTAAACACGGGACTAAAAAAGATCAATTTAGTTGCATGTATAGGCCTATAAACATCCGCAGTTTTTGACATTATTTCCATCCCATATATAGTTCCTGTAGGAAATGTTTCTGAAGGAACTATATCCCATATGTTTGTGCAATATTGTCTAGTGTAGCACAGTTTTAATTTCTTTCCGATATGTGGAAACACCTATCATTCCCAACAAAGAGAACAAAACAAAACAAAACACTGTTCCGACAGTCCAGATTAGTTGTATAGGCCTAAGCATAGTATTGCGAGAACCCTACATGTTATTAAGGATAAATGAAGAATATAAATATGCCATAGTAAGTTTATAGGGAATTGGCAAATAAACTGACGAGTCGAGGATATTATCGTAAACAGTGTTAATCCTAGAAACTTTTTTTTACTGTAGTGAAGGTATACCTCTCATATCTTGACTGCTTTAGCCCATTGGTTTAAACTTCATGGAAGTCAAAGTGTAAATATATTTGTTTCATTGTTGAAAATTAAAGTTAAAGTATATATCATTCACGTCAAAAAGAAGGATATGATAAGAATCTGAAAGCGCGGGAATTTGAAATAGGGTCTTTTGTATGGCACTGGTACCCACCTTCCGCAAATCAAAAATTTGAATAAGAATGGTGGTAAGATTGACCATGTCTTTGGGGTGCTTCTTCTAAGGTATTTGCCATTTTTTTGATGAAGTGATTGATAATGGTCGTACACAACTCTTTGGATTATTTTTTTTGCAAAATAAAGTCTGATTTCTGAAATAGATATTATAGGTAAAATTAATTATATTTATAATATGTTCGTTAAAAAAGTATTAACATTAGTGTTACGTTGCTCTTATTTTTTGAAAAAAATTTCACAAGTTGTTTTCCTTTATTTTGTTAATGTAGAATGGTAATGAACTGCTCTTTTCATTTTCTTTGTTTTATTTGTTTCGTTTGAATTTGATTTATCTGTTTAGTTTTTGATTGTTTAATTTTTGTTAATGAAGCTGATTCTTTTAAACTTCGTTTTTTATTTTTGAACTCTACTTGGTGTAGGTGTTCATCAGGTAATACCTCGACTGAGTTCAATATAGAGATTAGCCGGTTGATTTGTTGGATATAAACCTTTGAATAATAGCGCCTAACAGGCAGCTGTGTTTAATTATGTTCTCCTAATTTTGATTGTTTCTGTGTGTTTGAAGTATATGTTTGTGATATGCGCTTAGAAACACTTCACGTGTAATGAAGCGCTATATAAATCGAACAATAATAATAATAATAATATCTGCCCCAAGATTAGATACATTTAAACTGGAATATTTTTAGATTTTATTTATTAAAGATCCTATGAAAACAAGCCAACAGTGAGGCTGATGTCCCCCGCCGAAATCCCAAAGTAAATAGATGACACATATTAATTAATCGCACATTTATTTTTTTTCGAAATTATCGAGCAATCAAACTGATTATCAACTATATACACTGTTTCATCACGCTCTAACAGATAGAATCAAAGTTATCTTGTCCCAAAGCATCGACCAATGAAATTGCTTAGCTCTGCTTAGCTTTAGCTTGAAACGCTAATCATTGAACATCTACATCAATTTTATACATTTTACCTCAATTAAAAGCAGAGTTGTTATGTTCCAAAGTCTTGACCAAACAAATTGCTATTTTGCTCCTTAGCCTAAGCAAATTCTCATCATCAAACTTAGTCAAGGTAATAATATGATGAATCTATACTCGGACTTTCATCACTCTCACTTAATTATAACCAACTAATCAGATTGCTTATCTCTGCTTATCGTAAGCATACAATGTTTATCACCGAACTCCATCAAGGCATTTACCTAATTGCTTAATACTCTGCTTACCCCGAGCAGAAAATGCTAATTATCAAACTTAGTCAAGGTATTTATGTGATAAATCTATACACCAAAGCATCGACCAATCAAATTGCTTATCTCTGCTTACCCTCAGCAAAAAAACTCTCATCTTCAAACTTCATCATCAAGGCATTGATCTAATAAACACCTCCACCAAGTTTGAACATTCTAGCTCAATTAGGAAGGAGAGTTATTGTGTTCCAAAGTCTCGGCCAATCAAATTGCTTATCTCTGCTTACCCCAAGCAGAAAATGCTCATGATCGAACTCCATCACGGCATTGACCTAAAAAACACCTACACCAAGTTTGCACATTCTAGCTCAATTAGGAGAGTTATTGTGTCCCAAAAAGTGTGACAGACCGAGAGACAGACAAACAGACCGACGAACCCATTTCAATAGTCCCCTGCTTTCTTCGAAAGGCGGGGGACAATAAACAGGAAAAAGACTGCCATTATTTGCATCGGGCAATGAAAAATTCGACGACCTTTTTTTTCTATTAACGTTTAGAGAAAAAATATAACTAACTTATTTCTATGAGATGCACACTGCCCGAAAAGTATTTTCTCGTCTTTTTCTTGTCCACTGCATGCCGGAAGCTCTCTTATGATAGGTATGCCCGAAAAAACGGTATTGATTTCGGGCAATTTTCTCTTATGCCCCCCTGAATTACTTTGAGCTCCTATGCCTATGATTATTTGCAATTATACATGAGAAATAAAAGTGGGTCACTTCAAAAGTCGGATTGTGCTTATCATTTGAGATATGATTTATAAATCAGATAACAGCAAAAATAAACCTGTTTGTTTTTTTATGCTATATCAATTCCCTTTAAATCTCTGCCCTGAATATTTGGTGCATATATATATATAGTTGGGGTAAATATAAGAAAACAAAAAGCGTTTGCATTATTCTGTTTATTTCTGTAGATAATTCCTGTCATAAAAAGTTGTATTTTTGTTTGTTTTTCATAAAAATTCAAATCCGAACCCAAACATTGATAGATTTAGAATATTGCAATACAAGTAATACTAGAAATTAATTTAAAGTCTATACAAAAAATAAATAAGAATACTTTAAAGAGTATCCCATCAGTGACTAAGAGACACTGTCATTTATGTTGCACAGAATTTAATATTTATGAGACAGTACATCCAAATAAAAAGAAAAAAATGTATGTAAAGAAATTCAATTTCGACCAACCAACAAACATTTAAAGCTACACACACCAGTTAAAGGAAGTATTCAGTATTTATATTAACTCAATATTTTCAAACAGAATAAAAATAAGACAAATATAAACATTCCGATTTGTTACATGGTCCCAATAACTAGAAAGTATTATGGTATGATTATTACACACTGCCTATATTAGACATTGTTCACCAATACACCAATATTACAATACTGATAACTAGCACCCTATACACCTGTTCACCCTAAACTACAACAGATACAGTTTTTATTTTAGAAGCATGTGGTATATAGAAATAAGGGGTGGGTGGCCGAATGGTTCAACGTGTAAGTGTTAGATCATATTGTCTGTCACTGAGTCAAGTGGCATATTTTGATATCCTGTTTGTATGTGACAAGAAGTAGGGTCGCTTGTCCAACCTCATGGGTTTTCAACTCCAGGTCCTGTTTTTTTCCCACAGCTAATTATTGAAATAAAATAGAACCATATGTTAGTCCCAAAATGACCTAGTTTGTATTGCATGGACAGTAAACCCAATCTCTCTATCTCTATATAGAAATACAAATTTTGGCCAACCATACAGGGGAGGGGCATCATTCTTTTTTTTTTTGTCCAGTAGAATTACAGAACAATAACCTGTCCAGCTGCCTACTAGTCAAACTTCATATTGATTAATGTAATTATATATTTTCGATAGATACTTTAGTGTTTTTTAATACAACCAATATCCTTAAAAACATGGGTTGCCAGCCAACGATACATACGCCCACAGCAGCTAAGTTGCCCGGACAGTCAATAAGAGTTGTCACATATTTGTTCTTTTGTCGGTAATGAAACATTTATAATACACTAAAATCTTCTTAAGAGTAACAACTCATTAAAGATACATTATGGGAGATTCGATAACGAGTTGGCAGTTCTCACTATAATAATTAAAAAATAGATAACGTAAAGGCAATTTGCTGAAAATTTCATTCAAATTGATCCACTATGGAGTGAGAACTAAGCGAATAAAATTTCTGCCTAGCCTTGGTCATCATTACTAAAGTCAGTACGTTAAACAGCATAGTCTCGATTATCCATTTAATCGAGAAGAAAAGTTATGCAGTAAATCGGATCACAATCCACGTAAGATCGCAGGCTAGCGATGCCATCTAGAGTTGATTATGGTCTGGATAAGTTAATTAATGTCTAATTAATAATCTAGATAACATTTTAGGCCTAAAGAAAGACCTGCAATAGACAGATTTAGCTCTTGCATAATGTATGTTTAAGTAATTATCAGAAAATCATTAGAATTTGTTTGGCTTCTAGTTCTATCGTATGTTAATGTTTAGTATACAAAACATTTCATATTTAGCTGTTCAAGTTATCAAAAATCATTGAAAATCAATATAATTGTTCGTCTCAAGATCTTGTATCAATCTAAAGACTAAAGTCAATAGAATGGTCACTTTGGCCTGTGGAGCATCCACAAGATATTTCAAAGTGATCAAGGGCCATAATTGTTTGTGGATGCCAGTCAGCCAGACTTACGGATACGGGAGGCCAATATATGACCACATTTTAACGTGTGCATATAAAAATTGCTAACAAATACATTAAAGTTAGTATTGGCAAAGCATGGCATTATACTCTAACTAGGATGTTAAGTATTAACAAATATTCTAATACAGTCTCTCACTGCTATAGATAGAATAGACTATAGACAGAATGGGAATGTAAAGCAACTGTGTTGTCTACATTTATCTCCTTTCTCAAAATATTAATGTATATTTTTGGAATAAAATGGCAGTAAAAAATAAAATAAGTAAATAACTTGGAATATAATAACTGAACAAGAAAATAACGTAAAATATGTTTAAATATAAAAGCTGGAAACGAGATTCTGAATAATAAGACTAAATTATTGTCCTTTCAAATAAAATATTACAATGCAATGTATAATTCTGTTATTTTCCCTTCTTGTTGGAAATATCATCAACTTTCTCCACTAATTTGGTTCCATTAAAAAAAATGGCCAGAGTATATTGTAGGTCAATAATTAAAGATTGAATGATGTTGGATGTTATCTAGCTTTTGAACAATGTAAAAAAAAAAAAAAGTTTTCTAGAGTAGTCATTTCACAACCCAATTTCTTAATAGTCTACTCATTTTATATACCTGAGTAATTGGTATAAGTCAATCTTTCATAAACTTTATGGAGTATCAACCAAACCATATTGTTCTAAAACAAGTAATAACTATTATTATGTTTAATAAATATGTCATTAACTAAATATATATATCACCTCCAAAACTCATTTTTTTAAAATTTGAACTATATATTCGTTCATAAGGACATGGCATAAGCTCTTGTGTAAATTGCAAGTATGACATATTTGCGTAATGTGTGTGTGTGTGTGTGTGTGTGTGTGTGTGAGTTAGTTGTATTTGCGTAGTATGTTTATAACTAGTAATAGGAATATTCACAACCATCAAGTGTGATAAGTAATACAACTTATATACTCGTAACTGCTGTAACAAACAGCTTGTCTACAATCACACCATCACATCTTGATTAAATGTGTCACTTGATGTTAGTATGTAACTTTTCACACTTGACAATGTTAAGATAAGTAATGGATAGAGGTCAAATCAAATATTTAATATCACTCTACCAAATGTGTTACTTCAAATTCAAGAAGCCAAATTGGAAATCCATATCCTGTTTTATGTTTATATAAATAAACCAGACCAATTAAAGACACCGTCACAGTCTACTGACCAGAAATAAATGATTGTGAAACAGTTGTATTAAATAGATCTAATATAATTCAGATAAGAATATTAACATTTATAATTTAACCTCTACCCATCTGGGTACATCATAATTAATATACTGAACACTATAAATATGTATACAAAACTAGACATCTTCTATACAAGTAATTATACATTACAACAATATACTATATACACTAAATGCGTAACAAAAATATGAGTAAGTTTCTGTTCTGGTATATATACAGTTATTCTATGTATAATGATAACAATGTAAAGACACTTGAAACAACATTTTAAAGAGGGTCCCTTTAAAAATATTTAACACATTTCAACTATGGGATGAAAGCATATCTAACCATGGTCTCCAAATAAACTGATTACTGACAAATTAAAGCATTTTCAATTTGGTTTCAAAATCGTTTTTATATTTTTGCGGTTATGTAAATTTATTGTATGAATAAATTGATCAGCTCTTTTACAAAATTTCAGAATTTTTATATAAAGTTTGGAATTAACTAAAAAATTAATGTGCAATATAAATTTATCACTAGATTATCGGATTTATTATTCATATTATCCACCAATATTTCTTGATTGCATAAGAACTGATTTAATCATGCATATTACATATAATTGTGCATGTACACTATATATTTGGTGCCCAAATTTTACATGAAAACTGAAATAAGATTCAATTGTTTCCAATGGTATTTAATAAATGAACTAGAAATACACAGGACACAATTCTTGATAAAGACTAGAGAAGTCTAGTTGAAACAGTGCTCGGTAATAAACAGTAATTGTATTACATAGAACTGTGACCTGTTTAGAACTAAGTTCATTTATAACAAAATGAAGATTAACAAGAGAAATATGCAATGCAATATGATCAAAATAATGAAAATTGTTCATTTAATTATCTAATTTATTAAAATGGCAGAAAATAGCACTTATCTAAATGTGTAAATAAATCAATAAGACATACTGTTATACAAAATATTCCCTAAACTTAAATGTCAAGAAACTAAATGTAACCTAGCACTGATTAAATTTACACAATATTTCTTAGCTTTACAATGAAATGATGTCAAACTTTTCTGCAGAAACTGTTATGCAGTGTGAAGTGAGGGTCAGCAGTGCTTTGGCCTACTCTTTAACAGGTAGTCAATGTTCTTTTGTCCCATTCGAACAACTAGACACTTTTCCTTGTCTGCACTACTGACAAGGGGGAAACCTGGCTTGAAATTTCCATGCAGCTTTCTGATTCAATACCATAATGAAAACCAGGATCTCCTGGATTCTGAGCCAGCACCATACTCAACGAGTCACAATGGCTTTCACAATCAAAAGATCTAAGCACATGATAGCTTGTAATTGTGTTGGTTTTTTTTTATAGCAGGATAAGTTTGGTTAGAAAATTTTGAAATTCCCCAAAATTCACCAATCTTGACTGAAACAATTTGCTTTAAAGTAGCCATTCAATATAAATCAAATCTGTCACACTTCTAATTATAAAATGAAATAATAAAAAGATACTTAACACAAAAAACAACCAAAAGAAAAGAATGGGTTAATTTTCATCAACACAGTACAAGAATCATTTCAAGACTACCAGTAACACTAAGTTTACATTCTATTGATGCAACTAAACATTTCACACCATAAAAGCAAACTTTTGACTTGTATTAAATTATCATTTCATTTATTATCCATGATTACTTGGTGTTTCTTTTAATTTCCTTGATAGCTCTACGACAATTCACAAACAGTACAATACGGTGTACTATAGTTTTGAAAGACACTCTATCAAGCAAACAATCAATCTGATTAATACAGATCTATATCTTGTTTCATTTTTTATACTTTCGATGGTCTATACTACATGAAGATCTGACTGGTTGGAAGGTCACGTCAGCAGTCATACAAGTGGCTTTTGACCCTGTGATGTCAGACATTTGATTAACCAATCAGCGTTGATGTTTCTTGTGGGTTGCCTACAATTCTGTGCACCTCACGCCAAAAAAACTTGCCAGAACAGACCTTTCCTTATTTAATCCCTCACATCATCCAGACTGCGATTATATAACAACGCTTCCCTATTCTAGTGTAGTACAGACAAGTAAAAGAAATTTTGAACTATAAAAAAAAGAAACAAATGGGATTTGTGTTTTAATCAGATTGGCAAACAATGTACACTATTATAACAGTTTAATGCCCTTGGTCAACTATTCTATTAAAAAAATACCTACATATATACATATATACAAGATGATTGCATATTGGCTAAAGCTATGTTATATCTGGCTTTCCCAGCAGTTATAGAGACTATCTCAGTCCTATATACAGAACTACGGCATACAAAAAATATACTAGTTCTCGGGTAATACTTCAAAAAAGGTGAATTTAAGTTTCTTTACAAACAGTAACTTATTTTCGTCTCAGTCTACAGATGAAAGCATAAAGAGAGATTTGGAAGTTCTAATATGAATGTTCCTCAATGGAGTATAATTATCATCCACAAAAGACTTAAAAGATCTTTAAAAATTAACCAGACAAATTGATGGTCAGCATTTCTTTTAACAATGAGTCAATTTACAACTGTCCAGTACCATTTTCGATTGTCAAAAACATTAATCAGAAGATGTTACTAGATGACTGAACCTAGGGTACACTTCCAGTTTTACCAAGTAAATATGAACAAACAGTAATCAATGAGGATGTTTTTATATTTTTTGAAATTACATGTTATACAGAGATATCTGAGAAATAGAATATTTCCTTTAATGGCCTAATAATGAGCAGCATATAAATAATATATCAGCCATCCAAATATTACAAGATTGGGGCTATTTATATTCTTATATTCAAAAACAAAAATATGATTGCACTTCATCACAGACATAAATCTTAAAAGTATATGACTTATTTCTATTTGATAACTAAGTAAGTAGCAATCAATCAGCACTATTAACATTAACAATTAATTAAATGCGCAGTCTTCATATTTCAGGATGTCAACTAAGAGTAGAATGTAAGAACACTGGTTTGATTGCCTCGTAATAATAATATAGGTGGCATGTCTCTTGTTAATGTATCTATCCATGACATATACATACTAGCGGAACAACCAGCTTTTCTTGGCATAGGCAGTGTCCTGTAAAGAAGAAACTTTTATTAAATTTGTATGATATTAAAATAATGTGCCGGTATTCAAATAATGTTGCTAAAATGTCTGAAGGCTGCAATTTACATTACTGATGCACAGCTTTTGAACATACGTAGAATAAAATTATACTACAGAAGTAGGGTGACCCATGCCCTCTACTGAAATACAGTCCACCGCTGATAGTTCGAGACTACCACTGAAGCGTGCACATTCGCGGTGTCGAGACAAACTTTCTGACAGTATGATACTATAAATAGCCATGGCACGTGCAATTCTCTACAAATCTATCAACTATTACAGCCGTAAAAAATTTATTGTTGACGATTTTGAATAGCAGTAAAATTAAGCTTCTTGGTTATTACAGCAGATTTAGAAATTACGTTCGTTTCATTTTTTAAATCGCTTCATCATTAACTGTACCGTTAAGAGCGGCATCTTTTGGTTTAGTACAAATAATATCTCTGAAACACTCAGGTTAGACAGGAACATGATACTAGCAGTGGTTTCATTTTACTTTTACAAGCTTCTTAAAACAATTGTTGAGCTAGCTAACGTGCTAATTTCTAAATTCAATTTCTTGTTCTAGCTTTCTGTTATGTTTCATAAAAAAGTAGTCTTGATTATCCCGACCCGTCAATCAGACGTAGAATGGTCGATAGACTGGTTAAGCGAGACTAATTTCAAAACAAGGGCACGTAACCTATCTTTTACTCAAAAGTGTCTGGATGTTATAGACGACACTTGGAACCAGTTTTCAGTCTATTATTTATAGATGATTAATGGTCATAGCTTATTAAGTACAACATGATCGTTTATTTAGTGACTATAATTGTGTGAAACTGATTTGAGGCTTGGCATATATATAAATATTGTGGCGTAATTGTCGAGATATTTGGAGATATTTATTTATGGTGGGTCACCCTAACAGAAGAACTGTTGACAAGTTACCAGAACATTGGCACATATTAAGTGTATACCCTTTTTGCTTCATGAACATAATCTTAATAATTAAAATCAACCTGTCAATAATATATCATTAATTATGTACTGAACGTTAAACTTGTAATAAACAACAACAACTATTAAACAAGACTAATTATATATAATACTTAAATCGAAAAATTCACAATGTAAACTGGATATTCATCAAATGAATATATTAATAACTATAAGTATACATAATAAGTCTATTAATTTAATACTTACATCACAATTAAAGATGCATCCCTTGAATTTTCCATCATTAGTTCACGTAAACGTATATGACGATTTGTCTGAAATAAACAATTGTTGCCAGTCAATAAAACATACACCCCCCCCCCAGCAGCCAAGCTGTCCTTGCATTTATGAATTACAAATACTCTCAAAATTTGAAAAGATCAGATCAGAATTGGAATCTATAAGGTGCTAACAAGATTTTATAATAGTTGTTGCAACTTAATAAGGTTCTTACTGTCAAAAGGATAGTTAACCAATATAAATTTTAATGATTGGGTTGTCAGGCAACAAAACATATGTCCACAGCAGCTAAATCTTCTGAGCAGTAGGGCTGGCGAAAATTATTGATATTGTACCCTCTAACTGTGATAATGGATCTGGCAGTTTTAACAGTCAGAAATATATAACCATTAAGGTCATTTTAAAACTGATAGAATTATGTTTTTAGGAAGAGGATAGAAAACCAAAATTTTTTGACTTGTACAGACATATATATCAGACAACTACGATATGCAATTAACTGAAATAAAAAATAGAATAGAATTCTTACTTTATCTTTCAGCGTTTCTAATTCATTAGCAGACGTTTTCCATGGACAGTTCTCTGATGTTTCACCTTTACTCTCATCTAACATCCAATCACTCAATCGTGAATTAAAATCTCGAACACTGTCAAATAAAAAAAAAGAGTAATTATTTGAAAAACAAAACTATTTTCCATTCAAATAAGGACTGTACCCTTATCCATACAGACAGGACTCATGGAGAGTTAATGGCATACATATCATTCAAAACACGCTAAAACTAAAAACACACACTAAGACTAAGGTACAAACACCGCACCAGTAATTTTTGCGGTCGTTTACAACAATGACTAATTAATTAATTGTTCAGGGGAAATAACTCGATTCAATTGGTTTAACCAGCAGCTGCCAGGCAGGAAACGCCCACATTTTCAAGAGATGGATAGAGAACAAGCTAAAAAAAAAGTCATTTTTTCCTACAATCAAGGGCCATAATTCAGGAAATTAGAATTAGATATGCACAAATATCGACAAGAACCAAGATCTTTGGGTTATAAACTTACATTTCAAGTTTCAACAAAATTAGATAAAAATTGTGACCTCTATAGGGTCCACAACCTTGATATACCATATTTTTACGCTATTTGAGAACGAGGGGCGGCCATTTTGTCTGTCAGTTTTGGGTTGATTTTTACAAAATTTGAACTCAACCTTCATTACGGAGTAACGGTGATATAATCACACGTTTTTTGAAATCAGATAATAATTGTGACCTTCAGAGGGACCACAAGCAAAAAAGGCGATTTTTCGTACAATCTGGGGCCATAATTCAGGAAGTTACGATCCGATATGCGCAAATATTGAAAAAAAACAAGATCTTTGGGTTATAAACATGAATTTCCAGTTTCATCAAAATCGGATTAAAATTATGACCTCTACAGGCTCCATAACCTTGATACACCATATTTTTACACTATTCGATTACAAGCGGCGGGCATTTTGTCCGTCAATTTTGGTCCGATTTTCATAACATTTGTACTCAACCTTCATAACGACGTAACAGTGATATAATCAAACGTTTTTTTTTAAATCGGATAATAATTGTAACCTCCAGAGGGACCACAAGCTAAAAAAAGGTGATTTTTCTTACAATCAGGGGCCATAATTCGGGAAGTTACAATCCGATATGCGCGAATATCGAAAGGAACCAAGATCCTTGGGTATTAAACAAGCATTTCAAGTTTCATCAAAATCGGATCAAAATTGTGACCTCTAGAGTGTCCACAAGCTAAAAATGTGATTTTTCGTACAATCAGGGGCCATAATCCATGAAGTTATGGTCCGATACATGCCAATATCGAAAGGAACCGAGATCTTATGGAGATAAAGATATATTTAAAGTTTCGTTGAAATCAGATAAAAATTGTGACCTGTAGGGTGTCCACAAACAAATTGTGGATGGACGTCCGGACGGACAAACAGGGGCGACGACAATATACGTCCACATGAAAATGTGGGCGTATAAAAAGACCCATCAAAAGATTTTATTTTAGTGAAGATTATAAATGGTGCTTGTTTTGACCATATCCAATTTATACTCTGCAGATGATGCCAAATTTTGACAAAATTTTCAATTCATCAAATCTTTTTGAATATGTAACGGAATTGAACCATTTTTGGACTGATATTCCTTTTAGAAATTTAACTTTCACAATATTTTAGTTTGCAAGAGATTTAAAAATCCCTCAAATGTATCAGGGACACTGATATATAATAAATTTTAACCTTTCTTCTTTTGGTGGTTTTGACACATTTATAACATTCATATCTTTACATTCTATCCTAAACTTTGATAATAACGTAGCCATTCTGAAAATAAACAAAAATATACATCATATACATACAAATCTTGTTGCTATAGTGAACACAAAATTGCAAAAGGGTTACCAATCAACCTAGAGTCTCACTCCTACTCAGTCAACTTCAAATAGGGCCATATTGTTGAAATTTTAAATGTTGAAGATACATCCAATTCTTATCTCATTATATTAGTGAATACACATCCATTAAACTCTGTCTAGTTTTTTTGTGTTATTGTATGAGAAAATGAAAAATACCCAAATGAATTTATTAATAGTATTGTCATTAAAAAGTTAAGTCAAAATTCACTGCAAAACAGACTATTAGTTTTGAGTTGGTAAACATACTGGACCTTACTAAAGCCTTTGTCTAAGTTTCATATAATCATTTGATGAAGTTACTGAACTTATACAAATCTTGGTGTATTTTTTATTCTTGTGTGTGTAATAACACACTCTATGAAAATTCATCCCCACAAACCAATTTTAGACCATTCAGTTATATAAAGATTTATCTGAAAGTTTTTGAAGTTGCTAGAAAACATAATCCAAAAATTTGTAATAGGACCTGTGACTGCCTATGTCCTCACTTTATGACTTTTGTTGTCGACAAGATCAAAATGCTATAATTTACAAATAATAACTATTCAATCCAATATTTTTAATTTTCTCAAAGTAAAAATATTATATTCCCCATTGATAGTGAAATTGATTTTTTTTTGATTTTTTTAACTTACTGTTGTTGTTCTCTGTCTATTTCACCTTTCTTCTTACTGACAGTAAATACACGTAATCTACAATTACCCCAGTGAGATTTAGTTGTTAAAATGTAGGGTATCAACAATGTTAAACCTGTCAATTAGACAATAAATATAATTAAAGTGGGTGTGTTATAAATAGATGAAAACAGGTAACTTATTATATGGTTTCACAAGAGTTCCACCCACACAGAACTGTTTGAAACTAGAGAATTAGAGAAAGTTCAACTTTTGTTAAATTTAAATCGGAGTTAAAAACACACTTGTTTAAATATTATTACAAACTGTGATGTGACATTTGTTAAGCACTTAGAAATATCACTGGATATAATGAAGTACTATAGAAGATGATGATGAATAATAATAACAATAATGTGTCTAGTCAAACTGGTACCAAATACTAATATAAAGTATCTTGCTCAAGGATACAGAGATTCCAACCCAACATGACTTTGGAATGGAATGGAATTTGGTTTAATGTCTCAACAACACAATACTTGAGACCTAAGAGGTATTTGTTTTTACTATGGTCAGGTATGTAATGCTAGGGAGGTGAATTTTGCTTGAATGACTTGGTACCTACTGGCTGCCATTACAAAGATTCTACTCGGGGCAGCCGAGTTGTAACAGAGTCTGTATATAACAGAGTCGTAACAGATATAGTTTGATAACCACCTTGTACTTTCCTTGTCGTAATAACATTAAGATGTGTATATATCTGAAAATCAAACATAAAATATCTGATATTATCAAAGTTCCTTACCGCCGTCATCAAACAGCCACCATACATCTATTGTTCCCTTCTTTTTACCACGATGAAATTTATTCATAGCTTTTAAAACTTCTTTATTTATCTGTAAGTCAGGTTTAGGTACTGGTGCACCACCATTATTAGCGTTTTTATGTTCGCCACCGTTAATATTAGATGTTGTTTTAGTCTCCTGTAGAAGAGGTGGTGTATCTTCTGGTGTTATATCATCTTCACTCACATCTAGTAATAAATAATTACAACTTTATATCATATATCACAGTATATCTCAAACATCTTCACTCTAGTAATAAATAATTATAACTTTATATATCACAGTCTATTGGTCTACAAGTAATGAAGATTTAACTGTTATAGAAGACTATTTTAGATACAGTATCATTTTAATATGGACTATTAGTGTTCCCCGAACAGAAGTGCATCAAATTGTATTGAATATTTGCTATCAAGACAACTAAATTTAAGAGAAAATGGTCTTTCACAAAATCTCACTGTTAGTCAATAAAGCAGTCTAAGCATTAACAACATAATGTGTACATTTGCTTTTTTTTTTCAACAATTTGATTAAAATCCAATGTTTTTTGTGTTTATTCAGTTGCTTGTAGTATAGTAAACAATTGTTGATATAATATATTATTAATAAGGATGTAATTGCATTAGAGCATGTGTGTTTATTTGGTTGAATATGGTAGCTTATTATTAAAATAACATTGTCAATATTTTAACCCAAGATAAAATATGACTTGCATGATAAACATTAAACATCCAGGGTTTTTTTTTATTACCAACCTATAAACATAATTTCTTAAAACAAAAAAGCTTTTGAATAAATAATTTAATTCTAGAAATTCATGAATTACTGGTAGGTATAAGAAAAAATAAATTTACTACATCCACAAAGATGCAAACATCTTTGAATAAAACATATTTTAATTTTCAATTATTGACTTTAAAACTTTTCTTATACAGAATGTTTGTTGTGATCTGTCAATTTTAAAGTGTGCCAAAGAATAATAAAGCTTTAGAACTGGGTACAATATTAAACATTAAATATGTGTACAGATTGTGATAAATGAATAATGAACGTAACAATATACAATTGTGGGAGATAAACCATTTAGATAGATAACACGTATTATACAGTGCATGATATGGTCAATGTAAACAAGTATTACAACAGTTACACATAGTAACAACTGATAAACAACAGAAATGTAATGGAAACTTCAGTGTCGTCCTTCTTTAGCTCCTAATCTGTAAGCTTTTAAATGGTAAATGTTTTACTTTTGAAATCATAAAAAATTAATGAAGGTGTGTACATGTAATTATGAGGTTTACTCCTGATATTTCCACAACAACATAGTGATATATTACCTTTGACCTTTTTACTTAGAAATAAAATTCCTATAAACAAATTTTTCAATTAAAGTCTTAAATTTGTATAAATATCACTAAAATAAAGATGTGATGACATGCCATTTTTTTTGTGATTCAAATTCAATTAAAGAAACTGAATTTAAAAAAAATAGAATGACAGACATGTAGAAAGGACAGACCCATTTTCAAAATGCTATTTGATACCTTGACTACCTACTCTGTTCCACCAGTGAAGATATCTGAACATATCTTGCAAAACTAACTAAATAGCATCAAATACACCGCATTTTATAAATCAGACATTTTTTGATAATATTCTCTTTTTTTTTAAATGACTTAAATCTGGTTTACTCCAGTTTACCACAAAGTGGGCTAATGCAGTCAAGGTATTGTCATGACATTGTTAAGGTGAGTCATATCTAGCAAAATTTGAAATATATCATGTGAAAACTGAACCATATAAAAAAATGCAAAGTAAAGTTTAAGAGTTAAAACTAAGGTCACACAAAAAAAAATATTCTGGTTCTCAGACAAACCTTTTTAAAAAAATTTAATGTGGTAGGGCATTTTTGTTTTTTTGTTTTTATTCTGTCAAACTGTAGCTAGTTTCTCATTTTTAAGAAACACGCAATATTATTATAAATTTAATATTTATTCAAATCTTAATATAAGAAAAACAAAAAACAAGTATAAATTTGAAATACTGCCGAGTAATTCTGTGACTTCATCTACCTACATTAACTTCTGGGAAAATGTTTTCAAATCCGCCGGTTTTTATTTTGGCGACCATATCAGTTCTATGTGGTATCGACAAGGCGTACTCATTGTTAAAGCATGGATTTTGAGTCATCTCTCTCCTAGTCATATTTCTTGGGGCAAGATAAGGCATTTTAATCGTAAAAAAAGACAGATTGACAGCATAATTGTCACCATCTTTGCAAATAATAAATTAACATTTGTTTAACAATAGCATTCCCCATGGTTACGTATTTGACAGTCCAGTCTAGTGTTCATTTTCTGTTACCAAGAAACATTCAAAAGAGTTACTTCCCTTGGTCACAAGAAATATAAACGAGTAAAAGTTCATTTTTTATTTTCATTTTTATCAAAATAAAAATGCGTGACACAGCCTAATTTTGATGATGCGGTGGTATCTGAGAACAAGAATATTTTTTTGTCTGGCCTAATTATTTAAGCAAATCATTCAGGCTTTTTGGCTATATGTCAGTTTCATACAATTTTAAAGAAATGGCATAATATCAACTTACCATCCTCTGTTGGATCAAGTGTGTCTGGTTCAAAATCTGCCTCATGATCAACATCAAGACCAAAACCTTCCTTTAATCTTAATATACCTATACCAAATCTTAGATCAAATGCATCACTAGAAATAAACATTATATAGTTATAAATTGTGTATTGGTAATTGGCATTTAGTAATTGAACTGCAAATACACAACTAGAGAAGTCTAACAGAGTTTAATACGCAACAGGGTTTAATACGGCTAGTATTACAGTGAGAAACAGTTTTATTCTCACCCACCCCCTTCAAAACAAACCTTCCAACATTATTAATACAAAAGTTAAGGGAATGAAAACCAAAATTATGTTAATATAGATTCAAGGGCTAAAACACAATTGTAATTAGTATTTCTACATTTTATGAATATATTAAAAATACTTACTGAATGACATTAAAATATTCAAGAACTTCTTTACCGGAACATGAAGACCAGTTTGATTTGAAGCCCATCATTAATAGATTAGGACGAAGCTTACCAATACCACATAACTACAATAGCAAACAACAAGATAATTAATAACTTAACAAAGTTAATACCATTAAGACATCTATTGTATGGATTACCAGATTAAAACAGTTGTTTTGTATGTCTACCATTCATTGGGATCTAATATTTGTTTCACAACTAAATAATTCAAACCTTGATATTCAAAGGCTTGATGCCTCATTTCCATTTTCGCTAAGATATCGAATTTCTCAGATTGATTATTTAACACTTAATTAAGAAAACAAAATCAAAATACCAACGCTAGATAGATAATCTCCCGGCAAGGATTCAATCGGATTTAAACTAGGACCATCAGGTTTCTTTGCTAACAACAAAAGATAGCTATGTTGTGTTACGCTCGTGTAGTATTGATGAAATTTCAATTTATCATAACTTTATAAAATACTGTACGGAATTGAACAATTTTTGGACTAATTAAAGATTAAACCTTCACAATATTGCAAGGGATTGATATATCATTTAAGGTTTTTATTATTTTAGGTTTTCACTATTTGAATGTTTTAAGAACTGGAGTTGTGTTTTAAGAGGGGCAATAACATTGTATGACCTGGATGATGACAATATAACACAGAATTTACACGTTGGTTTATAAAGACAATTAAGAAAGACTATACCTGCATTAAGGACTGTGCTCCCAGTCTAAACGATGGTGCTGTAGCCGTTCTATAGAATGATTTGATATGTCTTTTATTCAACCAAGCATACGCTTCTTCTGATAATACTACTTTTAAATTATGCTTTTGGTCACCCTGTAGTAAATATAGGTAAACATATTTTTAGAATAAAAACATAAAAAAGCTTATTTTAAAGTTGTTTTTAAAAAAAAAAAATCAAAATGCTTTAATATGCAATAGTTAACAATGATATTAGGACACTATACAAGCTTTCACAACTTAAATTTAATTTGAACTGAAAATTACAAGGTGATTTATATAATAAACTAACTTACCACCACAATGTTACCACAGACCATTAAACTGATTTTTTTAGTTATATGAGATACAAAATCTACTAGAGCTGGTCTGTTCTCAGGTACACCAGATAATACTAATACTTGTGGTCTAAATAATATCAACATACAAAATTACTACTATAATTACTAGATTTTTAAAATTAACCACACAACAGCAGTTTTACATATCTACTCTTGATCCAGCAGCTACACAGATCTACTAGCCTGTCCAACCTCTACTACTCTATTAAGGGAGTGTCGCTGTTCCCCCTCTTTTTCCCAATAATACAATTACCATATACATGAGAGTGAGAGAGAGAGAGAGAAAGAGAGAGAGAGAGAGAGAAATGGGGTTTAAGTCCACTCGGCACAAACTAGGTCATTTTGGGACTAACACACGGTTCAATTTTATTTCAATAATTTGCTTGCACGTTGGGGTCCTTAGCAGTGGGAGGAACCCGGAGGACCCGGAGAAAACCCACGAGGTTGGACAGGCATCCCTACTCCTTGTCACGTACAACCGGGGAATCGAAACCCCTCCAGTTGACGCAATGACAGACTGTATGATAGAGCGTGTGCGTGCTAACCATTCAGCCATCCACTCCCACCCCCCATTTACATGAGCCTAATATATCCAAGCTATAGTTTGATTTAGCTTTAAGGTGTTGACAATAACTATTCTGCTTAAGGCAAGGTAGTCTTTTTAAAGCACCTGGTACCACTTCTTATTTCAGGAGTTTTAAACACAATTTTAGTTTAGTTGTCTTATTGTGTATAGAGTAAGATTTAACAAAACAGAAAATGCTAATTTTATAAAAAGAAAATCTATAGAGGCTACTGAGCACATCAAATGTCTTTACTGATAAAAACTCAAAGATGAAACCTAAATTACATTAATACATCAGGTTGTATACTGACCTAAAATTTTTGATATGGTCTTCAACTGATATTAATTTTAGTGCCGACTGTAAAGCTGATCTATATACATGGGCTTGTGTAGATGAACCCCAATTAACATCTGAAATTTGAACATAATGATTATAATATAACAACATATATATCTACAGGCAATGAAAAATAATTTAACTTTGTGTTCACAAGATTTAGTGATGGGACAATACATGTAACAGAGTCTTGGGTACTTGTATTATCAAGTGATTTTGGCACAGTTATTGTATGCTCAATCTGTTGTTTCTATATGGCTTAAAAAGGGTGTTGCCTTGATAGAATAAATTAAAAGGAAAAACGGCAGCAAAATCATGAAAATTACAGATTAATCACCACTCAAGTGAGACTTGACAGTAATATAAATAGAGGCATATATAACTGTATGGTATACCTTTTGTTTAACCTCAGATTATTCACCACTGAGGCCAGATGTAAATATTATTTTTTATAAACCACTGAATTTATAATTGTACGTTTTGTTAAACTTACCTGGTTTTCTATAATGGACGTAAACAAACAAGGCACAAATAACACCAAATGTTATTAAAGCTGTCCACCAATTAATTATAAACATAACAGCTAGACATATTATAGCTCCTAATAAACTAATCCACATAGAATAAAATCTAAATGCTGGTCTCCAACCTAAAAATAACAAGATAAATCAATCTTTCATATCAACTGGAAAGATATAAAACAACACCAACAAATGCTTGCAACAATGATTTAATTGTTATGTTTTTGTCTCTTTTCATGGTATTCGTATGATGTATCATGCAGATAATCAAGAGAAAAGGCTGGTAAGACACAATTTGATACTTCTCCTATAACAAACTGTGAAAATCAAAGCTCTTGAACTGTATATGTATAAAAATCATACATTAGAAATTATTTTTAAAGTTTCTCTACAAATACCAAATATGAAAATTTATGATATAACATGATGGACTAACCTGGAGATCTAGCTAATGAGGCATCAAAACAGGAATAGTTAATCAGGGCATACGACATGAGAAAGAAGTTGGATATCACAGGAGCTATGGCATTTAAATCACCTAGAAATATAATTACACTACAGTTACACAGGTAAAAATAATTCCTTGTACTTTATATTCATAAGAGCATTCAATCAAAGCTATCACAATAATAAAATTCAGATGATTTAAATAAAAACTCATCTTTTCAAAATCCATTACAAATATTGACAATGAACCTTTGTATATAGTTTTCGCATGTGCTAAGAGCACGTTTTGTGGATTTGTCACTATATAAATGGACATATTATTAAACATAAGCTAACCACAAAATATTTGTGTACCTGGCCACCACACAATAGGATAGCACACCCTGATTTTATCCAGATAAGTTAAGTCATAGCATTCCTCTTGCCAAATTTAGAAGAGCATTCTTCAGATTATAGTTCCAATTTTGCCCAATCAGCTTCATGTAAATTTTCGATCTGTGCTGCCTGTGTTCGACACACCTATAATGGTTTATCTAGATGGAAGTCTAAAAATGTTTTCAAACTTACCTATGCATACAAAAGCAAAACCAATCGCAAAAGCTAATAAATATGCCAATCTTGGACTGTCATCATTGCCATAACCTTTAGCAAAAATGTGGATTTTAGGGAATATTTTATCCTTGCACACAGCCTAAAAACAGTAGAAATAATTATTTTCAGATACTGTATTATCAAGAATGAGTCCTTCAACCTAATACCAGAGTTTCTCACAAAAACAATATACGAGGCATTATACTTTTTTAAGAAAGTGTAAAACCAACGAAAAGACAGATGGACAAACACATAATTATAGACACTTACTTACAGTGTCGAAAAAGTATTTATATAATTCAATAGGGTAAGAAGTTGAGGAACAAGAAGACAACGATTTTAAAACTCAAGAAAGCAATAAGTTGAGGATGAAGGCGCGAGAAGTTAAGACTGCAAAAAGGATAGTTTATAGTAAGCAACAATACAGAAATATAAACAAAACACATTATTCAAGAACAACAACCTAAAATGTTAGTCATTCTAAATTAATTATTATTAAAAGCTGATTTATGACGAACGATTATTCTGGCTTGAAAAGAAGTATTTCCACTTTAAGAAATATGTTTAAATACCTGGAAGACTTTAGGAGCTGACACAAGGCTAGCTAATGCTGATGATAGGGTTGCAGAGAATATACCAGCCGTTACTAATGGTCCAAATGCAGACATCATTTCCATAACCTATAAAACACAGAAAGACAATTAAATAACAAGTCAAATCATCAATGCAATAAGTGCCACAAATACAGTCAGCTTGGAAATTTTCTGATTCATAACTGATCAAATATTTCTAAATACATGACCATCCTCGGTATCACCAGTGGTATCGTTTTGTTCTACCGAGGATGGTACATGACATCATTTAGTTTCTAATACATGTGTATGATATGTGTATGACTGATGAAATAGTTCCTAATACATGTGTATGACTGATGAAAAAGTTCTAAATATATGTATATCACTGATCAAATAGTTCCTAATACATGTATGTGACAGATCTTATAGTTTCTAATATATGAGTATGACTGATCACGAGTATAACTGATCATATAGTTCCTAATATATGAGTATGACTGATCAATTAGTTCCAAATATATGTGTATGACTGATCAACTATTTCCAAATCCATGTACCAAATAGTTCATAATAAATGTACCAAATATTTACTAATGCATGTACCAAACAGTTACGAATGCAAGAACAACCAAAGTGATCAAAGAGTTCCTAATACATGCACATGAAAAGAAATTATAATGACAAGAATGGCAAGGTTGATGTCTTTCACAAATCATGACATAAAGAACTTGTATCGAATTATCTATTAGATATATACCACCTCAATTAAAATCCTAGTTACGGTGCCAAGACATTCACCATACCAATTCTGACTACTTTTATTGTTGAATTTGTTTCTTCGTGATCGTAACAAGACTACAGCAACAATGGTTTTACAACTTTATTGCCAAGCTGTAATGGCTTTGAAGGTTCCTCGTTCTCAATAATAATGGCTGCTAGGAATTTGTGAATGAGCTGATCCAACTCGCCCTACACCCTAATTTATACCCCCTAATTTCTGCAGGTCTTCGATAACCATGACGTTAATTTCCATCCCATATATGGAATAAACCTCTTTATTTCACACGACTAAATGAGGAGACATTACCTTATTTGATCTACCAACTATAGGTCAATTAACAGCCAGAATTTGATGGATATCTTGACAATGGTTATGATTTTACCAAAATATCACTGTTTTTTATGTATAACTATATATTCACGTTCATTTAGTATGTGTGATTTGACTCTATAGACAGAGTTAAGCAACAATTTTGCAAAGAACCAATATTGTCTCAAGGACCAAAGTGTTACACAAATTACAATATCGTGCGATCAAATAATGAAATCTATGAGACTGGCCCAAATCAGTACATTTTTAATATGAAATTAAATTTCTAACCTGATAATCATGCAATAATCCATATTTATCACAAACCCCACTTGCTGTCTGACTACAATTTCGTATAATATCTAAATTATAATGTCTGGGAATAATAATATTGGTACTATTCATTACAGTTGTACCATTTACTATTGTACTAGTGAAGTTGGTGACTACTATAGCAGGGAGATAACCAGTAGCATCTCTTGCTACACTAGCTCCCAACATCCAGGCAACAATAAGATATATAATGGTAGACAGCAAGATAGCCATCAATGTTCCTTTTGGAATCGATGCAGATGCATCCTGTAAAAAGAAATATTGCAACAAAATAAATTTTTTATCATAAAATAGTATGAATGTCAAAATTGACCTTTCATATTAAACAAAAGTGAATAGTGATAAACAGATCGTGGTTATGTTATCAGCGATCAGAAAATATATGCCCAATATATTACGAGTCGGTAACTTGTTGTTTTTACCAATACATATATTTACTACACTGAAATCTGCGGAATTAGTGAGTAAGACACTGGCTGAACTAACCAGGAGGTTTGAGGTGTCGATCCCAGTGTTGATCCCAGAAAGGTTCCTCAGAAGTACAAGACGGAGAACCTGGCGCTCAAATGGGTTGTAGAAGTTGTTGGTCACATAGAGAACCAGGCAAAATTTCCCTCATGGCATATGCACGTCTTCATTAGCCTGGTTGATGCAGTAAAGTAGGATATTAAAAATCATTTCATAATATTTGTCAGCCATGCATATATTCCGATATTCGGTCACATGAAGAAGAAATGTGTCTTGTGTCAAGTTCTCAAATTCTTTCTAAAATTATATCAGTATCCATTAATGAGATCAGCTTTATCAAACCATTAATGGAGGGAATAGTATCACATTTTACAGTTATGTATGTACTTACTTTTAAATCCCCCGATATGTTAGCACCTGCTAGAATACCAGTAGCAGCAGGGAAAAAAACAGCAAACACAGAAAAAAAACTTTCTCCTTCTCTATAATCAGGTAACAGATTTTCCTCAAATAATTTTACTGTAATAGATAGTGCAATTGCTTTAAGCTATTTTAAACATAAAATGACTATGAATACAGTCAATAAACAATACAAGTAACTTTACATGTTAAACACAATTTTACTTTGAACCCAGCCATCAAACTTTCAGCATGAAGATTTTAGCATAAGGGAAAACTGTAGAGATACCTTCACTCATAAACTGCCTATCTGTTACATCAATTTGCTCATAAAACCAGAAACAAAATATGTCTATGTTATATCTTACCATTATAACCTATGTATCCTTTAACAACTTTCTCTTCTGGAGGTGGCAAAAAAGAACCCACAGCACTAGCTACTAGAGCTATTATCAATACTCCTAACAGGATTAACTGTGCCTGAATATATCAAAATAAAAGTTTATAATATACATGTGTACTTTAGGTTGATTTCCCATTTTAAAAATCAGAATTTAAAATTTCTGTGTCAGATCATTCTAGAAAATACATTTGATTCAAAGATCCACAAATATACATGTTCACAAGGATATTGTGGATAATACATTAATGTGCTACCAATGGTGTACAAAGGGGTTTCTTATTCATCTTATTAAAAAAATATAAAAATTCTGAATTACTCATCAAGCAATTGTTCTATTTAATATTTGTAAACTAATGTAGAAGAATAAAATGAATGTGGCATTTAATAATATGATTACCATTACTTTAAAATGCCATCTTTAGCATAATTTCTATAATGGAAGGAAGTGAGAAAAAGTTAATGTTTACCCTGGCTTCCCACTCCATTCCTATAATAGCTATACCTAATAATATTACAATAGTTATAACACCAACAATACGTATATCATTCACTTCATCTACCATTAACGCATCATTGGCCTGTAAATATATCATAACAAAAAAATGTAGACATTTTCAATTAAGATACGCAAATTTAATTTACCAACAACTCATTTGACTAATTTTTATTATGCAATGTATTCAACTCACAGGTACATTAAAGATGCATTATGTAAGAATTAGAGAGAGAAAGAGAAATGGGGTTTAACATCCACTTGACACAAACTAGGTCATTTTGGGACTAACATATAGTTAAATTTTATTTCAATAATTTATTTGTACGTAGAGGTTTTAAGCTGTGAGAGGTAACCAGAGGATTCAGATAAAACACCGGAGACTGGACAGGCGACCCTAATCCTTGTTGCGGAGAACTGAAACCACGCCACTTGATTAAGTAAGAATTATGTAAAAAGCTGGCCGTCGGTGGTAAAAATAGTTCAAAACAGATAATGAAACATGTATATTGAAAATTTCAGTCACGTTACTTTATTCTGTGTGAAGTTATGAGTGTTAGAAGTTTTGACAAAATATAAGGTAGATTATTTACTATCATAGCCATGATACTTGACAGTCTTTAAACTCTTAAATGGCTGCAGTGTTCTAATCTACTTAAAATTTCTCACATTTATCGGTTTTAGACCATCTCTTACTGCATTACAAAATGCAGAATTGTGACGTAAATCCTAATAACTAATGAATTAATGACAGACAACTTCACAGCTAGCAAACTAGCGCCCCCTAGAATATTGTCGTGCATAATAAAAGTAAACATATGCACAACAGTTTTGTGACACATGAATTATCAATACTACTACGTGAATTAGCAATGGAATACATAATTATTTTCTTAATTTTTCGGTTAGCAAGTTTACTAATCTCTAGCTTTTATTTCTACAATTCCAACAAAGCTGTAATACCACTGTAAAAAAAAAATTCTACAGCATTTTTCTCCCAACACGTTGAGGATTTATGTAATTTTTGTGCTGTTATTATGAAATATGATAGTTGCTTGGATTCAAAGAGCAGTACTTCATATTGGATTGCACTTTTTTCGAAGATCATAATAATCTCTTTGACAACTATGTGTACAACTCTACTATAACACCAATTATGAGATTATGTGGCTCTGTACAGGCTGTAGAATTTTATTGTTACATAGCAGAGGTCAATCGTACCCATGTTTGAAAATTGGGTTTTGAAAAAAAAACGTTATTTTTCCGACATACAAAATGACCTATGGGTCAGATCTAGTTTCAGTCACTTTCTGTAGCCCCCATGACCGGCATATACGTCTGACATGGAACAAATGGTCCAGACAGTTGATTACCATATGGGCTTATGTTAATAAATGTTTAAATAATAATTTATCATTTGAGGCCAAAAAAAAAAGATCAGCAATAGGCATATTTAGCTCTTACATAATGGATTTTTGTATAAATTCAATATACCATATCGTCATACAGTAAGTCATTGTTAAGTAATAATTTTGTCTACTATCTTTTTCACCAGAGTTATTCAGTTTTTAATTAAACAATATTTTACTGGGGCTAGCTATACAACAAATGTATCTATTTATTCACCTTTAATAAATCTCTAACAGTTTCAGCAAAACCAACAACATACATAGCTACAGCTACAGCATTAGCTACAGAAAATATCAGACCTATGGCACCACCAAACTCAGGTCCTAAACTTCGTGATATCATAAAATAGGCTCCACCTTAAAACAGATTATTACATAAAGTTAAAATAGATTGTTATATCAAGTTCAAATAATCTCCAATGATAGAATGTAATACTAAATATTATTATTTCAAACTTAAAATACATATCGTAGTAGGTATAACAACATATATAAATCTAACAGTAAAAAAAAATAAAATAAATATCATACTAAGTGAATACCATATAATTCTAAATGTAATTGTTTTTATTAAATAAGGTAAAAAGTGTAGCCACTGAAATATTTTCATAATTATGATACTCGATTTTAAAAAGTAATGAGTGATGAAGCACAAAAATAATTCATGCATTTCACATTTCAGTCTAATTATATCTCTTTTATTGTTAAACTAAATATTCTTTTAATTTTTGACCAATACAGGTTCTCTTTATGTCAGACTGACTTGACACACAGCTTAAATAAATTATGATCTTAACATTCATGTCTAGCGAAGATATGGAGTTAGTCATCCAGGAAGACAGACTTGAACGTTTAATGTGTACTAGTAAATTTATCATGTGTATTAAATTAGTTCCTTGTGGGACTGAAATAATGTACTGATCTACGATTCTCCAATAATCGAATATTCCCAGAGGAAGAGTACCTAAAGGATTGTAAAGCAGGCATTCATATGCCAGCTTTCTTATTAATGTTACAATAGGGACATTTATAACTATAAGCAGACGACAAGCTATGGGTTAGCATTTCCATATAAAGAGATTGATTGGATAACAACTCACCTCCCTTTATTGAACCATTTGTACATATAGCAGACATAGATAAAGCTGTTAAAGTTGTTACGACACCCGATAATAAAATAATTAATGAAGTACACACCATACCAGCTTGTCCTACACACCATGACAATCGTATAAATAACATAACACCCCATATATTTAATAAACATCTTATCTGGAAACAAGAAAACCAATTATCACATTGAACTATCTATGGTAAAAAACAAAACATACAAAGAAAAGCTTTTATAATTTAATAGTTTTGAAATATATTGGCAAAGTTTATCTTGTAAAAAGTCCCACAGGGTGATGAAATACACAAGTTTAATCACTCAGTTTAATCAGTCTAGGTCTGATGGATTTGGTTTAAAGTTAGTCAAACATGAAGGGTTTTCAATTAGATAAAAAAAAAACCCCAAGGGTCCACAACCCTGGTATTACATACTTTCATGGCCATTTTGTCAGGCAGTTTGGATCTATTTTCACGAATTTCAAACTCAACCATCGTTAGGGTGTAACAGTGACATACTCAAATGTTTTTTTTTTAAAATGGGATAAAGATTGTGACCTCTAGAGGATCCACAAGGTAAAAACGTGATTTTTCGTACAATCAGGGGCCATAATCCAGGATCGAAAGGAACAAAGATTTTTGGGATATAAAGTTTCATCAAAATCAGATAAGAATTGTGAGATGTAGAGTGTCCACAAACAAATTGTGGACCGAAGGACAGGGGCAATGACAATATACGTCCACATGAAAATGTGGGCATATAAAATAAAGGCCCAGTCAACAACATTAGCACCCTTGTACAACGAAATACTAGTTGTTTATATGTTGTAAGATGTATTGTAAATAGTATCAGGCATCCCAATTATGCTACTTGGTTATTTATAGTGGACATAAATTGAGTTCAATTAAAAACTACAACCATTATTTGTCTAGACTTTCATTAAATGACTGAGAACAGCTCTAGCCTAGGTATGAAATCATGAATGATTCTAGTTTAAAACAAAATTTTATCATGTGTCATAAAGTTGTCATGTGAATAGATTTTTATTTATTTTGTTTTAGTAGGAATAAAGATCTAACAATATAAATGATGTGAACTGAAGTCAGATGTTGGCACACAAGTTTATGTAATAAGGTATTCATAAAATGTGCTGCTCTGTTGATTTTAAAAGGAATCTCTTATTCTTAAATTTATTCTTTGTTAAATTAAATAGGACGAGTTTTGTAATAAAGTAAGCGAGTAATTTATCGAGATATCTGATATCTTCAGCTTTATCTTGGACCTTTAAATGTGAGCTGTATAAACAAAAGGCTGACACCAGACAAAAAAATGTGTTGAACTAGTTGAAGCATCAGTGAATCAATACAATTTACAATTATTTCATCATACCAGAACGCCCTTGATCCAACCAAACTTGGTTGAACCGGTTGTCTTTTCTGTTGTTACTACAGGCTGTCCATCACCTATTATCTTCTCCTCACTACCTATTAATGGCTCTTTATGTCTTCCTCTAGCATCACCACCAGCTTCATCCTAAAAATACAAAACATTTTGAATATTTTGAGTTACAACATACAATGTACACGTATTAAACCTTTTAGCTCGTTGGTAATCAAGTACTGTTTTAGAGTACACGTACATGTTAAAGGAGCTAAACCTCTTTGATTTTGCTTAAAATGAAAGTTATAAAAATAGATTTTGTAATTTTAAGCTGTACTCTATAATATGACAAAGGCTATGGAAAAATATTTATTATTGGCAGCAAACGTCAGTGATATTGTTCAATCATTATGAAGAACCTGTGGAAGATTCCAGAACCGTCTCCATTATCAGAATTCATGTGACTGTGTCTCTTAATAATACTATATGATTGCTGCTGACAAAAGTTATACTATTACAACAAGCAAATTATGAAAATATGAAAAAAATAACTTTTATATCATAAACTCAACAGATCTTGGCTATCATAATTATTCATTATATCATCTGCGTATTAGAACATCTAAAATTTTCACAGCCTAATCCATATTACAATGTACTTAATTGATTATTCAATATTTATTTAAGAAATCAAATTCAAAATATCAATGGCAGATAATGTTAGGCTTGGATTCCATCAGATAAAAAAGAAGCCCATGATAAAAGATCTAAGCAAAGACTTATAAGTGGTGCTGGCTTGTCTGAGATTCAACTTTCACAGAATTGTAGTTTAGCAAGGGAATACAAAATCCTTCAAATGACAATTTTACCTGGCAGTGACACTATGGCCAACTCTTATATCGAATAGAGAGAGACTTAAACATACAGCTTAATCCAAGCATTTACTTAGGCTTCAGTATTTATGGTATTTATGGTGAATGGACAAAGAGTAACAACAAATAGAAGTTGGAAATAACCATCGCCTCAATCAAGAAACGTGACACACAAGACTGTTTAAAATAGGTTTGGGAAAGTGCCTTGCAATTAAAAATGCTTTGTGAGGAATTTGAAACAGACTTATGATAGATAATTTAGCTGGAATATGTTTTTAGTACAAATATATATATCATCAAATCACACCTAGTTTGTATGTGGGAAGTCTTCTTTATTAGCCTAATAAAGTCTTGTAAATGCATTCATGGATTACCCTAGCTAAGCTCTTATTATGGAAGGAATTTGTTGATGACATTATCTATGTTACTTTTTACAAAACCAAATTTGACTGGATTGGACTAGTTCACATTGTTTAGTATTTTCATTTTTTTTTTTTAGCAATGACTTTTTTAAAACTTTGGCACACATCTGTGTAATATTTAGTAACAATATTAGGGAAAGTTTAAATGAGAATAGACAAGTATGTGGATATAAAGAACTCCATATTTACAGTATTTTGCCTTGACTTAGTTCTATTTAACTTGTATTACAGTACTATAAACTCTATTGTTGTGGTGAAAACTAACATCCGGTCATATTATTGTCAGATGTTAAGCTAAGTTAAAATCACAATAACACCAAGAAAGTGACAATATTGTACAAGTACATGTAGTAAGCTTATTTATTTGATGAATCTTATATCTAGTTAAATTATCATTATTACAGAATAAAATGCGTTAGTGATATATCAACGATTTCATTTGGAATAAGAATGTTATTGTATGAATAATCGATGGTCTACAATATTGATACCTGTCTCTAGTATTACAAATTCCTCCGAACACAGATCTGAAGTTTTAGACAAAATAAAAAATTTGATTTGGAAGATATGTTAACCGTTCAATAGAATCAAAATTTTGTATGAATGTTCGCACACAGACAAGTATTTCTAGCAATAGGCCTACCTACTAATGCCGATGGCCAAAGTTGATCTCACATAGACAGCCACACTGATCAGCACTGAATATTCGCTAGGTCGCTACAATCACTGATAAGGATGACATCGATGCGGCTTAATGAGCCAGAAATATTAACTTTTTTCCACCGACAATTGAAATTCTAAAACATTTTTTTTTTATGTATTAGAAAAATAAATAAAGATGTTTGACATATTTGTAGGTAAAATTTATTTCCTATTTGTTGTAAACGGGTATTAAAATGATATGAGTAAAAGACACTATTAAACTATGCATGCACCATTGAGCCAATGATTGACGCCACGTGATAAGATGTCACGTGTTGAAGGTAGCCACCTTTTACAGAGATATTAGAAGACTTTCGTAATCCTCTGTGAAACAGATTGAAAGACAGCATGCTAAATAAAGAGCAGTCAATATTATTCAAATAAAGAAACATTTTAAATTTTGTTGCATTAATTGTATAAATCACATGCATAGTTAGGCATTGTTTGACGGAGTGATAGAACAATTTTCTAAATGAAAAGCTGATGATACAGATAACTTATCTGATGGAATGTTTGCTTCTTAATGAGGGTCATTGACCCGTGGTATCTGGGATGGATAATATACATGTAGGCCAAGCAATTAAGAATGCATAATTTTCAAGATATAGGGCAAGCTTCTGTATATAAACCGTGATATAAGTGACATTAGCAATAGATCACTAGAAGTCATATTAAAAGAGGTTACACAGAGAAGAATATTTTGGTTTGTCATCACTAACCAAGTTTATAAAAATTGTATTAATATAAAACAGTGATAATATTACAAACAACCAAAGTTCAGGTTAAATACACCCATTTTTGTGTTTCATCACACCATAAAAATTGAACATGTCAAATCTAAAGTACCTTTATTTGCACCATTAAAGTAAAACTAGTTTTGGGATGAAGGTCAATGTGAGATCCAATTTATATATATATATTCAGTTATTCGTTAAATAATATGAAATCCGCCTGGGGGAAGAACTTGACACAACTTGTATTTTCAACTATAATTCCATTATAATAACGTTGAGAAAGAACTGATGAGACATTTGGTTGAAACCTTGTTCATAATAATGTTAGTAAAAACAAGTATGATTGTACTATGGACCAGGAACTGACCAAGATGTTGGATGGAATTTAAAACTAATTCACCAAATCGATGCAGAATTGTTCAAGAAGAAGAAGAAGCCAATTTTCATGTCGACTCGACTTGAATTGACGAAGCCTTAGGCTTTTTCAAGAGTGTCACCCCAAGAAGAACAAGATGAGTTGCGATTAGCGACCAATTCCTGGTCCAAAAATTATTCGGTTAATAAAATCCAATATCAGAAGACAAACTGACAAGTGATATTTAGTGAATATCATGCCTCGCTATGCAATGTGAATGAATGCAGACAGTCAAAGTATGTCTTTGCCCTTGAAAATAATGATAACAAAAAAGACATCATGATTCGGCATAGACTAAACAAAGGGTCTTTTGTTAAAATTATATAAAGCATAATCACTTTTTTGATGGTTTCTACTAAAGGTATTTTTATGAAAATAGACCATCTATGTTTAAAAAGAAAGTAATATTTCTTTCTGGAAAGATTATAAAGTTGTATTCAGCTGTTAAACAAAAATCAGCTTTTATAAATGGCGTGACTTTTACTGAGCTTTCACAGTAAGGCCATTCATTGATTATGGACCATAAGTGTTCCACACACACACACATATATAATGTTATTTTTTTATAAAGCTTCCAGCAGCCAAACAAAATTTAGCATCCTTCTTTTCTGCAACAACTGTGCAAATGAAGACGCTCATACCATACAGTGTGCTATGAGGGGAACAGTGGGAACTCCCCCAAGGTAATAGCGTTTCCGCATACTCAATGACCAATTTCAAGTTGCTTATCACAATGCTTATCCTAAGCAGACAATAATAATTATCGAAGTTAATCAAGATCATGATATAATGGATGTAAGTTTCATCACTCGCACTCTGGTACAATTAAACTCACCATGTCCATAAGCATCGACAAATCAAATTTCTTATACCTCAATTTGAAGAAGAGTTCTTTATTATGTTCCAAAAGGTGTAATGAACAGTCAGAGAGACAGCCGAGCAGATGAATAGTTCCTTTGTTTTCTCCAGAAGGCGTAAGACAGTAAAATTATGTACATGTACATTAAGAAGCGTGACTTGATCATAACTGCACCTGCTAGCATCCAGTTCCAGTTAGTCTTGTAGATAACAAGACCCATCTTTCATCTCATGAATGCCATTCGTACTTAATCTTTCCAATTTTTGAAAATACCAACCATATTTGGTTTTCAACTTGAAGGGCATAATAAATCAATCATTTACAATGAAAGGTCAACATGACCATGTTGCCTGCAATGGGATTGTCAGCATTACACGCTGGCCGCAGCGGTTATCAATCTAAAACTAATGCCATCCAATTATGTGCAAAACTGGTATGCAAATGAGATTATAAATTTATCACTTATAAGGCAAGTCTATTGAATTGAAAAAACTGATAACAATTTTACATGTATTTCATATTTATTTATATATCTGCATACAACTTTGTTAAAGACAGCTACAGTAGCCTAATGAAAATGGAGTAAATTTTGTGATTAAAATAACAAAACCCCTAATAAATTACAATCTCGCATAGGCCTACATGAAGAGAAATTGACTTAAAATGTTATTTTTCATTCCTGAACATTAACATTTACATAGTACATCTGGCAAATTTCTAAATGTAAATGTATTAATCTGCTCCCAAGCTATACTTATTAACAAGCCAACAGTGAGGCTGATGTCCCCCGTCGAAATCCACAAATAAATAGATGACACATATTAATTAATCGCACATCTATTTTTTTCAAAAGTATCAAGCAATCAAACTGATTATAAACTATACACTAAGTTTCATCACTCTCTATCAGATAGAATCAAAGTTATCTTGTCCCAAAGCATCGACCAAGGAAATTGCTTATCTCTGCTTAGCTTTAGCTCGATATGTTAATCATTGAACTAAGTCAAGACGAACATCTACATCAAGTTTAAACATTCTACCTCAATTAGAAGAAGAGTTGTTATGTTCCAAAGTCTTGACCAATCAAAATGCTTATTGCTCCTTAGCCTAATCAGAAAATTCTCATCATCGAACTTAGTCAAGGTATTGATGTAATGAAACTATACACCAAGTTTCATCACTCTCACGTAATTAGAACTAAAGTTATCGTGTCCCAAAGCATCAATCAATCAAATTGCTTATCTCTGCTTACCCTAAGCCGCAAAATGCTCATCTTCGAAATCCATCAAGGCACTGACCTAATAAACACCTACACCAAGTTTGAACATTCTAGGTCAATTAGAAGGAGAGTTATTGTGTCCCAAAAAGTGTGACGGACAGGCGGACAGACAGACGGACAAACCCATTTTAATAGTCCCCTGCTTTCTTCGAAAGGCGGGGGACAATCATCATTATCAACATTTTTATAGAACACCGTGTCAGACAAACAGTGAAGCTTGATACAACACATACATGATCAACCAAACTGACTGCATACATGATGAACCGAACAATGAATATTTGAACAAATTGTTCTGAGTGGATAGGCCTACCATTTTCTTTCTTTTGTCACCTAGTATATTTCTTTATTTTCAGGATTTAAATTAGTTACTGATTTGACATAATTGTTTTATTGTTTCTGTTATGTTCAAACCAGAGGAAATCGATAAATACTGGCCTTCAATATATGCTAGAAGACAAATAATCTTATTTGCATATCGCATACTGTAGTGTATCATTGACTAAAGATTGATAAATTAGGGTAGCTGACGTTACACTGTATATCAAAATAAAACACAATTTAGTCAACTTTTGAACGTAACTAATATAAACCATTTATTTATTTTGTGATAATTTTCCTGCAAACAATTAATAGATAACATCTGGTTGCTTGTAAAATAAAAAGAAACTGGGCATTAGAGTAAATAATAAAGTGGATCAGAGAGGTGACCTTTTGTTCTGCACATGAAAGAATTCAAGACCATATCAAAGAAATGTTGTCAATTGGGAATCCAGTAAAAGCTCACTATAAAACACATGTTCATAGATCTAAATATATATATTAGTAAATATAATTAGTACATCAGAAATTCTTTGATAAAGTTGAATTTCTTGCAAACAAAAAAGTCAAAAGTGGGGAAAATGGTATCAAATATGATATCTAAATGGTTGTTTCCAGTAATTCTTAATGACAGTTAACAATTAATGCTATAGATACTAGATAGCCCTTATCTGACTGGATTTTCCCAAAAGTTTGGTTGTGTGTGGAACTACAGTCTACCTTGTTTATATTATTATAGTCAAATCATAGCAAATTAGAAATTACTTTTCAACAACCTGTGAAGATTTCTCAAGCCTTGATTTTTCTTTATATCCAAATCAATCTTAGTATCTATTTACACAAAATAATAAAATTTAATTGAGACTGTGTGGGAGCACACCTTTAATCATGGCGACTACTTACCATTTCTATTGCCATTTCTTCATGTAATTCTGCCAATGTCGGTCTACTTTTCAAAACTCCTGTGGCTGACAAAATATTCCTATAATGATCCATACATGGCAAGGCTTCATGTGTGTTCATTGCAAACGTTTTCATGTTGCCTGTATCATATGAATGTGTCAAGGAATCGGTTCCAAGGGAAAACGTAACACTTGGAGATTCCGGGCTTCTGTTGCCATGATTGACTTGGTCGGTTTTACTCCAGTCCCCATCCTCATTTTCATTGTCGTCCTTCTTTTCAACAAATTCAACTCGAGCTACTTTGAATCTAGAACTACTCTTCTTCATTTCGTCACCGCCAGGATCTAACATATCGTCTTTGTCGGGAGTCAGCCGGCCGTCTGCTGTTTTCACTGTAATTGTTGACGAATCCATGTGCGCCATTTTTTTCAATTTCCGGAAACAAGGTCAAAAGCCTCACTCTGATTGGGGAAAATTTTGGGAGACTGTCATGATTGACACAATTCCGAAATTAAAAATAGATCTAGGTGCAGTCTGACGTGTCGCTTTTCATTCAAAAAAAGTCTTAATATTCGTTCACATTGAACGGATAGGCGAACTTAATCTATAAACGCAGTCCCATAAATTATCACTAACGTTCTTTGGCTTCGTTGAGTGTACACATAGTAAACACGTGCTCGTTTATTGTTTACGTTTTGTGATCACGTGATCAAGCGCGTGTCACTAGGTGAAGACTACCAAAAACAGTAGTCCGGTTTGTCTTTATTTTTTGTTTTACCAATTAAAATTAATAGGGCTAAAAAAGACGGACATGTGGGAAAATGTTGCATTGAATAAATCCGAGGAACTTTCTGAAATAATAAGCATCGTAGACTGTTCATTAAGCTATTGAGCCCAAAATAGTCCGTTTAAAAATTTGTAGCTATATTATAAATTAAAATAAGAAATAACTTTAACGGACAAAACCACTTCAAGGAATTTCGGCGCTCATTTTGCATTAGGAACAAGATCCCCGATGGGGGGGGGGGGACTTCCCGAGCCAATTTGGGATGTATGGAACATTTAAGGCTAGAGTCAAACTGGGGCATATCAGATCCACGGTATAAATTCAAAACTGGTTGAGGGGGGTTGGGATGGCCTAGTGGTCTAGAGTGTCACGCTTCGACCTCTAGCTGGCCGGTCACCTCTGGCTTGCGGTTGTGGTTTCGATCCCTGGTGTGAGCGTATGTGGCTTGGAGATAGGGGCGCCTTCTCAACCTCGTGGGTTTACTCCGGGTACTCCGGTTTCCTCCCACAGAAAAGACCCCTGCGCGTGCGCTAAGATAATGAAAATAAAAAAAAAAAGACAACTTGTCTGCGATATCACCTTCGGTGGAAGCGGACGTTAAACACTAACAACAACAACAGCAAAAATGATTATGAATCTGTCAAACTAATCTTTGAACACCCCATTGAAAGGTACGCAAAATTTCCAGTGGGCACAAAATCTCCAAAGCCATGAAGAAAAGCGCGTCATAGCGTCCCGTTCAACCAACCCCTGATTTGACACGCGTTCGGATCACGGTAGGGTGTCCTTAGCACTTATTTTTTTGGGCAGTGCTATTTGCCACATGTGGTAAGCAAGAATTTCAATATAGCCTTACGACTACAGACCGCAATTGTTACCCGATTTTAATGAAACTTACAGATTATGATAACATTGATAACATCTCTGAGTGACAAAACTTTCGGCCACTTCCGGTTAGCGGTTTCCGAGATATCAGGTTACCACACATTTCATGTGGCACGGCTAAAGACCACAACCCATTTCAATGAAACTTGCGGATTACAATTACTTTAATAATATCTCAGAGTGGCCAAAATTTCGGCAACTTCCGGTTAATAAAATTAGCGGTGTCCGAGATATCAGGTTACCACACATTTCATGTGGCACGGCTACAGACCACAATTATCAACCGATTCCCATGAAACTTACGGAATATGATAATTGTAGTCTGTAGCCGTGCCACATGAAATGTGTGGTAACCTGATATCTCGAAAACCGCTAACCGGAAGTGGACGAAATTTTGGCTACTCTGAGATATTATTATTCTTGTCAAATTCTGTAAGTTTCATGGAAATCGGTTGATATGGTAACCTGATATCTCGGAAACCGCTAACCGGAAGTGGACGTAATTTTGCCTACTCTGAGATATTATTAAAGTAATTATAATCTGCAAGTTTCATGGAAATCGGGTGATAATTGTGGTCTGTAGCCGTGCCACATGAAATGTGTGGTAACCTGATATCTCGGAAACCGCTAACCGGAAGTGGCCGAAATTTTGGCTACTCTTAGATATTATGAATGTTGTCATATTCTGTAAGTTTCATGGAAATCGGTTGATAATTGTGGTCTGTAGCCGTGCCACATGAAATGTGTGGTAACCTGATATCTCGGAAACCGCTAACCGGAAGTGGCCGAAATTTCGCCTACTCTGAGATATTATGAAAGTAATTATAATCTGCAAGTTTCATTGAAATCGGTTGATAATTGTGGTCTGTAGCCGTGCCACATGAAATGTGTGGTAACCTGATATCTCGGAAACCACTAACCGGAAGTGGCCGAAACTTTGCCTACTCTGAGACATTATTAAAGGTATCATATTCTGTAAGTTTCATGGCAATCGGTTGATAATTGTGGTCTGTAGCCGTGCCACATGAAATGTGTGGTAACCTGATATCTCGGAAACCGGTAACCGGAAGTGGCCGAAATTTTGGCTACTCTGAGATATTATTAAAGTAATTATAATCTGCAAGTTTCATTGAAATCGGTTGATAATTGTGGTCTGTAGCCGTGCCACATGAAATGTGTGGTAACCTGATATCTCCGAAACCGCTAACCGGAAGTGGTCGAAATTTTCACGCTGAGATATTATTAATGTTATCGTTATCTGTAAGTTTCATTGAAATCGGTTGATAATTGCGGTACGGAGACTTGCCACATGTGGCAAATAGTCTCCGGATTGTCTTACCACATATGTGACAAATAGCCCCAGCCATTTTTTTGACATCATTGTAATAACATCTTTGAGACAACGGCTTAAAAGTACATGTAGTCACGTTTCTACTGGCCCTATATCTTGCTGGGAGAGTTAAGTTTTAATATATACTGCACTGGGAAATTATAATTAATTGTTTCAAAAATAATGAAAACTAAAATAAACACTAGGGGCCTATGAAAATTTCCCGTTAATTCAGGGATGATAACCTTGAGTTAAATAGTTAACATCAAAGAGCACCTGATTATTACAACCAGGTTACATTATTATATGCTTTGTAAGGATAATTAAATGACATTTGCACAATAGACATTAATGAAAAAATAAACCCAGAATACTACATGAATAAATCAACGTTTTAGGATCAATACCGTTTTATACGGGGGACATCGATTTTTCGTCGCATCCGAACGAAACATCCTCCGTCCTGTATCACTGACAATCATGGTTAACCGGAAAATACCGTGAAATTTTTTCTCAACCAAGGATCTTCCCTAAAAGAGAAACGGTATAGACCACATCTTGGTCCCATCCTCCTTCCTGTATAGGCTTACCGTAGCGAACTGTAGCGGATCGAGGGAGGGGCAAATTCACGGTTGATATCAAGGGTTAAAAAAATAATTTTTTCTCGATTTATACTGGTTCAGTACAAAAAAGCAGAATGAGAAAAGTATTCACGATTATATATCTGAAGCAAGGTGCAATTTGTAAAATGATTGTTTTCGTGATCATTTTTAGCTGTTTTATTTATTAATGAACCTAAGGTCATACATTACACAGATTATCAAAGATTTTACAGGCGACATTAATACAATTATTTTCCTTTGTTTTCATCAGTGATAGCCTATTAGCATAAAGGCCTGACATACTCCTTTATGACATTGGATGGAAAAATAAAATATTATTCTTGTCAATTATTTTACAGCTTTGGACATATTATGTACATTTTTACAACTTTGTCTTGATATAAAAATATGTAGTTCACTGACCTCTTTCACCGCTAATATACCGCTACATGCCATAAAAATACCCATTGACCCATATTAATTATTCGTTGCTCTCGGTTAATATATATACCTAGATTATTTTGTATTACTGGAAAATTAAAATAACCATGGATGGTCACTTGTCACTAGTGCTGACCGTAATAGAATTTACTATTTCACTAAAATAATGATTTTAAAAGTAGACAAAAGGAAGTTTTTATAACTCTAAATCAAGCTCGACTGTATGTAAAATATAGAAGGTTTTTATTTTAATTAAAATTAGAAGCGTTATGATTCATGAGAGAATACTTCATTATTTGAATTAATTAAAAACATATAGTCTTCTGTGAATGATTCGTTTTCTATGTAGGAAGCCTTTAGATTATTGGTATATAGGATGTGTATAATATAATAAACTGGATTGTTATCCATAATTTTGTGTCATTTCAGTATAAGAAGATGTGTATTATATAAAACTGCGTTGTTTAGAACATGTATAATCGGTTGTATATTAGAAAGCATGCATTAATATAATCAGTTGGGTTTTTAAAGAAAGGAATGGAAGTTGACATTAAGCCCGACAAAAGTCAAGTCAATGATATCATTCCGATTAACCCACCCACACACCCGATGGTGGTGGTTTTGTTTGCGTATTTGCGTGTATCATTCACACATAATTATTAGACAATGCAGTATGAACTGCCAAACAAAAACACATAATAGTTTCCTATTATGCCATGTCTTATCGCATCAGTTCCTGAATTTCTTCATTCTTATATATTGACCCGAGGTTACACGTTTCTAGCTCGCAATTAAAAAATAATGTTTTTCGTATTTCTGAAAATGCACGTTTAACTCAATAAGTGGGGTTAAAAATATAATGATTGTTTTAAAAACTGAAGCTTACTTTATAAAGACTTTATTTTAATTCGCCTATTGTTATGTAGTCTAATTTCGTTGGCATGATTATTGAACCACACAAAAATAACCTCGCCCGGTCATCTGAAACGGCAAACGTGAAACTTTGTTTACTTGCAAATGCGTACTTTTGGTGACACGATTTTTTCTCGATATTATGTGTTTACGAGAAAAACATGAGTGAGGGTAACAAATTCAGAATTATACCTATTATGCGATTACTGATTTTAATCGGGCATGTTATGATAGTTTGGGTCACTTTGCATTGGGATTGGGTGACGTTTTAATTCGTGTCTTTATTGAAGAACTTATTCTGTATTCGTTACCGCTTGGAAATATCGTGTTTCCCATTAGGAAATAGTAAATACCACACTTGTCGTGTTCGGGTGCAAAAGTGGGAAAATCAAAATGGCTGTCATTATCCATTCAAGGATTATTAAAACCCCAAATCACCATTTGTGAAATTTAAATCGCTGAAAGGAATATCAGTCCAAAGACGTTTCAGTTCGGTTCAGTATTTACAAAGATATGATGAATTGACAATTTATCATCGTTCGGCTTCTAATGCAAACGATATAAACAAGCCAGTGTAACCCTTAAATATTGGTAAATCTTTTGATGGACCTCTTTTAAATCCAATTAAATTCAAGCTAGAAAATATCTACATATTCCGTTGATGGTCTATTTTGGTTTAGTTTTCTTAATTAAATGTTAAATAATCTATCTAAGAACAATTTATCGTACAGCACACCCACAACAAACAGATAACTATAAAAAAATAAAAAAATACAAAAATAGTAATTTATCGTTCAAAACGTTCAACTTTGTAACTTTGGCTGCCATCTTGTTAGGACTACATGTATGTCGTGAACTCGATATAATTTTAGCTACCCCAGTTCTCCAGTAGAAATCACGACTTCCGAGCCAGTTTTTGTAGTTACGAACGCTATATACCAATTCGTTAGTCGTATTTTCAATAAAACTGAGGAGCATAATATACACTTTAAAATTAGATTTCGGTACAGTATTTCCTCTTTAGCACATATGACTTGCTAAACATACACCTACATGTATTATATACCCACAATACAGTTATGTTATCTGTTCTAAAAACATTCATTCAATGCACTAAGAGACAGCTCACTCATGCTAAATTCGGTATACGCAAAAGTATGTATGTCCTGTCACTGTGAGATCTTTCGAAATAAGAAAGGTATATTTTATTTTTCAAACAAAGCCTGGCAATACTGGTTATTACGTGTTATTATAATCAGCTATATGTATTAATGAATGTGTAATCGTATGTGTATTAAATGGGAATTATGGGAGATTAGATAAAGAGCTGACAGTTCTCACTATAATAGTTAAAAAAATAGATAACGTAAATAGAATATGCTGAAAATTTCAGTTAAATTGCTCCACTCGGAACCGAGATATTAGCTTTTGAAATTTAAGCTAGCCTCGATCATCATTACTAAAGTCGGTATAATGATAAAAAAAAAAACAACGTCTCGATTATCCAATTATACGTTTAATCATCCTTCACAAAATGTATTCCAATCCGCTAAATATCGCTGGCTAGCGATGGCACCCAGAGTTGATTATGGTCTGGATAAGTTAATTAATTATTTAGATAACATTTCAGACCTATAAAGAAAGACCTACAATAGGCAGAGTTATCTCTTGCATAATGCCTTTTTAAGACAAAACTTTCATGTTCAGGTCATTACACTTTTATTGTCTAATCAGTGTCAAACACATATCGTGGCTCAAATACCCAGATCTGCTATAAACTGAATGGAGCATCTTCAATGCCAATTTGACGACGCCTTTTCCGCTAAGTGGCGAATTAGTTTTCTTCACAAATTTGGTCTTAGCATTTTAGAAATATTATGCATAACATCCATCAACAAAAATATGACAGCCTTCAAATAAGGTGTTTTTATCGTTGTTAAATAATTGTAGATCTGTTATTGTTTTTAAATTGAAATAGCAACGAAATGGGCGTTTTCTTTTTAAACCCACTGACGACGCAGTGCATTTTTATATTTTCTTAAAAAGAGTAACCACACCTCGAGGTCCAATACTAGACCTTTGATTTTGGGTTAATAACGCAATTGTCGATTCGCTTCATAGGCGAATGAGTCGGGGGGGGGGGGGGGGGAGACGGGTAAAGTGAAAACAAGAATTATTATTTCATCTAGTTGGCAAAATAAAGTGCCCAATATTTAATAAAACACCAATTTCACCTTTCTTTTAATTGAATACCACAATTTTGTACTGAATTGACTATGGATTAAAAGATGTTGTTTGGAGCCACACTACTTTGTGCGCCAGTTTTCGGGCAACGATATTTATGAATGCAATAAATATTTAAATGGTATAGAGCTTAATTGTCCCACCACTATAGTATAATTTGAAATGAAAAATCAGATCAACCCTATTGAATACTTTAATTTGACGTAAATCAAAGCGTCAGGTGGTAGCTGGAAGGATTTATTTTATATATATTAAATCTTTCTGGGCAGAGTTTGTTTAAAAACGGTTATTTTACACAATCGAAAATTGGCTTTTTATTAGCAGATATAAAGACAGGCATGGGGTTTTATGTCCACTGGGCAACTTGACAAGATTGCCTTATTACAATGTTTTTATAGAATATAAACTAGATTTAAAGTAGCAGATTGGAAAATTTAGAGAAAACAAACGTTTTGCTAGAAGAACCGGACAGTAAACGGGGAAAATCGATAGAGATCATCCTCTTATTGTCCAATTAATGCTTCCTATGAAGGTAAAATTGTAGCCTCTACCAACCAAGTTCACAGGGCTTTTGGACAAGGGGATAACTCCCCAGAAAATATAAGACAAAAAACTGTTGCATTTATTGATGTAATTCTACAATCAGTGCCAAACACATATCGTGGCTCAGATATCCAGATCTGCTATAAATTGACTGGAGCATTTTCAATACAAATTCACAAATTTGGTCTTGGCATTTTGGAATTGGACGAAGAACAGATGGGTGTTGTTGTTTTGAGAAACATGGTAAATAAAGTGATAGTCAAACATTGTTCAAGCAATTGTGGCTTATTTTTAATTTCTACAGAGGCAGATGGAATAATGTTTACTTAATACTATATCATAGAAATTGTTTATTCTAAATTTACAGTATAACATTTTGAATTGTGTGTATTCTCATTTGTAATTTTGTATATTTATGCCGTGTATTATAAAATATGTATTTGTTGTGTATATAGAGAATGTGTATTTCGTATTTACTGTATATTTATAATGAACTTTGTGTATTAAAGAATTTTAAGGAAAATTACTGCTCTAAAAAGGTGTGCCCAAATTTATCAGTAATCCAAATATAATCAAGTTGGTATATCAAACCTTTGAAACATCTCTGATTGTTTGGCGAACATGGGAGAATAATGATTTTTTGTTGTTTAACCAATATGGAAAAATGAATCGTAGTTGCAGAATTGTTGAACAGATTATGTAAACTGTAATTAATTAAAACTTTTAAGTCTTGCTAAATAATATTATCATGTCAGATACTGTATCGTGTCATATTTTATAATATGCGTAACATCCATCAACAAAAATATGACAGCCTTCAAATTAGGTGCTTTTATGTGGTTTAATCGTTGTTAAATTGTAGATCTGTTATTGTTTTTAAATTGGAATAGCAACAATGACTACCCACAGATGACGCAGTGCATTTTTATATTTTCTTATAAAGAGTAACCACGCCTCCAGGTACAATACTAGAACTTGGGTTAAGATAGGTTGCCAGGCAACGAAACATACGCCCACAGCAGCTAAATCGTCCGGGGAGTCAACAAGAGTTGTCGCATATTTTTACTTTTTTCGGTAATTAAACATTTATAATACATTAAAATCTGATAAAGAGTAACAACTAATTAAGTAATTATCAGAAAACCATTAGAATTTGTTTGGTTTTTATAAAGTTCTGCACCATGCTAATGTTTAGTATAGAAAACTTTTAACATCATGGATTTGGTTGTTCAAGTCATAAAAATTCATTGAAAATCAAGACCCTAAACTCTGTGTATCAATCTGAAGTCAATCGGATGATAACTTAGCCTCTAGAGCGTCAGAAGTTTTTTCAAAGTGATCAAGGGCCATAACTCTGGCAGTACTTATCAGAAATTGCCGAAAATCAATAGGCTTCTTCGTCTCTTGACATTAAACACTGTGTATAAATTTAAAGTCAATCGGATATTAACTTTAGCCTCTAGAGCGTCCACAAGATTTTTTGAAGTGATCAAGGGCCATAACTCTGACAGTAATTATTGGAAATCGCTGAAAATCAATAGGCTTCTTCGTCTCATGGCCTTAAACACTGTATATAAATTTAAAGTCAACCGGATATTAACTTTAGCCTCTAGAGCGTCCACAAGATTTTTTGAAATGATCAAGGGCCATAACTCTGGCAGTAATTATCGGAAATCGCTGAAAATCAATAGGCTTCTTCGTCTCATGACCTTAAACACTGTGTATAAATTTAAAGTCAATCGGATATTAACTTTAGCCTTTAGAGCGTCCACAAGCAATTGTGGACGCCGGACCGACGGACGGACGGACGGGGGTGACAATATACGACCACATTTCAATTAAGCGTATTAAAAACGAAATTGTCGCTTCGCTTCATAGGCGAACGAGTCGGGGGGAGGGGGCAGACGGGTCAAGTGAAAACAAGAATTATTATTTCATCTGGTTGGCAAAATAAAGTGCCCAATATCTAATAAAACACTAATTTCACCTTTCTTTTAATTGAATACCACAATTTTGTACTGAACTGACTATGGATTAAAAGATTTTGTTCTGCGCCACACTACTTTGTGTGCCAGTTTTCGGGCAACGATATATGAATGCAACGCCAACAGTCTGATTGGATGGTTGGAATTCAAATCGACATAGAGTGGGATTCCGGTTGCGAAACGATTGGAAACTTTGAAGTTATTGCTATTCCAGTCCCCATGGCGATTGATTGGGATTCAGGTCAGCCACCTGTAGGCTATATTGGACCACATCGAAGTTTCTGAATGCACGGGCTGGAATAGCGGGAAAATGTGATTGCAGCAGTTTTTCAAGCATTTCAGGTTCTAACAATCATCAAGCCGATACACCTATGACTCGATTGGATTTTACAAAATAATTTACTTTGTGGGGAAGGACAATAAATTCTATTGAAATTTCTATAGACAACCCTTTATCTTCTAAAATAAATATTTAAATGGAATAGAGCTTTTCCCACCACTATAGTATAATTTGAATTGAAAAATCAGATCAACCCTATTGAATACTTTACTTTGACGTAATTCAAAGCGTCAGATGGTAGCTGGAAGGATTTATTTTATATAATCTTTCTGGGCACAGTTTGTTTAAAAACAGTTATTTTACACAATCGAAAATTGGCTTTTTATTAGCAGATATAAAGACAGGCATGGGGTTTAATGTCCACTGGACAACTTGACAAGATTGCCTTATTACAATGTTTTTAATGTTTTTATAGAATTTAAAGTAGCAGATTGGAAAATTTAGAGAAAACAAACGTTTTGCTAGAAGAACTGGACAGTAAACGGGGGAAAATCAATAGAGATCATCCTCTTATTGTCCCATTATCGCTTCCCATGAAGGTAAAATTGTAGCCTCTATTAACCAAGTTCACAAGGGTTTTGGACAAGGGGATAACTCCCTAGAAAATATAAGACAAAAAACTGTTGTTGCATTTATTATATATTTCTACAACATAAAACATAAAGATTCACATATTGCAATCATTTCATTGTCTTTATAAAACTAAAGATTGGTAAATAAAAACTTTCATTTACATTTCTGTATAATGAATACCTGAATATACATATACAATTATAACTGTAAGACTAGTTAGTGAAGAAAGATTAAAAGGCCAAACCATTTCTCAAGCTGCCTAAAGTCTTAAATGTCATATCACAAATTCTACAAATAAGACAGACGTACACTGGTAATATGACATTTATAAATGTAACAAACTGTAATTTTTTTTTAGACAAGGGTAAACGAAGTTAATTTTAGAGAAGTTATTAGGCTTGTTCTGATTTACAACATATTTTATGCACCTGGAGTATTAAAAAAGACATTTTAGATTTTTCCACATAAAAATGGACATTTTGTTGGTAAATTAATTACATATGTTCAAACAGAAAAAAAAAAAAAAAGTAAGCCTAATGGCAGATTTACAAATCATTTGTTTCAGTACATAAATTACATGTTGTCATATAAAAATCCGAAAAGTAGATCTAATCGCAGATTTTCAAATACCAATTTCAAATTTTTTGGGTTGTTTTCATCCTACACTACAAATGTACAAATCTTTCTTATATAAGGTAATAATATTAATAATAATAATAATATGCATTGTTATTTTTAAATTCATTTTTTTTGCAGACTATTTTCTTTTTTAAAAAAAAATTACAATAATTTTCTCAATTTTAAAACAAAATATATTTAACAAAATTAATATCTACAAACTACAAATTAGTGCAACAGACCTGTAAGTTACTTAATTAAAACTTTGGATACAGCTATTTTGGTTATAAAAAAAACCCTATAAATAAATAATATTAACACATTCATATCGACCATAGACACATTAAAACACATATATTGTTATATGTAAATTAATAGAAATATTATCTCAGCAGTTAAATATAACAGTCAAATTTTCAGGAAACAATGCCCTTTACTGATATGGAACTCTGATAAAACATTATACAATTATAAACAAATATCTTTCGAAAATGTTTTAAAATTACAAAGAATTTTTGACAAAAAAAACAGGCAGGAAATTAACCATTTAAAAGGATATGAAAGATCTTCCATAACTAAATTTCACCCATAAACAGAAATTTCGATTAAATTTTTATATCTCATACACTTGAACAACTTTTCAGAGATTAGTGTTCATAGTGATTATCAATAAAGAATATATTTTGTTTAAGTTTCCTGTTTAAAACACATTTCATAACTTTATTAAGAAACACAATCCATTTTCACAAGACAATTGAAAAACAAATGGATCACTTCTTAAGTTTATTAATCAACTAAAAAAGGCATAAAAAAAAATCAACCTTTTTCTCATTTCATTTACATATACAAAATTGTCCAAAAACAATCACTCATTCAGCAATAGAAAATCATTTTGTTGCACAAACTGTGATATATATATATAGCAAATATACAAACAATACATAAAGTGACTACATCTATACACAATGGTACATTATCTACATCCATAATTCTATAACTCTTTCTATAATTCATATAGATTATATATTTATAATATATTACACATATTGCATAGTGGGTGCACTGGATAATCGACAATTCTGTTGGGACCAATATTTCCAATCAATTTCATAAAGAGAACTAAACCCTCGTTCAGTCCGACAGAGATTAAGATGGAGATTAAAATAAAAGCAGCGGTCACAGCCTGTTGTTTACATGGTAACCAATTACAATACCGGTAGTCATTATATATACAACATTCAGAGAACCCACTGAATTGTTAATTTTCATTACACATATAATTTGACTGCTGATGGGTATAGTGTATATATATATATATATACAACATTAATATAATTAAATATCAAGCAAGAGCCAATGATGATGAAAATGTTTGTCAAGCAATCAATAACGTGTAATCGGTCTTTAGAATTTTCTGCAGGAATCAAGTGCACCCATTATGCTAACTATTTACCGTATGATAATCAACATTTGCTAATTAAGCCACTTTATCCTTTAAAGACCTGAATGTAGAACCACAGTCTAGCAAACTGATGGCATTCATTAAATTATAAATTATATAATTCTAGCCATTTTATATCATTATTTTATTTAGTTATTAACATAGAAGATACTATGATCAATCTATAACAGTTATAACTCCATATATCATAATAACAATGGCAATATGTATGTAGCTGGCAGCATTAAACAGGGAGATATAAAGCCGATCTCAGCAGATACAGAAAAATGTCTCAAGATATATAACAATCACGAAGATGTAGTATTGAGGGGAAACATTTAAGTGCAATTTCAAAGAAATGGCACTTTTGGGTATATATCATATGAAACAATAAACAACCATCTTTGTACATGAATGTTTTAATTATCAATCATAACTAACAAACAGCTTTATCAAAGATTTAAAGATTGCTAATCTACCATTTGCTCCGATTTTTGTTGTTTCTATGAAAGCATATTTCTTACTACACAGCATGATTTAAAAATAAAATAACATCATTTTTACTCATTCAAAATGACCAACCTCAACCAGTGGTTTCATTTATATATCTACCAATTTTTTCATTCTTTAGAAATATCTTTGGCAAAATATCTTATATAAAATGAAATATTGAAACTGTTTAAGAAACAGACTGATGCAGGTGTTCATTGAAAATTAATTGTTTCTTGACCAGGAAGTTATTTTGGTTGGTTGGTCTTCTGCCCATAGTGGCAATTTAGCTGCTAGGACAATAATGTCTATATCGCATGATCAATTGAATTAGCGTTACACAGTGCTGGGAGGATCATTATTTTATGTAAAACAAATCAAATAAATTATGTCACTTAAGGCTAAACAAGGATTGATGTATAATATACAGTTATAAATAAAATGGTTGGCTTGGATGAGAAAAGCAAATTGAATCAAATATTCTGACTCCATGTTTTGTATGTACAAATGTGCTATAGAATGAATTGCATCAATATAGTTTTTATTTGTACAAAAACAATAATTAGACTCTTTCTTGACTATCTGTACTGGCTGTCCTAGCACTACCTGATTCACTTAGACTTTCAGGATCATCCGCACAATTCCTTGACACCCCATTATAATGACCTTTTGCCAAGTCCGGCACATAAAACCTTTTAGCACTCCAACACAATTTCCTATGATCTCTTACTTGAAGCAGTCCAAATAATACACAAAATAGTAAAATAGCTCCAATACATAATATAATTGCCCATGCTAAATGCTTCATCACATCTGGATCGAGGAAATCCCAGATCATTTTCTTCGTGCAGAAGTCATTCTTACGTTCATACCCTTCACTACATTGAAAGCACTCTTCCATACGAGCCCCTCGACATGTAAGGCAAGAGGAGTGACAGGGAGCACATATACCCTGAGTTCGCACTAATGGTCTAGTATAGTTTGCTTGAATAGGAGACACTAATTGCACAGCTTCGACACTGCCGAAATAATGTTCGGGACAATGTGCCACACACCCATCTCCCAGCTTGAAATAACCAGGCTTACATTCTGGAAATAGAACACAAAACTCTATAAGATTATATTCATTTTGGGATGCACATTAAGAAACATCTTAATTAATATAGGAATAGATTTTAGAAATAGGTGCAAAGAAAAAAAAAACGTAAAAATTGAAAGCGAGTAGAAAGGTTTAGATAAGAAAATAAAACATAGTTAACTAGTTATGTGTTTAAAGATTGTTTACCATTTTCAAATAAAAACTTGGTAAAGATGAAAATAAACTGAGTGCAAGGAAGTACGACATTCAAGTAAGCTAATATTAATTTTCTTTCCAAGGACAGAATTTGTACCTAAACCTTTCTTACATATTTGAAACATTACAGTTTATGTAAACAAGCAGTACATAAAAATAGGCGCTGAATTAAATAGAAAAATGTTATCTAAAACATAAAATATTACCAAGAAATTAACAAACTAAAGATAGAACAAGAATAGTCATGTTAATTTATCATGTGTTTTCTCATTTTACCAATATTTAACCTCAGGGATAATTTTTTTTTCTCCCTTATTTAGACATGACCGAAGGGCTTATTATTGCAGACATTATTGTTTGGGTACTAATTATTATTTGTACTTGTAAATATTCTCTATTATGTTATTCATGAGATAAATAAATATACATTTCTACAGGCTAATAAATTGGTCTGTCAAGAGCATCTTTAATTAAGATGAATTGAACAAATCATACAAATTACTCTTTACAATCCAATTTTTAAAAACTATTACTTGAGATTTTGAAAAAGTTTTGAAGTTTTCAAATAAAAAAAAAAACAACGTCTACTACTTATACAATAAATTTGTCAACTTATTAAAAGTTACCGTAAATTCTCAACTCAACAATTGACCCAATCTTATAAGGTTCATGTTAAATCGACTTGAAAAATGATTATTTTTTGGTGGAGCAAGTAGGATCCATTTAATGTTACTGGTACTAGAGTTTAGTAAAGTTCTATAATGATTCAATACTTGCTCCACAACAGGCTAAAGTTTTAACAATAATAAGATTATTGGGGCTGGATTATTTCAAGCAGGGCTATGGGTGGTAGATGCACATGCGTCTGTAGTGTTATTGTTTGAAACAGATTCTGTTCCATTATCGTGCATCTGTATACATTTTACAATTGTTTAAATCTAATTAGTTTTGTTAAAATATTGCCATTTGCAATATCAAAATCATAACATTCTGAAAAATAACTATAATTCAATGCATAGCAAAATAACATTTATCATTTCATTAAAAAAAAAGAACAAGACTATGTTATAGACATGAATATTGATATTTACATAGATGATGCATAAAAGTAAGACAATCTGTACTGAATTAATTTTGACATGTTTATGTGATAAAACTCTGAATAATGAATAACATAAATTTACTGTTCCATGTATTATACAACTTTTAAATATCATTCTCAGTAATATTTAGGAAAAATAACCTTTAAGGTTTTAGAAACTTTGAACTCAAGACATTTGTACTCTCTATTATGAACTTTTTACAAAACACTTAGAAATGACATTTGGCCATAATGAAGCGTTATAGAAATCAATTATTCTTATTACAAGAAAAGCTTTGGTGAATTTTGTACCAAACTGAAACATCTAATTTGGCACAGTTTAGAAATTTCAGCAGGCGGCAATGCTAAATCTGTCTAGCTGAACAAGAGATCAATTATTTTGTTCGTCTTTTCATTGATTCAATGAACTAGATTGGCAACCTAAGAATGTCATCTTAGCACTAAAGTAAGGCATTAATCGAAGATGTTCTTGGCGTGATTTACAGGCAATATGGTTCAATACAATTTTGTCTCATTTCGCAATCAGGTCATATTTTATGGATTGTTTATGACTTTCTAATTAAATGAGAATGATCTCTTGATTTGGGCCAAAGTGTTATTTCAATTAGTGATAAGGGAATTTCATTTAATCAGCATATGAAAAACAGGTATTAATTCAATAGATACCTTCATTTTGTCACCTAAATAAAAAATATTTTTTCCTTTTTTAAAATTGAGAGAATTCTTTGATTTTGATCAAAAATAAATTATCTATATCATTTGATGTTATATGTTAATTTGTATTGAGGTATCATAATCAGAGCTCGTTCAAAATTGAATGTCCTTAAATGAATTCAATGTTAAGCTAAAACTAGTTGTGGGTTCCACTGTCAACACAGAATCCGAAAATGAAACTAAAACTTTGCAAAAGTGTTTTAACATGATTAGTAAACATTGTACTGTTAAAGAAACAGTCCCAGATTGATCAATATGAAGAAATAGCCAAATAACTTGTCTGAAAATTTCAGCTAAAAAATGACTAATTTTGCAGAGGTTATTATCATTTAAGTGATTCTGTAGTACAACTCCATGAATGAGGTGACAATTGCAATAATATCCTATCACTATAAAAACATGGGAATTATGTTCCAGTAAACATCTATTGAGACAACTGTGGATAGTGTGGAATTTGTGGACTTATCACCAACATTATGGAAATTGAAGGTTGTACAGAATTAATCTTATTGTTCACTGATATATATCTGAGACTGCACCATTAAACAAATCTAAATGTAAAAAGCAAATTGAAGAAAGTTCTCCAATTTGATATCTTATTAAAATGAAACACATAAATATCATACTATTTCTAAAATTATATCAATCATTAAATTGAATATATTTCAGTTTAAACAGTACAATCAAAACATCATCTTAACATTTCTTATAACAAATTTCTTCAATTTTTAATTTGCATGAAATGACACATTAGAGTTATCGATTTATCCATTACTCTCTGGTTCTTATTGAAAGTTTGAGAAGTACACTGCTACTGACAGAAGTTAATCACTTGGCGTAACTTCATATAAATCACAGTAGAAAACGGAAGCAATTAGAAGGCTGTTCACATTTTTACTAAACAAGTACATGGGTCAATGGATCAAATTCCACTTCATCAGATCAATAGAATATTCACACATCACAGGCAAACTTAAATTGTTAAGATTATCCAGTTCTGGATTTAATTCATATAAATACAAATAAATGCAATGATGGTAAAATACAATAAATACCGTAATACATGAAATTATGTGAAAATAATCTGAAAATTGCAAAGAAATAGAATTATGTCACAACAACTGCACACAGGTTTAATATGAACTTTGTCCTTGAGAGTCCTATAGATTTGAACTTTGTCTTATATTAGAAATCACCATATACCGGTAAGTAGCCTGCAATAATTTCATGTTTTACAGTACACAGAATACAATTCATGTTTCTTCAACCATATATAAATCCTCATGCACAATTCTATAGAGATTTCATTCCAGTTATTATGTTAGTATGAGGGATTTAGGGGTATCTACAAACCAATACCGTCAGTCGGATGTGTCAGATGCAGTAACTCACCTGTTGGTGGCCATTCTACAATACATACAAACCTAATCTGTAATACATCCTTATCAACATATTCACATTGTTCAATTTTTTTTTTTAATTAAAAGGGATAAAGTATTTTTGCAATCTTACTCCAAACAGTAGTTTACATGGGCACATAGCTCAATGTATTTATCTCTCTTGTCGTTCAGCTAATATATTCACAGGAAAACTTTTCTTGAGATAATTTGTTATTCCTCAAACCAAATTAATTATCAGTCTAATTAAATTTAGACTGATCATTTGTTTACTTTAATGTCATTAGCATTGAAATTACAGAATGTAAACACAAAAAGATAAGTTGCCAGGGAATGAAACATACACTCTCAGCAGCTAAGTTGTCCAAGCAGCCCATGAGGCAAAATCTTTAGACTATAATACCTTAGGCGTGTTGACAAGATTTTATGACATAATCAAGGGCAATAACTTTATAATCAGAATTATCAGAAATTTGATAAATTATACTAATTTAAATAATGCATGTATGTTCCAATCTGATTAGATGATAACTTTTGTTGGTGTGTTCAGAATTAACGGAAATTTAATAAGATTTTAAAAAGTGAAACAAGGGACATAACTCTAGTAATTAATGGTTCAACAACTTACAAAAATTTAAAATGATTGGATGATAAATGTGGTCTGAGGAGTGATCACAAGAAATTATCAACGACGGACCAAAGGTGGTGACGAGAGTATCCTCCAACATTTCCATGTGGGCATATAAAAACAAAATAAACAGAACAAATTAAATATCTAATTTAATTAGATTGATTAATTATGGTATTCAAATCCCTAATAAACATCCTTCAGTTAACTTTTAGCTGATCTTTATATCAATGAATAACTGGTAATCAGTGATAAAATGGTCTTGCATAAGACAAATCAGGGTTTCTTAACACATCCCACTTAAAAAGCCCACTTCCCAGCTCCAAGTTTGCAGTACACATATGCATCCAGCTGCTGCACAACCATTTCTGTTGATACTTGCTCATATCCATAATTGAATGAAACTTTCAACAAATTGAATGACTTTGTTACTTGTATTATTCAAATGTTTTATTTTCATTTTCAGTGAATTTTAAATAATGAATTAAGAAATGATACAATGATAAAATTCTGATTGAACTGATTGGATGAATTGGATATAATTAAAAGATATACATTTTAACCCATAGAATATTAACAAATTAACAGTTGATAATTAATAGTTAAATGTATTTAAACAAATATCATTTCTCACGTGAAATTTAACAAAATTCAACATGTAAATTTGAAACTTAACATTAAGAATACACTGTTAAGAGTTCTAACAAACTAAATCTTTTAACAGACAGGACCATAGATCTAAGATGCTTTTTGGAGGGTTTTTTTTTGTCTTCTTTAAAAAAGAACTCAAAATATCATAACTCACAAGTACTTTTTGGCTTCCTGCCCAATTGAATTGCGGTCTGAACTGTTACTAAGCATCAAACAGAAGGTTAATCAAATATGCATGTTCGAATTTTGGTGATTGTTTGATACAATGAAGGTGTTTTCCAAATTTTATTGGTATTGCTTTTCAAATTAGATTATAGTACACTAATTAAATATTCGTAGCTGTCATTAATGTTTGTACTTTGAAGATATAATAAAAATCCAAGCACTAGAAGTAAAGTTATTATGTTTCAAAGATCTGATAGAAGAATGCAAGCACCAATCTAACAACCCACACCTTTATCGATAAGAAGCCATTTTCAGATAGCCTAAGTGTAAACATTAAAGATGTATTATGTATGAGCTAAATCTGCCTTATGCAGGTCTTTTTTCTGGCTTCAAATGTTATAAAAAATTTTTAAGACATTTATTCATATGTACAGCCGATAACTTTCTAGATCATCAGATAGCTGAGATATTAAATGGATTAGATAATGTCTGCCATATATTCGTTAAACGTTAAAATGGACAATCAAGACTTTGTTTAGTATCGCAGTAACTGTACTTGAAAATCAAGACTATTAAGGCTACATCTTGTCAAAACTTCAAACATTCATAACTTTGCTCAGAATAAAGTAATTTGACTGAAATTTTTCAATTTATCATTATTTCATCATCTATTTTTGAATGAGTGTAGCGAGATCGGCCAACTCATTATCTAAATCTTAAATAATGCATCTACAGCATACTATTTTATCCTGTTTAAGCTAAATGTTTACACTACAAACAATTTGAGAATGTTAAACATACATTATGCAAGAGCTAAATCTGCCTATTGTAGGTCTTTCTTTAGGCCTGAAATGTTATATAAACTATTAATTAGACATTAATTAACGTATCCAGACCATAATCAACTCTCGATGTCAATGCTAGCCTGCGATATTTGTTGGATTATGATCCGATTTGCTGCATAACTTTCCTTCTCGATTTAACGATTAAATGGATAATCGAGACTATGATTTTTGTAGTACCGACTTTAGTAATGATGATCGAGGCTATGCAGAACTTTTGATCGCTTATTTCTCGGTTCATAGTGGATCAATTTGACTGAAATTTTCAGCAAATTGCCTTTACGTTGCCTAGTTTTTAACTATTATAGTGTGAACTGCCAACTTGTTGTCTAATATTCCATAATGTATCTTTAAATAATTTTTAGCATTGTTTTATGATCCTGTCTATTAAGTATCTAACAGAATGACTAGCTTATAATAAACATATTTAAATCTATAACTATTGCACTTTTAATTAACATATCAAGACAAACCTAAACTTTCATGTCATAACCAATACTTAATGTTTGTGGTTAAAGCTGTTTTCTAATTTATATGTGGGAGGGACAACTATTTTAACTATGTAATTAACGATTAACAGTAAATAAAGTGATCAACAAGTAGGTGACTGCTTTAGCGGAAATAGAATTTCAAACATATTGGATGGTACTAGAAATTGAAGTACAAGCAAGCCCTTTGATCTTCATACTAAAATAAAGGAGTGTCTATATCTCATATTAGTAATCAGATAATGACTATTTTTGGCGTGGGGAATTTATTTTTCAATTTAAAAACTGAGATAGTAACATTTCAATGTCTAGTCGAGATTCTAAAGTTAATAACGACATCCTTCCTTTTAGATAACTAGCAAGGTTTAAACAGGTTTGAATTTGTCACCTGGTTGCAACTGGGTCAACAATTCTAATTAATTGTACTTATCATACAAACCATCTTTGAGATGAATTAGCAATACTGAACAAATAGGGGTTTGGTGGCCATGTGATCTACTGTGTACAGCTTAGTCCCTCATTGAGTGAAGTATTGTGGTTTCGATCTTGACGAGAAATAGGGTCTTCTGCCTAACTTCAATGAATACCCCTTATTTCTAGTTTCCTTCCACTGTAAAAATCCCTTTTGCATAAGAGAATTAAGGAAATAAAACTATACAATGTTAATCCCTAGCATCACCTAGGGTGTGTAGTCAATGCTACAGTCAGCTAAATGTGAGAAATAAATCTCCAACCACTAATTGATTACGGTTCACATAGCTCAGATAAACTCATTAAATTATTTCCAATCAGCAATTAATTTCCACAAAGTACTCTTCATTAATTTAATAGGAACGTGAAAGTTTTAAGTTTGTCTTTATTCAAAGAGACTAAGGGAAAGCTCAAAACTAGTTTTCACATGTATTTTATATGTACATATTCAACACAACCTTTTTAATCTTTAATTATAAAATATATACAAAGTCTTAATGATATGATGTTGAATGAATTATGCATGTATGTTTAAAGGACAAAACACTATTACTCAATATTCAATAACTGGTTACCGGCATAATCTTTTAGAGGCATTTAGTAACTCGGTAGAGCAAAAAACTATAACACATACTTATGGAAAAACAGCTACTTATTTATTTGGGCGGCGTTTCGAAGAGTTATCTCTCAAGGTTATCAAGCTAATACGGGGTTACCAGCATGTAGAATAAAATAATAGGTAATTTAAAACAATATCTTTTTCACATTTTATTTATTGAAAAATTGTGTTAAAACAGAGTAGAATGAAACTAGTTCCATTATCTCTATACTGTAGTGCTATATTTGCGCAGTATCACATGATTAATGATTCCTATTGATTTTAAAATGGGAAAAGGCATAGTTGTTGTTCATAGGTTTAATAGGTTTTGAAATAGCACCCAATATTATTTGAAAATGGTGGGATATGAAATAACTTAGTTATATAATGTCAATATCTAAGTTATATTGACTTGAATATGAATATGCTTTACAATCAATTATAGAAATATTTTCAGGATAAAAACTGGATTTCATTTAAGATTTTGTATAATTCCATCTGGAAGCACTTTAAATTAAAATATGTTCATAAATTTGGCACAACACAATATGGATAAAAAATCAAACATTAAATAAAATCATGTTATATTGTCGATGAAAATGAGGTGGGGAATAAATAAATGATAATAAAAATAGCATTATATAAGCCATATATAAATGAAAATGTATGTGTTTATTATTATGAGTTTAATATCATTTTAGGAAGAGATTTCTTGTATATATACAGAGAAGTTACATTAATCAGCTAGAGTTAGAGTATATGTTGATATTATGTTAATTTATTTACACTTTTACCAGTAATAAGAACATCTTCTAGGTTTTTGATCACATATGTGTTCACAAGCCCTTAGAATGATTGATACCCAAAACAAAGAGGTGCAATCAAGACTCTGAATTATGTACAGTGTATATTTTAAAATTTGATAGTATATATGTATATGAGGGACTAACTCATTTTGATACGAGACCATATAGAATGATATAGATATATATATTTACATATACCATTCATATATTTCTGAGGTATATCATATATTACATTATATCATTATTAAACTTAAACAACAATGAATAACAATAAATTACCACACACTTTCCCAATATTTACAAAACGCTACAATTTCTCCAAAATATGAGAACATTTATGAAAACAAACATTTATCACATTTTAACATTGAAATTAATAATATATAGAAAACTGTACATTTTATCTATCATATTTCATTTATCTTATGCTAACTCATTTCTTGTATTTACTTACATGAATGCTGTCAAGAACGGGCTAATATCAGTTCTAAGTCATAAACTTATTAGGCTTATTGTTCATTATTAACCCATTGAATTAAGAGTCAGATTTCTTTTGAATATTCACTACACCTTCCTGGTTAGATAATATTTGTTTGTTATAATTATGGGAATCCTGTGAAATTGCCATTTTCATATGAAGCTGCCAAAACAAACTTAAATGTGGTCCCATACTACATTTTCCATTTCTTAATAAATTAACATGAACTTTTTATTTTAGAAACAGATGAAATAATAATAAATTAAATATGACCAGAAATATAACCAAAGAATTTAGAAATCAAAAAGGAAATATAAACATATTTTGCATAGAAAGGTGCTTCTAAAGTTGATATTTCCAGGATGGAACCATTATAGCTAAGTTTTTGATTCAGTATCTGATGCTTTTTTTTACTCTACATAGCAATATTGCATGATCTTCAGGTCATTACTAGCATGATAATTGTATGCTGTGGTTCAATCCTAGAATATTTTGTAGTTGTTGAGGAAAAATGGAACAAAATGTTCTTCAACTTGCCAGATAATGAACTTTTCAACTACCAGTACAGATAATTAAGCATGCCATTCAAAATATTTGTTGTCATGGCAATTTTACATGTAAAAGCAATGTTTTGACAACAAAGACCTATATTTTTAAGATATCCGTCCATTCACCAAATCCTTCCAAGTTGTATATATGTAAGTTTATAGTAACTTGAGAATCTTTAGAATTTTGTTTTCTGTTGGCAAATTACCAGCATACTAACCTTTGTTTTAAAGTATAGCATTTAAAAATGGTCTGCATTTTTTTTTCAAAAAGAGCCAACAATTACAATGGCTTATTAAATATTCAACTTGTCTGCATCATATAGGAGAGTCATATTCTGGCAAATCATTATGATTTAAGATGAAAGAAAGAGACATCTAATAAATGACAAAAGCTTGATCAGTGTAATAGTAAAACCATTATAGATAACTTTCAGAACTTTTCATGGCTATCATTTTATCATCATTAGGGTATGGAACTTCATCCAGTTTATTTATATGACATTAGAGCCTATCAAGGACTAGGCATGACTGTAAACTAGCAAGTCTGGCAAGATTATCAGATATTGGAAGACATTTATTCTTTTTTTTTTTATCTAAATTTACTTTTAAAAAGAAGAATGCATGTATTTGTAAAAAAATATCATTTTAATCCAGAATATGTTCTTGTACTGGCCAATGAAAATAATCAATTCCTTACTTAGAAATAATTAATAATCCACAGATATTTGATCATGTTTATCAAAACTGATTGCTATCATATTTAAACCTACACTGATTTACTATTGCATTCAGTTAAAGGTCAATTTATTGCCCTCAATGACATTTCTGATTGTACATATAGATTCATTGCTTTCTCTGCAGACATTTAACTAGAAGTATCTAAACACGAATATCTATGCTGTGAAGGAAATGTAATCGTGACAGTTCTGTTCTGGAAAATTGCATTGAATGACCCTTTTCTCATCAAAACTTTCCAAAAGCAATACATTTTTGTCTTCAAATCAATAAAATCTACAGAAGAAATTCTTTTCTCAAGATGAAAGCAATTTTTACAAATAACACAGTGCTATTTTTATCCAAAAGCAGCTTCCTATCTTGTGTATGTGTTATTTTCAAGTAGATTAAAACTCAATTGGCATTTGCAATTAATTGGCTAGTGTGATCCATGCAGATTAAAACAAAACCCGGTAAAATCTATACCCCTGCCCTAGCCCTAACATAACACAAGGTCACCCTGCTATAACAAAGTGTGTGGAATGTGCTGTAAAATTCTGCCAAAAAGTTCTGCTAAAACAATAGGAAAGAGCAACAGACCTATACAAATGCCATTGGACTTGACACCACGACATGTGAAGGCAGTGCCAACATTTACTGGAGGTGTGTTATTGTCCTTGATTGGGTGGGTACCAGTTCCAATCACCACTAATGTCCATTCTTTTAACTCGGCTGAAAAGAGAGAAAACAATTATATAATCTTCAGTCAAACATCATATAGATATGTGGTTATTTTAATAAACAAATCAATCAGTATATATTAAAAGTTTGTATTAAAATTAAGCTGTGTGACAAAGAATAAATTAAAATTTAGTAATCTTTGGAAAAGCTATGAAAGAAAAAAAGATTTATCTCCATTACATTGTTTTACAAATTACTTCATGTCTGATCTGGACAATTTCAAGATATTTATTTACAATTGACTATACACTTTATGATGACTATATGACATGACTTATTTGGGCAAAGCATGACAGATAAATCAAGAGCTCTACTAAAATACTGAATATAACTGAAACTACAAGGGATCATGCATACTAAACTCTTCATCATAACAACATAACATGCTGAAATCTCACAAACTAACTTAATTACACAAAAACATTGGAATTCTTTCACTTCTCTATTTCAAATTTAATGATTTCTTTAGTGACCTAGTAAATAACAATATACAATCACATTTCTTGTGGACATATAAAAATTGAAACCTGTAGCAGGTACAGTGTAACACTGACAGACAATAAATGTATAATTTATGCAGGATGTTATAAATGTTTCAGTTATCGTCCTTCTGATTTACAGCAACTATCATTGTGAGAGGCAATCACAACAACAACTTTAAAGAGGCATTAAAGCTGTTTGCTTTAGCTCTAACTTTATGTGGCAATACCTATGTTGGGTATATGAAAACATGGCTGTCTTCAACTTAAAATAAAAGTCTGTCAAGCAATTGCTGTCAATTATACTTGTTTTCAAGGATTTTACTGAATACTTATTTAAAAAGCTGTATTCTAAGTAGGTCAGTGTCTGAATTTTTAATAGTTGAATATTCTGAATATGATACTATGTAAAATTCATTACATTTTTGAAGATGCCTGGAAATGCCTCTTTTAGAGAAAAATGTCTGTATTATAGCTGTAGTCTGTTTCAAAATGCCTCAGTTCAATGTTCTGTCAGTAAAGTATTACGTATATAATTACAATACACAAGGCCAATATTATGCATCAATATCCTTATACAACTGGATTCTATACAACTTCTATTCAAAACATTTTAAAGGGATTAAATGTCAGATAAAAAATAAATTAGAAAATACATGTTTGCTATTCTATTGCATTGGTACAGTTCAACAGGATATAAAATATGATTTTACATCATATAAATTTTTATGAATTGAAAAAACCTATAAACATGGAACGAGAAAAAGAAAGTAGAGATTTGATTTGGCCTTTGAAACTATAATTAAGAAAGACTATACTTTATTATCACATCTCAACACCTGTACGAAATTTCAGTGCAAGCCATGAAATGTGGAATCCAAAAGTTCTTCTCAGTTTAGTCATGATTTCAACCTAGGACATTACCCACATGGCACCTTGATGGAGTTGTCAGTGAATGTCACAAGAAAGCCATCTAGCACAAGAGTTAAAGTCAGTTTACCAACTCATAAGGTATCAAAAAGATTATAATAAATCATATTAAAACATAACTAAACATGTAATAGTAACCATATTTATAGAGAAAAATCGTTGATATTTGGGACCTAATTGACATCAATTTGTTGCAACACATAAAACAATGTAATATGAATGAAAATAAAGTGATGTACATTCAATTGTTTCCATTTTTACTCTTAAATTCAAATCAGTTATGATCGGCGAAATATGTGAGAAGTCTCAATCAGATGCCCATATCTAGCGTCTGGTTATTCCAGTGTACACCGCAAGCTCTCCAGATAAGAATATGGCGTCAAGGTTTGACATGGCTTGTGGAATATGTCTAGCCTTGTTCTTCGAGTCCCTTGTTACAAATGATTATTTTGTCTTAAATATTGGATATCAGAAGCCCATATCAATGATGATTTAAATTGACAAATAATTTGTGTTTTCAATGTTGAAGACTGTGGATGATATTGAGTTAAAGACTTAGCTACTTTGATCAGTAAAATAAATCCTAGGTAACATGAAAATGTAATTAACAGAAATGTCAACTATTCCTCATTAGGAATATTGACTATAGACTATTTCTGCTGTGTGTGCTAGTCTTCCAAATATGTGTTATGCTTTCTAGTTTATTTAGATAAGCTTACCCTAGTTTAAACACAGACAAATATGTGGTCAGTAGATGTGACAGGATTACAAACCAGCCTTGCAAAATAAGTTTTAATCAGAATTTCAGAACATAATTTGAACTAATTATTTTGAAACAAGTAAGTGATTTGATCCAACAATAGTTTATTAAGTAATCTCAGATATCAACAATTTTACATAAAATATGTATTATAATCTGAGCAAAAATCTGTGTAACAAATGGCTGACTTATAAGGAAAAGAGTTATAAAACTGCTTTGACAATTATTATTATTATTATTTTATCAACTAACATTTCTCTGAAATCATCATGCTTGAGTAAGGTCTTAAAGAGTGACGTTGTGTTTGAGTTCATCTGTTTTCTTTTGATCATCAAAAGCCAATATTAAAATCTAATCTTAACGCATTTAATAATTAAGGAATGTCTTTGACCTTGTATTATCTGTGTGTACATTGCTCAAGTCTAGGTGTGTGTAGAAATTACATGCGTACCATTTCAAAGAGATCAAGTTTTGTACAATAATACGTGCAAACAGGTGTAAAATATTGAATAATAATTATATTGAAAGAATTGGTTTGTTTATGGTTGAAATTTACATAAATTATATCATTTGTTGACATTTCTATTTAAGAAATATAGCTTAAAGACAGCACAGAATAAAATGCACTCATACTAGAAATATCAGTTTTGATTAAAATACAGATTACATGTATAATCATTTATTAAGAATTTACAAATTTGATATCAACATGATTTATGCCTCAGTGAAGTTTATCAACCCGGAAAGTTATGTCCTATTCAAATATGTTTTTTATACATCGTAAACATCTTAAAGATCGAGTTAATTGATCAACATTAATTATTCGCTGATGTTATAATCGTAATTGTAAAGTCATTAGCTATTTGAGGTCTTCACCATTCAGTAAAACAGTGATATTCAAAATAAACTGTGTGTAAAATTTGGGGCACATCTGTCAATCCACTGCTGATATACAAATTTAAAAGACATATTTATTTAGAGGTTTTAATCATTGAAACTATGCTACTCTATGAAGGTTTGTACTTGTATTTTCGATAATTAGATGCACCAATAAATATTTTGAATATGGCATTATTCAAAATAAATCACATTTATTTTCTGCGTAATGTGATAATGCATCTTTAAGTGAGAGCAAGATAGGATGAGTTCATTTAGTGAGATAACTCTTTCAGTTGTGCTCAACTAATTTAAAGATACATTATTCAAGAGCTAATTTTGCCTATTGCAGGTCTTTCTTTCGGCCTTAAATGTTATCTAAATTATTAATTAGACATTTATTAACATGACAAGACCATAATCAGATTCTCTAGATTTCAACTAAATTAGAATGGTTCGACTGTTTAATGATTTAATTTAAAAATGGAGAAGCGAGGATAAGACTCAATATACCAGTACCATGGTTACGATAATAAACAATCAATGCACACATCTTGTCAAAACTACAAACAGTGATAACTTGGCTTAGAATAAAGTAATTTGAATGAAATTTTCAATATATTCATTTTGCATTATCTATTTTTGAACTATTATAGCAAGAACAGCCAGCTCTTTATCTTAGTCTAACATAATGTATCTTTAACAATAAATCATATTTTCACTACATATACATGTAAATGATCTGTATTTTAATTGAGAGTAAGAAAGATAGAAATGGAAGGTGTCTTTTCATGAAGATGCAAGCGTTACTTTCATTCTTTAATTTCTGAAGATGCTAGCATTATGTTCATTCTTTGATTTGACAAAAAACAATATTTTGTGTTTAAACTGCTATATTTGTTTGAACTACATGTAAATATTTCTGTACACTTGTAGAGATAGAAGAATTCAACTGAAGAGGAACAGAAGCCACTGATTAGGGGAATACAGAGAATATAAATTGATAATAATAATTAAAATACAAAATGAAATTGATCTGTACATTGTCAATAATGAATAATATAAATGAACTAAAATGAAATGACAATGAACATGCAGCACAATTATAGAGCAAAATAAAAAGTGCAGTGATGAATATGCCATGCGGGATGAACAAAGGGAAATTAGAAGGAAGAATATGTTAAAACTCAATCAAACAGTCAAACAACATCTACACCAATGTCTTGCCTGCAGTTAAATTTGGGCGAATCATCCTAATATACTGCAGTGCAGAAATGTTGGACTTTTTGGCAAGAGTTTCGTACACACACATGTGGGCAGGATGGGGCAAATGGTGTGATCTGTGTCGTGCATAGGTGGAAGACTTGGAATTGAATGGCACATAAGGTTCCCAGAATTTGCGGTGATACGGGTGCCAAATCTTACGATTGGAAGGCCAGTTGTTGGTATGCATGGTGCTCTTTATTGAGGGTCTAGTTGTATAAGGTTTTTGGGAAGGGTAGATTAACATTGGCCTTCTGGTAGGAGGAGCACGGTGAGGACGGGCTGGGACTTTTTTCCTCCACGGATGTCTATCAGTTCCATATAATACTAGCACCCAGTCCCTCAATCTTACAGGTCGAGCTGGAAACAAAGAAAAAGGGACACCTTCAATAAGCAAAATGGATCAGCTAGGTATGAAATGAACAAAACAATAAACCATTATATTTCTCTGAAAGTCTAAAGAAAATAATAGCTTCAACTGTTTTGAATTGCTCTCTGAAACAAACATCATTTGAAAATATATTCCAAAATAGTAACGTTACAAAAATAATGTTTACCTTTCTTCCTAGAAATATCAAGAATTATTAACAAGTACACTATTAATTAGAGAAAAATAATGGTTTAATCTAATTATTTTTATATTATTTGCATGAATAGGTTAGAAACAACTTCATATTACTAGTGTTAGCTAACAAAAACTTTTATTCTATTAGATTATATGCCAAATAAACTTGAAATAATTATTAGTAGTGAGAAATGATTTACAAATGTATTAAAGGAAATCATTTATTATTTTTTTGTTGTAGATATCATACTTACATGTACTTGGTCATCACATGTCAAACTAATTCTAATGTATATTATTTTTTGGCAGTTCATCTACATGTGTGACTTATTGCCATGCTTTTCACATGCACTATAATGTAGTATATTAGAGTCGTATAGCAAGTCATTCCTGTTGGTTGAGCCAAACGGTAAATAAAAGCTGAAAATTTTCAATACCTAGCAAATACTGGGATGATACTGGATTGGTCATGCAGTGACAATGAGGTGCATGTAACCAAATCAAAATACAATAACTAAAAAGTTTGATGATAGTTCATGAAAAGAATGAGGGGGGAAAAGAGGAAAGATCAAGGCAACTCTTTTAAACAGACAACATTCTTTTTGGTGTGTTATGAAAGTTTGTGAAAAATAAACTGGACACACATGACTGGAAACATAGAATATTAACCAAAATCATTAAGGCAATGTGGAAGATGTTCACCTTTTTTCACCTTTTAAATTCATATAATTATTTAATTGTTATGGTATGTCCTTTCCTCTGTTATACATTATGATACAGGTAGGTGGATCATGTTATGAAGTGATGTTGTGTATACTATAAATGCAAGTGATAACACAAACGATGAGATCATCCTTTTAGGTACCAGTTTTATGTGTTTAATATCAATCAATAGGATATCTGTACCATAACAATAGCGCCTACCATATTGTGAAAAACAACTATTTTGAAATGGATATAAATGCCATAAAATTCTTATTTAAATATCACAAGTACTAAAGTTCCATATTTCACACTCTTCAACCGTTCATAAATCATTCATGCATGTCAGACTACAAAGTGAAAATAATTTGACGTAACTGACAAATTTGGATGTTTTGTCAACAATTTGATATCTATAAAGGTGAACCTTAAGAGACAACAAGTCATAATAAAAATATAGTGATGACGACAATACACACTCAAAAGTACCTCACACTGGTCCAAAACTTATTCAAAATAATCAGTTATATATAGTAAATTACAGCCATCTGAAGTTTACATTAGTTTCTACAGATTTCATGCTACCATCTTTCTAAGTAATAATAACATTGCCATCTTTCACATACAAGCCATCCCATTCATTATAGTTGTTTTTGTATCCTTAATTAGATCCCAATTATTGTAGACTACATATTTTTTACTTTTAAAATATTTGTTAACCATGTGGCTTGTTTCCCCTTTAATTGATGTACTTGTTTGATGTTTATCACTCACCGATCATGGTATATTGTTTTGTTCACCTATCCCAGTTAACACTCTAATTATTTTCTTTTTGATATTTAAAATTACATTTATATTAAAAAGATTCAATGATATGTAAATATGTGACATGTATAAATGAATTATATTGACAAACATTACCATGCAAATCATTAATCATCTGTCATACTTTATAGAATTTCTATAGTTTTCTAATATCAAATTTAAGACTAGTCAATGGTTTTAGGCGATAAATTCAATGTAAGTAATGTGATAGAATACATGCATTCTCTAAATGTCATGGAACAGCATCAAACTCATCCTACAGTAAATACCAATTAAAATTTTAATTTTGAAAGTCTTCATGCAGTCCTAATATGTTTTAGTACTTTGTTCGGTTAATTCTGGCTATTTTTTAAAAATAAAATGTAAAATTTAAAATAGATGTATTGATACCAATTGACTTTCAAAGCAAAAATATTTTTTAAACACAATAATTTTTTGAATTGGTTAATTCAAAGGATCCCATTCACATTTCTGAAAGCATTTGGTCAGATATTTTGTTTTTCTTTACTTTAATTTCTTTTAAAAAAGAGAATGCTGTCCTTGCTAATATATAAATGGTATTATAAAGATATACATTACAAAACACAAGAAAAGACAAGCAGTGTAAGGGAGACAACTCATGCAACATAGCAGAACATCATTTTGTGATATATTTTGCAAAAAAAAAAAAAAAAAATTAAATAAATTCATTTTTTTTTTAAATAACTAAAGCACATCCTATCATTAATGAATGCATATCTATAAAATAAAGCTTGAACAATGCAAATATGCAAATACACACTACACATAGTTGTCAAAATAAATTCAAACTTACATGAACTGGCGCCATTTTCTATTTCTAAAATCCATGTGCCCTCGGCATATTCTCCCCAATTGTGAGTAGTCATGAAAGCCCAATTATTGAATCCTTCACGAGAAGTGTCTCTAATACGTTTAGCCAGCAAGGTAGATCGAGTACCAGCTGGAGATGTCAAGAAAATCTGGATTTCTCCCCTCCGCGATGAGGTCATTGTAATTCGTGCTTGTACATGTTCTAAATATTTAACATGGTTAGCAGTTCCTTGACAGCTATTAGTAGGTAATGGAACAGTTATCTTTCCATTCGTTGGTATGATTCTGTAATCAAAGAAAATCAGGTATTATATTACATTTTTAAAATATGCAGTAGAATCTGTACAAGCAGCCACTCCTATTCAGCGACATCTCCTTGTAAGGGGTCACTATGGCCTACTCTTATATCAAATTCCAGCTGTCACTTACAACCGGGGAATCAAACCACGCCAGTTGACTCAATGACAGACTTCAGGATACAGCGCGCACGTGCTAACCATTCAGCCATTCAACCCCCCTTTTACATACAGAGTTACACCCCTGTGGAAGAGAGTTGGATGGCCGAATGGTTAGTGCGTGCGCGTTGTATCATAAGGTCTGTCATTGAGTCAACTGGCGTGGTTTCGATTCCCCGGTTGTACGTGACAGTTGGAATTCGATATAAGAGTAGGCTGTAGTGCTGCTGTCTGGGCAAAATTTCCCCCATAGCACACTGCATGGCGTATGCCCGTCCTCATTAGCCCAGTTCGAAGCAGAACAGTAAACCCCATTTCATTTCATTTCTGTACGTGACAAGGAGTAGGGTCGCCTGTCCAACCTCATGAGTTTTCTCCAGGTCCTTTGGTTTCCTCCCACTGCTGAAGAACCCTACGCGCAAGCGAATTAAATTAAACCATATGTTAGTCCCGAAATTACCATAGTTTAAGCCATTTCGAAGAGAAAATATTAGCTGCCAGACATTGTTAGCCTCAAATTCTGAAATAGTCATGTTTGTCAGTCACAATTTCGGACTTTTATACACAGGAGATGAATAAATGATGTCTACATAAAAAGCACAAACTGTGGTAAGTATCATACAATTAACAAGGTCAATAATGTGGAAGGTGTTCAAACTCACATGTGGTAAGATAAGAATTTAGCCTGTGTGTCAATGACAACATCATTTCCATTAAGTCAGTCAACTGAATATGTAAAATATCCATAGGATGACAGTTTTCTATAAATTCAGAATAGTTTGAGCATTAACCTTGTCATACTTCAACCATTAATGAACAATAAATATCTTACCTATTATGGTCTGGTGACCGGATTTCACATATATGTTGAGCAGGGACGGTTGTCCAGTTTCTAGCTAATGCAGCAATAGATCCTGCATCCATTAATCCAAAACCAAAGGAATGGCTCACTGTTAAATATAAACATAATTCATTCTATGTAATCAAAGATCCCAAGTCAACAAACAAAAATATTTTTGCCCTTTACCTTACAGTGCTCTCAAAATACATTTCTACTCGTATAATACATAACAGTGATGATGTTAAAACATTGACTGCAAATAATTATTCTGCCATAGATGATTTTTGTACTAACCATTTTTTCCAACTCCATTTGTTACCCAATCATTAGCTTTTAATCTATCAGGTTTAGCAGTCTCTACTACAATATGCTGCATGTCCCTCCATGTAAGTTTGTCACTAAAATATAACAAATATAACTACATTTCATTTTTTGAATGATTTAGTTAAGTTGTAGAAGAATTTTCATCTTTTACGGGAGAATTGCAAGTGAAAGTAAGTTTAATCGATCTTTTTTTTTTTTAAAAGAAAGGACTGTAACCTTGAAAGTGATAATCACAATTAGTAAAATTTGTCATCTCACTAAGTTTTAACAAATATAAATTATCAAATTATCAAAATTGTTATTTTTTAAGTTCAACAGACAAATCACATAAATTTTCAAATGATCCCACTCGGAATTGTGCTCACATTTATTTGATCAATTATCAAGGAGAACTTCATCATGCAATCATATAATAAGTTTTTAAAAACTTGGAAATCAACAATTTAAAAATCATCTTATATTTTCTAAACTCTAAGGACTGGAATGAAATGAGGCTTATTTTTTAATGTCTAATCGACATAATCCTTTGGTTAATCTAAGACTCATATATGGTAATTTCCATCCATATGATTAGTGTGCAATGAGAGGGGGGGAAATTTTGCGTGGACAGCACAAATTTCCACCTTCTAATCCTAGATTACGAACAGTTAATTCTTTGTAGACTATCCATCCCTGACAAGTGTGAACCAGACTTAAATAATTCTGAAGGTTCTTCTTTGCTCAAAGCCTGGATTTGAAATTCAAGATATTCTAGTCTAGAGAACAGTGCACAATTGCATCCCCCACCCCCAATATATTTATAGGAAATTAATCAAATATTAAAAGAAAAACTGATGTCTACTTTGCTTCTAATCCAAGAGCTATTAAACCAGCAGCAAGAGGAGCGCTTGCTGAAGTACCCGTATGATTCTCTGTACATGTCTTGCGTAAATCTGTTGTAACCTGAAAGTGAAAATATCACTACAATTATTTAATAATAGCTGTGTTGCACGACTAGTTTTTATCTCCATTTTTGTACCAACCATATCAACACAATATTAATTTCATCATTAAACATAAACAAAGAAATAGCACCATCAAATTTCTTGATAAAAACTAGTTATTATGAAATTATTTTAAAAAGTTCAACTATTTGCGTTCCTATATTGAACAAAGAAAGAAAATTTCTCTTTTATATATAATGTGGATTACAGAAGGCCTATGCAAGAGTTTTAAAATTGTTTGAACTTAAACATGTTGTCTGAATTGGTAAAAATCTGCAAACTGCTTATTTTAGAATGCAGACACATAATACATGTACTACTTACAATTTGTTTTTCACCACCAGATCCACTACTATAAGTTGTTGCTAATGTCGAAGAACAAGCCTCTGAATACCAAGGAATGTTACCATTCTCTGTCACACTACTTATAGATAGTGTATAGATACTGTTAGTATAACCATCACAGTTACAATTATCACCATCTCTACCACCATTACCCGATGCCCATACAAAAATAGAACCTTTACCATCCCGACCCTGAAATTACACACCAAAACATAGAAAAACAAAAAAAGTTGTGAAGCACTATCTAAATCATTATCATACTGTGATTTTAAATAACATGTATGCAAATCTTCATGAATCATTCTTACCGATTTGGCGTATTGCAGGGATCAAAAATGTTGATCATATATATTTTTTATCTTATAGAGTTACAATGAGCCGAGTTACAATGAGCCGAGGAATAATGATCTGCACTACAATGATGTAGCATAGTTATAATTTTGCATTTTGAAGCAAAAATCATATTTTTTGTGTAATTTATGTATAGGTCTACTCTCTGTAGGTTAAAAAATATTTGCAATACACAATGGTATTCCTAATTAAATGTATTTTGCTTTCATAATGGAGCAGTGTATTATTGAATAAAGTCTCCAATAATAATATTTTAATGTACACATATGGTAGTTACTTCCCTTGAATCAACCCTGCCTTTACACAAAGGGGGTAAATGATTCTTACTTTGTGAATGATTTACTAACATGTCACAGAATATTCAAGAAAAACTTTTAGCAGATAAAAATTATTGCAAACCTTTGTTATGCCATCATAAAAAGCTTTCCTAGCTAGAGTAGCTGGACCATCAACTGTTCTACCATCATCATCAGGTCCCCAACTAGCACTGTATATATCTATATGTTGTGGATTTAAACTTAAGGACTGGGCTTCTACAGAATCGGTTACATCACCATCTAACATTCGCACACCTACAAATTCAACCACACCTTTATCAAATATATTTCTTGGCTTTATCACTAGTCAAATCTATTTAATGGTATACCAGAAATTGGACAAATTCTTCATAAATACACTTGTTTCTAACATAAATCAATGAAATGACGGGTTCTAAAATTGAAAAGCAAACAGCATATAAAATTCTTCCAAGGACAGCTGATCAAACATGACATGCAAGTAAATGTTCATAATTTATATTACAGATAATTAGTCAATTTTTGAGCTCAACCAAAACAGACTTAAAATATTTAACACTATATAATTATGGCACTGTGATATGAAATTAATTGTCTTCGTCAAAACAATTTAATGTTCTTTGAGCAATTTCTAAATGGAAACAGTCAATTAAATATGAATGAAAACATCAAAGGTCTTTTACAATTAAAGTTTGATGAAGATCCTAATATGCTCATCCAACCAATTAAAAAGGCTTTATATAATCAAATTATGTACGTGCAAAATTGTACAAAGATTTCATGGTGAAACTCTAGGGAGATCATTAAAATTAAGGTATGTTAATATTTATAAAACCTGTCAAGTAAAATGGAATGGATTAAACTAGTTAAAACACCCAGTCTACTTATATATAATCAGTAGAAAACATTTTCATCAAGTTGTAATTCATTCAACATTATCATCATGATAAAATTAATATTACAAAATTCATAAATCTGCTGAAGGGAACATCCATGAAAACATTTTTTTTTAAGATACAAATTTAGCACGTGTTGATTGTGGCAGATTTATTTGGTTGAAAAACTGTGAAATATGCTGGTATCTTGCATTCAATTAACTGTGATGATATTAAAGCTTCAGTAAAGATAAACTAACCAACTTCTAATTAACTGTTTATGTTTACATTTCTTAAAATAAATGAACACTTTTCAGCTAACTGATTTAGTTCACAAAAATTTCCATAATTCAATATTACTGTTTTTAAAAGAAGGCTTTATCACATAAGACATTAAATTATGATTTCATTATGTTTGTTGTTGCCATTACCTGAGAAAAAAAATGTTCCCAGTTTACAAGTATTTTGTTAAAAAAATTGAAACTTATTTCCCTATTTAAACAAACATCAACATAGATGTATTCTTTAAGGTTTAGTAAAAAATATAAAACAATTGGTGTGTTACTTGATTGATAATAATAAAAAATGGATTACAGTTTAAAAATGACTAAAATATTTTGCACACTACACGGCATTTCTACAATAAAATATTTTTGCAACTTCTTATTCAGTTTTTGTCATCTTTGAAAATACCAATTACCGTATTGTAAATCAAGTTGCAATCTTCTCAATAATAATGTCCATGAGATCCAAACCTACTTGAATAGGCCTACTGATCACTGTGAAACAAATACCAATAGAAGATATTTTTACAATAATATTGACAAAATACATACCTCCTATTCTAGCATTAAAAGCCACACCTACATTACACACACCATTATCAGCTTGAGCTGCCACTTCCCCTGCACACCTTGTGCCATGTCTACAAATAAGGTATTAAACAGATATGTTTCAAACAACGGGGTAACACACATCTTGAGAGAACATACAAATTGCTTTTTTTATACAAATTATATTGTGACACCTCCATATTAGCCCATATGAACTTCCATTGCAGTGAAAAAATAGTTTCTCCCATAAAACATCTGATATTGTTAAATGACCATAAGACAGTGATATATTGCTAACTGTGTCCTTATCATAATGATGATTTTATCAGATAGTCATGAGCAAGGAACAGTGTCTAGTCATTTGGATGGTAAAAAAACTGAGGAGCCTTGTACATCTTGGTCGGTACATAAAGAACACTTGACATTTGGAATTTGAAGTAAGAGTAGGTAGGCATAGTACCGCTGTCCGGGCATAATTTCCATCATGGCACACTATATGGCGTATGCCCGTCTTCATTAGCACAGTCGGTACAGAATAAAAAAGACATTAGAACCAAAGGGCGACATATTTTTACTCTATATTTTGACAAACAATAAGGCATGTCTGCTGTATGAAAACAAACACAGTTGGATAAAAAATAGTCCACTGATGCCAAAATATTGTATAGTTTATATTGGCAATATCTTGCTATTTTAAGATAAGGTGAAGATTGTTGATGTGCCTCAAGCTTGTCTAAATTACAATCCGCTTATTTTCCAAGTTAAGATAATTGAGACATCAGATTTTGTTTTTAAAAACCCCAGATCTTTTTAATTGCTATTATTAATGAATGAAAGGAGTTAAATGGACAATCTGAATTATCATATTACATTGTAAACAATAGATAAGATGAAAAGCATATCTATAAGACATTGACACGAAAACTAGAACAATAGAATAAATACTAGATGAAAATAATAGTTGTCGTGACATTATCCCAAGTTGGCATCCCACATTGTTGCAGATGCCACGTAGGAGATTAAATCAACTAGAAAGAATGTAATACCTGTTTTCATTGGAATAATCGTATCTTGGTTGGGGGTCGGGATCATGACCATTTACATCATAACTAGCATGATAATCCTGCAAATAGACAAAACATATCATCATATAATAATACAGAGAGAAAAGAATAGTAGTTAAGTTTCACCACTTGTAAATGTTATGGTGTGCTGATGACGTTCGTTTATTTCATTGCATATCATGTTATTAGTACATTTACATTGAATTCCCACAAACTTTGGTGCATACACCATGCTTTGAGATGTTCAGTCAGTGTGTTATGCTTTCTTCAATATCAATTTCAAAATGTACCACCTGTATTTAATAAACTCAGCCCTTCGTATAAAGTAGGGTAGGTCACACAAAACATTGTGTACATCAAATCATATTGGATCAAAATTTAAAGAAATGTAGATTTCATATTCTGAACATAATAGAATATCAGCTAATTAGAGCCTCACTAGAATGTTGATTCCGCAAAAGTAAAATAGAGATCATTCTGTAACGATGTTAAAAGTGAAGATAACCCTATAATAAATGTGTGCCAATGTGAGAACCTATTAATGTACACCATTATATACTATGTTGAATTCTGATTTCTTTAAAACCAATGCCCATTGAAGTATTATTGTAACAAGTATATCAACTTTTTAAAAAGTCTTCAGCTCAATTAGTAAAAAAACCAAAAACAATATTGTCTCAAACATCAAGACAATGTCTTTCAAAGTATCATATATATTATTCTTAAAATATATTATTCTTGTACCAGTATATGTTTTCAACACTTGAATGAGATTTTTGAAAATAAACTGTGATATTGGGATCGAAAACGGCTAAATAAAATATAGTTTGTCAAGTAACGAATCATAAAAAAGGTTGTTGCATACTTATTAAAAATAAGTCAAGAAAAAAAAAAAAAATTTATTAAAGATACATTATGGGAGATAAGATAAAGAGATGGCAGTTCTCGCTATAATAGTTAAAAACTAGATAGTGTAAAGGTAATTTGCTGAAAATTTCATTCAAATTGATCCACTATGAGCCGAGAACGAAGTGGGTGGAATTTTCGCATAGTCCCAATCATCATTACTAAAATCATTAATATAAACAGCATAGTCTCGATTATTCACTTTTTTGATTTAATTATCAATGGCTGTTAAACGGCATATATACTATTCAAAAAAAGTAGGGGATATTTGATTTTGGGGGCATAATACTAAAATATGCAAATGACTACGAAAAAAGTCACTATAGAACCTAACAGAAGAAACATTTCCAGTTACATGTGACGCCCAAACACACCAATAGCTACCGCATGGAATGCAGGTGATGCTTGGGATCATCATGGGGGTCCAACCCAAGATTTGCACGACTCTGACTTTGAATGTTACAGTCATTGTGGCATTGAATTCCAGGGTGGAAAGATCAGTTTAATTGTTTTAGTGACCAGAAAACAAATTTTGATATGCGTCGGCTTACCCAAAATGAAAGGTTACGTGCCCTTGGCATGCTACAGATCGGCACAACACAGGCGGTTGTGGCGCGGACGATGAATGTTTCTCAGTCTGTCATAAGCAGGCTATGGTCCAGATACCGTGATACACAATCTGTACAGGACAGACCACGCTCAGGTCGACCAAGGGCGACAACTCAAGCCCAGGATCGATTTATCCGTACCTTGGCCTTGAGAAATCGTGTCATCACAGCAAATCAGATCAGCGCTCGTCTTCAAACAGACACTGGTGTGAGAGTGAGTGGCCAGACGATTCGGAATCGACTGCATAGGGGTCACCTTCGCGCCCGACGTCCTCGCGTGATCCCTTGTTTGAGAGATCATCACATTCAGGCAAGACGTCGTTGGTGTAGGGATCGTCAACACTGGGATAATCGACGCTGGAGCAATGTGATGTTTTCAGATGAGTCAAGGTTCACTGTTGATTTTTTGGACAGACGTAGGAGGGTGTGGCGTCGTCGAAACGAGCGCTTCCAAAACGTTAACGTCATCAGACATGATCGATTTGGGGGTGGTTCTGTTATGGTGTGGGGAGGCATCACTGTTGCTGGAAGAACGGCTTTACATGTTGTTGCAGGGCGTGTTACAGGCCAGTACTACCGGGACAACATCTTGGCAGTCCATGTTGTGCCGTTCGCACAACGTCATGGCCGCCGTTTCATCTTCCAGGATGACAACGTAAGATGTCACAGGGCCAGGATCGTTACAGGTTACCTCCAACAACAGAACATCACCACATTACCTTGGCCAGCACTGAGTCCCGACCTCTCCCCCATCGAGCATGTCTGGGACATGCTTGGACAGAGGTTACGTCAACGTCAACAACGTCCTGCCAATGTCCAAGAACTTGCTGCTGCGTTGCAACAGGAATGGGACAATCTGGACCAAAATGACCTTAGACGTCTCATTAGGAGTATGCCACGTCGGATCAATGCTTGTTTGGCAAACAGAGGAGGATTTACCCGTTACTGACTTGGTTGTGATGCTGTGGTAACTTTGCTGTTTGAATAGTATAGGAATCTAATCCAGCCAACATCGAAGGCTAGCCTTGACATCGATAGTTTATTATGGTCTGGATAAGTTAATTAATGTCTAATTGATAATTTAGATAACATTTCAGGCCTAAAGAAAGACTTGTAATAAGCAGATTTTGCTCTTGCATAATGCATGTTTAAGTAACTATACTATTCAAAAAAAGTAGGGGATATTTGATTTTTAAGTGTTATTAAAGTCACCTAATGAAACTGACGAAGAAACAAATGACAAAATGAAATGAAGTTCACATTCATCGATTTATTCCAAATGATCGTTAGACTAAGTAAGGCACAGACTGACCATTATAAGGGTAAAATGATACCCGGGGTCAAACAGCAAAGTTACCACAGCATCACAACCAAGTCAGTAACGGGTAAATCCTCCTCTGTTTGCCAAACAAGCATTGATCCAACGTGGCATACTCCTAATGAGACGTCTAAGGTCATTTTGGTCCAGATTGTCCCATTCCTGTTGCAACGCAGCAGCAAGTTCTTGGACATTGGCAGGACGTTGTTACGTTGACGTAACCTCTGTCCAAGCATGTCCCAGACATGCTCGATGGGGGAGAGGTTGGGACTCAGTGCTGGCCAAGGTAATGTGGTGATGTTCTGTTGTTGGAGGTAACCTGTAACGATCCTGGCCCTGTGACATCTTGCGTTGTCATCCTGGAAGATGAAACGGCGGCCATGACGTCGTGCGAACGGCACAACATGGACTGCCAAGATGTTGTCCCGGTAGTACTGGCCTGTAACACGCCCGGCAACAACATGTAAAGCCGTTCTTCCAGCAACAGTGATGCCTCCCCACACCATAACAGAACCACCCCCAAATCGATCATGTCTGATGACGTTAACGTCTTGGAAGCGCTCGTTTCGACGACGCCACACCCTCCTACGTCTGTCCAAAAAATCAACAGTGAACCTTGACTCATCTGAAAACATCACATTGCTCCAGCGTCGATTATCCCAGTGTTGACGATCCCTACACCAACGACGTCTTGCCTGAATGTGATGATCTCTAAAACAAGGGATCACGCGAGGACGTCGGGCGCGAAGGTGACCCCTATGCAGTCGATTCCGAATCGTCTGGCCACTCACTCTCACACCAGTGTCTGTTTGAAGACGAGCGCTGATCTGATTTGCTGTGATGACACGATTTCTCAAGGCCAAGGTACGGATAAATCGATCCTGGGCTTGAGTTGTCGCCCTTGTACAGATTGTGTATCACGGTATCTGGACCATAGCCTGCTTATGACAGACTGAGAAACATTCATCGTCCGCGCCACAACCGCCTGTGTTGTGCCGATCTGTAGCATGCCAAGGGCACGTAACCTTTCATTTTGGGTAAGCCGACGCATATCAAAATTTGTTTTCTGGTCACGAAAACAATTAAACTGATGTTTCCACCCTGGAATTCAATGCCACAATGACTGTAACATTCAAATCTTGGGTTGGACCCCCATGATGATCCCAAGCATCACCTGCATTCCATGCGGTAGCTATTGGTGCGTTTGGGCGTCACATGTAACTGGAAATGTTTCTTCTGTTAGGTTCTATAGTGACTTTTTTTTTAGTCATTTGCATATTTTAGTATTATGCCCCCAAAATCAAATATCCCCTACTTTTTTTGAATAGTATATAAGAAATAATTTAAATTTGATTGGCTTATAGTTCTTCCAAGTTCAAGTTATCTGAAATGAACATATACGGTGGTGACAGCACATATAAATTTCAAGACAATTTGATGAAAACTTCAGCCTCTTGATCTCGAGCGTCTACAAATTTCTCAAATTGATTAGGGGCAGTAACTCTGGCAGTAATTTGTTGAAAATCAATTGTCTTCTTTGTCTCTTGAACATAAATACTTTGTATAAATAAAGTCAATATGATAACTTTGGCCTCTGGAGTTGCTTGTGAATGACAGAAGGCAGACGGACGAGAGTGACCACCACAATATATGGCCACATTTCAATGTCGGCATACGGAAATAAAAGAAAAGTCTAATCATTCACCAGTAACCTTTAGATGTAGCTAGTCTGTATCAAATTAATCAAATGTTTCAAGATTTTAAAACAAAGGAAATGAACTTCTGCTGTGAGCATTATCTTGTCAGAATAATGTTCAGAACAAAGAGAGAAGAAAACAATAATGGTCTACAAAAAGTACAAAACCAGCAGACACAGACTTTTAAAATGGGATCACTAACATTTCCGCTTTGATATCAACTCTGACAACATCTAATTCATTAATAAAATTAAACTTGTGTCTGTTTATGCACACCATTAATAGTGAGATTATGTACATTTGAAGTTATTTCCGGACCAGATGAACCATTTTTTACTCTGACAAAAGCCAGATAAGATGCACTAGAAATTATTTGATTAAAAACACTGATGATTTAATTAGACAATTAAATTAACTCTGTTGTTGAGTTTCTGTCAATTTTTCTTTAGCAATTAATATCGTGTAAATTTTCACATAAATTTCAATGTTTTAATAACTACAATAAATTGATTTAGAATATTATAATTGTCCAGAGGAAACCATAACAGATAGGGCCTATAATTCCTGAACAACCTACTTTGGATTCTTTATTTGGATTAGCTGATTCATTCCCTTTATGAATCAGGACATCCAAATTCAATTAATTAATGATTACTAAACTGGGGTGTTATAACACTGTGTCTACTGATATGATCTGTGTTATAGCTAGTCAACATATATCACTGTAACACTTTTGGGTGCCATATTCCCCTGGACACCAATTTTTGTAAACAAGACAAACTGTTTTTGGATAGTGTGTCACAGCGCTCACGCTGTCGATCGCCATTGCCACCAATTGCGATAAAAATATAATTTTGGCGATAAAATGTTCAACCTGGCGAAATTTTTGGCGATAACATTTTCCTGTATGGCGATAAATATCCACAAAGCTTTACTTCAACGCCGTGCATACACGTTACAATCTATTGCGCTTGGCTGAGCCAGTTATCAATCAATTAGGTGCCAATAATAGAGATATCTTTTGTCTCTTGATCAATCTCGGATTAGTGTTGATTAGTATTTACAGTAAGAGTAGTAATACACTAATTAAGAAACAAAAGATTTAATTATTTGTCTTCAAATACGAATCGGTGGATATTTTGACGGTTTCTACATATTCAAAATGGTGGACACTGTGAATAATACTTGTTCGATTTGTTTGGGATTATTGAATTATGAGGTCTGTTTTATCTTTTTCTTACTTCTGTTGCACGTATCGTTAATAAATGAAGCCAGGTTTGTTGTTACAGTTTATAATTGCGTATATATTCTTTGGGTTGTCAAAAGTCAGTTATCATCAAATCACATGCCATGGGTCGTAAGCGAAAAATTGAACAGCCTTCTTCAACGTCCGATAGAAGAATGTCAGACTATTTTAGTATGTGACCACCAAAATGCTCCAAGTCTAAAGATGATACTGACATGATCAGCTCTCGTCCATCTAATATTATTAGATCCTTGAATATTGAAGTGATATCAACTTCTACTATAGGTCTGCACGAAGGCTACGGTACCTCAAAAGTTCGCGACTGAGAAAAATTTCGAAAAAGAAAAATCTTAAAGACTTAAAGAGGCATTATGGGAGATTAGATAAAGAACTGACAGATCTCACTATAATAGTTAAAAATAGATAACGTGAATAGAATATGTTGGAAATTTCAGTCAAATTGCTGCACTCTGAACCAAGATGTTAGCTTTTGAATTTTAGGCCTAGCCTCGATTATCATTACTAAAGTCGGTACAATAAAAAAAAAAAACATAGTCTCGATTATCCATTTTTGTTTAGTCTCGATTATCCATCTTTTATGGATGAATGGAAATTTTCAGATATTCATTAAAAATAAATACACTGTGTAATTTAATGTTACTAAGTATTGGAAAAGTGGTCAATCTAGATGTTGAAAAAGAGAAGAATTTTGTAAATTGTAATATCATATGTATATTTATGTACTTATGTAAAAAAAAGAAAAATATCCTGAAAAAATCTAATAGATATTTATTCTTTATTTTGGCAGAGAAAATATATGGCTAATAAATTAAAATAAAAATTGGCGGAAAAAAAATGAAACCCAGAGTGAGCACTGGTGTGTCACAAGTTTCCCACCTCAAAATTTTTCCAGGACTGGCAAATACAGTAATATATCATCTTTATGTATTTTAAATGAACAGTACACGGTAGAATTATTATATTTTCTTTTGTTAGCCTGATCAAGATTTTGATTTCAAATATCAACTACAATAATATTTTCTAATAATATGGTGTTTGTGATTTTTGTATCTCTTCGATCTATTATGTTAATTAAAGCCACTTATCATCATTGGTATTTTCCAGACAATATCTAACTTTTCCAGGCTTAAAACATTCAATCCTAGGTAATCTTCAGAAGAGGCCCATCAAAATATTTTGGTGAGGATTATGTCTATCATGTCTCTGTAAATGATATTTAATGGAAGTGAACCATTTTTGGGACTGATATTAGTTTTAAAGATTCATCTTTCACAATATTGAAATTTGCATGGGATTAAAAATCCCTCAAATGATGATCCGAGACTTTCAAGCACATATCCTGTAACTTAGGTGAAACCACCAGACTGTAAAGAGTTGAAACCGAACAATACTGACTAGATTTTATAACAAGACAGGCAACAGCTGTTAGTTATTTATTTTATATTCTGAAAGTAACTTATAATTACCATCTACCATCAGAGATTACATTTGCCAAAATAGTCACATATGAATCATTTTCAATTAATTTTAATTATATGTTGAATGCAATAAAACTTCATTTGTTTACTTTCTACAAAGTATTAAATCAATAAAACTAATAGAACTTCATGAAATTAGTTATGTGTGTGGTTCTGAAAGTCATATAATGATCATAATCTTTACAATAAAACAGATATAAACCTAGATTAGTTTACTTTTTCACAAAATAACACATAACCTCTTTATGGTTCAAATCCACTCTTGTTCAACTGAAATATTATGTGGTACAAGAAGGATTTCTAAAAGGCGTGAATTCATGTAACAAAACTTTGACATTACTTAAATCTGCCTATTGCAGGTCTTTCTTTAGGCCTGAAATGTTATCTAAATTATTAATTAGACATTAATTAATTTATCCAGACCATAATCAATTCTCTTATGTCTTTCTTAACCTTCGATATTTAGTGAATTTGAATACATTTTGCGACGGATAATTTAACGTAAAAAGGGATAATCAAGAATATTTATTATCTTACTAATATCTTGGTGCATATTTTGTTTTCATTATCTATTTTTTTAACTATTATAGTGAGAACTGAGAACTATCAGCTCTTTATCTAATCTAACCTAATGCCCCTTTAAATTGATATTAACAGGAAGTTGGCCTGCTATACGGCATTAATTACAATTAGCTCAATCATTTTTTGTCTAAATCTTGTCCTCTCTCACCATCCCAATAATATTATTAGAGGATAAGGTGCTCTACATTATTTGTTATATTACACCATCAAAATACAGCAATTTACAATGAATTTAGAAACCAATATCATCCCGGTTTTAACTAGCCATATAAAGAATAGTTATAACACAAATACTTTAATCCTACTTCTGTGGTTACTGATTACATCATCTTATTAGTAGATAAAATACTTGAAACAGAGAAGCTTATATACTAAAACATAGCTTAAATTCTAACAGATTCTTAAGCTTATCTTTTCAACATTAATTAAACAGAAACAACAAAAGTGGCAGTTAAAAGAAAGCTTGATTTTAATCTTGGAATTAGAAAATCAAAGCTGTTTGAAAATAAACACTGAAGCAAAATTCAAGACATACATTACTGCCTATAATTACCTACTACCTTTACTAAGAACATCGTGGAAAAGAACAACAATTTCACAATATCCTACATTTTAACAGTCAAGTGTAAGATTATTACTTGTGGAAGTTGAAATGGCTTTTATCTTAAAAACCTTTCAACAAAATATTTATCTTTCATTTTCAAATGTATCTACTCTATATTGATGAACTCTTTGATGAAAAAAATACAGTAAGGAAAACATGAATGAATTAATTGATCTGTTTAATTCTAATTATATTTATCATATTTTATCTTAATACATGTGAAAATCTGTGCATTCATGATTCAATGGTATGTTTTTATATTGGTAAGAAATGAAGTATTAAGGTATGACCACTGGTCTCCCATACCATGAACAACAGCTGTCAAAACAGAATGAATGTGCAAACTCACACTGCTGCAACTTTCAGTGTATATAAGACAGATTTTGTATCTCTATACCAAATAAAATGAAGGTACAACTCCACAATGGGAACTACCAAAAACAGTCATTTGAAAAGACTATCTTTCCTTGAGTAAAACATGGACGGACAAGATGTCCTTTTTTATCATCAGTATGCTTTATCGTGTACCATTTATTTCATTACAATGTATTTGGGTTTGGTAACATAAAATCTCAAGTCTGTTTAAAAAACTTATATCAACATTATCTTAGCTTTCTATACAGACTGAAGAACTTGTAAACACATCCATCTCTTCCATTAAAAAAAACCTATCTTTGTTGCAGATGTTCTGTCTTCGTGCAAACTAGACGCTAGCTACCTTGGTGTTCTTTTATTACTCTTATTTAAAATGTAAGTAACGAGGACACATACAGTTGATAATTATCATTTTGTAATGCAACAATTATTTCATTATTAACAAACATAGTTCTCTGCATTTATTGCCAACATTTGTTAGAGGTGGTCTCAAATTATCTGACAATGATGAATAGGCGTACACAATTTTTTCAGCACTTTCTCAGACTAACAAGCTTACATTTAAATTCTCTAAATTTGATGCCAGGGTCAGATTACGCTTTTTTTTACTATTAAATGACTTAACAACAATCAAATCTACATCATTTAGAATCCAAAATGGGCAATAAAAGTCAGCCATCTTTATGATTACCCCACAAACTGAATCTATCTATATCTTATTTTTAACAATATCACAGATTTTTATTTCTCTCTACAGTAATGTTTTGTCAGTGTCTGGGTGGTAAAAAAAACTGTTTGAAGTGATGCAATCTGTAAATTATTGCTCAACAAAACAATAACTGTTGAGCTATGTTTGGCAGTTATCAAATCTAATTCCTGAAAATGCAAGGAAGCTAAAATATGAGGTACATGAGCATTTATTATCTTAAACTGCACAGCAATAATCACACCACAAACTTTAACAGTGATGATAAAGATGTGTTTTATGTGTCTGACAAAATTACAAACTGTTGTTTTTTTAATACAACACAACATACACTTTAATATATTAAAGCTGATGGAAATTGTTTAACTCAAGTCCTGGTCACATTTACAAATATTTTTGAGATTACAGTAAATTATTGTTCTAGGATATAGTTTATTTTCTAAAATAAAAAAAGGTGTCTCGACTTAAAATTTGTATAATGCGTTTTAGAAAGAGTAAGAATATCTCATGCCAACTTCTATCCTTATATTTTATTTGGATATCAGAAGATCACCTGTACAGAGTAGATGGTAGCGGTTTTAGAAAGTAATCATACCCTGTTCTATGCAGGACACCCATCACTAGTAGATTGATACTATTATCTGAGGCAACAAATTCTTGACATGTTACACAATCATTTTTCATAAATAATGAAGCAGTATAAAATGTATTTCTATCAGATGTACTATACCTGTAGTCTTACAGTAATATTAATGGTATATTATATGAAGATGTGTATAGGTTTTTATATGAAAGAGTGTTATCAATATTTAGACTGGGTGTAGGGTGTAACTTTAAATTAAAGCAATCTGAGGTTAACTATTACTTTCATCTCAATCAGCTTGGGCTTGATCCTGCAAATGTTATAACACTGTATCTAGTGATCATTTTATTTACAATTTTCTTATTATGAAGAAAAAATATGTTGAAAAAAAAATTCATGCTTAATTCTCTTGAGATATGCAGACACATGTACAGTCCCCTTATGTCTGCAAACAAATTTAGCTTTTATTTTATGAAGAAATTTTTACATAAAATTATGAAGCAATAACATAGGAGTAATTTTCATTTATATGAATCCTATACAATCCTGTTCTACACTGTGGTCCACCAAACAACAGAAAACAACTGGTTTTAATAATTTAAACTTAAACATTCTAATAATATCACTCAATATAATGAATATTTATTTAACAAATATCAGTTTATTTTATAAACAGTACACAGTTAAATAAATACAGTATAAGTAGGAGGAGCAATTAGAGTTCAACTTGATTGATCTACAAATCAGTTTTTGAGCATTATCTATGCGAAAAAAAAATGGGTAAGCATCATGGGCATTCATTTTATGAAACATAATTCTTTTCACAGTACCAAAAATTTACAGGTTATTTGCAGTACAAACCAGCAATGGCCCTAGAACCTGTACACCTACAACCTATCTCCTGACCAGATGAAAAATGGCTACCAAACAGGGTATTAATAATCATATCAATTTAGTAGTTAAGCCTTCACATTATCTCAGGACTACATGCTTTATGATCCTGTAAGGTGCTTTATTTGACTAGTGGCTTATTAATGGTAGCACATCAAGCATTATCTAATGCCATTTAGTCAAAGAAGTCTCAATAAAGATTAAAACACCATGGTAACACACAGTTTTAATGTTCTTATTAAATGTCTTCAAACACTAGATATGGGCTAAACAGAATTAATCTATGTCATTTTAAACATTTCCTAACCTATGTCAGTAATGTTTTCATTGTACCAAAATCAAAACATGTGCATAGACACAACATAGCCTACATAGCTTTCAACATTTTTTTCTTAGTAGAATTTAAATTAATATGCAATTTAGGTACCGGTAACGGTAGAAATCATACAATTTCAATCCAAAATATCCATAAAACCACACAAATAACTCTAGATTTAGTTTCAAAAGATTACTAGAATTCTAATGTAAATGCCCGTATATTTTCAATTTAAGCACATGTTACATGTTAATACAGGATTGCTCATTAATTTAAACTAACATCACCCATGGAAAAGAAAACTGCCTTAAATGTCAAACTTTGTACATTACGGCATATAAATTAACCTTAAGAGCATTTGAACATCTATTGCACTGTTTAACACCAAATTTTTAAAATCATTTAGAACTACATGTAAACAGGTACAGTGTGACTACATTCTTTATGCCCCATGTTATGCGTTCGTTCAACCAATCCTTTTCAGATCGTTAATGGGGAGGATGGAATTGGAAGCGTTGTGAACATAATGGACAAAACCCAAGTAGTACCTTCTTTTTAAATCATGTCCGTAATACCCACATGTAAGCTACTGTAATCATTTTACCATAGGCATACGAGCCACAGGGGGGGAGGGGGGGCCCTAACTTTCGGGCAGACGGGTAAAGTGAAAAAAAAATTATTATTTCATCTAGTTGGCAAAATAAAGTGCCCGAAATCTAATAAAACACCAATTTTACTTTTCTTTTAATTGAATACCACGAATTTGTACTGAATTGACTAAAACATTTTGTCTGGAGTCACTCTACTTTGTGCGACATTTTCGGGCATCGATTATTATTTGTGAATGCAGGTGCAACAATCTGATTGAATGGTTGGAATTCAGGTTGGCATTGAGTGGGATTTCGGTTACAAAACCATTGGACATCTTTGGAGTTGCTTAACTCATGGGTTAGAATAGCAGAAAAATGCATTTGCGGCGGTTACATTTTCAAAATTTTCTCCAGGAGGGCGAGGCCCCCATACCCCGCGATGATTGGTTGGTTGTTTGTGGGTTTTTTTTGGGGGGGGGGAGGGGGGGCTAACCAAATTTCTTTCGGGCATTTTGAGTTCTGTCCCCCTAACAGTCATTGAGTCCGTACACCTATGCATTTTACCATAATAACTCCACATAGAACCTCAGCAACATCCTCAGTCCACCTGCAGAATTTTTTTTCTTACAAAATGCAGATCTCTTTTTTGCAGTGGATGAATTCAGGTAAGCATGATTACATGCTGAAGAGGAATATTAATATTAAAAGGAAAACAGTGCATGTATAGGCTATTTTAGGTCAACCAAATAATATATCAACTCGTTTATTTTTTTTTTAAGGTGTGGATCAACTATGTCAAAATACGTTTATTTGTGTAAATTATCTATGTTTTATTTCGATAAACAGCTAGTTTCCAGACAGCGCAATAGCTCATTAAAAATATTGAATTGTCTTATACTGTGTCTGGTTTGAAATTATTTCCACAACATACATAAAAGAGGGTGGAAGTCAAGGGTTTGATTGCAAACAGATACACTATAAAATAGTCAAGCACAATTAAAGATATTGTACAGTAAACTAAATACTGTCTGTTAAAAAAACAGGGAAAGTGAGGCTTTATACAAACACTTTGTGTAAAAGAAATACAACCCAAAATGTCAAATTGCACCGATTTTGTCCAAATTCGGCAGGCAGAAGGCATGAGAATGCAAGAATGTAATTTTTGTAGTGTTGGTGTTATGGTCAATAGACAGGTTCAAAACCAATATATTAAGAAAGTGCAATACTACTCCAAGGGAGAGAGGGGATTACAGGGACTCAAACCCTCCATTCCCTCTAAAAAAAAATGTGTTTTTTTTATCTACACATCAAAAGTAACCATAACTAAGCCATTAGATTTTTTTACAACAGTGTGTAAATAGGAATGTATGACTTATTGATTGCAGGAAAATAAAATTTTATACTCTAATTAAGGAAACAAATGATGAGGGAACAAAAATTCTATTAAAATTGCTATAATTCAATTTACATTCGTTGCTGTAACATTAATTCTAAAACAGTTCAATCTGCTGTAAACATTTATATTCCAAGGAATAATAGAAAAAGTTGAAAATAAAACAACCCTAAGCTTTGAATGATATCAATACCAATTTATTAAGTTAGAAGAGATCTATATATAAAAAAGTTAAAGAATGTATCTTAATTTTAAAAACCATAAGAAAATCCTTTAAATTCATAGATTTATCATGGAAGTTTTACTACAGACAATAAAGAAGAAAAACAGATCGAATATTGCCATTAGAATGTTCAGTTCAGTTCAGAACGTCTTGATCTCAGAACATTCTGGATTTTACCGGAGCTCTTGGAAATATTATTAAACTATGAACTTTGCTATCGAAATGCAAAGGTGGTGTAATAAAACCAGATTTAAAAAAAAACTAATTTTACAACACGTCTTCGATTTCGAGAAGTTTTTTTTTCCCAAGTTGGCTTGTTGTGGTTGTCTCAACGGGTCAGCTTTAAATTGGTATCTTCTGCACTCAAAACATGTTTGTTTCTTGATGTTTTGGCAACATTTGCGAGTTTCAAGTTTGGTGATCACTATAACCTCATTTGGAATAGTTATGTTAAAATCCTGGTGACTTTAAAGTCTTGCCATGGTTGGGTTTAGTTTCAATTTACATAAACAGGGAGTACAATTTTGTTAACATTGTTTTATCCTCAAATTCCACAGACCGAGAAACGGCAATACTATATACTGGAAAACACCGAAAAACGCCATGTTATACTGAATACTTGGAAACACCGGAAAAACACTAAATACCGGAAAACACCCTAAATAGGTAACCCAGAGCCCGGTCCTCTGTTTGCGGGGAGTTAGGGTTAGGGTTAGGTTTTTCCGGTGTTTTCCCGAGGACCAGCGGTGGGTTAGGGTTAGGTTTTTCCGGTGTTTTCCCGAAAGACCAGGCTCCGAGTTACCAATTTGGTGTGTTTTCCGGTATTTAGTGTTTTTCTGGTGTTTTCCAGTATTCAGTTTAACATGGTGTTTTCCGGTAGTTTCCGGTATATATAGTATAGCCCCCGAGAAAGTAATGGGCATTTCCATTCATTAGATAGAAATGAAATAAAATGAAATGGGGATCAACATTTTACTGTTTCTGCACCGACTGGGCTAATGAAGACAGGCGTACGCCATACAGTTTAGTATGAGACAGCGGTACTATGATCTACTCTTATTTCGAATACCAACTGTCAAGGGGTTTTTTTTATGTGCAGCCAACATGTCACATCAGAATGACTAGACGCTGTCCTTGTCAGACCCTCTATCCTGCAAAACTGACAAGGGAGAAACCATGCTGAAAAATCATGGAGAACTTTCTTGGCAAACACTGGATCAAACCTTGGGCCTCCTGGTTAGTGAGCCAGTGCCAACCGCACTGAACCACTGTGGCTCACTTATTAGATAACCAGCCTCGTTTTTTAAATATTGTCAAAAAAATAGTAAGGCGCAATAATTGCAGAAACTAGGTTAAAGTTATATTTGAAGTAAAAGATTTATAAATATCCAAAACCAACAAATATGAAGGTACTTAAATTAAAAACTATACTATTCAGAAACAAATGCCTCATAATGCTTAGTTTGCAATTTATTTATACGATCACTTATTTCTGTAGAAGTTCCATAAGCTACATGATAACTGTGCAAATGAATGAACTGAATAGCGTAATTTCTTTATCAGCTTTTATTGATAGAGAATTTCCTATTTGTGGCATAAAATCAATGAAACACAAGAACTCATTATTTCTTATACAGTAAATCAAATCCTTAGAGAACTAAATAATTTCCTTAATCATCCATTAAAATACAAACAGTTTTGACATTTCTTTTCCTGATTTTAATGTCCAATGTTGGTCTGTACATAGTAACCCAACAATACAATCTAACAGAGAAGCAAAAGACATTTTTGTTAGAAAATTAACATGGCTATAAAAAGCTTAGGGTCGGGTCTTGTGTCAAGTTAATCATTAACTGCTGTGTATACTCAAAAATTTTGGGTACAGTGAGAGAAAAAAGCTCATAAGACTATTGACTTGTCAGTAGCTAAATGATTTTAGTAATAACAAGCCCAACAATCTGACTTTCCACTAGGAAAATGCATGGCAAGTAAGAATCAATATGAGAAGTGTAAAATTAGTTTCTAGGGAATTGAGTCTAGCTGTAGCAACATTGATGATGGTAATCCATTACAAAAACTCAGATAAACCGGTATCCAGTCCATCATTACTACTGCAAATGATGCAATTTTATATTTCCTGATGTAATTTCTGTGAATCTCCTTCTTACTGATCAATGCTTCATATTCTTTATTATGTATTTTGACCAATCTACAGGTCAAATCATATTTACTGGTGGAGCCACTCCAGGCAAGTTGGCAAACTGCCAGACGCCTGCTAATGTTATTTTTAGTATAAAGTGTGCCCATAGTTTCAAATATTGATAATATGTTTGCTTCCACACTTTCCTAGTTATCTATGTCAGTATGGTGCCTGATAACTGTGTAGTTGAATTTTCTAAATATCTTAATCAACTCAAATATTTTCAACGATCATAGGCAAATAAAACACCTATTACTGACAAAACTTATATGTTTGTTACCGAAATTTTCTCTACCAACAATCTTATCTAAAGCACAGGATATACTAACTAAACGTAATTTCATAACAGTAAATTGATATAATCTATTAAATATTGAGTTATTGGGAAATAAATTTTATATCTCTTATTTATCAGGCAGGGACTTATACATTCTTTTCTCGGTATGTTTTTATTAATTTTCTTATTATTTCCTAAAATATTTGGAGATTGCCACAACTGAAGCATACCGCTAAACTAAGTTTGTTTTCAAAACAAACCATTTGCACACTGAAAAAATTTTAATTCAAACAACCATTTTCCATAGAATTTTAAGAAGGCCAGACATACAAAAGAGCTGCACTAAATGTTTATTATTATGAAATTAGGAACTTCCGAATGATTTTCATAATAGAATGATTTTCTGCACCATGTAAATACCCATATCAAACTACATCTTGTATACTACTTGACTAACTTCACATTTGTATAAATATATGTCTTTAAAAGACATTACAAATAAGACTCCATAAACTGCCGTTCACATACTTAAACACAGTCCCCTTAAATCCAGATATTATTACCGCGAAGTCTTCTCATAAAATACCGAACTGAAATATAAACTCAGATTAGATTTATTCTTGTGATTTCAGTGTGTGCATGTATTTTTGTGTCCAATCTCATAAGCTTAAAGGTTCATTGTATTTGAGGCAGCATTTATTTGGGCTTTAGGAAGTGGATTTATTTAAATTCAGTTTTTGTTCAATAAAGACAATATGATTTATGGTAATGCAGTTATGTATTTTATTCAGCTTGTTGTAGTAGTAGCTAGTTGTTCTAAGCTTGCTTCCACAGTAGTGATATTGTCATTGTGTGTTTGCTTCTAAAATAAACCAATACAGGTGGAAGTTATTAGAAAGGGTCAACACCTTGAAGGGATGGTCTCTTACACCTGAAACATATTAGCTCTATCTCTTACATAATTCAACATTATAACATCCCAATATATTGGCCAAGATTTTCATATCCCTAACCACAAGACTATTAAACAACAAAGTTGTTGGCAATATCCTGAAATGTATTAACTTTTTTACTCTTATGGTACTTATATAGTCATGCGAATGGCTTTGAACAAAAGATATTTAACTGAACTATTATGTCTTAAATCTACCTCTCTTTATCAAAGTGTGTACTTGATGATACAATTGTCAAGACCATAAACTGTAAAACAGGGTACACATATCTGTCACCAAATTCAAATAAGATGGTCCACCCATTTCTATATTCTAACAATAGATAGATAACAATGTCCGCTGTATGAATCAACTTTTAAAACCATTTTACATGCCACGCTAAATTACATACTGCATTCATGAAGTCAATGGCAGATCCAGAACTATTTATTTTAAATTGGAGCGAGTAGAAAAGACCAGTTAGTTTTGACTTAAAAATAAATATATTGATCTGAATAGGTTCTTTTGTTAAAATGTAGAAGCTGATAGACCATCCCCTTTAACTACAAGGTAGCAGTTGGTATACCATGATTGTTGCCATAAATATACAAGAAAGTTCCCCACAATTACTATATTCTTCCATAAGTTGACATTTACTAACCCTGATATGTCCTAGTAAAGAGACCATTCAGGAAATCGAACAATATACATTTTAGAGCACAACCACTATAAATATAAACAACATCCATTGGTCTTCTATTTTTTTCTTTTGAAAGTATTATAGTTTATAAAGGTTCCAAAGAGTAAAGACTATGTTAAGTTCCTGAGTTTCCTGCTAGTGTGGTATTACAAGTGGTTTTACCTTGATAAGTCCAGAAAAACTATGTCCTTTTAGTCACATGGTACCATCATAAATGGTTTATACAAATACAGACCATCTGCTAGAAATTAACTTAATATATTACCACCTCTAAACACACAGACCTTTATAATATAATCTACGTTTTTAAAAATGTGAAACTCCATCTGTCATCAAGAACTATTTCAGCATACAATCTTTGTAAAAAAAAATATGTTTTAACACCAATGGGGATATCCAATGGAGAGATGGACCAATAATGTAAAGAAGTTCATAATTCATACAGAAATGATAATTATATTATTTCCTAAATTAGTTTCCTCTAACAAATTAGATATTCAGATAGTACAAATTTTACTATCATAGTCCATAAATAATAGTGCTCTACATAATTCTAATTGTGAATTCAGAAGATACATATAGTTCTACTGGCAGAACTACTTATAGCCAAGAATCTAAAACTTTGTACTGACCTTACTTTTTCTACTCTACACCTTCTACTTGATAGTTTTACTACCCAATAAAAGATATAGTTTATTGTTTTCCAGATAAATACCACTCTGATCATTCCTAGCAACAATTAAGACGTTAATCACTGAGAAAATAGCTGATTTGATTTAGAATGATAATAATTCAGACAATGACCAGATAATTAAACTATCTGTCATTTCTTTTTTTTTTTAAATATGGGCAATGAGAATGTTTAAGATAAAGTAGCTTTAATTCTAAAGGGCAGTTACACCCCACATATCCATAAATACGATAAAGACAAAAATAGTGTAGCAGTATGGATTTGTGGATTTCACCAGGGCCACACACCTTAGTTACTAATGTTGCCATGGTAGAGTACTATCTGTACTTTCGAAAAGAGTAAGCATAATCTGACATATGTTACACAACCCTCACTACTATAATATGGAAATATAAGTTAGTGAAATAGATTATGATGATAGAAGACACAGACATGTAACATTTATCAACAATTTTCTGATGACTACATAATTTAGCTCTAGTGTTAAATATCTTTTGTCTCTGTACTAGTTTGTCTGCCAGTAATAACACACTTGAAATAATGATTTGTTCTGAAAATTAATCTTAGTATTTCAAGAATCATGAAAATAGTTGAACCAAGTTTATGTAATCTTGATCAAACCTCTTCTAATACATTCATATTTCACAGAAGAAAAAATTGGCTTTACTGATAAGAGATCATATAAATAGATGAACGTGATGTGTAATAAGGGCCAAAAATGAAAATCTTTAATCTATATCCTCCTTATTTTAAACATGCCAAATTTTCAATGTTACTTTGACATTATTGAATTTCGATAATGAATGTATTTAAGTTGATGTATGGATTCCTTGCATAAATGGACATTGTAAAATCAATAAATTAATACCCAGGGAGAAATATTCCACTCTATATTTATTCTGTTTCTGTTCAGAGAATTTGAGATACCTCATAATAAATGAGATAGACTTGAGTTAAGACAGAACAAATTGCTGTTATTCCCACTAGAAATATGAACATAACTTTAAGGCTTATCAAGTTGAACATACAGAATAATAATCAATATAGTCATGGCATATATCATATTTTATTGTTTCCAATTATGTATGCACAACAACAACCCTATCAGTATTCCACTAACACAAATCATTTTTTCTTCAGTTTCTACAAGAGACCATCTTGCTTCTCAAAGCAATTTTGGGTAATTAAAGCCCCAAAATATAACAAAATAAAGGTTCGATCAATTTAGAGTTTTATACCACACAATAAAAGTTCTTTAGTTAAACATAACATAGGTCTCAGAATTATTCAAATCAACCAATTCTATTTACAGTAATGCCATTTTACACTGGTTTCCAATGATTTTACAGCACCATCTGTATGTACAAATATAGTAATAATTACTGAACTATCTTTTTTGTACAAGCCAGATCATAGGACTTTATTTAAGTAGAACTGTTAATACTTGAATGTGCTAAATTACATATTAAACCAGCGGTAACACATTTTGCAAGATGTGGATAGAGAACAAGCTAAAAAAAACCATGTGATTTTTCATACAATCAGGGGCCATAATCCAAGAAGTTATGGTCTGAAATGCACGAATATCGAAAGGGACTGAAATATGTAAGATATGAAGACATATTTTAAGTTTCAGCAAAATTCCACAAAACTTGTGACCTCTAGAGGGTCCACAACCTTCGTATTACATACTTGTACACAATTTGCGTACAAGGAGCGGCCATTTTGTAGGGCAGTTTGGTAGAACGGTGATATGTTGAGACGGTTTTTAAAGTCTGATAAAAATTGTGTCCTCTAGAGGATCCACGAGCTAAAAATGTGATTTTTCGTACAATCAGCATCAATATTACATACTTTTACACAATTTGCGTTCAAGGAGTGACCATTTTGACGGGCAGTTACTGTCTGATTTTTAGGAAATTCGAACTCAATTATCATTAGGGTCTAACAATGATATATTTAAATGATTTTTAAAAACAGATAAAAAAACAAACTGAAATCGGGATTTTTTTGTACAAACAGGGGCCATAATCCAGGAAGTTATGGTTGTTATGTGCAAATATCAAAAGGAACAGAGATCTTTGGGAAAAAACACATGTTTTAAGATTCATCAAAATTGGATAAAAATTGTGACCTCTTGATGGTCCACAACCTTGATATTGCATACTTTAACAGTATGTGTACAGAGAGAGGCCATTTTGAAAGGCAGTTTTGGTCTGATTTTCACGAAATTCAAACTCAACCATCAGAATGGTGTAACAGTAATATATTTAAATTCGAACTCAACAATTATAATGGTGTAACGGTGATATATTTAAATGTTTTTTAAATCGGATAAAAATTGTGACCTCTAGAGGGGCCACACACTTAAGACATGATTTTCCGTTCAATTAGGGGCCATAATCCAAGAAGTTATGGTCCGATAGGCTTGATTATCGAAGGGAACCAAGATCGTAGGGTTATAAACATATATTTCAAGTTTCATCAAAATCGGATAAAACTTGTGACCTCTAGATAGAGTGTCCACAAGCTAAGAAAGTGATTTTTCGTACAATCAGGGGCCATAACCCATAAAGTTATGATCTGATACATGCCAATATCGAAAGGAACCAAGATCTTTGGGAGATAAATCTATCTTTCAAGTTTCGTCAAATCAAATAAAAATTGTGACCTGCAGAGTGTCCACAAACAAATTGTGGACGGACAGATGGACATATGCAATGACAATATATGTCTGGACATATAAAAACAATCTTTAAATATTTTTGTCTTTTGAAATGTATGTAATGATTTGTCATGGTTGTGCCATTATAAACCTAAAGAGAATGTAATTTAATGTATTTATTTATGTATCCTTTGATTTAAATCTAGACTTTGTACTTACATAATTATTTTTGAGATCTGGATGATCTTTTTCAATACCATCATCTAATATTGTTACAACTACTCCTTTACCAGTATAACCCATACTCCATGCATGTGACACATTCATATCTAAACCTCGTCCACGATTCTGAAAATATATAAATGGTGCCCTTAGCTACATTTGATGTAATTCATGTTTTATTTTTCACATAAGGATATGTTCAAATTGCACAAATTCCTTTTCTGTAAGAGAATACAACTTGAGATAAATTATGTCTAAAAAAATATTTTGAGATTAAAATTGTTCATTGATAGGAGAATTATTATGACAAATATATTTTTTCCAAAATCCAATTCGGCTTGAGTAGGTTCTGTAGCTGTCATTTTGTTGATAACTTTTCATTTCAACTTCTTGTATTATTCAAATACACCCTGTCTTAAAGTTGTCTTTACACAAAGTAAAATTCTCCCTTAAGATATTAAGTCTATTGTTCTTAAAATAATTTTACACAAAGCTATTGTGGAAACAGTGGAATACAAAAAACTTGTTCACTACATATGCAAATCATAAACTTATTAGTTATGTACAGTTTTTCATGTTTGAATTATTCATAAAAGAGAAAGTCTAGTTGACGTCAAGGTTACAGAATTATATACTAAAACATCATTTTTTTTTTCAAGCATAAAAATGAAGTAATGTACGATTATCCTGGTACAAGAAAATTTCAATACTATACAGGAATCATAGTATTAATGACATATGCTTTCAATTGCCATTTCCAATTTCGCAGATTTGTTGAACTTTCGGTCAAACAACAGAAATATAGTCGATTACCATGACAAAATGTTTGCTCATTACATAGCCTCAGATGGCTTACCATACCATGAGGGCGTGGTAAAGACAGACTATCATATTATACGGTAGAAACCCAAGGGTATACATATGTACCAGAGACTGGTTTTTATTCTCTTACATTAATCCACATGACAGCCTATCAGCTTTCAATCCCTGTGGATAGAGACCATGTGACATAATACTTGATGTATTAATTCAATCATAAACAATGTCTGAACTGACATTTCAACCACCGAGTTATATTCCAAGAGCTAAAAAAAATATATTTGAGGAAACAGATTGACAAATATTATGGTTTCCTACATAATTAATGCAGCCAATGTCATTGTAATCAAAATAAATATATTCCAATACAAAAACAAATATAATCCCTTGATGATTAAAAAATAACAATTTAAAATCACATATAACTTCAGTCAAGTGGCCCTTAAACAATGCGTGATGCTACCTGTTAAAAACCTAATATTCAAGAAGTATATATAAGATATCAAATTTACAGAATCGATGGCAAATACCCTTCTTAGTAAACTCTTGGTTACATATTTTTTTATTATTCTAAAACAATTTTATCTTTTTTTTTGTTTTTACGTGTTCATATTATAGACTAAATGGTTGTTGTGTGTCTTTTCGGCCTACACATTCTTTTGCAATGGAAATTCAGGACTGAGGAATAGATAGGTAGACATAATATATTGTTCTTTGTTCCTGTTTTAACCATGTCAACATCAATCAATCCACATTCTGAATACTACAATGTAATAGACATTTAGTTTAGTAAATGAGAATAATATTATCGTTTTTCTCTAGGGGAACATCAATTCTAGCTCTATAACATTGAAGGAGCTATATCCCTATTCTTTGACACCTAGAAATGGACACAAATGGGTCGTAATGCATATAATAATGTAATATGAATGTATACAAACTGATTTACATTTAATTGTTTCTGTTTTTACTGTAATTTCTAATCAGTTAAGTTCGGTGAAATACGCGCTGAGTCCAAATTGAATGGCAATCTTTGCTGTCTGGTTATTCCAGTCTACACTGGTAGTATTCGCCTGTGGGGTATGTTTAGCCTCACTTTATTACATATGCCAAGCGAAAGCATTTTGGCACACGATTCATGAGCCAATTTTAAAATTTTCATATTGGATATCAGAAGCCCATCTTTTCACAGTAAAATAATTACATCAATGTTGATTTAAATTGACCAACAAGTCCTGTTTGCAATGTTGAAGACTGTGGATGATATTGAGTTAATGACTTGCCTCCTTTAATACATTTTCTCTTAATCATCTCCTATCAACAATGATTTTGTTTACATGCTTTAAGTAATGAAATTATATTAGGTTATATACAATTGGTAAGTAGATAGTTTATATCCAGTGCTAACATTGGCTAATTTTCAAAGAAAAGCATATGTTAGGCACATGAAATAGAACCAGTTGTATTGGATTCTATCAGTTCATCATTAGAATAACATATGTTTTCTTTGGACAGAAGCAGAAACGAAGGTAATGGTACCTTATAGAAACCTTGTAACATTAGCTTAATGAAATAAATAGAAAGAAGGCAACGCTCTCAAACAATTGCAGCATAAACCATAAGATCTAACAAAAAAGTGAAACTGAATATGTTAGCGGGTAAAGTCTTCACATTGCCGGAAATTCTTCTTCTGATGTCAAGATAAACTTCTACCTGTAAAGTAACACACTAGAATCTTTAACAGGTTTCGACAAATACTGCCTATTATGACTTTACTTCTAATGGTAATTTCTTCTGCTACCCATTTTATTTTTGTGCAACCTAAAGACTGCTGGAGCCAAACTTTTGTTTGAAGTTCCTCAATTCTGCAAATGTCAAATTTTAAGAATTCTAAGAAAATAAGTTGCACCCTGCAATGGAAAAACGATTCAACTGACCCATTTTCTCTTCTTTTGTTTTTGAAAGAAATAAACCAAACATAAAAAGATGGATCTAAAGGTACCACAATAGAAATATGGCCTAAAGCAATCAATAATATACCTTCACCAATCTTATTAAATAAAAACAAAACATAAAAGACTTAATGGAAGTTTGTGATATGCGAGGTCTATCCCGGAGTTGTGCTTATTTTTATACAATATAATTTCAACATAAGAGGATAAAAACTGCTAGTTTATCTGTATTTATCAGTATCGAAACACCCACAAGATAATACAGGAAGGAAATCTACCCTTTCATTCACATTATAGCTCAACATGTAGTTTAATATAAGTTTCAGGGATAGATATCAAACACAGGTGGATTGTATAATATTTTGCATGGAATACAGACACAAACTATCAAAACCATGACCTCATTTTTATATGTACGGTTCTCTACCCATTTACCTCAGCAAGTGAACATAATTTATGACTATCATCTGTAAAGTTCCAAAGATATGTAAAAATATAGAGTTATGAAACAGACTCTTTGCAAAAAATCTATGAAATTGCAGACATCAGATTTCCAACTATTTATGTGGTTTAATGTCTTAATTTTCCAAACTATTTAGACATTTACTGTAACAATAAATAAGTTTGGCAAGTTGCTCTCAACACAACACATCAATCACATTGGATCCATGGACAGTTAGATGCGACAGAAATAGTTTGCATTAGGTTCATGTAAATGATGCAGTGCAATTTCAAATTGGTCTGTTTATACTGCATTATAATCTTACAATGCAGTACCTACATCTGTTTTACCTTAAAAAGATCTCAAAATTAGCCATGGAAACAAAATCTGGATCCATTTATCTTGGGACTAATTTAATTAATTTTCTCTCAAAAAACAATAAAATTCTTCTTCTTCAAAACATTAATTATTTCTTGACACAAAGGGAAAGCTGTAGTCACATTTTGATTGTCACCAAACATTGTTTTCAAATTCACCTACAACAAAAAAACATTTCATTTCCAGGTGAATGGCATTTTCTAGACAGAATCACTTAAGATGAAGTTTTGACATGGATGACATCGGTATGTAAAGGTGACAAAATTAGGGTTGGGTGCCAAGTGAAAAATGCTTTCTTGAGGCTAATGCTCACGAGCTAATGGATATTTTGAAGCAGAGAATAATTGGAGACAGATTTTAAAGAAATTCAAGTTAAAAGTAATTGTTTTAGATTGGAGGTATATGCATGACTGGTATTTTAATAGCCAATAATTATAAACTTGTGTTGTGTTTTAGTTTGCTGTTCAAGCACCAGATAATATCATAACATTGACCAAATGTCTAAAATTCTTTTAATTATATCCATTAACACTGTGTTTTGAAACTAACAAATGGCAGTAATAACATATAGAGATGCAATGAAAAGGCACCACTGATTTGACTGAAAATGTTGGCAAGATATATTGCAGCTGAAATGTGATTTGGAGGACATAACAACTTTACTCTATTGTTAATCTTAGCCACAAGGGGTAAAAATGAAAAGTCAATTATGAAGCAGAGTCAGAATTGGTCCACAGTTTGGCAGAGAATGATCAGTACTCCTGCCCTCTTGAATTAATGCCTCAGTATAGACTAACACTATTTATATATTCATTAGGACAGCTTTATAAATTGTTTTAATGGTATTTATATTTGACATGTATTGAACAAGATCCTTCCTTATAAGATAACATACAATATATACATAGAAATGAAATGAAATTAAATGAAATGGGGTTCAACGTCCTACTTATATACAAAGAGGCAACCATATTAGGTTTAATTTATTTGGTTTGTTCCCCTAAATTTTAAATACCGTACCTTCTTTTTTCTCAAAGAATTATGCTGAGGTGTGTTCAAGTTCTACTACCTATCTGTATCTCATTGTTATTCTCAAGTGCAACTTTTATATTAAGAACAGATCTTAGACAAGTCACATGAAAAACCAGTAATACATCTGCTGTTTTAACTACAAGCAGACTTATCTTCACTTAATAATTTGTCAATGTGAACATGGCACTTTCTGAGATAAAAATTCTAATTTGACAACAAACTGTATTGTTATGCACTCAATGTAGGTAACACAGTTTAAAAGAATGCTGGTGTAAGGTTGCTGGTCAACATGTGCGGGTGTATCTTCCAAGTTTGTTTCCCTTAACTGCAAGGAGATACAGTATGAGACTGCAATAAATTAATAATTCAAGGACAATCTTATATAGGCCTACCTTGTCAATTTATTTGTTCAGATCAAATAACCCCTTAAAATCTTCAAGACACTTAACTTGTTACCACAAGAGGAAAATAAATCAGATGAGCTGGATTTAAATTGTAATCCTACTATAATCTTGATAGACTTGATTTTAATCCAGACAACATATATGATTTTAGTGGGAAGACACACATGAAGATACTAGTGGGGAATTGCCCTGTAACCAAATACTATGCAAATTGTGAAAAAAACATGTTGTTAGGGCCTTTTGGTGTACTTTGATGGTCAAAACTGAAAAGCACAAACAATTTGTGTATCTGGCTTTGCTGAATATCTCTTGCTTTTTGACCATATAAGTATTGGGGTGGGGGGGGGGCATGTGGTACACTGTGGATCTCCAATCTTTCACCAATATGGTTGTCTCTCAATCTACAGGAAATCACAGATTTTACAAGATAAAGTATACATCAAAACATTAAAATATGTGCAAAAAAGTCCAAGTTTCAAATAAATATAGTGTCGTTAGATTTGTTTAACATAATGCATTTAAGAAATTCTATGCACTCATCACCATAACTTCAGAAAGTATACACTATGTTTATTCAGCCACTAGAATTAGGACTTATCATCAATACCAAACAGAAACAAAGTTTGCAAACTTTGAAAAAATTATCATTGAGCTTTAGATAGTTCCATAGGACTAGTAGGACAAAGATTTCACACATAATAAACCATTTTTTCCCCTTAAACTATATCTAAGACATCTCCATTTTTGATTGCTCTGTTCCTGAACTTTTGTGAGTAGTGCATATTAAAACAATTGATCATGGTAGTAAACTACTGTGTTTCTGCAGAAATGACACAAATACACAGACCCAGAGGCGCATAAAAAGATACATCAGCTGCCCATGCATCTGAAGACAATTCTATAAGGGATGCAAATAATGGATGATATTTTACCTTTTGATACAGATAATTTTGCCTCTAAGAAACAAATTGAATTAGATGTTAAGCTCACAGAAAAGGGCAGTACCTTTATGATTTAACACAATTTAAATGTTATCCACCTTATTGAAAAATATTTAACAAATCTTTACTAATGTTTTTTTAATCATAAACATGAGTCAAAGGCAATGAACTGAACAATAACTTCATCATTCATTGTAAAGTCCCTACCATTGTATTAAATTCCTCTAACAGTTATCCTTTTTTTTACACACCCCAAAGAAAATCATTAGGATGAAAATGGTAAAATATAAGTGTGTTTTGACACTAATTTTTCTATGGACACACCCTCTATTTTGTATTCAGTTTCACACTCGTAATATATAATATGGGATGGTTGAATAGTAGTCTGAAGTAGATGTGTTTCACACCTTTTTCATGTTCAACTGTAAGGTATATTGACAGAATGAGGCTATAGTTTTAAAGAGATGTTGCCCTAGTTTTTTAACTTTGATGTAGGTCCAATGCTCTGTTTAGTAAGTCTTTACATTGTTTCTCGTGTACTGTACTTAAGTTGGCCCTCGAAGAATTCTTGTCTTGACAATTAAAGCCATATTTTATAATCATACGAGAGTATATTTTATTATTAAAAATATATTTTATGGTAATTGTACAAGAAATTATTTCATAATACTTATATGAGTATGCATTTTATGGTATATATTATGAGAAAGAATTTTATAATAAATTTCATTACTAAAAACATAATATTTGATAGTGGTATATTTAAGGTTTATAGCTGCAGCTTCTTGACAAAATCAATAAGTTAATAAAAGATGTTGCATGTAAAATTAATGTAATCTTTAAACTGCACTTTTAATCTATTTATGTTACATATCTACTAAATTAGATTACATTTAATTTACATTGAATATAATGTTCAAGAAAGAAGGTGGTAGGTCTATAATTATATTAATCTCAGTCTCAATTCTGTTTTCATTATCATATTATCTGTATCATTCAATTAACTCTTTATGTTTCTATAATGGCTAAAGTGATCTTGTGGATTAAGGAGGATGGAAATTTGTAGTATTCATTAACAAAAATTAGTATCAGTAATGCCAATAATAATACTTGGTTCAGTGCCATTAATGCATGCATATGATAGGATATCTGAAGATTTTCTGAATTATTGTAAACAGTGCCATAAGCTTGATTTAGCTTGTGAAAAAAAAGTTCATTGCATTATAAACCATTCAAGATATACATCTTTCAAATGCCAAGCTTATTGCCAACCACAACCATCTTGATGACATTCCTAGATTTCTCAACAGGTTACTATGGAAGATGTAACAGTACAGATCAGCCTATCAAAGCAAGAATTCCTATCACAACATTTCTAAATGAACTGAAGTTGAAAAGCCTCTCGGGACTTTTAAACAAAGGCGAACCTCTATGTCAACTGCAAGCATTATATTTTAATGATAATTTATGAAGTAAACAGCAGGAATCCCAAATATTTCAGAAACATTCTGCACATGTAAACAAAAACTACGAAGCCTGAATTTCAAAAACATGTAATTAAAAACTAACAAAATACACCTATTAAAAGCATGGAAGCTCCATTAGTTCTGCTTGGGTTGCGTTATTATATTATCATATTCATTAGACATATCAAGATATAACAAAAGTGCTACTTCTAAGTGAACTTCTGAGTCTGGTCCATATTTTCACATACAAAATTTATCCTATGGTTAGGTAGTTAAGCATGAACATGTAACCATTATATCATAATCAGTTATACTGACAATATGTTTAACTCATTTTATACAGTATATAGCCCAGGAATCAAGTTCAAATAGTCATCAGACACTTGTGAAAAGTTCATGAGTTGAAACTATTTACAAGGTGATGTGAAAAACTAGTGCTGTATGTCTATCTGTTGGCTGTACAGACTGCAATTTCACCTCAACAAGATTTCACCTTTTTTCCTGTAAATTATTGGAATTCCTGGAACTGATAAAGACATGTTCCAGAGCTTTGAAGCAAGATGTGGAGAGTAATTAATGCCAGAGTCTAGGTGTAAACTGTTTCTGTTATCTGATGTAGAATAAAAGAGTAGGAAGTGGTAGTATAACACAATGTGATCCCCCACACTGTTAAGGTATCAGATCAGGTGTAAAAAACATCAAGTGGTATTTCTGGAGCTCATTGTTAGTAGTTGAGCGTGTGTATTAGTTACTATCAGACGCAGTAACACCTGTTTCTATACATAGATACTAAACTCTTCTCTCCCACCCTATGGTATTCTACTTAACACAATACAATAGTACAATTTATAAATCACATCAAATACTTTCAGTGGTGGATGGGTTAAGGAGCAGTGAGAGGATCGAGGCTGGGATATAACTGCTACGTTCTTCAATAGTTAATAAGTCTGGAATGGTTCTTCAGTCTTTTAATTACTGGAACTTTATTTTACAAATGACAATAATTCAATACATACAATGTACACTTCCAGCACAGTGGATGACCAACATAGCTGCTACTAAGTCGGGTGACTTGCCTATTGATGTACCTTAGCCTTTTTATATTATAACTATGAATGGCGAAACCCAAGTGTTGACATCAAAACATACTATACAGTATTTCACTAGATACATTAACATAAATAAACAATAATGGATTAAATACTTAATTAATTAGCTTCTACCCTGATTGATATTAACCACGACACATTAAATACTATCTAAAACTGACTGGTCATCATGCCTGGTCATAGGTGAGTGGTCTAATATTTGCAATTAAGGACTGTCACTGCATCAAGTGGTTTCGATCCCTTTCATGCAAATGACAAAAAGTAGGGTCACCTGCCTGAACCGTGTCGGATTTATCAAAGAGTTGTCAAGCATTGCTGTCCAATCTCTAGTGGATCTTATCTGCTGAAAATGATCAGCATGTTTCAGGATGGTGGTGTGCTGGCTCTGGAACTCATGCCTCTTAAATTAACGCTACAGCACTTTCTCATTATTCAGGTGTCAACCTCGGTACATCTTTGCCCCTTCCTTAAAACTGTGGTAGTTGTACTGACCCTAATATTTTTCTAATCATTGCTCCAAGTATTTGTCATCTTTTGTTACAATTAATATACAGATGGACAATCTCCTTCAAAATCGGGTAAACTAATTTTGTTGTAGAAATAAACAACCTATATATCAGCAAATGAAATAATCCTACTTTGATTTCTTTATTTCATTATACAACCAACATCATGTACTAATAACTTGGTAATATGCTTGCAATTATATTGCCCGGATTCAGTAAAATTCAAAATATACCATGAAATTAACTGTAAATAAATGTAAGGTAAAATTATCAAGTAGAAACCAGTATCTAATAAACTAAACAATTTGACAAGCTTTCCAAAAATGTAGCATTCAATAGAAGCAATTCATTTCTTAAACCGTCTTCTGTGACATTGTCGAGCATCACATGATTACGTACAATAACTCATACATGATATTGACAACTGACTTTGTTATTGGGTTTCACAGGGGAATACACGACAAATTAAACTATTTCTGCATTTGACAAGATCTATGGACTGTAACATGATTAATTATGTGGAATTTACTTAGATAACACAGCTTCAATCTCAGGAATAAATTCTCACAAAGACATTGAACATGTGGATGTTGCTGAATTTTGTTGAATCCATCCTTTGTATTTTTTATACTGAAATGGATCAACAACAATTGGCTTTTATTTGTCTGATAAAAATCAACTATTACTGCTTCATGGGTGACATGCACACGGAAAGGTATGCCTACGGTTTTCAACTTTTGTTTATTTCTGTATGCTGACATTTAGTCCCATGACATTAATTCAAATGAGAGGATACACTCCTGTATTTTACTTTTGTTTTAAAAGTCCTTCACATTATGAATGCTGCAAGATGGAATGACATTTAAAGACCTACAATTGTGCACAGACTGGGCTAATGAAGATGGGCATGAGAGAAACTTAGCCCGTACAGTGCCGTTATTGCCTACTCTTATTTCGAATTTCAACTGTCACAGGCTCATGTGTACAGCATTGTGTGCATGGGACCTCAGTTTTCCGTCCCACTTGAATGACTGACAAGAGGAAACTATGCTGGAAAATCCCAAGGGACTTTGTTGGCCAACACTGGGAGTAAACATGGTTAGTGAGTCAGCACCTTACTCACTGAACCAACACAGCTCCCCTACAAGATAGAACTGTGGTGGAACCAAGGCTATACAAATAATAAAAGTATCTATCTGAAGAAGGGATATTATTTTCTATATCAGTAAATAGATACAACTACCATATTGTGTTTATTTTTCATTCCTTACTATAAGATAAACACCGATCTTTGCTGATGCCAAAGAAAATGTTGTGTCAGTCAAAAATCTCACCATCAATCAACAAAACCTAGCGTAAATTTCAAACACCTACTTTTATATTCCTATGATAAGTGCAAAACAGAGGCATTGTTTGTTAAACAGGTAGGACAAGCATGATATTTAAATTCTCCATAATAAGATATTATCAACCGCTTATCACCCATCTTATGTGAACAATCATGTTATTTTTTTGTTGTGGGGAACAAACAAACACAAAGTAGTTACAACTATTTTCTACTATCAGATCTCCCAGGTATTTAGTATTTCAGTCAAGCAGAAACATGAAGATGGTGGGTTCCTACTTTCTAGGCTCACTATAAATTACTGCTTGTTCTCATGCACTGTTTAAGCAGCAGTTAATCACTTAAGACATTAATTTAAAATGACAAGAGAATCATTGTTGAAATGTAGTTCCAATTAAAATTTTAATAACAAGAGAATCATTGTTGAAATGTAGTTCCAATTAAAATTAAAAGACAAGAGAATCATTGTTGAAATGTGGCTTCAATTAAAATTAAATGACAAGAGAATCAAATATGGTTGCTACATAGCTTCGTTTAAAATCATTGTACAAACATAGCTACGATTAAAATTAAATGACAAGAAAATCATTGTAGGAATGTAACTCCAACAAGCCATCAGTGAGGCTGATGTCCCCTGCCGAAATCCCAAAATAAATAGATGACACATTAATTAATCGCAGATTTATTTTTTTTCAAAATTATCAAGCAATCAAACTTATTTTTATCACTCTCTATCAGATAGAATCAAAGTTATCTTGTCCCAAAGCATCGACCAATGAAATTGCTTAGCTCAGCTTAGCTTTAGCTCGAAATGTTAGTCATTGAACTCAGTCAAGTCATTCACCTAATGAACATCTACATCAAGTTTAAACATTCTATCTCAATAAAAAGCAGAGTTGTTACGTTCCAAAGTCTTGACCAATCAAATTGCTTATCGCTCCTTAGCTTAAGCCGAAAATTCTCAACATTGAGCTTAGTCAAGGTAATGATATAATGAATCTATACTTGGTGTTTCATCACTTTCAATTATAACCAAAGATATCCTGCCCCAAAGCATTAACCAATCAGATTGCTTAGCTCTGCTTACAGTATTAAGCAGACAATGTTTATCATCGAACTACACCAAGTTTGAACATTCTACCTCAATTAGAAAGAGAGCTATTGTGTTCCAAAGTCTCGACCAATCAAATTGCTTATCGCTCTGCTTATAAAACTATACACCAAGTGTCCTTACTCTCACTTAATTAGAACTAAAGTTATCGTGTCCCAAAGCATCAACCAATCAAATTTCTTATCTCTTCTTACTCTAAGCAGAAAATGTTCATCTTCGTACTCCATCAAGGCATTCACCTAACAAACACCTACGCCAAGTTTGAACATTCTACCTCAATTAGAAAGAGAGTTACCCTGAACAGAAAATGCTCATTATCGAACTTAGTCAAGGTAATGATATAATGAAACTATACACCAAGTTTCATCACTCTCACTTAATTAGAACTAAAGTTATCATGTCCCAAAGCATCAACCAATCAAGTTGCTTATCTCTGCTTACCCTAAGCAGAAAATGCTCATCTTCGATCTCCATCAAGGCCTTAAACTAATAAATAAACAATTACACCAAGTTTGAGCATTCTAGCTCAATTAGGAGAATTATTGTGTCCCAAAAAGTGGGATCGAAAGACAGACACACACACAAACCCATTTTATTAGTCCCCTGCTTTCTTCGAAAGGCTGGGGATAATTAAAGTTACACGACAAGAGAATCAATGCAGGAATATAGCTTGAACAACAAGAAAATCATTGCAGAAATTGTAGCCCTGATTAAAATTCATTAATTGCCTTCCTTGGAACTTTGTGATTAATTTACTTTTTCTGATCTTCCCCTAAATGGTATAGTGGGATCAGATCATGGTACATAGTCAACTACTTTAACCATGCAACTATAGCTTTAAAAAAAATCTTTTCTTTTCCTTAATTCCAAAAATATACAGCCAAATAATTCAATTCCAATTCTATCCATATTCTTATCTGGATATAGAAACTTCAACACAATATGCCAATTCTCAAACTATTCATGAAATTACATAATTCTAATATTATGTTATCAGGTGAACAGTATGTGCGGAAGTGCCTTGGGGGCCACACTGTTTTGGAACTGCTCAGGTTATGATGCTCTATGAAAGATCCAATTCTCAAACTATTCATGAAATTACATAATTCTAATATTATGTTATCAGGTGAACAGTATGTGCGGAAGTGCCTTGGGGGCCACACTGTTTTGGAACTGCTCAGGTTATGATGCTCTATGAAAGATGAGTTCCCACATGAAAAAACTAACTTCTCATATCTCTATTTACCATCAAGCTATTAAATGCAGCATGTAAGATATCACAGAGTATTTCTGACAACATTTTTTAACAACTGTCAAGATAATTTTAGACTTTAACTTATTTTTTTGGCCCAAAATAATCCAGTTCTACAACAATGAATCACTTTTAGATAAACACAAGCAAGAGGTAAATATGTCAGGTATATCAGGTAGACTAGGATAAAATAGAATTATTGTAACACACAGGTATATCAGTTATATATGTAAATACCTATTCCAAATATTATTTGGTCTACTCACACACAATCTGAAGACAAAAATGTCAGAATTCGATATTTTGTCTTCTCTACATTACTATGTGGTGAAACTAGCCGTCAATAGTGCAAGGACTATACTAAAGACTATATCCAAAACTCCTTCTTGAGCTTAAGTCATAATCTAATCAAGTTCTCAATTTGAAAAGTTTTGTAATTTATTTTCAGTCATTTAAGGGATTGTTCTCAAGAAATTGAGTTCATATGGAACAGACACATGTGGACAACAGCAATGCAAGATTTATAAAAATTAGACAATATTTTGAAATAATATAGACATTTATTTTATGATCAGTAGTGGAATACCACGTTTTATCAGTGAAATAAAAGTGTTATTCCACTGGCTAGCAGTAGTCCATGTTGTTTTTACCTTAAATTGATTGTAAAATCATAAAATAAATAGAACATTTGTCGTTTTGTCGTGAATAACATATTTTATTTCATCTTTAAGCAAGAAAACGTTTATATTTTCACTCATGCTACGCATTCGTGAAAATATAAGTTTTCTTGCTTCTCAATGAAATAAAATATGTTATTCACTCTAAAACGACAAATATCCTCTATATAATTTTGATGTTTGACTCATTAACAGATATAAAAGCAAAACATTTCACAAACAATGGGACATTTATCATTTCTGTAAACTTTCTACATAAAAAGGCATGAATATTCAATGGGGGATTTATAAAAATTAGACAATATTTTGAAATAATATAGACATATAATTTTGATGTTTGACTCATTAACAGATATAAAAGCAAAACATTTCACCAACGATGGGACATTTATCATTTCTGGAAACTTTCTACATAAAAAGGCATGAATATTCAATGGGGGTTAGAGGAAGAGCAGAATAAGGTTATTAGGTTAAGATGTGGGCAGATATCAGACAACATAATGACCACTAGTTGATACTATCAAATAAATTATTTAAAATAACATCCAGTAATATTAGACAAACTGTCATATAACACCATGTTCAACACACAGCATCCACTATAAGTCTTAGAAGTGAAAAAAGTAATAATACAGATGCGACTTCAACCGTTGATGTACCATTATTTTCAACCATTATTTATAAAATGTGATGGAAATATTGGACTCATATGATAATTTCAAAGACATGTGTGTACTGGATATCAGTATATTAAGATGTTAAATGGTCTCGAGAAAGACCTGTGCTGGCAAAATGAGTCGGAATATGCAAAGTCTAAAAATGAGATACAGACAAAACGAGTGTAAATTTTGATCGAAATTTAGATTTTCACAAAAATGAGTCTATAAATATACTATCTATCCACCCAAAAGATCAAAATAGCAATAAATTATTTTAAAACACCTTTATTTAGATGTTTTGTAAGAGAACCGAATTCATGCACCTGTCTTTTTTCTTAAAATCTCAGCGAAATTAGTCATTATTCTATGGTCACTGCAGGACGACCGGTCAATGCTCTCACATAATACTTGGCATCGTTGTATTGCGGATGAACTCATTTTGAACGAATACAAACAAGTTTTAAAAACCCTACAAACATAAACAAAAGCTGCTTGTTGCTATGCAGTCCACACAATTCGTTTGCTGATTGGCCAAGACACCCGGTGCAAAGCATTGAGGTATCATGGCTGTCTTGAGGCTTAAGCTGGCGATAGTAATTTGATTTGGGAGATAATATTTTGGGGGTACTTTCGACTCCCTCTGAGAAATAGCAGAAAAAGAACTTAAAATTCTGATCGTGTCTATATTGCCATTGAGTGTTAACCAAACCCATGTGTCGGAATACTGCCATTGTAAATTAATCATCAAGCGGATCGTGTCATTGAGTAATACTAATCAACTGCCACGGATTAATAAATAGTTGATTGATAATTACCAATGATAAGGCTGTCGACAAATCATTATTCCGAATAATTAATCTAATAATTTTCTCTTCAAAGAGAATTTTACTGATAGCCGAATCACATTTACTGTCGCTTCATATGCCATGCAAAGTATACAAGCATGCATAATTGGATATTTTTGTGTTAAATTCTATTATCACCATGGGTCGGAAAAATGAGAACAATGAGTCTGCTATTATTTGTGTCATTACACCGCCGCCAAAATGCACGAAAGTGAACGTAATCATTTTTTACAAATGAAATTGAAATGTCTATCATTCGATCAGAGATTCTTAATTTGATACTGTTACCATACTTGAAAATAACAATAGACCTATTGTACATGTAAAACCTTATTTTAATTCAGTCATGTGACACTTCTTTAAAACTAAACTTGATTACCCAATCAACAAACTTAATCCCCTGATCACTGGCACTAAGGTGCTAATTAATTGACGAGATTAACTGAAGTTATTTTCACTAAATTTATAATATACAAAACATAGATTACTAATGTATTGACTATTCTCACATGTTCTAAATTATAACACTATCATAGGAAATGTGAATATGCCGCATGATGTTGATGTTTTGTAAGTTGGCGAGAAAAAATATATAAACATTTTTTTTCTATATAACAAATCTAAGATCAAACTTTTACAATGATTTTCGTCTTCATCACCCCTGAAAGACTATACATGTAGAATAAAATATTAAACGACAAAATAGCAAATAAACAGCATGGTTGCTATGTGATTTTGTTTTGGAACATACCAACATCTTTAACTTGCTTTTTCTCAAAACTTACTCCCCTTGCTCGGGCAGCTTCAAACAGACATAGCTCAGTCAATTTTGCCCGATTTAAACCAACCAGACACCATTTTGAAGGCAAGTAGTGAACTGGATGTGGGCGTGGCCTGCCTCTGTTTTTGTATGCCTTACAATCGTCATGATTGTTCTACAACTTGAAAACAAGTATGGCGTATGGCGAATATTATGGGCATTAATTTTTTTCAAATTTAATTATTTCTGTAGTTTTGTAATCGGAGTTCAGCTTTAAAGATACAACTGATAATTTCTAAACAAATTCTCTTAATTCCAATGTGCCATGCATAATAAAAGAACATTTTCCTTCTAAAATCAAGACATACTATTAATTGGATGACTGTTATCATCTAAATTAGAAGCTATATTGGAAAGAAAAATGCACTGATTACCAAAGAATATGTTCATTACTCTTTCAATATTTAGCGACTGATGCATAACACAGGATGAGTGTTTTATTGCGTATATTGAATGTAAGAGGGTTAGTAACTTGTACATCAGTTGACTAATTACTGAAAATCAAGTTTAGTTAATTACCTTGACTAATATTTTGATAATAGCTGATAAACTCTGATCAGTTAGTCTGGGGTTTTCAAGTTCAGTTTGGGTTCAGTTTTATAAAGAATCAATTTGCAAACCAAAATATTTCCAAAAGACTGTGTGACTAATCATACTAATATTTTTTAGTAATATGTATGTTTGACTGTTACCTCCCATAATCAATATGATAATTCAAACTTAGTCTACCATGTACATCAGAAAAATATGGTTTTAATTAAAAATCAAACAATCTATTTACAAACCACTAATTTCCATAAAGGAAGATTTGGAGAATATGTTAAACCATTTACATTGTTTAACACTATAAACTTACATAAGACAATTTAAAAAAATTTTTTATTAATTCAAATTTCTGATACAAAACAAAGCTAGCTTATTTGTAACTTAACTTATTTATGAAATATAGTATGAAAAACATTTATATGCTACAGTACAGACCATTATATTTTCATTGACCTTCTAAATGGTTTCAGGAAGTTCACAAGTTAATAGTCTTTAATATATCATCTTCCCCTCTTGAACTTTTCATTAAAATCTAAAACCCCTATATTATAATGTGTGGAAACTAAATGTCACAAATTAAATTCTCAAAATGTCATCGGACCAGGATATTATCATATTGATAATTGATCTATGGTATTTATGTTATTAAATTTACACTTTTTAATTTTTCAAATGGCATCTACATGTACTTCTAATTGTCTGCTTTGTTTAACCACAAAATAAATTTTACTCTTATCCGTAAACTACCATAACTTTTCAGTTGTCAAAATATTTTCACAGTTGTGAATGTGCGTTTCCCAAATTTATAACAAATAGAGTGTAACCACCGATTAAAAAAGAATTCATAAACCGCAGCTTAATCTCCTAAAAATAAAAAATCAAAGCAACAGCTAAACTCTGACATTTTATAGATTAGGATTTGATTAATTTTAATGACTAAATGTCTAACATTATCTTGTCGGATATCAGAATTAATGTTGTTTTGATTTCCCATTGACATTATTTTGAAATGTTGCCTTCGTTTTTTTTGTGTGATATAGATCTCATCTCTATACTTAAATGAAGATTTAATAGAGAATATGAACTATTAGATAAAAGAAAAGGCCCCAAAATGTAGCTCTTAATTATTATAAATGATCTTATATATTATAAGGTAAAAAAAAAACTTGACAAACTAACACCTCAACTATCAATCCAAATGAATGGATCGTGGGGACTAGGACCAGATATAAATGTCTAAAGCACTGTAGATTGTGTTGGTCTTAAATTTAGCTTAGAGGTCTGTTGTTCAAAATCATGGCAGAATTTTATAGCACAAGAACTGCTGTCCCCCACCCTATTTGTACAGATATCTGTTGATACCTGTTTAGTAGATATAAAATGTGGTATAAATAAAAAAAACAAACAAGTATGAACAATGATATAAATGTATCATTAGCATTTTTAGCATCAACAGAATGCATTTTCACTTTATATTGCCTTTTGCAATGAACAGTCGAACACACATAGTTTGTAAGATGTAGAGCATAAAATACATCCTTTTAATATGCAAAGAAGAATCAAATTGTTAAAAAGAAATTGAAGTTAAAAAGATCAATACTTTTAACATTCTTGATCTTCTCTCTAAAAAATTTCTCAAGGCAAGATTTAAACCAATTTCATACTCGGCTGGTTGTGTCTAAGCCAGGGCTCAGCTGCCTTATTAAAACAAGATTTGTGTCACATTACAAATTACCCCTGATCTACTTATATTTGTACTTTGCATTACTCTAGTTGTGTGAATGTAGCCCATCATCGAATAAAAATACACATTAATGTATTTTAAATGGTTAGAAAAAATGTTAGAATGAAAGGGTACATTGCTGGAGGTATCCACTATCAATGTTCAGACATAAATATTTGTGGTATATATCATACGGACTACAATATATAATATGTAGGCACATATAATATTTGTACTAAGTCTGACAAGCTTTTATTATATTTTTTAGGCTACTCACCAGATACCACATGATAGGCCACTTGGGATCATTAAAATGTAAATCTCTTTTTACTCTTCTCTTGGCTATTTGTTGTTCTAACCATTTTATCTGAAAAAAAATAATAATTCAAACTAGACATTCATATTGTTATATTGTGTTTATCTAATATGGAATTTTGAGTAATTTTTATTAGATCTGGACTCTCAAGCATTTAAAGGGTATAAATGGTATATTGCAGTCATTTTGCGACTGAAATACTAAAGCCCCCGTCAGAACGGAGTGGCATCCTAATTGTGCTGCTGCGACCGTACGGCGACCAGAAAATACACATGTTCACAAGCAAACGTGAACACAACGCAAGGAAATGTCGCCAAAATTTACAAACTTGAAAAAAATCACCTTCTCATAGCTTTTCAGGTCAGATCGCAAAACCTTGGCGTTCGTTTTGAACATGCTCAAACAAACGCTGTGAATCAGGGATTGTTGGCAACCACGGAGACCACAGCACAATATCTGGTGTTTCCATCACGCTTATGACGATCTTGACGCACTCTGAGACCAATTTCCGTTGCCGTAGCAGCGCAATAAGGACGCCACTCCGGTCTGACGAGGGTATAATATACAATGCTAGGGAGGTGAATATTATCCAGACAGCTACATCTCTAGCTAATATTCATTGAATTCCAAGTGGGAACCTGGCTGAAAAATTCCTGATTGCTGTCTTGGCCCACCCAGGACATGCTAGTCAACTCCTAATGCGGACCCCTGTAGTGGAAGTATTTTAGACTTCTTGTCCATTCACTACATATGAAACTATATTTGGTAGATTGAGGTTCAACTTTATAGAGGAGAAAGAGAAATTATAGGACTAACATAAATCATTGTGAGCATGAGTCTTTAGCATTTACAAGAAAGGTTGGGCATTTAACCCATTTCTTGTCAAGTATAATCATGGAACCAAGACTGGCATACCATATGATTTTAATGCAACCTAACTCTCCAATAGTTATCAAACTATGTGGTATCTTGTTATGTACTAGTGCAAACCTAAAGCAATATTTTAACTATCATCTTCTTTCCTATATCATATAAAATGTAATTTCAAAGTTAACTGTTTTTGTGCCTGTCAAAAAAAGGTATTGATTTTGGACATAGGTATGTTTAATCTTGGTTTGTGGAAATAATCTTATCTGAAAACCGCTCATTAATCCTTACTGTGGTCATCAATGTAATTTGATTTTGAGACTTCTTCTCATTTGTCATAGAGCAATGTCCAACATGATCTTAAATAATTTTAAAAAGTCAACTTGTTATTGGCTGCTATTATCACCATATAGATCCGAGCAAGAAGCTTTCATCACAAGTCAATACACAAATGGTTTATGTGTTAAAAGGCTTTAACACTAAATAATATCAACTTTATTGCCATGTTAATAACATAAAGAAAGACACATCCACTAAAAAGTGTTTCGGTGTATTAAGTATTATGAAAGACAAGAGGCTATAAGGGAATCAAGATTAAAAACAAAACTACATGTTCTGTTTCACAACATCTATAAAGTTGCTTCAGTATAGACTCCCAAATGATACTTAGATAATTTGCTGTAAAAAAAAGAAGAAATATGACTGACAAATCAATATATACAGGCAATAATTTGCTTTTCTCTCTTCTGATCAATTCTAGTTAATTACGTTACAAGTTAGGCACTGGTCTATTGGCCCAAATCCACATCTTGGGATCATTATGTGTGTGCCAACCTCAAACGACAGGAAAGAATTATGACTCCAATATAGATCGAAGAACCAGTTGGCTAACCACATTCAAAGATACAGTAGCATTGATCGGGTCATGTGCCGTGCTCATACAAACTTATAACAGACTTTGGCTTCGGCAGCCATTTATCTCGAGATCTATAGTATTAGTAATGGTGTGAGGGTACCAGACGTGTATTCGAACACAAAGCACCATAACCTCTTTATTCACATCGCAGCATCATGTTCTGCCCAGACACAGAAATAAAGTACTAAACCGGTTGTTATAGCTTAATTAGATTCATTAGAAGACATGGTGTCTGGAATACTGTCTTCATTTAATATAAAATAATAATTCTCTGGATAAAACGCCCCTATCAATTAGTAGAAAATTAGCCTGGACAGCAAATGATTATCATGCTTGTTAAGTACTGATGCCAACAGTTTTAGAGTATACAGACTGCTCTTGGCAAAATATTGAAAGGTCAAGAGGAGTTTCCCAGATTGAACAATTAATACACTTAATAAGACTAGCGACTATCTACTCTTGCCTCTGGTCAATTTAGTCTCAACTCATAAAACAAGGATATCATTACTTTCTTAAGACCCACAATCATGGCCACACAACAATAACACTCTTTCTGACAACATGATCAGCAAACAAATTTGAAAGGGCATAATCATTGTTGTAGCTTCTGAATTTATTACCTAGAGAGAGTAAAAGTTTGGACTTTATAAAACTTCAAGAGTAATGTTATTGCGTTAGCCGATCCTATCACTGGCTATAACATCAACAATTCATAAAAGTCGTGGTCATAAGTCAATTTATGCTGTTTAAGCAAAAAACAGGAAAGCTGCATTTATGATAAACAAATAAGGTTATCCTGAACTGGCAAACAGTCAAATTATAGTTGTGCTAGAATATTATTGATCGTGATTTCATTTTATCAGTCAGAATTATCATGCACAAATACCTTTAATGCACATGTAGATTATATGTTCATTGCATCATTCTGCAAGACATTGCATGGGCTTCTTTTCCATGCCATTAACTTTCTCTACCATTCTGACAATCAATCAATAATAATGTTGGTTGTATAAGAGAGAGCTAGATTTAACCTAACACAGAACGGCCCCAAGAGTCTACTGCCTCAAACTGGAAAGTTGCAATGTTGCCGGCCGGCCAGCTTTCAATGCTTATAGATTGGCCATTTTTTTTATTGTCAGTTTTATCTGATCTTTCCTTTGGTAATTTAGAAAACTAGGGGCATAAAGGAGCTCTAACAGTATCTTTTACATCTTTAATGATCTGTCTGATCTGTAGAAAAAAAATCCAGAAAAAATGAATTTATTTGACGCAAATTTTGATTTTTAAAATATTGACAATATATTTCCACATAGTAAACATTAAATCTGTTGAGTCAATTTCTCATGAGATAATCATTTAAATCAGTATGTCTACACCATTAACTAAATTATTCCAAGATGGTAGACTGTATTTACATGTGTAATACGGAAAATCATTTTACACGCGAAATTTAAGTCTGCTTCATAAAAATTCATTTCCATTTGAAGTCTGATCATCCAGACAAAGAATTTACATTTATTCATTGTATATCACTCGTATAATTTGAGTAAGTTGAGTGAATATTAACCTCTTCATGTTTCCAGTATATTAACACAATAGATATGTCAGACTGTTGTTACAGTTGCTAATTATTCTCCTTACAAATCTTATAATAAAGCTTGTCTTTCAAACAAGAGAAAAACAAGGACATGTAATATTTTCTAGTGCTACCCACCCCTTGGCAGTCCACTTTCAAAAATACAGAAGCTTCTAGAACAACAAGCTGGCAACATATTTTATGAAGATAATAAAATTGCCTTTTAGATGATAAATCATTATATTTTCTACATTTATCTAAACTTAGTGGAATAAAAATAAGATTACTATGAAAGGTTGTATTGGCATTCTACCAGCTAACAAGTTGAACCATTCATAGTTCTGGAAATATTACTGACAAGTTGTAAATTATTGAAGGTGCAATTCAATCTGATTGACAGAAGCATATGTTCTGGTTGTGTTAGTATAATAAGGTCTTGGTTGGTTGTATAATCATACTGCCTATTAAACTATACAAACAAATGTGTAACCCATCAATATTAAAGGTAAATATTCCCTGCCAATAAAGTGACTAACTCTACTTTCTTCTGTTTTCTTCATTTATTTCCATCCCATTGTTTTGGTTAAGGTCTGGAATTTCTAAGTTTTATTTTATTGAAGTAGATACAATAAGTTTTATTAGATGTTTAAAAACCCTTAGAATCTTCTTCAAAGTTCAAACAAATAGGATAATCTATCATGGCTTTCATTTATATATTCTAAAGGCAATCAGTACATCTAACCATGTGTTTCTGAGGTCAGCCCATCAAATAATTTAATCCTCAAGAGGTTAAATCTTTTGAAGTTAAATGTACCATCAAAGATATTGTCATTCTATATATTTCAGATTTACTGGTAATTATTGGAAATAGGAATTTAAGACCTATAATGTTATGTTATTATCACAGACACCTACCAATTACTCAAGATGGGTGACCATCCCTGTGTTCTGAACCATTATAAAAAGGTGTAAGGGATGGTTGTAAAATTATAACTATGAGAAAATCAGACACTGGTGCCTCATTAAAACTGATTTTCCTTATATATTGGGGATTAATTACAAAACAGAACATTCACTTTGGTTTCTTTTCATTGTAAAACAAACCTCCATTTTTCATCATACAAAATAATGGTCTTCACATGTCATCAATGATCTTAGTTTTATCTTCATGAACTTTCTACAGAACTATCTATCTTGTTTACATAATGACAATCCTCAATCTTCTATTAGAAATGATTTACAGTGTATACTTCATCCAGTTAGATAGGTCTATATTGTAAAAGACATGACGAAAAAAGAAAAGAACTGTTCAGATTAATTCTAGCTCATGAACCAAATTTTTATAAACTGAATGATTTACAACAATTTAAAATACTGTTGATGAATAAAAATACAGAAATTTTAAAATGTTTAGGAGCTTTTATATACAATTCGTTTATGTCTTTGTAAAGCTGTGTATCTTGGTATAACTATGTCAATGTATGTATCCTTTGTTTGTTTCATGTATCTTTCTATTATGTTTATTTGTATATGCACATAACCTTGTAAGGTTGTTTTATGCAATAAAGTTTCTTCTTCTATAATGGAAAGTTGATTTAATCTAATTATATTAAACTATAATTTCCTTTCTTCTATTTATATTAACGGCAGCACCTAATGATGTATGGTTAGTATAGTCTTTCAGACACTTATTTCGATAGCAAACCCTTACTACATAGATTAGCTTATATTACTAAGGATACCTTGCGATTAGCTAAAAAAGATAACAGTTTCTATGTACAATTATCTATTACTGGTAATGATTGCTCAAATTGGCATTTAACCTTAGCAAATGTTAAGAATTTGGAATTTTACCATAACCCGGCCTACATCTGATGAAAGATTGGTGTAAATGTGTCCATGTCTGCCCAATTGTTTCAGAAGCTTGAAAACCCACAAATGGTATCAATTACCAAGGGGTTAACAGCTTTAGTTGTTTTAGAGGTTAAAGGTTATCACTACCTATCCAATATCCACAAGTTTATGGAATTAGTTACCTGTATTTGTTGTATTCTTTCATTTCGAAATTTACTTTATTGGGGTTTAACATTCACATAGCACTAACCAGGTCTATCGACACAACTTTACATATGACATATTAAATTTTCAGACCAGCTATTGTCTTATATTAATAGTGTTTTATTTAGGAATAAGACCATTGGTATATCCTTTAATAACTTAGTGAAAGTGATCATTCAAGAAGGGCATCATGCCCCACTCCCCACCAAATTAAAATATTCTCAATAACATGTTTGTTTTTATCTTGGAAAAAAACATCATGGACTAAAATGAACTTTTCTTCAAAGATTTCCACATTTAGTGTACCTGGATCAGTTCTGAAAATGGTTATTATCTAGCAATGTAAACAGTGTTGGATAAAGGCAATTCATTCAAAGCATATTATGAAATATCTAACATTATCTTTCATATTACATAAGATTGTAATCTCTGACTGTGGGCCCTGAGTTTCATTTTAATGTTCAACATCATTATCAGTTGTTATAAACCAGTAGATTCCAGTACATATATTTTCCATTTGATTAAAATACTAGCCTGCTTGCTAAATGTGGATCTGTTTGTAAGATAAATTTGATGTTGAGCCAGGGGCTAGGATAACTTTCCAATTCAGTTCCTGGAATTAAATCAATCAAAAGCTGGAGAAGAAATTAGTGTAATCCATGATCTAGTCCTAGCTGTGTAGTCATTTATCACCTCTTGTCAGGATATAGCTATAGCTATTCTCATCTACACATTGAAGTGGCCATATTTATTCATATCAGCCAACAAGAGCATCATTAGATAATCATCGTGAATTACAATGATCTCTTGTTTTGTATGTCATCATCATATTGAACAGTGTAGCGTACTTGTACAGAATATCACTGATTCATAATTTAACTTCATTACATCAAGAAAGTTTCACAATAAAACCATTTATCCAGGAGGTTTTTTTTTTTGAAGTCTACATAAAGCAAAAAGATTTACTCCTGTTCTGTTAATAATAAATGTTATTAAAGTTTATTTCCTCCACATAAAAAACTGTATGCATTTAAATTTAATTCTTACAATATGGCATTGTACTAGATCAACTTTGAGATACTGAATCAAAACAATCTTTCATGGAACCCAATGTCAAAATATCTGCAATTTATGAAACTTTCAAACCTTTCTCCACTCAAATTAAACATTGCCAGTTAATAAATTCACAGAACATGTAATCATAAATATAGAAAAGAAAGAAGGTATATTTACATATCTCAATAGATTTTCTTGTTGATGAGAATATGATAGTAGCAGAAACAGGATGTTTACCGAAGTAAACAGAATATAATTGAGATATTTAGGAAACTGGGGAGTATAAGAAGATAATACAAGTTAGCTTGAACAACCTCTTGGGATTCAAGATGATGATTATCTCCAGCTACTAAATCTGTGAAGTGAATACCAAATACTGTACCAGTCATTATTACTTCTTTGGTTCATGGTGGTTTATAGTTACTGTATGTTGTTCTTGTGTATTACTATTAATTACCTACCACATCTACCAACTCCTGGGATTCACACTTCAATCATGTCAAACTTTCAGTTATTAGTGCTACTGCATCAAAAGCAATACACTTGTTATGACATTCATGAAAGTTGGGAAGGTGACCCTCTGATATACACCAACTGCACCAAAAACTTAAATGTATAACATATGATTCCACTCCAGATTTTTTGTAGCGTTGCATTACAACCTTAATGAGTGCCCTCTAAATGTCATATCAATTATATGCATTTCATCCATGGAATTAAATGACAAGTTAAGGTCCCAAGAAAGCAGAACAAAGAAACTGAATTATGTTGAAAATAAGGTACATGCATGTGGCGTCCGATTCGGCCACTCTACCGCCAAATCCTTAATACAATGGAAAGGGCTGGTGTGCTCAGCGCTAAACGGGAATCCAAGGGATGAGGTTTTTCGGTCCACCCTCGGACCACAGCTACTCTTCTGAGAAAACGGGGGCAAGTGTCAGCTCAAAAGTGACTATACACATATACTGCCAGACCCGAGACCCTGAATTTATGTCAATGTCTTGACGTTTAAAGATCCCCAAATTCTCTCGTTCTAGTTCCAATAACACAACAACACAAGTTTATCTCAGGTGACACTTTATATATTAAAATATAAAGGCATGAAGTAATAACAAAACAAATAATATAAATGATGAATCAATCGGTATCCCGGTAATCCTTAAGCATAGAAACATATACAAATAATCCACTGGTAAAACACTGGGACGGAAAATAAGATGAGTAAGACACTTCACCAATAGAGGCCTAAAGTTGACACAAGTCTAAACCTATAAAAGGTTTGCTCAGAGTTAACACACGAGCGGAAATCAGTTATGCAAAAACGGGAAGGGACAGTCCCCAATCCACAAATGCGACCAATCCACAGCCGACGTCAAGCGCGTTGCACGAGAGGCCAAGAAAATGTCTTGACCCACGAGACACGTTCGCGGCCACTAGGGCGTACAAGTATCGACCAACGTATGAGCAGAAGCCCAGGTTATGGTCAAGGTAACTTGAAGCACACGGCCCAAGAAATGGTCCCGAATCCAGACACAAGAAGTAACACGCAACCTCTCACCGTGAAATCCTACATCTGAATCCCTGACAGACTAGTTGTCCGTTCTTAAATAATGCGCGCCACGCAAGCGCAGTGAGACAAAAGAGACATAAGTAGGTTAGATTAACTATAAACAATACAGGACACTACAGCGAACGATAAGAAAAATACAAGGATTACTGATAAAACAAATATAATGGACAATGATAACATTAAAATTAGATATAATAATAAATAACTGACGAAGCCGTAGGCAAGGTGAGACACAATAAGCCAAAGAGATAATTTTAGAAACCAAAAGAAAACCCGTAATTAAATTTAAAGCCAAATATACATGAACACCGTAGTACTATTACTAGTTACAGAAATTTCGGATCATCACATGCATATACAGACCACAACTTTTCTGAAAAGTTGTTTCATTTATGTAGAATAAGCAATAATTTACAATATTATACCAAAGTACTATGCTTATTCTAAACAGTTAATATGGTACTATGTCAGAAACTAGAACCTGTCTTTTTAAATAGGGCCAGATATTGATCAGAACTATTTTAATATGTAGAAAACTAGTACCGGGGTAATATGATTATTACTGATAGATTCAAATTCCGCTGAAGTGATAACCATATGCTCCATAAATAATATGGCCCACTATGGTGTCCTGGTACAGGGGTTCATTCCCCAGACAAATAAATCAGTGGAGGTCAAATGAAGATTATTTGTAAATGACAGAAGAGTTCATAAATCAAAATATATCTCTGCTTACAAGTGGTATTCGTACTAGACTCATCATTGCTTACAGATCAAACTCAATTTAAAAACATGTCTCTGCTTGTAATCAGACTGCAATGACATTCTTCATTTCCCTTTCTGGAAAGAGCCCAAGACGCCAGCTTACCATCATACATATTGGAATCATTTCAAGGAAATGGATCCTTCAACTGTATATTTTAAGCACTTTGATTTATCAATTTAAATAAATCCTGCTTTGGTAAAAGTCTGCTGGTATTTGTATAGACAAACAACTCCCTGGTCTCTTGAGGGATAATCGAACAAGAAATTTGATCGCTTCATTATTCTTTGCAATAACAAATGTATCGTTTAAACACTTCAACATATGTTTTCTATGATTGGTTCGAGATTAATAAAGTAAATTTCTTTTTCCCATCAAATTCTATTGACAAGTTCTTTCTGGTTTCTATCTTTTCTTTTAAACTCACAAAAACTATTCAACTTTTGGATAGATGTTAGCTCTGTGGACTGAGCATCTACAGACCAAATTTTTCCTGGTAACATCTTTATTAGCCATTATTGTATAAACACATCGGAAGGAGGCCAGCACCTGTTCTCTCTATGTATTCTAAAGAAGAGAAAACAAGGAATCTCTAGATGACTTTTTGTTGAAACATGTGAACGAAATTACAGAACAGGCAGCCATTACCTACAAGATAATGTTTATGTTTAACATTGCGTTATACTTTTTACATTCTTGTATTGCCAAACTTTCTTCAATTATATTTGAAAATAGTATCTGAGACATTCTTTGTAAAGCTATACAGGTGCATGTTCTATCTTCTTATTTACCTTTTTGTTTCAAGTATATCATTGTGCGGTATTTCAATGTAATTAACAGAACAAACTGCTCAGGTAGAAAGTTATGTAATATTTACATATCAGTTTAACGTGTGTCATGTCATAGTTTTCGATTCTGTGCTAGTAGAAGGAGTAGGGTTGCCTGTCCAACCTGGTGGGTTTTCCCCTGCTTCCTCCCACTGCAAAAGACCCCTCTGTGCACGCGACTTATTGAAATTAAATAGAATCATACGTTAGTCAAGAAATGACCTGGCTTGTATTGTATTGAGTAGTTATTACATCATTCATTGTTAGGGTCGGATCCAGTCTGTTCAGAAAGAGAGTTGGGGAAGTATGGAAATAAGTGGACATGTAAAAAGAAATGATTCTTGTAAAGATATATAATTAATACTTACATTGGGGTCTGTAGCTAAGTTACGATGGTGATAATTACTTGGTCGTATCGACCTCTTTGCAACTTTTCTATGTTGAAAATGATAATAATCTGGCATAATCTGAAATTTAAAAAAAAAAGAAATTGAATTCACATAGATACATGTAGAATGCATTCTATGATAGTACCGGGTACTTGTACATGGGACAAGTCTTATTAATTTCCCTTAGTTCCTTATTAAGCTGCATTTAATGAAAAATATCTCTCTACCCCCAACCTGTGTTTTAAGCTTGTGCAGCTTGTGGTTGTCAGGTAATATTTTTGATTTGAGTCGCAAAATTTTAATTGAAAATAGTGTTGGATTATTATATACATGTATTTGTGTCATATGTTGCAAGAAATGATTCCTCTTGGCAAACGAAGAAGAATTACTGTAAAAATTAGAAAGTAAGAACTCTAAAATGGCCTTAGAATAGAGGTAGGGGTAGAAAGGTATTTTCATATTGCAGCTTATATTTAACTTTTATTCTGGCATTTTGCGGCTGTAACCTATAATATGCATTTTAGAATATTGATACATTTTCCCAGTGTCTCTAATCATTCAACTTGGTGATATGACAAATGTCAGAATTATATGCAATTTACACAAATTAATCACATCTCTCAATAGTGGGTGAAATTTAAACATAGACTGAGATGTGCATATGGTGTCCTGGGCTGTTGTTTAACTTCAAATTCAGTAATAATTGGCTACCATGAATTTTTAATCTGTGGAGAGTCTGTCAAAATAGCAGTATCTCCTCTAAATAATATAATATGCAAGTTTAATGCATGTAAAATATATTCACCACATTAGCTTATCTCATACAAGCAACAGTTTTCTCTTATCCAACTTAATTATGATAGCAACATAGGTCTATATACATCTGATGGTCCATCATAGATAACTTTATTTCCAGAAATAACTTTATTATCATTAAATCCCCACACATCCTCCATTTAAAGATTCCCATTAATAGTAAGGTTTTCCATGATCTTTTTGCTCAAATTTACAGAATAAACACAAATTAGACAAAATCTTTCCAGTATAAACCATTTTATTACAAAGCATTGATTCCATAGAATATGTTGGGTCATGTAAATATTGAAGGAACAATCTATAACCACAAGTATTTTGAAAGAAAACAATATACCATTACTTCAATATACTACTATCCTACTCACTAACATATCAAAGCATGAAAATAAAGCCTTGTCTAAATGTGGGACAATAGTGGAAGAAATCACAATATTGATGGAGTGGAAGATGACAGAACAAAATATGGGATGCTGTTTATTGACCAATACAGTTTATTATGTATCTTTTACATAGAGATACATAACTACCATCATAGATGAGGAAAAAACTCATCAAGTAAAATCAACACACGAAGGTCTTTGATAACGGTGAGCTTTATATTCCTCAACTTATAGGATGACACATTAAACAAGATTCTCAATAGGTTCGGTGTCCTCTTTCAAACCAAATCTGCATGAAGCATGACGATTACAATAGAGTACAGATTAATACACCCATTTCTCTCCCTTAGTAGCAGGCAGATAGAATACGAGGACCATGTTTAATTCTAGAAATAAATTTGTGACATAAAAAGTATTGTCAACAGAAGCACATTAACATTGTTGTAGGATATGGCTGTACATGCATTAGAGAAGCCAAGGTTGTTTCATCTCCACCTAGAAGCAATAAAAATATCTTCAGCCTCACTGAAGCTAAAATCATTTGAAATTGGTTAGGTCACGTAATAACGAATATTAATTCTCCAGTCCAATGTTTTCTACTTTCCAGACAGAGAATAAAACGTGAAGAGATTATAATTCACGCAAGTCATGTAAGTGGAAGACATTATTTGATAGCATCAGTGACAAATAGGCTTTTTCTACTAACCTTCTGTAATTTCTATCATTATGTGTTCGAGGCTGAAGTAGGAGTGCCAAATGACATGTTGATTTACACGGTGGAAAGTGAAGTAGTGTGTGACAACAGTTCAATTGCCTTCAAACTATTGGTTAATATGATACAGTCTAATATGCAATTTATTTCACCTAACTCAAATTAAAGTACAAATCATGATAACAATTCTAATGAAAGGAAATCTACAGGGTACAGACAACCAGAACTAGAAGGTGGTTGTACCGACTGCTATCATAGAAACCTATCTATCTCAATTTTACAAAGATGTTTCTTTTAACTGGTTCAACTTTAATGTCACTTTCCTAGTTTAGTGTTTGATATATTATTTTCTGGATGTACAAGACTTTCAGACAGATTTCAAATCTGTTGATCTGTCCAATAACAGGCAGTGTTCACAGAATATATCCACTTTACGAATAAAAGCAGGGAGGTATGGATTAAAATATATACAGTTTATGTATTGTAGAATTATTTCTGGATCTACCAGAGAGAATGATTTGAAATATTTAAGAAGAATGACAGAATCATTATTTCTTAATTATTATCCACACATACAATGTGCAGAGGCTTTTGAACACAACATTAACCCATCATAACTGCACTATGTAAATGTAAAGGTACAATTTGCCCAGTATAAAACATATCCTACTGGTCCATGCTTCTAAGAATTCACAAAACCTTATTCTAGTGTATGCAGATAAATAAACACTGAAACCTTTGGTCCCAATTTTTAGAATTCATCTTCATTTTGTTTATTTTATCAACTTTATGTGCAAGCAAATGTTATCTTTAATTTTCCAGCCATCAATCTAGATAAGATATGGCTTGTAATCGCTACATGTGCAGATGTTTGACTCCGCAGTTTTTACAAATTTGTCATATATCAAGTTTTACAACTTCATTATATATTTTCAATATTTCGACTTCACTTTGAGAACAGATAGATGTCTGCATACAATAAATTCAATTATTAAAAAACAAAAGAGTCATGCAAGATTAAAGATAGCATAAATGTTGAATGAAAACAAGTACAATTTCGTAACAGCAAAATGAACTGCTTCAAAACATCATCTGTGCTTAGATGAATTGATTAAAATCACATCATCTGTCTTTGAATTTTAGATGTACATGTGGATCTTAAATTGACATTGTACACCTGTCAAAATTATTGGGACTATCTACCGGTACATGTGTCTCCAAAATCAATCATGAATGTATTTTTTGTAACAATTTATCTATTTAATAAATATGAAAATGCTTAGTAGCAGTATATATATATATCAAGTGAGTTGTCAGATTAATGTCTAGTTATCTCTTTATAACATGTAGAACATGACATTTACACAACTTCTTACTACATTAACATAATATTAATAACTTTATCATATGCAACAACATGGATGGTTGGGGGGTGTTTTTTTATTTAACTACTATTACAATGAACAGGATTGTTGTCGTGTCAGGCAGAAGTTAATCAACCTAAAATACCTTCCATTATATTACATATAAGAATCATAAAAACACACCAAAACTGTCAACATATACATGTAGTTTCCATTATACATGTACATGTTTAGTATAACATCTGACAATGTGTACAGTAGGCTATGATTATATGATGAGCTTAATATAAATTCAATTATTAGGAACATCATGTATCTTGAGAGCCAAGTATAACATGATAGACTAAGGAAGGTATATGTCCTTGACTCTTGAACAGTAAGGTCTGGTAAGGTCAAATATCCCAGCAACTCGGGGCCTTTTAAAAAAAACAGCCAAGCCTCAAAATGAGCAATCTCTGCTTTGAAAATCTGAAATCCATGCTTTAAAAGAAGACCAACAAATGAATATGCAACGATCAGGGAAATTTGATGATTAGTCAACACCATTCTTGCAGTTAATTACACTCATCCATCAAACCTATTAAATTAATTGGTTAATCTCCTAACACACTTGAAATCCTGATCTATATTCTTTAATGTCAGAGAATGAGGTCTGGTATCATTTTCATCACATTGACACCTACGTCTTAAAATTAAATAATATACCTGTTCACATGTGTAACAGAACAGTCTTTACAACATTGCCTGTATAAATAGGTTGAACATATATAACTACCACATACATTAGCATGTGAACCTACCTACTTCAAATTTGTGTCCCACACTTGTTTGATATTAAATTAAATTACAAATAGAACTAGGTTTAATGTCTCTGTATTTTCATTATTTTGAGGCTAACAGAAGTTTAAAATGCCTCCAAACTTCAATATACAGGATGTTTAAATATTATTAAAATGTCATAAGATTACTTTCCAGTCACATACATTTTTGACTGGTTCATACACCTGCTTGCTTACCATGTGATATTAGGTTATTTCTAGTTTTTGAGTGGATTGTGAGAATACTGCCAATATTGTATAGGAATAGACAAATTCTGTAATATTGCCATCTGGTAGGCAAGTTTAATGAATGAAAACACAATTGAAAAGTTGTAATATTTTCCAGATATTGAAGTTCATTTTAAAATACAGAGTGTTTTATGTTCTTTTCATGACTACCACTTGTAATACCAATCTTTAGGCACTTTAATAAGCTATGTGTCAAAAAAGTTTGAACATATTTATTGTGGGTTCATTCAAGTTTACGAAATAATTCTTGGGTGTCATTTCAAGATGAATAAAGCTGAATAGAGTTAAGTAAATGAGCCGGTAATAAACTATTTATCAAAAAGCAAAAAATTCTCATGCTACTTGAAACTGCATAGATTTAAGTTGAAAAAAATCTTCAATTAATGTTTGCACAAGTTAAAGAACATACACTCCCATATTAAAGATACTAAAAGATCATATCTTAACAAACAGTTGATTTTTAACACTAAATTGAGCATAGAAATTTTATTTTCAAAAAAGTAGTTTACGATAAATGTAACCAGTAACAAAACATAAATCAATGCATGTATATACCTAATAACGCACTTTTAATTAAACTAATTGAAATCCACATAATATTATCATGATATGTTTCCACACTTGTAACCATTCTGTGATTAAAACAATCAGGATTTTTTCAAGAGGGAAAAATTTCATCCTGTTTCTCCAGAGACCTAAAATTTTTGTTTCATTAATCTTGAGTGACCAAATCATTTCTTGGAAAGATAAAAGCTCATATTTAGCACTACAAACCATACCATAAAATCAATGTCAGTGAAGCAATAATAAGCCTGGAGCAGGCCAATTATTTCTCTCTGAGACAAACTTTATTACTTCAATGAGATCCCATTTCTAGTTTCCAGACATACAAAACAATGTGATCTGTCCAAGACCAAGAATAAGACTACCAGAACAAAATTCACATGGTGCTTCTTTCTTCCAATTTCTTCTGACCAGACAATATGGTTTCCTAATAAATCTGTTCATAAATTCCCTCGATAAAATACTCTTAATTTATATGTTTTGTAAACATACTAGCACCAGACATTAGATAATTAAGTCAACTCATTTACTGCCAACTCTTTTAATTTGGAAAGAAAATAAAGTATGTAATGGTTCAAGACAACATCATTAACTTCTACATGAGTAACTTACAACAAATAATTCTTAAGTTTACATCATTTAAGTTAGATCTGCAAATACTCAAACCAGTAAATGAAGTTTTATTATCATTTTAACACTGTAAAACAAAATGTTTTAGAAAACACTGGACTCCAAAACAAAGACAAATAATTCTTGAGTTCATTTCAGTTAGATCTGCAGATACTCAAGACAAAAGATTACAGAAAGAAACAGGATTCAACTCTGCTTAACACAAACTTGGTCAACTTGGGACTGACATATAATTTATCTTTATTTCAGTGGGCACAACACTTAACTTCATGACAACCACCTAACCTTCTAGATTAAAGGGGGAAATCTTGATAACGAATTTGCACAATTCTGTATCTATGACACATTTTCAAATTGGATGAAAAGTACATAAAAAACATGTATACTTATAATATATCCAAATAGTGAAATATTGGTATGAATTTGAAAAGAGTTTGATTATGTTAATAGAAATTCCAAACATATGGAGCTCATTTTCAGAATATTGTGGATGTTACTATCTTTTCCAGAGATCTGAGATTCCCAAAACAGACAGGCACAACTGGATTCCATTTTAGTACCCAATGCCACACCTCCAGCTTGTTCCAAGTAGTCACTGTAACAGAGCCTGTCGAATATGGAAGCATATATCCTGATCTTTAGCTTACCAAATCCGACTTGCATCACTATCACTCCCAAACATTCTTTGTGTGGCTCTAGCTACAGGTTCAAAAATTGAACTTTTGATTCTTTCTACCAAGACAAACAAATCTTCCTGCGCTCAAGAATAGTGGCTGGCTCTCTGGCTTTAATCTGGTTGATATGACAGTGTTGGCCCTGCTTGCTCTTTTAAAGATGCAAAAGCCCCCTATTCCTTACTGACAAAGGTACAGATTTTCTAATACTGGTATGTAGATGGACATGCACATTTCCCTGCTGAGATTATTTCCGAATTTAGACAGCTAGATACATTCCATCACTGTCGGTACATTCAACCATTTAGTTTCATAAACGAGAGACAATAAACAAAAACAAATGGCGGTACTTGCCAATCTCTATTTTATTCAATTTAATTAATGAATGTATTATCTACATGTATTTCCGTAACATTTCATGTAATGTACTATCTAATAAAACTTGTTTACCAGTTTGAAAACAATAACGGGCTAGGTTCACTTCTTATGAATAAAATTACTGGAAATATCTGTAGACAGATTTTTATCTGCTTGAAAAATGGAGACGATTTGAAGACAATTTGGTATGATCATCCAAATCTGTAAAGCCTAATAATGTCATTCAACACTTAACAACTATGTAATTATCTTGTTAAAACAGAAGATCTTACAACACCTAATTGAAGATGGTGAAAAATGAACTGTGAAAATATCAACTCAACTTGTATTAGTCATTACAGATTAAATGATGAGAATCCACTTACAACTTATTAAACAACTACTTGTACATGTTGCTTCTATTTCCACATTAAAAGAAAACTACTCTGACTTTAGTTTACTTCCAATAGACGTCACAGATATATTGATAAACACACTGATAATTATTTTCAAAGTTTCAAATGGTTAACTTAAAGCCAGTGATCGGTATTTGAATTTTTGTACAGTATCCAAATTTTCATGGATTAATCCACACTAACATGTATTCAAATTGATTATTTAACTCTTGGTGCTGACTTGTTTAGATTGCCCAAAGAGGATACCAAAGTGTTGCAAAATTTTCAATTCATTATATCTTTTTAAATACTGAACAGAATAAAACCTTTTTTAAACTGATATTCCTCTCACAGATCTTAACTTTCACAATAGTTCAGTTTGCAAAAGATTTGAAATTGATCAATAGCTTTTTAATTAACACACGACACAATTTAATTGTAAATAATCCAAATATACAGATAAATAAATAAATAGTTTTGAACCATGTGTACCAAATTTTGTTTATAAACACACAACATAATCTGAATTTCAGCCATTACTGGCACAATTCAAACTGTTGATGAAAGCAATTAATATGAAGTGTGTTAAGAAATAGATGGTTCTAAGGGGTTTGGAAAGGATTTCATTAAATTGTACTGAACAGAAAACAACAAGCCAAATTGCTTTGCAAGGTGATAACTTTTACACCTTTACTTGACAACGAAAACACCTAGTCTATAAATGACTTCTTTCATCTAGAAATACATACATTGAATTAACTGTAAATGGTGAAACTAAGAAGAGTTAATGAAACTAAACAAACATAGCGATAAACTGCACAACAAACATTACATATTTACTGTGAAAAAAGAGGCAATGTGAATGTGTGTGTGAAGTAACCAATTTATAGCCACTAATATCTTGTGTAATGGTAACTCCTCTATAGATGTCATTAAAAGCTCTCTTATAAAAATACCCTATGTTTATTTTAAAAGATTATGTTGCTCAATTAACACTATCATGATACATAAATTACACAGTTCAAATTACAAAGAAATTCTCCCATAGACAGTTAATTGTGCCTACAGAAAGGTCATCAGACTCACTCCTGTTTTTTTCATACTCACTATTATGGTGAACTTCTCCTATTTTTGTTACAAATAAACTTTAAAACTGAAAAAAAGAAATATCTCAGATAGGAGGACCTAGTATTCATTTTCACCAATTTCAACATATTTTAAAGTCTGAAATGAACTGGTGCTGAACAAATTTGAGTTACAGGAATTTTATCTTTTGTCAATAAAAAGGGAACTACGGCTTCTAATTCTATTCATTTTTAACTGAAATGCATATCTCTTAACAATTAAACATTGGAATAAGTAACTGGTTTTCATGAAAGTTTCTGCTTCCCAAAGATCAAACTCCATGATTTTGTGTTTCAGGTAGCCATAATCCCAATTCTTAGCCCATGGGAGTTACAATGGCTTTGATGTCACTCGGTCAAAAATAGCACAACTGTGATACGAAAGTGCAGTAAATATTTGTTTAAACACGAATACAACAAATGAGAAATGGTATCAGTTGTTCTGTGAATTTTCCCTGTTCCCAGTAATGACAACAATAATCAATTTAGTACACCTATTATACTTCATGTTAACTGACAGAAACAAAACATAATATGTTTAGTGTTGTGCACATGGAATGCATGTGGACAAAACCATTAGACCACTGAGTACTATCACACTGCAACTTTTTAGACTGATTATATTTCTTGGAGATGGTTAAGTATGGTCTATAAAGAATAAACACAATATCTGTTACAAGATATGTAGCATGGTGTTTTGAATTCTCAAATCTATTTTGTTATAGTAGATCAGATGGATGGAACTAAGGTCTACTTTATACACATAAGATAGTCTACAGTTACCATGACGACTGCAGGCATTGAAAAACAGATGGAATCGACAAACAGAAAGAGTGAACCTAGGTAAATCTCGAAGGACATTTAAACACTGCTGATTCTGGTTCCCTTCATCCATTGTCTTTCTTTGATCTGACATATGTATATTTATCTTGATACCTAAAACTAATATGTGTTGTACCACAACATATTTGCCTCAATTACAAAGAAATAAATCCTACTCTTAAAAAAAATCAATTCAATTAGACTCTATGGCTCAACAATTCCGGAATGGTAATGGATTGCCAATACTCTTAACTTTAAAAAATTCAATTAACTAATAGCTATGTAATTTCTGTCGTATTTATTGCATTGTGTTTTACTCTGGCCTTTCTATAATAGAGAGGTTTCTGTATAGTAAACATCACACAATAATCAAACATGTGCAGAGCAGACAACCTCAAATAATATCAACAAGTTCCAATATAGGATATATCAGATGTAATATATATAAACCTGTATCAATAATTGACATCAAAAATACTGTAATCTACATGTCAGATACTTAAAATATTGGTCAAATGATTTCAGTGAAGATTATGAATTTTGAAGGAATGTTTACATACATGCCTGATTTTCAGCATAAGCTCGCAAAAAGCCAAACATCAATCTGCTCTTGCAGTGTAGTACTACATAACATCTACAAGAAACATTTAAAGACTGCAGTAGAATCAAGAGACAGTTTTTAGAGATTAAGAGATATGGGGAAAAAAATCCTCAGTTAACCCTCAGTTAAACTTCACTTCAATCAGATCATATATTTGGAAACGTAATAAATATACATGTATGTTACATGCATCATATCAGTACACTCCCCTAAAATTAATGATATACATGTTTATCGGTCTTTGAACCTGAAAATAGCTTGATAAACTGTAGGTGGAAGACTGCTTGAGTTCCAAAAAGTTGTATAAGATGAATATTAAAACTCTGTAACTATTTCCGCATGTAGGGGTCTATGATTAAATTATTCAACACATCTGGTACTTTAGTTACAGTAAGGTAAACCTGCTTTAAAATGGGAGTATTCATCCTACACAGATCTGAACAGATTATCAATATGTTTGGCAATATGTTTATTATGCAATCTATATACTTATACATACATTTCATGTATCCCAATTCCATCCAAAACAAACTTATTGGGTTTCTTTATCATGCAAGTTCTGTTTATATCATTTTGGGTACTCTTTACCAATGTACAATTTAAACGAATATCCCTTTAGAAAAATCCAATAAATAATTTATAGACATATACCCCAGTGATAATCCAAACCTCATCAAAATGAATTGTTTAACTGAAAATGTAATGCTTTCCATTTTTTTATATAAATGTCAAACTGTACTACACGTATACACACAGCTTTAGTAAAACAAATTCTAGCCATTTAAATGTAATTCAAAGAGTAAATAGGTTAACTTAATAAAATAAACATCAATTCTTTTTCAAAAGGTGAGGCATAATTTCTTATCAATGATCAACAAAGTTTGTAGTTTGACTGATTCATTAATTGACTAGCAGGAAGAATAAAGATAAGCTCTAAGGTATAATAACAATGGCGGTATTGATTTTACAGACAGGACTAACTTTATTCTCAATTTGAGATCTGGGTTGCGGAAACTAGTATTAAAGAAAACTAACAGGATTACTGTTTTATTTTCAGAGACTGTTCCATGACTTTCTATTATTAATGGAATTAGCTTAGAATTTCACACAAGGGGCATTAGATACTGATTATTGGAGCATTTTCTTGGTCTTTAATAAGATTAGATGTAAGAAATCAAAAGGAAATTAAGTTATGGTATAATATATTATACATGTCCCAGTACTTATATTGTACTCTGTATTTCATTTACAATATATTCATACAAATAGTTCGTCCCTTCTGACACATAAATATCTAGATTCAATAAGAATTCATAACATTTATGACAAGAATTATTATTGTCAATCAATAAGCAACCATGCAAAAATATTATATATGCAGTCTAACAGTGCTACTAAACACTGCGAGTCCTTGGTAATCTACATAAACTTCAGCTATAACCTTAAAATTATACGCAACATCCATCTAAATTTTTTAATATTTGTTTGTTTTTGCAGGACAATCATCCAGAATGATCTCTTAGTCAAGATTGATGCCTGTTCATTTGAAATTAAATGTAAATATGGCATGCTCCATTCTAATAAACCTCTAATAACTGATAGTGTGTCAAGATGAAGACAGTCCTTTAATGATAGGATCACCTACCTACAATATACTACATCATTTGTGTCTACAGTAAAATAGATCTGGTGTGATAAACACATGTAGGTAGTGATGTAGACGCTAGAAAATGATAAATACCATCAATACTGACAGTTGTCTAAGATATAAGCCGCAGATTTTTCTGACAGGATATTGGCTGGTGATTGCACCCTACTACTTAATTATCACTACAAGTACTGATAATCCTCACATTTAGAGCAATTTAATGGGGCCTTGCAATGTGTCAATTAGGACATGAACCACATCATACTGTTAGCAGCTCAGTGGAGGTAACTGTATTGCCAGGATACCATTCGAGTGGCATATTCTGCAAAGATATCTTTTATGTTAAACATCCTGCCATGATGTCTACTATGATGTCATTATTCTAAGTTATACATCTGAGTGGCATATTCAGCAATGATATCTTTTGAGTTAAGCATCCGGCCACAATTTCAACTAAGTTGAATTAAAATATTGAACCATGATACCATTATTTTGAGTTATACATCTGACTACATCATTTGAGGCATACAACATCTAGTCAAGATATCAACTGAGCTACCTTAATATGTAAATTTGGCTATTATATCATCTGTGTTTCTTTTACAATATGCACATTCAGCTACAATATCATTTGTATTACAAATTCAGCTATGATATAAGTTGCACATTATGGTACCACTTGGGTTAAACTTCTGACCCTGATATTATTTGAGTTACCTGTTTTATTTAAATGAATACTAGAGTATAGATAACATTCATGAATTGTTTGTCTTTAAATTAGAATCCTATCTTTTTTTTAAAATGTTACATATTTGAGCTACCGGTAATTTTAACTACGAAATAAAACACAATTTGTAAGATAAATTTTATGTAGTTGCTTCACACTACTACCAAAATGGAAAGACATCAAAGGACACTGGCAGTCACAACTGTCTGTTAGAAACATCAATATAGTGTAAAAGAAACCCAACACAAAATTACCATCATTTTATTTCATTCTAAATACATCCCAAAAAAACATTGTTCTAAATACAGATGAACTAAAAACAAGACATTGAGTTTTATTAGTTGAGATGAATGTGTGTGATAGCATCCTAACAATCAAACCTACTGTTTATATATACCGGTATATATCTATAGACTACATCAACATTTTGTGTGTTTATCTTTAATCTCTAGTAGGTACATGTATGTGTAGTTGAACCAGAGATATTCATACTAGTTAATAATTACTACATACATGTATAATAAATACTTGTGGCATATAGTTTCAAACCCAATGCTTTTGAACAACCAATAATAAGTATTAAGGCATAGCACCCACTGCTTCAAATACAAGTGTAAATTTCACCCTCTCAATTTCACCCTTGTATTCATGAGCCAATATTTTTATTCTAATTATTTGTTGACTGGTGAGTTGTGAGCAAGTATGCCATCTGATGAAAATCTACAAATAAATTGTGAAGAAAACTATTTCTACAAACTGATGATCTGTTAATGAAACCATACAAATTAAAAATTAATCAACCAAAGTCAACTGAGAATGAACATCCATACAAAAACATTAAGAAACTCCTTTATTCTTTACATGCAAATAGTCAAATTCAGGTTATTTCTACTTGTACATTGCTCATTGGGGGAAATTGTCTAGCAAGGATCTAAATTAGTATATCTTAAAGTTTTTCTTTAAACCTATATCCTGTAAGCCTTTAACATACTGTAACATTCTTGTAAAGTAGTTCTATGAATCAATAGGTATGCATGTTTGTACAGATGTTTATAAAATCTTTTTCAATAGATTTTCAATGAACTGTCAAAGTTTATTCTAAAAACATCATAGAGTTTATATGGTGGTGTGCTTAACCCACCTTTACAGTTTGTCCAACTATTTTACAGTACCACCAACCTTTCTTCACAAAACCATCTGTTGTACGTAAATATATTACTTGATGTGCATCTAAATACACCTTGCAAACATTACATGTAATTTAGATACAATTATTGTAAATAGAGGTTACTTCATCTCCAGGTTTCTGGCACCTTGTCAGTAATAATTTAAGCAGAATCTTTTCTGACATTAAAATACTCCTTTATTATCAACAAACAGTGGACTTCCCTTTTAACACCTTGTATTTAAACATCTATCATTTTCATCATTCTTATCATAGTTAAGGCCAAACCATAGACATTTTTACCACTTTTTATTAGTAAATAATAAATACAGCCTTTGTACACTAAGCTAAAGGTGATCACCCATAATCACCAATAAAAAAATGTACAAGACAAGGTATGTACCAAATTGGACATACTAGACTATAATATTGGTTACAAATTCACAATTCACTTAATTTGTATGGAAAAGAAACTATAGTAAATAGTGAGCTATGAAGATTGACTACTTCCCCATCTCTAGACTGGCTAATTGCCCAAGTGATTAATGTTAAGACCTATTTGAAGAAGTTTAACATATTTGAATTAATCCTTGGTTACTTGGGTCAGTTTTGTTTACACATGCCTGTCTATATTGAACACCTTTAGTAAATCTATATCAAAGCTCTTGTGGTTTATGTTACGAATTCCATCTGCTGCTGAAAAATTTACAAAGTAAAAGCTGCCACTAATTTTGCTTATTTACCTTTAGCTTAAACTAATATTTCTCAAATAAAACATTCACTGTATCATCTAACAACTTTTAGCTCTTGAGTGTTCAAATTTCAATGTCTTAACATCTGTTTAAAGGGTTATTTATATCGAGATAAAGTCTATGATAAAATTTTTTCAATTATTCCATTTAGTATGCAGATAAAAACAACATCAATACCTCATGTGTGTTAAGAACACTAGAATCAAAATATGTCTTTTTAATTATTTTGTGTAAATTCACTAATGATCTTAGTCATTACACATGTATGTTTTTTATTAGTATTAAACTCATAATCTAAAAAAAAAATAATTTTGAAAGAAATTAACGAGATACAAAATAATTTTAATGTCTATTAAAGATACCTCCCCGCATACAAACTGCATGATTTGATGATATATTTGGACTAAAAACATATTCAAACTAATCAATCTATCAAAATTTTGCTTCATATCCTCAAAACCTATCCGCGAGGAAATACCCCAAACTATAAAAAATCTATTAAAAGAAGTCATGTTTGTGTCATCTGACTTGGCTGTTGTATAACCTAGCAACAGGTACAAGCTGGGGGAGAATTCATTGCATATACAAGATGATGCTGTCTTTAATCGCTGTTCATTTATCATATATACCAAAATTGCCATACTTTTATTGGAAATAACCACCTGATAAATACTTTTGTGAGAGAGAATCTTTAATATTGAGTTGCATTTAATATGTTAGAATTTGTTAGAATTGTTAGACTCTGTAACTGTTCCTTGCCATTCTCTCCATCCTGCACCACTGAAGAACTTTCTCAGCCAACATCGGGATTGAACCTGGGACCTACTGGTCAGTGCCTTACTACCCACTGGGCCTCCATGGCTCCTTATTTTAACAAAGGACTACTCTAACTGCAATCTTTATGTTGATTTTATACATAGTTTAGCTAATTCATATTATAAATCAACATTCATTTTGCTAGTAATCAGCTAGATTTCAACACTATAATGTCATCCAAAATCAAGTATACCATTTATTTAGCATTGTGATTAGCAATAACAAAAGATACATGTATGTGCAGCTAGGATTGTGTTCATCACCAATAATGATGAGCTTTCCAGAACCAGCTATAAATAATTATCTAGTGGTGGTAATTACATCATATGGGCATATCAAGTACACTTTCTTCAAATCCTACTCAGCGGAAATTGGATTAGGATCCTAGAATCTGGCAATGTTTCACAATCAATCGATCTACTAACACAATTTTTGTACTCTTTAATTTGTTGTCACTTATTACTAACTTTGAACCATTGTTAGAAACCTAATGATTTACCTTTTGCTGAATCATCCTTCTGGATCTCTAACAAATTGTTGTTTCTTACTTGTGCATAAAAGTGGATACATGTACATCTTGTCAGACAATAATATCCAACACTAAAAGCCATCTTTAACTTCTTTTATATTATAATCAAGCATGTCAATATAGTTACTAGGCCTATAGGCTTATTTGGTTCATCAAGCCTATCCTATGAAACAAGAGAATCAATGACTATAGCATAAAGCTACTCATACAACTGAAGCAAAACAACTGATTCTTCTTGAATGGCATTGAATATGATCATGTTTTTACTGAACTATTTTTTAATCAAAAGAATTGGTTTTGTAGTTTGTGTTCTGTTTATATAGTTGTAAGTTACATAACTTAAAGTGTTCTATGGATTAACCATTTCACTGCAATCTATATATACAAGTATATATGCAGCAGAAAATCATTCACAATGGATAAAGACTGGGGTAATGACTTAGGCTACATACATTCTAAATTTTAATTTGAACTGATGAAATGGTATTAAAGCTTATCACCTACAGCAATCTAATTACATTTTCATTTCTAAAATATAATCTTTAAAATGCAGAAAATTGAATAGAAGTTGTTACTATATTTTAGTAAACAAAACCACTAAAAAAGAAGATTCCCACCTACCAATTTTATCTGTTTTATAACTATTTTATAAAGCCATAATATAAAAAGAAATCATCTTGTACTAGGTAAATTTGATCTAATTTAAAGTATCAGGTGCATCTATAATGTAGACATATCTTGGTATCATGAAATTACATGATATACGCCTACATATATTTGATATTATATATATTCTGGTAGCAAAACTGATTTTATTTAGAAACTATACCAGGACAAGTCAATGTGGGGAAGGGGGCCCAACCAAATCTAAAACTAAACAGGGGGCATTTCCCTAACATCATATGCTTGTGTATGTCATGATTGGCTTTGTAGAAATCAGGCAATCTATCAGTGCAAAGCCCAAAATATGGAAAATGTAAATAGAGTTAGCAAGTTCAACTACATGTGTAGAACAAACCCATGGTTTCCAGCGAGGTTCATCAAGGGAAATGCCCCCTGTTTAGTTTTAGATTTGGTTGGGCCCCCAAGATTATGGGTTAAGTACAAGATCAAAAGTTCCATTGGTTGACCGAGAGATTCAGATTTAGATTTTAAAATATGATGGTCACCCTCAGATCGGCATGAAAGCTTCTGAATTAAATCATCAATTGATCATAACTTGATCAACTTTTGGCTAAAGCTATCTCATATACCCTTTGATTAGTGACTGATTGTCTTTATAAAGGATTAGACGGGAAATTTATTGTACCTTGATTGAAGTTTGAAACTTATGTTCTAATACAAAAAAAAATATGCAACATGTCTGTTTTATTTAACTAGCGTTAAGCCCCCCCCCTCCCCCACATTGACTTGTCCTGGTATAGTTTCTAAATAAAATCAGTTTTGCTACCAGAATATATATAATATCAAATATATGTAGGTGTATATCATGTAATTTCATGATACCAAGATATGTCTACATTATAGATGCACCTGATACTTTAAATTAGATCAAATTTACCTAGTACAAGATGATTTCTTTTTATATTATGGCTTTATAAAATAGTTATAAAACAGATAAAATTGGTAGGTGGGAATCTTCTTTTTTAGTGGTTTTGTTTACTAAAATATAGTAACAACTTAATTTTAAGTAATGGGGTTATTTACAAACGAATTTGCTGGTATTATTGAAACTTCGGACATTATATTAATACACAAATAAAGAATAGAGGCAAAATTCTGATTCATATAAATGGGCATTAGCTCTGGACGGGAAAGCATGACTTCCCATTGCAAGGCCAATCATTTGCTGTATTATCTGATCCCCAACTTCAATAAAGGCAAAATTTGTTATGCTTTAAAAATTATGTTTTTCATAAGTAACTTCAAAAGCAATTTTGGTATTAAAATATCATTGCATCTGTTTTGTTTAAATTAATAATTAATGATTATATCATTGCATCTGTTTTGTTTAAATTAATAAATAATGATTATATCATTGCATATGTTTTGGTTAAATTATACAATAGTGATTAAAAGAAAACATCAAAGTCATCCAAGGACAACTTACCACCCACGACAAAGCTACTATAAACCATCTGTTTATTTATTACTTGGGAATTATTTTTCAAATAAATCTTCATTACCTAAACACTGATCATGCAAAATCATGTAAAAACAATTACTGAAAAACTGACCAAATTCTTTAAATTGCTTCTGATAACATTAATGTATGCTATCCTGCCAAGAAAGATAAACACATTTCCTTTCTTTAAGCATATCTTTACTGTATTAAACCTCCCACATTGACATATAATAGACCTATTAAATTGAATAACAGGTGAATGAAGTGTAATAAAATATCCCGAATGCATTAACTGTATAGCCAAATCATTCTTCCACTATGCAACAGCTTGTAAATGCATTCAAGTGCATACTTAGAAGGTGTGAATCCAAACCTTAGCCGATATTTCCTTACCAAGTAGGAGTAAGAGGTTGAGTATATATATATACCGGTACTTGATTTACATATAGGTAAACCATAGTAATTAACATTAAGATGTAGATATTGGAATCGAAACTTTTAATCATTTATAACACTATGACTATACATATAGTGGCAGTGGATTGAGAATGTAGAAAAACTGTTTTATTTTTGAGCAACTATATTTCTATGAACTTCATGTTTGAATCTGAAAGGAGATGATGGACAAATTTACAAATCCTGTCACTAACCATATTTCACCTGTCTCTTGCCATATTAAACATGTAATTTGTAGAATTGTGTACATTGTATCAGATTATAATAAAACATGGTGGTATTTTCAAGCAGCCATTCAGTTTATATTCACCCTGATCCTTTCTCATAATTTATAGTCACAAATTCACCATTATGTAAACACATGCCATATTATATCACCATCTTAAAAATCAAATTTAAAAAAATCACAAACAAATGTATTCATGTCCTAAATTTTATATTAACAATTTACATTGGCCTGATAATATAAACGATAGTCCACTTTTCATCTAAACATCCCAATCTACTTTATCAGTATATCATTTAATATTAAAAGGCATCATATCGGTTCCTGCTGCGATTGTGTATTAAGATTATTTGGCACATCTTTTGGTAAATTTTTCTAAATTGATAACAACTTCCGCCAAAAGACAATAAGTAACTTTAATTTTGAAAATCCAAACTTTGACAATCTTTCCGTTTCAATATATAAGTTTAAAAATTCTTCTTCTCAACTTCAAAAAAACAAAAAAACCATTACAAATTCAAATACATATTTTATTTAATGAAAATTCCTCTGTAAACGTATTATGAGGTATGCAATTTCAAACAATAACAACTAGAAGATTGGATCAGTGTTAAATTGTAAGTCGAAAAGTTGGGTTAGTGTGATATCAAAATATAAAAGCTTCTTTTCCCCAATTTAAGTGGTACCAAAGAGAAAATAAGTATAAAATTTAGCTGTCTGTTCTGCGCTAAATCACAGTTTAAGCTACATGTATAGAGTTCAAGTAGATCTTTGAGGATGTCTTTGTGTGACATCTTTCAAGAGAATACCTCAAATCTTGAGTGGTTTCATGGATCTTCAAATATTTGCTTCAGCTTTTGACAAATGGTAAAAAGTATGTGAGCCACAGCTTTTAATGATATACTTCAATCGGGCTGAAACAATGTCCAGACCCTGATGAAAAAAAACAAGGTTTTAATGAAAACAACCAAGAACATATGGGTTGAGTTAGGTTAACTTGCATTTCGTATAAACAAGTCAGCTAGTAACAGTACCATGTAAATAAAAGTTCCACATCACGAACACCATTGACCAATGGGGAGAAAGCTAGCAAGATGTTTTTTCTGTTTCTTCTAACAAACATAGGGAATTGTCAGACCTGCTAATAGACCTACCAACCGCAAAGTTGTCCATATTTGTCATGAAGTCCCACAGGGCTGGTTTTATAAAAAAAAATCAAAACACTGTGAACTCTGTCCCAAGCTTTAACTGTCATAATATGAATGGAAAGAGAAATTAACAAATCATATCTGAAATTTAAAGTTAAATTTTAAAAATGAGATACAGTTCTTCCTTCTGCCGCAATGAACAAAGCCACTGTATCACGTTCAAAACATTTCATAAATTATGATCCGCAAATCAAGAACTCTTGACTTGTATCACATTCACAAAATTTCATAAATACAGTAGAATCTGCATGAAGCAGCCACCCAAGGGAATTTTCACGACTGACTGCTTAACGGGAGTGGCCTCTTAATAAAATCCTGGTGCTTTTTGTGCTGACATCAATTAAATATTATGCTTGGATGCATTGGAAGCAAACATCAATACTTGCATTGGTAAAATTTGATTGACTGTCGCTGAATCTTGCACCGAACGAAAATTCTTTACTCAAATCTTGGACGTAACTTCTGTAAACTTGTCATTTTGCACCAACCTTCGATACTACTGTCTAACATTGTGGTGCATTCGATAATATTTATCCATATTTGTGAAGAAAATCGATGAATTAATTTTATTTATCAAAAAAGCACATGAACAAAAAAACATCACTGATTTTATCACCGATTTACAGGGGATATAACTCTGTATGTAATATTATAGGGGGGGCTAAAACCTCTGTTTATCAACAAAGTGGCAATGGAAAAGAGATACTAGATGATCGTGACAAAACTCGTCTTCGTGGGTACTTTTATTTTATTCAATCAGTATCAAATAATGTTTTGTTACGCATGAAAACAATGATCAGGTTAGTCGTTTAATAAAAGAAAAGATTAATTAACAGATAATCCCGGGTTTATTGTTATTTTCACATTTCTTTTTACCTGATCAGTGGGGGTCCAGTTAATTAACTTCTACTCACGGGATTAGCGGAGGTGTTACGAAGAACGACAAGATCGTATCATTCAACAATGCCCGTTGAATGGGCGATGTTTTGTTAAATTTATTAGTAAAATAATGACCGCTGGCCGCGAGGAGTGACCGTTGAATAAAGAGATGAAACAACCAAATTTTTACGGGGGGAATTTAACGTGACCGCTTACAAGGAGATCTCAAACATTGGATACAATTACAAAATCTGCAGTATCTAAAATCATCTGGATCTCATTCCACAAAACATACATAAAACTTAAATGAATCAAACCATAAAATATATGGACTACTACATATCAAGGCAAAATATTGCTCTAAATTCAATGTTTTCTCATGGCAGACTGGATGTATTGAGAATCTATTGATTCAAGCCATCCAACTTGTCCAGAATTAAAAACTTGTCTCTAAGGGCAACACAGGTTTCATATCAATAATTAATTATCAGCATCTCCACCATTCCACTTGGCTGTCATTACTGAATCATGCAAAGCTTCTATTTCTCATCATGAATAGGTTTCATGCTTATCAAAATAGGTATAACTATTGGTATATGTACATCTTCTAGTTATAGTTATTGTTAAAAGTGCCTATGGTGAAAATTATATTAATTACATTGTACCTGTTGACAATGACTATTTGCCATTACCTAAGACTTGCATGTGTAGAACAATATCTATTATCCAACCATTTACTGGTTGTATGTGTGCCATTACTGATGTAACCTTTATGTGCTCTTTCAAGATCTGCAATGACACAGTCAAGCTAGCACTTTTATTTATGGACTAGCAAGATTAAACATCTCTTTTTAAAATGCAGAACATAAAATGCCACACATTACTAATCACAAGAAGATAAAAAGTATTATCAGCACTTCCACACATCTATCTGTCTGTCAGGATTACATGTACAATTCTTTATTCCATGGCATGCCTTACTTTATTTGACCACATGATGGTACAATTATAGCCCAACTGATTGCTGACCTACATGTAAGTCAGGAGTTGAACAATTCAGCATTACAATGTACAGCCGTCTGTTGGTCATTTGACAAATGGGAATTGAACATCAGAGCATTTCATGATGGCTTTTACATGTAACAAGTAAAAATATTTATCTACTAAGTCCTCTATTAAGAAGCAAGTTGTCTAAGGTAATTCAGTGCCATGTTCCACCAACAATTTCATGTGAATGAAGAAAGAGTTTCTGCTTGATTGCCAGCTGGTTTTTGAATCAGCATGATGTCCTGTAAACTGATTGACACACCAGGTTTTCTGTTCTTTAAGGTGTCATGTCAAGCCATTCACTGTGGGGGTATTACATCTGATACTGTCTGTTAGCAAGCAGTGGTCTTTAAAAGAAATCAAAATTAATTTCTCGAAAATTGAATAAATTAAAATTATTAAATTACCTACATGTATGTTAATATACTCCTTGTTGTTTTTTTCCTCAACTTATTGTACAGTTTAGTAAGCACACAGGGACTTTACACAATCTCATTATATTTCAATTTCTTACAATATGCCAACTTTCTTTTGGAGAAACTGGTTAATTTCTTTCACAATCAAACTCTTTTCCATCTCACCCTCAATCTTTTTTTTTCTTCTCCAATGATTTTTTTTAAGGAAGGGATATGTACAGAAGCAATGAAGCACAATAAAGTGACAACTGAACAAACATTGTATTTTATACCATGCCTGCCTTTACAAGACTACCAAGCGTGCATGAGCACACATTAGAGAAGAAACCCCAAAAACCGATAATCAAGGATTTTCTTTTACTTTTGAATCTATTTGGTTGGACTATAGAGTCACTCCATTGTTTGAAGAATTACAACTTAACAACTCAAGATTCACAAAATGTATCAAAATGTCTGTAAAGTATATTTCTAATAAGTTCTAGAACTATACATGTATGTATAAAATATACAATGCTAGTCAACACTAAGTCATTATTCATGATGCACATTTTAATTTAATTCTACGTATTAAGGCAGCTAACAATACAATATCTGTAATGTACAGTTTGTACCATGATTGGAAAGCTTATGTTCAAGAGGCAGTCCTGCTTAGGCAATAAACGAATATATTTTTCAATGCACTAATCGTCATTTTCCTTGTTTAAAAGTGGCTAAATTAAAGTCTAAAAAAGTGTTCTTTATATTGTACTCTAGATTAGCTGCATGAAATCAATGGAAAGTAATGAGAAATTTAGATGGCTATAATTTTTTTATTAAATAATGTTTGGACCAATATCCTTTTTGATGCACATCGTCTCTTTGCCTTTTAGTCTGGAATATTGTGCTTTAAAATTAGTTTACTTTGTAACAATATTGGCGCTTTCCACCGAGGACAATAAGCTACATGTAGCTTCATGTAGGATCCGAGCATTTCCACTGGAGTGATTGCATATTTGTTTATATCAATTATTTGTGAACTGACAAAAAAATAGTCCACATTTATTACTCATTACTACTATAAGTCTTAATCACCTTGAACGATTTATTAGACATCTTGATTATCAAAAATTCAGGAACTAGATACTTCAGTAGAAACAACAGAGATTCGGCAATGATGCCAGGAAAAAGTTGTATGGAAGGCTGATATAACTTTCAGAGAGACCCTCACTTTAAAAGAGATATTAGTAATAATAAGCAAATATGTATCACTGATGATAAATTTTGCACTCACTTTCAGTAATAAAAATCAATAAGGTGGAGAATAAGTCATTGATTTAGCAAGTCAAGATTATGCTTAAATTCATCAAGATTACAGAAGGGAATGGGCATTGTCTGATTTTGTCTCCCATCACCTAATTAACTTATAATTGTAAATAACCAATGTACTCATAAAGCCAAGCTTCTTCAGGCTTCCTTCTTACATGTATAGAAATGTAGTGACTTTCTTTTAATTGAATACTGGACAGACATCAAGGGCTAGGGAAATTGTCTCTTCTACTTAATCTGCACATTCACTACACATATTTCATGACATACACAAGTCATTATTCAAACATCCCTGATGGAGGGAGAAGCTAATTGTCTAGTCAGTTCGCAATACATGTATGTGCTTTTAAACAAAATTTATTTTCGATTCCCATTCCAGGTCCTTCAAGCCACAAAAGGTAAAATAATTGTTACCAATAACCTCAATAATACTAAAAGTCTATTCAGAAAAATTAAAGGAATTCTCGACTTTTATGTGTCTTTCTGGTGGGAAGTACAATGAACACACAAGGTTTTCTCAGACCCTAGAGCAATGTCAAATTTTTTGCGCTTACTCTTCCATGTTCAGAACCTGGTAGGAAAATGAAAGACAGATTTATCAAGGTAGTGGATATCAAATTTGAACCACTTCTGGGCTGCATCTTAGGGTGCTATCCACCTCTTACCTACCCCTATCCATGCCACTGAGAGTAGCTGAATTCGGAACAGATAGCGACTACACTTAACACGCGACTGTTAATTTATTCATCACGCGATTATCAAAATGGCAAATAACTTAGAAGAAGCACCCCAAAGCGAGTTGCAGAAAGTTCAACATGTGCAACTGACCTCAACTAGTTGCTTTGAGTTGTAAGAGGTGCTCAGGTCAACATTTTTCAGTTGCTTACAGTAGCTCCCTGTTGCTGAAACGCCAGTTGCTTTCAGTTGCAAGGTCGACATTAGCCCCCTATTAACAATATCGGAAACCATTACACTTACAATAGAGACGCACTTCCGACCTACTGATAAAATATTTAAATTTTAAATTATATATTTCCATTATGCACTAAGGGATCTAAAAATATGATAAATCCATTTCTGTTGCATTCACTGGATTGTACTTAATACTGCACTATTGTCAAACCCTTTCAGTCTCTAAATATCATTTTGGGTTATGCTTCTTATTTCATAAAAATAAAGTAAAATTGAATCATTTATTCTGATGTTCTCCTTTTTGAATTTGTTCAGTAACCATAGCCCCATAAATGTAGCACCCTTCCAAATGCATGAATGAATTTTGATACAGATATGAATGGAACTAAGTATGATTAGACAGTTTCTTTTAAATATTTGAGCTTGAAGACAGGTTAGATGATTTGACTGGAATTTAGTTTGCCTATGGCCTGATACCTGTACTTCAGATTTTCTGATAAGTATGCAACTTTTCTGATGATTTTTGCCAATTTGCCCGTCTGGAGTTATATTTGATTATCACATATTATGTAAAAATAATTACATTTATTTTGTTATTCAAAGTGATAATGTCTCTTTTAAGAAATATCATTAAATAAATAATACACAGCAATATAATATAGACTGTAAAAATTCCCAAATATGTATTGTTTTAACTACAAACAGAATCAAAGATTGTAATAATATGAAAGTGAAAGCCCACCGGTAAGCTTTTTATCCCAAGGCGCAATAATCTTATTGGTTTTATTTTCAACAAGACTGTCGAAATTATTGACCACAAAGGTCTGCCGAAAATAGAGCTATAAAATTTTTGGCTTTATTTTTATTGACTATACAATGATAATTATGTGATATTAATAAGATACAGGATTTTAAGCAATTATTAGCGCATAATGTGCTCGAAACGGCAAACATTTCTCCGGAGCTTTGTTCCTGGAAGGCTTATTGAAAATCCTTTCTTTAATTTGCTGCTGCTAGAAGCAGCTACTACCCTCATAGGGACATCTTTACAAAACGATACCCTCCTTGCTGTGACTGTCTCACCACCCCACTACCCAAGTGAATAATGTGAGCTATTTATTAATAATTTATTAATACACAATACAATGTATCAATTACTCTCAATTATAGATTAAATTCTAGTAATGTTGAAAGTATACTGACAGAAATTAATACTAATAAATTATATAGTGGATATCAGCTTACACATTTATACTACACAATAATATTCATAACATTACATAAACACAATACATTACATAACAATGTATAGATATAGTCACCACACAGCTTTTGTATTGTGTATATAAATTAATCCCTTCTACACTTTTCCTTTGTTAAATGAACATAGGCACTCAACCATTGTGTAAAAATTCACTCACCTGATCAAGATAAACAAATCCGTATTTTTCGGCCAGGGAACGGGCTATTTTTTCCCCACCTTCTACATGTACTGCCCATCTGTCAGTGTAGTATTGGTTCCCCAGGGTCACTTCAAGTATAACGAGTCCCATAATAGTTACTCGCAGAACATTTTTGTAGCCATGCATGGTGGGGGTTAATCCTTCCTATGCTACTATTGTAGGAAGCCACCCTAATAATTTATTCGACACTTCGATTTTTACAGCTGATAATATAAAAATCCTAGTAAGTTAAAAACTGTTAGCCTACGTCAAACACACCAATGTATATTATGTAGTACCACCATTACGCAGTTAACTGCACAGAATTCAACCATTTTCCATTGTGGTTCGAGCCGGGTGTTTTTACTGCATGTTTAGGTTATCCCGTGTTCCCGTCTGCTTTTATTGACGCCGACTAACTGAGCACTTGGTTGGGAATGAAGCCAAGGATAACTGTCGTGAATAGATTACTCTACGCATGCTCCACATTTATTGTCCGGTGAAGCGCGTGTGGCAGGCTCGCACGTTTGCTGTATAAAGTGCCGCTGTACGGCGAGGCGGCGATTGTGAGTTGAGTGAAACGGGTGTGTGCGCGAAATATAATAATCGTGAAATAGTTGATTAAATAGTTCGTTTTTTGTTGTTTCTTTTTTTTTTTTACAATACATAGTAAACAGATTCTACCAAAAACTAATATATTGCGTGTTAGATGTATTCAGATATTGCAAAATACCCTTGATTTTTTTTATCGGTTGTATAGGCTACTCAATTCTCCTAACAAGAAGGAAAAGTCTTCGATTCGGTTTGCGAATGATAATCACTGGAAAGTTTTGGCAAACGGCCATCTTTACATCGATTGGAATGGTTCGAATAGATTGGTGCCACATCGTGGTCGTTTAATAATATACCCTTCAATGGTATGTGGGTTATTGTGCCCGAAAAATGAAACGGTGCTGTAATCATTTTATACTGCCTGTGATTTTATCCTGCGTTTTGTATGCCTTTTTTCGTCCTGTGACAGTTCCCCCTTCATTTTATTTTGTGGTCGTGGTCGTTTAATAATATACCCTTCAATAGTGTGGGTTATTGTGCCCGAAAAATGAAACGGTGCTGTAATAATTTTATACTGCCTGTGATTTTATCCTGCGTTTTGTATGCCATTTTTCGTCCTGTGACAGTTCCCCCCTTCATTTTATTTTTTTTTTAACCAGTCACGCGAATGGGGCCCGTTTCTACTATTTAGTATATACCAAATCGCTCATGCCGTGGGTGGCCTTTAATATGATACTCTGTTTTTGAACTGGGCGCACGGTGTTGCCGAGAAAAGTCTGACGCGTACCCCTGTCTTTTCGCGGGTTTAGTTAAAGGACAATATTGGTGTGATAGAGCTGGTTAAACACATTCCAAATATAATTTTAACTCAGAGATCATTGCTACGATAGCTGAGTAATACAGGTTTCCGGAGTCGGAAGTGACGAACGCCAAAGGAAAACACGAGTCATCTCTCTATATAACTGACTGATGTTACGAGTGATAACGGATATACGGTCGAATTTCTGCTCACTAATAATTCCTTCGAAGACCAAAAGTTGATATATGGGATTGTAAGAGGAAACCTGACAATGCAATAAAGTAATTGAATGTCTTTAGATAAGAGAACACGAGAAAAATAGAAATAATCCGTACATTCCCTCGTTTATATTCATTCTATCTTATAAAAACATGGTAATGCACGGACTTTTTCTGTTTTTCTTCCGTGTTCACTTATCTAGTGGCAGTCAATTCTTTTTACGAATTGTCAGATATCCTCTCACAATCTCATACAACAACTTTTGGTCTTCGAATGAATTATTAGTGAGCAGAAATTCGCCCGTATATCCGTTATCACTCGTCACATCAGTCAGTTATATAGAGAGAGGACTCGTGTTTTCCTTTGGCGTTCATCACTTCTGATTCTGGAAAACTATATTACTCAGCTATCGTAGCAATGATCCCTGTGTTAAAATTATATTTGGAATGTGTTTAACCAGCTCTATCACATATGTGATAATGACAGGCACCAATATTGTCCTTTAACAGGCCAGTTATAATGCCACCAAGAAAAAATCCCATCTGTTGGTTCTTCAATGCAAAGACTTTGTTTTGTCTCCTGTAAAATGGCATCTGTATTACCGGTACACGTGAATGGTTCACCTGAAACGCATCTTCGCATAACCATGACCCGCAAAATTTTATCACCAATAAGGACTATTTTACGGACCATGATTATGCCAAGAAGCCCAAACAATTCCGTTATAGTTACAATTTCTTTTTTAGAATGGGAATATAGAGATAGACCATATTTTCGCTATATTTTGGTCAGCTAAATATAATTATTATATTTCAATCTTATTTTTAAGAATGGTTGTGGTATTGTCGAGCTTATACAAAGTTTGATTACTTTTTATCAGGTGGTCAAAGAAAGCGGATACACCTGAGTTAATTTTAATATAAAGGCTACAATATATTGGCTTGGTTGTACATATAATGTTGTTTACCACTGATGTTGATTCTAGCGAACTTAATTCTGTTATTGAAAAGAGAGTCAAGAATGGATAACAAAACATCTTTAAAATATTTATTTGTTATTGTCAGCTTTCATACATTTTCTTTAGGGAAAAGAATTCGTCAATGTTAGGCACTTCAAAAATGTGCCTGAATCTTGTGCTTCTGCGCTCTTTGGTCGACATACATGAGTCGATTCCGTGATATTGTTTTTTTTTTATACCCATACATGGCAAAACTGGAAAACAAAGACATTGATATTCCGGAAGTGAGACAAAACGCGGATATTGTAAGTCACCAAAGCAGATCACGTGAAACGGAGATCGCCGTAACTATTTGCACAAAGTTTTAGAATTTTTTTTTTTTTTCTAATCACTCACTAACATACAGCAACCGGGATAATAATATTAGTTATTTCATTTGAGGCATTTGTTTCATGGATTCTTTGCGTCTTGTTTATAATGCCGATAATTTTAGTGCTACCCCAAAATTATAACAACGTAACAGAAACAATGTGTACATTTTTATTTTATCACCGAAGAACTATAATATTATGCAGCTTTCTACGGAAAGTTGACCGGCTACGGTGGGGTGGTTGTTTTTTTTATGTGTGTATGTATAAGGGCATTCACTCCTCCCTCTGGCTGCATCAACGATTAGCTAACACGGTGTAAATCTACTGATGTTGATTCTAGCGAACTTAATTCTGTTATTGAAAAGAGAGTCAAGAATGGATAACAAAACATCTTTAAAATATTTATTTGTTATTGTCAGCTTTCATACATTTTCTTCAGGGAAAAGAATTCGTCAATGTTAGGCACTTCAAAAATGTGCCTGAATCTTGTGCTTCTGCGTTCTTTGGTCGACATACATGAGTCGATTCCGTGATATTGTTTTTTTTTTATACCCATACATGGCAAAACTGGAAAACAAAGACATTGATATTCCGGAAGTGAGACAAAACGCGGATATTGTAAGTCACCAAAGCAGATCACGTGAAACGGAGATCGCCGTAACTATTTGCACAAAGTTTTAGAATTTTATTTTTTTTTTCTAATCACTCACTAACATACAGCAACCGGGATAATAATATTAGTTATTTCATTTGAGGCATTTGTTTCATGGATTCTTTGCGTCTTGTTTATAATGCCGATAATTTTAGTGCTACCCCAAAATTATAACAACGTAACAGAAACAATGTGTACATTTTTATTTTATCACCGAAGAACTATAATATTATGCAGCTTTCTACGGAAAGTTGACCGGCTACGGTGGGGTGGTTGTTTTTTATGTGTGTATGTATAAGGGCATTCACTCCTCCCTCTGGCTGCATCAACGATTAGCTAACACGGTGTAAATCTACTGTTATTGTAATTATACGTGGTCATCATCATTCAAAGGTAATGTGAGATGTGTATCGCCAATTTTTGGTATTGCACAATGTCCCTGAGTATAGATAACTGTCAATAACCGGTGGAGATCAATCATGTATAACTCACGGCAGTATTCCCCCTATTCCCCTCGCGGTTCTTTTGTCTCGTTTTTCAAGACGGCTTTTAAGGTGACAGCTACACTTGACAATCAAGACTACACTCGACGGTCGCCAAATAACGGAAGAATATAATTAAACCGGAAAGACTACAGGTAACATGCGCAACCTGTGGGTTTTACTGTAAAGTTTATCAAAATATGTGACTATCATTTATCTCAAAATGAAAACATTTATTGAGGCTAAGAGAGGTAAGGTTATTAGATTTATAAATGGATGAAGCATATCTGCAGACAACCTATCCATAATGATAGGCTACTGCACAACAGGGGGATAAAACTATTGCAACCTATTCTATGATCAGAGACGTTGATTGACATTGTCACCTATCATATTTTCAAGGTGTATCATACCTGACAGCTCTCACCTTGTTAGATGCAACAAATGATGCTAAATCCTTTAAATATTTCATAGAATCAATTTGTATCGAATTATGTAGGCTAAACCTTGTATCAATAGAATTACAGTTTCATATTTTAGATTTTAAATTAAAAGCCTTGAGGCTTGAGGCCTAAATTTTATGTCAATTTTTCATGGTCATAAATATATGTTCTAATTAAATTTGATAGGCTACTCTGAATAGACTCTCTTCAGAACCATAATATATCATAGTTGATTGTTGTTACTTAGTATATTGTGTCGGTTTGTCCCTGGGGTTTTGTGGACTTTACCGAAGGAATATTGAAGCATGGATCTTATATATATAAGGTCCATGGTCGAAGTGTCTCTCCTTCCCATGACAAAATCAGGTATTCTAGATTATAATGTTTTATAATACCACTTGAGGAGTTCTCATACATGCAGTTAACAAACAGTGAGTGATGTGCAGAGGTTTGGTGATCCTCAGGACCAACCAGGGGCTCTAGAATGTTTAGGGAATTGGGGGTGGGTCAAGGGGGGTGGAGTAGCCCGAGAAAATTTTGAAAATCAGGTGCAGAAACAATGAAATCCACTCACTAGTCAACCCGCACTCAAGTCTCCACCCACTAACTGGAGACGAGAACGGGAAGAGTTTAAGTGAGAAGAAAGGTCAGACAATCTCATTGCTGGTGTACAAAAGACATTTTAAAGGGAAGGCAGTAAGGACAGCCGGGCAATTGCCGCGTGTTTAAGGGGGGGGCATTTGCGCCCATAGCCCCACCGTTCCGGCACCTGTCGGGCCAACTACTTGATTGTATGCCCCCAAGTATATAGGGCCTAGTGCACTGAATTTGAAAGGAAGATATTTTGTAGGTCAAAACGTATAAAATTTAATTAAGTACAACTAAGTTAACAACTTAATTTAATTCTTTGATTGGATGCAACCCTGAAATATATGCCCAGGACTGTTACTCCTTATGACCCCTTCCCTCCTGTTTGTTGAAACAAATTATTTAGAAAGCCGAACAAAGGTGAAAACAGAAGAACAGATCTGCTCCATGTGCCATTTATATAGTTGACAAATTTCAATTCATCATATCTTTGTAATTTAATTGAATCGAACCATTTTTGAACTGAGATTCCTTTTACAAATTCATCTTTCGAAATATTGTATTTATATTAGAATTACAGATTAGTAAAGAAACTAACATTGCAGACAATAATTGTCTTTTTTTTACTTCAAGAAAAACAATTTATTTTTTATGGACAACAGATATTTATAACTAGCATAAATAGTATCTCCATATATCTATGAATAATGTACAATATCAATATTTACAAAGCTGTCAATATAATTATCACAACACCTTTGACATGTAATATACACTGACACTGGTATTATTGATCATGAATGGGAAACTAATTGGTACAATATGTATGTTATCTCATTGTTAATTATGCTACATGTACATGTATATGTATGCTTACCTCACACTTAATTATAACATTGTTTACATCCAAAATAGATATAACTACATGTATTTAAACTTACATGTTAGTTACCAGGTATTATCATTAAATAGTGTATGTTTATTAATTTATATTCATTTGAACAATATCTACATTGCACATATAATAATACATTGGATACAGAAATATTCAAATTATATTGTATTTTATTCCATATTTTTTATATTAACCACTTTATTTTATTGTGCAATGAACAATATTTACCTGGGAAATGTTATGCTTTCTTGCCAGTTTTTCTATCCTGAAAAGTGACTGAATATATAGTTCAAAGTTTTCTTTTGTTCTTTATGTACATATATATAAATATTTAACTAATTTGTTCACTTTTTCGCTGATCAGCCTGTAAATATTTCATAACATAATGGTCTGCGATATCACTTCGGTGGAAGCAGACATTAAATAAAACTATTTCACCCACACACATGGAGGCAGTAATCGAGATTGACAGAATACATTTTCCCTGTTGAACTGTTCCCTGCTACATGTACTTACAGCCTAATCTATATTTTTTAGAAAATCAAAATCAGTTTTATCTGGCGAGATTGTAGACATGACACATTGTTGTAACCTTGGAAAAGTTATTGTACTTTTAGCCGCCAGCTGTCTTTTAAGGGATTGAGGAATCCCATGCAAACTAGAATATTGTGAAAGTTAAATTTCTAGAAGGAATATCGGTCCAAAAATGGTTTAATTCCATTACATATTCACAAAGATATGATGATTGAAAATTTGTCAACATTGAACATCATCTGCAGACAATATAGATGGCATGTGGACAAAACAAGCCGCTGATATTGGTGGCAGATCTGTTCTTTTGTTTTCAAAATCTTGTTGATGCTTTTCGTTTCAGTTTTACTCTGAGATACATGTAACAAAAGAAAAAAAGAGTAGAGCTAGGCCTGCATGTTATTCCTTTGATCAGCAATCTGTTATAAACCAAAATGCTTTATAAATCACTTCTAATAGATTTGTTTTATATTTTGAAAATCTTCCCACAGTGAAAGACTTATGTCGATATATCAATCACTCATTTTGGGAAATGCTGCTTGAAACACATGATTCATGTGGGATCTACAATTCTTTATGAATAATTTGTGAATATGTATTGGTTAGTTTAAAAGATTTCTGGGTGCAAGCCCCTGGAACCCATTTTATTGTGGCTCGAGAAGTTGACAGATATACCCACCCACCCACCTTTTAAAATCAGTACAAACTTCTTTTTGTGATTGGCATTACACCATTCTCAACAAAATTACTTGAAAATCCAGATTGTTGACATGCATCTCAAAAGTAGTCGATATGTATAGTTTTAATATAAAGATCATTGTTATTTTGCATAGTAGACTGGCTTATTTAAAAAAAAAATAATAGAATATACATATATCACTTTTATATCAAAAACACTTAAAGATGCCGATGGGAAATCAGTAGAAACAAAAGTTAGCTTGAAATGGCCATACTTTGAATTGATCAGTTTAAGTAAATTTTTGAGTAAATTAAGCATATAGCCCAGAACTTACACCTTTAATCTGGAGTGTCAGAGCTTTAATATTGTACATCATGTCTTATATTATTGTCACACAACATCTAACTTCTTTAGATCTTGTACAATGAAATTACATGTAGAAGGTTTGTATATAAGAAAACCATTCTACATGTACCATAATATGGTGTTCATTCAGCTACTGCTTCAAAAATAAATCAAATTGAATAAACTTACTAGTTATAATAATGTTCCTCTTTTCATAAAAAGATAATAATACAGAGATAAGTTTTTAATTAATTTATGTTGTTATTAGGTGATGCAGATTATTTTATCTTGTACATCAAAAGGGTATGTAGTCAGTTGATCTACCGAATGCTAAAAAAAAATAGAAAAAAAAATTTAATCCAATACTAAGGATTTAAAGGACATGATTATTTTCATCTTTGTTTTGTTTTCATAGTCGTTACAACGAAACAATGTGAATACATTGTATAACATGAAGACCAGTAGTTTTAAATATCCTTTGACTTGAAAACTGCTTATTTTAGTTGAACAAAAAAGCCAACAACTGGACGTGTCAAAATATCTCAACTTTATTCCAATTGATATGTACATGTATACTGTTATACAAATGTAATTATTTAAAATTACCACCTGTAGACTGCAAGGATAGAGACCATTTTTATATTAGAATGACTTTATAGCAACCGGTTTTTAAATACATGTATGATGGTCATATCTGTTGGGTTGTGCAGCATCGACTGATAAATCAATCTGTTATTTTACAGGTCTACAAATAATGGGACTAAATCATACAAATTCACTTGTACACGTACTGCATGTAATCAATCTGCATTGACATATATTTTTGCCTATCTAATATTTCAGTATTCTATAATTATATTTGGATTTGTTTTTTAGGACAATGGAATCCTGTTATATGAAGAAAAGAATAAAGAATTTAATTTGAAACGACAGCATAATAAAACCTGCCACCATGAATAGAGCAAGAGTTCGTAAATTATTAAAATTTAAAACAAAGAGCACCACAGATGTAAGTTAATTAATTTGATTTAATTTCTGTTTAGCTAGGATGAAATGTTGTTGTTTTAGCTAAAGATATGTAGAGAGAATGGAACTTGGTTATAAATGATAATACTCTTATCACATGTGGAGAACAGAGGGTTGAGATTTTAGTTATTTTAGAAATTATTTGGTGGAACTCAGAGTTTGCTTTAGATATTATATTATTTTTCTGTGTTTTGTTGTATTATGTTCAATCGCTAAATGCCATTCAAAGCCAAAATAATGAAATGAAATGGGGTTGATCGTCCTACTTTTCTGCGCTAACTAGGTAGTGTGTTATGAGGGAAAGTTTGCCCGGACAGCAGGGGGCAGTTTCACAAAGTTCGTAATTTTAAGAAAAACAACTAGTTAAGAAAAACTTACGAAAAAGATACAAATTACTTACACCGGTTTCACAAATGCCGTCAGAAGTTTTCTCTTAACTTTTTTTTCGTATCTCTGTTCGTAAATATGTCACGAATGGTCTTGACGTCATGTTGCGTCACTCCATTCATACTTCTGCAAACATTCTCACGGTCTGAATTTTGACAATGTCTGCACTGATAGCTGTTATGTTTTAATTTATCCTTACTTTTTTAAACATCAACGACGAAAATAATAATATATACCTTATTTATATGTTAGATTTTACTGTCAATTTATGAATAAAATGCTATTTTCATGCCTTTTGTTTGCTTGTTTTTGTTTACTACATCATAGCGCATGACATAGTAGCATAAGTTGTCTGTCTGTCTGTCTGTCAAAAGCTGAATGGAACCTAAAAAGCATACACACAATTGGAATCTTCAGCTCTCAGAGTTTGTGAGAATATTTTAACCGAATGTCAGTCTTTGCCACGATAGCAAGGGCGTGGATTTGTCATAACTTTTAGGGGGGGACGGACGAACCCTGTAATCTGGAACATTTCATTACCAAACGAAATAAATAATTACAAACAGTTTACCATACCAGTGTTATTTAGATGAAGGCTGTAACTAGGGGTAATATGATGACAATATGGAAAAATTCAATTGACTACCTACATTAAAGCTGCATAAATATTAATTGTTTATGAAGTTAAGTGAATCGTCCAAAGACGTTCGTTCTATGATCAGGACTGTTCTCTTTGAATGTCTTGGCGACATGAAGTGGGTCATTATGCACCGCACACGTCATCAAGTGGCTCAGTCGGTTTTGCGTCATGGAGTTGTGCAGCCAAGTTTTGATACGGCGCAGAGTGCTGAAGGATCGCTCGGCTGAGCAGGAACTAGGCTTGTTCAGCAGTGTGAGATGAGAAGAGCTTCGATAGAAGGGAACGTCTGCCTCACTTCAGGTGACATAATGTGGAACGCGTCGTGCACAAGTGAAATAGATTTGCCGAAAACTGGCGCTTGAAGAATGGCAATTCTTGTTCCAATTCCTGATTCAGTTCCAGATACGTAGAATCAAGCTCACCATCATGTGGATATAAACCTGAAAATCTGTCCTGGCGATCAAAATCATGGGGGGGGGACAGATACCTATTCATCCCCCCCTTCCGATTCTAAGGGGGGGACACGCCCCCCCCCCCCCCGACCCCCACCAAATCCAGTGTCATGCACGATAGGATTGAGTATACTACTTTGGCCTAATCAGTCATTGATGTTGCGGATTTAGTACTAATGCCGCAAGATAGTAGGCCTAGGTGTAGCGCTCCCTCGATGACTGGAGTGGTGAGCACTGTACTACAAAACTTTACTATTCTGTAGGACATTCCAGGGGCGGATACAGGTATTTTGAAAAGTGTTGCTGAAAAAAAAGCCATGGCGATGTGGACTAAAACTAAAAGATACAATTTGTAACATTTAATACAGTTTGTAACATTCCATTTCATACGTTTGCGAAATAGTGTCCCTATAGGCCTAGCATGGTTTAGGTTTTTTCCCGAGGCGACCCCGCCAAATAAATTTATTCTACTAATTCTAGCTCTCCGAATATAATAAAGAACAGGTTGATTGTGCCTTTTGGGGCATAGTATCATAATGCAATCAAGGCTTGTACAGGTGATGACAAGGATTTCAATATCTTTATTAATACAGGCATGGGCATGGATTTAGTGGGGGACCGGGGGGAACGTGTCCCCCCCCTTAGAATCGGAAGGGGATACGAATAGGTCTCTGTCCCCCCCTGGATTTTGATTGCCAGGACAGATTTTCAGGTTTATATTCACATGAATGTCCCGTTCTGAAATTCATAGAGAACTGTCCTGATGGTAGCTTTGTTCAGTTTTGATGTAGGTAGTCAATTTTTCCATATCGTCATCATATTACCCTAAGTTGCAGCTTTCATCGAAATAACACTGGTACAGTAAACTGTTCGTAGTTATTATTTTGGTTTGGCAATGAAATGTTCCAGGTTCCAGGGTTGGTTCGCCCCCCCCCCCCCAAAGTTATGACAAATCCACGCCCTTGAATACAGGTAATAATATGTATAGTATTTTGGCCTGATCAAGCCTGTAAAGTGAAACTAACACCTAATCGGTATGGGTGTCGTTAGGATTTAATCTATCCCGTAATATATTCTCTCTCCCTGAAGTTGGTGATCTGCAACGAAGCGGCCATTTTGTCAAAGATACATAAAGAATTCCTACTTACGATAGAGTGAGAGTTGTCATAGACTTTACGATAAAAGTTAAAATTTTCTTTAGTTAAGAAGTTTAATGAAACACGATTTTTTTCATAAGTTTGCATTATGATAAACTTACACAAATTTTTCATCGTAAGTTGCTTTGTGAAACTGCCCCCAGAACTACAGCCTACTCTTATATTGAATTCCATCTGTCAAGGGTTCTTTTACATGCATGGGACCTCAGTTTTTTGTACCATCTGAATGACTAGACAGCTGTCATTGTCTAGCCCTCCATCCTGAACCACTAACAAGGGGAATCCACGCTCGAAAATCCAAAGGAACTTTCTCGACCAACAACGGGAGTGTACCTCAGACCTCCAGAATAGCGAGCCAGCACGCCACAATAATAAACGTTTTTGTTGCGTTATAGGCTGTTCAGATACTAATATTTAAACTATTTTAAAATCGCTGGTGTTTTTAAGACAGGATAGTGTTTATTTCACACATACTATAAGCCAAACCAGTTTAACTAATTTAAGCCGACTCATTCTTTAAAAAAAGTCTTCTCAAGGGTTTATTTGCCCCACCTTTGCTTTCAGATGACAAAGCAAAACTGGTTTATCTATCTCCAATGTTTTTAACTAGTTTAACTTAAGGGTTTAAACCAGCTATTAGATTACACACTGTATTTTTCCTTTCTAATTATTTAAATTTCACCTGTGGAATAATGATTCTCAATGAAAGATAGCTCATGATCAGCTTTTACGCAGCAGGGCAGTGGACATTAGAAGGCAATTATATAATATCAAGCCAGTTTACATACTATAGGTATTTACATACTAGTAAGTTTGATTAATACATTTTTATGAAATATTTGTTTTAGTTGTCAGCTTGGAACAAAAATGATGAAAAGTTACTGAAAGCTGTTGAAGCCTCAGATTTAAAGAAGGTCAACAGTATACTATCAAAGAAAACTTTAGTGCCAAATAAACTGGGACCAAGAGGACACTCTGTGTATGTATGCATTTTGGTACTATCAATGATACAAATAAAAAAAACTAAATTCAAGATGAAGAACTGACTGAGGTTGATGATGAGCATTCTCCATTAAGGCTAAGGAGAGATAAACCATTTGATTGGATGAGACTTTGGAACATGAGAACTTTGATTCTCATTGAGTGGAAGTGATGTATAGTTTCACTATATCAAATCCTTAAAGATACCCCTCCGCATACAAACTGTGTGGTTTGATGATATATTTGGACTAAAAACGTATTCAAACTAATTAATCTATCAAAAATATGCTTCAGATCCCTTTCAAAACTTTGCGAGGAGATACCCCAAGCTATAAAAAAAATCTATTTTTAGAAGCCATGTTTGTCACCTAACTTGATTGGGGGAGGGCCCATTTTTCAGATTGTATTTGTCATTACTTACTCTCCATTTACCATACATATTGAGACCTAAATAAATTATTGAATTTTTTTCTGCCAACTTCTTTTTCCGTCGTTTAATTGCAAAGTCTGTTATACATTTACACCCCTCAACCGCATAACCATCAAGAAACAACAACCGCTCTCTAAATCAAGCTGGCTGACAATAAGCCGGCGGGTTGCCCCATGAGTGTTTTTCGGGCAATCCAGTATTTCTTTAAACGTATATTGTCGTCACCCCTGTCCGTCCATCTGTCCACAATCTGAATTTGATGAAACTTAAAATATCATTTTATCTCCCTAAGAGATTGGACGGTAACTTCATGAATTATGACCCCTGATTGCACGAAACTCATGTTTTTAGCTTGTGGACACTCTAAGAGGTCACAATTTTTATCTGTTATTGATGATATTCGCGCATATATCAGACTGTAATTTTCCTGGATTATGGCCCTTCATTGTACGAAAAATAGCATCTTTTGCTTGTGCTCCCTCTAGAGGTCACAATATTTATCCAATTTGAAAAAATGGTAGAATATATCACAGTTACACCATAAGGAAGGTTGAAGTCAAATTTTTGGGAAATTGTAGCAAAACTTCCTGACAAAATGGCCACTCCACGTACACAGTAAGTGTAAAAGTATGTAATACGAAGGTTGTGGACACTCTAGAGGTCACCATTTTTGTCCGTTTTTGATGAAACTTAAAATATATTTTTATTTCCCAAAGATCTCACTACCTTTCGAATTTCGCGCATTTCAGACCATAACTTTTCGCTTGTTCTCCATCCATCTCTTGCAAAATGTTGGCGTATCAATGCTTGATGCTTTACGCATAGATAAATATGCAATTAAAGATGCATTATGTAAGATTTAGATGAAGGGCTATCTGTTTTTGCTATAGTAGTTTAAACATGGATAATGAAAAATAAATAAATTGAAAATTTCAGTCAAATTACTTTATTCTAAGTGAAATTATAATTGTTTGGAGTTTTGGCAAGAAATATGGTAAATAGTCTGAAGATATGGCAGATGTTGTTTAATTCACTTAATATCTCACCCATCCAATGAGCTAGAGAGTTCATTATGTGAATAAATGTTTTAATAATAATTTCTATAATATTTGAAGCCGGAAGTCTACAATAGGCAGATTTAACTCTTATATAATTTAGTTTGTGATTTAGGTGAGGACCTTAGCTTGTTGAATTTCTCGTTTATTTGAAAGATCCAGTTTAGATGCAATCTAATAGCCCGTTCAGACACTTATTTTAAAACAATTCATAATCGCTGGGGTTGCGTTCACAAGTACTATAAACCAAACCAGTTTAACTAACTATTCTGACCTCTAACTAACTAAGATGAACCAGTTTAAAATAAAAAGCCTTCTCAAAGACAGGTCGCAAGCTGGGGTTTTTAAACTGGTTTATTTGCCCCACATTAGCGTTCAGACGCTTAAGTTAAACTGGTTTAACGATTCCAGTTCAACTTAAGCATGTGAACGGGCTATAAGATATATTCCTTTCAAGAGTCAATTAATTTTTGGCCATGTATTGTAACAGTACTAATCATACCTTTAGATCAACAATTTGTAGAACATTAATTCGCATTATAAATTAATAAATTGTTATACAGCTGCTCAATTAGTAATAACATATCTTAGCATTCTTGTAGTTATAAATAGACATATTAAATTTGTATAAATGATATGAAGACGGGGTGTAACTTGATTCTATTTTAAAATTCACCTTGAATGTACCACAAAGTCTAAATTAAATTTCATCTTTAGTGCTCTAACTATTTGAAGTTAATATGAATAAAAATTGATTAATGAGTGAAAGATAATTTTTAGAACATTTTTAAGTTAATTATTTCTTCAAATAGATTGTGCTATCAATACATGTATTTGTGGCAGGTTTTAATGGTAGGAAACTCTTACTGTGGCAGAGAAATTTTTATAGGATAACTAAAAGCCATGAATGTATTAAAGGGGAAATTGTCATTAGTAAATTGATATTTACTTTCCAAGAGCGGGTTTTACTATACTAAAATAGAATCTGTCATCAAAATTTGGCTAATGACTAAACCTAACCCATTTTAATATAAAATGAGAGAATAGTAGTAGGGTCAGTTCCATTTTTCTTCCGAAGACTTTCTTGATATAAGCAAGGGAGCTACAAATTTATGGCATAGAATTGTTATTTCTTGAATTAAGAATTAAAGTCCCTGATCATCATTTGAGGCACTGTTAATCACTTGCGAAGTACAATATTGTGAAAGTTGAATTTCTAAAAGGAATATCAGTCCAAAAATAGTTCATTTCCATTCAGTATTTACAAAGTTATGCTGAGTTGAAATTTGGCATCCACTTTGAAAGACATATAGAATGTTGTCAACAAAAGCCAGTGTCACCTATGAGTTTTGCTGAAATCTTTTGATGGTGTCCTCCTTATTCTAATTGATTACAAGCGTGGTGATTATCCACCGATGACTTACCTGAAGCATGATGCAGCTTTTTAATATTTCAACCAGAAAATTTTCTTTGAATATAAGACCTTGGAAGAAGGGTATCTTATTGCCTGTTTGTTATTTAAATATAGTGTGTCAGGTAATGTCATTGTTGGACAGATCTGAGTATGAGTATTGGGCTCAAAATTTCAATGGAATGGGGTTTATAAATCTCGTCAAATCAGTATAGGGCAACAAAAATACCAGGGATATAAAGTGTGGAGGACACAGATGTTTCTTGAATAGTCAGGGTGTATATTTGGACCTGAATTAAGCATTTAACTTCATCATCTGCAACTTCTTTAATCTACAGTATCACACTAACCAACAAAAATTTATAATTTAAATGCTGCAGTGAAACAGAATGATAGGGGTCCTCCGCTTGGATCCACCACTGCAAGTGCCAATGTGTGTATTTAAAAACGATTTCTTAAAGACATCATATTCAAATCAAAGATACATATTTGTTAAGAGCATTTTAAAACACATACTGTTACAAGATAGATTTTTAAAAATGTTTATGAGAACCTTTTGAAATGTTGACAATGTCATAAGTTTATGTGAAATTAAATTGTATATAATTCTATTATTATTAAATGTGAAAGGTCATTGGCTACGGAATGTCACATTGACATAGAGTTTATTAATGTTGTTCATGTGTGGTAAGGTTTTTCTGAGATGCAAGTTGTTGGAAAATCCTAAAATATACCCTGAATAGTAAATTCCATAGGTCATTTTTATACGCCCATGTAAAAATGGTCATAGCCAGCAATTTTCTCAAAACTAGCAGAGTATCAACTGGACCTTAATGAACGTTTAAGATTTTCAATGAGCTTGTAGTGACTGGAGTGTTTTGAACAGGAATTGATGAATCTGTATTGTTACATGACACAATTGTCTGGTTTTCAACAACTTATAAAAAAATAAACTAAAAAGCCGAGATATTACAGCATGGCTATAAATGATATTTTTGCAATGTAAAAAATGTTTATAATGTACAAGGAAATATTTCATTCGCCTCTGAGAATTTCTTTTAACATTCGTAAGCATTTTTAAGTTTATATTTGTTCTGTTTTACATTGTTTACCTCAGTATAAATTATACAAAAGAAACAATTCTAATTACTTGAACTTCCTGAATTCAATGTCTTTTCCTTTAATTAACAAAACAATTATATACCTTTTATTTCCTTATTTGTACGAATTGTCTTGGTGTTTATAATTGCTATAAAGGAAGGGGTGGTAATTCATTTTATGTCATGGTAAACCAGGTTATTGTGGGTTTCTTAGAGAGTAGTAATAAAACATGTTCTAATTTAAATGACAAATATTCCACAGAAAGAAAAACAAATCTTTGTACAAAGAGACAATAGGTCCATGTATAATTAGATTTCTTGAATAGACTCAACCATTATTTTTAACACAATACTTCTCTCTTTTAAAGGAGGTTGCTCTATTCTGTTATTTGCCTCAAGAATGTGAAAAAATAAAAATGTTGGGCAAATTTTGTATTTGGTTCTTTATTGTTGTTGTCTCAGATCTAGAGGTTTTGGTTACAATAACTTTATATTCTTGATGTCCCTCTCTCTCATCTTATACTATAGTATATGACTAAGTTTGATAATGAGCATTTTTTGTTCAGGGTAAGCAGAGCGGGGTAAAATGTTCAAATTTGGTGTAGGGTTCATTTTCTGCTTATGCAGAGATAAGCAATTTGATTGGTTGATATTTTGGGACACGATAAATTTAGTTCTAATTAAGTTTCATTACCTCAATACCTAGACTAAGCTCGATAATGAACATTTTTTTGCTCAAGATAAGCAGAGCGACAAGCAATTTGATTGGTCAAGACTTAGGAACACAATAACTCTCCTTCTAATTGAGGAATATGTTCAAACTTGGTGTAGGCATTCATTAAGTGAATGCCTTCGAAAGATGAGCATTTTCTGCTTAAGGTAAGCAGAGATAAGCAATTAGATTGGTTGATGACTTTGGTTCTAATTAAGTGAGAGTGGTGAAACTTGGTGTATAGTTTAATCTCATCATTACCTTGACTAAGTTCGATAATGAGCATTTCTGGCTGTGATATTCAAACTTGGTGTGAGCATTTTCTGCTTAGGGTAAGCAGAGATAAGCAATTCGTTTGGTTGATGCTTTGGGACACGATAACTGAGAGTGAGAGTTGTGAAACTTGGTGTATAGTTTAATCACATCAATACCTTGACTAAGTTCAATAATGAGCATTTCTGGCTGTGATGGGGAGTGATGAAACTTAGTGTATAGTTTCACTATCAAGTACTTCAAAACCTTGAGTTTGATCATGAACATTTTATGCTTAGACCAAGTATAGATAATCAGTTTGATGGCTCGATACATTTGAAAAAGATAAATGTGCAATTAATTAATATGTGTTATCTATTTAGTTTGGGATTTCCGCGAGGGTCATCAGTATTGCTGTTGGCTTGTTAAACCTGGTGTAAGTGTTTATTTGGTGAATACCTTGACTGAGTTAGATGATGAGCATTTTCTGCTTAGGCTGAGCAGAGATACGTAATTTGATTGGTTGATGCTTCGGGACACAATAAGTTTGCTTCTAATTAAGTCAGAGTGGTCAAACTTGGTGTATAGTTTCAATATATAGATTTTGGAGCTTGACAACTTTGATTCTAATCAAGTGGGAATGGTGAAATTTGGCATATATCATTACATCAATAACTTGATATAGTTCGAAAATGCGCATTTCCTATAGTTTCATTACATCAGTCCCTTGGCTAAGTTCAATAATGATCATGATCTGTGTCGATGTTTCGAGACATGATAACTTTAATGCCAATTGATTGAAAGTGGCAGTGGAACACCAACCTCACTGTTGGCTCGTTTGGCATAGATATTAGTCATTATGCTGTCTGTCTGTGCGGCCGTCCGTCCACAATTTGTTTGTGGACCCTCTACAGGTCACAATTTTTATCTGATTTTGACGAAACTTGAAATATAGGTCTATCTCCCAAAAATCTAAGTTCTTTTCAATATTGGCGTGTATTGGACCATAACTTCATAGATTATGGCCCTGGATTGTTCTAAAAGTCACATTTTTAGCTTGTTATCCCTCGAGAGGTCACAATTTTTATCCGATTTAAAAAAAAGTTTGAATATATCACTGTTACACCCTAATGATGGTTGAATTCAAATTTTTCGTGAAAATCAGACCAAAACTGCCAGACAAAATGGCTGCCCCTTGTACGCAAATACATGTTGTGTAAATATATGGTATATCAAGGTTGTGTACCCTCTAGAGGCCACAATTTTGATCTGATTTTAATGCAACTTTAAATTTATGTTTATATCACAAAAATCTAGGTTCCTTTCGATAATCGTACATATCTGAACTTAACTTCCTGGATTATGGCCCCTGATTGTTCCAAAAATTGCATTTTTAGCTTGTGGACCCGCTAGAAGTCACAATTTGTATTCAATTTTAAAAAAACGTTTTAAATATATCACCATTACATATCAATAAAGGTTGATAAAATGGCTGCTCCTTTTACGTACACTCTACAAGTCACAATTTTTATCCAATTTTGATGAATCTCAAAATGTATGATTATAATCCACAGATCTTGGTTCCTTTCGGTATATGCGCATATTATACCATAACTTCCTGGATTATGGCTCCTGATTGTATGAAAAATCACGTTTTTAGCTTGTGGACTATCTAGAGGTCATAATTTTTATCCGATTTTTAAAAAAAAAAACATTTAAATGTATCACCGTTACACCCTAATGACGGTTGAGTTCGAATTTTGTGAAAATTGGAACGAAACTGCCTGACAAAATGGCTGCTCCTTGTACACAAATAGTGTAAAAGTATGTAATACCAGGGTTTTTGACTCTCTAAAAGTCACAATTTTTATCCGATTTTGATGAAATTTAAAATATATCTTTATATCCCAAGTATCTCAGTCCCTTTCGATATCGGACCATAACTTCCTAATTGGGATCTTGCTCACGTTCAACAAGAAATTTTGCTGTACAACTTATTGGACTTTTGTGTGCATAACTTCATGAAATTGGATTTTGGTCAACAAATTGTAGATGTTACTATATCTAACTATATATATATTAATTTACTATAGATTTCAGATAGCATGTGCTTCAGGTAATGAGAATATAGTAGATGCATTACTACACTACACTGATGATGTCAATGACCTTACAATTCAAGGTAATAATAATCTGATATAAGTAATGATATAACAATCTTTATGTATTTGTGAATGCTATCTGTTTAAATCAACCTCTTAAATTCCACAATTTTCTTATAAATTATTTCTATTTTACTTTTTCGAATGTTCAAAAATACATATTGATTTATTTTACACCTGTTAGAATTAATTGGACGCTTGATTAGATTTTTACCAAAAATGTCTCAATTTCTTTCAAAAGCCCCAATTTGCGAGAATAAAGGTTAAAAATCACTTTGGTTAAAACTTATTCAGATTCTGATTTAGGCATTTAAAGTTGGTTTATGTCTACATCGCACCACTATCTTTAAATAATGATAATTATATCTTTTATGCACATTGAAAAATAATGATGATCATATCTTTTATGCACATTATACACATTAAATAATGATAATTATATCTTTTATGCACATTAAATAATGACAATTATATCTTTTATGCACATTAAATAATGATAAGTATATCTTTTATACACAAGCCAGTCCATTCTTTAATACTATGATGTACTTAATTACATAATACAAACAGACTTTATTTATGGACACTGTGTAAATTGTTGGCTTTTGAGTTAATTTTTAACTTCAATTTTTTTGTTGTCATTTTAGAACACATAATATAATGGGTGTGTTCTCTACCTAAATTTAGATACATGATTTTTACAATTGATGAAACTGTATACAGTCGTAAAACAGAAAAATTAAAGTTGCTGAGTTTATGTTCGTGAATTGTATGATACCTATGTTAGAAATAAAATTGAGGTGTACAAAGCCTTTATAAGTACTTTATTTTTGTGAACACGAGCCCCACTTTAAAACGGTCATTAGAATATGAAGCTCCCAAAATTTGTGTTGTTATATGTCTGTGAAAAAAAGCATATTTAATAATGTTATTAGATGCTTGAAATATTTTAAAAGCTATAAATCATGTTTAAGACACTTAAGAGGTATCTGTTGCATTCTTTACATAGCTCTAAATTACTTGCTTGATAAATTTATTTTCATCCGTGAATATTATGAATTTTCAAAAGTTAAAAACCATACGTCAAGATATCAAAATTTAATAATTCTAGCACCTTCAAATTTTTTAACGAAAACCAATGGGCCTTATTATGGCTGTTGAAAACAAGTTTTTGTATGAATTGTTGACTATGAATCCTCTGTGCTTCCTGTCGGCTTATTAATCTTAAAATAATCCAAATAAAGTGATGTTCAATCATTGCACATAAATCCTATTATTTCAAACAACTTTTCCGTGTTTAAAAAGGGGATTCAGCTCACTGCATGTCGTTGTCAAAGACATTTGAACAAAATAATATCTTGATTTGGAATTCCAGGTGACGCTTTAATATAATACTAAATGAAAGTTAAAAGTATGAAGTCTTTTATCATAACTGTTATCATAGTACAGAATACATGTATTATTATTATCCATAAGATCTCAACATCAAAGATGGTATATTTTTGTTAATTAGGTGTTACATTTTGTAGGTAATACAGCTTTACAATTGGCAGCTGCTAAAGGTCATACAGGAATTGTACAAAAGTTACTGCAGGTAGATAGATATACAACCATATTATCAACTATTTATTAATTGAACGAACTTTATACCTGTTAGATCTTTCTTGGAAATTAAAGATTTTATCATTACTTTACCAAAGTGAAGAAGGATTAGACGTTATCTCATGTTGAAAGAAAATATCTATAATATACTTATGATATAAAACTATTATAACCTATGTTGAAAGAAGACATGTATGATGTAGTTGTAGGAATATTTGTGGTTGGTAGATCTAATAACGCAATGTATTTGAAAATCTTTGTTATTCAAAACCTTTGTTTAGATTCACTTTTTATATGATACAACCCACTATTCCCTCCTTCAAATCCTGTAGCTTTTGAAATCATTTTTGATTTTAATGATTATCTGTGATCAATATTTTAGTTCGACTATTTGCAGAATAGTGAGATATTTCCTCAGCTGTTATAGTGAGCAAAATTATGCTTATAAGAACATTATACTAACTATATTCTTAAAAAATTTTCACCCTTAATACCTACCCTCGTTCATAAAACATCAATTTAGATATTTTTATTTGATTATACCAGGCTAATGCTGATGTAGATATGAAGGATAGTAATAATATGACAGCATTACATCATGCCTGTGCTGGATTACATTTGGAGTGTGTTCAAGCTTTATTAAGCGGAAATGCCAGTCCAAGATCAACAGAGAAGGTGAGACCAATATTTCTGACAATAGTTGAATATTGCTGATGACAATAGTGATCTGGATACTTTAAGTGTAGAGAATATTAATACTTGCCAAGAAGATTATATTGTAGTTATTACAATCTGTGTTTATACAGGATATTGGATGGAATGAGAACTGACACCTTGATTAATTTAGCCCAGATAAATTAGAGAAAAAGATATCAAATATGTAATCATATGAGATAAAGACAGATAGTATTGGATCTAGAAGCTGTGAATAGGGGGCGTGGCAAATCTACCCCATCCCACAATGAATGTCAACAAAATATTGAATAAAATAACGTTGAACACCCTGGTAGAACATAGATTATATTGCCTATATAGTTGTTCACCGTCTTGGGAAGAATTTTTATTTAAAGGACAATATTGGTGTCAGTCATTGTCACATATGTGATCTCATGGAGGGTGGGGGATAGAATTACAAACCATCTTAATGAACATGCATATTTGTTTTTAAATGGAAGAGAACACTAATATTATGTTAGTATAATAAAGGTCAATTTCTATAGCGCCAAAACTCCACAAATATTGTGCTCATAATATTTATCAATGTTTCAATGTCCTTTCTACGATTAAGCCTGGTTGTAATAAGATTGCATGCATATGAAACTGAATGAAAATCTAATTTCTTTTCTGTTTCAGACGGGTAAGACATCTTTGTTCTATGCTGCCCACAGAGGTGATATTGCAATCTGTAAATGGTTGGTAGATAAAGGTTCAGATGTAAATACACAAGATATTTATCAGGTGTAAGTATATAATGATGGAAGACTTTTCTGTATAAATAAAAGATAAGACATAATAAAATATTAACAATATAAAGTAGTTACAACCTACAGGTTTGAATCCTAGTGTGGGTCTAGAAGAATTTTAGAAGCAGTCCTTCGTGTTTATAAAATTGTGCGGGAGCCATAAAAAGCTCCTGATACCTTGAATATATGCAGTTTAAAAGTAAACAAAAACTGAAAGTAGTTTATTAATCTCAATATTTAGGAGAGCGATTTAGCTAATTTGCAGGAGTCTTTAATGACTCCTTCGAAGGAAAGCTGACGTGCGTCGAGAGGAGCAGGAGCGAAAGCTCCCCTTAAAAGTGAAGGACTGTAGAAGTTTGTTTCCTGCTTGTTGAGGTTAACACTTACACTTCTGTTGTAATAATGGCATTAACCAATCTTACACATGGTATTGGTTATTCCTACTGATAATGTGGCTCCATTCAGAAACATGTTTTTGTTCGTAATAGTCATCTAATGCAACTGCCTGTCTGATGACATAACTACAATAATTAATAAATATAACATTCCTGTCGTCAGGTTTGGGAAAATTCTTATTATGTTGTCACTGTCAGATTAAGGATTTCTGATTGATTTGTTTATGAATTCATGCTTCCGTTTCGCAGTGCCAGCAAACAAAGAGCTATCATTGGCTTGATACATATATCCAGAGTTATGAGCCCAGAGGCATCGAGTCTACAGCTCATTAGTTTTAATGTACCAGTACAATTTTCATTTTTTATTTTATTTTTTTTACAGTACACCTCTAATGATAGCAGCTAAAGAAGGTCATAGAGAAATTTGTGAATTCTTGTTAAGAAAAGGTGCCAATCCACAAAGTATGGATAGAGAAGGTAATTATTCTATTCTGTCATACCTTTTTAATTGACAAAATATGAACAGATTATTTTGTGTCTGTCATTGTAAGAGGGTATGCCTGTAAGTCTTCATGTTTATGAAGCATCCCCATGAGAAATACAGAACCCCCTTGATACAATACCACTGTCCTGGTTCAGTGACAAACTGGAGTGATCTAAAAAAAAAAGACATTACCTCCACTTCTAGGCATTCAGTATATCAAATATCATTTAATATTTCTTGTCACTTCAAGTATAATATTTTGTGTGTATCATTACAGTCTTGTATTTTAGGAAAATAAAAGTATATTTTAAAAATACCCAATAATTACTTGACAAAAAGTTTCTCCCAAAATGTCCTATGCTTAATTATCCAAGAGTGGGTGTTGTCTTTGGCGAACACCTCCCCTTAAAAGCATTATGCAAGAGCTAAATCTGCCAATAGCAGGTCTTTCTTTGGGCCTTAAAAGTTGTATAAATTATTACTTAGATATTAATTAACTTAGCATAATCTTTATTTAGGCCTTAAATGTTATATAAATTATAAATGTATCTATGAAAACTAGTCTCAGAGCGAAGTAATTTGACTGAAATTTTCAACATATTCCCTTTCCATTATCTATTTTTTAACTATTATAGTGAGAACTGTTAGCTCTTTATCTAATCTTACCTAATGACCCTTTAAGGAAACTTTTCTTTTTCCAACCCCATTTTGAGAGGGTGATCTTTTGTTCTCTGTAATAATAAAATATGGTAACTGAATAGTAAAAGGGATGTAACTCCATTTGTATACATTTACTCCCATATAGCATGTTTGGGTTTTTTAAACCAGTGTTTATGTTCAGACACAGAAAAAGCCTACTCATTTTCAACATCAACATCTGATTACTGGTACATGTTATGTTTATGCTAGCACTAGGAAGAACTAAAAGATTATAAAATATTGATTATTTATGATGAATAGTTAATGAGTTTTGCCCTTGATAAGTTTGTAGTGTTGTAAATGATCCCATTACGCACACACGAATAAAAATCAGACAGTCTTTATGGACTGTTTGGGCAACTTATCTGCAAGCGAATTATTGAAATAAAATTGAACCATGTGTCAGTCCCAAAATGACCTAGTTTGTGTCGAGTGGACGTTAAACCCCATTTATCTCTCTTTCTCTCCCCTGTCATGACTCCATTTTGAATGTCACAACCAATTTTCAAAGTACAAGATTGTAAAGAAGTCTTTTGTCATGTTCGGCATTATTACTATGGAGTTGTAGAATGTTTATTCTTGGTGCAAAAGTGGCAGATAATTGTTTTCTTAAACTCCTAACTCACTTCACCTTCAACCTCGAAATTATGAGTATTCACCAAAACTTAGTAGAAGGTGTAATTCAAACCCTTTTCCTTAATTTGAGACCTTAAAATGAAAAATAAATAACCATATAAAGGGTGAAAACGGGAAAGAGACAGAAAGATTATTTATGTTGTTAACCAAATGGGGGGAATGTTTTGTGCTTTCGATTCATATTCTGCACGTATGTAAAATATTGTTAACAGTAAATCTGTACTTTTAAGAATATACTTTCTAATGTAGGTAAAACAGCCCTGGGGTATGCTGTTATGTCAGGACATGCTGAAATAAGAGAAGTATTTGATAATGCACCAACCAGAGCATCATGGGATGTACCGATACCTACGTATAATGAAAGAGGTAAATATTAACATTTTAAATAAAAAGAATTGATTTCTAAGAGGTAGAAGAATCAGTCTTAGACCATAAACAAGAGCCAAAGTTATGAGTGGTTAATATTTTCAATATATTAATAGTTTCTCTATACATCTACTCGTTAAAAACCCCTATATGGAGGCAGGCAACATATTACACACATTTATGCTTTCAAACCAATTCTAAACATGCTGTGTTTCTACGCTACAGTATGTTTTGCGGGCATCAACTTTTCACTCCTATTCATTTGCTATCACTATCTATTGAAAAATGACCAAAGTCTTGACTTATGGATGAAAATCAGCATTGACAGTAGTTCACCGGTCACACATTTGAAAGTTCCTATAAAATGTTCACAATATTCAGAGGTCATGTTTACAACACGTTCACATTCTCAAAGTTCACAATCACCCTGACAAATGTAGTGATGTCATTCCAAATCATACAACAAATTATTGATTTATCCATTTTATTTACAGAAGTGAAATATCCCGATTCAACAGAATTAAAGAAAGCACAACTTGTTAATAACCAATTTGATACAAGTAAAACTCTTACACAGGTAACAAAATATAAATATCTGTACGCTGTACAAATTACCATCAAAAGTATCATATTATTTGTATCATTTTGTGTTGTTGAGGTAGTACATGCAGCAGGGGTGTGGTGATAGCTGATTTTGCTTCTGAAACATCATATTGTTTTCTACCCCTGGCATGAGAAGTTTTGCGCTGTGTGGAATTTGCATAAGTCTATTTTAGCTTATCTGAACCACAATAATGTTTGACACCACACAATTTTGTCTGCTGGAAAGGGGCGTGAAAACTCTATACTCATTATGCCAAGTGTGTCATGTTGTCGCCTTAACTTATTCCCTGACCTGGCAGGCTGACGAGGAATCTGTGCATATTTGTTTGGATGGTGTGCATGTAAAATAACCCTTTGTAGTTGAAATTTAAAGAATACATGTAGGTGGAAAAAGTAAAAGGTTTCCTTTATATTGCAATCATATATGTAATCATAGAAATGAAGTTTACCATGTGTTAATGTCAAAATGACAAGATGTTCACCCTATTTGAGCTTATTAAAACAATCTATGAAGGACAATAAACATATAAAACTGAAATGATCTGCATACATGTAACTAGAGTTTAATTTGTTTCATTCAGACTGATATGGTATCTAGATTTCAAGAATCACCAGCATCAAACCGTGTGGAAGAGCAGATTGATCATGATATTCATGATGATTTGGTAGGTATATAATCAGGGGGTGGGGTGACTTTTACATATTAGATTAAGAAAATGAATTTATTCAAATTTTACGTGTTGCTTTTTGAAAATTTTATACAAATAATTTTTGTTGGTTAAATTGGAGCTGTTGTCACATTGTTTGAAACACAATAATATTATTTATAATGTATTTTGATAAGCCTTTTTATAAATATCACAGTCTCTCATCTGAATTCGATACTAGATGACTTGCTTTTTTAATGTGGCAAATGAAATCTGAATGACACATCCTCTGAAATACAAAACAAATACACCTGATTGCAACACGACGAAAAATATTAGTAAATGTTGTGTAAATCTCCCTATTTAATGGGTGGTAGAAATAACCCCTGTCCATATCATAATGATAGCAAATTGTGATAATTCTTTGTTAAGTCTTGTAGAGTTTCATGACGTCCATTACATCTAGTTCATACAAAGTGTATATCTGCTTTATTCATTAACATTGACATAGAAATCATTGACATTTTGACATTGACAATCAATTTATTATTTTGAAAAAATTCATTAGTCTGTCTATGAATTATTTTCAGACTGAAGATTTAAAGAGAACAGCATCAGCTCCTAATTTATTAAGTGTATCACCTGATTCTTCTGATGGCAGTAATAGCAAGAAGTTAAAGGTGAGAAGAATTCTCCATAAAATCTTTCTAAAAATATGAAAAATTTGTATTACATACAATTTCAAGAAAACCAAAGACATTATTTATTGGATGACTTTTACCTAAAAGTTCTTGGTTTTTTTTTTTGCCTTGACACCATTGGATGGATAGCAAGAATATGTGTCTGGTTACTGGACGAAATGAAAAAGATATGGTTCTTTGAAAATTCTCCCCAACATGTAATAGTAAATTAGTAAAAATTTAAAGACTTTTAACAAATTAATTACATGTACCTTATTGACATGACTAGTTGGATCTGTAACTTGTTTATTACATTTTTAGATATTAAACAAGTTTGACTAGTCTTTGGGGTAAACCAGTACTTGAGTTCAGATCAAAGTTAAAATATTCAAACTATTTACTTTGAGATGTTGATGAATTTTTTATATATTTCATAATTTTTTTTTAAGGAGTTACAAGAAGAACACGATCAGTTGAATGAGGAATATCATAAACTATCTATTGATAATCTAAAATTACGTGATAAATTAGAGGCTTCAGAACAACGATTTAAGAAAGAAAAAGAACAGGTTTGTTTTCTGGTGATTTTATTTTTTTGTTTGTAGTGTTGACATTGATTTATGATCACCATAAAAATTTTATGCATAAATTTAACAAATTTAGTAGGTAAATTAAACATTAGCACTTTGGAGGAGTTGGCCAGTTGATAAAATTCTTTTTCACAGTTTAACTTGATTTTGTTACACATTAATTGAGTATGTTCAAATTAGATATGTAAGTGTATCAGATCATTTCTAAGTTGTCAGTTATGTAATATATTCCATCCTGTAAGTAATTTCAATAATTAGAGGAGTCTTGAGATTCTTTTTGAATATGAAGTTGTTCAAATAAAATTATTTTCTTGATTAAATATTGTCACAGATTTTGAAATTATTGTTTTGCACAATTTTTTTTATTATTTATTTATTAACTTCACTGTTTTTGCATCATTTATTTTATTTTTTTGCACTACATTGAACTATTTGTTAACAGGGTAAAGGTGAGACTCAGATACCAGAAACAGTTACAAAAGAGGTATGATACAGAAATACAAAATAAGATATAAAGCATCTACAGACTACTGTGAATAAAAAGTCATAAACATTCAAAACAGTAGATTTGTTTTTTGCATGGCAGCTACACTATTTAGATACAGGCCCTTTAAGACAAAAGGGTTGTTGAATGGTTAACACATGCACTTTAGATCATAAGCCCTGTCATTGAGTCAAGTGGCATGGTTTTGAGACCAACATTTGTATGTGACAAAGAGTTGGATTGCATGCCCAACCTCAGTTTTTTCCGGGTCCTCCGGCTTCCTCTCACACCTCCCCCCACCCCCACGCACAATTATTGAAATAAAATTGAACCATATGTTAGCCCCAAAATGAAACAGTTTGTTTCGAGTGGACGTTAAACACTGTCTCTTCTCTCTTTTTTTTCAGACAGTAAGTCATTCTGATAGTACAATGTAAGGAAATCCCTAAAATATTCCGAAACCAAATATAGTTCCTTCAGACATATTCAAAAACTCTTTATCTCTCTTTGGTGCCTGTTTGGTCTCGTTCTTTATGGTGTTAGCAAGAGACCTGTATATCTGGTGAATGGTTTCTTTCTTACACACCGATTTCATGACATTAATATCATTTCTTGTCTTACAATATATATTCAAACATATATACAATATTAATTTACTGTATAATAAATCTTCTGTTTCAGATAAACAATTTAAAAAAATTATTAGAGGAGGAAAAAGAGAAGAATCAAGAATTATCACAGTTCATAGAAGAAAATAAGGTATTAATTTTGTATAGATTTATTATTTAATTGTGTTTTAGATCCAACTCAGAATTCATTAATCATAATACATGTGATATTTGTAGTAGAAAACCCCACTAGTAATAAAGAAACTAAGATTGAACTTCATTAATCATAATACATGTAGACCCCCCACCCCCAACCGTAATAAAGAAACTAAGATCAGAATTCATTAATCATGATGCGTGTGATATTTGTATTTGTAGAAAACACCACCAGTAATAAAGAAACTAGGAGAAGATGGTTGGCAAGAAAGTGATGATGAATCAGGTAAACCATAATATAAACACAACATATAGAATTCGTTCAAAATAGTTCAAAACACTCTTACTGTAGCAGCCCATGTTGTATCTGAAAAAATGTCAGGAACTTATAAAATAGTATGGTACCTGATATTTTGAATTTTGTATTGGAGATATCAATAAAAAACACTGAAAAAAGACAAATTAGTACTCAACAAAATGACAGGCACCTGTAAGTTTGAATTGATGCCTGACAGTGTCTGTGGCAGGTGCCATAATTCCAAGCTTGCTGTTGTAGGTAAAATCAATATTTTTTGGTGTACATGATAAAACTGTTTTTTTTATCTGAACAGATATGATCCTACAATGTTTTAACTTGTATGACATAGTTATGTCAGTCCGTAGATATGGTTGTCTTGGTTGTTACAAACTCTGACTGGTATTCTACAAGTGGCAGGATGTGTTATTTGTAGAATACACTATACTAATTGTCTCATTACTGTGGTGTATTCATGTAGCTAACAGCTTGATACATTCCTATGTTCTTTTCATTATTAGCAAATTATTATTCTTTAATATTTTTTTAGGAGATAGTGCAAATGAAGATAGTAAAAAGATGGTGGTTTTATTACGCAGTCAAATTCTAACTTTAAATCAGGAGAACGACCAATTAAAAGAAAGATTACAGGTAATTACAGGGCAGAATAGTGTATGCTATTTCTATTTATTGAATTCAAAAACTTATTTTTAGAGAACAGTTTTTGTTATTCTTTATAAAAATAATTTTCTTTATGTTTTTGAATTGTTTAAAAAAAAAACAACCTTAAAAAAATGTATTCACTGATATAAAACAAATTTATGCAATGTTTATGGTTTATATTTCTTAATTGTTTAAAAAGCAAACTAAATAAATGGGTTGTTGATTCAGGGGCAAATTTCTAATCACATTTCTGTTGATTCTGATAATTGATGTAGTGTAATTACAATTATAACAGAATCAAACACAACAGACATGTTTCAGCTGTTGGGGTTGGTTGAGATATTGTTTTAATTTCATAGTTATAAAGTAAATATATTTTTTACCAGAATTTACCTAATGGTTATAATGAAGGAGGTAGAGTTGTATTAGATCAGATAGCTACAGGTGTATCCTTAAAAGATTTAGAAGAATTAAATGAGAAAGTTGAACAGTTAGAGTCAGAAAAACAAGAGTTACAAACTCAAGTTTTACAGGTAAATATTTTATAATATCTTTATTTTCAAACACAACATTAAATGATTAAAGCTTGTAGTTAAATCTGTTACCTCCTTATTAGCTTTCGATCCCAAGCGTGAATGGTACATAGCGGTAGAGTTTTGTGCCTACCTGGGATTCTCCGGGTGCTCCGGTTTGCTCCCACAGCTAAAAACACCTATGAGCAAGTGAAATATTGAAATAAATTGTACCATATGTTAGCCCCAAAATGACATAGTTTGTTTTGAGTGGATGTTAAACCTCATTTCTCTCTCAATATATATATTTCCATGAAATTACAAAATTTGGTTAGAACATTGATGTGAAATTTTCTGTAAAATTGTCAGTGGCTCCTAAGTTGCAAGTCCTTTGCAGCTGCACTTTTCACACATTGTAAGGCCTGCACCAGAACTACATATTTAAGGTCTATAGTAGGTCATCTTTTCCATGTATCCTTACACTATTGGTGCATAAACCCCAGTGCCCTATAATTTATACCATGTCTGTTTTTATTTCAGTTGAAGGAAGCTACGGAAGTGGAGAAATTAAATGGTGCCATTACGTACGAGGAACTAGCTAGTCAGAATAATGAACTAGAACTACAACTTCAAGAAATAAAACATAGGGTACAAGTAGAAAAATTAGCAACATCGGACTTGGAATCAGTTAGTGAATCAAAGGATTCTATCAAAAACAATGAACTTGTTAAACAGGAAAATTTGAAATTAAAAGAGGAATTAAGTAGATTAAAATCCATTACATCTGTAGATATGGACAATTCTCAAACTTCGGAAGATTTGAATAGGTTACAGACTTTACTCGATGAGTATAAACATTCTAATAAAGTTCTCTACGATGAGAACAGTAATCTTAAAGAAGTACTCAGTAAAAATGTATCTTATAATAGTGAATCAGGTGAACAAGACGAACTACTGAGAGAATTAACAAGTTTAAAACAAGAAATTATTATGTTGAAATCAACAGCACCATCTAGTAGAACAGAATCGGATGACAGTGGAGATGTGGAACCTGTGCCAGCATCACAGAAAATTCCGGATACAAAAGATGAAGATGCTGCCAGAATTGAAATACTTGAAAATCAAAATGAGAAACTACAAGATCAAGTGACCATTTTGAGCACAGAGTTGAATAAATTACGAACCACATTTGACGCTATTTTAAAAGCAGGTGATGATTTACAAGAAGACTTCGATCAGCTTCAACAAGAGAAAGAACAAATTCAACAAGAATACGAAAAGGTCATGAATGATAGAGAGGAATTTACGAAAGAAAATACCTACTTGTTACAAGATAGTAATCAGATGCACGATGATCTGACAAAACTTGTGTACGAACTCGAACACTTACAAGAAAAATACAAAACTGTGATAAGCGAGAAAGAAGACTTGGAGAGGAAAATCAGTGCTGTTAGTTTAGCCGGAAAGGTTGGCGAGGTGGCGACATTGTTGGAAGAGCGAGACAAACTACAACAAAAATACGATGATTTAGAGGAACGATCTTCAACCCTTCAACATGATCACGACATAGTTCTTGAAGAAGTCCAGAGTTTGCAAGAACAGATTAGTCAGTTATCAACTCAACGCGATGCGATGTTTGAAGATTTGGACGAGTATGAAGGAATGATGCAACAGCATGAGATATTGCAGCAGGATTATAACCAGTTAGAACAGGATTATACAGATCTCCTGAAAGAGAAAGAGAAGTTAGAACAGGAATTGTTAGAGGTTCAAACCACCAGTATCAAAATAGAAAGAACGTCGGCTACAGATGGTCAACAAGAATTGATTGAAGAAAATAAAATGTTAACATATGAGAAAGACCAGTTAGAACTAACAATAGATGAATTATCTAAAGCTAACGCGTTATTAGAAGAAGAAATTCTCGTAATTAAAAAAATACAGCCCGAGTTATCCCTCCACAAAAAGTTAAATAATAATATTGATAATGTTGATGAAGAACGTGAAAAAGAAATTAGATCATTACAGTCACAGATTAGTATTCTAAAGGAAAAAATAGATGTAAGTACTGTTAATAAAGAAAATATTAATTTTGGTTTAAGTTGAAAATCACTGATCTGTCATTTGCCTTTTTTACAGCATAATCCACACTGAAATATGGTGCCTGCTAATTTCAAAATTTTTTCATCCCCACTACACGTGGCCTCCACAGAATATACTCAAATAAACATACATGTGTAAACACTAGATAAACTCCTGGTTTGAATTTATTTATATTAAAAGAGGCCCATCAAAAGATTTTAGAGAAACTTATAGCTCATGCTGACTTGTTTACATTGTCTTCAGAGAATGACAATGTTTCAAAATTTTTAATTCATATCTTTGTAAATAGTATACTGAATGGAATTAAACCACTTTGGATATTCTTGTTTTCCCCAGTGGTATCGTTCCATTCTACGCCACTATACCCTGGGTCCATTCACAGGGGAAAATCAAATTATCCACCTTTGATTATTATGGTGAACATAAACAATGACGCCAAGACTGGTATGCAAACTGTTTTTATACGCCCACATTTTCATGTGGACGTATTATGCCGTCGCCCCCGTCCGTCCACAATTGTTTGTGGACTCTCTACAGGTCACAATTCTTATCCGATTTTGACGAAACTTGAAATATAGGTTTATCCCCAAAAGATCTCGGCTGCTTTCGATATTGGCATGTATCGGATCGAAACTTCATGGATTATGGCCCCTGATTGTACGAAAAATCACATTTTTAGCTTGTGGACCCTATAGAGGTCACAATTTTTATCCGATTTTTTTGAAACTTGAAATGTAAGTTTATAACCCAAAGATCTTGGTTCCTTTCGATATTCGCGCATATCGGACCGTAACTTCCTGAATTATGGCCCCTGATTGTACGAAAAATTGCGTTTTTAGCTTGTGGACCTATAGAGGTCATAATTTTTATCTGATTTAAAAAACCGTATTATTATATCACCGTTACACCCTAAGGAAGGTTAAGTTTGAATTTCGTGAAAATCGGCCCAAAATTGACAGACAAAATGGCCGCCGTTCGTTCTCAAATAGCGTAAAAATATGGTATATCAAGGTTGTGGACCCTATAGAGGTCACAATTTTTATCCGATTTTGTTGAAACTTGAAATGTAAGTTTATAACACAAAGATCTCAGTTCCTGTCGATAAACGCGCATATTGAATTGTAATTTCCTGAATTATGGCCCTTGATAGTAGGAAAAATCACTTTCTTGTTAGCTTGTTCTCTATCCATCTCTCAAAAATGTGGGCGTATCCTGCCTGGCAGCCGCTGGTTTGATTGGTTTGTAGAATCAACCTAAAATCAAGTGCAGATAATTTGAATTCGTAAAAACCCCATGAATGGACCCAGGATATAGTGGAGTAGAACGGAACCATATAACTGGTGATACCGAGGACACACTTTGGACTGATATTCCTTTTAGAGATTAAAATCCCTCAAAGAACAATGACAGACATTAAACATGTACCACCCAATGAGAGAGATGATCCCTCAGAATATTTTAGTCAATAACTTCTTAGAAGGAAAGTTTGTACGGTGGCCTGATCAATCATTTAGTTTTTTCTAGTTTTCTCCCATGATTAAAGATCCATGAAATAAAGATGTACCATATTATTACTTCGAAAGAGATTGGTTATTTCAACTATCGGGTTGACAAGAAAAATATGTCCAGATCTTGCTGGTGTATAATGATAATCCCTCAATCATTGGAATTTGGTGAGAAAGTTGACTTGGAATGTGGTGGAGATTCAATATCTACCAGAATAGCCCATTCTGTGCTGGGTCAAATAATATTTATTGATAGAAATGTTTGTTTTTTTCAGGCCAGTGAGAAATGTCACAATGAAGTTATTAGTATGTATAGAACACATCTTGTTAGTGCTGTTCAGGTAATTATTATATCATAGGCCTACTGATTTAATATTAAATTATTTTATGGAGTACTGTGGTCATGTGGATTTGCACTTGAGAGTATGAAGAAAGTCCTCAATTTATTGTTGGAATAAATGGCAGAGTGTTTAGGCAAAATTGTTAAATTGTTTTGCGAATCGTGTGAAAAGTTTAGCAAATTGTTGAATTGTGTGAAAAATTTAGAAAAAAGTTCAGTTGTTGCACTATTTAGAAATTAGCATAGCCCTTGTAAAATAAACTGATGTAGGTCAACTTGGTAGGGAGGTGCATTGTTATCAAAACTTTCCCTGTATTACATTTATAGATAAAGGACTTAATTAACCCGTAACATTTTATCTTACCATATGTAGCCTACTTGTTGTGTAAGAATTAAACGTAATAATTATAATTAATAATAATTGATCATTTATATAGTGCCGTATATCCAACACAATAATGATATTTTATTTCAGGGTCACATGGATCCAGACGTACATCAAGCTTTACATCAGATTATTGAAATACGCAGCATGGAACAATTCTGTTAACCAGAGTAACTCACAAAATTTGTATCATTCAAAAGTTGTAACATTCCATTATATCAGACATATGTCTATATGGTTATTTATACATGGTTTTATTCAAGTGCCTGTCTATAATATTTTATTTGCCTTTTTTAATTGGGATTATCCTGTTTCTTTTTTACTGATATCCCAGTCTTTCCAAAGATTCTGTTTTTATTATACATAATGGAGTTTTTTTTGTACTTTTATTGTATATGAGGGGATTTATTATATAAAGTTATACTGGATAACAAAGATATCTACACTACAGATTGAAAACCAGTTGCTTCATACATATAATGGTTGTGAATCCCATCGTTCATGTGGGATTCCACTGAGATTTATACTGAATACAGGACTGCTGGAGAATGTGGGGTTTATATGTCTTCCACTATTAGAGAGCATTCAGACTTAGTTTCAAAAATGGAATCAAATAGGATTCGGTGATTGTTAAATTTGTCTTTGCATTGACTGTATTCATAAGGCATGGATTATCATTTTGATTAATCGTGACAGTAATTACGGTCAAGTTCATTAAACATGAGAAATGGTTTTACTTTTTTTTCTCCACTGTTGAGAAAGTGGTAAACGCAAGTCAAACTTGGTCCTAAATACCTATTCACGTTTTCAAACTTGGAAAGACTATTTTCTCCAGTTTTCACGAAAGCATTAATATTTCCCATTTACGTTTGAGTGTGTACCATAAATGTTTTGAAAAAAACAAAACCATGTCCAGGTGTACTTTTAGGGTTTTATTATTGTTTTTATTATTTTATACATGTATGGTATGTTTTAAAGTGGGAGTAGCCCAACACAATGTTCATTTTTTATGGCCATAATATAATGAAGATGATGTAAGATTTAACTTCAGACTGTAGTTTTAATAGACCAATCTCTAATGTTTATATTCTGGTGTTTACTGGATAACCAAGACATAATACCCAATTTTTTTTTCAGATATTAAACAGTGCGTTTAAAGATAATATTAAGCTTTAGAAGACTAAAAGAATATTGGTCAGAATTTAATGAATTTTGTTATGTATAAGCTATAAAACTAGAACAGAATATTGTTAATTTTTTAAAATTTACTTCCTGGGGCTACTACCACTTTAAAATAAAGATACATTGTGTGTAGTGCCATGTATCAATATGAAATGCCAGTATATTTGCCAAATTTGTTGACATTGGATTTTAAGATGACGTTGTTACAGAATAATTTTTTAAATACAGTTTTTATGCATTTCTTTAACTATTTGTACTTAACCCTTGTGCCTCCCTTCTTTTTAATCAAATTTGTTTTAATCAAATTTGTTATAACTGATGCCTTTTTTTTATTTCTTATATAAACATATTCTAGTTATTGAGTGTTTTAGATTTTTATAGCCTTCAATTACTGGTACATAAGAATTTTTAAAAACTTTGTTTTTTCTATTATAATCAGGCACTGCCTCATACATATCATATATTAGCCTCTGTCACCCAGATCATCACTATGTATGTCCAATTTCTGGGTACTTTCAACACAAAAAGTATTTGTGACCTAGTCTACATTCTTGTTCCGATAACTGATTGGTAGAAAATATTAGCTCTGGATCTTCTATAATCACAATTAACCAGACCATTTCAACTTTTGTTTTCTACAGTTGATATATTTATAGCTCTGGTCTTCGAGCCCTCGGATTATTTCTCCGCCATGTGACTAAAAATACCTAAACCTAGGAATATTATACATCATCAGATCTGGCTTCAAAAATATAAAGTTCATTTCAGCATGATGGAAATTGACAAACTGACAATCAGTAATTATGAGTTGATTTTCAAGGTGGCACATGTTTTTCAATTTAGCTCCCTTGAATTTTTGCCCAAGGTGGAAATTTTGTTGAAAAAAAATAAAAAGTGTATATTTTTCGTGTGGGTAACAGAGGCTAATCAAAATTCAGGTCAAATTATTGATATTCAAAAAAGAGTATTATTTCTTGGCATAATCAAACACATTCTATATAAACGCTTATAAATAAAAATAATAACATTCCATACAAATTTAATTCATCATTCCACTTTGTACATAGATTATAAACCTTAAAGTACACAGATTTCTGAATTGTACATGAATTATAAATAGATGATTGGTGTAAAATATATTTTAAGTTAATGAATTGGTAGAGAGCATTTATTTAACATACATTGTATGACTTATTCATTTGTTTTACAAGCAATTTTAGCAAAACTTTCATCAGTTGAATTGTACTTAACTCGTTTTACTCCGTCAAAAGTGTGCTTGATGAATTTATGAGAATTTCTCTGAATAAAATACTAGAAAAAATCTAAATCATATTCTTAAATATTAGTGCGTCTCAAAATCAAATATTTATTTTGTCTCAGTGACATATTATATTATGATGTGTTATTAGTAATATTTGTATAATAATCATTTACATGATAAATTAATAAGGTAAATACTTGATTTAAATTAAAACATAAAAGAATGTTGTTTATATTAGCCTGCATATAGATCATTATAAGCTTGTGTGATTTGTAAGAATAATCAAAGGATATATATTGAAATCTAATACATAATCTTGTATTTTGTAGGTTTCACTAACAGCACATTGATGACTCGTCTTCCTTTATGTCATGCTTTAACATCATTTAAACTTTAATTAATCATTTTTATCTATGTGTATAATTACTTCCATTCCAAAAATAAGGACAAGGTTTTGCATAACCACAGTGTTTATGAATAATGATTACCACATAAATACTGAATTACGATACTTTTAAAGCATTGAGATGGCATTGTATAGAATGAGAATTATTGAACTAAACGGAGCTAACCGTAACTCTTGTGCATGTTTATTATATATCCCAATGAAAAGTTGCCCTAACCCCAAATACTGTGGTTACGAATAACTTCTTCTAAAAGATAGTTTTAAATTAATATCCAACAATGTAATGCACATGTCACCATTTCTTCCATCTGACATATTGTAAAAGATAATAAAAAGTTATAGTAAGTATATTCTGTTCTTAAAAAAACCCAAAACAACCCCAGTTAAGTTGACTAATTTTCATACCTGTAGATCATTGGAGAAACAATCTCTGTAAAACATAGAATCACATCATAGATGTATTACCATGATATCAACAACCCATACCATAGAAACACATATGTTAGTGCTTTATTTGTTGTGTAATACTGTGTGCTGATAATCAAAATATATTTCCTATTATCAAATAATTTACTTTCTCTAGCACAATAAGAATGTACATAATAAATACTGGTATATTATAAATTCTGTAATTAACTCTCTAGTTTTATTGAATAGATGAAAGTGAACTAAAAATGATCATTTATTATAGAATTAATATAGGGAAAGGGATCATTTTGAAATGTTTTATTTTATATGAAACAAATAAAAAGTATTTTTTTAAGAATACATTGATTACGACCGGCTGGTTCATATGATGTGTTATTTTGTTTAGTTATTATTAGGCAAGTTCTATATGATTAAATCTTTGATTCCAAAGTTTGTTTATTAAATGTAGTTTAAATTTGGGCATACTGTGTTGACAGTGGAACACAAAGTACTGGCCATGCCATACATAAAATTAATACATAAAATTCTATATCGACCATTTTGGTTTTCACCCAAATCCTAAGAAGCAAAGTCATTTTAATATCAGCATATAACTTTTTAAAACTAATACCATAATAAATATCAAAACGTCATTTAAATATCAGCATGTAACTTTTAAAATCTAATACCATAATAAATATCAAAATACCACCCATTGTAACATGTTATTCTTGTATATATATATATATATATATATCATGTGGTGTGTAATAATTTTATACATAATATTTTTATACTTTAAATGGAATTTGAATAGTTGATATTAATAAATTTAGGGTTAGTATTACACAGATAAGGCATTTTTGTTTCAACAACAGATCACTTTATATTTAGTTAATGGACAATCATATCTCTCCAAAAGGTCTTAGATATTAATTTAGATTGTGTGTTTATTCAACTATATATAAAGTAGTTTAATGTTGCAACAAAAGGGTCTTGTCATTATTATTATATCATGTTTGTTTTATTTTATAACCATAAGGTTTTTTGTTTAATGATTTGAAGCATATTTGTTATTTATTTTTTATGAGTATATATTTAATATTTTATCACTGGTATTATTTAATATTTAAGACAATATCTGTGAACCACATGTAAACATAAACACTAGCATTAAATTGTCATAAATCAATTCATATTTTCAGTTTTTATTCATATTTTTTGTGGGTCAAGTTAAAACATAATTTTGGGGAAATCAAAACAGAATAATGAATTCCAATTCGAAGGTGACATCACCTTCTCTTTAATTTTTGTTATTAAAAAAAAAGAGAAAAAATTTGGGCAGTCAAGCTTAATATGTTATGTGCATAATACAATTTACTATGATGGGCCCTGTTGCCATGGTACCGTAGTCGAGAGGTAGGGTACTGGCCTATCAACTAGACTGTCCCCGGTTCGAATCCTGGCATGGGCTAACATGAACCTTTGGGATTTTTCAAGCCCCATTCTTACTTGCCATGTAAAACCTGATTTCAAAAAGTTGTGTTAAAACATTATCTCCCTTTAATGCACACAAATTGCTAAACAGTGCTTGAATTTAAATCCACTTCATTTTCTTGCTCATTTGTCATTGAGTCAATTGGCATAGTTGACTGTCCAGTATGTTCAAGATTCCTTCCACTGCTAAAGACCCCTAGGTGCTAGTGAATTATTGGAATAAATTAAGCCATATGTTAGTCCCATAATGACCTAGTTTGTATCTAGTGGATATTAATATCTCTCTCTCTGTCTCTCCCTCCCCCTCCCCCTATACAAGAACAAATCCATTACAAGGCTGGAGCAGTATTTATTAAGACTTATTATTTTTATTAGCTAATAAAAGAAAGTTTCTAGGAGATAAACTTGGATCAAATATTGGTACCAGTACACTTGACAGACCTGAAATTAGACAAATATGATCTTGTATATACCCAACTATGTGGATTCATTCCAGTACCATGAACAAGGAAGGGAGCTCAACTGACACCGGAATCTTACTGACACAGACTTACATTTAAAGGCCTGATGCCTCATATAGCTCACTACAATATTGTGAAAGTTTCATCTCGAATAGCAATATTGGACCAAACATGGTTCAATTCTGTACAGTATTTATAAAGTTATAATCAATAGAAATTTCATTGATCTATGCTGCTCAAGCATTACAAGACACAGTCATCTTTTATTAGTAAAATCTGATTGAATCCAAGATGTAAGATTATCTAGTGTTGGTATTTTGATTCTTTTATCTTAATTAAATGTTAAATAATCAATCTGAGTACATATTTAGTGAGAAATTTGATATTTTAGCAAAAATACAAAAAGTCTTGTGAGTGCATAAAGATAGTGTTATGGATGGAAATTTTAATTTACTTTATAGCTAGTATGGTGGGCACATACAAAAGTGCACGACACAAAGATTTTGAAATAAGGTATTTTTCAAAATAATACTTACCTTGTTCATAAAGATATATCAGTCGGTCTAATAATATTAAAGTTTCTACAACAGGTCCTAGAGATAGACGTACAGTATAAAAAGACATCACATTTTTCCATTCAGATAAATATTCTTTGGCTTGTTTCATTAATTCTGATGGGATAGTATCATCATATCCAAGCTTTTTTAAAACTGAACTACAATAGCTGAAAACAAACACAAAAACATATATTTATTTGTGTTACATATTTTTTTTGTGTTAAATGCTTGAAAACCTCTTGTGAAATCTTGTTGGAACGTCGCAGTGAAATAAACCATAGTAATTGTTATCCATAAATAGTGTGTTATTTGACAAAAACATATAACATCTGGGTATAACAAGATAAATAATGATCCTAAATAAAAAATGTCAAATCGTAATACATGTACATCTATATGTCCATATATCAGATGAAATTGACCATTCTCTTATTCACAGATGATATCTGTCAAGTTTTATATCTAAGTGATAGTCTAATCGCAATTTCAGATGCAGGATCAAAAATCATCAACAGCCTCACTCTCTTTTGAAGGCCATTTCATTAATCTGTTTTGCCACCGAATGGTATATGTTTGAATAAATTCAAGAAAATTATATTATAAAGCTAACTTAATTAATATTGTAGAAAAGTAACCTGAACAACCATCGATAATTATTTGACAGAATATTTACAAGTCATCATATCTGTACTTCAAACACAGAATTTTCTCATAAATGAAAAAAAGCTTACTTTTCAAAGGGCATGTTTGTAGCATTTTTGATGGTGAGTTTCATAGCACCTCTGTCAAACTCTGGATGTAAAATAGTTATGATATGTTGAAATGCTGCTCTGTAACAATGTACCTTCAGATGTTCACTATCGGCTAAAATGTAAAAATGTTTCAAAATGTATGAAGTTATAATATACATCTCTATAATTGGTTTAACATCTATCTTTATTCTGATTTAATGAGGAACTCTCAAAGTCCAAATATTGGAGCCAGGGTGGCTTAGTGCTGGCTCACTAACCAGGGGTTCTGGGTTCAATCCAGGTGTTGACTGAGATAGTTTCTTTGAATTTCCATGCCTGCTTTCCAGCATCCTGTTGTTTTGATGGTACATAAACACTGAGGTCCTGTGTATACCACCTTAAAGATCATCTGAAAGTTGTGAATTGAAATAAACATAAGGTAAGTTGTAGTACTGCTATCTGGGCAAAGTTTCTCTCTCAGAACACATTATGCCTGTCTTCATTAGCACGCTTGCTACAGGAAAGTAGGATGTTTTAATTAATTTCAATTCCAAATCTCATGATTTTCTACAACATTTGAACATTGAATTATGACAGTTACTCTGTGTAGGATAAGCACGAGGCTGAGGTTATGCTGGGGAAGGAAAGACTGAAGAAAATAACCCGAGAAACAGAAAAACCGAGGCCGGTAGGCCGAGGTTTTTCTGTCAAGGGTTTTTTCTGAAGTCTTTCTTCCCCAGCATAACCGAAGTCGAGGACTTTATCTTGCTTATAAACCGTCTATGTTTACATATACGCAGGTGAGAATATCCCAGAATTCCCGCAAGAAAAACCGTATATCATGTTTTCTTATGGAAAAAAAAACCTACCCTGTAAGAATAACCCGTTACAGGTTTAAAGAAAAACTTTCAGAAGAATAACCCCAAATATATCCAAAACAGCCAACCGACTTTCAGACCGCAAGTTATTCCGGGCATAGAATATACCCCAAAGATCAAAGAGATTTACTGTTACAGGTTTACAAGTCCAATAAATCAGATTACCTTTCAACCTTTCTTTATAAGAATCTGCAAAATGACAAGCCATTTCCCTGGCTGCATAACTTAGTTGATGTTCTGGTAAACTTTGTACAAACTGACTCATAGGATAGCCATCTTCTTTACTTTGATTGATGTTGGCCTTGTTATCAGATCTAATTAAAAAAAATATAAACATTCCAATAGTCATGTAGTATTAAGTGGCTTTTAGAATGAGATTTGTCTCACAGACATCCACAGGGTTTGTCTCACAGACTTATCAAGCGCCCTGTGAGAAAAACATCATTAGCATCATGGCTGATCTATTCAAGGATGTTATAATTTCCTTCATTTTGATTGGTTGTAGCATGAGACATCTCACGTACAAATCTCACTGTTTAATTTTAACCCTGCTTTAGGTGCTGAATAATTTAGATGTTACCAAGCCCCTTGTCAAGAAGTCATCATAAAGTATACAAGCTCTGGCATATTGGATCAACTGAGCAAGCTGGGGATTGTGATACATCATTTGATTTATCAATATTTTAATGTTGATTTCTGGTATGTGTCAATTATGAATAACAATTCCAATTGCAAGCAGGACATTGTATAATCACTATTGGTAGGTTAGTTAACCAAGGATGTCATCGCTATACGTGACTGATATATGTTTTAAGGCAGTTTTTTTTTCTATCTTGTTAAACAGACCTTGAATATAATTTGACCAGAAATAAATCAAAACATTGGGGGCACAATTTGGAACCAACTGTGTGCTGAAATATTTGCCATGCAATTAACAGTATACAAAGAATTCTAATATCCTTGTCATATCATCTTCTAATTGTATGTACTTTGTTGGGCATCCATGGGGTTAATGTATACTACTGAAATTATCATACCTGCTTGTGAGTTTCATATAACAACAACCAACAGATGCTAATCCAACTGTTTTATCACAAGACGCAAAAACTCTTAATAAAGTAGGCGTTAAATCACCGCAAGCATGTAATCCACCTAATATAAAATTATCGTTCCTTGTTTCTCTATCTACCACATTAGCACTGGAAAAATTTTCATTGTCAGTTTCCAATGCTGAATTAGTCAAATCTAATTCATTCCCAGAAGATTGATTGTTCAGAACTTTTACAAATTCTCCAGCCGAAATATCTGAGGAAATTGTACATACAACATGATTAGGGAGCTCATCACATGATTTTATTTGATCAGATGTCATGCTTTCTGTTTTTTCCTCTTCTTTCTTTAACTAAAATACAAAATGTCTGTATTTATTAAAACATCAATTCTACAATAACGTTAGTTAACAGTTACTTAAACATACATTATGCAAGAGCTAAATCTGCTTATTGCAAGTCTTTATTTAGGCTTCAGATGTCATAGGAATTATAAATTAGATCTTTATTTACACAACAAGCACAAAATCAACTCTGTAGACCCACGGATAGCTTGGATTCGGCTTTGATTTAAACAGGATTTCATTGATTGATTAAATTTTTTTTAAATGGCGTCGTAAGCGGAGATTAACCGTTACGTTGACGTCATACTCCTGGAAATTTTAGATCGAGGCTAAATGATAGAGTGTACGAAGCAAGGCCGCTGTTGAGCGAGGCTGCATGTCAGTCAATTTGATTGAAAGTTCGATATATACAGCCTTGATATTATGTTTAGTTGTGGTTAAAATGAGAGTTTGGATGTCGGTATTATACGCTCTTTTGTCACTTGCGTTTACAGAAAAATTATGGAAATTGATAAACATCGCAGCTAATATCGCAGCCCCATTGGATCACTGTTTCCCATTTGTCTGCTTCGGGAGTTACGTAGGCCTACCAGTTACAGTACAAGAGTACACGCAGGCTAATAAGAAGTCGGCTATAATTATGCCTCATTGATTTGGTCCATTCCTTTCAAACTTTCGCTTCTTATCTATATTAAAAGTCTTATTTTTAATTTGTAGTAAAAATAAATGTGATACGAATTGAATTGCAACCCCATCTCAAACCGAATACTATAATAGGCTAACGGTACCACAGCCATTGAAAACGTTACTTGATAATTGAGATTATGTAGGTGGTGTTAACGCCTGTCAATCAACGATCGGCCATTTTCGGAGACCGTTAAGAGAGAGTTGTCTCCTATTTCTAGTCAAAAATTACAATGGTGATAACTTTATTCAGAATAAAGTAATTTGACTGCAATTTTCAATATATTGTTCTTTTATCATCTATTTTTGAACTGTTAAAGCAAGAATGGTCAACTCTCTATTACAATCTCCCATAATGTATCTTTACTTAAGAGATTTTATCGTAGTCCTGTGCAACTACATATACATGTATGTATCTGAAGCTCTGTGAAATTCCATCTTTCAGTTTCCATATGGGGTTGCCTGAACAATCACATCTATATATATGCCAGTATCATATATAGTAGCAACTGTTCTGTGCGATTTTCAAGTCACTCATACATATAAACAATGAAATTGTGTAAGTTACAAGGCAGGTGGGCTATAACTATATGATGTTTAATTTGAATGGTCAGACAAGGTAATTGGATTATAACAATACACTGTGATGCTTGATTTGCATAGTTAACAAACTTTTAACCTGTGTAATCTAGAACGGCTCCTTTAAGATTTGTTAGAAATGTACATAAAGGCTATGGACGTTTACCAAATGTTTCATATAAAGAAATAGTCATGTGCAGCTAAGATGTTATAAAGCAATTGTAAAAGTATTGTGTACAAAATTTCGAACAATCAGTTTGCTACAAAAGCAAAACAAGTGATTGCCGTGACAGATATGCCCACAATTTGCAAGAGTTTCGGTCTGAGTTTTTTTTATGAAAATTGTACTCAACCATTATTAGGGTGTAACAGTGATATATTTGAATGGTTTTGGAGGGTCCACAAGTTAAGAACAGGATTTTTTATACAATATATAACCCAGGAAATTGCTGTCCGATATACTTGAATATTGAATGGAAATTTAATCAAAGTTGGATAAAAATTGTGACCTCTAGAGGGCCCACAAGCTAAAAACATGATTTTTCGTACAATCAGGGGCCATAATCCATAAAGTTACAGTCTGATACATGCCAATATCAAAAAGAACCGAGATCTTTGGGATATCAACCAATGTGGGTATATAATTAGTAATTTATATCAAGACCTGTAACACTTACCCTGTTTATAACTTTGTTGATATCTCTCTCCATTTCCCTGAATAAGATGAAATTAATAAAACTGATGAAACTATACATATAACTATAACGCAAATTAAATTGTTTTGCTTCATCAATAAACGATCACTTAGTATGATCCACTTATCATAATGTTTATAATTTATAGGATCTGCTTATCATCATTATTAGACAATTAGCCTATCATCTTTAGAGTATGACCAACCAATGATCAATTAGAGGATCGATAAATCTTCTATAGATAACCCATCTATAATCATTTAGAGGACTGAGATGACTGACCTATCAACTATAGAGGATCGACCTATCATCTACAGAGAATTGACCTATCAACTACAAACAATTGACCTATCAATTATAAACGATTGACCTATCAACATTTGACATATCCACTATAAACATTTGACATATCAACTATAAGCGATTGACCTATTGTCTACGGAGGATTGACCCATCAACTATAAACACTTGAACTATCATCTTTAAAGGAATGAGTTATCATCTATAGAGGATAATCCATACTAAACTAAGACTCCGATGTTCTGACCTACAGGGCCACAAATACCTCAGACATGTTGCCGACAGCCCCGCATGCCTCTGTGGTCACATTTTTGAAGATCCTGATCACTACCTCTTGCAATGCTCTTTATATTCAAATGCACAAAAGGAAACCATAGACACATTACAATACGATCTCAAAAATATTAACTGTCTTCTGTTCGGGTCCTCAACCCACTGTATCGATGTAAACAACAACATTTATTAACAAAGTCCACAAGTTTATTGATATGTCAAACAGATTATAATCTTGCCTACTCTTTGTTTAATTTACAATATTAATTTTAAATTACTTACCATGTAACCTATAGTATATACTGTACATTCCAATCCATCTCATTATATATGTATTTCCACTTATATATGTATGTGTTTGTCATTTTAACTGTGTATATACACCCATTTTGTTCCTTTTTTTTAATACTATGTATGCATATTATCTAGGGAGAGGGGTTTTACATAGGCTAAGCCTGTTCCCCAATCCCATTCAGACATCCTGAATAAAAATATTGTTTATAAAAAAAAAAATCTATAGAGGATCAAACGATCTTAAACTCATCATCTTTAGAAGATCTGTCTTTCATCTTTAGAGGATCAGTGGAGGATCAGTCTATTATCTATGGAGGATCAGTCTATTAGCTGTGGAGAATCAGTTTAAAATTTTATTGGGCTATCATCTGCAGATGATGTAAAGAATTGTACTAGTATATAAACTTACTGATCATATTTAAATGCTTTAGGAGCATGTGTACCAGCAGCTTCTACGGTTGTTACAGACAGACCTTTACTAAATGTTAAAATACGGGATAAATGTCCCAGTCCGGCTCCAACATCTACTATCTCCTTACATCCACATATATCACTTAATAAACTTACACCCTAGAACAAACAAAAAGGGTATATAGATCTAACTTAATATTATCGATAATATCTGACTTTAACTACATGAATAAGAATTCAGTTGGTCTCTTTTAATCAATATTGATATTATTATCTTACTGCGAAAATATCCAGCTTCAATCCCGATGTTGGCCGAGAAAAGGTTCCCCAAGATTTTCCAGTGTGGATTCCACTTGCAAAGTGTGCAGGATGGTTGGCCTGGCAAAGAACAGTGTCTGGTCATTCGGATGGGATGTAAGCTGAGGTCACGTGTGAATGTGGGCATACATATGAAAGAACCTGTGACAGCTGAAATTTTGAATAAGTGTTGGCCGTAGTGCCATTGTCCAGTCCAAATTTGCCTCATAGCACATGGTGTATGCCTGTCTTCATTTCATTTTCATATCTCTATGGTCTTGAGTGCCATTTGTAATGAGAAGATTAGATGAAAAAAAACAAAACATATCCCCAAGTCAACAAATAATTTACCTGAGCTAATCTGTGTATTTCATGTTGTTTCTTGGGTTTCACATGGCGTCTAAAAACATGGGATAAAGCATAGTCTTGACCATTAATAAGTGTTGAACTGGCCTTTATACCACTAGATACGCAATGACCAGCAGTTTTAGATGAGGCATCAGATCTCTCTCCATTAGAATATTCTGAAACACCGTCATGATTAAGTCTTTCACATTTGTTTGATTCTAAGTCTAATGTTTCATAGACATTTTCATTGCTTCTTTTGTTTGTTTTAGCTTTGCTTGATGATTTTAGGATCTCTTGTAATTCTGTAGTCTCAAAATTAATACTCTGTCTTTTTATAGAAAACAAATTCAAACACTGACAAAATGCCAGCATGGATAGAGGAAGCAAAGTTCTGAAAAAATTGAAAGGAACCATTCAAAAATATTACGAAAAAATGTTCTGAAAAATAAATATCAAAAAGAAGAGCAATGTATTTAAATGTGATTGGCAAGTTGAATAAATAAAGAATTTTGAAGTATTTATTTATAAACTTTCTGATTATCAATTGTAATTGACATCATGGAAAATGAATATATTATTGAGTACCTGTTTTCTTCATCACTGTTTTTATGTGTATCAAGAAAAAAACAATGTTGTGGAGGTGACATCATTTCTAATTTATTTCTCCAGCATGGTATTATCTTGTTCCAATATCCAAATATAAAAAAATCCTGTTAAAAATAGTTGACAAACGAAATATGATACTTTTTCAAAACCATATTTTTGATTTTATATTTTAAAGGGAATTCCCCTTTATAGCCTGCATTTGTCCTCTTAAATTCAATAAATTATTGTTAGCTGATTAATATTTATCAGTCATTAACTGTTTTTCTGACACAAAAGTAAATTTTTGGTGGACTGGTTAATCTGCTTAGCTACTCCAGATTTTGTTAGAGCCCACAAACTTGAAATCCCAGGTGAAGGAGATGGTACGTAATAGTCTCTCATCAGAAATATTTTGTTTCATAATACTATCACATGTCCCCCTGCCATTTTTGATTTTCTGTCCTGGTTGCTAAGGGGGCACAGTATAGTGGGTTCACAGTTTAGAGGGACACACTGAGCACAAGCATTTCTAGTTTACCTAAAAATTGCCTGACCATTTTAGACAGAATCTGGATATTTGGGCTTTTTTAAAGCCAATAGTGGTCCAAGCTAGGTCACTACTGACTTACAAGTCATAGGAATTGTTTACATAAAAGATTTTTTTTTCTTCCAGTGTCCCATAGTGTGACCCGGTGTACCCCACAAGGGGCACATTGGGGTCAAAATTTTTTTTTTCAGTTTTACAATTATCTACTGGTTTTAATTAATTAACTTCTTAACATGACTGTTAAATCGAACATATGACTTGCTCCAACTGAATACATATAGTTTGATACTCCGTAGGATTTCACTTCTGGCCAATTCACTAAAAAAAAGAAATCATGCCTGCTGTGCCTCGCTCTCCCCTACTAGCAGATCTTTAAATGTAAAGCTTGCATGTAATGGTTAGTTTCAAACTTTATAACAGTATTTCATTTCAGATTAATATTAATGTTGTCTACAATGAAATTAAAAACTTATTACCAACTGACAAATCAAGTTTGCATAACCGGCCTTCCATACTTTTTCAGAAATTATTAGTCTCGAATGTCAGGGTTTTGTATTAATATTGAAAATATTAATTATGTAGCATGTGAATAAAATCAAAAATTTACTTACTGACACGTATGCATCTATCAGCCATTTATAATGGTTTATAAAGCGAACATTGTTCATAACTTTACGTTTTAGCTCCAATACCGTGTCTTCATCACATAACACGATTTCTGCCATTTTGTAAATAAGTCTTTGTTAACTAGTCTGAATTCTTTCCACTGGATAAGCAAACTGCTCCACAGTAAAATATCAGCTCAACTGAACTAGGCTTTACCGTTATGATTAGCACTCGTATAAGTTCAGCTCTGAACGTAGATGAACTGCGCTCGCATCCAGTACCAAGCTCACTGATCTGAATCTGCGATATCACTTCACTGTGGAAACTGAAGATAAATAAAGTTATTCACACACAATCCGAGCCATTAACATAGCCAGCTGCTTCCCGAAATGTTAATTGCAGAAGTTCTTAAAACTAGATTTACAGTCTTACACGAATCAGTGGCACCACCGGAATAAACGCCACGTACCCTTCTTATGACACTATCTGCTAAACATGTACCGCAGCGGTTGGAGCGTATATTTTATCATCGTTCACGAGGAGAACATTTCCGTAGGGCATCTCCAGAAGTCCAGTCACCAACTTTGAATTAGAATGGGTAATATTAATTAATTCAACTCAAAGGTAAGACAGAGCTGTACCTACGATGTTTACATAGCCCACCGAAATCATCAGGACTGTGCAGGAACTTGGCCACTAATACATATTAATTATGCTTCTTTCTAAGGACTGGGGTTAAGTATCTTATTTGGTGACTTTAATCACGAGGTGCAGTACACGTTTATCAAAGGAAACGACTAGCTGTACAACAGGAATTTTTGTACTTGTCTATTAGGTAGACTCGAGTCCAGCGGCACCGGAACGGCGCGAGGGCCAGGGTACCAAACGAAAGGGGGTGTCCGGGAGGGGGGGGATCTCTAACCCCGGCCTCTAGAAAATTTTGTCTGTCCAACATTAATGATACCATTCTCGACAAAAAAGATAACTTTCGTGTATCCCCATTAAAGAAGAATGACCAACTTTTTTAAGTCACATTCAAGCCAAAGCCGAATTGTTAACTGGACAATTCAGGTCTACGTTTTGTCAACACCACCAGTGAGCAAAAGGGGTCACTGATATTGTTAAAGGCTGTGCCAAAGTACTCTATAACTTTCATCAAATTGAACGGTCATTAAGGTGCTTAGCTGGTTTTTGATATTATATGATATTGACTTTTCAACTCTGTATAAACTTCTGTTAAGGCACGGACTGGCTATGATCTAATTAAACATGTAATTAATCCCATATAATATTAATTATCATTTACAAACTACATATTATGCTCTGTGTACAAGATCCACATGACTTCAAAGGAATATGCACTGGTCAATAAGAATACCAGGACGTGATAAAGAGAAAATTGCATTTATGACCACGTGTCTTATCTATTCTCCGACGCTATATAATCAGGAGTTTACTGACAGTTGGGCAGACGACTAGAGACGAGCGGAGACGGAGGGACCGGCGTATGGACTCACTCGAGTTCAGCCGCTGCCTTGGCTGAGGGACAGAATGGTGGATTTAGTATAGTTATATGTGTTCCTGTCGTAGTCTAGTTCCTGTATAGTTTAAGTTCCCATATTGTTGTTGTATGTATGTAACTGTAGCTGTTTTATATACCTGATGTAAATAAATCCTATATTTACTAAACTGATCTCTGTTATCACTAAAATAGTGTTACAAGACATCTTGGTTATTGAAGGGGTGCGGACACTGCTTATCAAAATCAAATCGGCCAAATCCCGAGGTCCTATCGCCATATCAAACAGGGCATTAGAAGACTGTGCCCTAGACCTCTCGAAGAAATTTTTAATGTGTTAGAGGCATCCCTAAACACCTCCCCAACAACCAAACCATGGTTTTGGAAGTGACTACTCCTGTGAGACCCAACTAGACATCACCATAGAGGACTGTCAATAACTTTTAATAAAAGATTACGGTACCGATGGGCATGTGTAAATAGGATGCTCAAGGAATTGAGGCTCACATCTTTTTAAGAAAGACAAAAAGACCTTCAATTAACACTTCTCTTTACGGTTGTTGGGGAACTCAGCGATACTTTACTTCGGTACGTAGCAAACGTCCTTTTATCCGTAGCAAATTCCCTGTAGTGGACACGCGTGTGTGTGTTTAGAGGTTTCATGTGTTGTAAATTGAAGTAAACAATAGTAATATTATCAAATATTTCACGAAACAGTCACGCAACTTCCTGTGCCTTTTGTCACGGACCATTGCTCGCAGTGGTCCAAAAGAAGACTCCGCTACTGGGCTAATTTTTCTTTATCAATTTATCACAAGCTGCTGTATTTCGGGAAAGCCTGTACTAACAAACCTTATATTTGTTTATTTACAGATATGCTTAATGACTGGTCACGTAGTATATAGAAGATAAAAGATGTGGGTTGGACGAGACTGATATTCAAGTTGAATCTTAGTGCCCACTTCTCATCAGGCATTAGCAATATGCGTCGCTGGTTGGATGTGGAAAGCACAAATACATAAAACTTCCCACAGCAAACGTGGGACGCATACTCCGCTACAGTTTTATTAGCCTGATGATCGTCTATATTTGTCTCTGGCCACATTTTCAATTCTCTCTTAGGACTTCTTTTACGTTCAATTCTCAAAAGTTAAGACATTTATCTACCAGGAACAACAAATGCAACAGTTCGTTTTAACATTTTATATCAAGCACTGGATACATAGGTTACACGCATAGATTACAATAAAAGTCATTCTCTACTCTCTCAATCCCACCATTTCGCTGAACAAGTTTACTGGCGGGCTACGGACATCATTTAGCTCTCCTATGATCTAATGGGGCATTCTGAATCCAGATGGTGTCTCTTCAACCACAACGGTATATATGTCTTGTTTATGAATATGGGACCAATAACCAACCAAGGACATAATATTAATATACATGTAATGCTATTATTAATTTAAAGAGCAAAAATTCTACCAATCATATTACATACACGTCTACGTAAATATTTAAAAGACCCCCGCCACCCCCACCCCACCCCATACCCATACCCATACCCACCCCATACCCACTGCCAAGATTTTTCCAATTGTCCTGTTCATTTAATAAAGAAGACAAAAACAATCTGAGTTAGCTGTGTTCCGCCCAGTATTTCACAGGGCAGATTACAATGCATTTACCATAATGCACAATCCGATTGAAATAGGGTAAATAAATATGCGTAGATTCTATTTCCCATTGACAACTTGTATTTCGCGCCTTTGACACCCCTGCTTCATAAGGATCCAAATATTTATCATTCTATGGTCAATTAAATTTAGGCACCTTCGTCACCTCTGCAACTTGTAAATAAACACAATGGGGTTTTTGAGAGTTTAAGAAATACTGCAACTTCATTGGATATATGCAAATTGATTTTACTGGTCAGCCAATCGAATTGCAGTATTTCTTAAAATTTCGATTGTATCTTAGTTTAAGTTTTCGTGAATAAAGGCCCAGGATATAATTTGCGCAATTTTACCAGCAAAATGGGTTCATAATCGCACAGACTTCGGGGTCCTATTGGCTATATTCTGATAATTGGTTGTGAGGAAGCTTTGCAAGGGTCTCTGAAGACGAAACATATGAGATGTTGGGCTGTAAGTGATGCAGGATGGGGGGGGGGGGCTGGCAAGAAACAGCATCTAGTCATTTGGATGTAGGACGAAAATCTGAGGCTCGTATATACACGTCATGGCGTGCACGTCAAAGAATCCTTGATATCGGGGTAGAATTTCTCGCATACCACAATGTATATCATAATAATATGCCCACTCATTACCCCGGTTGGTGCAGAAAATTTAGATGAGGTTTTACGTCCACTCAACACAAACTAGGTCATTCGGTACGAGGTTAGGAAGGCAACCCTACTCCTTGTCACGTCCAAGTAGTACGTCAGCTATTTGCTCACTTTTAAAAGAGACAAACTTTTATTCTAAATTTTAATTGTATATATTTAATCATGTATATCGTTTTAAATATTTATATATGTAAAAGATTTGTTATATTTATTTTTAATAATATTTTCTGTGATATTTGTTTTTATTTACATATATAAATTCATTTATGTGATATCGTTTTAATTTGTCTCGTTAGATTCACCATATGTTTGGCGCAATATAGAACGGTTGGAGATGACGTGCCATTAAACAACATTTCATTAATTTTCATTTCGAAACCACAGCAGGCGCACACATAGCATATTAATCCCGAAGCCCCGTGTATTCATCGAAATAAGATCCAAAAAACAAACGTGCGAAGCATTGACACCGTTTTGACATCACTCCACTCTAATCCTATACGTGTATGTAGGCTACCTAAATAAGCAGGAATATTGTAAACCCCCAGACGTCATGCCAAACTTTAAGTTTTCTCCACCCAGGAGTCGTCACCTCTTCTTAGATTCCTGGCCACGCCCCTGGAACCGTTTGATCTAAAGCGAACGCATTAAGCCACTCGACCGTTCAGGTGGGCATGGAGTGCATGGGATTTCGGTTGCAATCCAAATAAGTAATCCTACATTTTACCACTGTCTATATATAGTCGCTGTAATCCAGGAGGCGGTGGCAGAATCGAATTCGGTTGTAAAACTACATAAACCACGTTCTAGTTGCTGCCCTAACGCACAAGAGGATAACAGGAATGCTGCTTTCTACTTTTCAAAATTTTCGGGGATAGTGCCCCCCCCCCTCCATATGTCTACAGTTCCGCTGACTGGCGAGTATAATATGGTTCCACTACCGATAACTTTTGTCTTTGACACCAACCATGGTTGACATGGAGTACCGGAGTGGACAAATGGAGTTAAGTGGTTTGGGGTTCCGTAAGGGCCTAAAATAGAATCACTAAAAAAGGGACAGGACGAAGACTAAAAGACAACAGGAACCGCAAATTTCACATCCAAAATAGGCTGATTACGCTCTGAATTTTTATTCTAGGACCAGAACTGACTAGGCAAGAGAGTTTATCGAAAACATATGAGAAATTCCGCGACATCCTGCTACAAGCCTCATCGCCCAGAAAGTCCATGAACGGTCTTATAATTAAAAGACAAATGTGAAGATGTGCACTTTAAAATTAAGCACATTTTTTTTCATTTTTTCCTTGTCAAGGGTAGCACAAGCCGGGCTGACCAGTAAAGTGTTTAGTAGTTATTCGGATGGGACGAACAACTGAGCTCAACCGATTGGTGTGCACAAAGGAATCCGTGACTGCTGGAATTCGATGAAGAGTAGGCCTAGCACTGAACCTGTGAAAATAAAAAAAAATAACCGTTAGTTAGTCCCAGAATGACTGAAGGATCACGTTTTAACCCGTTTCTGTGTCATCTCATGTTTTCAAACACATAAGCGACCAGATATAAAGAATTTGTCACATGATATCAGCACAGTCACATGATAAGGTAATGTGATATTTAGCCTACTTCCCGTGACAGAAAATTAACAAAAACGTAAACAAAACAATGCAATACGTACCATATTATGTTCTATAGATTCATTAACATGTGACTGTCACAATCACCGATTTCCATGTTTCTATTATCTTACATATGCTGTCCTATGAACGGAGAGGGAATTAATTGAATTCAGCTGACAGTAACGGTAACAAAACTTTTATTGAGCAGTGCTATACATACTATATATGTAGGCGTTTACTTTCCAGTATCTGTAAGGGTAATGATAAGTTATTTTAATTGAAACTTTATGTATGTTCTGTAAATTTAGATGAGGTATGCCTACTAATACCTGGCGATTTTTTGTCTTTGGCAGTCGGTAATCTTTATCTAACATTTAAAAATATTGGGCTTTCTATTATTTCTATCCAGTCAATTGTGTAGATTAACTCATGTATAAATGTATTCAGTGCACACCTTAATTTACAAATAGACAACAAAACTTATTACTTTGCATTGACAATCTCTTGAATCTTGAATAAACAATATATATATTTACACGATTAAAACTAAAACTAACTTTCTAGAAATAAACATAAATTTACTAATTGTGTGTCTAAGTAAGATTCTGCTTAATTAATAGGCTATTAGCCTACAATACCAGTGGATAATTTGATATGCCTGACATGCTCTGAATATCAAATTAACTAAAGCATTTCTCCATTCATCAAACAAAGTCATGTATTTTAAATTTCAAAATCAGTGCAAACTATACTTCCACACAACTTTTCTGTATATGATAATATGCAATGTTTATGAAATCTATTGTCCGTACACACTTAACATACCCTACTTTATAAATACAATTTTCTAGCCTGTTGCTCAATTCCATTGTTTATGAATAAAATACTGTTTAAATCAAATCAAAAACTTACTTTTAATTTTGAGATTATAGAGCATTCTTTTTTAAAATATGAAATACAGTAATTGGATGGATACTTCAGATTTTATGCCACTTTATCTTTATTTTTAGAATGGTTGTTCACTGAGATCATATTCAAAATTAGAAAAAGATAAATTGGTATTTCTTTGAAAAGAAAACCAACATTATATTAATGACTTCTGTTAGAATATAAGAATCATTTTATAGTAGGGCCTATTGCTCACACAAATATTTGAATATTCAAATTCAAATAGCCTTTCAAGGCTATTCCAACTGATTTTTTTTTTTATGAGTATTCGTTATCATTTGTATCTATGGCATATAATCTATTTTAAGTCTCCTTTGAAATAATTTTTTCATTTAATTCTGTGAAATCTAGTAATATTAAAAAACAAACAGATAAAGGAATAATTAGAGTTTCTAGGATCTGAAAAGCACCGAACAGCAGACATTTTACTATATACATGAACCATTTCAATTGAATTGAATACTTAAATGACGTTGAAAGACCAAATAGTAAAATCAGCATATAAAAGGGTGGATCACTTAATTATTTAATCAATCCTGCCTATTATCAATGACAAATCAATATTAGTAATAGATATATCCTCAATAGAATCCCCGGTTGTACGTGGCAAGGAGTAGGGTCGCCTGTCCAACCTCGTGGGTTTTCCTCCCACTGCTAAAGACCCCTACGCGCAAGCGAATTATTGAAATAAAATTAAAAACCATATGTTAGTCCCGAAATGACCTAATCTGTGTCGAGTGGACGTTAAACTCCATTTCTCTCTCTCTATATCCTCAATATGATCAATATTTTTTTGGAATATTGAATATGATTAAACATCTTGCTGCCTGATTGGGCAATTCCAGCATATATGGTATACGACAATCATGATATAACCATAATAAAATGTTTCGCTATTGACAAGATAATCAGATCCAGACAATTCAGGTTGTTATCTGATTCAAATGTCTGATCCAGATATCAGTCATACTCATGTTTCATGGAAAGTGGGGGGGTTGGATGGCTGAATGGTTAGCGTGCGCGCACTGTATCATAAAGTCTGTCATTGAGTCGACTGGCGTGGTTTCGAATCCCCGGTTGCACGTGACAAGGAGTAGGGTCGCCTGTCCAGCCTCGTGGGTTTTCTCCGGGTTCTCTGGTTTCCTCCCACTGCTAAAGACCCCTATGCGCAAGCTAATTATTGAAATAAAAAATTAAACCATATGTTAGTCCCGAAATGACATACTTTGTGTCGAGTGGACGTTAAAACACATTTCTCTGTCTCTCTCTCTCTCATGGAAAGTGATTAAGAGTATTATTTGAGAATATGTTATTTTTATTTAAAAGTACACATGGAATTTTGACAAAGCAGCTGCATGATTTCTTTTTACCCACATTAGGTCACAAGTTGAGTTGAAATTTAGGTATAATTTGTGAATATCTGATTTAATGCAAACATGCAAGAATCATCGTCAAACCTGAAGTCTAAAACCAAACTCAATCACACAAAATCAAGCGAAATGTTAAATCATGCTGCCACCTAACCCCAATCTCTTACCAAAGAAATTTTGTGAGCATATTGGCTTAAATCACTGGTAATACTATTTTGAGTAAAAAAAGTTGCATTCTTTATTTTTAAAGTAATTATGAAAGGCATAAAAATGGTTAATTCTGTGAAAGAGTATTAAAAACTTTTATTCTATTTTTATACAACTATCAGTAGCTGAATTGTTGAGACTTTTTCAAAGAAATATAAACTTAATCTCCAAGAAACTCATTAGGTACAAATAATACCTCATATATTGTATTATTCCCTATCTGACTTCCTTAATTTTGACAAGTTCGAGATATATCATTAAGCCCTTGAGTTCAGGTGACAAATATTGTCAGATATTGAATTTGTAGTTTTGTCCACTGTGTGCAGCATATTGCATTGATTTTGTTAGACATTTTAACAGCTTTAATATTTAATTACATGAAAAGATTTTGGTTTAGGGTCATTCCATGTCCAGTCACCCAGTGGGGTAAACCGTAGCTCAACTGATTGGTCAAAATTGTTGAAAGGACAGTTCTACAATGATTCATAATTAGACTTTATAATCTTTATTGTGACCATAAACATGGCTGTGGGCAATCTTGAACTTGCAATTAACTTTCATTCCAAAATTAGCCCAATATGTTTTCTATCCAATATAAAAAAAAATTGAGGGTATAATATTTTTTATTTTTCTGTAAATTATTATTTTTTTTTATTATTATTTAAAGGGGTATTATGGGAGATTAGAAAAAGAGTTGACAGTTCTCGCTATAGTAGTTAAAAAATAGATAATGTAAATAGAATATGCTGAAAATTTCAGTCAAATTGCTCCATTCTGAACCGAGATATAGCTTTTGAATTTTAGACTAGCCTTGATCATGAAAACAAAGACTCGATTATCCATTTTTATGTTTAATCATGCTTCACAAAATGTATTCCAATCCGCTAAATATGGCAGGTTAATTAGTAATTTAGATAACATTTCAGGCCTAAAGAAAGACCTGCAATAGGAAGATTTAGCATTTGCATAATGTGTGTTTAATATGCTAAATATGGATTATACAAAAGTTATTTATTACAAAAAAACATCCGCAGTTGTGATAAGATTTTAGTTTAAATTATATTGTTGCATTTATGTACTAGTCACCTACATCACTAACACTGATAAGATTATTAAAATTTGTTACATGTCTGAATACCTTATCTAAATAATCTTGGGTTAGACTGCCGGTACTTTGTACATTGCATATTTCATCGTAGAAATCTCTTATACACATTTGCATAGGGAAAGGTCTTGAAAACATCTAAATTAAAAAAGTTTTATAGCTAAGACAGATTGTGTCAGATTTTGGATGCAGCTTTATTTCAGCGTACCCTATTAGTAACTGCATGAGGACCGCACTACACACAAAACAAAATGAATAAGACAAACTACTTAGACATTTCAAGCAACAAACAACAAATATTAATTCAACTCTTTCATTGTCAAATCTTTGAAATAGGGAAAAAAAGAATTACAAAACAGCAAATATTTAATGCTAATGCTTCTTTTTAAATTCCACAGTCAAAACATTAGCAAAGTGTTTATACTTGTATCTACATTTTTTGATATTAAATTTTATTTTTATAAGAACAAGTTGAAAAGATATAACAAAATAATGGCCATATTTCATGAAGCAAAGAAATGCTTTTAAGATATAGTTTGAATAATGTAAAGTTATAACTAAATCTAAAGAGTAATATGTTATCAGTCAGGACTGAAACTAATATGAACCTAAGTATAAATTAAATAATTCAAATGTTTGAATTAATGAATGTCGCAGATACATCATATCATGTGTAGCATTTAAGGTCAATGTAAAGTATACTATTACAATCACATGGACAGCAATTGCAACACACATGCTCTATATAGGCCAATATCCATTGAACATGGCCAATATCCATTGAACAAGCTTTTGAACCCCTGTCCAAGTACATCAGAACGGATTACTGGTAATATGAAATTGATATATGTTATTTACATTACTGAGATGAAGAATCCTAATTAATTTCAATAATTTCTATTAATTTCTTCTGGAGTTATGGTCCTTGTTTCACTTTATTGCACCCTGTGATTGCTCTAACAACAAAAATTATCATCCGATCGGTACGAAATTTATATGCATCCTTTAAATTAGTGAAATGAAGAATCCTATTGAATTCGATCAATTTTCGTTAATTACGTCTAGAGTTTTGGCCATTGTTTCACTTTGTTGAACCTTGTGAATGCTCTTACGACAAAAGTAATTTTTATGCATCATTTTTATGCTTCTAGAGTTATGGACATTGTTTTACTTTGTTGAACATTGTGAACGCTCAAACAACAAAAGTCATCTGTATGGAATTTATGTGCATCATTTAAATTAGTTAAACAATGATGTCGATTGAATTTCAACAATTTCTATTAATTACTTCTGGAGTTATGGTCCTTGTTTCACTTTATTGGACCTTGTGAATGCTTGCAGGAAAAAAGTTATAATATGATCTGTAGGAAATTGTCTTGTCAATTCCTCCCTTCCCCCCCCCCCCCCATTACCTACAAAAGATTAAATATGTGACAACCCTTGTTGACAACTCAGACGATTGAGCTGATGTGAGTGTATGTTTCGTTGTCTGGCAACCTATCTTTTTGATTAATATTAGAAATGTTTGTCCCAGTTACTCAATTTATATTTTTCATTTCAGAAAACAAGAAACCAGAAAAGCAGCAGATAACGATTTAATTAACTGTCAATTTGAAAAGAAATATCAGTTATTGATATCAAAGTATAAAATTTAAAATGGCCCTCAAGAAAGTTCAGCGCTTTACGTACAGTGTGGGACACGTTTTAAATGATTTATGTGCGTCTATGTGGTTTAGTTATTTATTGATATTTTTTCATCAAGTTAAACTGTTTAATAATGGTTTGGCGGGTAATTTAATGTTAATTGGACAGATCAGTGATGCGGTTTGCACACCATTTATTGGGTTTGAATCTGACCGAACCTCAGGCATATTAGGTCTTGGGAAGAGAAAGACCTGGCATTTAACGGGTAAGTAATGTCAAGTTTTTTTTAAGCCCACATTTTTCCGATTCATCATGTCATTGCCACCATCTTGGAATTGTGACATAAAACCGTAAAATCTATCTCAGCGTCTAGACTTATCTAAAAGACAATCAGATTGAAAATCCATGTACATCATTCTATGCATTATGGCTGATGGGACTATACCAAAATATTCAATGACATTGACAGGTTTATGTCCCTTTAAATTCTTAAATGCCAATAGCCAATACGTTTTTTTTTCTTTTAGGTACACTAAGTGTTCTAATAAGTTTTCCATTTTTGTTCAACAAATGTATCACTTGTGAGAATTCTCCAGATTGGGCTCAGTTTGCGTATTATGCACCATTTGTGGTTATCTTCCAATTTGGATGGGCAGCAACCCAGATATCCCATCTTTCTTTAATACCAGAATTAACTTCAGATGAAGGAGAGCGAGTTGGATTAAACAGTCTTCGATATGCATTTACGGTTCTCTCAAATCTGGCTGTTTACTTGATATTTTGGCTTCTATTTGAGTTACATGACAGTGGAAGTTCAAAACTTTCAATTGCAGATGCTCCAAAATTTCAGGTCAGTACCATTTGTGCTTTAAAGAATTCTGTGCTAATCTGCCTTTTAGAATGTTCAATCTAGAAATTAAATTTGTTTTCTGTAAGATCAAATGATTCATTAGAGATTTTACACAATTGGGCAATCATGATTTTCGGGCAGGAGGGTAAAGTGCATATAGAATTAATATAGTATGTTTTGGGGTGAAAAAAGATTTGCCATGTAGTCAACAATATAAAGTGATCGACATCCGATGACTTTTTGGTCCTGAGCTATTTTGCAGGAAGGTGTCAAAATTTCAAAATTGAACAGGTCGGGCACCTATGCACATGGGAGCACTTCCCTGTGAGGTGTGTTTCAGTGTAAGAATACTAATAGATATTCTAGTCCAACATCAGTTTACAGTTTAAAACTCGCTGCTTTTGACCTACCTGTATTTGTGAACCAATGTCTAGAGTCTGAACGGGCTGGATTGTCTAGACTTTATAGTAGATAAGATAACAGAGACTACACAATTGATGAAAAAAAGTTTCATGTCTCATAATTATACTCTTCAAAAAAAGTAGGGGATATTGAAATGCAAATACCTATGCAGGTTGTCATATGATACATAGTCATGGACACTTGACATGCTTTGAGAGTATGTTCACAGATGAAGAACTTATCGCCCCAACAGAACCACTGAGCTGCATGTGCGACACCAATAGTGCCATACACGTGGGAGGGGTTCATTGTCAAATTTGACACTTCATGGAAGGGTTGATGAAGACTGGTTTATCCTATCCATGTTTGCTTTTCTATTGGTTCGTGCATAAAATTTACTGTTTAGCGTAACTTTGCTTAAAATTTACTGTTTAGCATAACTTTGCTTTAGTGTGTTACATTTAATGTGATCGGGAGACTGCATGAATTGTCCATGGCACTGCAAGAGGAGTGGGTCAGATTGCCCCAAATCGTGATTGGACGGTTGATTAGGAGCATGCCACGACGAATTGCTGAATGTCTGAGGATAGGTGGAGCAATTACTCATTATTAAGACAGAAATCAAAAACGTCCATTTTCACTTTTGACAGTATATCTCTTTGCAAGTGAAATGGGGTTGTCAGATAAGCCGCCCATATGTACTGTTTATGTTTATGTGTAGGCAATTGGCCTGTTATTAATATACACTGGTTACCTCTAATAAAAACAGCAGTGCCTTTCCACAGTCTTGTATTGTTTCTGAATATCCCCTACTTTTTTTTGAAGAGTATATAAGGTCTAGATAAAGTTCTAAATATCTAAAATAGCTTAGAAATGATATTGGTGTGTTTACTTAGTGTATATATAGCCATAGTGTGATGCCTGTCGGTCATCCTGACATGCACATGCATTGTCCTAAAGCTAAACTATATAATGAAATCGTTGTGGATATTAGAGAAGGGTTTTCATTTAATGCAAGTGAACTCAAACATTGACTATAGCGAACCGCTTGATAATCATCCTGGGGAAATGTATGATTTTTCAAAACATAAATCTTCATTTTCATTTCAGAAACTTGTGTTTATTGTTATTAGTATTGGTGCTGTATTCAGTTTTATCTTCCATGTTGGAGTTAAAGAGAAGAAACCAGTTTCACTTGATGAACGACCGCCAACTACATTATCAGATTCTGAAGCTGGATCTTCAATAGAGGAATCTGTGATATCTAAAGTCAATAGAATGTATGTTACATGTTGGCTTAAAGAACCTCAATTTTACCAGGTTAGTAAAAAGTTCATGATTTATACAGTGAAACCATATTATACATGGCCATCATCTGCACAATTAGCCGAACATCTACAGTACAGGCCTGTAGCTAGCCCAAAAATGTTGGGGGGGGGGGGCAAGGGTTTCTCAGGGCGCCGATGTACCTACACTTGACGGTCCACGATGGGGGCACCGTGGATGTACCTACTATCAGAGAAGAGTCTAGGGTGCTCTCCCCACAGAAGTTTTGGAAAATAGGGTTTGCACCCGAGGAGACAAACTATGAAAATGACGGAAAATTTCAATTTCAGTTGGATATGAACATTACAAAAATTTAAAGGAAGGAATACGACTTCAGCTTATCTATAATAATTTATGAAAAAAACGAAAAGTTCGGAATCAGGTTGGATTTTGAAGATTCCCACTGTGAATTTGACCTGGAAAATTGCCTACAATCTCCAGTTGGTTTTCTTATGGTAGATTTTGTCGTTGGCGGCCCAACAATCTCGGCATTATGGGCACCCCTCCGGATGAAGCACCCTACCAATCACACCCTATTGATCAAGTCGTTGGCACACAACCAATCACAATCGGCATTATGCATAATGACAAGTGACATTGGTTGGGCCCCCCACCAATCTCATCATGAGTTCCCAACCAATGTCACTTGGATTTATGGGGCACCCATACTGATATTGGCATGTTGGACATTGGCTTTGTATTTTGTCCAATGGACAGGGCGTCTTCCAGGGGGGAGCAGCTGCCCCTTTGCCCCCCTACTCCCTGCTAGCTATAGGACTGCAGTGATTCTGTCACTGCCCTCCTTCCATTGAGACTTGCACAAAATATACACAGAGAAAAAAGTTTTTAGTGATTTTTGTATGGGCGTCAAAGTCATCAAACCTTCAAGTCTATTTACTTGTTTTGTCCATCCAGTATGCCCAATGTCCATTGAAAAGTTGATATTGTTCATGTAATGTAATTCTGAACTTGAAACTTGAAATAGTTGATATTATTTATGTAATTTAATTGTGAACTTAAAAAATGATATTATATTTGTACTGATATGTTTGTTTCAGATAGGTGGCATTTATATGTGTACTAGACTGTTTGTTAATGTATCCCAAGTTTATTTACCACAATATTGTGTTGAATCATTAAAACTTAATAAGGTGAGACAATGGATTAATATATTAATATTTTTTTAAGGAATACATTAAACAATGGAATGGATTTGTAACGGCTTAATTCACGCTAAAATGTAGGCCTACTCATATTGATTATTTAATTAAGAAAACAAAATTAAAATGTCAAAGGTAGATAATCTGCTGGGTTGGATTCAATGGATTAAAAAGGGGACAGCACCACACATAAGCAGTTTCACAAGACAAACCCATTGACAGGACACAATATATACACAGACATTTCAAACAATAACCAACAAGATTCAAGGTTGCTCTGACTCGTTTTTTATCATCTTCAGTAGATGCTAATGTTGGGGGATTGATCTACTTTGTTCTAATATTTCTTTTAGAGATTCTACACCATACAGTGTGCTGTTCTAAATTTTCCCAGACAGCGGCACTACGACCTGCGCTTATTTCAAATTCTAACTGTTAAGGCTGCTTTTACTTGCACGCTAATATGAACACAAGACGTCAGTTTTCTTCCTATCCTGCACAACTTACAAGGGAGAACCACACCGACAAGCAAATAAATCATACTATCAAAACTTACCTTTGCTTTGAATACCTGTTCCAAGTTTTTTTATGTGTACATTAAAAAGCAGTGTTATCAACATTTATTTCACTTTTATTTGCAGAAAATTATAGCCATAATACCATTAGTTGTGTTTAGTAGTGGATTTGTAACATCTTTTGTGATGAGACCTCTTAACAGAAAAATTGGTAGAAAGGTAATTATCTCCCTTATTGTCTTCAGATGCAAAGAAACCTTCTTACTACTTGGAAAATTTACAACATGCAACTGGCTAAACTAGAAACAGATGACTATAATAAAGAAACCACTTACCCAAAAAATTGAACATAGACCTTATCTTTATGATTTTCAGGCAACATATTTTGTTGGCGTTATAATTGGTATTAGTGCTTGTGTTTGGTTATATTTCATCAATAAGTCAACAGCAGATCAGGTATATGGTGCTGCTGTGTTGTTAGGAGTGGGTGGTTCTACCATGCTTGTTACATCTCTTGCTATGACAGCTGATTTAATAGCACAGAATACGGTAGATATTACTTATTATTTTGAACAAAATTTATTCCTTACTAAAAAATAAACAAATACCACTAGTAATATATGAACAGGAATCGAGCATGGAGTCTTCACTGCCATCTTTGAATTGTGATGTCACATCAATACTGATAGTCCATCAAGCGAAGTGCGATTGTTTAAGAAATAATCATGCCAAGTTTCATGTCAATCGTACTTGAATTGGTGGAGTCTTATTCTTTTTTTGAGGAGCATCACCCCAAGACCCAGTCAAAAAACAAGATGAATGAGAAGCGATTGGTTACCAGTTCCGGATCCTATTATTCATTTAAAGTATTTTGGCATCTTAATATAAGTAAATTATAAAGTCACTAGTTGACATGTAAATACAAGTTATAGAAATACATGTACCTTTAATCAACAATAATTAGTATAATCAGTGTTTCTGGTAATGGTAAACATTCCTCAATCATATTTCAGGAATCAGGAGCATTTGTATATGGTGCTATGAGTTTTACAGATAAACTGTCTAATGGTATAGCTATAGAAATTATACAACAGTTTCATCCATGTGTGTAAGTATGGCTCTTTACATAACAACATGGCTACATTTTATATACATCAGTCTTGAGAAGTGATTTTAAACGTGGGACACTTTGGGATTGATATAAATGTGTTTTAAAATAAATATGACTTTTTATAAAGTAAATGTTTTTTTGTCATTTAACATACAAGTATGAAACCAACTACTTGATATTTCATTTCTGTAACAGAAAAGAAATGTTCTTTGAAATTAAAGTGGCTGGTGATATATGCTGCATGTGTTTATTTCATCATTAAGGGTATTATGCATTAAATAGTTTTCCCTGTTTGAATTCTTATTGTGTCTTTTAGGAATTGTTGCCCAGCATGTGTACCATATTATAGAACTGTTATATCTACTATACCTGGTAGTTGTGCTATAGTTGGTTTGGTGTTTTTATTAATATTATTACCTCAAACTATTGGTAAAAGAAGAAAAGATGGTAAGTTTTGTTGTTCATTTTAGAATCTTATAGATGTGTGTCAAAACCATTTAGATAATTTTGCATAGTATTTAAAGCTTTCTGCAGATATTCATGATTTTCTGAAATATTGATTTTATTGAGGGAATTCCACATGAAATGAACAATTACTTAAAACATTTTGGAAAGGATGTCACTGATTTAACTGTATAGTAGAACATGTCAGTTTACCAAATGACAGGAAATGCTAAAGTATGAGTGCGCCACATCCATTGTTAAACTTTCTTTGATAATCAAATGGGGCCCCGATTGAGGTTATGAAAATTCGACATGATCAGAAAATGAAACTAGCTTGTTTCATCTTTCCCACACCCCATGCATAGACCATTTTCTTTTTGGATTAAGGCCATTAAAATTAGTTTTCAATAGATGCAAAGTTGAGTTTTATTTACTTTGCAAAAAAAAAAAAAAATGTTGATAATTAATAGTATTCAGAAGTAACAAAACACCTGGACTGTGATTCACAATATTTTGTTTTTTATTACAGTGGTGAAATTAATGAAGGATGTAGTAGCAACATCAAATGAAATTACAAATGAACGAATAAATACATCAGGTTATGATAGTGATGATGAAAATTCTCCGCTTCTCTCGAAAAATAAATCTATCAACACACCACCTATAGATCAAGTAGAGAGAAATGCTGGTTAATGTTTTAATTATTGTTGTTAATATCTAGAGTGCTACTACATTATGAAACATCTTGAACATCTTGGTCACTGCATTCAGTGGGAGAAACAGTATTAAATATAGGTAAATTGAACAGTTGCAAGGCTGGCAGAAATTTCAGTGTTTAATTTGTATGATGGTATGTTGTTTCTCAACCTTGTTGATTAATATCAGGGAAACTTTTGTGCATGTTGACTAGGAAAACCTTTGTGCACGTGGCAAGCACACCTTGCCCCAACTTTTCATCTGTGTCTGCTGTTTTTGCAGGGAATAGATATCTACTGTGTTCCTGTATTGCTTGTTCTATTTGTGATTTGTTGGACAGACTTGCTGGATTGTCTAATAATTAATGATTACATGTTTGATACACTTGTCTACAAGTGTTGCTGGATGTGAAATTATTATAATGGTGCTTATGCAGCATACTAACAAATCTAAAATCAAATGGCTTATTTAAAGGAGCTAAACCTCTTTTTATTAGGGCAAAGTAATGGGTAGATATGATGGTTTATTTTGTTTCGTGATTCTGTAAATATATTCAACTAAATTTCGATTTTGGGTTAAACTGTTGACAGTGGAACAGAAAATCGTTTTTTCTCAATCTTAACTATATCTGCAGACCTAATATTTCAAATGTAGATCTATACCCACTTCAAAATAAATTTGATATTTTTACCCACAGAGGTCTAATCATTCTACCCAGGGCTCTAATCTAGTTCATATTTGCCAGGCTTGACTGCCCAGTAGTGAAACTGACCATTTAGAGAATTTATCTGTCAATCAATTTATTTGCCATAAAATTAAAATTTCAAAGAATTTAATCTTAAAACACAATAAATACAGTTAAATTATATGTAAAAAGATCTTTTTAATATTGCGAAATATAATTTATATTTCGGTGAAAGAGAGGTAACACTGTTTATCATTCCTCAACTGCATGTGTTTAAGTACATGAGGAGATTTCTTCCCTATAAGTATTACAGGTTTGTTTTCTTAGATAACACCACCTTCTTTCCCCTGCTCCACCTGTTAGTTTTTACTAAGGAAATTTTTAAGTCTTATTTGTTTTTCTTTATTAAAATATGTTCAGGCTCAGTTATCATTGCTCTTTTAAATAATTGTGGATTTTATAAGTATTCTTTATGATCAACTTTTCATGTTTATTTTTAATAATTCTGAATTTTATAAGTATTTGTTTATGTCTATTAGATACCCCATCTTCTGCACAATGGGATATTTAATGCATGATTAAATTGTATTGGTTCTATATAGAACCATTTTGATATTATTAATATATTTTATGTTTTAGTATATTTTTATTACTTCATGTCCCTGTTGGAAAAGTATTGTTATTTTTTTTTGCCAAGTATTGTTATTATTCAATGATTGGTTTATGTAATTCATGAGAAAAATAAATGACCATTTCAATTCAAACAAATGCCTTTTCTTATTTGCAAAACATGGCCATTCTAGAGCAGGGCCAGGGGGATACAAAACATTTAATGATATATTTAAAAATTGAGATAATGCTAAAAAGTGATATAGTCTTTGGAAACAAAAATCTTTTCTGAAGTAAACGATATATGTCAAAAATTGTTTGAATGGGCATTTTTTGAAGTGAAAGCCCTCAAAAGCCATATGTAGAAATATTTGTAGTGGCGGTATGTTACTATATTGAAGACAGCAAACATTTGTTATAAAACATTTTTATTTGTAAATACATTATTCATATTCACTGTATATTCATTATTTCATATTCATTTATATAACCTTGTATGATATTATAATTTCTTGTAGATTAAGATTTTTTATAAATATTCATAAAGCTGGTTGTTCATGTTTTAATTAGATCTATTTTGTACATAGGCCTACATTTATAATTTTATTAATATGTTTATATATACTCGATAAATTATTTTTACTAAACAATATTATTTTACTGTAGAGTAGTTTGTTATACATTTTCAGTTTTTCTTGTTATCCATAATGGAATGTACGTGTCAAATTCTCATGGTTAATGTTAAAAAATTATGTTTCTTTGAGCATAATCAGGTCATCTATTTGCTCTACAAAAGTATGTTATTTCTTATGAACTGGAAAAGTTAAATGTTTATCCATGTTGAATAATAAACTGATATGGAGCCCCTTAAGTGCACGATTCCACTCTTACATAATTATTTCTTTAAAACGAAATATTATTTGTTGAAATATTTTTTGTTGAAAACTATGTATTAATTCGTTAAATTTAAATATTAATTCGGTAAAACGAAACATTAATTCGTTTAAATGAAATATTAATTCATTAAAAAACAAAGTAATTAATTCGTTAAAAAGTAATTAATTCGTTAAAAAGTAATTAATTCGTTCAAATGAAATAATTATTTCATTTAAATGAATTAATTCTTTTGTTATAACAAATTAATATAAGGGTGGAATCATGCACTTAAGGGGCTCCATAAGCTCAAAATAAAATTAAATAAGTTATTTATTACACACTGTCAGCCACTATTTGTATATCATTAACTTCAGTGACAGACGCATGATACATTTATGCATTTGGGAGGATAGGGGGTGTCTCTCCCCCACTTCTGCGAAAATTTAGAAAAATAGTGTTGTCAGTGGTGTTTCGTGGCGTTTTTCTGGACCTGAATATGACCTCGAATTTGTATACTGTTAATTAGAGAGGGAGGGGGCTGATTAACTTGTCTTACAATTAGGGTGATGTGTCATTTATAATGAATCGTGTGTTAATATTTGTATTGTATAAAAGTAGTTTTTTTTTTGTCAACTATACTGATTGACAACTAATATATTTTTAGATAGTTTTGATATATTTTTCAATGAGTGATTATTTATTTAGGATCTTGACTGCGAGGAAATATATATTTAATCAAATGTATGCAAGTTGTCTTGCATTATAATTTCAGGTATATCGACTTATTTTTTTACCTTTCTAAATTTGTTTAAAGATGCATTATGTAAAGGCTAAATGTGCCTACTGCAGGTCTTTATTTTGGCTTCAAATGTTATATAAACTATTATTTAGATATTTAATCGCATGACAAGCCTATAATCAACTTTCTAGACCATCAGATGACGGAGATTTAAATGGATTAAAACACAATCACCATTTAATTTAAAAATGGTGGATCGAAGCTGTCTCGAATAACATGTACTGTTGTACATATCGATTTTGTTTGGGTGGTTAGGAAAAATGAGACCGACTGATTTACTGGCCCCTAATATAAGTGACACAGCCACGAGCCGTGGACGGCAGGTGCAAGTCTTCTAGGGGGGGTCTGGGAACCTATAGTCCCTGAAATGCCATTTTCTGGGAATTCATGTTATTTATTAAGAAATTTGCAAGAACATACAAAATACTGTGAATCTATGACAACTTCTTACCTATATTTGTGATATTTTGTTGTGGTGAATATACATAAATTAGCAAAGATATGACTATGTCCTCATATTTTCATCAAGCATCGGGGCAGAGTTAAGTTTGACCACCGATCTGCTATTATGTCGAGATGGATCGTGTCTTATTGAGGCGTTCCTGTTTCATTACTGAATACATAACAGTTTTTACTAATTTGAGCTTTGAAAAACTGGCTCCTATTGTGATATCGAATTAAAGCAATCATGTATACACAGATATATTCATACATTTATAAAGTATTTGGGATTTTCCCTTCTATTTTGGCATTATTTGTTCACCTCATTAATTCATTTATTTGTTGATGCATAATTTTGCGACCAACTATTTTTTTCTGGGGGGGGGGGTATTTACGCCCCTGGTTGTTACAATAATAAACAATCTATGCCACATCTTGTCAAAACTTCAGTGATAACTTCAGAATATAGAAATTTGAATGATTTTTTCAATATATTCATTTTACATGATCTATTTTTGTATTATTATAGCAATAACAGTCAGCTCTTTATCTAAATATTATTACACAATGCATCTTTAACTTATGTAGTGTAGGGATCTTGCTTGTTACTATGGTGTTTGTGCGCGATATAAATTTCCGTATTATTATTATTATTCTATAATCTTATATTACTCTTATGACACTACAATGTCTTTCCTAAACTCCTTATCAGATTTGATAATTGTTTTTTTGTATTCCTTACGTGCACATAAAACCTTGGATTTCATTCCATCCAAACGACTAGACACTGTTCCTTTCCAGGCCCTCCATACTAAACCACTGATAATCGGGAAACTAGGTTGAATATCGTGAGGAACTTTTTCGACCACCAACTGGAGGTCCTGGTTAGAGAGCTAGCACCTTACTCACTGAGCCAATTTCATGTATTCAAGTGTTAGCTGTAATCTTCCTGTTTTTGTGGGTAACATTCAATTGTGCCAAAAAGACACCCTTTTCAAGTACTTTGTGCACACTGATAATTTAGTTGCTGCTGCTATGGATAGATCCTCCCCCCCCCCCCCCCCGTCTGCTTATGTTATAGAAAAAAAATATCAGTCTGTCTCAAATAAAGTCACCAGACTTATTATCTTTTCATGTACTGAGCTACATGTTTAAAAAGACTATTATAATAGGTTATATCAGAATATTAGTCTTGACTGAATAGGCATGGCAGCTTTGTTATGCAGTATGTACATCCATTCACTTTATGTTGAAATTTATTTTAAATTTATATAATGTAATAATATATTTCTATCAAAATAGTGTGGTTTTTAAAAAGTTTTTATTATATTTTTTTTACATTCCATGCTCTGCACATATCTGAAATAAACTTTATTAAACAAATGATACAATTTTTTTTATATTAAATATTTTATAACAGCTAAAAATAACTCATACATAACCTATACTATAATCATTAACAATATTATTAGGTTTATAATTTGAGGTCCCGTGTATACATTGGCAGGCACGTAAAAGATCCCTTGACAGTTGGAATTTGATATACGAGCAGGCCATAGTGTTGCTGCACGGGCAAAATTCCCTCATGGCACACTGTATTGCATATGCCGTCTTCATTAGCCCAGTCGGAGCAGAACACTAGGACGTTAAACCCCATTTCATTTTTTTTCCATATAGGGGGAGTTGGGTGGCCGAATGGTTTATCTTCTATACATACTTCTATAAAAACCAACAGACCGTCAGTCAGTGGAGCTTAAGAGTCCCCTTCCACCTAGGGTGATATCGCAGACAACACTGACAGGTGTATCTACATACAGAGCTTCATTATATGACTGGCTCAGTTAAGGTAAACATAGTTGAAAACAGATGGTGCCTTTGTTCTGAATACATATACTAATCACAGTTGATTTCAGCTATCAGAAATGTTTGTGACAGCATCCTATCCCAGATATTATCAACATTTCATATCTTAGATATTATCATCAACATTAGATCTACAGTATGATCATATTCTACACTGCCAATGTGAAGTGCATGATTGTTCAATCCTCTGAAAGGGATAGAAGCAAAAACCCAAATTATATAAACACTGCCACATGTTTCAACTGGTATTACCTTTATAGTTATGTTTTTGTAAATTATGATTTACAACAAGAAAAGTCGAACATTTTGTGAATGTTGTGTATGTAGACTATGGTTGTACTGTATTTTATGAATATTAATCTGAATATTAAATAACCAGATATTAAACAAACCTACAGCAGTTTATTAATTATTATATACATCAATATGTACATGTATAAAAATCAATAGATTTCTCAAGCATACAATAATATGAGAGTGAGATAAGACAAATTCAATTTTATAATCAACTAGACCTGTATATTTATATGTAATAACAGACAATTAATTATATCAGTATTTACAATAAATTACTGAATAACACAAATATATTTACACCTGTGTAAGTAGGTGTGTTGTGACAGTGAGTTTGCGAGTACAGATATTCATGCGCCACTTGATTTTTGCACTCTCTGTTATTTTTGGCACAGATACTTACTGAAAACTTAGAAAGGGTAATATAGTGGTCAAAATTTGAGGCATTTTCAAAAGTCAAGGTGGGGCTGTTAGTGAAACAAGGTGGGGCTGTTATGCGAAACAAAGCAAATTACCTTTTGAACTATTTTCAGGTAATAAAATAATATAATCTTCTAGAAAATGGGGCATAGATTTTACCATTTTATAAAATGGTCTCGATAGCGGGTGGTGTCATCCCCTTCTGTACCACCACATATATTTATGGCACTCGGTTGAGACTCTTTAAAAGCTATTTAGCTCCCACCGTGCACCTGTCTGTAAGAATATCGAATCCAGATTACATTAATGATTTATTTCTAGTTATCAGACTATCAGTATCACTGTCTTGGTTTCCCTATCTCCATGACAACCATCAATAGCTATTCATCTGCTCAAGTAGTAAATCAATCTAAATATTAAACTTTTCAAAAGCCATACTTAGATTGTGTTTGTCGCTTGGAAGCTCGTCCTTGTGCCCATGAATTTTTCAGTTCTAATTCTCTCTCTTTAGCCTATAATAAAGTAGACAATATATTTCAGTACGGTAATCAATGGTTCACTAATTTTCAATATTCTATTTTCTTCATTGACTATATTTTGATATGACTAATATATGGACAAATTAATGACTTTCTAACTGTCAAATAAAAAAAAGACACCCCTCCTTAACATCGTCATCAATGCTAAAATAAATGGATTTTCTTACCTGAAAAGCCAAATAAGTAATTTGATGCTTTCTCTTCTGTTTACTTGAAGGCATATTATCTTTCTTTCTATGTGCTTTATACTCTGATTCTTCAGTTAGACTTCGTGTAATTTCAATATCATTATTAATCATATCATCCATATTGGCATCAATAATATTAATCTCTTCTTTCCCTCTCTCTTTCTTTCCTTGAAGTCTCAAAAACTTAAAAAAGAAGTTCTAAAATAAGATCTAAAAATTTCAATCACGTAAAGTCAAGCTGTTATCCAATCTTGACACTAAAGTCTACAATACCAAATGATTAACTCTGTTTTCAATTACAACTTGTATAATGTCTTACCCAACTTAAATTGTTGTCTGCACTCAGCAGGTTTGTCGACTGGTGCAGTTCTCCCGTACTTACTACCTAAGAAGGTTAACTTGTTTAGGCCCACATGGTTGAAAAACAAGTACTAGTCAGAATTAAGTCAGGCAGATATGAGCTTAGTCAGACACACGTGGCCATCTTGTTGGTTCTGATAATAAAGGTCCAGAACACATAAAATAGAACTTGTTTTAAGAATACTTTTGTAATGTTTACCTGTTCGTCTTGTAGATAATTTTGAATCTGGCTTTGATTTTCAGCTTCTTGATCATAGCCTCCACTATACTCTGCATACTAAAAAGAATACAATAAGCACACATTAAAAATTTAATAAACATAAAAACGGGTTCAAATAGGGGCAAATTCTATTGAGGTAAAAAGAGATTAAATCTCTCTTGAATAGCGGTATTGACTGAGACTCTACTGAGGATTAGTTTTGTTTTAAATCGGCTGTTGATTATGTTGTTTTATATTTTAATGTTGTTCTCCAATTAGGAGTATTACCAAATAAACCACACAGCCATATTTCTTTGAGGCTTCAGTGCCTGAGCGACACATAATTTATTATTGATTGCCTTTTGACTGGGAAATAAATTCTATAATTACCTGTTGATATGGTATATTATAATCTGAATATTGCTGTGATTCATCTGTTGTTGTACTACTAGACTGTGTTTCTGTATAACTACTTGTAGTTGGTGATATTTTAGGTAAGGTACTATAAAAAGAGCTGCTCTTTGTACCAGATTTAAAGTCTAATGGTGCATCTGGATTGACAATAACTTTAGGTAATGGGGCAAATGACTGTGACCCTGCCTCTTGACCAGAATCTTTGATATCTGGTAACATTTCAGAAGCCGACGGCAAACATGGTGGTAAATTTGTGGAAAGTTTATGATGTTCCGAAGAATTGTCTTTATCCAGAGAAAAGAAATTTCCTGAACCAGAATCCTCATCATCACTGTCACTTTCATAACCTGTCATTGCTTGAAAAGCACTCATTTTACGTTTAGTAATTATTTCCTCTGCATTTTTAGAGTTTGTAGTTTTAGTGACATTTGTAGCTGGTTTGGGTTGTGTTTTCTTAGCCAGTGAATATGGCAGTAAGATTCTGTTATTTTCTTTTTTAGCTGCATGTACTGGTGGAGGTAGAATAGATGTCAGTCCACTTGACTGGTTCTGAAATTGACACATAAAAATGTAATACATTGATACAAATTTACTTTTAATTAATACACAACTATAGACTAGATGTCAGAATAATCGCTTACAAAAACAAAACTGTACTGTTCTCACAACAAGACGGATATATCTAACAGTGTGTTGCTTGGGTCTCACAAACCGGACACAATGCATACAATATTAATAAATTTATGTTTTGCATAAAAATAGATCACAAAAATGTATGTATGAATATCACAATCGATGAGTCAAGTTTATAACCAAACAATTATGGACAACATTTTATGAGAAATATTTGAGGAACATTAACTTGACATATGTTATTAAAACGAGATATTTCAAAGCCTTTAAACATGCATTATGCAAGAGCAAAATCTGCTTATTACAAGTCTTTCTTTAGGCCTGAAATGTTATCTAAATTGTCAATTAGACATTAATTAACTTATCCAGACCATAATAAACTCTCGATGTCAAGGTTAGCCTTCGATGTTGGCTGGATTAGATTCCTATATGCCGCTAACGGCCAAAGATAATTAAATCAGAAAAAGTGGATAATCGAGACTATGCTGTTTATATTAATGATTTTAGTAATGATGACCGAGGCTATGCAAAAATTTCACCCGCTTCTTTCTCGGCTCATAGTGGATCAATTTGACTGAAATTTTCAGCAAATTACCTTTACACTATCTAGTTTTTAACTATTATAGCGATAACTGCCATCCCTTTATTTTATCTCCCATAATATATCTTTAATTAGGGTGAGATACTGCAGAGTATCCAGATAATCAATTAACAAGATTTTGAGTTTTATTAAGTGAAATTTCTAAAAATTGTAGATGAGTTCAGATCAGTCAGCACATTAATGTATAACAATTTATTGAGCTTTGAATCATATATAAATAAGAGATTAAGAACTTACAGATGGTGTGAATTTCTGTTTTTTCTGTTTGGGCTCATCATCTTCATCCTAAAATGACAGTAAATCAAACATTTCTTTTTAATGAGCGCACAGAAAAAACATTAATTAAATTTTCTTTAATAGTACCGGAACTTCAAAACTTCTATACACAATAATTAAATAGCTTAAAAGTTAAAAATACAGACGTGTATTAGAAATAGTAACAAAAAAAAAAGAGAAAGGAATTCATAATTTATTACATACTGGTGTTAGTTTTGGTATTGTAATCCTAACTGGTTGTTTTGCTCTCTTTGGTGGTGGTTTTGGGGCATCAGCCATTTGAGATGCTTTAGGTTTAACTTCATCTTCCAATGTATCATCTAAAACCACACTAGCATCAGTTGCTGTTGAAGATTTAGGTTGTGGTAAATTATTGTGCAAGAAATTCTCATTTAAATCGTCTAACTGTTTGTCTTTTCCTGAAACATACAATAGAAAGTCTGTACATGTAGTTAGTCTATAATTTTAAAGTTTTGAAACTAAAAATAAAATAAGGCCCATCACTACACAACACCAGTAGGCTAAGACCTGGCATACTCTCTTATTCTAGATATTTGTTCTTTTACAGTAAATAGTTTTAGAAATAAATGAATGCATTACAAATTAAACATTCATTTTAAATAATTTTATAGCAAAATGAAAAACGGATAGTTTATAATTATTGCTTATACATGCATTATATCTGAAATATCTGACCTCTCCTTGGAGCCTCTTATAGATTTTTGCAAAGATATGGACCAGGAAGGCAGGAAAAGGTTAGTTTTGAACTTTTCCAATGAATCTAGAGTTTTCACCTTTAAAAGGATTTAAAATTCAAAGAGGTACGTGTTATCCCCCACACCCAAAAAATAAATACAATTAATGAATATCGGGTATATATTTTATTCAAAACAACAAAAGACTTGTTACTGAAATTTGTCTTATCAATGACGGAAAATCTCCAAGGAGGGTTACTGAAATTTGTCTTATCAACGAGGGAAAATCCCCAAAGAGCTACAAGCACGACAAATACCTCTTTAACTAAATTTATTCTCTGTTGATGTCATCTGACAACAGTACTTGAGAAGGCAAGAAGTATATGTTTTTGGACTATTTCATGGCATGAGGTTGCTTTGTCCTAAGGCAACCAGTCTCATTGAAGAAGTAGATCAATACAACAAGGTTACCGGTACTACTACTACATTGTCAATAAAGCATTGAGATAAATCTGACAAGTTTGGTTTATTAAGCAATTTATTAATCAATCGTCAAAATTAAGGTAAATTTATGATATCAAGGTTTATTAATATAAACAGATACCCATGTACATAATAACAAAACCGACACACAACTCAGTCAACTGCAAACATTATTGTTGAGTTTTGACTATGATTCACAATGACGGCAGCCTCCACTAGAACATGTCTAAATTGCATATTTTGATTGGCTTTCTTTTTATATAATTCTGTCAATGGTTGACAATAATTAATGAATCAGTATGCTGTGGTATTTCATAGTATTGAGTAAATCGTTATGTTTGCTGCAGCGGATAGAAATGAAATGAAATGGATAACATCTGTTCTGCACGACTGGGCTAATGAAGACGTGCAACGGATAGCCTAGGACCATAAAATAATACTAAATTACCAGAGATGGTTGTTACTTAAATTAGACAAACTCATAAGAATTTTTTATTTTGTATACCTGAACTGGATGCATTATTAGAAACGCCTGTGCAATTTTCTGTCGACAACGTTGGTGTTGCATTTGCATAATCGTCTTCATCATCACTGATTTGTCCCGACATGACGGACATTACTTTTGATTCTACCGCCTTATCTTGAATTTCATCATCACTATCACCGCTGTCATCACTTGCACCATATGATACAAGAGACATGTTTGCAAATAAACTTAAAGAAAAATTATAGAAACAAATCAACCTTCTCCCATAAATGTTTTCATTATTGCAGGGGAGATAACTCTGGATTTCCGAGGAAAAAAAAGTTACAACCTAATAATAATAAAACGAAACGAAATCTTAAGACACTCCTAATATGAACAATATAGGCTACTGATTTACAGCAACTGTGTAGATTGTAGAATATAATTTTCAAAAAAAAGAAAAAAAAGAGACACTATCCAAATTTAGACGTCTGCATTTATTTCTGCAATTATACTCACTATGCACTGATTTTGTTTTTTAATGCGATTAGGCCTATATTTAGTTTACGCGTTAAATAACAAATTAATTACCTGTTGTTCCTATATTACAGTTACCCATTCAGTTAGTTTTGTGCACTTAACTTGATATTATTTCCAAACAATAATATAGATTTTTTAATAATGGAGACCTTTCAAAAGTTAATAGCTTATAATGTATAACATGGACTAAGACTAGTAAGTATTTAATTCAAAATTCATGTGCTTTTAAATTTCTGTCTGAAATTCCGCAGTTTTCTGATGTATTAGGCCTATAGTGTTTGCAGAATGCCGCACAGCTCATCTGAAAATTCATAGATTTTCATAATCTTTGGCCAGGACATTGCACAGCTCATCTGAAAATTCATAGATTTTCATAATCTTTGGCCAGGGCATTGCATATATGTTTGTTTATTAGATAACAACAGATTTGTTTAAACTGCAGAAACATGTGAGGTATATAGTACTAAGACTAGTAATAAATAGACCATTTTTCCCTTAATTTTTTTCTCCCCTCTTCCTGCATTTTTGGGTTGACTTTTTGGTCTAGAATTGGAGAAAAGGGATCAAGTTTGCAATTTCATAGCAGTTTTGGGTAATACTGATGATATTACAGAGGAGGGATATGCGGTGTAAAGCGTCTTTCTGCAGAGCAATCATTGTGTCGGAAGTGAGATTTTCACCCCAGTCAACTTCAAATCCCCGTAGCAAAAAATCTAAACGGTCAACCCCCTACAAATTTATGATGAGGATATTGCCAAATGTGGTCCCCATTGTGCCTATAAAGATTGGAACCAACGGAATGTTGAGCAAAAAGCTACAGCCTGTGATGTTACAGCGATTTAACATTAAAGTCAATGGGCAAATAATTGCTAGTCTGAGTCCATATCTCACACTCACTTTAATAGATTTCTCTCCCTTTAAATAAGCGTACGGCACAGATTAACACGAAACAAGCGACCAATTTCTGAATAATATTTAAAAAAAAAAAAAAAAAAAAAGTTTAACACAGGAAACTTTTAACACCTGTTGTTAGATTATCACATACGTGAGCTCTCTCTCTCTCTCTCTTTATGTAAAATAAAAAATAATATCTTATTTCAATTTAGCTAAGTATTCAATACTTATAGAGTACGGTGCCCCCCCCCCCTCTCTCTCTCTCTCTCTCTCAGCAGTATAGTTTATTTCGTTATTATATAAAGTAATATTTATTTGCCCCACCGTAAAATCTTATTTTCTTTCAGCTTAGTATTCATTACTTATATATATAGAGTATGGTGCCTTTTTAAGTAAAGAATTTCATTTCGAAATGAATAAGATATGACAGCAAATATTTCGTTACCACATGTCAAGTCGCCACCACCCATTAATGGTTAGTTATGAACACAGACTTCTTAGATTACTAAATTTTAAAAAACAAGTGACACTAGATTTATAGGGCAAATTCTTGGAACTTCTCCAGTAAGTCTTTGGATCTATGAAATTCCTTATATTCCCTATTTAATATCAACCAGCACACCTTATCAAAACTTATCTTTATCACACATGGTGTGCATTTATAAACAAATATTATTCACGCGTCCTTATAACCATGAGGACTTTAATAGACATATTGAAAATTCTTCGACGTTTATTAAGAAATAGTTCACACGAGAAAAATAGCATGTTTTTTTTCAGTTTTCTTATGTTTTATTATTTTGCGATGACCAAGATAACTAGAGCAAAGATAAGATTGAACACAATGAGATGATGTTGAAACTAAATGTAACCATTTTTGGATATACTTTGAAAGAGAAAAATATTTGAACAAAATTGCGAAAATGATGGGGATGGGGGTGGGGATGACGGAAGTATGATTTGGATTGTACTTTACATAGTTGACTCAGTTTGGTTTAATCATAGATCATAGAATTAGAATATTGGTATTCTTGTTCTATTGTTTAATACTCTGTAGAATGAATTTAAGTGCATCATCAAAATGTAAGTAATAAGTAGAACTCGAATTAGGTTAAGCGTCAATTATCATCACACGACGATTTGTTTTATAGACAAAGCCAAACAGATCAACAAAAACCTAAAGCAATGGTACAGACATAAAAATAACACAAAGTTTGTGGGATATGTGTCCTGCAAATCAAATTTTACTGCTTATAGCTAGTGCGCGTGGTGTAAAAACGTCAACGAGAAACCGCCACCTATAAATAATATTGTTGTATGACCGAGGAACTGGATAAATTTTGCAAAGTTAAGAGCAGTCAATCACGGCATGGAAATGGCACAAGAATAACCATTTCTACCACGTTATTCATATAACCCAGCCTATTTATACGCTCATCGGTTGATGAATATAGGTAAATATTTACCTACAGTGGTAAATAATGGCTAAACAACCCCAGGAATCACAAAAATAAACGAAGAAACTATACTGTAAACCATCCGTCACCCCATGACACTTCAAACACTAGGAATGATTTCTTGGCATCAAAGACTATTCTTAAGATAATTTATTTCTTGTGTTCTTGTAAGAATACGGTTTGTGTAAACTTTGTATTATTTATAGGTTCAAATTAGAGATGTCAACACTATTTTGAGAAAATTGATCTGAATTTAGAGCAATTTATCTTTTCATCACTCAGAAAGCGGACCAAGATGAATTTTATTTTCTATGAGGGTTCTTAGTTCCTACGTAATTTATATTGTTTCGTTGCACCTATATGACACACCTGTCACTGAATGATTTATAAGTACTTTTATCTTTGAGAAACCATCCCTTAAAGCCAGTTCATTGTAATTAATAACATAGAATATCCAGATTGAGGTATTAGAGACTATGATTAAAACTATTTATAGGTTTCCAAAATATATAGGTTTCATGACACAGAAATAGAGTTAAAGATGCATTATCACACTCAAAAAATATATGCAATTCATTTTAAATATTATATTCAAAATAACCCTAGTCTCACATATGTTGAATATCAAACCATTGGCCCAGTTCAAGTATAGTATTTTGCACACGCCTCCTTGAAAATAAATTTCAATTAGTACGACTCGTATTGAAATCTAAAGAGACAATATAATTCCCAGAGAATAGATGCAATTTAGAATAATAGTGCATTAATCATAATGACAGACTCTCGTCTACTAAGAGAGTACCTCAACATGAGAGTTTATTAAATTCCTCGAAAATCAAGAAAATATAAACTGTAACACATAATTATTGAAAATATGTACCACTTGAAATAACAGTAGAAAACGTCTCCAATCTTTTTAATGTTGCAAATGAAATGAAAGTTTATTGAAGATTTTGAAGGGGTTATATTTACACAAATGTATAATTTGGAAAAAAAAAAAAAAAAAAAAAAAAAAAAATTCAATATTTCAAATTCTTTGAGGTGCTACAAGGACATGCATTATTTGTAAGACTAAAAAGTCAGAAAAAGACAAAAAAAAAAAAAGAAACAAAAACAATCTTAAATAGAACATTACACATCTCATGTTCAAACTTTGGATGTAACATTGACGAGAAATTATTTTGAGATGTAACCAAAATTCCATGACATCAAATTTTTAATTATTTATAATCGCCAAATGAAAACTCAGATTTTTTGTGAGACAGGACTGAACACTGTAACAAAAATTTCCGTGAAAAAACGTAAAAAATTCCGGAAACAAAAATTACCAGGAAAATTTTATCCGTATTTGTTTTTCCTGTAATTTACAGAAATTCCTTCAATTAACATAAATTCCATTTTCAAATACAGAAAAAAAAAATCCTTGTAAATTTTGTTTCCTGACCATGAAGGTGATAAAAATTTCATTGAATTAACCATTGACTTAATACGCGTGCGTGAAATAGCTTTATTTAACGTCCGCTTCCACCGAAGTGATATCGCAATTAATTTTTAAACGTAACCTCTTTGCGCTATTATAAGAATTGAGAGCAAGGTATCACAAACCGCTACTCGTCAGTGGTTGGAGGCTTTCAGATGTAAGTTTGCGGTATTATCAATTCGCAGACTCTGCCATAGAGACAAACCGACTTACACTGGCCAACTGGTTGAACTATCCGGACTTTAGCGTGCTTGATTACCAGATATTACAACCTTAACACCCGCAGCATTAAAACATACTTTTACATATTTATGAAAATACTTACAATCTGATTACCGTATGATGAATAACAATACACTTTATAGATCTTATAAATAATGGAAATTAGATATACATGTCAATTAATATACCAAACGTTACAAAATATGATGCTTCATATTATGGTTAATAAATTGAAATGAATACTATAACATGATGATTATTAGGAATGATTATATATGTATACGATTACTTATCGTTGCACCGTTTATCCCGTAAAACAACAGAATTAAGTCCATTACAGAACGGAATAAAACATTTTATCCCTAAATTTCACGGAACTTCCTTGTCATTCCACCGTTTATTCCGTAAAATAACAGAATTAAGTCCGTTATAGAAGGCAATAAAACATTTTATCCCTAAATTTCACGGAAATTTCCTGTTTAATACTGAATATTCCACAGAAATACATAAAACACGTAATTTGAAGAAATAATTCAGACAATTAACACAATTTCTCCAAAAAATCCATCGATTAACAGAAAAAAGGTGTTAAATTACGGAATTCGGCCACATAAAAAATGGATATTTTTTACAGTGTATGGACTTTTGAGAAAAGTCGACTGAATACAAACGCTAGAATTTCCACGTTCGATAATTCCCGAATCAGAACCCTCCAAGAGGGAACCATAGCAGGAAAAAAACTGAAAAAAAAGAGAGAACAAAAGAGAAGAAACAGTGTAAAAAGAGTACTGGTGTGTAGTACCATTGGTTGTGTGGCAGACGTTGAAAGCGGACATGCACCGGTCAACACATCCGGCGTATGACCCATGCACTCTTTTCTTACTACATATCTTGGAACAGTCCTTGATCGTTTAGTATTGTCTCTGGTTGCATTTGTAATTCTTTTCTCATGACTCACGTTGTGTATATTTTTTATCTTCGCCGTTAAGACGTATTTTTAAATGTCACTCTGGCACCCCACGTTCTCAGCCCCAAAATATCGTATGATTAACAAACAAGATGACAGGAACAAAAGTACGGTTTCTACAGTTTTATATCAAGCTGGATACATAGTTACAAACATAGATCAAAATAAAGTCTCTCCATCCAGATGTTGTCCCTTGAAACTTAACGACCTCTCCTAACTCATACCATAGCTAATATTTCGAGAATGGAGAATAATTAATCAAGGCCATATTAATTTTATACATGTTCTTTTGCACAAATCCTGTCATCCATATTACTATGTGTTCTTTTGCACAAACCCTGCCATCCATATTACTACATAAGTAGGCAGATTGAACAATATTAATGTTTTACAGAAACCGCCTATACAGCAAACGCCATTTAATATTTGGTTTGGGTAACATTGTCACACCATAAATAATTATATCAAATGCTTTTCCAAAAAAGTTCATCGCGATTTTCCGACGTGGTTTCCCCTTGTCAGTTGGGTAGGACGAAGGGCCTGACAAGGACAGCTGTCTAGTTGTTCGGATGGGACGAAAAACCGAGGTTCTGTGTATACCTTGGCGTGCACGTTAAAGATCCCTTGGCAAAATGCCATGGCAAAATGTCCCCCATAGCACACTATATGCCTTATGCCCGTCTTCAACTAACTGTATATGGCCAAACCTCTAAAAATTACATAATTTTATTTTTTCAGCTTTCTTCGTTTATGTTGAAAAAATTCTGGAAAGTGTTGTTTATGTATAATTGAATAAATATAAACATAGATAGAAGTAAAGTTAAAAGCAATTTTATAATTTTTTCATTTTTCTTGTCTTTATCAAGGATAAATGTTAACTATTTTATCTAGGAAAATAATTTCTCACACAAGTTAATTAAATTAAACACTGATAATATTGTTCGCTGGATTTATAGATCTAATAATATTATGAAATAATAATTTGATAACGGAACATCAAACAAAAGTAGTAACTGTCCTGATAATAGCTTATTTTTGGCCCATGTTTCCCGACTCCATAAGCCGTTTAAACGAATCATTTGTAAACCTTTGCATGTAGGTATCAGAAGCCGAGGAAAAGGAGAGATACGTGGTGTTTAACGTTCACCCAAAATATTTTGGGACTAACATATGGTGTACCTTAACTTCATTAATTCGCTTACGCTCAGGAATCTTTAGTAGTGGGTGGGCGTTGGGAGATCACAGACCATTCTGGAATTGAAGCAATGACGCGTGGCTTAATGACAGACCTTAGCGAGTTAGGCCACTCGGTAAAACACGATCGGGAAAGAAAAATAAAATAAAAACTGAAAATAAGATAGTTTGTTTCGGAACTGGTATTTGGAAATTTTACAACAGTAACTTTTGACCGTTATATCTGGGTAGGAAATCAGGTAAAAAGTTAGGTAGGCGAAACAACGTATTGTTACATATCTAGGGTAGGATCAAAACCACAATCTTGACACCACACATTCAACCAACAATGAGCTCTATAAACTCGTTAAAAATATTCTTTATATGTGAACCAAAACCCCCGATTGCTCAGTAGGCCAGTATCTCGGTTCATTACAGAGCCTAAAGTTCACATTTGCCACTTGGACAGCCAAAATATTTCACCCCATCCCACGAATAAAACCTGACGTTAACGCGTAGTTATGTTTCTACCACTTGTCTTGTCAGAAACCTGTGTTGGTAGAATGTTTAAAAGACCATTAGGTATTTATTTATAAGTCTGTGATTAACTCTAGTTAGCCTAGAGGCGATAATAAGCCATATGTTTCTACAGAAGCTGGTAATGTTTTTATCTGGTGTCTGTCTGTAGAAAACATCTACTTGTTGCTTGTTTACGGACAAATATATCATCACTGCCCATTTCAATCATTATACCTCAACGTAACCTTTATCAATGAACCATGATAACGGGCGATGTATATTTTACAGTCCTGCAATTACAATCAGGATTGGAATAAAATTATAATGACTATTTGTTTTCGTAGAGAATAATCATTAAACTGTTACCGATTCCTTATGTTTTACCGTAGCACACCATTTCATTTTCGGTTGGCTTCTTCATGAGTCAATGACGGAGGGCCTTCAAGAAACAACGTCTCGTCATTTGGAATTGAGGTAGTACCTTTAGGAACGGTCTCTGATGGACGATGTCCACTGACCGTTCCTATCCGGCCCTATATAGCTGCAATATGATAATACCGCTCTTCCCTACCTCTGTTCTAAGGCTAATTTTGAATCCTTACCTTCTATTTTTCACCTTGATTCTTCATTTTTCGCCAAAAAGGAACCATTTATCGCCATATCTGACACAAATTTATAATAAGTCAACACTATTTTCAAGTAGATTTTTGTGATGTTCCAGTTTTGTAATGGCTGATCAGTTCAAACGTATTTTGTATATTTTTTAATCTCAAAATTCTACTTGAAAATAGTGTTGAATTGTTATAAATTTGTATCAGATGGGGCGAGAAATAGCTTGAGAACATAGGTGGGAAAGTACGCCGTAGCGCCGCTGCTCGAACAAAACTTCCATCATAGAACACTGCATTCCATTTCGTAAGTCAAGAATATAGGAAAACTAGAAATTAGAAAGCAGTACGCGTAAGGTCTACGTGACGTATTCATTATACTAAGGAAAGTCCGAATTGAAATTAATAATGACACCCGGAATTATTGATTATCAAATCTACGAATCCTTTTCGTGGTGTTTAAGATTGTGTCTATGCTCCAATCCGATTTCAGTAGACTATTTTCCGTCATTTTGAAAAAGAAACCGGATTCAGATTCATAAAAAATATAAGTATAACAAGGTGGACCAATCTCTTTTATCCTAATGGTTAATCACAAAAGGGCTATCGCCATTATCGGTGACATTTCAGAAGTCAAAGTGATAGTTTTCATACTAATGATCAACACCATTAAATGTGAAAGCGATAAAAACACAAGTTTATTGGCAAATAATGACACATGTCCGCCATGTCTGTTGACATTGTCACCATGTCTGCTGTCTTGTATCGCGGAAACCGAGACGCTGCGAGATTTATATTCTCGGTTTTCATAACACTTTTGAAATCCTAACAACCGATGTATTAGTCGATCTGTTGTTCGTGAACGTTTACCCTCAATCGAATAAATCAGCTAGAGTGTAAACAATTAACTATTGTCACCGCTACATGTAATCTCGTGTTCCCAGGTGTAATCGAAGACACCAAGAAGGGGTTAGCCGCGGTTGGCTTTGAAATTCGATCATGGAGCATACCAACGAAAACAAGGGAGCCACTTGACAAAGATAACAGTTAATCTGTAAAGACAATCCTAATTGTCTATGGCGACTCTACTAGTAAACTTATCGCATGCAACGCGATACAAAAGTCATGTCAATGAATGTACCACTTCTTATGCTTACCGATTACCTTATCTGACCTGCCAACAGTAATTAGCAACTGTAATTTCTTTACAGAAGAAAACAGAACGGCTCTTGACATTCACCGGATCCACCGTAGCTATATTTTCTACTGATATATTGTCTTACTATCTGGTCTCCACCCTATTTTTATGTTATAAAAAACCCCAAACAACAATACAAACAACAGCTTATGGCCATCATGGTAGATTTTCTATTGTTTAAAGTTATACCGCCCATGTTGTAATTGGTAGGGAGTAAAATAACCTATTACCTAGGAACTTTTTATCACAATTTCTTCTCTCTTCAATCATGTTGGTTGGTAGATTGGCAAGAAACCAGAACCAAAAATACAATTTCACAGAACAAAAACCATTATTAGAAATATACATGTGCATGTTTTCAACTTAACATACGACAGCTACAGGGCATGGGAAACCATTAATTAATTGGAATAATTAATGTCTTATTTTGAGATATTGTTATTCCCACGATACGATGCTATGACTATCCTTACTGAAAAGACATTTATTCCTTTGTAATTGTTCAGACAATTCCGGAAAAGGTTACATTTAAGATGAATGCTCTGCTTTATGTACACTCAAACAACTCCCTTTTGATTTTTGAGGCCGAATTTATCTTTGGCATATCTACTTTGTTTTTTAGAATTTTTTCCACAGGCTGAATTTGATTGCCCTTTAGGATCTATTTTCTTTATTTGCCATTAAATCAATGTAATCTAGCCCCTGATAAACTTTGTGAATAATACAAAGGATCAGACATATTTGCAGGGCTGATTGGACTGGAATCGTTGGTCACGTTTATAAATAATTACAACCACACATAATATGTTATACGCTATTTTGGCACTTCTTCAATGATGTAGTATTACAATATTCATCCACCTTGCACAATCTCAGTACAAGTTTATAATGCCTTTATAAAATTCTGTACCGGTACTTTGGCATCGTATTATGTCTTTGAAACTCACTTCTATCAAAGCTTTTGGTCGAATGTTCTAAAACAAAACTATTTAAGTTAATCCCACCCTGGTTCTTTTGCTACTTTACATTCCTGTACTATGTTTGTTTGTATATCGGGTTGAAATGTGAAGCCACTGGTAAAACATCAGGTATATCGTCAAGGTATGTAGAAGATGTGACCTTGTCTGGGATATAGGATCAAATGTTATCTAAGTTCATACACGTGGCTAAAATCAGTGGATAATGTAACATTTGTCTGATATTAACCGTTTCTTACGTACATTATCTACCATTTATCCTCTAGTAAAGTTCATCTGTTAAGTCAAAAGGTTTCCAAAACATCCACTAAGGTTGTATAACGACATAACAACATATTGACTGGAAACATTACCCATAGTGATAATGTTTAGACTACATTATTGCCAAGGGAGTAAAGTAAACCTCACTTAGTCTACATTTTAAGGAAGAATCTATGGTATTCATAAAATCATTGTTCCTAAAAAAGTAACTGTGTTACCAATAGAGTCGCTAATTTTATTGAATGCATGTCAGTTTCCAGTCTTGGACAATTCCTAGAAATCGAATCTTATTAAATGCGTGTCATTTTACAATCTTGGAGAATTCTTAAAAATCTCAATCAAATTATATTTGGTATTTGCTGTTGCATGTTTCACATGTTTGAATCTAAATGGTGGCTGTCATGCACAGGCGGAGTATGAGTATTGTTATAAACTCAAATGTTTTGTTTTAAAACATGAAAATTGACTCCTAACAAAGTCGCAGCAAACCCTTACGTCATGTATTACGTCATATACCTACATACATAGGTAGAATGGAAACTGTTAGTTGGGTCATTCCATGTCAAGTGGACCAGTTTTCGAGTAACCCCCTCAGAATATAATAATATGATATATGTTATAGTACATACATACTCATTAATATTGTCTGAGATATGGCTTTTTGAATCGGGGTATCCATTCGCACGTTTTATGATTCACCATTTATGATTCACCATCAAAAACAAGTTAACAAGTTAATATGTTTACACTTTTTACCCATCTGAAATAAACTCGATTCCAGTACTCTGCTTATCATCAAATCACATCTTATAAGAGCAAGTTCATGACTTCGCATCGCTACACAAAACATTCTTAGACTTAAGTTAAGAATTTACTCAAAATTGTTCGCCTTATTTTAACTAAAATATAGCCCTTTATAAAAATTTTGCTGTTTTAATGTATCAAACTATGTGCATTTTTTGTGCTTCTGGATCAAACATATTTCTCATAAACAGTGACTGAAAGTTGAGTAAATTCTTAAGCCTGAGAATGCTTTGTGAACTTGGGGCCTGTATTTTAATTGGTCTCAGTAATCCCCGAATTATGTATACTCCCCAACCTATTCATTCAAGAGATTCAATCGTTGCTCCCCTTCACTTATCTTTTTGTGGACAGATCGTTTTTGATGTGAAACAATTCGGCGGTTCTAGAACTTGTTTAATACACAGTACACAGAAATTTTGTGAACGTGTATTACAAAGTACGTTTAATCTACATCATACAGAATATCCATTAATGAAATATATACTTTCATTCGTATCATAAATGAGATCTCTGAGCAAATAATATACCTACAAAATTACTCCGAATAAACATATGCACATAAACAAATTAGGTTTATGTAGTCATAGATAATATTCTGTTTCATCATGTAAATAAACAAAAATATATAATACTGTATGTATGAGATATACGTGATTGAAATGAACCGTGCTTTGTGGATAATATAAGGTATCGTGTGCCGGAACTAGCCTGCAGAGATAGCAACATATGTTTTCTTGTTTTTGCCAATCTGAAAAAAAGCGACTGCAGTTATTGTTTGAAACAATACAGACCGTTCTTTGTTGGTATGAGAACAAAAACCTGCTCTGGCACTCCGTATCTTAAACTACAATTACTATAAAAACTATACTTAATTCAAATTTGATTCAAGGTTACATTTCTACATTGTGTACAGTTTATTGCCAGCGTTAATACTTTGACACATTTTACGCACTCCAGAATACCCTGTCAATATGATGGTATACAAAGACGAGCCACTTCGTTTATAGAACCCCGTGGGTCCTCGACAATCTCTGTTACCTTACCTTTGACCATGAAGTTTATTGGGACATTATATATATGACATGACATTGTATGATATATCTTCTTTGACTTTGGTGAAGTCATTCAAAGTAGTTGTAACATGGCGTCCTTCCTATTGCCGAAGAGAACAGTATGTTCATATTTAAAGGAACTGAACTTATTTGGTTATGTTGATTAGTGACAGGACAAGCTCTGTGCAATTAAATTTGTTTCAAAATATGACCGTAATTTACACACCTATTTGTTATGATTTAGTCAGATTTGTAAAGGCTGCCGTGTTGACCATGTTTGGGCTAATTGATGTAATATTAATTACTGGAAATTATCACTTTTAGGCAATTCAAGTGATAATTCGGGTCAGCCAGTTAGATAGCTTTAAAACATTGTCTGACATATGTTCCTGACAAGAAAAAAAAAAGGAATCGCCATTGGTGTATGCTGCCCTCTTTTTAGGGTTTCACACTGCGTAGCTTGTGTGAAACACTATTGTTTTTGTTAAAATTATTTTTATTATTATTCTTCTTATTATTATTATTTTTTTTTTCCAATTTGATTGTATCTCAGAAACTACTTGTCGGATTGATTCGATGTCTTCGGTTTTACTGGAAAAGTGGGTGTGACTTAGAGATTAAAGCTATTTCGAACGTTCTGCGACAATGCGAAATGTCCGAAATCGTCGAATTTGTCGATTTTTGAAATATTGCCGTAATATTAACAATAATCGTCGGATTTTAACATTGGATACATTTTGACATAGCCAGAGACAAGGCACATAGCCATGGTTCTTTAGATTTTTGATTTTCCACGAATCGTCGGAGATATTAGGCGCCAAATTTTGAAAATTTAAATTACAAAAAACTTTTTTATTCATGAATATTTTAATGTGGTATTTTACCCAGGGTTAAAGAGTCATCTGATTTGACCAAAAATGGCACCATTTTTTGTCATCGTAAATTTCCTTGACCCCCATTGGCTAATTTAGTTTTTCAGTCCTGGATTAATTATTTATTGCTCGATTTGTATAAAACAAAGTTCATATGCTCCGTAATCCAAAATGTCATTTTTTTTGTTACCGGTAAAGTTACCTTTCGGCAACGGAAGTGACGTAAATTTAGCAAAAACTACAATTTTGACAGTTCGGTACCACTTTTTGAAAGCAAATACTATTTTTTTCAAATCTGGTATGACTGAAAGTGTGTGCCCTGTAAAGGCGCAGAAAACATCGGGCTCAGTTTTTTTAATTTCGATTTCGTTTTCGGGTCATTTTGATTTAAAGGTGAAAAAAGGTGAAAAAATGAGCTATTTACAACCCATTCAGGCTTTTCATATTTTAAAATATTTCTTCGCAACTTTCATAAACTTGTAGCATTAATCCATACGAAGAGAATCTATCTCAAAATTAGTTTGTAATATGAGCAGTTGCCGAGAAATGGTCAATTTTGCATGAGTCACTCTTTACGCTATTGTGTCTGTAAAAGAGTCAATTATTATTGGATTTTCATAAAAGTGACACCATTTGATGCGTAATGTCAATTGTGACTAGTTCAACTCAATTTAACATTTTCCATGTCACCGGAAATGACGAAATTTGGGTAAAAACTGTATTTATAGCCTTAGAAACAAATAATTTATTGAAATGAGTCGTATTTGTTGTTTGTTTAATATTTTGATATTTGATTCTAATCAACTAATAGAATGAACCCATACGATCATATAGGTATCACAAAATGGTTTCTAACTTGTTCAGTTGTAGAGAAATAGGTAATTTTCAACAGGTCACTTTTCAAGGTTTTTTGTCCATAAAAGTGTCAATTATTATTCGATTTTCATGAAATTTTCACTATGTGATACCTAATGCCATTTACGATTTCATACAAGTAATTTAAGATTTTCATTATCACCGGAAGTAACGTCATTTTGGCAAAAACTGTATTTTTAGCTTTCAAAACAGATATTTTATTCAAATGAGTCTGAGTTGTTATGTTTTTAAAATTATGATATTTGATTCCAATCAACAAATAGAATAAACCCATACGATCATACAGATTCCAGAAAATGGTTTCTAACTTGTATGGTTGCAGAGCAATTGACAGTTTTCTACAAGTCACTTTTTAAGGTTTTTGGTCTATAAAAGTGGCAATTATTATTCGATTTACATAAAATTTTCACCATGTGATGCCTTATGCCATTTCTGATTTCATAAAACTAATTGAATATTTTCATTATCACCGGAAGTACTGTACACTTACATGTAACAAATATATAAAATGAATTGATATTGCTGGATTTGGTTGATTCAGCGTCCATTTTATTTGATGTGTGCAATGATGAGGTGGAAACCTGTTTAATGGTTTCATTGGTACCGGAAGTGACATATGTTTAGGGTAACGTGGCACCGGTGAAACCCGTCATTACTGCATCGCAGTTCTAGTTAGATTTGTGATGCAAGATGGCTATACAAGAAGACTCTATGCAAAGCGTGTTAAATGGATTTCGACATTATGCGAATCTTCCAAAGCCAAAACTATTGCAAACCACCGCCCTTTTTATCCATTATGCCATTTTGGTGATAACAAGAAAATATTTCTTGCTGGCTAGACTATCGTGTACAATTAATGACAACACAATTATTATTACGTTATTTGAGTAAGACAAATAAAGATGGAATTGCAAAACCAATAGAAACCAATGCAAACTTTTAATGGCAACAATTGAAGTTAGAGTTGACCGATTTGAATAATTTTTGGACCAGAATTTTAAATAAGAGTGTATGTTACCAAACTTTATATGGGGTGTTGGGACGTTAAGTGTAATTGTACCTGTACTGTATAATGAATGGCCACTCTTAAAATTGACGTGAACCGTACCACAACGTGTAAATCCACCTTGAATCCTGATAACTCCACCCAGGGGCATGTGTATTTTATGTGTTCTCCATCCTGCCCTTCTGCTAAACCCCATTACATCTATTGTACACTTAATGCCTTTGCCAAATCTTAACTGACAGGTGGTAGGGACATTGGTGTATATGATATTGTTAAAGACTTCCTAAAATGGTTTTGCAAGCATACTGGGATTATATAGCGGATTGTGTATGACTTTTGAAACATATGGTAGATCTTTCATCTCTGACAATTCCAACAGTTTTATGAACTTCTATAAACGTGTGTCAAACTGGCCAGGCGTTAACTATATCTAAAGATTGTCATAGGTGTATACTACATGTATCGCATTTATAATATCAAATGGAATATTTCCTTTTGGAGATAGACCACCATTGATTTCTCTGAAATAGTTCCTTCTATTTATAGTCGTACTCTCCCTTTCCCGTTTCCCTCTTTTGCATGGCCATTTTTGTTGACTTTGTGGTGTATAATCGAATACAAATGTTCGAATTTACATTTTGTGCCAAGTTTGGTGAATATTAATGACTTTGAGGCGGACGGAAAACATGGTTAAGAGGTTACTTGTGTTGAAATGTAAGACGGACAGTTGCATGTTATTTGTATGCTACTTCCAGTTTGTGGATCTCAAGATTTCCATGGTGAATCATATACATGCTTTTGAGCAAGACGCCACATATTGTCCTATCTGTGAAAGAGTTCAACGCCAATGACATTCTTGAAAAAGTTACAGACGGTCAAAGAGACGAACAGTAACATTAGCATAATCTATGGTGTACTGTGGCAACCAAGAGAGTTGAACGAGTGCCAATAGTGGAATTATATGCTTATCTCTTGCAAAATTCAAGACTTAATTCAACTAAATAAGTATTCTAGTGGGAGGTAAGAGAATCTTCATTTTCAATATATTGTTCATAGTGTAATATTAGGATTTTAATTATACATTTGTATATATATACACACTCGATTGCATGTTGACATTATATCTTTCTGCAAGGGATTCTCAGTATATGAACATGGTATTATCCGAGCCTTGGTGTATTTTTACATTATGTTTTTTTTTCTGATCTAGATCTATTATAATATATAATTTAAGTGTACAATGACTATATCTTTAAATGAGATATAATCATTATGCGCTCTCAGGGCATGGAGAAAGGTCGGTCTGACTCCTATTAAGCGATAATTAGTATAATATATTGGTATGTTTAAAATACACATTATTATCCGAAAATAAAACCCATCTAAATGATTACATTCTGTTACTTAGTTTTAATAAAAATTGCCTATTAACATTATGGTTTCGTTTAAATGTCACATGCGTACTGTCACAGTTACACGTCTGTCAAGTAGGCACGACTGAGGAGTTGTGTTAGAGTGATGAATTATGGGTGTTTTTAATAGGAAATGGTTAATTAGGATTTCGCCTACTGTGTATGTCATGCTAGAATCTTATCTCTATATTTTTGACATGATTGCTAGCAACATATTCCAACATTATCTTAACACATTTTGCTTTTTGTTCATATATTTCAAACTCAATTGTAACTCCAATTAGTGCCAAGCTCAATAACAAATGTCTTTATTCATAATGGAAACCAAGATGGCGGACACACAGCCGCCATTATATTCAAGTGAAAGAAAATCATATTTAAACAAATTTAAAGATAAAATATAACGGTTATAGAAATGAAATGATCACCTACCCCTAAAAGAACAATACGACTATTGTTTGATGTTATCTGTTCTAGACTGGGATACAATTATTTATGAATTAGATGTTACCAGGTGGGCCTTGTCGACAATTTTTAATCAAAAAAGATGGATTGCAGTCAAAAATAAAATTTAATGATCATAGCACATTTTTTTTCTCGCAAACCAAGTTGAATAAAATTGTAGAAAATCGAACATCAAACTGTGTACTATAATTGTTAATATACACTTTTTTATGAATATGATTACTCCCGTGATAATGACCGTTCAAGGTTTAGGGACCCCTCAAAAGATTGGAATACAGAAAATATTTGAACAACTACATAATGCATGAAAATATGAAAATTATTGAACACAACTGAATCTCAGTTGGAGTGGAACTCGTTAGCATGCTAAAACGCAGTATCAACATCATTTCCAAACGTGTGCCAGGGTGTCCCAAACGTTTCCGGACTCACTTAGTAATATGAGATCTAAATAAAAAATTGTTATATTTATTTTTAAATATAACCCTCCTTGACATCAATGCACTTGTTTTACTGTTTCTCAGCATAATCAACTCGTCAAGAAACCACGTTTGCAACGTGACCCTAAAACTCCTCTACGTGCTTTCTTGTGTCATGTTGTTGCTCAGGATGAAACCTGGGTTCATCATTTTGACCCAGAGACAAAAAGAAAAAGTAAGCAGCCCCCGTTTGCAGGGACTCTTGAGGACACATTCATGGCAGATAATGTAAAGAAGGGTCCCGCCATAACTGATGCATATTAAGCAGGTTTCATAATCATATAAAAAGACAATGCTCCGGTTCACACAGCCCAAGTAGCAGTGAGAGCTGCACAAGATCATCCCTTATCCAACCTCTTCTCTAGAACTCGCTCTCTCTGACTCTTTCTATCCACAACTCTAGGCGGATGATGAGCCCATCAATGCTGTAGAGGAGTTTTAGGGTCACGTGACAAACAGTGGTTTTTGACGAGTTGAATATGCTGGAGAGACAGTAAAACAAGTGCTAACGAATTCCACTCCAAATGAGATTCAATGATGTTCAATGATTTTCATAATTTATGTATAAAATATTTTCTGTATTCTAACCTTCTAAGGGGTCCCTAAACGTCGGGGCCCCCGAAACAGGTGCGCTCTGTCGTTGTGGGTGGCATATTGTTAGAGGACTCCAAACAATTACAAGTATTCTACAACAAAATATAAACGGTACAATTTATCTTACGATAAATATACATAATATAAACTATAAAGATGCCCTTGAGTTAAATTATGAAGGAATGTCAAACGGATCTCGTCTTAAATCGTTGCCAAGTTAGTGCAATTGTAAGAAGTTTAAGGCTGAACACCAAACTTACAAGAATATAGATATACTGCTGGTGCAACCGCAGACCAACCCCTACCATCTTCATATCACGGTTGATTAAGCCGCATGGGGAAACCCCCTCGGCGTTATATATAGGGGTTTCAAAATGTTTAATTTTTAGTGTTTGTAGAGTATAATTTTGTGTGTGTGTTAATGTATGTGTATACAAGATGTAATATCATGTCGTTTTGGATTTCATTCAATCTATAATTGCATTATTTAATACATTTCCCATCCAAATTTAAGTTTAAAGATACGTTTTACGTTTATTATGCACAATTTGCCATCTTAAACCACACAGGAAGTCATCAAAAGAATTTGGGAATCAAAAAATAATATAGAAAAACATCAATGATGTATGGTCATCTGGCATCCGCCAGTTTGGAAGGAATATCAAAATAAAATGGCCCGTAGCCGGCAGCCAGGCCATAAAATTGAAATCCTTTTGTTTTGAGTCCAACTACATGTCTTTATCCAATTTATGGAAAATATGCAGCGTTCTCAAATTAGTGTACATTGACAATTCCTTTTTCAGGTAGACCCTGTTTTGAATCAACATTTTGAATAATATCATTTTAATTGAGCGTATAATATACAGGTTGGTATGAGTGTGGTCCAGGTTTTTGTGTATGACATCTGAAGTATATTTAAAACATCAGAGAAGACATCAAACAAAGAAGAAGTTAGAACTAGTATCCGGTCTTTATGTCGTTAGTTGTATGATGGAGGAAATCAGTCGGCTAAATAGTTGAAATGAATAGACGATGATTGTCTTTAAGATAACAGAATATTTCCTTCACTAACACCGCGTCTTTTATAGGTTCCTGCTGTATCGACGGTCGATTCCAACAATCACAGAAGCAGATGTAACTGTAGGTTACATTCCTAGAAAACATACTGTACACAGTCTTTCAGCAGGATTGCAGATTTCATACATGCATATTTAGCAAAGAAGCACTGTACTATAGTTAGTTAGTGAAGGCAACCTTGGGAACGTGGCCGTTCATTGATCTACGACCCTTTATATAAATGTTCCATCCAGCATAACTATGTCGTCTGATCCACCCTTTCAAAATGACAATTATTGTAATGACAAGGAAATAGAAGTATTACAAAGCGCCAACCATCCAGTCAATCATTCATATTGGAGCTTTTCCAGGTTAAATTTTGTCGATTTTTTTTAACAAAAAGAGCTTATCTTGAAGTAACTCGAAAGAATACGAAAACAGTTTTGCCGATAGTTCGGGCATTTTTTCTAATCGAAGGCAGCTGTCGAGGAATAAATCTTTATTGATATGCGTTGGGATTTGTCATCGACTGGATTAGATGTAGAAGTTACTCAATATTTTCAGATGTTATTCGTTCACCTTTAAAAACACCATTATTAAAGTACTTCAAGATAATACTGAAAAACGCCGTCAAATAGCTACGTTACGTTGCTGCAACATTAACATAATCAGTATACATAACGGGACTAGATTAATAGTGATATATTAAAAAGATGGATTATTTTGACACTTGTTAAACTGTTTTTTAAATCATATTAAAGATAGTTATTACGTTGTTAATGATCATATTAAGATAGGTAACTAACGGTCAGAGGAATGTATACACTTTAATATTATCATACATAATGTAAATACAGACCTAATGCTGTCATATTCGTGTTTTTAAAATATTTTAACATTATTGTGTATATCAGATATTTTATCGTTATCTTGGGCGTTTAGAACACCGAGATAACCATTTTTATTTCAGGCGTTGGTTTGTCACTACACGTATTGCACTCTTTCTAAAAACTATATTTTCCATCTTACTAAAAGAAGACATTTTCGAAGTATGCCATTTTAATAATTATGGCTAATGTAATATAAAGAAACAAGAAAATAACTTCATAGACTAATTTGATAACAAGAACAAAATTTTAGTAAATTGAACGATTCCCAAAAATTCACAAAACTGAAGATGAACAAATATTAAAGATGCATTATGTAAGATTTGGATAAAGAGTTGGCAAATTTAGAGATTGAATTTTTGGCCTAGCCTCGATCATCATTACTAAAGTCGGTACGATAAAATACATAGTCTCGATTAAATCCATTTCTTGATTTAATCATGAATGACCGTAGAGCATCAGATCGGATCATAATCAAGTACATATCGTAGGCTAGCGATGACATCGAGAGTTGATTATGGTCTGGATAAGTTAATTAATGTCTAATTCATAATTTAGATAACATTTCAGACCTAAAAAAGACCTGCAATAGACAGATTTAGCCCTTGCATAATGTATGTTTAAGTGATTAAATGTCTAAATAATAATTTATATAATATGTGAAGCCAAAAGAAAGACTTGCAACAAGAAAATTTAGCTTTTATATATATATATATATGTTTGGGTTTGTTATTCTTCTTTGCAAGGGGATCACGTGGCTAAGTGGGTAAGACGCTGGCTCGCTAGCCTGGAGATCGGGTGTTCGATCCCTGGATTGGCCGAGAAAGTTCATCCAGATTTTCCGGCGTGGTTCTCCCTTGTCAGTGATGCAGGACGGAGGGCATGACAAGGAGAGCTGTCTAGTCCCGTGTATATATTGGAATGCACGTAAAAGATCCTCTGGCAGTTGGAATTCGATATAAGAGTAGGCGATAGTGCCGCTGCCCGGGCAAAACACTGTATGGCGTATGTCCGTCTTCATTAGCCCAGTATAGGAGCAGAACAGTAGGACGTTAAACCCCATTTCATTTCATTTCATTATATTTTTTCTTTGCAATACTACTTTAATTTTAACCGGTTGCCGAAGCATTAATACAGGAGTAAATAGCACCAGGTGGTGTTCTAGACAGTGAGCTTACATAGCTAAATTTGGCGATAGTTTGAGCTTGCAGGATTTTAGAACATTAAGCTACTACAGCATAGGACATTGTAAACTTTCCAGTATTATCGCAAAAGTGTTTCCAGATGTTTACTTATATGAAATCCCATTCTCCCATGCTTAATTGCGTGTTCCAATCGTACTGAGATTCACGAAAATCCAAGGCAGAATAGCTACTAGAACCATTCCGATAATTCCAATTATTCCAAATATGGTTGGTTTGAGAAGAACGTGATATGGGAGACTACAGCGGGATGGGTTTCTGGTCGGTCACTGAATCAAGTAGCGTAGATTCTATCTCCCGCTTGTACGTCACAAGGAATAGGATCGCCCCAATCTCGTGGGTTTTCTCCGGATCCTACAGTCCCCACCCCCTCTCTCTCTATCTCTGTCTGCCTCCCCTCTCTCTCTCCCGATCGATGTAGCCCTTTACTCGATAAAGATAACGGATTTTCTGATCTAAAGCGATGTATATTGTGGCTTATCATATACTATTGGTTTGAAGTTTTAATCATTTTAAAACGCCCTTCCTTTAAATAATTCTTACAACAATAACTAGAGTTCATTAAAATGAATGTGCCCGTTTCAAGGTTATTCTTGAATGGCACCTGCGCTGTTAAGCAACTGCAGACTCTAATTTCAAACGTTTTTCCGTTAATTGTTACAAACAGCTTCTCACCACTGGATCTACTATTCAACCTAAACACACATGTCTAATAATATAAATATTCATAACACCATATGGCCTTAATTGTGCCCTACTGACACACATACAACTCTCATAATTCTGAACCGCTAAAAAATTGAGCAGTCATTATATTACGTTATAACGGCCAATAATTTACCATATACAGGTCACAATACTATGGAATACAATTACTGTTTATTACTAAGCAGTAATTGTAATCCATAGAATTGTGACCTGCATATTCCAGTTCAACTACTAAATGCTATTGAAACAATTTAACAATTTACCAGGTTAAGTTTGTGTTTGCTACCACTGTGTTGTCTTTTATAAAGAAGACAGTTTCAGAATTATGAAAACATGAAAATGAATGTTGTGTGGATTGATATTCTATCATATTTTAAGCAACCGCATAGTCACATATAGAGAATCTCCTACCAGTCTTTTTTGATATTTTTTGATATCAAAAAAGACGAGTAGGAGATTTTATTTATCACCCAATCCGTTCTTACATGCACAAATAGATAAATATAATTCTTTGCTGTAGATTTAACTTTTACTGAATATTATGGCGTAGTGATACATCCTTTTTTGACAGCAATTCAACCATTGCAAAGTCCTTTATATTGACCCAGTGTTTCCATCAAGGTCAACTGAATAACAATAGTTCATTTTTAATATTAAAAAAAAGTTACTTTTAATAAGAAATGAACTGTTCTTTGAAAATAAAAAAAGTAGTTCCTTTTCAACTGACCAATCTCCTAAGGAGATATCGCAGTAGATTATGAAATATATCACACAAACGATATCTACTGTAGAATGTATTATTGGGTGATAAACATAATTATCCCCTTACAGCAATGCTGCACTCCTATAAACCACTATAAATTGTATATCACTCGTAAATTGACTCTTAAAAGTGTCAATCTAAGCAATAATGGATTAACATATTTGTCTCAAATTATGAATCTAATCTGAACATGTCCGATTGATCTGTCCTATAGTCAATGTCAAGGTGGCAATTTCACTTTAATAAAAATATACCAAGATTCCTTCCAACCGACAGCCATCCCTGCTAGTCTTCTATAGTTCATTTTTTTGTAAAATGGATGCCATATTGCAGCTGTGTATATGGTGAAATGATTAAATTATAAACATATGTATGTGCATCTATAATCAACAAGAGCCAACTGTGTTTTCAATGGAAGGCTAACTTGCAGATGGGGAAGGGGAGACATTTGTAGTACCGGAAAAGACTCTGGAAGTAGCAGTATTCATGGAATTCTTACCACAACTGGGGGTACATGTAGCGAGTATCAATAACATCTTAAGAATTATTTTTCAATAAAGCAGGCATGTTCTTTTATTTAACAAAAATAGAAAACACACAGCGGTCAAGTCAAACAATAAAACTCTTCATAATTTCTGAATATTGTTTGAATTAAATAGTATGAAATAAATAATATATTTAAATTTTGAAAATATATACACATGTTGCTGCCGCACCACACAACACCCCACTTTGTATTGCATTAGGTCACATAACCTTTTGAAGTAACTGATACAAGAGCATTTGTTTAATAAACAAGAAAATTCGTGTATTAAATATCCTCTTAATTTCATGTAGACTTTGATAAACAAAATTAAATAAATCTCCCTTTCCGTCATCAAACATCAAACAAGGTCCGGTTCATTGGTTGACATAGTCTACCAGAAACATTCTGGAATCAGGTCGAGTAACTTCCCTTTTTTATACCGTGAATGTTGATTGGTGGGAATAATTGTCGTCCCATATAGATTTTATAGTATTGAAAGAATATATGGTATAAGGTATTATCACCATACCTGGGTTGGTTTAGACTACTACCCCACTACCCCCACCCCAACCACCTCACGCCCAAACACACACATTCACGCAAGAATCGGTTAGCTCGCGTTTGTTTAAAGTTTCAGAAAAGATGGATTTCAAAGAGAATCCCAGAATGTACTTGATAAGGTAGCAAAGCGTAATTACATAGTTATATATTGTCTGGTACGACATGGTGTATGCATATATATACGGATAGAAGGTCAGATTCCTGTGGTGTTAGTGAGATGAATTCCGTGAAATGAACCACCTTGTTATTGACGAAACAACCCCCTCCCGATTGCAAGATCCACAGGATGGTATGGATTTCTCTAAACACACCAACAGAGATATTCTCTTGTATGTTATGTGGAGAAGAAGTCTTCTGTGAAGGTATATATAGGATGGGGACAAACGCTAAGTATTTTGCTTGATCGTTTGTATAGGACAAGGAAGTGGTGTCACAAGAGTAGAAAATGGGGCACATTTTAACCCTAACCAACTGTCAAAATATGAGGGGAATTCAGCTGCTATCACTGCCAAATTATCCAGCAATGAATGCAAATCGAGCTTACGGAACACGAAATATAATCATCGAACAGTCCGAAACTGGCAGTGTATGTGGGTTTTAAGAAGGCTTTTGATATGTCAGACATCACTACAGTGTTGAGAAACGAATGTGAAGTACTCATTACTTCATGGATCGGAAATGTGGAGGTTATCCCAACACTTTGGATGTAAACTACAAGTATTTATCAATTCTTGTCTATAAGAAAGGTCCTCCGCAAGTTGACCCGATTGTACCCCAAACCAGTATGGTGGGAAAGAACACATCAAAATAAAAAAAAAATATGTGGCACCACCCGCATTCAAGCATTCATTACGCGTCATACGTTAGGGAATCCACAAGGCAAGCGAGATCGAGGGCATCCAGTGATGACTCGGAGAAGAAAGCGAGAAAACGAATTAAAGGCCATTTGTATCTCGTGGGGAGCAAAGAAATAGCCTTGGACCGTAATCTCTAGAAATCTATATCCGTTAAGGCCCTGTAGAATTCAAATAAGGACCTAGTGCTTTTTCCACTGAATCGCATTTGCGTAACACACTTTTAAAAGTTGTTTGCTAAATCTGTAGAAGCAACGAACATGAAACACCAAGCAATCGCCCAACCAACCCATTTACGGGTGTCGTTTCTTGTGATTGATGTGTAATCGTAGGCTAGTAATAGCTGATAGTTAAGCTGTTGATATATTTATATACAACTTATATAGGTAATATTTCACACAGTTGGAGTTTATCAACATTGTGGAAATCCTATGTCTGCTTTATCTACTAACATAAAGATACTACTGTCAATTATATTGAAATATATGTATTTTAAGAGACAACATTACAATACTCCAATAATCTCTTGTCTTAACAAATCTTCCTATATAACCATGTTAGTGAAATATTTCAGCCATCTTCAATTAAATAACAGTTAATTAGTTAATATGTATATGACGTAGGCAGAGGTTATCCCGACCTCGTCCACGAGGGCACTCTGGTGCACCGTTTTCTTGAATATAAAATATCGATACATTTTGAGTTAAGTGGGTCGTTTGAATAATTTTATTTCGTGGGAGTTAAATGAATATTATTTACAGCCACACACATTATTTTCATAGTCAAAGAGACTGCCGTAGACTTGAAATTCGTGAATATAATACAATTAGCTAATAATTACCTTTGCAAAAGATAAGTGGGCTAATTATCGACAATGGGTGGCCACCATGTAGCTCCTGCTTATGACATCCGTGTCTAAATTGATATCGAGTTTAGACAACCCGGTTACTGCATGACTGGGGTAGCCCGAGGTAATGACTGGTATAGTGTTGCCTGTTCGTTAGGATAGGACGAAAAACCGGAGTCTACCCATGTACCTGTTATCGGTCCCGAAGCAATAAACACGTGATCAAAATGTTTTGACGAGACGCTAAACCCCACCCCACCTCCTTTATTCTAGTTTAATCACAGTGTTGGTTGCTTTTTAATTTCAGTTTTAAAACTTTAGACCATCTTAACAAGTTTCACAGCTTTAATTGTTTTACTTTGTATATCTATTTAAACCGATGTCTTGTAGATTACTTAACATGTCAATGCTTCCGATCAATTTAAAGGTTTCAATTATTAGGGGACATTCTGGTCAGATTAGAGCATTCAAGTTTGCAAATTTATCTGCGTGTAACCGAATGACTTGATAGGTTAACAATGGTATAACTTTTCTAAATCGCCATCAATTTACCTTGCCGAATAAAGCTTATGGTCTATAGCTTTAGGGTGCCTCAAAGTCAAGGTGTATAATAGTTGTTACAGTTGCTACATTGTAGTGTTAAATACCCGACATCACCCTCGGCTTTGTCCACTAGTCGTGAGGGTTGGGGATTGGGAGTGGCTTCATAAGTGGAATAGCCTAGGACCCCTCTTCATCTAAATCCAGCATTGCCAACATCTCTTTTGTTTCCATGGTTGGGAGAGGAGAGAGTGGGTGGACCGAGACAGATCAGCGTTTGTTCGACCAGCATACGTTTTCTCTACTTTAAATGATATAATTTGAAATTGTGTGGGGGTGCGTAGGAGTACGATCGACACACACTTATTTGGCACCATATGTTATAACTTTCATTTTGATTGTTCATTTATACATTGCTTTCAAACCCTTGAGTAAAATTAAAATAATTTATTACTCCTGGCTTACACCATTCGAATTGATTTTATATGAACAGTACGCATTTAAAAGAAATCTTTGACGCAATCATATGGCTGGCATTCAAGATTTGAAGTAGAATTTCAGAGTTTTCCCTACACGTGACAAAAATCACGAAACCAGAAAGGAAGAAAGCCAGATATAAATCCCAATTTTCCTTTTTTTAAACATTTTAGTCAAATTGTTGTTGAACGTTACAATTAGTTGAGGTTATAAATGGCTACCAGACAAGTGTTTTTCTGCCATATTGTGTTCGGTTTGGCGGGAAAATGCCAACACCTGTCTTGAGCAGACGGAAAAAAATCTAGAATCCTTTTTTCATTTATTGTATTATTTTGCTAACAGCAAGTTTATATTGTGTAAATTTGACACTTTCTCTTGTTTATTCTTGTTGGCAAGCACAGGTGGATAACTGGATCCGGTTCTTAACATTTTTACTGCGTTTCTAGAATTTCAAGCAAGTGATCTTTTATTGCTACGTAAGTACTGCATGAGATGCTAAGGTAACTACGTCAATAACCTACGGCACAGGCAAGGTTGTAGGTCCTTCAAGGTGGCATTTTCCTGTCTTTTTTTTTATATAGTTTCACCCACTCGACATTTTTGCGTCTTACTATTATCACTGATGCGCCTATACTGCCATATTCAGGAAAATGGAAACTTTGGATACAATGCATACACATAAAGTTCTAAAAATAATTTGATGCGTGAAATGAAATAGGATTTAACATCTTACTTTTCTGCTACATCTGGGCTAATGCTAATCAGTGTGTTGTAACCTACTTATTCCGTATTCCATCTGGCTATGGTTCTTTTACATGCGCGCAAACTAATACACGGGCCTTCGTTTTTGTCCCATCCTAAGGACTAGGCGCTGTTCTTGCCAGCCCCCGCGTCCTGTATCTTTGACAAGGGGAAACCACACCAGAAAATCCCGAAGAACTCTCTTGTCCACTGCAGCTTCCTGGGTAGACCATGGGTATGATTTAGCCACCTGGTAAGATATCGCCAGTAAATGGCAGATGATTTTAATCAATTTAAACCCCAAATTTATTCCAATTTCCATTCTTTGGAAGTTTGTAGATATCAGATATCGACCGGGATAGAATATTACTTTGATACGTGCCAAAGTAATATACACAAGCCATTATTCTGTTTTCCTATCTAAAAATGGGCACTTATTATTCCTACCACTAACTTATTACTTATCCTTGCCACAGTTTTAAAGTTTATTTTTATTTAATGATGTAATTGCAGTCGTCGTTAGTTACGAGTTATTCGGTTTAGTTTATTATAACTGTCAGTTTATTGCGACAAAATCTGCAAGTTTTTACTTGTCAAGTTGTCATTGTAATTAATCTGTACTTTTACGCCCCATATTAATCGGTGATGTATTTAGTTTAGACTTATTGCAAGTGTAATAAGTTTTTATTCCTTATCATGTCTCACTTGAATACAACAAAAAGAATTACGAATGTGCCTAACTCAACCCGTCTTAATCCAATGTTATCATCATATTTTCATTCATTTTACATAAAAGGGAGTGCGATGGGTTTTAACGTCCTACTTTTTGAACCAACTGGGTTCATAAATACTACATACGCCATGCAGTGTGGTATGAGGGAAATTTTGCCGAAAGTGGCTCTACACGGAATCTCAGTGTTTCGTCCCATTAGAACGACTAGTCACTGTTCATCGCTAGACCCTCCCGGCTGCACCACTGAAACGCTATCGGGATCGAACACCGGATCTCCTGGTTAGTGAGCCAGCGCCATAGTCTTTGCCGACGACCCGAAGAACAAGGCAAGATTAATATATGTGAAGAATGTGCGCTATCTGCCACAAACTTGTATATACCATTTTAAACCGAATCAATTAGGAGAGTATGATTTTATTGTATACAGATACAGTTAAATGTATTTCAATATGATGCGTCTAACACACTATAAAAAACGAAGAATTTGTTCCATTTACCACAAAAAAAGGCCCACTACTTGAAATTGTATAAAAGATAACGAATATTTTGTTAGAAAAAAATCACAAAATTAATATGATAACTCATAGTTTTCATAAATATTTCCTTACTTTATTTACTTTTCATTTTTACTGGGTTTTTATTATGATTTTGGCATGATACGTGTATCATTTGGCCATATCTCTATCTTTTTTCGCATGTTTCCGCTATCTTCCATTTACTCCATTGGGGTATATTTTGTCAAATTTCCAGGGTTTCAAAATAACATCTTTTATCAAATTTAGCTCGGTAGTCGTGTATTTTGAGCACGGTGAACAGTCCATTTGCTGATTACACTATTTTGCTTAATATCGTTTTTTTAGGATTGTTCGAACTTGGTTTTATTTCATTTATACTGACAGTTTTCATCGATTGCATAGTTATGAGCTTCTATGAGGCAATAACCCTCAACACCCATTGACCATGGAAGTCGGTTCCCGCCAAGGAGTGTGTAACGACTCACCTGCCGAATTCGTGGGCCCTGAAAATGGCTGGCGCTGTAGCGTGCAGCCTACACCAGACCGTCTCGGCAATTCCTCGCTGCCTGCCTTGGACGCGAGTCTGTGTATAGCGGCCGCGGGTGCCGTACTTTTGTCTGCAATATCACCCTAGGTGGAAGCAGGCGTTAAAAACCTGACACCCCCCCCACACACACACACACACACCCACACACACACGCGCGGCTCAAGAAAAACAATATACAACATAACAAGTTTATGTTTGTCCTTGCATGTATACCGGAACAGAATTTGCAGAAATGTCTCAAACTGAACACGCAATGGAATATGAACATCTCGAGAGAGTATCGATAATACATATTGTAAAATTTACTTTTCAGTGCAAAATGTTAACAATATCTTTAGACCTTCTTCTGGTGACTGTTCATAACCATCCGTCAACGTGTGTTTTACACTTCTTGGAAACCCACCACTCACCATATAGTATCTAATGGAGAAAACAGGTACGACAAAACTGCATAATTTTAATATTATTCCACATATAGTAATAAGGGAACCGCGGTGGCTCAGTTAGTAAGGCATTGGCTCGCTAACCAGGAGGTTTCTGGATTTTGCGACGTGGTGCAGGACAGAGGGCCTGACAAGGGGGGTGGGTGGGCGCATAATCGTTCGGATGGGATGAAAAACCGAGGTTGTGTTCAGACATGGATGTGCACAAAAAATAACATTGGCTGGCGGAATTCGATATAAGAGTAGGTCGTAGCGCCGCTGTCCGTGCAAAATTTCCTCAAAGGACGTTAAAAGCTATTTTAATATAGTAATAGAACAAGGTTAATACACTAAGACAGGGTTTTCATAATTTTTTAAAATGGATATAAAAGGTGTCAATGACGTCGTGGTTGTATAAACTAAATCTGTTATTTATAGCGACGTTGGTATGTTGGTTAATCCAATCTGATTCTTCAGTTAATACACAGTCAATTAGGAAAATGCCCTTGTATACGTTTGTGTCTAGATCAAAGATTATCAAGTCTATTTACCTCCCCCCCCCCCCAAAAAAAAAACAAACAAACCCCAACCCCAGATCAAAGCAATGGATATACAATGTTGAAGATACCATTGCTACGAGCTTAAAAAATACAGAAACATTAACGGTCGTCATATTCGTAATTTTAATTGGGCTCCACCTTATGCATCAACGATCAATTTCACCATATTTTACAACATTTACGACCGAATAATCTGGAAATTCAATATACCCTAAAGAACATTCGAACAAACTTCACAATAACTCATAACTTTGAATGTAAAAGGAGCAAATAAAATTGATCAATCGCTGCAAATTTGAAAATATCTATAGAGCATTCACAAGAAATTACACATTCGAACATTGGGGAGAATGGCAGTCCGAAAATATATAAGCACGAAAGGACTGGGCTGGTAGTCAAACAGACGAATCAAGGGACACAAACAATCGTACTTTCGTCTGCAATATTTGTACCATCTATCTATCATTAGAATATGACATAATCAAATTAATAAATTTTTTAAACGTAAAACCCCAAAATTTTCAGCTTAATTTAATGTTTTAATTGAGCTACAGTCTGTTTTCCAATTTTGTTATTGTTACCTGGTTGCATTAAGAATGGGAATGGAAACGACATATTTAATCTTTCATGCATATTAAAATGCATCAGTTTTAAATATCAGTGTAGATTATTCTAAGAAGTTGTTGAAAGGTTCAGTATTGATGATGTCGACATAGTTTGCTTTTTAGTAAAAGTTATCAAAATAATAGACTTCGGTGCGTCTAAAAAAATACAGCTCTATCAAACCACAAAGGAGTCTGTCTGTCGCTATTCTGTCTATATTAAAGAATGTATACTTCATCAAAGCATATCATCTTGTCCATCAAGAACGAACATCAAGTCCAGTAACTATAATTGAAAATTCATAACATTATTATTTGTCATGTATTCTACTTCGCCCTTTTGATGTCAGGCATATGGTTGTCGTTTAACTTTGTGATCTATATTTCAAAGGTTAACTTTGTAATTTTACTAAAATCCACTTATTGCACTTGTTAATGATTTTATAAAACACGTTAGTGTTGTTAAAGATACATTATGGGAGATTAGATAAAGAGCTGGTAGTTCTCGCTATAATAGTTAAAAATTAGATAATGTAAAGAGAATTTGCTGAAAATTTCAGTCAAATTGATCCACCCTGAACGAGTATTTAGCGGTTGAATTTTGGGCCTAGCCTCGATCATCATTACTAAAGTCGGTACCATAAAAAAACATAGTCTCGATTATCCATTTTTTTGATTTAATCAGAAGCAGCAGAACGGGTTCTAATCCAGTAAATATCGCAGCCTAGCGATGCTATCGAGAGTTGATTATGATCTGGATAAGTTAAGTAATGTCTAATTAATAATTTAGATAACATTTCAGACCTAAAGAAAGACCTGCAATTGGCAGATTTTGCTCTTGCATAATATATGTTTAATTTGTGCTTTGTAGAAAAACTGCAAAATAAAATAAATAAAACCGTGGAATTAAAACATTCAATTCCTGGACTATCTACAGTCCTTATTTTGTTTCGTTTTGGGTTTTCACTTCCATACGATCCTAGGGACCTTTGAGACCTAGTGAGATTTACCATCCAGAAATAAGATACAAAACGCTCAAATTAATACGGTATACCATCAGATAAAGTAATATTTTCCATAAACTGGATTTCCAATGTAAAATCTATGTGTTCACAATGAAAGTGAATTTAAAGTAGGGATTTTCTGGGTCGTATGTAAGGCTGAGTAGGGTTGCTCCATAAATCAACCCATGTTGGAATAAACAACAATTAACAAATCGATCAAATTCATATATTGTATCCATTGGAATATTTGTCACACCCTAAGATTACTCTGTTTTTATTGACATCTTAATAACCGTTTAAGAACCTGTTATATTAGGTAATTGTTGAAATTTAAGAATCTGAGAATTGTAAAGTTATGCCTTTATTGATACTTCATCTGATCATTAATTGACATAATATACACTTTAGTTACTATGTACATACTTTCAAACCTATATACATAATCTAATCTAATCTCTATCTCATATAATATACTCTTTACATACTTTCAAACCTATACAAATAATCTAATCTCTCATATTAAAAATCTTTATATTTTTTAACTCATTTTATCTCACTGTTTTGGTTTGCAAATCTGGGTTGGTCGATCTCTGCATGTGAAATTGTAATATCACAGAAATGGCTTAGAAAGTTTGAATATATCACAAAACAGAAAGTCTTAGGTTACTCAATTGTGACACACCAATTTTCCGAAGATATATTATCTTGAGGTTTGAAGACGTCTGGTAAGTAGGGTTACAGCTCATTTCTGAAAGATATAAAATACAAAATCCATAAAATAATTCTGTCTAGAGCATAATTTCGTTTTATAGACATACTGACATCTGAATCTGACATACTTTCTTCAAAAACTGTGTAAATGAAATGAAATGGGATTTAACGCTCTACTGTTCTGCTCCGACTGGGCTAATGAAGACAGGCATACGCCATACAGTGTGCTATGAGGGAAATTTTGTCCGGACAGCGGCGCTCTTATATCGAATTCCAACTGTCAGGGGATCTTTTTCTGTGCACGTTAATGTGTATATAGGACCTCGGTTTTCGTCCCATGCGAACGACTAGACAGCTGTCCTTGTCAGCCCGCGTCCTGCACCACCGACAATAGGAAACCACGCCAGAAAATCCCGATGAACTCTCTCGGCCGACGTCGATACCGGGAGCGAACCCGCGACCTCCAGGCTAGCGAGGCAGTGTCTTACTCACTTAGCCACAGTGGCTCCTTGAAGACTGTGTTCAGATAGCGTGGAATTATAAACCAATCAAAATGCCTATATTGGTAAACGGGGCTTCGTTGTAAATTGTGGGAATTTTAAAACCCAAGGGTGGATCTGATGGATTTGAACTTATAGTATGCCTGTAGTAGGGAAAGTTTATATACATAGAACTGTTAAAGAAAGTAAATTGGATAATAATGTGGTGTAATTAGAAAACAAAAATTGTAATCTATTTTAGATTAGATTGTTCTATATTTTGTAAAGAATATTTCGAATACCCTTAGTAGAGAATCCAAAAAGGGCTTCTGCCACACATTAGTCTCTGGTGCCAAAACAACAGAACAACTGCATGTCAATGTTCTACAGACCATTCCTTTGGATATTTGTTGCCGTTGCGATAATAGTTTCGTAAATAGCTGTTTTATTTTTGGAATATCTATGGCAATTACTTTAAACAGATAACATACTGTATTTTATAAAAGAATCAACTACATTACCGATACAACTTATTATCGTTTAAGACGTTGTCTGCACTGTAACAGAGTGACATCCGGCTATCATTAGCGAGTTATCTAGTAGCGTACACCAACTTGATCAGCATGTTAATTACTTAGTTAAAATGTAGCGGGAATTTATTTACTGACAGACGTCGTAAAAAATAATTAAAACCAAAATAATAATTAACTTCCGGTGCTGTTTTTAGACTATTGGCCAGACAGCAAACCATAAAACCTACGTTGTATTTTGATTGGGGTAGAGTGATTAGATTTTGGGTTGCCCAGAAAGTTGTTGTCTAGATGTTCGGATGTGACTAAAATACGCGGCACATCTGTTTACACATTGTCTTTTTGTCTTTAAAGAACGTTTGACCGAATATGAGTAGGCCGAACATCACTCTCTATTCTAGCCCCCCCGTCGCATTGCCGACATAATCGTAAAAATATCAAAACATGCATGTTAGCCCCATATGATCGAAATTTTGTGGTGACGAGAGGTTTAGCTCCGTTCCCGCCAACAATTTGTAATGTATCCAATTTTAAGTATCTCTTCAATTAAAATCGTCCAAAATAACCCAAACTTTGAGATCGTAGTAAGATCCTCCAGCTGCCCTTTTACTACATGGTTTGCAACTATCCGGACAATCTCCCAATCTGAAATCTGTTTCCCGATAATCTACTTTAGCTACGGTCCAGGACATTTAAAAAAAATCTAGTTAATATAATACTGCTCTACTAATAATCTGGGTTTTTTTCTGTGCAGATAAATTGTTGATGCTAATATATATAATATTTAATGATATTCTTTGAAATTTTTAAGTAGGGTGGCAGGAATGAAAATTATTAGTTATTACTGAATGAACCACTTGATCGCTGAATTACCATTACACCACTGGTTTCCAACCATTTCTGTAGAACAATGGTGTAAACCTTAATGTTTAACAGCTGTTAGTTTGACGGAAATACATCGACCATTACCATACTTTCATAAACTATTTATAATAAACTAGTATAAATATGTAGTTTAGTTGTGTATACAAAATACTGTTTGAACAAATCACAGTGTGTATATGATGTGCAAATGTATATATTTTTGACACACGCTATTTGATTACCGGATTTTATTAACGTACATTCATATCGGTAAATGAAATGGTGTTTAATTATTATTATTATTATTATTGTTCGATTTATATAGCGCTTCATTACACGTATAATGGCCTACTGTTCTGAACCGACTGGGCTAATAAATCCGTGCATCCGCCATACAGTGAGCTATGAGGGAAATGTTGCCGGGACAGCAGCGTTACGGCCTAGTCTTATAATGAATTCCAACTGCCAAGGTTTATTTTACGTGCACGCCAATGTGTCCTCGGTTTTCGTCCCATCAAACGACTACTTATGATTATAATTAACATAACGTGTAAGGGAAGCTGATTGTGTTCATCAGATGAATGAGTATTTTTATGTATAGAAATTAGCAAACGAAGAGCCATTTCTCTAAATAGATTACACTGCGGTTTTTGCAGTGTGTGCATTCCACCGAATTTACTGAAATAGTTTTGCTAATAAAAAATACTGATGATAAGGTGAAATCTCTATTCAAATATGTGATTATAACCTTTACAGTTGTTGGCATATTTTCGCAGAAATAGTTCCGTAAATAAAACCCATACCACGTTCAAGTCATTGAGAATCTGATTTATTTGAAGATTTAACTTTTTGACGAATGAATGATGACTTCTTGCTTGCTTCATTTACCGTCGTTTTTTCTTGAGGCGGTGCTCTGTCGGTTTTCATGATGTTTCATTCAACGCCTTGTTCGCTATCCTAAGTTGAGAGTTTATGACAGGAATGTAAACTGGCACCGTGGTGCATGGCTCACCTTTCAAGATATTTTTATTCTAAAGATTAAACATGGCAATCCGGATGCTAATAGCTATAGAACGAGAATATTAGCTGATGCTCATGGAACTATTATGACCAACCCATTCGATAAACAGCACCTTTGGCGTCTTGTCTTGGTTGCAGAAAATTGGAAATGTCATGCACGGTCTTATTTTATTTTCTTTTAAAAATCTCTAGAAGCTCACTTCACGAGGGCGCAGTATCATAATATGACAGCCTAAAAATATTATGGGTTCATAATATCTTCGATGTCTTTGTTTATTACGATTTAGACATTTTCTGCCTCATTTTATACCCAATTTCTAAATCGGTTCGGTAACTCCCGAGGTGTTTAACCGCAATGATACACCATTTGAAAGTTTTGGCGCGTTTGACCTCGATGATTGAAATTTAAGCTATTACTTAAAATGTAGGAGTGAAAATGTTCACCTACAGCAAAGGGAGAAAAAAAAGTGTAACGTGGCCTGACAGTGTTACTAAATCAATCGAATAGTTAATAAATAATACTGTTCTCAGGATATCACATCTCTTCAGTTTGTAACATTGTTCTTTGATTAATAGGGTCAAACGGCAAAGGCTACCGTGTTAATTATAGATCTTGTCTGTTTATTTGGAAATTAGAATTCCAGACGTTATATTTAAATTGCTACAGTACGTATGTATTATAGATTATATCTATATAGTTACATAATGGTGTAAAGTGAGATTACAAGGAATACATGATTTGTGATGGGTGGATAACCAATTTGTCTTTCTTTTTACATGTCTTGACGGTAACAATGTTGTGGCTAGGACTTATTATGTAATAATTCTACAGAAATACGTTTATATCAATAGACATAGAATAACATCTCAGTATTAAAGTCTTATATAAGACAATTTTTTCCTTATCGTTTGACATATTATGGATGCATGGAATTCCAACCGAACGTAGAAATCGGCGGTAGATTTGTTAAGATTACTGTTGTAGAAAGGATGAACGATTTTTCCACTCAAATTACAAAGACTTCTCCTCTATCCGGGTTATCTTCAACACGATGTGCGTGTCAAGATCAATCCCTTGGCATCGAATTCAAGTTCACTGCATTTAAATGTGATCCCATCTCTCATATCCGACAAAACGATTTGTTTATTTAAAGCTTGGGAATATAGAAATAAGTCAACTTGTAAGAGTCGCTTTACAGGATGATATTAGTGGAAATATTTTATTCATATCTCCACAGACTGGTTTATAGGGGTTTAATCAATAAAAATAAAGGTGTCCATCAGATTATTAAAACTAATACCTGGGACTATTGAACGACCACTATGAGACTATTGAACGACCAACAACACATGGGATTATTGAACAACCTCTAAGACTATTGAACGTTCAGACCACTAAGAAGTGGAACTATTGAACCTTCAGACTATTAAACCATGAGGCAGTTGAACCTTCAGGCCACTAAGACATGGAACTATTGAACCTTCAGATCACTAAGACATGGGATTATTGAACCCTCACGGGACTATTGATCCTTCCGACATGGGACTATTGAACCTTCAGATCACTAAGAAATGTGGCTATTGAACCCCACGGGACTATGGAACCTCCAGACTATTAAACGACGAGACAGTTGAAACTCAAGACTATTAAACGACGAGACCGTAGAACCTTCAGGCTATTAAACCATGAGACAGTTGAACCTTCAGACTAACGAGACAGTTAAACCGTCAGCCTATTAAACCATGAGACGGTTGAACCTTTATGCTTTTAAACCACGAGATTGTCGAACCAAAAGAGATTACTTGAGTATAAACAGATATGTATGTTTTGACGTTCAATACAATGAACTCGGTAATTTAATTTTTAAAACGTCTTAATTGGCTAGTGACATAGATATTTCTTATCCAAGTGAGATATGGCTTACGATACTTCATTGGTAAGAATACTAAGTAAGTAATACTCAACACGATACCGAAACAACATATAAACATAAGAAATAGATCTTTCTTAATCCCGTAATATTAATTTTAGGCGTATAAATGTCCACTGGAAGTTGAACAGCACTTACAATTGTCGATATCATGCAATATAATTATTTACTTTAAGATTAAGTGTCCATTTAATTGCTTCTAATGTTTAAAACAGGGTAAATCTATGTTTATTGGAACTTTTCACACGAGGTTACATATCATTACTAGCATTTGTTTTTTTAGATTTTAAAGGGTTGCGTTTATTTGTTCGGACACTTCTTGTTATTTCCTTCAACTAAACCCCAGCTAAGATTTGACGATTCAGTAATAGATTCCGTATTAAATGAGTCTGAATTTTCAGACCATATCCACTTTCATTCATGTAAAATACTTGGCTGCCCTTTTACAAAAAACAACAGAAATATAATTACATTAAAATGATCTGAATTTCAAATGATAACAGAAATTTGTTCAGCTGAAATTTGCGCCCTGAAATACATTGGAGTGGCCTTTTAGAAGAACACCCAAATGTCCGATTCCACTCTTGTTAAAGGCTTTTTTCTTTGTGTGAAACGCATTGTTGAGAACCGAGTGCGTTTTATTGTAGACATATAACGGATTTCCGCATTGGACGGATTAAAACTGGACGGCCCATCGATTATTTTTTGAAAACAGAATAGAAAATAAAATATTTTACAAGTATTATATAATCCTATTCATAAGTTTTATAAAATCCTATTCATAAGTTTTATAAAATCCTATTCATAAGTTTTAATACTAGATAATTAATTAGATAAACAGTTTAAAAGGTGAATTTACATTGCCAAGGTGTTTTGTGTGTAAAAGTGTTGAAAATTCCAAACCACAATATAATATCCTGATTTTACTGTTACTTAATGTATTTTATGTTCTCATTTAAAATGTATTTAGTTACAACGAGTAGGATATCTTCTTTGGTATCTGATTTTAACGACCACATTCTGGTTTTATTTGGCGATGGTATCTATTTAATTACAAGCTAATCCACAAATTACAGGTAGACCCCGTTAAAAAAGAACTCGTGAATTTCGAACATTAACTGTACGATAACAATAACATGATGCTCTAACTATAACAATAAAAACAACTTTACACCTTGGCGTTGGCTAATTATCTCGTTTATATCATTAAGTAGCTCTCTTAAATATTTATTTCTTTAAGGTGACATTCTAAACTCGCCTAGCTTCAGTAATTGCATGTTGGAATTTGGGAAGCTGGTGAGTTTCATCAAACTCAATCGCACTCACTCTCCCCTTGCTATTGCAGGAATGTAGAATTTCACGACCCGGTATTCCATGAATTATGTTCCTGTCCTGATACCAAAACACACCATGATTACATTTCATCAAAAGAGGTGACGGGACAAAAAATGTTTGAAACGAGAGTTTGGAGGACTGGAAATTAGAAACCTCCCACGTCGATAGGTTTACTTCATTAGTATAGGCAAACATAGGCCATATTACACATACATTTTAATTCAGATTATACCCGGCGTTTGTCGCCTTCTTTATAATCTAATTATTTCCTTACTGACGCAGGGTTGCTAATCCAAACATGTAAATAGATTCTAGAGGATACAGTAAATTGATATAGATGACCACTAATATTTTTTTTCGAGAGGAGTTTTCACGATCCGCGAATAAGAGTATATCAACAATTTGGTACACCGTTGTCATTAATAACAGCCGCCATCAACTGAGACATTGAATCAAAGTGAAGCGAAAAGACATCCTTGTGTTATACCCTCTTCTAGCCGCAGGTTATTGCATTATTTGATTTTCTTTACGCAAAGCCGACAATCTGCTTTTGGTGAGGAATCTAATCAAATGAAACCAAATCATTGGACCTTGAACCGCCCACATAATGTTTCCACTGAGAAAATAGCCCTTCTGAAATTTAGCAAATAACTGAGAAAAAAAAGAAACTGTGTCACCCCAAACATGACTGATTTTATGAAATAACTTCAGACTTATCTTAAGCCTAACCACAGTCAATAAAAACTCGTTATCATGGTGGATTTCTTTTTTCTAAATGAACATGTTGATCAATATCCAGTTTCACTGTCACCAAAAAGGATTATATAACAGATTTTAACTATTTTGATAAGATTTCGTTGTTAATAACGTGCTAGTAATTCTATCTATTTGAACTTTAAGCATTTCTTCATTGAGGGGAAAACAGCCCTTTATGTTAAAAAAAAAATTATCAGTGCATCGATGAGTTGTCTAAATGAAAAAAAAACCGGTGAGAATTCTGCATTTTTACATTTTAAAAAGTGACATTCAACGTGCCTTAAAAAATGGAGATTGTTTAATATTTTAACCCGCATTTGTTGAAATAACGCGAATATTAGAAGGTAAGGGTAAGGTTAGTAACCGGGATATGTATTTCAAAAGAAATGAGCGATGTGTGCGTGTGTGGTATAAGAAAGAGAGGAAAGACATGCAATTTGTTTGTCACTTACACATATGTCCTTAACAGAAAGGTTGAGATCACTCAGAACACCAATTTTAATGAGAGTTTGCAAATTTTGGTATAAGTCTTAAACATTAGGGTTTGAAGTTGCTTCTGTTGGCCCCGTCTTCATTAGCCTGGATAGAGCAGAACAGTACATTAAGCCCCCTTTTTGTGGATTTCTGAACAGGATTAGGTTTTCTCGTGAATGAATCGGTTTCATTTCTAGAAAAGAATCAATTTTTTCTTAATGCATTTCAGTAGAGAAGAGTTTCTTATAAGAGCCCATTATTGCTTTACAGCCATGTTGACGAGTTATTACTGGCAAGGCCGTATAATAAATCATTTATATTGTCAAGTTATTAGAGAGACTATAAAAATGAGAGACTTAATGGATATATCACATAAATTGTCTATAGATATTAAATGAAAGTTTATACCCATTACATAACCCTCAAACCACTATCATTAGAAGCCAAAAGCCGCTAATCGTAAATATAGAAGTGAGTAATTTATCCCTAAATTTTGGGAATTTGGTGTTTCCAGATTAAGATGTGTGATAGTGTCGTTCAGAAATCGTTTAACGTTTATATCGCAGGACATATTGTGATTTCCAGCTATTAAGAAGTTGATATAACGTCACATGATGTCTGTTTAGACTACTTAATGATAGTCGTAAAATATTTACTTTTGATAAATTTAGAACTAAGTTCTCACAAATTTCTGCAAATTAACTGAACGCAGATGCCAGATGTGGAAGATGCCGAAGTAGAATTCTCTGAAAAAAATCCCCACCATCTGTATTCTTAGAGCAAAGATCACGTCGAAGAGAACTGAAATTCTATAATGAATGGATAAAAAGCAGACATGATTTAAAACGCACGTGTGGTGGGCGTTGCCGTTTGAACTGTGTGCGAAAGACAGCTAAGCTAATAGAAGTTTTCTTTTTTTTTGTATTAATTGAAGAATAATCAAAAAAGCCATGTTTTTATTTTATTCAATTGCATTTTTGAAGAGCGAATTCAAGAGGATTACAGTCCAAACGCATGAAGTTAGTTTCGTGTCGTATATGCATTTACAGTTATTAGTCTTACTAAGGATTTATATGTCACATAAACCCTTGTTTGGGCGGAACACAAATTTGAGAGTGCTTTAAGATGGGCCGATAAACATTTTATTTATTTAAATGTTACAGGAATGAGGTCTGACATTTTTCTAAAATAGTGATGTTGACTATTGGAATAAAGAAAAATATAAACCTATGTAAAATACCAGCTCAATGTTCGTGGATAGATCTTAATTCTCGTTAAACCAGAGAAATAAAGATGGCGGCGTGAACTCGGTAGAAAATAAAAGTGAATTTGAATAATATTTGGCCAGTTTGCTTTTTATCATGTATAGTCTTATATTTCCAAAATATTGGATATGTAACGATATTGTGTTGCTGAATTTCGCATCTTTTGTTTCTAATTAACAAGGAAAGTGTTTTTGTTATATTTATATAATAATGCATTTGATTATCTTATCAAAACTTCATTACTTGACTGAATAAACTCGAGGTATGACATCCGATAATGCAAATTCTTGTGTGTCTGTAACTTTGGCTAAGTGATAGCAACAGCGTCGTTGGCGATTTATCAAATTAGTAATGTACGCGTAAACCTCTTGCTTATCCAATCTCTCACTTACAAAGAACACAATAGAAATTTACCCTTCCAAACATTATGGCACTTAAGGTGAAATAATATAAACATTTTCATATTCTCATTTCAAAACATTTGTGTTCACATGACACTACAAATGTGTGTTTCACCTGTTGAAGACGTAACTTGTATTGTTTAAGATTACACCCTCGTCATTCTTTTGCGCCTAACTTTCATTGATAGAATTTTCTTGGCGTTTCCTTTCCAGTGGTGATTGCCGTATTAACATGGCGATCCCTCTCCATCTTGTTTACTTAACCGGAAACAACATTATCAGCTGGTATTGAACACGCGCCACACATGGAGTCGGATTTCTGAAATTTCGAGAGATGACGGAAATCCTTAATGGCTTTATATTATGAAGACATGAAAAACCTAAACGAAATGTTTTCTTAGTTCAAGACAGTGTTTCTTTTTATGTTTTGGATATTTCCGTTGCACTTTATTTAAAGTAAGAATCTCCTTAATTCCGTTTTGATATTATCATTAACACATATTTCAATACTTCTTGACGTATTAGATTTAGCTGATATATCAAATTTGGAGTGATATATTATTTTTGGAGTAAACTTGTTTTGCAGAAAAATATTATCAAAATGTATCATGTTATCAACAGTTTGTTCGCGGCTGTTACCTAAGGACTATCTTATGAAAACCTGATAAAATGTCACAATAGCCTTGTATTATGCGAATATCAACGACATTTGCTGTCAAACACTATACACGTACATGTTTTTACTAACAAGCAAACGAAGCAAGACTCCAGCTTTAAGAGAAATAGGGAGATAACATAATATGCGACCCCTTTTTATACGTCTGCATATTAGTGGGGGCGTATTATACCGACCCTCTTTATCCCCCCCCCCTTTTAGGTGACCCCCAATCAACAGTTGTTACCGGATTTGTTTGTGCAGATTTGGTGTCATTATACGAACCTTATCGGTATTCTGCGTTATTTGACCTTGTGTTCCAGACTTACGCCCCATATTTCAAAGACCCTATTTTTAACGGTGGGAAGCATTGGGGTCATACCTCTTTACGAAAGCATTGCGAAAGCGTAAGAAGCTACATATTTATTTTTTTTCTCCAAATTTGGTGAGAAGCAATAAGACTGTGAGTCGATGAACCCTATTGTTTTTACCTGGAGTATGAATCCTACTGATTTTCATATTTTGGTTAAAGCATTAGGATCGGAAAGGATGAATCAGCATTCTATGTATTTTGTTCAAGAGTTATTTTACTTATCTGGAAAAGCTTGTGAACTACGATAGAGATCATATTTTTGAAGGCATAAACGGCCCTTATCTAATTTGGTCAACTGCCTTTTTGATAAGTTGTTGCCTATTTATTTTTTACGATACATACATGTACCTCTTATGTGTAGTTGCTTTGGGCGTGGCTATCTTTCCATATGGAGTAGTCTAAATTTAATTCTATTTCTTAAAAAAAGGAATATATACCGTGTAACAAGCAATGTAGATTATAATTACTATATAGGTATATCCCATGATAGATGCCCCTCACATTCCAGCGCCTACATTCTTGCAACCTTGGCCAATCTGTTATATAGATGCTGATGGTATAATATTAAGAATGAAGGGAAGGCTATTGTTTGTTTATAAGCTGTATCTTATAACAATGTAATCAACAGGTGTTAAACAGGTAGATATAGATAGATGGTTTATCATTATATACCATTACTTACCATCAAATACCTGGAGAAAGGTTAGCTCTATAGAGATCATTCAATTCCCCACCCATTATCTATCTACATACGCCACAGATACCTATATTATTGTAGTCTTGTAAACCTATCACCCCAAAACAAGATCTATTAACATGGACGTAAAAAAGAATATTAATTTTATTGTGAATCTTAACGTTTCTATTAGAGAATTTCATTTAAAGGAGCTAACTCGCTAATATTTTGGATCTAGAAATTCACACAAATGAGTCGCAACGTATATAATAATGTAATGTTAATGTATATAAACTGATTTACATTCAATCGTTTCTATTTTTACTGCAATTTCTAATCAGTTATGTTCGGCGAAATACGCCAGAAGTCTCAAACCGATAGTATTTATTGCGCATGCTCTCCAGATAAGAATATGACGTCACCGTTTGACATGACTTGTGGAATATATCTAGCCTCTTTCTACGAGTCCCTTGTTTAAAATGTTTTATAATCGGTAACCTCGTCCAGAAGAAGAATATATCCCATCTATCTAATAGAATGTCCCATAAAGGAAGAAGAAGAAGAAGAAGAGGAAGAAGAAGAAGAAGAGGAAACTTAATTGAATAAAAGCCTTACATAAATAAAATAACTGTATACACGAAACAAACACACAAACATGCATACAAAATTACACAGAGATATAAATGTATTGTACACGTATATAACAGCTCCTAAGCATTTTAATAATTTTGAATTTTTATTCTGCATCAATATAAATTGCATAAGAAAACAATGTAAAAAGCAATGTAGTGTGCTTTTTAACGTTGAATTTAGGGATTGTTGCTGGTGATCAAATTAGTTGAACTTTTATTTATAAGAAAAGTAACAACCCCGGAAATATTTCCCACCTACCTAATTAGAAGAAAAATGTAGAATTAATTGAACTTCAGATATACGTAATTAATTATTCCAACATCCTTAATTTCTGGCAAAAGTTGGGCAATTCCTTTGAAGATACAACCCAAAAATTCTAGTTATGTCAAAACGGAACAAGCTATTAGAGATCGGTGAACCCAATTCTTTATCGAAACGTAATAAATAGTTTCTAAATACATTTCATAAACCTTTTATGATGCGGACATTATGAAGAATGGCATGCAACATATATATTACTGGAATGCGAAGACTAAGATGCAATTGCATTTTTGTGCAAGTAACAAAACAAAAATCACAAATTCTTGTCTAAATTTAAAATTTCACTTAAGTCATCAAAGTGTATCGAGGAAATACGCCCTTTAAGACAATTAGGTTAGTTGATGCCTTTAAGTGCAACATGTAAGTGCTAATATTTAATTTCAAATACACCGGCACAAGTATTACTTACTCAACGTTATGTAATGGCTTGAAATATGGTCCACCTTTTAACAGTGACTGATATTGTTTCCGCGCTACACTCAAATTAAAAACACCGAACAGACGCCTACAAGTTCCTGTTGTTGGCAGTAAATATTTACGTTGGGTTTGATAGGTGTTAAGTTGTTGACATTGGATATGTATTTTTGTATAATACAATTGTCTAAGTTCCCATATACGTCAAGCATGTTTATTTATATTTATACATATGATATTTTTAAGTTAAAGGTTTGCATGAAATGCATAAACTTACAGCATGAATTGAATAAAAAATCTTTGAAACCGGATCCGCACAGAATGGCCGGATATTCACAAAACTTCAATTCTGCAGTAAATGGAGGAATTTGGTAATGTAACTAAATGGGAAGCTACTGCCTACATGTGGGCTGTTAAATGACTAGAACAAAAATATTAATGGTTAAAGGGAAAACCCGAAGAATCTCAGAACACTTTAGCATTGTCCCAAGCACCTATATCAACGTCCAGTTGTCCAGTGGCAGAGTCGAAGATGGTCGAGTTGAAGAAGAATCTGATCCTCTGTCAGAATGTTACGCGATCAAACCAAGACTTGGTCGTTTGACAACGTGAATTGGAAGGATGCATTGATCTAGGCCTAGCGGAAGATTTTATGTGATTTGATGAAAAATATGCTAATAGTCATATAAAAATAAACGTATGTTAGTCTAAATAATATGATAGGAGTATTGTATGGATGGGGCATTATATTCCTGTCTTTTCCCATTTTAACACCCAACGAGGTATTAAAGATAACCCGGGTAATAGATTTTCGCAAGGTCTGCTAACTTTTGTCCCTTTTGAGACTCCATACATATTTAATACATTCAAGTTTAAAGAGAATAATAATAAAGAAAGAATAGACGCTTCCCACCATTAAAATATAGACTTATCAACACGGTATAATATTCCCTCTCTTTATCTTATCAACAGTCTTTCATGTGCCCATCTAAATCTTCGCCTCGTAAAATCTAAGTACAGTCGTTATATATCATCATACGTACAGTTGACAATTATTTGTATGGTCCTGTGTATCAGGACTAAGTAGCCATTATTTATATCGTCAATATCACGGTGTTTGCATGAAATATAAGCTGGGATGACTGTCGCTACACCCCAAAATAAAATTAGATGTAATTTATCTTAGCTGTAAAGAGAGAAGAAAACATGCCCCTTACTGATCTCTCTGATAAAATATGTTGTTGATGATCAGATCGTGAAATGTCGCAGGATGAATTAGAATTAACTCAACGAGTTTCAACGGTTTTGCCATGCATACAAAATTTGTATTTTATGTCAGTTTATGGAGAATGTGTAAATAGGTGATAATTGATTGAAAATGGCTATGATGTTAAAAACGTAATTATATATAATAATATAAATACAACAGACATGTGTACGTCTCCAATACATGGGAAGTGGTATTATCTGTTCTAAAATGAGGAGGCGTGGTCCGTCTCGTGCACTATGCAATTCACTGAGGTTAACATACTGGACGTTTTCTAAAGTTCCGAGTCGAGAAATCCAATGCTATTTTACCACATTCAACGAACGTATTCTGGGAAGTCAAGACAGTATAGGGTATGAGCATAAAATATGCGCTTATCTTAATCTTAAGCCTGTACTGATATGCCCCCTTTTCCACATTTTAAAGTTGACGTGAAAAGTGCAAAAAGTAAACGTGCAGATTCTTTTTTTTCTTATAGCTTCATATCTGTCCATCTTTTCTATCATCACGGATCAGATCTGTACAGTGATACCACCCAAACTGGCGTAGTTTATGGAACTGTTTATCTCTGGAAAATTTATCAAAGAAATATATTAATAAACACAAAACCCACACAGAAATCGGTATTTGGGGATGATTTCATCTTTTACTTCAATAGTTATATTTACCGGTTCCTTGCTCCAATCTCTTGAACTAAAGCGTCATCAATATGGAATCATTATCAAAAGTGTCCAAAAGCAGAAGAGCTGCTTTATTCAGATCGCAGCATGTGTATACATGATACAACAATAAAACCATACCTTCAGCTGTTTCGTTCCCTAATACTTGGTGGATATAAACAGGATTTCGTAATTGATCAATCTAAGTAAGTTAACATTACTTCTAGATGCCATTCAGGACTATTGGTGGTGGGGGAATCCCCGAATTTTGAATTTCTCTTTTCTTGACCAAATATCACCAGACACTGATTCGAATGTTCCAAAATGTGACTTTTATAATTGTTTGAGTGATACTGTTGGAACTTTAGAATGAAATTAGTCCATAAGTCTTGAGAATTCAACCCCTAATGTTAAAAAAGCGTGCAGATGTATATAAATGCAATACATTTATGTGATCGCCTTGCCTAAATTACCAGTCTCTAGCATGGCCTGGCCACCCCAACCCACTTCAGCAACAACGAATATACTGAATCAATATGTGAAAAGCCCATCGTATCACATCTTATTAATTGGGAAATTTGAGAATTAAGTTTTTTCCATCTAGTGTCGAATAGAAGTACAAGTGTTGACATACATAAACACATTTCTTTCTTAGAATTTAAGTAGCAACTGAATGATTAAAACAATTTCACAATTTTGAAATTACCGAATGATTTGTGACTATAAGTCATTTACTTTCAAATAATTTGTCTGACAGAGAAATTGGCAATTCATTAAAGGCTCGTGTTTTCTTTTATATCATTTCACTACACTCGAAAAATTCAACAAGGCCATAAATTAACTTATCACATAAATTGAATATCCTCTTGAATGTTTTTTTTGTATTTTTGATTTATTACAACTTATGATAACAGTTTTATATATCTTATATCCTGGTCTTTATTTTAGGAACGTGCTGTTATGTCTACCATCAATTAAATATCATTATATTTATAAAGTTTTATTATATATCAATATATCATGTTTATTAAACACGTTTAAAGTGGTGAAGTGTTTCATCTGAAAATTAAATGCCTCACTGTCTGAGACGATAATGTCTCAGAAAGGGTATCAATAAAATGAAATATATTTGCTGTAACTTCAGCGACACCACAATGATTATATTTACTTAAAGGACAATATTGGTGTCAGTCATAGAACATAAATTATGTGATAATGACTATAATGACTGACACCAATATTTTCCTTTAAATATCAATATAGTGAAATGTTTTTTGGTAACTTCAGCGGCATCAGCGGCACCTGAATGATTAAGTTTGCTTAAATGTCAATAGAATGAAATGTTTGCTGTAACTTCGGCGGCACTAGAATAATTATATTTACTTAAATATCATTACAATAACCGATGAAACATTTGTGTCGAAGACTTAGTGTAGCACGGTGATTAAAAGGAGATAGCAACGTTGAGCTGCAATGGAGTTATTTTTTTAAAATCAAAATGCAAGTACAGTGCATTGGAATTAACTTATTGTTGTTGGACTACTGAAGTCTCTAAGGATACAATTGTAGGGATGAACTTTGTTGTTGATTTTTAAAAAATGGAATTAAATAATAACGTGTGATATCACTAATGTTATTGGATGGAATGTACGGATTGTAAATGACGTTTGGGCGAGTGTGATATCAGTAACGTTTGCTTATCTGTAATGTCAGTAACATTTCAAGAAACACGATATCAGTAAAGTTTTTGCGAACGGAATGTCAGTAATATTTGTTCGTTTATGCGAATATAATTTCCTTAAGGTTAATTCAATGAATTGTCAGTCTATATGAATGGCCTCGATTCAGACGGTAACCCTTGGACGATTGGAGTAACGTTCCAACGTTTGGTTTGTCAGTAACGTTCGTAAGAATAAAATATCAATAACCTTAATACGGCGTAATGTCAGTAACGTTTTTACGAATGCAATACTGAATGTTATTATCTTCGTTGCTTTCGCATGGTGACAGTAGTGTTGGCATAGGAATGATATGAAATGTTGTTTAACGGCACATCGGCTCCAACCGGGCTATATGATGACATAATGATGACAAACATATGATGACATTTACGAGACAAATTAATCAAATCAAAATAATGTATTAATATATACAAAAACAAGTATCAGAGTTAGCATAATTAAAATTAAATAACAGAGTTTATACATTGTAATATTTAAAATATATAACATGAAAAAATAAGTATATGCAAAATAAAATTTTCTATAAAAATTTGTCTCTTTTAAAAAGATAGGCAAATGAATTCTGTAATGCCTGACAAGGAATGTCGGCACAGAATTCATGCGTTTTTGCGGGACCAGCCAGATATCTAACAATGCAAATGTAAAAATGTCAATCTTTAAAGTATATCCAGATATATTTCTGTCAACAAGATAATATATTGTTGTTATAAAACAGGTTGCTTCGTTTAAACATGTGCATAAACATTGCACATTCTTTTTAGATACTACTAATACTATCAGGTGTTTATATATATTTAGATCTTTTAACAATACAAACATACAAGTGCCACACACAATAAATGTTAATCTGCATCATCTAAATATTCAGTAATCGGATGAGCAAACTGGTTATTATAGAATCAGGTTCTTTATAGGTATGATTATAATAATATGTATTATTCCATTCTTCTTATATATTCATAATATAAATCTACTAAATTAAATATTCAGAAAGAAAAATATTAATCGACGCTTTGTACTTTGATAGAAACAAGAGATGCTAAAACTTGCAAATATTTGTTTTTAAAATATAAAATATCCATACTAAATATTCTTGGGGACCGCGGTCGCTCAGTGAGTAATGCGCTGGCTTACTAAGCCGGAGATTCAGGTACGATTTTGGTGTCATGTTTTTGCGTTTTTGCGCCTCCTTGAGTTTTTGTGCCCCTCGCAAATGGCAAAAAATCACACGGCTCCAATGCGGGTTTCAACATTATAATCATTATCATATTGCTTAACCAGTGTCAAACATTATACCGTGGATCAGATATGCTACGAATCGACTCTTATGTTCCACACTGCTAAATATTACCCGGTGGCATTGGGAGGGACCCCCCCCCCCGCCCGCACACACATATGCATATTGTTTTTTGGGGGCATGAGCGGGATCTTGTTCCCCATGCAAATTCATGGGACACCACGCCCCCGACATGGATTATGCCCGTCTTCATTCTCCCGGTTGGTGCAGAAGAAAGGTAGGACAAACACCTCATTCCATTACATTTCACTAATTAGTCTTCCAGAACTTTTATTGTTGCTTTAAAATGACATACTTTCAAGTTGGAAAACATCCGAAAGAATTCATTAAAGGAACAATATCCTTTAACTGGCTTTAAAATTGGAATGAAGAGAAGAAAAACCTACGTCAACGTGGGTGGTGATAGTAAAGATGGCATCTAACCTGTCTGATTTATAGGATTTATATACAAAGTGTCAATCATAAAACAATATTTATATTAACGGTCATAAATTGTGTAATATTATTGTAATTTATATACTCTGTGTTTTGATTAAGTAAGATCAGACTAGTATATACTGTATATTATTTTAACTCCCCGGGTGCCATTATATAAGTCATTGAAACCAGGCAGATTTACAACAGTGCGATTTTACTTGGTTCTGGAACCATTCGCCCACCAACCAGTGTAAACCTACGAGTTTTGTGCAAAAGATGAGAAAAATAGTTTACACAAAAACACTTGTAGTTAAAATTTGCATTTATTTGTGGAATAATGTTATAAAGCAGTTATAAATCAGTGATAGTTCCTCGGAATTTTCCGGCGTTGTTTCCCCTTCACAATGGTGCAGAGCGGAGGGCCATACAAGGACAACTGTCTAGTCGTTCGGATGGGACGGAAAATCGACGTCCCGTGCACACATTAGCGTGTACGTAAAAGAACTCTTGACTCTTGGAATTCGATATAAGAGTAGGCCGTAGCGCCGATGTTCGTTCAAATTTCCCTCATAGCACACTGCATGACGTATGCTTCATTAGCCCAGTCGGAGCAGAAAAGTAGGAAGTTAAACTCCATTTTATTTCATTTAGCACTTGTTTCGGGGAGAGTTTCTTATTGAAGGGACGTTATGTCTCCGACGAAAACATAAAATACACGTAATTACCAAACAGTATAGAATTGATGATTATCATACAATAGTTTTTATTGTTGATATATCACACGCTATTATATGCAGAAACACACCACTTAAAACGTTATCTAGAATTCTGAATATATTTCATTCATACTGCGTCGTAAAGTTTTATAATTTTACGTATATTGTCGTAACCCATTTTCTCCAGTTCGTGGGTCTTGTAGACGGAGGCCCACTCCGACGACTCTCGTTTGCGAATATTTTGGCGTATACAGATTTCATCCTGCTTTAATGCACCTCTGTGTGTTTTTATTTATATCCATATCTCGGATAAGTTCGAATTTGGGTGTTTTTCGGTCGATTAATCACGGAGTTATTTCCCTTTTTAAAGTCAACGTACACCAAACATGAAATAAAATGGGGTTTAACGGACTACTGTTCTGTTCCTACTTAGCTAATGGAAACGGGCATACACCATGCAGTGTGTTATGAGGGAAATTTTGCCAGGTCAGCGGCACTATGGCCTACTCTTATATCGAATTGCAATTGGCAAGGGTTCTTTTAAATGTACGCCAATGTGTACACGGGACCCCGGATATTTGGACCATCCTACCGATGGTTGTCCCTTGACAGATTCTCTGACCTACATCACTGACAAGGGGGAACCACTCCGGAAAATTCCGATGAACTTTCTCGGTTTACGCAGGGATCAACCACGGGACCACGAGGTTAGCGAGCCAACTTCCTACTCACTGAGCCACCGTGGCTCCACTAAACATAAGTACACCAGTAGGCGTATCTGCCGTTCAATATATTTATAGTCTAACTAAATATGAAAGGGGTTTATCTGGATTGTCAGGCATTTCATTGACTTAAAGTAAAAATTCATTAAAACGTGAGTTTGAGTAAATGAATGTAAATATATAGATTAACTTACACTAGGTGTAAATATTCCAATGTAAACTCCAATTAGCGTTACTTTGATGTTATGCTTTCAGGAGTCCCTGATTGTACAGAAATTTAAATGTATTAAAGAAGAGAGCCATTCACAAAAATTTAAATTTGATCATTCCGATTTTAAAGATACATTGTGGGAGATTAGATAAAGAGCTGGCATTTCTCACTATAATAGTTAAAAACTAGATAATGTAAAGGGAATTTGCTGAAAATTTAAGTCAAATTGATCCACTCTGAACCGAGATTTTAGCGATTGAATTTTCGGCCTAGCCTCGATCATCATTACTAAATTCGGTACGATAAAAAAATATAGTCTCGATTATCTATTTCATGATTAAATTATGAATGGAAGTCGAATAGCAAATCGGAACCTAATCCAATAAACATTGTAGGCTAGCGACGACATCGACAGTTGGTTATGGTAATGTCTACTTAATAATTTAGAGCATTTCAGGCCTAAAGAAAGACCTGCAATAGGCAGATTTAGCTCTTGCATAATGTATGTTTAATTTTCGTTGGTTTACAGTACATACGAATCCACTTCTTCTTTATCGAATCTATGATTTTAGCCACTGCGACAGGTTAAAATTATTCTTGTCGAAGCCAAAATGGCCTATTCATTGGCTAGATGACAGGTCGGGTCAGGTCATTTATCAAAGATTTTACTTTCGAATCAATGAATGAGATGAGGTTTAACGTCCTACTGTTCTGCACCAACTTGGAAAAATGAAGACGGGCATACGCCATACAATGTGCTGTGAGGGAAATTTTAGCCGAACAGCAAATCAATTCAAGGGTTCTTTTACGTGCACGCCAGCATTTAGACGGAACATCGGTTTTCGTCCCATCCGTCCTGCACCACCGACATGAGGAACCACGCTCGAAAATCTTGTCGCGGGATTGAGCCAGCGTCATACTCTCTGAACCACCAGGGCACCCTTTTATTTTGGTGTTCATGTATTTAACAAAGTATGGTCTAGTTATGTAATATATGTAATTAGGATGTACTTTCTTTTGTCAACTAAAACATTTTATTATCCACATGATCTGAGTCAACTGGCGTGGTTTCGATTTCCCGATTGTACGTGACAAGGAGTAGGGTCGCCTGTCCAAAGTCGTGGGTTGACTCCGGGTCTTCAGATTTCCTCCCACGGCTAAATACCCCTACGCGCGCTAGCGAATTATTAAAATAAAATTGAACCATGTGTTAGTCCCGAAGTGACCTAGTCTGTGTCGAGTGGACGTTAAACCCCATTTCTCTCCCTCTCTCTCTCATATCATCTGAGTCAGAGCATGGATACGAGGAACTTTATGATGTGCGTGAATAATAACAGCGTCTCAGAGGCCACACTGATATTACCCAAGTATTCGTATAGTTCCCTTATAGGTATTTGCAAGTTACATAACATACACTGGGTACACAAAATTAAAACACTTTTTATGTTCCACTTGGTTCACACCAAAGGCCATAATCGGCACCTGTACTAACTTCATTCAAATATTAACCAAATATACACTATTCAAAACGGCGGACTAGATTAGGTAGATTACATGTGGCAAAAACACATGAGGTCCCTTGAAATACCTCGTGGCGAAATAACTTCACACATACATGCAATACCTTGTTATTTTACTTGTTTTGGGCCCCTTTAAGTGTCTTAAGTTTGAAATGTATGTATCCGACTCTATTCAACCATTTCAACCAAGTGTGACGGGCATGTCTGAGATGAATACCCAATTCTGACGTATTCGCACCATTGGAATGTTCGCCAGCTAATTCCGTTTACGTAATCGTCCTACAAGTTGTGAAGTCTTGAGCTTTAGGTGACCGAAGTGCCACTGCTGAATAATACAAGTGGGGCAGATTTTTCACTCAAGAGAGGCCATTGTCAGTTTGTGGTTTTACGATATTTAGAACACTTGTAGTAGAGTATTCATGATCGCGTGTAGCATGTGTAGTAGTGAAGTGACGAAGACTGGGCTGAAATAGCGCTTTAACTAAAAAGAAGTTTAAGAAGTTTCAGTCATATCTTTCAGCTGTATCTAAATACCCGTTAGCCATTGGTCACTTCTGCTCCCAGTCTGTGGTAGGCTAAAATAATAGCAGACGACAGGAGTGCTAACCAATCGTCAATGAGTGTTATATGGTCGACTAGAGATGTGTATCAAACTATAAGGATTATTACCAGATATTCATGTATTTCTTAGTCACAGTGAAATAACAATATCAAGTATTCATAAGACAAAAAGTTTGCTTTTCCATTTTTGAATATTTGGATTTCGTGTGGATTATTACATCTTAATTCAAGAATACTATTTCGTAAGTTTTTATTCATTTATATTCTTAATCCCAATCTGACTAATTAACTAATTTGAAGTAATCGGTACATTCAGTTTGTTGTCTTTGTTCAATAATAATTTGAATAGGTGTTAGATTCTATATTGTATAATATTAGATAGTGATTGCTTTTGTTCATCAATGTTAATGTTTTTGATTGCAATCTGAACAAGTACCATGTAACTGAAGTTTATTATTTAACTTGAGTATACCTGGTTAAAATAATTTTGTTGTGGACCATGACTATATATTCAAGAACTTATGCTAATTAATTTATTTTATCATTTTTTCACTAGCGTTAAATATTTGGATTTCATTTAATGGTCACATATCTGATTGGGGAATGTCCTACTATTTAGTAATCTGTTATATACTCAATAATGTATGCAATCTTAATCGGTATATATTACCCTTATATGTTGAAGTTTATCAGTTTACTTACTATTACGTACATACTTATACCTGTTAAAATTGATGTTTACAGACCCAATTGAAAGATAATAGTATAAAGATTTCTGATATATTTAGACCTTAAAAGCAAACAAAATACTGACAGCCCCCTTTTTTTCTTAACAATTCAGTCTACCAACTGGTCTCTCGTATTAGCGGTTTAATTTTTTAAATTTCAATTAGAGCTCAATTTGGTTTTTACAGCTTTAATTTAATATTTATTAACATATTATAACAGTGGTTACTTTTATTGTAAAGAAAGTCCCAAAACGGATGTGCGTTTCTAAGACGACTGCATAAGATTATAATGTTACAAAAAGGATGTTTTCGTGAAAACTGAAGAAGTTATCGCTTTGTGTACTATTGAATATAACAATGACTGAAACGAGTAGCTAACCATTATAAGACTGAACCCCTCTTCAGAAAACACGAATAATTATTTTGTCATTTCATTTCAAGAATCGGGCTATTGTAGTTTATGTGGTATTATAGTGTGTTTTAGTATCTTACCAAGCCTGTCTTTTCACATTTTAATCAAGCTATAGCACGGCGAACAAGTAAATGAATAGGTGTGGTGTTTTTATGTGTTTATCAGTAAAATATAATAAGTTTGTCGTACACTAGTTATAATGAGTATCTTTGGTATTTTTATGAACAAGTAATTGTTAGTAGTCTCTCTGATATCATGTTATATTTTTTAGTATGCTTTCTGATATAATGATTATATTACGTTGAAGAGAGCAATCTTAAACTACTGATAGCGATAAAATTACCTTCATATACAATTACTTACTGTTGAGAAGAAGAGTATTTTATGATATGGTATATTTTTTAGTCTGTATATCTACCTATCTATTTGAGTAATATTAAAAACGTTTATCTCATCATATGATATACAATGTTTTATTGTTCCCGGTCTATGGACACTATTCTGTATAAATGGCATAAAATCGAGAAAAAACTAAATATATTTCTAGTTAAATCAGTTACGGTCAATTTTAAGCCCACAACTGAGAGAGGAATGAAATGAGATTTAACGCCCTGCATTTCTGATCAAATTGAGATAATGAACATACGTTACACAATGTGCGATGAGGGTAATTGTGCCCAGACAGCGGCGCTACGATCTATTCTTATTCCGAATCTACGTAAGTAAATATCTTTTATTGTTGAAAGTTACATAACTTATAGCAAATACAATAAATAAATAAAAATGTTTTGTAAAGAATGTGCTATGTAAAGCATATATTCGACAACGGTCATTATTATGTTGATAACATTGACGACCATTAATATATTTGAGAACTACTTTAAGAAGCTCAAATGAGAATCTTTAACCATTTAATTCTTCGGACAAGAATGGACCGTGCGAGTCAACAGTCTACGAACATCGTTCATTTCATAACCAGCTCTTTACCCAACAGCCAAGAAATACTTGATTCACGTACAACTGTTTTAATCCAAAATATTGTTACAAATGTAAACCATATACCCACACAACTAGATATTGTTTTGTAAGAAGTTGCGACTCAGAAAGAAGAAAAAAAAATCCCAAGAAGATCATCGTTTACACTCTATGACGGGTGACATTTATTTTAAAGTTCTATTCAAACACTGGTAGTCAACGAGTAGTCATGGAAAAACCTATAACCTCAAAACACTATACACCAAATAGTACTTTACGTACATATCCCATAGCGCCAAAATTGTGTCAAAGGTGCAAAAACGTTTAAGTCTTTGCCATTTAAGACACCTGGAGCGCTATTATGGGGAGTGACATTGCCTTTGATGTTGAGCCCTTGGTGATCATATAGTTTACTTACGATATTTTTATAGTCTTTAGACATAAAACTAGCCCCTCATAACTTCTGTTATATATACTTTATAAATAAGTATGAACAAATATAAGTTTTAATGCTAGAATTCTGCATTCAATACAAGCGCCATTATTATGCATATCGGCTCAAATCAAACCGAGATCAGAAGATTTGTTTATGTTATAAAATGATTGTTATAGTTTGATGTGCTCAGCAACGAAAACATATAATCTCATTCAGTGTATTTATAAGTATAAAGTCCGAGAGACTGGCATTAAGTAATAAAGAAGTCATTGCCTTGGATCAACAAAGTGCAGAAAGTACGATTTTTAAGTTCGTTTTACAAAGCCACCGTACAGTTGAATTTTATAACTCGTAGCCAAGAAAGATGTTAACTTCTTTTATTGAGATAATTTTTTCCTTTGATCCGCAGGTCATTTTGTACTATTGTTTGGCATCTACAACTTTTAGTTACTAATTTTCTTATCATTGTATATGTACTTATCGTTTAAAGCCTCTACTTATGTCACTATAATTAAATAGCAAATAAGATAGGTATCTGTAGGTCTATAGGTACAACCTTTACCATAACATGGCGCTGTAACCATAATCCCCTCTTAGCCCTAGGGCTTTGAAACTAAGCCTCCATTATGATGGATGTACCTTTTTAAATTCATTTTTTGAATCAAGTACTTTGGCTACAGTTATTTTAAACATTCCCCCAATTCAGAATAACACAGTCGTAAATAATATTGCGGTCTAAAATATCAGACTAATGTGTTATCAATGAAGGTAAATTGGTGGTATAAAAATGGGGTCCTGGTTTTGGTCCGGCCCGCTGGTCGGACGAGGGTGGGGACGTGTGTTACTGGATAATTAACTATTATTTGCTGATAAAATTATATGTGACATACGCCTAAAACGTAATTTACGTTAATTAAGGTAATTATTCCGAAAATTATGTAAATGCACTCACTCTTAATGCAGTAATAGAACCCCCTTAAATCCACCATCTTCGGACCAATGAGTGATAGACCAACGACACCCAACAAAACACACGAGTATAACAACTACACTGCTGAGATAAGCAATGATTGAGTAGGCCTACCATGTCACTATTGTGCAAGCGGACGTTGAAAGACCAGACCAGACCAGATAAGCAACGAAAACCAAAAAGTTTGATAATGAACAAACTGGCATTCCAAGTAAGTCGAGCGGGAAGGGCAATAGAATAGCCCGGGACTGTGAGGCTGACAAGTAAAAAGTGCCCAGTCGTTCGGATGGTACAAAAACGAATTCAACCCGCGCAAGTCTCTATATTCATTCATCACCACATGGTATATAGATAGTATAACCACATAAACCCACGAGTTTCGCATAATTACAAAATTCAAAGTACACCTAACACGAACCGTTATAATCAATCAGCTTGGGAATTGCTTTTTGACTTTTGCCTATAGAAAAGTTTCCTTTTGCACTTACTTACAAAGAAAACGAGTTATAGAGGAAAGTCTATAAAATTATGTCAGTAGCCTATGAAGATTTTGCGATTAAAAGAGAGACATGAGTGAGTTGGTGAGCGATTTACAATCAGTTAAATAACATGTAGACAGGAAACAGCCGTTCCCAGTTAAACGGAAAAACTATTCAAAAAGAAAAGTTACCAGAAGCTAGTTACGATTCTTTCAGCTAGTTAATTGATGGTCGACCATATCCGTAAAAACATCTAAATTAACTCGTCAACCTTTCTATATATGCCTGTTGAAAGGAGAAATCGACAAGCAAGATCTAAATTAACTCTATTAACATGGTCGTAACAAGGATCAATGTATGAATGGCCACTGACGGAATGATAAGGGAGGGCGATTGTCTTCTAAAGACGCTGTTGACAACCATCATTAACAGGTCTTGTTCGGATTTAATTAGTTGGAAGATCGGAAGCAAAGAGTACGAATACTAGGGGTTAACATCTCCTTCGACTTTGGAGGATATCGCACACAAGAATCAAATAGACCCCGAAGATCGATTTAAAAGCTCTGGTGTACTAAGGAAGCTACGCATACTAGTATCAGGTTTATAAGTAAGTTTTATAAGTAGTGTAGGACATATGTTTTACTAAAGCTATGTCATATTTTATTTCTTCTCTTATTTTTGATGAATGTAAAAATGACATTGTTTATTACTATTTAAATACTAGAGATTCTCAGACGTTGTGTTAAAAAGTTAAACGAAGTACTATATTTAAACCGTTTATTTGGTGTCACGTAAAGCTTCGTGTTTGGTAGAATAATCGTCCAATTGTTGATTAGGTGTACCTGTTGGTAAGGATAGAAACCTAGATGTAAATGTGTAATGTAGAGGCTACATGCAAATATATGAAAGACAATTGTAACACATGACTAATGTTCTTTTTGATCTCATTGTGATAAACCCCGTCTTCATTATCATACAAGTATGCACTATGCAAATAAAATAATTTTGATTCGACCTACATGTACACTTAACATATTGCATGTACCCGAACTCAACAGAAGGAATGTAAAACAACCACCTTAATTTAAAACCACTTAACATTGTTTTATAAATTTTCTGGGACATCTAATTTGATGTATCCAGGGCGGACATGCGGTTGACACATTTGATAGAAATTGTACTACACGTAAGGCTATATATTAATTTCTATATTTTAATGTGACAAAAATATATCAATAAATCATGACTATTTGCAAATAGACTTAGAAAATTCAGTGAACGCTTGTAAAAGTAGGTGTTTTTTTGTGACACATACCGATGTTATTACCTAAGTACCGTATTGAAGGAACCATTGGAAATTATAGCTGTTTTCATCTGATGCAGAACTTCATTATCAACGACAAGTTTATTGTAAAATAAAAAAAGCCAAATTGTTGAACTGCAATTATTTTGTATAAACTGTCTGATGAAGGTGTTTTTATAGTTTGTGCCGCCCTTTTCGTAACAAATATAATTAAACTACATTCCAGACTAATGTCTGTAATGATATTCAGTTTTATTTATAAATTATAATTGCAATTATGTGGGTTTTATTATAATGTAAATAGCATGCCATATGTTCATTATGTCTTTTCTGGAAAAGCTCACAAGACCTGCTGTCTAAACACATGTTGGTTGCCTGCACTACTTCATATTTCCAACATGTGTTTCATCATTTTGGGATATTAGATTTAAAAAATACAGGCTTTCAATGCAAGAGCTGGGGTGTGCTTGGTATGAACAAAGAAGTACGATACACGGACTATTATACCCACCAAATTTAGTTGAAATCCATCAAGTGGTTCCGAAGAAGAAGTAAAAATGTAACATAACTTGTTTTTTAGGTGCCCAGCCCCATTTGAACAAATCTGAATAAGCACTATCACCAAAGCAACATTCCGGCTATATTATTTGGCTTACATAATATCAGAAGTGACACGGCTAACAGACGAAGAAGACTTTTATCAATTTTGAATACTGACTGGGTCAGTAGAGGACTTTGCCAAGGACACGAACTTACACTCTCTTCATTGCATGCAGTCTTTAATGGTTTCATAACTTTTTGATTTGACGGGCAGCAATAAAAATGTGTGTCGTCGGTGCCACCACATTCAGGATGAAATTAACAAAAAATATGTCATGTCTTATCTGTCTTCATTGTGCTTTGGGAAGATGATATTTCTCGATATTGATGATCTGAATATGGAAGACTATACAACGCTATGGGTAAACCTGTTTCCATTGCCTCTAACAGAAGAATGCTTTGGTTTCTTTGAAATATTGGATAGTATATTTTAGCAACTTTGACGTTGTCCGTATGAAGAAGTTAAAATAAAAATTATTCTTCTTTATTAAATGACATTTATATTTTGAATAGTAACGTTTGTTCTGGACATACTAGCATAAACATGGCACCAGCTCTACGCATGTTACTACATTGTGACTCCATATGCAATTATGAATACTATGAAACCGGATACTTTCTTTAAATATATATTAAACATATTTTACATTAAAATAATTTAACAAATGTGAAACCAGTTCTGTTGACTACGGTATGTCGTATAACTGAAATAACGGGTCTAGTGACATGTAACTAGTAATATAAGGCAGGGACAATATCATAAACATAACTTTATTGTACGCTATATAATGCATGTTAGCCTAGATCTACATAGAGAAAACCTATTTTGTTATGATAAGATCATATATTGTATTTATATACATGAAGTGAATGTTAGACATATTTATATATTGTGCTAACGGGGCTGTTGTATTAGCAGCTTTCTGAGCAATGACCTACAGTACATTGTTATCGTGCGCTATGGATACTATTCTGAACCCAAATATTTGCTATAACTATAATAGGCGTGGTTTTTTATTACATTTAATTTGAAATCCAAAACCGGAATAAAGGTACATGTAGTGCTGGAGAACCAACGTAAACTATATATTAATTATGGTATTCAATCTGTATTTAAAGATCGCTACAAATAGAAAATATTATTATTATGATTAATCATATGGCTAACTAACCAGAAACGTCTTTGTATTTATTTAGAAAGCGTTTTGTCGCATTATTAGTGGATGTTTCTGGTAGTAATGCATGAATTAATCGAGCGAATCATAAAGTGATATGGACATAAATTTGACATTTAATTTAATCATAGAGTAATCACAGTGTCCTCATACTAAGACATATTATGTAAAACCCCGAAAATCGTTTTATTTGTATTTTTTGCGTTTTTGTCTTTTCAGATAGATCTTAGCAAAGATGTGAAAATTTCTATCAGTTACTATCGAAGGGTATATCAAAAACAGACTTTGTAAGAGATATGTTCCTAAAAGACTGTACTGTTAATCTCATGGGATAAGCTACTGCAGAGGTGTATGTTTGTGGGACGATGCCAAGGAAAACTTAACCATGATCTGTCTTGGAATACGATTCTTTATTTTGACATTGGTAAGTTTTTTTTCTCTAATTTGTTATGATTGCTATCATCATCTAGCAGCAATTTATTCTGTCATCCATCATCTTAAACAATAATTTGTTCAGAAGAAGTGATGAAGATTATACTGTCATCACTTATACTATTTTCTATGATGGTTTAAGAGATCGTCAGATTTATCTGGTACCAGCAGTCACTGGGAATACAAAAAAACCTTCGGAATGAGGTATATTGGGTTACTTTATCTTGTACTGCCATCATTCCATAGGGTCTCAAACCCACATATCTTATTGTGTTAGTAGTGCAGTTTTTTAAGAGTTACTTATAAAAGAATGTTTAGTTTTTCAGTTGGTATTGCAATATTATTAAAGTTATTTATACCACATTAGAAATGTGGGTTATGATATATTGGGTTATTTTATCTTGTAATTCTGTTTTTACGTTAAGATCAGCAAGTTTATCTTAGACACCACTATACTCTTCTTAACAACATTTGAAAGGAGCCAATTATGTCGCTAGGTATTCTAATAATGTCATTTGTAAACCATTATTTTCTTAAGTGGCCATTTGTATTCCATCGCGTCATCCTAGAGCATAGAATGTTCACGACCAAATATTAATCCCCCTTTTTGTTACTATTTTGTATTTATTTTGTAAGCATTTGATAAGTCAAGTATCAATATTTTTAGATCTATAGCTAGCTTTATATAGATTTCTAAAAGTATTATGGCTGCCGAAATATGACAACATTCAGTGAATCTGACAAGTTAATAAGATAATATCATTAATAAGAATTAGTCGATACGAACCCATTTAGCTACTCAAATATTTCAAATAATCAGCTTTGATGTGGGACGTGGAAACATTATACATGTTTTCAAAGCTTAATGCATTCGACAGAAATAAGTTGAAATCGATGTTTATGTTATTTGAAAATGGAAGTTTGATTGCATCTCTTTATTTTGATTAAATTCTTTATTTGTGTTACGTGATTTCAAGAACAGGTTAGCTTTCTTCAAATAATAGAGTAAAAACACCAACAAACCCATAATCAACTGAAATCGAGAGAACAGACATAATTAACTAAACATAATATGTGCAAAGTGAAGTGGAAATTTGTCATCTTCACTAATATTTTGACGCAGTTTCTTCTCAGACAACCCAAAGAACTAGAAACATTGGTGTGCTGTAATTTCGTAGACTATAGACTGACAAAACGCATTTTTAGGAATCGCATCAAAGATAGCAATACGCATCGGCATTATTGTCGCAAGTGTCCCTAAATTCCTTTGTTGTTATAAATACACATAATTACGTAAAGAGCGCGTTCATAAATTTTATTCAGTAAACGTTTTAGGTCTGTAGGACATTTACGTCAAGAAAGTAAAGTAAAAATTTTGAAAGGAAAAATGTCTGTGTGAAAAAGGAAAGATTTATGGCCCTGCCTTGTCAGAATTCATTATGCTATTTGAGGTGTATATTATATTTATATATGACAAGAGATTCATCATAAATAAATTGATAAAAGCCTCACTAAGCATGGGATTAAAGTGACATGACCCTATTAAATCTTTAACCTGTTTATTCCACTTTTGTCGTAAAATACGAGCAAATAAGACGATTTAAAGTCGACAACTAAAGACAATCTATGTACTCTTTACCCGACTGAATTACTTATGAATATTTTCAATGGTACATTTAAGATATTAGTGTAATTATCACAGGTGTTTTGTACTATACTTTGATTCATATAAATCTGATGTTTTACTATTTGGAATACACAGTAACGATGAAGGGGCAGACAATATCCCACGCCGCATGAGTGAAAAGACTGACATTTTTTTCTGCCGTTTACCATATTCTCTTCCCTATTTCAGATTAATATTTTTGTTCAAAACAGGCCGGAATTAGGATTACTCATAAAAGTATATTTGCCCCCGGGCGCAAAGAACCCTTGCTATACCGATGGGTATACATACCGATTTTCTGAATGGCATAACGTCACTTAAACAGTTTACAGCCACACTTTTTTTCACATTTGCAACTTAAAAACTATAATACCAAAGCATCTCCGAGAACTTTAAAAACTATAATACCAGATTATGATGATTACGAATCTGCTGGCTATACTATAAACATTACATTTAGCACTAGGAAACTGATACTTATTTTATATTGTTCAGCACCCCACGATGATGATTAATGATTAGAAGCATTAATATTTCTGATTTAAAAGAAATCATGTGGAAATTATTTAGCTAGTCATTCAGTTTAGTTTTGTTGTTTTTGACAGATGTAAGAAATGAATCTTGTTATGAGTAATTAACTGTAATTAACGATCAATTAATAAAAGTTATCTTTATTCTACTATATTACTTGATCATGCTGAGTCAGCCTATATCGTATGCTTGGCATTTTGAATAAAGGAGCTTCTTCATTCTCCAGTTTGCATAACAGGTACATATTCGAAGTAACAACTTGGCCCTGAACTCACTCAGTTTATCGTCTGCTTTTCAAATACAAGAATAAACCAAACACAGCCAACTAAATGGAGCGTGATACACTCAATAAAATCCACAAAATAATCCCTTCAACTTATTCAAAAAATGTCCCATACCGCACATGCTCGGACTACTGGGGCGAAAAGTAGACGTATTTCATTACGATTACGATTCAAAAGAATAATTGATGTTACGAGAGAATTATATTAAAGGCGCTTTAAGTCAAAACTGCGTCAAAGATTCAATGATTGTTACATTAAACACACATTGCGTTTAACAATAGCACAGCGGACGTTCGAAAATCTTCAAATACCAACAAAACATTTTCTAGAACCAAGTTGAGTGATGGGATTGTTTGTTTCCCTCCCATTGTTATAATTAGAGATTGGGGATAATAATAAAGATGGAGGATGATATTGACTGGGGACTGCCTTTACTTAAATGTAGGTTACTGGGATAGTTTTACGTATTTGAAAGACAGCGTCGCTGTAATTATAATATCTCTTGGTAATATAGTAAGAATAAACCCATTTTTCTAGATCAAGTAACTATGTAGAGAATTTTTAGTATGCAGGGTAAGATATCAAAACTGCATAATATACGAAAACTGAAACACCAACAAGACCCACAACAACAAATGTTCAAAGAAGAAGTGATACGTTCTGCCAAGGTTATGTTGCTAAAACATACGAGAAAAACAAGAACTGAAAATCAGCTATTTGTATAGAGTTAAATGGTTCTGGTTGACATTATCTATGTAACGTGCGTTATTGATTACTTTAGTCGTTTGAATTCCTGGTCTTTCATCTAGTAAAATTGAATACAAATCTCTCTCCTTTGAAGTTATTTTGTTTATAGTGTAACAAGGTTGATTTTGACAGAATGAATTAATAGCCTACATATGAGATGCGGTAATTATACTAAACTATTTAACGCATTCATACATAACATATGCATTCTATATTGACTGTGATGAATTAGTCCACGTGTTTGTATTTGTGAAAATTATGTTTTTTTTTATTAATACACAGCTGCTACGATTTACCCCCGTAGATTCGCAGAACGTTCAACCCGAATCGAAAGGATACGATATCGCATACTTCGTCTCCTAACAATATATTGAAATGATTTAAAACGAAAATTCAAATGTCTTTCACCGGGATCTGCATACACTTCCTTATTAACCCCTAGAGAAGTAGGACTTTAAACTCCATTTCATTTAATTTCACATTTGACCCCAAGAGTCAATTACCCAAATTAATTATCCAATTCAATGCCTCTACACTCTATCTGTCGTAAAACGTTAGGTTAGAGTAAACTATAATTGGTATGCTACAAGGGTAGCATTTGATACCATAATTATTCATATTAAAGATACACGATTTCAGCAATACAACCTTTGTGAAGACACGACAATTATACCTTGCTACATTATTCTGCATACTTCGTCTCCTAACAATATATTGAAATGATTTAAAACGAAAATTCAAATGTCTTTCACCGGGATCTGCATACACTTCCTTATTAACCCCTAGAGAAGTAGGACTTTAAACTCCATTTCATTTAATTTCACATTTGACCCCAAGAGTCAATTACCCAAATTAATTATCCAATTCAATGCCTCTACACTCTATCTGTCGTAAAACGTTAGGTTAGAGTAAACTATAATTGGTATGCTACAAGGGTAGCATTTGATACCATAATTATTCATATTAAAGATACACGATTTCAGCAATACAACCTTTGTGAAGACACGACAATTATACCTTGCTACATTATTCTGTAGTTGCATCGTGTCCAATTTCGTATAAGGGGATTATACGTAATAAAATAGGCAATTAATAGAAACACCACCATGTACCCATACACTGTGAAATATCGTATGTATGTATTATGTAAACGAAGATGCATTTTAATTTATTTTAACTAGCATAGCTATATAATATAACGGCATCTGTTTAAACTGCTTTTGTAGACATATCTGTTCTTAAAGATCTGTTGGTTTTAGTCGAACTAGCTTATTACCATAATTCTCTTACCGGCTATATGACACGCGACCTTTGATCTCAACAGACACGAATAAACATACACAAATTTCTTGGCAACGAGGATGATTTGCTTTGAAGACAGAGACTCGAAACGTACTTTCACCCAGTGGCGCTCATTGTCCACGTGTCATAAGTGGGACATAATTCGAGAAAGGAACGTAAGGTTTTGTCTGCTTACTGAATACTTTACGTTGCCCATTCTATTTAATTGCGCGGAGAAATCACGACAGGTCATTTGATCTGATCAAATCGTTTTAATGAATTAATCACTCGCTTCTAAATAAACAGACACTTGCGTGTCAATTTGCATTTTTTGAATGGAAACCTAAACATTTATCTTTACATGTTTGATACCATTTTGTCTACTTGAATAGAGTGTAGTCCCCGTCAGCTGATGGTAGATCGTATTGTCGGACATGTTGAAAGGATAAAAACTCAGTCGAAATAATGTTATGTTTGTAAACCAACTGTACCAGGGAGGTCTCTTATTCTATAAGAAAACAGTAAAAAAGGTAAACACCCCTGCTTTTGAAATTCATGCTCAAAGTTTTCGTGGTAATGTGTAGTAAAATCTACACATGTCCAGCGCCTTCACTTAATTTATCAAACCTGTTTTGTGTATTTTAATTCTTTTACTAAATGTTCCATCTTCGCAAGCCACTTTGGATTAAACACTTTTTAAATTTATTCATTAATTTGGGTTGATAAGATGCATACGACGTCAAAGACTTAAACATGCATTATGCAAGAGCTAAATCTGCCTATTGCAGGTCTTTCTTTAGGCCTGAAATATTTTCTAAAGTATTAATTAGACATTAATTAACTGATCCAGGCCTTAATCAACTCTCGATGGCATCAGATTTCTCCGATATTAAATAGATTAAAATGGTTCAGCGATACTTTGATTTAATCAAATATGGAGGACCGAGACTTAGCTTCGATCAACCAGTACGGTGGTTGAAATTATTGCACACGTCTGTCAAACCTTCAAAGGCTAATATCTTCGCTTGCAATAGAGTAATTTGAATGAAATTTTCAAATTATTCATTTTACATCATCTACTTTCGAACTATTATAGCAAGAATGGCAAATTCTTTATCTAAATCTTACATAATGTATCTTTAACGAAACATTTCATAAGAACAGTAGACTAGTTTAGGTATAGAAACAAACAACTAGCGTTCTCCCATACTTAAATGTTACATTTCCTAAGAAATATTTTTTGTATTCCCCATTTGTTTCTTAATGTACATATTTGTGAAAAAAAACCCCCAATAATTATCAAGACAGACAGGGCACATTGGTAGAAATATCCATACTGGCTAGATATATGCAACATAATAATCAAATAGCTATGATACTGAGAAGTCTGAACACAACAGTTTGAAAGGAAATCACATATCACTGTAGAGCAGGCAGAAAATCGTGATCTCTACACCGTTATTGTGATTACGATATTCTCATTTCTAGTAATTAAATATTGCACATCAAGTAATTATACAGGTAACAAGTAACAAACTAGAACCTGTTATTACCAAAGATAAATATTCATGTAGAAAGAAGTCAGTTAGATTTAGAAAGTTCTTTCTGTTGACTAAAATACAAAGAATGCTTTCTAAATCACATGTATGTGAAATCTTTTTATGAAGACACTTGTCACGTAAGATTGGCACATTGTTTTGTACAGCCAACGAGTCTCAGGTGTGATTCTTACCCGCTGTTCGCACCGCGATTTGCCTCTTATTTTCATCTATTCACGTTTTTCCACGGTTGTTATAATGATATTAGATTTCTATTAACACCTAGCCACGTAACTTGTTATCTCCCTTTGTTATAAGGGTCATGATTCCTAGAGGTATTGATATACATTTTGTAACGATGTCAATCAAATTACAAATGTATGAGCTATATGGAGGACAGCTGCTATTTTATTTGTTATACAAGAAAAATAACGTAGTGCACTTTTAACTTATTGGCACGTTTGAGATCATACCATGTACTTGTATGGATTAAGCTTGTCAATGGCCAGAAACCGAAAGCAAAAATAATGTAACGTATTTTGGTCCCTTTATCTCTAAGGCATCCATCTTGGTACCAAGGGTTCATCCCTCAAATTTTGATGTGTTCTGATCAAAAGGCCTGTTACTTATGCAAGTCATGCGTATTTATGTAACGTGGAGTGTGCACGCCTGCCTAGCCTTCTGGATTTCTCCTGATACCCCGTGTTTCTATAAAGAATCAAGCTCGTAAGCGAATCATTACCATATTCTAGTCCACAAACGCCCCGTGTTGAGTAGACGTTAAATGACATTTTCACTCCCATATCATTATTGGCTCTGTCATTATGATTAACACACACCTATCATGGACATCGAGGCAGTTTTTGTTTCACCACCTTTGTTGCTACCTTTACTGAACCATGGCATCATTTTCTTTAACACTATAGCTACAGGTGGATAATGTGGGAACTGTTCAGACATCATAAAGAAGCCAGAAAATGAACACGTGTGACTATCGTTGTGTTTAATTAAAATCATATAATTTTTATACCGTTTTTTTAATATTAAATATAGATTCGAAAGAAACCAAAAAAGCCTACCTGTTTTTACAGTATGTTAATTGTGATGTGACTTCGTAGATGGATACGAAGGAAAACAAAAAAAACAGTTTTTGTTATATAGTTAAAGGTCCTCGATAGGATAGACAGGTATCATGCGTATTCAACACATTACTGTGAATATAAAATTTCCGTAATATAACTTAGTTGGCGTTTATTTAACGTTATGTCTATTTACACCGTGGCGTTAATCAACAGTATTATTCGTGATCCGGCACAATACGAATAGTGTGGGAAGGTATGTTAGTCTAGGCGTAACAGTTATAGAGCGAGTGTCCCATCTCTCCCGTCGATAGATGATACTGTTGTCAATATCGTCTGGCGAATATTAGAAAAATATTATTTTTGATTTCTATGTAGGGTGCTATGTTACCCGTGTCTTTATGTTATGTTTATCTGTCTGCTTTCATATTTTATTGTAAAAGACTCAAATGTGATGTTATTGGAAATCTTTTCTAAAAGAGCACAGATTTTGCGGTGTACAATGGGGATATCAAAGGCACCAATTTTATATGAACTTGTTGTATCATACTCATAAAAGCACGGGGTATGTTATCAAAGTATGTGTTTTACATACATTGAGTGCCTTGGTATATATGTATATACATACATTTTACTTTTTTAAAAAAAATCTCGCTTTGGGTTGATACACAGTTCTATAGAGGGGTTGGCGAGACATTTGTCTAGGATTTGGATACTTGGAAATGTCAATTTCTTGATATTGATATCTTAAAAGAAAAAAGTAGATTTCGGAATACCCTAATCCTATTCTTTATTATCTAAACTATTGGTATGATGTACGTTGCTACATGTTTATTGATAATATCTATTGTTAACCCGCACAGGTTCGTGCATATAGATAATTAGGAGTGCAGTTAAACCATTTATAGTAATTCGGTAATTCCAAAAAGAATTTTGTTTTAAAAAAATCATTAATCCAGAATTTACGTTTTTGCGAAATTGATGACACGGATAATAATGAAATTACACGAGAGGTGTTAAGCCTGCTGATGTTGCTAACATTAGAATTGGGACGAGGTTACTGGTCATCTGGTACGTCTTCGGCATCACACAGATGGCCAAACCTTTTTAACCAACAGTTCTTTCTTTCAACTACTTTGGGTCAATAATGGCACACGATAGGACGGGTGAACCGGTTTTGTTTTCCGCATCTCTTACCACACGTGGAAAAAAGAAATTAATTGTAGAAGGATTAAAGTTGATCCAAGCTACCCCTCAGGTGTTTTTAACTTTGATCTACCAGTATTGACATTATGTTGTTATATAAACCAAACAATAACAACGTGTCAAGCTGTTGGTCTACGACAAACTACAATTTTTGATAAATTTATATCAGTAAAGTATGAAGAAGCAATCCCACCCCTTCTTAAAACATTGGAATTTGTAGCAATGTGTGTTTGATATGAACCATCTTGCCCCCATCGAAGGAACCATGTTTCTCATGAGATTTCTGTCTTTTAATTAACCCCAGTTTCCTCGATAAACAAACATCTAATTAGTCAATTTCTTTGATTTCCATGGACAGTCTTCATCATAAGTGTTACATTTTTCGCAATTTCCAACGCGATGATGCCGGGCTTTATATTCTGGGCATTTCAGAAAGGCAAAGTGCAAAACCAACTTGGGAATTTCAAATTTCAGATAACCAATGTGTTTGGGGATATCAAATAACCATCGTGTGTGGAATTTCAGATAACTTCTGCTATATAGGCATTTCCATTAACCAGGCCGATGCCAGGTTATCAATGATGCAATGTGATGGGGTATGTCAGATACTCCATATACTGATACTGAATAGATGTTGTCCATAAGATACCTCTTTTAGTAACCATATATTATCAATTTAATGCCATATCTAAAAGTCCTGGAACAACAACTATCGCGTATACCAACAATTCTGGCACAAGACTGTAATTTTAGCGCTGTCCATTGGACCGTGATCGGTGAAAATCTACTGTGGTCCCGTGTTTCACCGAGAACGGAAAGTAGTCAAGAAATATTCCGTTTTCTGTCCCGAATTAAGAATGTATTTTTAAATTTTGATTCTTAGAACCGTGATGATCTAAATTTCCTATAAACCTATTCCACCGTTGATAATTTCGGTTACCTGCCCCACCTTTAATACACGATGGTCCGTATGTTGGTACAGCAGTGATTGTATCCAAACATTACTGAAACCATTTTCTACATTTGATGAGAATAAATAATACATGAATATATATATATAGGTTTGAAAATGGTATCAATGGACATGTAACCGCCTATATATATTATGTATAATAGGTAAATTGGCCTGAAATCTTTCGTGCTACCGTAATAAACGTTGTCTTCATAGAGTGACGATGTTTACTATGGGCTTCAGTGTTTGAATACTTTCGGTTAACAGGTACATGTGGAATGCTTTTTACTGATGATGTCAATCATGGCGGCCGAGATACTGTCACTTTAACACCAATATTCAACAAGTATTTTCTTCCATATCACCACAAACATAAACAGAGCTTGTTTACACATTGCATGTCTGTTCTCCCAATTAGCTTTGTATAGAACATGGTTTTATTCGTACTAATTGTCGAATCTGATTACTCAACAGTAATTTTTTCACGTGTTTTATAGTAAGTGATTAAGTATAGAAACCATGGAATCTAATTTTAGTAAGTGACATGAACATGTGTAGCTTACAGAAATTATCCTTCGTTAATTATTGCGGGTTTTTCACTTGTTTACGTAATTGGTCGTTCACTGTGTATTTTAGATGTTTATTCTAGATTTAAAATAGAGCAAAGTTAAGTTCATTCATTACTTCTCTTATTTCACTCGCGTTTGCAGCGAATCCTTCATTTTGAAAACACTCGTGGATAATTCAGTGGTCAATATTTGGTCTGGTCAGCGATTTACCTTTCTATACCCTAAATTCACTATTAACTTATTGTAAATACAGATAAATGTATTTGCAGATTTGCCGAAAAATCCCGCTTCGACCTTACCTTTTGTAAATTCAAAACAAAAAGGTTCGGAATGATACTGTATGGTAGGTAAGCTTCTATAAGCTAAATGAGCACCATAAAGTTCTCTTACATGTAGATATACCATAACATTTAAAATATATCGTATCAGCGGCTACTTAATACGGAAAAAGAAAATGAAAACTGTATCTAATGACAATTGATAAATAATCCACCCATCATGTACTTAGACCGATGGTTCTTCGATTAGGTATAATTACTTGTACCGAAGCTATTTATACGCAGACTCTCCCAAAGCTAACTGAATACAAAAGTGCTCGACTTTTTCACGGCCTAAATACCGAATGATGACTACTACACCCGGATTATTGAGTACAGGGTAAGGCCTTGAATAACAATATAGAATCGACCTTTCAGGAATATAATGAGATAGATTAAGATAGAACGGAACGAGGGTATACTTCAATATCGACATACAATCGCACTTGATAGCCGCTAGATCGCCCATAGAATAATCTTAAGTGACTGATGTAGGGAAGGAGTGTACCTCAACAAATTAAATTAGATGTACGGCTAGTCTGAAGAACCCTTGAGGTGTTTGCCCAACATCGGAAGTGGAAAGCTGCCAAATAAGAAAGAAATATACGAAAACAAACAGAACATACTTCAATTGATCGTTTGGAGCCTTGCAAGCAAATACGGCTATTGAGAAGACGGACATTTCTGGCTCGAAGGAATTAAATATAGGAATTAACTTGTCGAGTACGGACAGTTTGCAATACAATATATCATTTAATGGAGACGTTAAGTAGTCTAAGACAGTGAATGGCTCAGCGTTAAATTAAAATTAATTCTTCAATTGTACTCGGGTTAAGGGTGTGTTCGGCAATTTTTTTTTATCACTTCGTTGACACTAATTTAAAGTGCAGTTACCTTCATTGTAAAGTTGTAAAATGGAACCCAATATGCCGTATACTATTACACTAATACATCCTTTAGTTCAACATTAATTTGGAAGGGTGTACACACCAGAATGGGCTTTAAAATTGATTAACCACTTTGAAATGTTTCTGTCTTGAGAATTTATGTCCAGATGTTGTGCGGAAGTCATTACTTCTAATTTATCACAGACATCAAGTCTGTAATTATAGCACATGTAATTTATGAAAGCTTGCATACGAAGTAATGTACCTAACAATTGAGATACGAAGACAAAAATCCGAGGGACATTTCAATGGGGAAACAACGAGCAAGCTACGAGTTCTTCTTTTTCTCGGGGTTTTACGTCCACTTTCACTAAGGGTGACATCGCAGACAAAGCTACAAGTTCTGCGCTCCATCCTTATTGTAGCTCGTGTCTAGAATAAGATACTCTATCCCTGTGTTCAAGACTTTGCTACTAGATTTGTATATAGAGGATAGTGCGGGGTAAATTGAATGTAGCAGGAAAAGTATATAGGTTGCAGAAAAATTCCATCTCATGTCTTTGGGTCTTATGCCGGGATAATGAAATGCAAGTCAGCAAACAAAAGACATGCAAAGGTTTGTTAGCTCAAATGAAAAGGGGTATATGGTGTTCTAGAAACAGCAAGCATACCCGGTCTTTGGCAGCAAAGAAAAGCAATGGGCTTTAGAAGCCGGGGCTACCTGGTGGAAGAGAACCTCAGGTTCTTTGCAATGCGAACACCTCAAATGAGTAGGTTTATTAGATGCTCTATAAAGAGTAAGCACACACTGCCTCACAATATGGTGTGTTGTATACTCACATAAAGTTGATCAAGAATATCTGTACGCACGGTACTACAGAATTCGAATAATTTGGACATCAGTAGTTACGTGGTTTATATACTATAGGGATGTTAAAGATTTCTAAATGTAGATACCTGTAATGTCAATATGGATAGTCATAATTAATTACACCACACCCCGTATATTATTACCTTGGGATTATTCTAGTAACAAACTTACAGCTATTTTACTGGTTCAAAACTGACTTCGCATTTCCAGGTAGCATTTTACCATTGTAAAGATGAGTGTATGAATAATATTATATTATTGTTATATCACAGTGTAGACATATCAGACAGCCGTGATGTATATGGTGTTGATATATATAATTTTGTCTATATTACTAGGTATAAACTTATCTAGTTCTCATTAACACCACATTACGTTGTAATATATACATTTCCACCTAATGTCGGAGATCAAGACCAGACCGTAAAGGGGAACAATCAACGTAGTTAATTTAAAGGCCCACTCCTAGTTTCATTTGGTACAAGACGACCATCGAATCCACTATAATTTCAACAGATAGATACATGTGTTGAATGTCTAGTACATCAGAAACACACATGAATATGATTTTAGATTTATCAGATATGCACGTTATCTGCCAGAAGACAACACACGGTTAATCGCAGCAGTCAAACGCCAAAATGTTAGGTGAGCCTAAATTCTATATCCATCGACTCCTGACGCCAATAAATCTGGTCTGGGCCTTTAATGCAATATTAATGAAATAGTAAGAAGTAATTGTCCAGACCCAAGAAATAATTTTCATTCAAACTTTTATCAATGCTACATATTTTCCATTTTTTATCGGTACCCAATTACAGCTTTGTATACTGCGATAAAGAATTCGACATGGACGTTGTGGTTACAGATCTCACTTGGTAACTAGTTTGGCTTAAGGCATATCTTACACCAGAAGAAAATATGTTTATAATTGAGAGGTTTACGCATTGAACCCATCAAAATTAATCCTATTGTGAATAATCTCTTATTTTTTGGCAAATTTTAAATTCTTATCTAATATGACAGATCGCCTTTAAGAGGTTACCTGGTGTAGGCAGAACTGCTGTATGTATACAAAAATGTACAATCTAGACTATACATTAATAAGTTAATCTGTTCGTGTTCAAGAATACATTACTTGTATCACACCGGTTTGTTGTTCGATATCATTGCAAGAAAGCGAGACACATGTTCATAATTTTCAAAGTGGACTTTTAACGGTACGAAACGAGTTAGCAACGGGGTGGAAGTCATTGAATATAGTGTGCACCCATACATACTAAAAGGTTATATTTTACATTAATCGTTTTAGTTGGCAATTCTAGGACATATTTAATCTCTCTTGATAGTAACAAGAAGCTTCAATATTAGTTTCTCCTGGTCTTGTTGTGGTCATATTGCAACCTTTGGGACACTTGTTACTTATTTTCCAGTTTGGTTTACTCCTTTTGATATCTGGAATAATGGCATAATTTTTTAATGTCAAAACCATGATAACGATAGTCATATGAACATTCTCATTTTCAAACTGAAAGAAGCTTTTAATAAATGGCATTTACTGGACAATATTGATCCTTTAATATGTCACCATAGCAGAAACTTTTGACCTCGTGAACGCAATTAAAGGTGCATTTCTGTTCACAGTATTCTAATGACAGGGCGGTGTTCCCCGGAGTGTTAATTTCCAATTTGGTAGCCAGTCTCTGTTTTGGGAAGGTAGCAATTTCGTTTGACTTTATCAAAGAATGCTGTCAAATATTCCAAAGGTTAATGACAAAGGCCGGATTGTGAGTGACCTGTCATTCAATGCTCAAGATTGTGCACAGATAAATATTGACCAGAGATTGGCACGAGCCAAATGAACAATCATCAATAAACAAATACTGCCATCTTTTATTTAGTCCCCACTACAAAGGCCACCATTGACTGGGTGCTTAAATCAAACTAGGCTATTGTTGGTTTTAGAAAAGAGCCCTTACCCAAACATTTATTGGTTGTGAAAAAGTTTAATCCCATTGCTGATACCATTGATATATGAATACATTACTTTACCTGATCAAAGATAAAGATATCAACTGATTAGAAATCGCTCTATTGTGATCCTTTAGTTGTGATTTATAATCGTGTTTAATTGGATTCAAGTTCGATTAGCTTCAAGTACCTGATTTAGATCAAACCTTTGTTGTTGGCTGACCACCGATTAAGCAGAGAATAACTTTGAGCTTAATACGGTTTAATGAATCATAATAATTTAATTCCACAAAAATCGTAAGAGTTGTCAGCCTCAGGGGTTGACATGCGATCCCTTGATTACATGTGAGGTGCTGTTGCTTCAAGCATGGGGAGTTGACAAATTTATCGCAGCACATTGGACAAAGTTCACAGTCGTTTCTTGTATTGAAGCTCATTCATCCGTTTAAAAATTATGCCGCCTGTCGTTTAAATACCGATCATTCGTCTCAGATCTTCAAAACAGTGGTTGAGATGTCATCTTGAATCGTTCAGACACCTGTGCACGACTTTCAATTGGATGCTATTAAATAATCATAGATTGTATCTTTATGTAATGCACTTGAAAACTGGAATGACACTGCACTCACTTAAATAAGAAGAGAATCGTTTTGTATTCTACACTGAAACATTTAGCATGAAGTGGGCGGTTTGTATAGCTTTAGGGTAAGATAGAAATGTCTACAGAAGGACGTTGAATGCCGGTGCACTTTCAAGTGGCTTTCTTACACATTTATCTTGGGTTAACAACCGATTCAATGTAAATGTTTTGTCGTTGCGTGTTCGAATGAACAATTCTGTCAAGTATATGTTTAACATTCCTAGAATAGTTTTGTTTAAATTAAAGGGGTTTATTTTTGGTCGATTCGCTTTTGATATGTAAATTAACATGCTGTGTATAAGATAATACATTATATGATCCGATAGCATATTAACTTGAGTTGAATACGAAATATGGAACCCCTTGCTGTTACATTTCCTACCAAGATTATTTTTTTGTCCATGCAATAATTGCATTAGGCATTTTATTTGAATACCAGCAGATTTATTTTCAGCCTTATTTTTTTGCATACCGGATAGGATTATCCAATTTCTGAATAATAAAATAAGCCGCTGTCAGTGATATTAAACTACTTCACACTCATTGGTATTTTACCGTTTTTTTCTACCCCCTCCTCCCAGTGCTTAGTTGTTTTTTGGATTGTGCAATTGTATCTCACCTGTATAATGACGTGACTATCAAGTTACCTTTAGTCGTTCTGATGCTTTAAAATAGTGTGTATACATGGAAAGGGAACGTTGCCTCAAAGTAGTCTTAATTATCAAAAATGTCCAAACACCTGTTTTTAGATCCCCAAAGTATAATAACAGAGACATTATTCACAGGTAAATAGTAGTCTAAATTCACATTCTAAGAATGATCGCGTGTATTTAAATGATAATTATATGTTTGTAAATAATAGATGAATACAAGTGTTACACCTTGATAAATACTACATTAAGAAATATTGGGCGTTACACTTTTGCGCCTATGCTAAAATATGTAAAAATACATTCGTTGCTTACAATTGAAACGTTAGATTAGCCGTCGACATAGGTGCGAAGTGTTTGCAAATAAAAACCTTAGTAAATAATGAATTTTGATTGTGTGAGACACATTACCTTAACTAAATTGTAATTTTGAATGTATTTAACACGTCGCGTGAATATAAGGATAAAAGGTTAGGTAATCTTCAAGATACTATATCTGTGGTTTTATGTAATACCAAATAAGATAATCTAACGATTATGTATCAACAGTTCACGTACGTTATAAGAAGAGTAAATATAAATTGTCCTAATATACGATTCAAGATAACTGCACAACGACAATAGTACAACACGTGTCTTAAGGAAATAGAATAAAATGTAATATCATCGAGCCTAAAGGGCACTTATATTACAGCCCATAAATAACAGTAAAAGATGGTCTAAATAATACAAACACTTTACCATGGCAACTTGCAAAGTAACTGGAATATAAGGGTGATGTAGGTAATCGTTAAAAACTACACTGTAACACCGATCTGTACAACCTTGAAATTCATTGAAAGTTTATTTTGAAAATGTTACAAAAATCGTTTCCCGAAACGCTAGCTTAGAAGTATTCTGCTGCATCAACGCCTCAGTGGAGATGTGGAGGGTGGGATGTGGTGGGGGGTAAAATGTTATCATGCCTCACAAACGACACCTGTCCGGTCTACTTCAGAGAAGCTGCAGTTTAAATCAGTGAGCTGGTATACGTGGTTTCGATTCATTATACGATTGATTGTGATTGATTTAGAAATTGTAACGACTTACTGCTGCATTCAGTAGAGAGTAGGGTAGAGATATCGAATTATTGGCAGAACGCAAATCTGGCATTGGGTGGAAATAACGGGTAGTTAATACAAAGTCTCGACAAAAAGTAACCATACGAATTTAGCTATGTTTATATATAGTCAACCTGTCTGTTTATAAAATACAGATCATGACATCTGGTATACATAAAGCACGTAACCTGGACGTAACCATTTTAACCAACATCATGTCACTTCAACCTATTTCACTTCAGTTGTTGTGACTCACTATATGTACCGATTGGGTCTCACTTGCTTCCAATGTTCCACTCAGTCTCTCCCCGTTATTTTATTTTTAGTTTGTATGTAAATATGAAATGAAATGAAATGGGGTTTAACGTCCTACTGTGTATGCAAATAAACCTATATAATCTCAGGCACATATTAAATATTTATTACTCTTTCATATGCAACAAAACACCTCACGTCCCCAAAACACCCCCCCCCCCCCTGCTTGTGGGGTTTACATTTCTCGGTTAGTCGATGAAATATTCACAAAATGATAATTTCTTACCAAGAGGTAAATGTCCAAATTACTTAGCCAAGTTTTAATTCATCAATTTGTATCTTATCTATCAACCATTGAGGTGTATGTGACTGTCAACAGGATGTGCTGACTCTCGCCATAACGGCTGCTGTTATAAATGCCGAAGATATCACAATGCTAAGCAATTGATTTTAATTCCTGGGCAATGAATATGTGAGAAGTTGTCCGGAAATCAAGAGCAATGGACTACTCATCGCCTCATCCACCCACCTTCCAAAATGTTTTATTGGCATGTGTAAATGGTTGTACAGAACAGACGTGTTTAATATTCAATTCATTGTTACAATCTGGTTAAAGTTAAAAGACTTCACTAGGTTGTCAGCACATACAAAACTCCTGCTCTCTGAGAAAATATTATTTTAGAATCGTGAACGCGCATAACATGGCGGTTTCCGGACGTGACAATCAAGTTAGTATCAGTTCAAGATGGCCGACAAGTAAGTGGCGATCTGTGAAAACAAACACAGTTAAGTTGAAACAGTAGAACATCTAACTATTGAAAGATTTGTAAACAGTCCATTTTGTTTTTTTCTCAAGTGTTTCGTCTATTTTAACGGTATCATATGTTTTATCCCATTATTTTCCACCGTTGACTCTGCCGTCTGCCTCCATTTTGAATTTTTTTGCTTGCATACTTCCCATAAAAACAAAACTGACAGTTGTGTGAAAATATATAGAATGAATTATGCTAAGCCTGACGTAGAAAATAAACAACTTATTTATAATATCTGTTAATATAGGAACGCAGTCTTTAAAGTTTATTACGAATATTTACGTGGAAACGGGAGGTTTATTTAAATCTAATTAAAGTGTTCCATTCTTTACAAACAGCTTAGACTGGACCAGATTGGGAATTTAACGGGATTTAATTGATTCCAATTTTCTTAAGTTACCCACTGGTCTAAGTCACTACTGCTCCAAAGTTTAATTGTAGGTCAATTTGTAGAGAAAAATCGTCGGAAAATATTCGTGTCTTTTCGACAGTAATACCTTAAATACAGCTGTTAATCTCACCAGTCTTAGCATGCTACTATTAAAATTTATTTAACAAGTCGGCTCTAATCTTTTGATGCATTTCACAGATACACCTGTTGTAACCAAGTTAATTGTTGATATTCTAAATAAACGGCCATTGACACTTAAGTATGGAGACCGCATTACTACTTAAACATGGTGAACAAAGATGCATCAAATACATTTTAAAGTTATAGTCTGGAAGCTGTTTTTATGTTCAGAAGGATCAACAACTTTCCACTTTGTAAATAGATATTCGGTTCACAGATACAATAACGCCGAAAGTGTAGCTTGATCAACAATCATAAAGTAATACGTAAGATCTAATTTTTCCAAACGATAATCAAAAATATTCCCCCATCACCAAGAAAAGAAAGGGAATACACTCACCTATATATCAACGAGAGGAAATTGAAGTGGATTAGTAAACTCACAATAAATAAAATGCCCTCGTCCTCGGGTCAAATACTTTTATATACCAATCTTCATTAGAGAGAGAGAGAAATGGGGTTTAACGTCCACTTGACACAAACTAGGTCATTTCGGGACTAACATATGGTTTAATTTTATTTACATAATTCGCTTGCGCGTAGGGGTCTTTAGCAGTGGGAGGAAACCGGAGGCCCCGAAGAAAACCCACGAGGTTGGACAGGCGACCCTACTCCTTGCCACGTACAACCGGGGATTCGAAACCACGCCAGTCGACTCCATGATACAGCGCGCGCACGCTAACCATTCAGCCATCCACCCCCCCCCCAATCTTCATTAGCATGGTTGGTCTATAAAAATAGGACGTTAAGCACCATTTCATTTTATTTTATTTTTCAAAATTTTTCTAACCTTGGATTGAAACTCATCTACACGATTATTTTTGCTAAAAACCATTTTTCATTTTTGACATGGCAGATAAACGTTACATTGATTAGGAGCAGTTGTAGCCTTTATCAGCCATCAACACCACGTGAAGTAAATTCACACAATATTCATACCATAAATAACTACTAGTTGACACATACACTGATAAACTTATAAACATATCAAACATCAATAAACAGCTTTTACATCATAACATTTAAATAGAAAATACAATAGATATTTACTATAGTTTCAGCACAATAAAACATAATGACAGTTTATTCCCAAAAGTTTATATTATAGTAGACAATTTTCACATGATCAGATAACAGTTTCAATTAAATATTTTGTTTGATCCACATCTAGTAACTTCCAGACATAGACCAATTTTAACAGTTCAGGTAGTACATTGTGATTCTAATTGGCGCTATGAATACTTGTTTTTTTTTAGTAAACGCACGATAATGAACTCGTGAGTGGGTTGGGTGGATGAGGGGGGGGGGGGTCTGTGAGGAGATCTCTTGTTTTCTAGTTTTCTAAAGGCATTCTTTTTTTAAAAAATAAAACAGTCTTAGCTACAATAGAAACGCCTTTCGGGATTAAAACTACCTAGTTTTCTTCCCCACCACGTTTCCCAAATCCTGTATCCACCCTGCATTGCAGAAGCAAAATAGATTATAATTTCTTCACACAAACATAGAAATGAGAATATTAGATCCCATACAAATAATATTTATGCATCAAAACGCCTGTTTGAAGCTCTAGTATCTACTGTTATCAATTGAAATCTGTTCACGATTTGATCAAAACGGCTCTTTTCATCTGCTGAGTATATTGGGAAAGTTATGAAAGTAATATATATGGTTTTTTTATTGCACGTATAATAGGAGGGAGCCTTTTCAGTGCTCTTTTCTTTTGATATTTTCGAATTTCGCGTGGGTGTTGCTGATATTACATAATCATATGTATATATTTGTCAGTATGCCTAGTATGAGAATGTGCTACTGCATTATTTTCCTGTCTTTTCAAAACCATTTTAAAATAGAGATAACCTCGGCCCTTTATTAAATATTGTTCGGCTGAAAACGTTATAAATAATAATTGTTTTTACATTATGTGCTACATGTAACAATTGTATTTTTACATTGGATGTGGCATGCAACAATTGTGTTTTTACATTGTATGTGGCATGTAACAATTGTGTTTTTACAGTGTATGTGGCATGTAACAATTGTGTTTATACATTGTATGTGACATGTAACGATTCTGTTTGTACATTGCATGTTACGTGTTTTTGTTGACTATTGACCTTATATTATTATAACTAAAATAGTGTATATATAGTCTGTAGACTGCAGTTCGGAATGTCGGTTACCTGGTAATTGGATGACAATGTGAAAAATACGCGAAACTATTTTTGTCCCGTGAACTTTTCAAGGTAATCACTTTCCTTTAAGACAATGATAAAATATGTCGTTAAAGTCAAGACAGATTGTCGCCAGAAGATGTGTGTTGAAAGGTTACAAATCGAACCAGGACTGTCTGTGTTTTGTTTAAAGGTATTCCTAGTGCATTTCATTCTATTTCTGACTCTTATAATTCTTTATGGGAGAAATCGGTGCTTGTGAAGATCAATTACTGCTTCTCATTTAGAACTTCATTGGCAAATATTTCACATAAGAAGAAGTTCAAATGGCTAAATAAGATGCCCCCACCCCACTCTTCAACCCACGCCTTCTCCAAAACCAACGCTGTGCCCTATGGTGGGAAAGGGAACTAGTTTAATAAGAGAAAGAGAATTTGTAAAGTAAAACGCTTTGTGTGCCGTATTAAGACATAGTTGCAACATCGAAGTATATTAAACTCACCAATACTTAGGAACTGTGGGATTCTGCCTCCTAAATCAACTTTTTATTTTGTTCTTTTTCCAATAAAAATGTCTTTACAGTTTCCTGTTAATTTTATCTTAACAATAAAATATTCTGGCACGGATTTCTTTCCCTTCATAAAAAATACCCCGGGTATATAAAATTAACCATTACCTATAATGTTGTAAGCTTTTTAAATATCTCACTTTATACCAAGCGATGCTATTAAACAATGCTATTAAATGTATGGTTTGTTATGACCATCCAGTATACGCCCCGGTTCTGAAAAAGAACCATTGCTGTCTATCAGAGACACGACATGCTATTATGCTTTCGAATGAATGGGACTATTTATTAATATACAAATAAGCATTATTGTAAACAAACAACCATTTCAAGGGTCTGTTTGAAGTGTTTTGTCATAAAAAGTCTTAATCTTGTGAACGGTTTTGTAGTCAATGAAATTGACCCCGACAAGGCTGTGGGTTCAAGGTACTCGAATTAATAACCTATAATATACAGTATTGATAATAAAGCACTTATCTTTATATTCTTTGAATATTGTTGACGATTTCGGCATAAATAATTTTGAGTAAATCCTTATTTGTATCGAGATTGTTTTGAAAGAGAGCAATATCCAAAGCGTTTGTGGCCGTGAGAATTGGGAAGTTTTTACTCCAATTCGGGTAAAGGTAACTATAGATATACTATACCGACTTACAAAATGAACCGTTAGTTCATCGGTGACTGTCAATCGCGGTCGCTATGCGAACATTGAAATGTTAAAGTCAATATTTTTATTCTGAAGTTGATCGGACGTTTAATTCATAGAATGAACAATACCAACTGTTATTTTAAGCTGAGCGAAAGACGGTTACATCTGTCAAGAGATTATGACATTGATACCTTTCTTTATTCTTGATGAATGTCATATCAGATCTAGGCAAATTAAAATATTATTCTATATTTTAATCTAAATACAATCTTTTAATTCGTGTTAAAATCGTATCTGCAGATGGGTCATACTGCGAAAACTTTCCTCAAGGTTCATTATATTCTTTAGTGTTTTAAAAGGTTTCAAATTCTTTTTAAAAACTTAAAAGATCCTTGAAGTAATAATGTTTAAATAGCATTAGACCTATTCGTAGCTAAACAAAGTTGAACTGGGTACAGCAGTAAAAAAAGCCCCGGTAAGAATTCTTGCGGTCTTTTGAAGTATGTAAAAACGGGGTTCTAAATATAATATGCGACTTAAAAGTGAGACCATCATAATATCCGGTGACCAATAAAGCTACCTACACATTTTCACATGCCATATACAGTTATGTTATGTATCTCGCCCGTATCCACATTATATTAATGTCTACTCTTGATAATCCTAATCAGAAAGAGTATTCTGAACTTCGTCCTTTTGTAAAACCCAAAGGACTGGCTTATGGCTGAAGCAATAGCCCAAGCGAGTTCCCTGCAAAACAAAGATTCGCTGGCAAAGATAAAAAGTATGTTAACCTTACAAAATCGCAAATTTCGTCTTGGTTTCAGAATTTTAGTCTGCCTTTAAGAGGTATTAACGACGTAAAGGTCTTCCTCGAACAGCAAAAGCTAATTTCCAAGTTGATATGAATTGACTACACAGCTACATGTTGGATTATGTGCAAAAGTTGAGACAAACTGTATCTTTTCCAAAAGTTTAACGAACATTTATGAAAGATCAGTGTTTGCTCTTTGGGTCAGTGATATTTTTAAAATTAAAATTTCTTTTTTCCTTGTTGATGATGTCAACACTCCATAAAATATCCAGAATGCGCAATATATCCTGTAAAATTCTAATTTTCCATGTTCTCTCCAACACATTTCATTGGTGCCTTGTTATCGAAATAATTGAATGTCATGCTCAGGTTTTGGTTGGCGCTTTGGGATTTCCAATCTGGTCTTGTAATGAAAGTTTTGACATGAAATCGTAATTAAATAATATTCAGGGACGAAGACTTGTAACTTTTAATTCACCGAGATATCAATCATAATCTTATTGTTAATCCCAACAGTCATGCCTTAACCTCGAGATACAAATAGTGGGAAATCTCATGAGGTTCGGTTCTAAATACACAAAATTCGAGATAACCACGCTTTGTTTTGTTACAAGATCGTCAATCTAGGGTTTCATAATGTTCTAATTGATTTGTTTTACGGGATTAGAGAACATAAGCAAGGATTAAGGAACATTATTAAGGATAAAAAGAAAAACATCACTGTTTATTTAAGTACTATATATCTTATAGGATAACAAAGACCAGGTAGTGGTACTGTAGAAACCTATTGTACGCTTTACGATTATTTCGTATTTGGTTGTAACGGATATCTATTCCTGGTTTCAGATTACCTCACATATTTCGTATTCTATGTCTTATTAGTGTAATATCCGTATTATCTTACTAAGGCATCAATGGTTTTATTGTCGATTCTGTTCTGTCACATGGACAACCCCTCTTCTCAGTTTTCTGTAGATACCCCTGGCTATAGTTGTTGGCATATCGGGTACAGTGTATCTTTGTGTAACAGATTGTATGTGTTATCAAATGATTGTATAGGTATTTGACTGGTATTTCGTTTCGTAGAATTTGAAACCGCGGTAAATAGTTGATATGAATCTCTTGTCCCTGATAGAATAGTCAGAATTGTAGCCCATATGTTAATGGCTCAAGGCGTAAGAGGGTCAATACCATTTTCCTATTGAAATGGTGTTGTCCATCCGCCTGTCTTTAAGTTACACGTTTTGGTAGGGGTTCTCCATCCGCCTTCCCGTCTGTCTTTAAATTACACCTGTTGGTACACATCAGCTCTGCTTTTAATTGAATTTAGAATGTTCAAACTTGAATGAGTTTAATGATGCGCATATTCTGCGTTGTCCTTCTCTCGGTCGGTGGAGTTACAATGTTTAAACCAGTTTTTGAAATAAACGTTAATATTAAATATAAATTTAAACACCCGTGTCATTTGTTCATGTTTAGATTGTGGCAAGGGACAACGTCTTGTCGTGCGGATGGGACAAAAAACCGAAAGCGCGTACATATTGGCGTGCATATAGAAGAGCCCTTTGTAGTTTGAAATCGCTATAAAAGTAGGCCGTAGCGCCACTGTCCGGGCAAAACTTCCCTCATAACACACTGTATAGCTTATGTCCATCTTCCTTTGTCCAGTCGGCGTATAACAGTGTGGCGTTACGCCCCATTTCATTTCATTTCATATTTCATATTTCATTTCATATTTCTTCATAGTAAGTCCCGATATCAATGCCATCTGCGCATTTTAAAATTACTTCAGACTGATTGGTGAATGGCGAGCAAGTGGCAGTCAATTCGAGGTTGGCAAGACCACAAAGATGATAGCAATGCAATGCAGAAATTATTTCTTGTTAAATAAACTGTATTGAATTAACCAGGACAAATATTTTTTGGATTATTTCAGATATTCTGGCTATCATCGGCAGATCATTGGTCGAACTGGACGAGCTGGAGCGCGTGCTCAAGAACGTGTGACGGAGGTGCCACTTATCAACTGAGAAAATGTATGAGAAGTTATAAATCACATGGCGGATGTAAGGGAGATAATATTCAATATGCCACATGTAATAACAAGGTAATTAGCTGATTAATAGGTCGTTATGCATATTAATATTGTATGTTAATTGCTTTCTTACAAACGAGGTTTCTAGAAACCATAATAATTCAGAAATATTACCTAGATCATAATATATCTTTAGAATATTCTAGAGCCACAAAGGAATGTATAGCCCTTTATCGTACATAATTGTACTTTAATTAAATGTTAAATTAATAAATTTTATACGTGATGGTCATATTGGGAGATTTAAATTACAACTATACTCGTGGCATCCACATACGTTTGGCGACTACTATGAGCTCGGGAGATGAAAGTTACTTGTGGCCAACTTCCTACACACTGTTACACAACAATGATTGAAGTATTTTAGAATGAACCGCTACTGGTAGTGTCAAATTCAATTTGAAATCAACTTAACTGCATTTTCTATCATATTCAGTAGTAACATTGTAAAAAGACATTGTTGTACAGATGTGTTTATCTCCATTTTTTCATGTCTGTAGCCGTGTGAGCATGGGTCCCAGGATTTCCGAAAACAACAATGTGCTGCCTATAATGATGCTGCCTATGGAGGAAGATATTTTAAATGGTTACCTTACATAGATAGAAAGAATTCCTGTATCTTATACTGCATAGCAAAGGGAACTAGAACGGTAGCCATGTTGTCTCCTAAGGTTTTAGATGGTACAAGATGTAAGGGAGAGACGCTGGATATGTGCATCAATGGCAAATGTCGGGTAGGTATTGATTCCATGTCATAATTAATAATTACCATTGATATAGTGGAAGGGAATATAGTTACTGTTATAATAGAAATTAGAAAAGTGGTATCAAGCGTTCTAAAAAGAGTTCATGGACTACCTTAAGAAAATCGTGTATTTCTAAATAGAATTGTAGCTATAGTTTAACGTAGCTAAATGATGCAAATGTCACACGGTTTCCCCCGTAATCTACATTCGTACTGTTTGTTAAAAAGGTCAAGTTTAAGCCACCATACATCTGGGTTATGGATCAGAAACGAGAACTTATGACCAACATTCGTCCCAAACATACCAAGGTACCCCAAGCTTCTGTTACACCATATCAATCTTTATCACAGACAAATCAGCTTCACCATAGCAGTGATGTTTCCGCTTTAAGCATCATTGTAATCTAACGTTTAATATACGATATAAATCACATACTGTAGCTCAGATGACAAACCGAAATGTCAATCAATCTATTAATCCCTTTAAAACACCTGTCACAAGATACTTATCGTAGCTTAATCTGATATATTCTCTTTGATGATAATAGGATGCGCATCATTTACGTATATCTAAAAAATTGAAGGCTTATCTGTTTTTGACTAAGGTAAAGGGTAATAGTTTTGAAAATGGATCAAGAAATTAGATCTAATTTATCAAGAAATAATATTCTCCATCTTCTATTGTTTTCAGGACGTTGGTTGTGATCACGTGCTGGGTTCCCAGTTAAAGGTGGATTCGTGCGGTGTATGTGGAGGAAAGAATGTTTGTCTACAACACGGTGCTGTGGGGAGATATCAATGGGTGGAGTCGGGCGTGTCTGAATGTTCGGCCACCTGTGGTGTAGGTAAACTTGATTATTGTCAGTTTTTTTTGTTAGGAATCATTATTTAGAGTGACAGCCTGGGATCGGAAAGTGACTTCGTGATTATTTGAACTTGACGAGTGTATAAATTGTAATATAAATAGTTAACATATGGCGAAAGAATACATGGTTTGGTGTACAGATATCGTTCCGTTTAAAATGGCTTTAAAAACCTCGATGATCGTTAACCTAGCCCAACTTTGTCATCTGGTCGCAAACATTGGGCTACCTGTCCTCGAATGGGTCTATTTTCCAAGCTGACCTGACCGTCCGAACAGTTGGTTTTAAAATCTCAGGCTTCAGCTATCTTAGGGAGGGCATGTACATTTCATTATCCTCTCCGTCAGCCAGTTAAATTAGTTTCTTGTATAGTCCGTATATACGCTGCACTTGGTTATTAAAACAAAGTGTGAAATAGCTTTATTGATGTCCAAGACAATCTTACGAAATACAAATTGTAGTGAATGAATTATGTAAAATTGTACAAAACCAGGTGGAATCGCCATAGGTAAAATGTTCCATAATGAATTGAAATATCACAATATCAGCAAATAAACCGCTACACAAAAATTATAAAATGTCAACGGTGTTCTCGTAAGAAAGCTGTTTTGCCATGAAAAGAGCTGTTTTGCCATGAAAAGGTAAACATGGACATTTTTCATCCATTTTAAGATTTAACGTTTAATTTAATTTTAAATACCATGTGAAAAATGAAAACCGGAAGTGACATAACTATATTTAGATGAGCCATGTTTTATGTTGTTTTCGTTCTTACCTTTTAGGTTTTGAAATATGAAACGTGAAATGATAAAGATCTATTTTCCGAGACGTGAGCTTATATCGTTAAAACAAAGAAAGTTTTGCTTCGCTTGAGATAATATAAAATCTTGTTGAATAGTTATATTTGACCAGATCCATTGACATCTCCACTCGGCACCCACCCAGTTTAGTTGATAGTAATCAAATGTACATAAATTACTATGCTTTCAATACAGTCCGTCAGCACGTCAACCCTACCATGTTCAAATAGTATCAGTGGTGTTCCAAACGTTAATTTAACCATGAAAATACGCATAGGTATGTTTTGTAAACTGACATGACGCTCATTAACAAAACAGACTATATGATAACATGGAGGTTGATAGATACGGAAGGCGGTACCAAATATTTGCGGAAGACTTTTTCTAATAAACCTGCGGTACTGTCATCCGCCTGCCAATCACCATACATGGCAACGACCTTTACATACGACATTTTTAACATTTTATATCCAAAGGTCATCAAACGTTTATCGCCATGTTTTTTACGTTGGTATTATCATTTTTACTCCCATTTCACTGAACTCGACAAATATTCATTCAAATAATCTCCTTCACACATTCTAGTTATTGACAAGCATCAAACAGGCTCCAGATTCTTTCAAATTCTTCCCATCGTTCTTGTCGCGTCGCGCCATCTTTAATTTTGACTTTACTATGATTTGTTCTTTAATAATATATAATTGACAGATTGTGGCGTATTCGTTTTTTTCCTTTTGCTATTTCAAATTTAACAATATAATGAATTGTGATTTCTATAGAGTTCTGTATTGAATATAACAGACGGGGACAGACTTTGCTCGATCAAACGAATGATATAGATAATTATGATGAAGCTTGGATGGGTACAAAGGCCTCTTATCAAGCATCATGTTTAAAAGTGTCAAAAGTGAAGAACACTGTGAAAAGCTACCCCTGAAATATCTTCTTTTAATATTCATCTGTCGTTAGTAACTCGAGACTTCGACGACAGTAGCCCAAACTTGGTAGCTTGACCACCCGTGCACGTTCGGTCCACATAAAGATTGACCGTCTAATGACCATTGTATAGAGTGTCTCCTTAATCACTTCACACTATCTCGGTTTTACTATAAAGCTTTCTTTAATGGCGTATCGTTAAATGATTTAGTTTGCTTACTCGTGTTCAAGTCTTATCGACATAGGATTGTTGAAAAACATGCTTATACATACATACATCAACTCGGGCTTGATATTTGAACTTGGTCTATATTTTACAAGAAACTGGGATTACTCATATGAAACCAGAATTTTGTTATCATATCACTACTGCACCGACAAAGCATAACGAAGACGGACATATGCTATGCGGTGTGACTGTGATCAGGGTTTTTTCCCCGCACATCGGCGCTACGAGGCCTACGGCAACAAGCACGTACAAGGGACCACGGTGTTTGGACCCATACAAACGACTAGGAACGGTTCCCTGTCAGGTCCCATGGCAAGGAAAATACAGGCTGGGAAATCCCTGGGAACTTTCTCGGCCAACAGCGGGATCGAACTCTAGATCTCCTTGTTAGTAAGTCAGTACCCTACTCACTGAGACTCCGAGGCTCCCGATCAAAAAACCCAAACGATATGTGTCATTCCAAGTTCATAAATAGCAGCCAGAAAACACGTTTGATTTTGATAGATTAATATTGGTTTGGGCATAAAAGGACAACCAGTTCATTAGGTAAGATTTTACCTTGAAGCCACAAGTCTAAACAACTTTCCAAGTCAAATAGAGACATCAGGGAACATAATAATAAGTTTGTCATAACATAATTAGTAATGTAGATAAATTCTAGTACTACCTGGAAACGTTCAGTAAATTAAATTAATCCAATAACTTAAGCAAATACCCCAAATGACTTTATAATGATACAAAGCCATTGACCAATTTTCTTATATCTGAATATTTTATCACATATATACCTATATGAATAAATATATAAGACATAAATATTGACAGTTGACAGATTGTTACATACCTATGTCTATATAGATAAATCTATAACATAACAATGGCAACAACAACTAAAAGGAAGTTAATTGACATGAATGGGGTTATGGTTAATGATAAATGAAAAAGTAATGATATTGCCACAGATTATATCAACATTAGCAACAAGTTAAAGAATATAAATCACTATTAGAAATTATTATAAGTTGATAGAAAATCATTTCAAATTTAAATCTGATGTCAAAATCTTGATTTAGATCTTCAATATTATCATAAAACATCAAATAAGGGTTATTTATGAGCTTGAAAACTATTAGTTTTAATATTTATATTAAAAATTCCCATCTCTTCGGTTTGGCACGTAACTATAATATCGCGGTGCAGTGTTAGGTTTAGTTCCGTTCGTTACAAAATATCGATCTTGGCCTTGGCACATTTAAAGGAGCTAAATCTCTAACTCAATATTGTCCATGATATTCGAAATTTAAAACTCGAATTATAGTACAATTTTAGTCTATTTCATTTAATATTGTTGTTGTTGTTGTTAAAATATAGGATCCTTATATACAATATTTAAGACAAAATGAATATTTTAAAATCAGTACACGAGTCGTGTACCTTACGCATATAATGGTTTCGAGTGTCATTTGTAATGAAAATACCCCAGAAAACAACGTGGAAGTACTTAGAATGTACTAAGCACACGCAAACGAATAGTGTTCAATTGGTACTGTTCACGTATTTCACCGAACATAATTGATTAAAAAAAAATTACAATAACAGTTTGAGAAAAAGGGTGTAAATCACTTTATATACACCCATTTTACATTAATGTGCTTTTAGACTTATTTTCGTCTATTTTAAAGAGAGATACAGTATACGCCAAAATGATTCTCGGAAATGGCTGCAATTAGCAAATAACTGTTTACTTGATTTTGATGTATAAATTGTTGCTACTGGCTCCAAATTTTGTATGCCGTTAACACCTGAAATTTGGAGATACACAAACTAAGTACCATACTAAAAACGTGTAGCCATTCGCCGTACATATCGCCTTAACCAACCTCGTAACTGGGCTATCCTGTCGCCTCTAACCTATGAATATTTACCACAACCTGACAGAAAATGTTAATTCAAACTTTCTTCTTCGATATAGACAAAACAATCAACACAAATGGGTTTGCAAAAGGGGAGGAAAGGGTGGGGTGGAGGTGGGGGGGGGATTGGTATAAAAAGACGAACTAAAAATTGAATTTAGATTTAAAAAAGTTTTTATGAAAATGTCACAATTCCTATTTTTCCACGGTAAAAGAAAGCTGGCTATAGGAAAATATTTTCCAAAATTAAATTGTAAATGTTTGACTTGCGCCATATTACAAATTTCGATGAGTTCTTTAACCACATGCAATTTTTCACCGACACCGAAAATTTCACGACCCTACGAGTAGTTGCTGAGAACATAGAGAGTTGGAAAATAATAGCCATAATCTGAAACAATAATATGAAACCCTAATAAAAGGTAAATCTATATACCTGTAACGGTGACTGGATTTCACGGGCAAAAGTAACGGTCGATCAGTTGTTTCGAATTGAATAAGGGTTCCCTGAAATCGGTTACTTATATTCTTAAATATTCTCAATGTGGATCGTGGATTGGGATATGCCAGCTCCACCACGTATAACAAAGATGGCTCAACCTACAGAACTATACTAGAAGTTTATAATTGTTTGATTACAGGTTATCAGGAGAAGTTATTTTCGTGTAAAGACAAACTTCACAGCAGAATCGCCAAAGACCAGAAATGTTCCAAATCACCAAAGCCATCTAGCGTAAAGAAACAGTGTTTTTATAAAAGATGTCCACCATCGTAAGTTGACTATTTTGAAATAGATATCTGCTTTATTGTCGTAGATTTCACTGTCTATTAAAAACTACATGATTACTAATGTCTTTTTATTTACCCCAACCCCAGAATGAAATGGAACTTGACGTCCTACTGTTCTGCTCCGATTGGGCTAATGATTGCACATTATTTTCTACACCGAATTCTAGTTGTCAAATATAAAAAAGAAAACGAACAGAGTTCCCAAAAAACGTTGTTTTAAATAGATTAATTTACTGTTTAGCAAATAATAGGAATGCAGTAATAACCCGAGAAAAAAAACTCTAATACGACAATTATATCGCATTATATATATCCTGCATGAAACTAATTAATATATGATTGTGAATAGGCTCATAATTTCTAGGTGGCGCGTTGGTCCATGGCACGATTGCACGAAGACATGTGGCGGAGGGATATCTACAAGGAGTGTTGTATGTATTGATACATTACTGGATAACAGGCAACGGACACTTCACTACAGTTTATGCCCTAGTCCAAAACCTACCAATAAGAAAGCATGTAACACAATGATTTGTCCTACATGGTATGCTGGAGAATGGTCGCCGGTAAGTATAGAACTACTTTTCATCCAATCAATCCAGAATCTGATTTTGTATTTTTGATTATTGAGAAAGGGGACATAATTGATCTCCTCTGATACTATGAGATGAATTTAAATCACAGCATCATCCGACATCTGAAACAGGCATTATGCAAGAGCTAAATCTGCCTATTGCAGGTCTTTGTTTAGGTCTTAATTGTAATACGAGTTATAATTAGACATTAATTAAATTGCCAAGGCCATAATCAACTCTCGATGCAATAGGGTGGCTCCGATATTAAGTAGATTTACCGTTAAAATGGATAATCGAAACTGATCTAATCGTATCTAATGCCACTTTAAGCAACCGAGCCTGTCAATGTTATTTTTATTTTATTATTCAGTGTAGCGTAACATGTGGTTGGGGAGTACAGAATCGTGATGTTGTATGCCGGGATGAAGGCAATACATTCTGTAATGATAGTATCAAACCTGAGACTAAGAAAAACTGTACTACAAACTTTCCTTGTTTTGAAACAGGTAAGAATCTACACAATGTAGTAATCGTGATGAGCAAAGTTTACATATTTAACGACCTGGCTATGTTACGAGAAATTTAGAAAAAATACTAAATGCATTTCAAAAGGGTGTCATGTGTTGGTTGCTGGGTAAAAGGTTACACTCTGAATAAAAGGTAACCAAAATAAACAACCAATAATATAAACTCCTTTTCTCGTTCCCCGTCTTCATTAGCCCATTCGGTACAGGTACAGAAAAGTGGGACGTTTAACCTTATTTCATTCATTCCTTTTCTCGTTTAAGTTTCACATAAATTTCAATCCTATAAATAATTGAAATTTTGACAAAGCGGCATGGTTTATATTTATTGAGTTTATTATAGTCGTTTACTAAAATAAAAGATGGAAACTCGACATTAGGTTAAAAGAGACATACACTAGCGGACACATGAATATATTGAACACCTTAAAAATTGTATCTTTGACAATTATGTATTTTATTAACTAGTGTTGCTGTATTTTGAATAGGGAGCCACGGTGGCTAAGTCGCTGACTTGCTAATCTGGAGGTCGCAGGTTCGCTCCCGGTGTTGACCGAGTAAGTTCATCGGGATTTTCCGGCGTGGTTTTCCCTTGTCAGTGGTGAAGGACGTAGGGCATGATATGGACAGTTGACTGAGGTCCCGTGTACACATTGACGTGCACCTAAAAGATCCGTTGATAGTTGGAATTCGATATGAGTAGGCCGTGGCGCTGCCCGGGCAAAATTTCCCTCATAGCACACTGTATGGCGTATGCCCATCTTCATTAGCCCAGTTGGAGCAGAACAGTAGGACGTTAAACCCCATTTCGTTTCATTTCTGTATTTTGAATGTTAACGCGATCCACTTTATTATGTGAATTCTAAGTTTGGTTGTTTGTGAAACATTATTCTTTTTAATAAGTGATATTAATTTTCCAAGGACGTTATAAATACTATTCAGCACTTTTCGTCCTATTATTACCATATATTTATACTAAAAAATATAGACAGTCATAGATTCACGTCTCAAGTATAGATTCACCTTGAACGTGTGTAAGGTGAATTAATGTAAACTAAGATGTTCTTAATTACCTTAATCCACGTGTCTTATCAGGCTAATCTACCTGGCTTATGTTTCTTCCATTTTAGACCGAGCAAAAACTTGTTTTAACTCTTAAAATCCTTACAGTTTATATAACTCAAACCATGTTGGAAGGTTGAATGAATGGTATGCTAACATGACAGAAAAAAATGAAAACACACCACAGAACATGTGTTAAAATCACGTTTGAATGTTGAAAGGATTATTTTAAGTTTTTTAGACTTTCCAAAACGATATGAACGTGTATTAAAGCAGTATGGGGTAGATCTGTGTGGTATATATGCACATGGAATTTGCATGTTTCTTTCTGTATTAAATACTAACGTGTGTATCTTTATAACACGTGTTTATTCTCTAAAACAATAAAGTTTTAATGTATCTGTGTTGGGTTTTGTTATTGCAGATGGCCGTTATGTAGCTGAACACGATAAAAAAGGTAAAGTATCGTTTGAACTGCATACCATCCCCTTTTCTTTTAAAAGAATAATCCCTACTGTTTCCAGCCATTGATCTTGGTGGAATCTTGTAGCGATACTTTTGTACTCACTGGTTCAGAAATTACGCCCGTTCGGTCTACGACGTGCCAACATCTACCTTTACGGTAAAGTAAATATCAACATTTCAACAAAAGAATGAGAGCCAACAATCTACCCCCCCCCCCCCACCTCCCATATCCCCGATCCCCCCAAAACCAAACGACCAAATGATCATTTGTACTTGATAACGATAAGAGAATACTTGTCGAAACGTCGTGCTATATGTGTATAAACCAGTGATTGTATTCCATATAAATTGTGTTGTGTTTTTAAATCGATACAGTTGCGTAGAGTATATCTGTCAAGAAATTGTGTATCTGGCTTGAACCAATATAGTTGCTTGATCATCAACTAATGCCCATTGATCTGTATATTCATGAGAACCGTCTTCATCTAACAAAGTTCTATATATCTGGAAGGACTTTGTACTTTGTATCTATCACCGATCAATGTATCTCCATGAACACTGTGTATGTCCAAGGAATCTGTATTTCCAAGGACTCCATGTAGCTGCCGCGGACACTGTACATTTTCAAAGACATTGTCTATCTGTAGGAATACCACAAATCTTCCACGAATAAAATCAAGTTTCTTCAGTGAAACAAGACTTCTTCCACCAGTCCTAATAAAAAAATATTTATATCAATGAAACACGGGCGTATCATGGATTATTTGCCATTGGGAAATAAGGGGGAGGGGGGTATGGCCGAATGGTTAGTGCGTGCGCGTGTTGTATCATAAGGTCTGTCACTGTCATTGAGTCAGCTGGCGTGGTTTCAATTACCCGGTTGTTCGTAACAAGTAATAGGGTCTCCTGTCCAACCTCGTGGGTTTTCTCCGGGTCCTCCAGTTTCCCCTCCACTGCTAAAGACCCCTACGCTCAAGCGAATTATTGAAGTAAAATTGAACTATTCTCTCTCTCTCGCTCTCTCTCCCTCTCTCTCATTGGAAATACATGTATGTTTCCTATTTAAATAAACTGTTGTTCATCAGCAAATCGCACATTTGTAATGCAGGCAATTATTCATCATTAAAAAACATGAATTTCTAGAAACCGTCCCAAGGCTACACACTATTTTTCAAGGTCAAATTCTGGAATGTGAATATTATAAACTCCACCCGAGATCTGGACAATCTGTTTTAAGCATTGCATTAGCATGTTATGTTTGGCTACAAATAGTCGCAAAATTCATTCATTGCATATCTCAGATAAAAAAAATCTTTTGTAATTATACCCATACATTCTCTTTGATATTTCATTGAAAAGGATTTCTCAACCCGCTGTCTCATAAATGATACACAATCCTACAGATATGAGTAAATTATTAGCATACCTGGAAATGTAGACGAACATGTAACATCATGTTTACAAGATGTAGCTTATCCAGATTTCCGTTATTTGACTAGTAACAGGTGTAAAACTCATCAATAATCACATAGTATATATAATGTTTATATTCTTACTTATGTATTTATCTTATAGTCTTTCAATACATATGTATACCACATTCATAACTGATTTACATATTTAATGGTGTGATGAAAAAATAAAACACATTAAGTTTTTAAAGTTAACCTTTATGTACGCAATAAGCAATTAGTCAGCTGTCTCATGTTTCATACATACAATAGCGTCGACTATTATACTCAAAAGATTATTCAAGCGGACAAAAACATGTGTTGGTTTAAAGGCGAAATCAGATGCTTAATATTTGAATTTGAACGAATCGGAAATGACCCCCAGGCCCTGAAAAAGCAACATAGCAACACCCCCCCCCCTCCAAAAAAACCCAATAAACCCAACAAAACCTGCAATCAAACATTAATAATTTTCGATAGTATCTGTTGGTTACATGACGTTGTATACGATTTTATATTCATTAATTCTTTTGAAGTCAAAATATTTTGGATTATATACATTGACTAGTATTTCAAAGATTGTTGATGCATTCCACTATCTTTACAATATTCATACATCGGGGTATCAAGGTTAATACGTATAGACTTATTATTTGATCAGTTAATATACATGTTTTAGAAGTTCAAGAAATATCATTAGGCGAACTAAGACAAGCTGCTATTAAAGCTGATAATACAGAAGATGATGATTCAATCGTCCACGAAGATGATGTTCAAGGGCATGATATGAGTTCGCCAAGGTAAGTGTTCTTGCAAATGATACCTAAAGTATTTTGAGAATGTCTACCGGCCCCATTCGTAATCAACCTGTGATCTGATCAAATCGCGGCGATTTATTACTACTGAATTTTAATTGAAACAGGTATTATGTAAGAGCTGAATCTGCCTGAAGTTTATATAAATTATTAATTAGACATTTATTAACACGACAAGACTATAATCAACCTCCAATGCCAACGGATGGTTCAGATTTTAAGTAGATTAATGATTTATTTTAAAAATGAAGTTGCGAGGCTAAGACTTGAATGACCAGTACGCTGGTTACGATCAATGCACACAGCTTGCCTAATCTACATCCATTGATAACTTAGCTCAAAATAAAGTAATTTGAATGAAATTTTCAATTATTTATTTTTTAAATATTATAGCCGTACTTTATCTAAATCTTACCTAATGCCCCTTTAATGTATTTTCGTCCATTAGGTATGTGGTATCTAGTTGGGGACAATGTAGTGTAACATGTGGTACTGGTATAACAAGAAGATATGTCAGATGTCAGGTCTTTCTATTATATCTACAAGCTATAGTCGATTTAGCTGACTCTGAATGCGAAGGTAAGCTAAAAACTACACCGTTTCTTCCGTTTTGGAATTCTAGATTAAATGAACATGACAGCTTCCGTGTTGTTGAAGAATGAATTTTATATATATAATTAAAGGAGCTAAATCCCTATTCTGTGGCACCTAGAAGTGGACATAAATGGGTCGCAACGCATATAATAATGTAATATGAATGTATATAAACTGATTTACATTCAATCGTTTCTGATTTTACTGTAATTTCTAATCACCTATGTTCGGCGAAATACGCGAAGGGTGCAAACTGAATGGCACTCTTTGCCGTCTGATTATTCCAGTCTACTCCGGTAGTCTTCCCTTGTGGGATATGTTTAGCCTCGTTCATCGTGTCGCTCATTATAAATGGCGCTCGCAAGAATTCTGGCACGCGATTGGTGTGTCAAGTTTAAAATTTTCATTGTGTCTTAAATATTGGATACCAGAAAACAATCTTTTCACGGTAAGATATAACACCATCAATGCTGATTTAAATTGACCAATAAGTCGTGTTCGCAATGTTGTGGAGTGTGGATGATACTGAGTTAAAGACTTAGCTACTTTAAATATGATATGTTCTGTGAGATGAACATGCCCAACAAACTTTTGTTGTTAAAACAGTTATAATAATGAAAACCCTTGGAATTATAACGAAATGGCTATCTTCTTAGTGACTTCGTATTTAGAGTAATATAATCAAGAGCAACGGCTTTACCAATCGGGTGTTTTTGTATATGTCTACTACATATATAATTAATCTTTCAGATTCTAAACCAATAGAAACTGAACCATGTATCCAGAACCCATGTTACGATGATTTTATGTGGAAGGCATCAGGATTCACTGATTGTACTAGAAGTTGTTTAGGAGGTGAGCTTATAACAATTACGTCAATTATGTACTGGTCACACATCACTCTGCAAGAAAATTTATATTCTTTATCAATTTATACCTATTTATAGAGTTATTGACCTTGATTTTGTCATATAATTTTGTCAACGCGTCAATTTTAGAATACAGTACATCTATACCGATCTAGCTTTGTGTAAATTTAAAGATCCAATGTGAAATGAGATTTATGGACCATACGGGCGACATGGCTGCTGTGGGCTTGTGTTTCTTGCTTGTATCTTATCTTTAAGACTGCCCTATTATAATCTAAAAGCGGAATGATTTTTGTATCAGGTACTCAGGAAACCCATCTTATCTGTGTTCATAAAGTCAATGGATCAATGGTACCAGATGACTTTTGTGAGGAAGCTCCAACACTTGCTATAGAGAGAAAAATATGTAACGACTTCTCATGTCCACAAAGGTAACTATTATCTGATAATTTACATGTATCTTGGAATCACTGATTTATATAACGGCGGATTACTTTAGTATTTAAACTGAATATGGGTCCAGTGTATCTAATGAAATTTAGATCTAAGGCATTGTCAAATGGTCGTTATACACGGGGCAGGATATGTCTACCTATTCTAAAACACCCGATACCGGCTTCTAATTTTGGGAGTTCGCACAAAACATTTTTGCTGTATTTTTGTGTGAGCAAACATACCTTATCAGCATGATTGTAATGTCCATTGTAGTGTTCATGAAAAAAAGAGTTAATAATGCAGCAATGCCAAATGAAATATATTTCTTTGGCTTTATATTAATAAATGAAAAGTGATGCTGGGCTGTGAAAGATTAAGGGATAGTTAGCTTGGTCGTGGATTTCGAGTCTACATAGCGCAGTGGTGTTGGGGCTCAATCCAAGCCATTTAAATACAAAAGCACAAAATAAATTGTTAGCTTGGTGGTATTATCAAATACGTGAGAAATCGTATCAGATGTTCCAGATAAAGGAAGCATAACCTACAGAATGTACAATCGATATTTATAGATGGCGTATTGGTGACTTTGGGGAATGTTCAGCAACATGTGGTGGTGGTCTCATGATCAGAAAAGTAGAATGTATACAAGAGTTTAGCCATGGTTCTGATAATCTACTCAATCTACCAGACTTTATGTGTGAACAACCAGTACCAGAGAGGGAGAGATCATGTAATGTTCAACATTGTCCAGCATCATGGACTACAGGACAGTGGTCAGGTGTAAGTATCCGTAAGCCTATATATATATACTCTTCAAAAAAAGTAGGGTGTATTCAGAAACAATACAAAACTGCGGAAATGCACTACTGTTTTTATTAGAGGTAACAGGCCAATTGCCTACACATGAACATAAACAGTCTTATCAGACGGCCCCATTTTTGTCTTAATAATGAATAATTGCTCAACCAATCCTCAGACATTCAGCAATTCGTCGTGACATGCTCCTAATCAACCGTCCAATCACGATTTGGGGCAATCTGACCCACTCCTCTTGCAGTGCCACGTCCCCCGATTATGTCCCAGACATGTTCTATAGGGGAAAGGTCAGGAATCAATGAATCATGGCTGGCCAATGCATATGGACAATATGGTGACGCTGGAGGTAGTCATTCACGACACGAGCGCGGTGGGCACGGGCATTGTCAACTTGAAATATGAAAAGTCAACCTGCACGTTGAGCAAAGGGCAGAACTATCGGTGCCAGGATGTGGTCACGGTAGTACACACCAGTGACCATTCCTTGAACAATATGCAAGTCAGTTCTGCCAGCCACGGCGATTCCACCTTACACCATAACGCGGTCGTCGCGCATGCAAATGGACTGCATGCAGCCGATTTCTAATCGTTTGGGGTGTAACTCGAATTCCTGTAACTTGGTACAAGTTTACAGAAAGCTGATTGGCCGTTTGTCCTCGATTTTGTACGACCTGTGTACGAATATATCGATCCTGGGCTTGTGTAGTGGCTCTAGGACGACCTGAACGAGGTCTATCATCAGCATTGTGTGTTTGTTGGTACCGGTTCCACAGTCTGCTGATCACAGACTGTGACAAATTAAGCATGTTGGCTACTGCTCGCTGTGTAGAACCCATTTGAAGCATGCCAATAGCACGTAGACGTTCTTCATGTTGAAGGCGTCTCATTGCAAATTAAACGTAACACACTAAAGCAAAGATACGCTAAACAGTAAATCATATGCAAGAACCGATAGAAAAGCAAACATGGATAGGATAAACCAGCACGCGGCAGTTTCCATCAACCCTTCTTTGAAGTGTCAAATTTGACAATGAACCCCTCCCACGTGTATGGCGTTATTGCGTGTCCCTTGTGCGCAGCTCAGTGGTTCTGTTGGTTCATCTGTGAACATACACTCAAAGCATGTCAAGTGTCCATGACTATTTATCATATCACAACCTGCATAGGTATTTTCATTTCAATATCCCCTACTTTTTTTCAAGAGTATATATTATAAACTTTATTTATTAGTGTATCTGTATCATATAATACCACGGAAAATGCCCTGTATGTGGTTTAATAAATGAAGTCTTAATAGCGAATAAATTGAAAGCATAGTTTCTTAAAGACCAAAATTCTTATTCAAGCCATCTGTCAGTTATTAGTGCAGATACAAAAAGCTTTTCGGGTTCTGCACGAAGTGCAAACACACACTCAGCTCGCATAATATATTAATTCTTGGTAAGGATTTAACTATTAGAGAGAGAAAGAAATGGGCTTTAACGTTTACTCGACACAAACTAGGTCATTTCGGGACTAACATAAGGTTTAGTTTTATTTCAATAATTCCCTTGCGCGTAGGAGTCTTTAGCAGTGGGGGGAAATCGGAGGACCCGTAAAAAACCCACGAGGTTGGACAGGCGACCCTATTCCTTGTCACGTACAACCGAGGAATCGAAACCACGCCAGTTGACTCAATGGCAGACCTTATGATGCAACGCGCACACGTTAACCATTCGGCCATCCAAGCTGCTTTAACTGATAGAAAAGGGCATGGTGTTTAATACCATACTTGTCTGCACCAACCGGGCTAATGAAGACGGGCATATACTGTGTGCTGTGAGGAAAACTTTGCCCAGACAGCGGCGCTATACGGCCTACTTTTATTTCGAATTCGAATTAACAAATGTTATTATACGTGAACGACAATGTGTTCACGGAACCTTGGTTTTTGTACTATCCGAACGACTAGACGCTTTTCCTTGCCAGATAAGGATTTTCCCAATTATGAAAATTTTAACTGCTTATTTTTTTTTTATATCATATCTACTACTATTTCATTTTAGTGTTCCGTGACGTGTGGTGAAGGAATCCAAATTAGACCAACCCTCTGCCAGAAACATTCAGCAGGCGGCAAAATAACAGATGTCAGTGATACATTGTGTAGGCCAAGTGAACGTCCCGAACAATCCCGACCTTGTAACGAAACAGTCTGCCCACTTGTCAGGATCAAACAGCAAAGAATTAAGTTCTTTCAACTGAATAAAATGTCAAAAATTCGACTAGTCGTTGGAACCAAAGCATTCCTCTTACCTGGAACTAACGTTATTGTTCGATGTCCTGCCAAAGGATTTAATAAAAGAATGATATTGTGGTATAAAGATGGCCGGCCAATAAAGAAGGGCAGACGTGTAAACATTTCCGGAAAGGGGAACCTAAGACTTAAAAGAATACGCCCAGACACAGACGCTGGGACCTATACATGTTATGCTGATAGCGTATCGGCAAATATAAACATACAGTTTAGTGAATTAATAGACATTTTTCAACAATTATCATTCAGGGAAGCATTAAACACTAAAAATAGTGATAACAAAACTCATTTCTATAAGGACCCCTTTGATCATAAGAAGAAACCATTAAATATTATTGTTGGAGAATGGTCTTCGTGCTCCAGAACGTGTGGTGGGGGAAAGCAACGTAGAAATGTATCGTGTGAGATCATCACAGACAATTATTTTGAGATTCTACCGTCTCGTGTGTGTAAGAATGCTGGAATGGTCTTACCCTCAAATGCTAAAAGCTGTAACAGAGATATGTGTGTTCAGTGGTCTGTGGGAAACTGGTCCAAGGTAATTTCTTTAAACGTCCTTTTGAAAAGTAATTAAAAGTGTTTCATTTCGGGTGTAATTTTTACTTCAAAACATATTATTAACACTTTTACAGCCAAAGGAACCGGTATAGCGGTCTGCCCAAAATGACGCCATAACCCGATCGGCCGCTTTTCCATCCACACGTGGCTTTGTTATTGTATAAAATATGTCCGGAATCCGGAATTGAACAAGAAAATCAATGACCAAGTTCTGGACTGGTCTGAACACATAGCAACGCAAGAATAAAGACAAGTTAATTGCCACAAAGGCCCAGATAAAATGTCCCTTTTGCTTTGAATCAGCTGCTTGTGTCCAAAAATGGATGATTTGAATGGAATTGAAATTTTTATGACATAATGTGGCTTCAGCTACCGGGCCATGACGCCATCCCCACCCTCCCATCCTAAATGCTGCATATAAACTTTATTTTCTATTTTTCAGTGCTCTGTGGATAATTGTTTTAGAGAAGGCCACGCCCTACAGTCAAGGACTGTCAATTGTACCAAAGAAAGTAACGCAAGAGTAATTGATGAAAACTTATGCAATCCTTACACACGTCCGTTAAATAGTCAAGAATGTACACTAGATTTATGTAAACCTTTATGGAATACTTCAGAATGGTCGTACGTAAGTATAAACAATAGAATTTAGTTAACCTAATTACATGCAGCGTTCAGCATTTCCTGTTTACGGTAGTGTTTTGTCAATTAAAACTTTATCTTTATTCAGTGGTTTATAATGAAAAGCAGTTAAAATAATACCGTAAATATGCAGAGTTCTGTTGACAGTCTTTATTACAATTCTGGGTGTAATATTATGAAAGGAATCGTAAATCTAAACCAGGAATAGCTGAAATAAGAAAGCATTCTAATTTGCAAGGTGGTCTCTTGGACCTTAAGTCATGACAAACGTACTACGGAGCGTTTAAACGTGCATTAGTTAATCGCATTTGCAGTTTAAAATGGGGGAAAAAAAATTTATTTGAGTCAAAAATGAAGGTTTTATGTTTTGATTTAGTACGTCTGGATTTTTTATTTTTAGATATAACTTGGTTAACATTTGTACGGTTAAGCGGTCGACCTAAATGCAGGAGTTCTTGTTTCTAGCTGGTCCAGTAGATTTTAATTCGGTTATGTCAAAGTCTGCCCGCCCGCACAAGAGTTAAATATTGTCATAGCCTTTACCAGACTGGTAATATACTATTCAAAAAAAGTAGGGGATATTTGATTTTGGGGGCATAATACTAAAATATGCAAATGACTACGAAAAAAGTCACTATAGAACCTAACAGAAGAAACATTTCCAGTTACATGTGACGCCCAAACGCACCAATAGCTACCGCATGGAATGCAGGTGATGCTTGGGATCATCATGGGGGTCCAACCCAAGATTTGCACGACTCTGACTTTGAATGTTACAGTCATTGTGGCATTGAATTCCAGGGTGGAAACATCAGTTTAATTGTTTTAGTGACCAGAAAACAAATTTTGATATGCGTCGGCTTACCCAAAATGAAAGGTTACGTGCCCTTGGCATGCTACAGATCGGCACAACACAGGCGGTTGTGGCGCGGACGATGAATGTTTCTCAGTCTGTCATAAGCAGGCTATGGTCCAGATACCGTGATACACAATCTGTACAGGACCGACCACGCTCAGGTCGACCAAGGGCGACAACTCAAGCCCAGGATCGATTTATCCGTACCTTGGCCTTGAGAAATCGTGTCATCACAGCAAATCAGATCAGCGCTCGTCTTCAAACAGACACTGGTGTGAGAGTGAGTGGCCAGACGATTCGGAATCGACTGCATAGAATCACCTTCGCGCCCGACGTCCTCGCGTGATCCCTTGTTTAAGAGATCATCACATTCAGGCAAGACGTCGTTGGTGTAGGGATCATCAACACTGGGATAATCGACGCTGGAGCAATGTGATGTTTTCAGATGAGTCAAGGTTCACTGTTGATTTTTTGGACAGACGTAGGAGGGTGTGGCGTCGTCGAAACGAGCGCTTCCAAGACGTTAACGTCATCAGACATGATCGATTTGGGGGTGGTTCTGTTATGGTGTGGGGAGGCATCACTGTTGCTGGAAGAACGGCTTTACATGTTGTTGCAGGGCGTGTTACAGGCCAGTACTACCGGGACAACATCTTGGCAGTCCATGTTGTGCCGTTCGCACGACGTCATGGCCGCCGTTTCATCTTCCAGGATGACAACGCAAGATGTCACAGGGCCAGGATCGTTACAGGTTACCTCCAACAACAGAACATCACCACATTACCTTGGCCAGCACTGAGTCCCGACCTCTCCCCCATCGAGCATTTCTGGGACATGCTTGGACAGAGGTTACGTCAACGTCAACAACGTCCTGCCAATGTCCAAGAACTTGCTGCTGCGTTGCAACAGGAATGGGACAATCTGGACCAAAATGACCTTAGACGTCTCATTAGGAGTATGCCACGTCGGATCAATGCTTATTTGGCAAACAGAGGAGGATTTACCCGTTACTGACTTGGTTGTGATGCTGTGGTAACTTTGCTGTTTGACCCCGGGTATCATTTTACCCTTATAATGGTCAGTCTGTGCCTTACTTAGTCTAACGATCATTTGGAATAAATCGATGAATGTGAACTTCATTTCATTTTGTCATTTGTTTCTTCGTCAGTTTCATTAGGTGACTTTAATAACACTTAAAAATCAAATATCCCCTACTTTTTTTGAATAGTATAGTTAAACCTCAGATTGATTGCGTAAACTACATGAACATTAGCATATTATATACTATATTCCAGTGTGTTGCAGATTGTGGTGAGAAGGGATTTCAATCTCGTATGTTAACTTGTACTTGGTCAGTAAGTGGTAAAACAGCTGGCAGAGCTTGTGCTGATATGCTCAGACCTGTAGTTATGAGAAAATGTACAGCACAACCATGCTCCCAAGGTAAGTCGACAATAATAAATAGCACATGGAGCTTGGTCCATCATGGCGTCTCCTACCTCATTAAGTTTCCTGATTTACTTGTCCAAATGTCCAATCTGAATTCCCCAGTGAATTCCTTTAAGGTAGGAGAGGTTGTTTCCCTTTAAGATGTAGGACTGGGTAATCTTTGGTGATGAATCCAACTTCAAGGAAAATCACTGAACAATCTACGTTGATGAAATATTTCGATGGGATGTCGTTTTATTCTTTCACTGTCTTTGACAAACGAAAGATGTGAACTTAATGAAGCTACATAGATATCTAATGGCCACAGGTTAATTAATTTGTATACTCCAGTTAATCAAACCGGAAGAGGCATAGTGGTCTGTCATTGAGTCACGTGGCGTTGTTTGGACCCCTAGCTTAAGGGTAACATGGAGTAGGTTCGCCTGCCAAGGCTGGTGGGTTTCGAATCCCCGGTTGTACGTGGCAAGGAGTAGGGTCGCCTGTCTAACCTCGTGGGTTTTCTCCGGGGCCTCCGGTTTCCTCCCACTGCTAAAGACCCCTACGCGCAAGCGAATTATGTAAATAAAGTTAAACCATATGTTAGTCCCGAAATGACCTAGTTTGTGTCGAGTGGACGTTAAACCCCATTTCTCTCTCTCTCCAAGGCTGGTGGGTTTTCTGCTAAAGACTTTCCACGGAAGTGAATAATTGAAATAAAATTTACCCGATGGTAGTCTCTAAATGGTATAGTTTGTGTCGAGTGGGCGTTACCTAATCCTCACCCACTCCCTCTCAGTCAATCCATCGCCGAAATATAGTCTTCCCGATTACTAGGCGAATCTCCTATGGTCAATTTCAACATAATATTTTTCCTCCCACTGCTAAAGACCCCTACGCGCAAGCGAATTATGGAAATAAAAATGAACCATGTTAGTCCCGAATCGACCTAGTTTGTGTCGAGTGGACGTTAAACCCCATTTCTCTCTCTCTCTCTCTCTCTCTCTCTGTCTCCCTCCCTCTCTCTCTCTCTCGGGGACATCTAAATATGATATATAAATTTAGTTACATTTATTTTCTCGCTGAAAGAGATAGACCTATTGCCCCTTAAAAGTGTTGAGTCCATGTTATACCATTATAAACAGGATCTGATCACTTGTCTCTTTTCTCTTTCAGAATGTACTGATAAATATGAGCATTGTAATATTGTGAAACGTGTGAACTTTTGTGACAATTCTAGATTTAAACGAACATGTTGTAAAACATGCACGACAAATTCCCGATCTTGATGACATCATCAACTAGTCTAATATATGGTATTTATAATGAAAGGGACCATGTTCAAATTGGTGATCGGTAAAATTTCTGGAACAACTAAAGTATCATCGTAAAAATTTGAATGATTTCGCTGTGTTCAATATGGTGGAAGAACCAAATACAGAACCCGTATGACGTGTCCAGAACGGGAAGTAACTCTGCGTTACCTGTAGATCTAAATATTGATATTAATGAATTCTTATATCATAATTATAATTCAGGGATAATTTTAAGGTTATGCCTTAACTTTACGAAGTGTGTGTGTGTTTCTTAGTGCAATTCCTTTGCTGCATAGGGAAAATATCATAGACCTTTTTTCATAAAATATTCAGTAAAAATGGAGCAATTTGATATTAGATGTTTTATATTAGATGTAATTAGTATGAGATATTATATCAGTTACTTTGAATGTTCCGGGTCTTGACAGAGGCGTGCAGAGGTATGTCGGTGCCCGGGGCAAACTCCTTGATTGTATGCCCAATATAGGGCTTGCACTGAGAAATGTGAGAACTGGAGAGATTTTAAATTAAAAACAGATGCAATAAACTTTTTATTCAAAATAAATCAACCACAGTAATTAAGTATTGGATGAATGCCCCTGGAATGGGTGCCTGCCCCCACTTGGTTTTGGAGATGCCTTACTAAAACGTCATTACTAAATTAATTGTTTTCTTATTTCATAAAGCTGTGATGTTGTTATGAAATCCTGTCACCTAGGTTCTCTTCTACTGTGGGTGGTGAAGGTTGAATTTCTGGAGTAGCTTACTTTCGAAAAGCCTTGGTATCCCCAGTGATCTCATTCCATTCAATTCCACTATACCCTGGGTTAATCCATAGGGTTTCCACGATTTCAAATTATCTGCCCTGGTCTCGATTGTAGCTAAACTCTACGAACCAATCAAAAACAGTTTACAAACCAGTCTTACTAATGAAACGGCCTTCGTTTCGTGTTCGTTTTTTATAAGGGTAGGTAACCCTATCCATGTCCATTTACTGAATGATTTATGTAAATAATGTATATATTTCTAATTCATTTATATTTAATCTGTAGTATGTTTCACTGATTCAAATATATATAACATCTATATGTTTGACTTTTGTTATTATTATTACTATTCGTTCTTTGTCTGAAATGTTCCATTCTGTTATGTTTATTATTATTGAACTTATATTGGCAATGTCGATAAAACTCTTGAACCTACATATATATATACACACACCTGTCTGGTCTTCATTAATATATTATATAATAGTTGTAATTTGTTGTTAAAAAATACGCATTTAGCATAATTTGGACTTCTCTCATTTAGGCTACCATCTGACTAATTCCTATCCTTGTCTCTTGGTGAGAGTTACTTCCCTTTGTCAACTTCCTTTGCAATTAATTGGACTTCTCTCATTTAGTCTACCTTCTGACTAACTGACTAATTTCTAACATTGTCTCTTGAAGGGGAGCCTTTGCGTTTTGCTTACTTTACCTGAGGAGAGTTACTTCCCTTTGTCAACTTCCTTTGCAATTAACGATTTATGGGATTGGTCAATAAAAATAGCACAATCATCAAGGGCAGATGACTTGAAAACGTGCACCCCCCTCCCCTATAGATTAACCCGGGGGTTAGTGGAGTAGAACGGAATGAGACCACTGGGGATACCGGGGATGATTTTCGAACAAAAATTGTTATCATCTGTCATTTTAATTGTTGGGTTTTTTTACATATTTTATGTAGCTATCAACCTCCTTTGTACGTTTCCAACACATTTTATGTATATCATTTCTCCTAAGGATATTTCAAGAAAGGGTGCTAAGCTCAAAGAATGCTTCTTAGTATTTTTTGTTTGTAGGACACGCGACACTGTTAATATTTATAAGTAAACTGTGAATGTTATTTGTATGTATATGACTCGTTAAACAAGGGTATTGTTATTTATCTTTGTGTTAACATAAGATTGAAAATTAAATGTATTTAAGTTTAATATATTGGTAATAAATATCTATAAAATATATAGTTACTGTATCACTGGAGTACCCATAGTTACCTTCAAAACAAAGGAAAGACTACAGAAAATTAAACTGAGCTGTCGGTCATTTCATCATGACATCACCAGGAAACATATTACAGTTCAAAATGGACACCATTATTTAAAAATCCAGGAATCTTATCTTTGAATTTGGCTGATATTAGTTAATCCTTAAATTCACACACTCGCCATAAGTTGATTTCTCTGTCAATCTTATTAAAAAATATGTTTATTTATTACCCTAACTTATAATATAGTTGGTGTGCACGTAACAAGATAATCACTCAAGAGAAATGAATACAGACCGCCATTGATCTCTTATTGACGTGAACAGTGTTAGTTTCACCAGATCTTATCATATTGTTGTCCCCCGCCTTTCGAAGAAAGCAGGGGACTATTAAAATGGGTTCGTCCGTCTGTCTGTCCGTCCGTCCGTCCGTCTGTCTGTCCGTCTGTCTGTCCGTCACACTTTTTGGGACACAATAACTCTCCTCCTAATTGAGCTAGAATGTTCAAACTTGGTGTATGTGTTTATTAGGTCAATGCCTTGATGGAGTTCGAAGATGAGCATTTTCCGCTTAGGGTAAGCAGAGATAAGCAATTTGATTGGTTGATGCTTTGGGACACGATAACTCTCTTCCTAATTGGGCTAGAATGTTCAAACTTGGTGTATGTGTTGATTAGGTCAATGCCTTGATGGAGTTCGAAGATGAGCATTTTCCGCTTAGGGTAAGCAGAGATAAGCAATTTGATTGGTTGATGCTTTGGGACACGATAACTTTTAATTGAGCTAGAATGTTCAAACTTGGTATATGTGTTTATTAGGTCAATGCCTTGATGGAGTTCGAAGATGAGCATTTTCCGCTTAGGGTAAGCAGAGATAAGCAATTTGATTGGTTGATACTTTGGGGCACGATAACTCTCTTCCTAATTGAGCTAGAATGTTCAAACTTGTTGTATGTGTTGATTAGGTCAATGCCTTGATGGAGTTCGAAGATGAGCATTTTCCGCTTAGGGTAAGCAGAGATAAGCAATTTGATTGGTTGATGCTTTGGGACACGATAACTTTAGTTCTAATTAAGTGAGATTGATGAAACTTGGTGTATAGTTTCATTACAGTAATACCTTGACTAAGTTTGATAATGAGCATTTTCTGCTCAGGGTAAGCAGAGCGATACGCAATTTGATTGTTAGACTATAAGTAAAGATATACTGTTTGATTGTTCAATACTTTGTAAAAGATAATTTGTGATAAATTTATATGTGTCCTCTAATTATTTTCCCATTTCGGCGGGGGACATCAGCCTCACTGTTGGCTTGTTGACTATAATGGACACCACTAGGCGAATTCTTCTCTAAGTTTTCGTTGGGCTGAACGCATTCTGACATAGAAAGGACAACATCTGACATTCTTTTGCACTAAAACTGAACTAAAAAACAAAACACATACTCGTATTAGGCGACGTTTCGACGAGTATTCTCTCAACGGTATCAAGCTGTAATGACATAGGATACTGCTACGTCGTATCAGTTTCATATCACTCATCAAAATAGTATTTCCATGGTACTGTTAGAGAAGGCGTGGAATAGGGTAGGCTGCAGTGAGATTTTCATTACGAATTCAGATCATCATTTGTTGTTTGTGGTGTCTGTTTATTGTGTCTTGTCCGTGGGTTTGTGTGTGGTGCAGCCCTCTACACTTACTAATACCTCTAGATGGGAAAAGGGATATTATAGCTATAAATAAGCAATGTACTGCCATGCCTAAAACCACGATGTATATATCTTTTAATGCTACATAAGCATTTCATACATGAATAAGACTTAAATTTAGAAAATCCACCCCCTATCGCAAGCCTATTTATTATCAAAGCCTATATTGAAGACGTTAATTGGAATCATAATACAATGAAATATAATTATGTTACATGGTACCGTGTACTATAATACCCAACTTTGAAACGGTTTAACGTTACGTTAAATAGTTTTAAAGGGGCCTCCTACGAGAATAATTTAGTTTTATCTCACCAGTCGGAGGGTTTTTTTTAAATGATAATTCATTCTTTGTACAGATATTTGATTGGAGATTTGTAATTACTCTCAGTATGTTAAAGATTTGCACAAGAGCATACCAAATAATTACGTTTTAGCCGACAGCCCAAAAAACATTCAATGCTCTCTAGCCCACGGGTATGGAATTCCCCGTTATCAATTTGCTTGTTTCAGATTTACACTCAAGTTGGACTTGGTTCGGGGTCCACTGTGGCTCAGTAAGTAAGACGTTGGCTCGCTAACCTGGAGGTCTTGTCTTCGATCCTAGTGTTAGCCGAGAAAGTTCATCTCGATTTTCCGACATGGTTCCCCCTTGTCGGGGTGTAAAACGGGTGGCCTGGCAAGGGATAACGTATAGTCGTTCGGGTGGGACAAAAACCCGAGTTCCCGTGTACACCTAAAAGAACCTTTGACAGTTGGAATTCGAAATAAGAGTAATCCACAGCGCCCCTAACCGGCAAAATTTCCCTCGTAGCACACTGCATGGCGTATGCCGGTCTTCATTAACCCAGTCGGTGCAGAACAGAAGGATATAAAACCCCATCTTATTGTTTCAGTTATTTAAACAGATCAATTGACTCGCGGCATTTAAGTATGAAATTACATACTTTGTATGAATTGAGGCTTGATATTATTTATAGTATCTTGCATATTTGATTTGGATAAACAGAACGTTGCGTTTATTTCCAAGTTGTTTTTTTTTAGTTTAAGCTACACTATGTTTCGTAAACAATATACTCGTCAATACTCTCTGTAATATCTTTGAACCAACACATTATTCAATTACAATTAATTCTTTTTCAGATATAATAACAGTAATTTCGTTCATATAATAGTGCGCCTAAAGTCCATCACCATTCGGTGATACATAACTCACATGTTATGCATCACTGAATTTGATAATATAATAACTGATCACGGGCAATTAATAACCCACGAGCACTGTAAGACAGACGATCCACCGTCAACCTAGAACACATGACCTTTAAACAATAGAATAAAACAATATACTATAGCAATGTTCAAAACGTTATTTGTGGTTCAGATGAACAACGTTAAACATAATCAATGAAGACGTATTTTCTTTTTATCTTCTGTATGCTAGTTAATCTGACAAGAGGTGGGTGTTTTACATTGAAATTGGTTGAATATATACATAATGTGTATCCACAAATCGGGTCATATGTGTTCTCTGAAAATTTAATATTTTCAATAATTGGCTAAACGATGCTAATTAAAAATAGTTGTCATTTTAAAGGAGCTAAATCGCTATTATTTGGGGCCTAGAAATTGACATAAATAGGTCGCAACGCATATAATAGTGTGATATGAATGTATATAAACTGATTTACATTCAATCGTTTCCGTTTTTACTCTAATTTCAAATCAGTTATGTTCGGCAAAATATGCCAGAAGTCTCAATCGAATGACAATCTCTAGCGTCTGGTTATTCTAGTCAATATAGTATTTATTGTGCATTCTCTCCAGATATAAATATGCCGTCACCGTTTGACATGACTTGTGGAATATGTCTAGCCTTGTTCTTCGAGTCCCTTGTTAAAAATGGGCCTGAAACGCATTACGGTACACGATTCGTGTACCAATGGTAAAATGTTTATTTTGTCTTAAATATTGGATATCAGAAGGCCATCTTTTCCCGGTAAGAATACAACATCAATGTTGATTTAAATTGACAAATAATTCGTGTTTTCAATGTCGAAGACTGTGGATGATATTGAGTTAGAGACTTAGCTACTTTAACTTTAATTTCTTTAATGGTTATCGATTTCACTGGGATTAGAATACATCTTCGTAGGGGTGTGTCCAGAAATTTGAGCAACGAGGGGTCCAAAGTGGCGACAATGCTTCGCTCGTTGTTTTTTAGAACGTTATTTCGATGAATATAGGAGGAAAAAAATAAAAAATGCTCCGTGCGAGCAGGGACTGTGTGTGTGTTGGGAGTTGAGAGTACTGTAAGTTATATCTGAGAAGAAACTTCTTTGAATTAAACCACCTGTTTGAACACCAAATTTTAAACTTACGTTTTTATTACAGGCTGTAATCAGACTGTTGTAGCTGAACAGGGAACTATTACATGTCCCGGCTATCCAAATCACTACGCCAGCAATTTATATTGCGTTTACACAATTACAATTCCTTCAGGAAAGAGTGTTTTCTTGTCATTTGAAAATTTCGACGTATAAGTCGATTACAAAATTTCTTGATGTAATAATAAATCGAACAGCAACATGCCATTGTGGCCATTTCAGAAGTTATTAAACTGTTCCGCGTTATCATTGTTAAACTTCATAATGTCACCCATATTGACCGCCCGCTTCCGTACACTACGGTTAGCTTAAGGACACAGCTGCAGACGAGCAAACTTTCGGGGGTGGCTCCATCCGTTTTCATCCGCTCCAGAAATGGACAAAATTGACGAAAATTTGCGAAAACAGAACGGAAAAGAACGAACGTGGGAATGGATGTTCATCGGAAGCCTAGCGGATGAAAGCGGATGGAAGTGGATGACACCTCCGAAGGGGTTAGGCAAACTCCAGACATCCTTCAATATACCAGATACATCCCAGATACAAACGCTTTGTCCGTTTTGAAAACTTTATATACGAGATGCATACTCTTGCATCCTTTCTATTTCCGTGCTACTAACGATGTATAGACGTTCCATGTACCCTATCTTTCCTCCCTCTTTCCGTTTTCAGCTGGAGCGGATGTGAGTTGCGAGGATGTCCAGAGGATGCAGAGAGGATACAATGGACGTTTAACGGATGATAACGGACATGGAACGTTTGGTGCTGGTATATGTCGGGCATTTACATCGTACACGGCAGAAAGTTCATCCGTTATAAAAGTTTTGTGCAGCTCAAAACCTTTTGCGCGGATGAAATTAAAGTGAACGGATGCTCGATGGATAGAGCGTATGAAACACGTATGCATTGAGTACACAACGGATGCATGGCGTTTTCAAACGGAGGGCACGTTTTTTTCCCCGTTTTACATCCTCTTTGCATCCGTAAGTGCAGTGGGACCGGGCCTTAACATTGGTAACAGGACACAGCCCACTAACCATGTTGGCGGGGTTGGGCGTGTTTATGTGAAATAGCTCTATTTAACGCCCTCGTCCACCAAAGTGATATCGCCGACAATACTTCCTTATATTTATAGTCTTTTCTCCCGTTGTCTTTCTGGTGTAGAAACCATAATTTTAAGGATGAAGGGTAGCCGAGGTTAGTTATATTTAAATGTGCTGCAGAAGATTTAGTAGTATGCCGAAGATTTCCACTGTGAACCCAACAACAATTTGGGAAAAGATTAGAGCCCGACAAAGAGACGAAATCGAACAGTGCAAATATTGTGAAATTATGTGTTTAATTTAAGAAGTTGCAAGTAGTAATCAAGGGGAATAACTCTATAAATCAATGTCTGTAAAATGCATCCCAGTGCTCTCTTGTATGAAGAATAAGTGACTGAACGCATTCGAATGTCTCCGGATGCTATGTCTAGTGGTGTTTCGTTTGGTAAATGTAGGTTACACTCTTTGTTAAAAAGGAATCACACAATTATGAAAGACGATATCAGCTTGACAATCAGTTAACAATTCATCTTTTACTTATATAACTGATTTGTAAATATACTTTTAAAAAAAAGTAGGGGATATTGAAATGCAAATACCTATGCAGGTTGTGATATGATAAATAGTCATGGACACTTGACATGCTTTGAGAGTATGTTCACAGATGAAGAACTTATCGCCCCAACAGAACCACTGAGCTGCAAGTGCGACATGCAATAGCGCCATACACGTGGGAGGGGTTCATTGTCAAATTTGACACTTCAAGGAAGGGTTGATGAAAACTGCCGCGTGCTGGTTTATTCTATCCATGTTTGCTTTCCTGTCGTAGAAATTGGGGTAATCGTCGATGGGCGCGTGTAATGTTCACAGATGAGTCCAGATTTACTCTGGATTTCACCGATAGGCGTGCTCGCGTTTGGAGGCGTGTAAATGAGCATCATGCTAACGTTAACGTCAGACAGCATGACAGATTCGGGCGTGGGTCTGTTATGGTGTGGGGAGGCATCACCATGACTGGCAGAACGGACTTGCATATTGTTCAAAGAATGGTAACTGGTGTACTACCGTGACTACATCCTGGCAACGATAGTTCTGCCCTTTGCTCAACGTGCAGGTCGACGTTTCATCTTTCAAGATGACAATGCCCGTGCCCACCGCGCTAGTGTCGTGAATGACTACCTCCAGCGTCACCATATTGTCCATATACCTTGGCCAGCCATGAATCCTGACCTTTCCCCTATAGAGCATGTCTGGGACATGGTCGGGAGACGTGTTCGTCGATGCCAACGTCAACCGACAACACTGCAAGAATTGACCATGGCACTGCAAGAGGAGTGGGTCAGATTGTCCCAAATCGTGATTGAACGGTTGATTAGGAGCATGTCACGACGAAATGCTGAATGTCTGAGAATTGGTGGAGGAATTACTCATTATTAAGACAAAAGTCAAAAACGTCCATTTTCACTTTTGACAGTGTATCTCTTTGCGAGTGAAATGGGGCCGTCAGATAAGCAGCCCATATCAACTGTTTATGTTCATGTGTAGGCAATTATTAACATACATTGGTTACCTCTAATAAAAACAGCATGGCATTTCCGCAGTTTTGTATTGTTTCTGAATATCCCCTACTTTTTTTGAAGAGTATATATATAGTAACTGCGATGGATAACATCAACATCTATTTCAGCCTCTACACCATCAACTTCTGGCACAACAATTACGAACCCCACAACTTCGACTATTAACACAGCATCAGCTTCTGACCCAACAGTTACAAACACAACATCATCAACTTTTAAGACAACAGTTACAACATCAAGCACCCCAGCTATACCGTATGCAGAACCAATCACCACTCGTTCAGTGACAACCAGTCTTTCAGCGCTTACAAATAAATCAACTATAGTTTTAATGTCTACGGTGAAAGTAATTCCAAATGGCACTATAATGGTTCAACAGTTGCATATCAGCCGGTGTCCAATGTGTATACAAGTAAAGTATTTATTGTATCTCTTCAAAGCAAATGATAATTGTATTGTTGAAATGATTCGGTGTGATTCTGTAACTTTTATTGTTGAATTTCATGTCTTAAAGGGGAACACAAGTTTCTATTTATATAATAATATAGTAATGAAACAGCTTTAACCACGTCCAGCCATACGTACAGTCGTTCTTTATAAGGTAACAAATTAAAGGACAATATTGTTGCCAGTCATTATCACATATGTAATAGAACTATAGAGGGATAACTCTTGTTTTCCTTTTGCGTTCGTCACTTCCGATTGTTGAAGCATTGATTACGCATCTATCGTAGCAATGATCTCTGTGATAAAATACTATTTGGAACGTGTTTAACCAGGTCTATCACATAATATTATGTGATAATGACTGGCACCAATATTGTCCTTTAACTAGTCGGTTGTGTCTTTACGAGGGTAATAGCCATCCACTGTAACCAAACAAGTAGCCCGCGAATACTACATTGTTAATAGTCTTCGATCCAAAGATTATTAATGTATACAGCTACAGATACTGTTTGCAGAGTGCGGAGAGCATCTATTATAGCACGAGTACAAGGTGTTATTTGTAAACAGTGACTGACAGTTACCTGATGACGTCACAGTCTTAATTTGTTAACTAAAAACGAAATGGAATAGGGGTACGGTAAGCAAAATCAAAAGTTGGTGCCTGAAAATGTGATGGAGGAAGAAGATTTTGCTCTACAAAATGAAACGATAGAAGTTTTTATTCGTTAGGTGTTCGACCTAATTTGTGCTACTTTGTCCAGGGGGATGTGTGCAGTGGTCGAAGCTGAGACGATATGGGCTAAGAAAATATTCGAACCAGTGTTTAATTAAATTAAAGCAGGGCAAAACAAAACAAAAAAATTTTTTTAAAAAATCAAAAAAAAAAAAAAAAAATGGACTGTATCCGGAATTTCATTTTCTGACGCCAATTTGAAATAATGCCAGTGTGGCTTCACTTGCTTATTGTTAACTTTAATCAAAATGGAAATAACAATGTTTATATTTCTGCTTTCTTTTTTTCCAGTGAAGATATTTTTATGTTTATTTATTTAGGTTATGAAACGTCATCTAATTGGGGAAACATAATATTCATATCTTTTGGAGTTGTCATTCTTATTATTCTTGTGGTGGTAGTTATTATACTTGTAGTTGTGTGCCACAAAAATAGCAAATGTGTAAGTACCGGTATTGAGTTAAAAGTGTCATTATAGAGCTTGAAATATGGAAATCTTTTAGTTGTTTCTTTTCACCGACAAGTGATTCTTGATTAAGCCACAGCATTCAAAATGTTACACTCTGTAGCTCGCGTTTCATGATTAAAGATGCGTTCCCGCGTACGAGCTGTGTGATATGATGGTATATTTGGACTACAAAAATTTATTCAGACTGATTTATCTATATCAAAAGTTTGCTTCAAATCCTTCTTAAAATATTTTAATCAAAAGAAACTACTCCAAAACCCAAACATTTTTTTCAATCCAAACAGCCTTTCGTGTCACGTGACTTGATTGGGTGGGATGGGTCGGCTTGTATTTATCGATACTCGCTGTCCATTTACCAGAAATACCGAAACGTAAGTAAATTCTTATTAATCGAAGATCCCGATGTAAGTTTACCTGTGTCTTTCGATCAGCAACAAGAAGCCAGGTTGCCAGTTAGTGATACCCTTACAGCTTACATTTTTGTCATGTGCGCGTCCCATGCTGTTTTAAGGGGAATCCAGTATGGGGTACCGATGCAAATAAAATGGGAGTATTTAAGTGTATTAAACACAGATGGCAAACCCCGACGTATGAAAGTCGGTTTCATTTGGAAGCAACCGATACCGTCGTGTGTATTTTGATGAATGAAGTATTTGCTTGTTGGTACATCTCCGGTATTTCTTTCTCATTTCAGTGCCAAAAAAATAATAGGGTTGAAAATCGACCAAGTAGTGCGTGGAGATAAATCAACCATACATGTAAACATGTACTATCTTCAAATTAAATAAATCGGTAGTTTTATTTAGACTACAGACTTTGTAGCATTTAATTAGATTATTGTTGATTATTTAAAGAATGCAGACTTTGTAGCATTTAATTAGATTCTTGTTGATTATTTAAAGAATACAGATATTGCAATTAATTAGATCCATGTTGATTACTTAAAGAATACAGACTTTGAAATTAATTAGATCCGTATCGATTATTTAAAGAATAGACTTTAATAGCAATTAGTTAATATTGTGTCAGATCCATGTTTGTTATCTAAAGAATAACTAGATCCATGTAGGCTTTTTGAATTATTTAATTTTATATTATTATTTACAGAAATATGGATTTTTAATTTATCAGATCGATCTTGAATATGTCATGAATTACATTATTTCTCCATTTGTTGTCGTATTTCGACATTTGTATCTTAAAATTAACATATTTAAAATTTGTATCTTAAAATTAACATTTGTATCTTAAAATTAACACGTGTATCTTAAAATTAATATTTGTATCTTAAAATTAATATTTGTATCTTAAAATTAACACGTGTATCTTAAAATTAATATTTGTTTTACTAATTAGACATTTGCCATATCAAATTCCCAAATAAAAATCTCCAAATACAAATCTTACAAAACCGTTGTTAAAAAACATTTCTCCAAATTCATCTTACCTGAAAATTATTACGACAGAGGACGCTAGTGGTGCGTCAAAATCAAACTGGCATACAATAGTCACCATATAATAATAGGGAATATTTCCAGCGCTCACACAACGAATTGTTATCTTTCTACATTATAAATATATATTCCAGAATTGTGACATAAGACAAATCACTCGAAGACCGTGACAGTAGTGAATTCACCTGCGTTTCTCCAAATTCATCTTATCTGAAAATTATTACGACAGAGGACGCTAGTGGTGCGTCAAAATCAAACTGGCATACAATAAGTCACCATATAATAATAGGGAATATTTCCAGCGCTCATACAACGAGTTGTTATCTTTCTACATTATAAATATGTATTCCAGAATTGTGACATAAGACAAATCACTCGAAGACCGTGACAGTAGTGAATTCACCTGCGTTTTATGGCTAATCCGGGCCTTTGAAAGTAGTCTGTTTTTAGTAGTTGGGCTATTGTTTGATAGCAACATCTTTCTTTGCTTAAACGAACCTGTGTTTTATCTGGTCCTAATTGTGTAATCATGAATAACTAATATATTGAAAGAGCGATTGAAAAATATTTTCCGGCGATACATTAAACGATTACCTGTATTTTAACTTTTACCCCCCCCCCCCCACTAAACAGAATTCAATGCAATTCGAATTTGATCTGTTATCAAGTTCAGGGTACGTAAATGTGAATGTGCTATAAAATAATTTACATTTTTTTGAAAAGAGAAATACAAATACTTTCCAGTAGTAAATGAAACAACATCAGAAATTTCGTATTAAGACCAGATTTTTGACCCCCCACCCCTCCGTCCACTAACTTAATGGTGTTTAGCGTCATTTAGCTTTAATACACTTTCAGGGTGTGTAACATGCCAGAATATAAATTACATTTTTTAAATGTAAATGATTTTGCGGCTCAATGGTTTTCTGTGTGATATCTGAAATTTCGTATTATAGCCCGCATTTGGCATTTAAGATCCCCCTCCTCCCCAGCCCCCCTCGTCGTCCATCGCTTAAACATGCATTATGGAAGAGCTAAATCTGCCTATTGCAGGTCTTTCTGTAGGCCTGAAATGTTGTATAAACTATTAATTAGACATTAGTTAACGTATCCAGAACATAATCAACTCTCGATGTCAGCGCTATCCTGTGATAATTTTTGGATTATGATTCGATTTGCTGCATAACTTTCCTTCTCGATTTACCGATTAAATGGATAATCGAGGCTATGATTTTTGTCGTACCGACTTTAGTAATGATGACCGATGCTATGCGGAACTTTCGATCGCTTATTTCTCGGTTCATAGTGGATCAATTTGACTGAAATTTTCAGCAAATTGCCTTTACATTATCTAGTTTTTAACTATTATAGTGAGAACTGCCAACTCGTTATCTAATCTCCCATAATGTATCTTAATAGAATTTAGTACCGTACAAGTTTTAAAGCTATTTCCTTGGCACATTTATATTTACATTCCTTGAAAAAAGATCAAGGTTGCACGGTACTAAACTTTATAAAGTCAAGGGGGGGGGGGGGTATTTAAAGTCAAAATGCGGATCTTAAAACGAAATTCATGATATGTGTTTATATACTGCTGGAAAGTATATGTATTGCTTGCTACTGATATATAAAAAAAATTCTAGCACATTTATATTTAAATATCTTTGAAAAAGATCAAATATAAATAGCGGTAAACTGTATTAAATGAGGGGCTGGGGGTATTTAACGTCCAAATATGGGCCATAACACAAAATACAAGATGTCGAGAAGCGTGCCATTAAAATGAAAGTCCAGATACCTTTTCAAAATTGTAAAATAATTTCTGGCATATTCGTATTTACGTACCTTGTTAAAACATATAAACTGAACTCTATTTAGTGAGGAGAGGGGAGCGTATTTAAAAGTCAAAATACGGGTCTTAATACGAAATTCCAGTTATCGTGTAATGAATGCATCACCGGAAAGTATTTTTCTATCGCTCTTTGAATATACGAGTATTACTCATGTCCTGGCACATTCATGATTACATAATTTAGAGGAGATAAACCCCCTTTCGTTTGTGCAAAGAAATGTGTGTAAATATCAAAAAATAACCCAATCACTAAAAATAGATTACTTTCAATCTATTTTATTTATTGAGGCCTCGGAATAACCTATACAGTTATATTGTATAGAAACATAACTCAATGGATTCGCCATACCACGTACGTGATTTCACTACAGACACAGTAATCGCGCGATTTTTCTCTTCGTTTGCTTGCTCGATTTCTCTTTATGGCGTTATCTACAGGGTAGTCCGATAAACATGTCGAATCACATACATGTATATGTAAAACGAATGAAATGAAATGGGGTTTAACGTCATACTGTTCTAATGAAGACGGACATACGCTATACAGTGTGATATGAGGGGAAATTTTGCCCGGACAACGGCGATACGGCCTACTCTTATATCGAATCCCAACAACCAAGGGTCTTTTTCGTGCACGCCAATGAGTACACGGAACCACGGTTTTCGCCCCATCTGAGCGACTATACGCTGTCCCTTTCTATGAAGGGGGGACCACACCTAAAATTTCCGATGAACTTTCTCAGCCAACACCGGGCTTAACAAAGGATCTCCAGGTTAGCGAGCAAACGTCTCGGATCACGTATGTACACAGGTTATGCTTTTCCAGTCTGCCCTCTCCACGCGGGAGTGAATCTAAATGTTAAAAACTAGCTTTTTGGATTATGTAAAATGTCTTTAAAGTTGTGTAAAGTATCTACATGTTAACAATAAACGGTTGTCCGGGACTCCATTAACCCCAGGGGCTTGACGATAAATACTGGGAACCCGTCGATACAGTCAATTGAAAATGGTCGTCATGTAATTTACAGGTATCATGTGGTGACAGTACCAGAGGACAAAGTTTAATATTTATTGCCTAAACGTTATATGTTTGTGGTTTAGGGGCCAGACTTAATGAGGCATGATAATTAATTGTTTAAATACAATGAAAACGTTTGTAAAACCGAGTGTTTACAACCACCAACAATAATAATAACACTTAATTAGTTGGTCTATCGCTTATCTTGGGTAGTCTTGTTTTTCCAGACAACGAAATAATTTACTATAATTTATTAAAACTTTTAATTTGTGAAAGTCGAGTTAAATTCAGCAGTACGGATTATCAGACCTGCCAAAAGTGTACTGTTATATTTACCTCCTTGGGATTGTTTCTGGTTTATATCATAAAACTCAATCTAGACCAGTGTAGGGGATGCACAAATCTATCTTTGCAACCAATTGTGCTATTTTGTAGAAAAGAGAGCCAATTGTTTGCGGAGATTTTAAGTTGTTGCGAATGGATTCATTTCGTGAGCGCTTGTATTTCCAAAGATTTTTAAGTATGATGTGATTCAAAGAAACTAGTGTTGAGGTCTTTTTAAAGGGACCATCCCGATTTTAACAGTCTCAGAAATAAAAGTCCGTGTACTTATAAATAGAGGAATGATGTATTTACATTGCCTCAAAATTTCATCTTAAAATATTTTAAGTCGTTTGGACGTGATAGTCAAAACCGCTTACCCGGAACGTAACCCTTTTAAGGTTTCGGGTCAATTTTTAGGTTGGGTGACCCGATAATCTATTTCCGTTGCTTTAGAGGTATATACAGTACATGGTCCACGTGCTGTACTTGATAACGAAAGGTAAACTTCGCCTACACGTCAAAATCAAAAACACACTTTTATGGATAACAATTACTATGGTTTATTTCACTGCGACGTTTCAACAAGGTTTCACAAGTCGTTATCAAGCATATACACAAATAGATAAAAAATGAGAAAGATATGAATATATATATACAAACATCAGTGCGAACTATCCAATGGAATGCAAGCTGAGTGAGCATGATTAGCTATAACAAGCTATTGATGTAACAAAGGTGCATAATCATATATATTAGAATTGGCTTATTGTACAATTAAAAGATGAAACAGGGGATTAACCGAGATTAAGAAATATTGAAACCATACACATTGTACCATAACTGAAACCAGTATATACTAAGATTGACTAAATAAACATTCAAGAAGATCAAACTGAGGGTTTATAGAATTATATCGAAACCATAATCTTTACATTGATTATAACAGTTAAGAAATATAGAATTTTATGGTTGTGTTTTATAGTTAAGTAATAAGTTGCATATATGTATTTACAAGGTAAATATATATCAAAGTGTTGAGTAAAATATAAATAAATAATGATAAACTAAGCCGAATGCCCTATGATGAAACCTTTTATAATTATAAATATGAACGGTAAGATATTGTAATTGGGTTACATAGACATAAAATACTGTGATTAGCTAAATAAATTGTAGAAAATAATTGAAACATACAAATTTTACATATTGATAACAGAGGATTATAAAATGTGAGGGTTCGCCTACACGTCATTTTTATGAAATACAAATCTGGTTTTATCCGAACACCGTATAATACAGCATGGGACTCAGGTCTCCATTTCCAGGTGAAGACTGACGCGTTTAAGTTGCTCGGCCCTAAGGTGGAGGATTTTAAGGGATTTTTACACAAAATTAAGCAGTTTTATAAACCCCATTTCATTTCATTTTAAAGTACAGAAGCCAACAACCGCTGTACCATATATCACACCTGTATTCCGCGACGGATTAGGTATTACAAAAGCCCTGGTTGTTCGAGAGAACAGATCCCTAATCTTTCACGCCTCAAGATAAAATCAGTAATCAACTGTTAAATGGCGTGCAATCTCACGTAACTGTAAAATAAACACAAACTTTGATCTTAGCGATAAATCTGAAAAAAAAATTGTGTTTTGTCTCTAATACCATTGGATGTGAACAGGGCTTCAAATACAGTGTGACATACGGTGGCTTATTATTTATGTATGCATAGCTCACTTGCTTTATCGAGTTATAAGACGTTACATGGTATGGCGTTACTCAGTGTTCTGGTATAATAGTATATGTTTTATGTGTGTTTTCTAATGACTTGTCATATTTACCAGGAAATTATTGCTTAAATCAGGTAAGTTAAAGATTGCTATATTTTTAAAAAAAACTATATCTCACTAGATAAATGATATTACTGACAGTAATGTAAAATACTATTTATTGTCATTAATTCGGCAGGGTCATTAAAAAGCATACCAGAAATGCCTATATGGAAAGAAAACGTGTCATTGTAGGTGCCAATAAATTATAACTCATTTTGTGTTGTTGACCTGTATATTGATTATAGATTGACAACACGCCAAACAAATTATTTATATATTCTTAATACTTGTGAGTAATTAACACCGCGGTTTATATTTATTATTAATTAGCATCTTTATTAACGAGTTATTAGTGGTGTGGCTAACTTGTCCGCAAAATTTAACATGGCACATCGTCTACATAATAATCATATCAAGTATAAACTATGACTGTATTCACTAACGAAGCAAGACTAGTTTTAACTAGTTAAAATTAAGTGCTGAAATGGACTGGTTTAGGTAAGCTCCGCACGATTAAATTGTTTACTTCGAATGAGTAAGTATAGTTTTATTTCGTTTTTGTGTTAAAGGAGCTAAATCGCTAATATCTGGGACCTAGAAATTGACACAAATGGGTCGCAACGCATATAATAATGTAATATGAATGTATATAAACTGATTTAAATTCATTCGTTTCTGTTTTTACTGTAATTTCTAATCAGTTATGTTCGGCGAAATACACCAGAAGTCTCAATTGAATGACAATCTTAAGCGTCTGGTTATTCCAGTCTACACCGATGGTATTTATTGTGCATGCTCTCCAGATAAGAATATTACGTCACCATTTTTGATATGACTTTTGGAATATGTCTAGCCAAATTCTTTGGGCCCCTTGTTCCGAATGTCACTGAAACGCATTATGATACACGATTCGTGTACCAATGGTAAAATGTTTATTTTGTCTTGAATATTGGATATCAGAAGCCCATCTTTTCCCGGTAAGATCACAAGACCAATGTTGATTTGAATTGACAAATAATTCGTGTTTTCAATGTCGAAGATTTTTGATGATATTGAGTTAGAGACTTAGCTACTTTAAACTATAGACAGTTTACCAACGTAAATTTCTAAATGAATATAGAAAGTTACCACACCGAAAACAAAATTAAAAGAATCCAATTCGACCACTCTCCACCCGAAACGCACACCAGTCTCGATAGTTCAATTCCCTTTTTATACCATTATTATTAAACAAAATAGTAGGCTGTTATTACTATGTATGGCCATTATAAAAGCCATATTTAAAATCAGTAACTTTTATTGAATGGTCATCCCGTTTCCTCTCACCAACCAGTTCATCCCATACAGTTTCACCCCATATTCAGATAACTTGTGCTATACGACTACTATTTTCTTGATTACTTTCCTATTTGTTTTGGTAGATAATGTTTCCATTTTCTAGATAATCAATAATAAAAATATATTTCATTGGTGGTATTTGTAATTTATCAGATTTTGATCATCAGGTTATTTTGAACTACTTGTACAGACTAAATTACCACGAAAAAAACCCCAATCCAGCAGCCACTGTACAGATTACATATAAACTCAGATGAAACTGTCTAAGATGAACTGATTGATGGAAGGAAACGACCTGTTTCGAAATCAGATCATATAAAATAGAGAAATATACACTTTCACCCAAATTCAACGCATTCCTGTACTGTTAATACATTAAACTGACACACAAAACATCAGCATATTAAATATGGACAGTTCTCCACTGTATTATATTATTAACTTCTGAAGGTTTTATCGGTAAATGTAAATATTATTTATAATCTCAAGACTATAGTGTGATAATATCTAAAATAAATATTGAAATTCAAATCAGGATTAGAAAGTTGAAAATTTTATTTAAGAGATCGAACGCACTTATATAAAATAAAGATTATTAATGTTGAATATCACTTAGTATTAAGAATATCATATATCACTGAACAAAGAAAGCCGACTGCTTAACTTGCCACTTTCCTTAAACAATTTTTTTTTTACGGAGTGAATAAACACAGATTTATAAAATTGATATTCACTGTGTTGGCGGTTAACATAGCTCGATGTTTTGCAAAGAATGCATCATTTGTAAAGTACAACCAGCGGATTATAGTTCTAAAAGCTCGAATTAAGGGGTTACTGCATCACTGTTCTATTTTGAGTCCAAGAACTATTAAAACGAGATGGGTTTTAACGTCTACTTGACAAAAACTAGGTCATTTCGGGACCAACATATCGTTTAATTTCAGACTTTTAAGCAGCTAAGAATTATTTCGTACTTTGTATTTCATGGCAATGAGTCACCAGATTTCTAAATTTCATATATTTTCTTGTGTTAATTTGTTATCTATGAATCTAGTTACACTGACATTAATGTTGTTATGGAAGATTAACTACTAACTTATTTAAAGTAATAGTTGGTTTTCTTTATTATTTACCTGGGCGCCATCATTATGTAAAGTGAGATATATAAAATAAGATATTTACATGATATTAAAGGGACATATAGCTGTCAGTTTTCAAGGTTGTCTTTGTTTACGTGCGTTTATATTCGTATATTAAATTCAGAGTTATGCAGAATTTAGCTTTGCTATATAAATCTCCATCTGTTGAATCCTATCTAAATGACACCAATTAACATAGGACTAATCAAGTCCACATTGGTATTTATACTGGTTTGACAATGCGAAAATATTGGAAATATCACTATTTTATAAAAATCACTGTAAAATAACAAGTGATCTTATTCAATTTGATGGCTGATTTGTTGTGTGATCTGTTTACATTTAATATCTTAGGTCCAGAGTTAGAGCCTATGCATTAATTGATTTTAAGTTCAACAGCCGACAGCTTAAGAAAATGAACTAAACCCACGGCCGTCTCACTTCCGTTTAATATTTCGACACATAAATTAATGGTAGGTAAATGGCATGTATTTTATCCCTAAATCCAAGTGGTTTAGCGCCTTTAATTAATTACGTCTAAGTGGTATAAACTTTCCGGAATGGACAATCGGAACCGTAAATATCAGGGTTGTATTTACCACTACCATTAAATATCCACGGTAAATGAAATATATTTAAATATAAGTGAGGGTAAATTCTACTACCACTAGCACTGAACAGGTCGAAATCACCGAATTAATTTCTTACATGATTCAGTTAAAGGACAAATCATTTGGAAAATTGAAACACGTGTAACAGTTCAGCAATATGGTCCTTTAGGCTATTTGAAATACAACAAGGAAACTATAATAGGTCTTGATAATGTTTTTAATCAGCTTGGATTTCGTTTCAAATAAATATTTTGCAGAAATATAATACATTTCTAGAGTAGTGAACTGCAACAGAAAACATAATGTATCATTTATACGTAACTGGAAGGCAATTATATAAATGTTTATGAAACGACGCGTATCAAGATGTGTTATATTTCGAATTGAGCACGTGTGTATAAATGTATCATAAAGTTTATTTTAGATTCGTACATATAATAAAAAAAAAGGAAGTGACCAAAGTGACTTATATGGATGATAATATCGTACTTAGATGGTAATTTTATGTTTCAATTTGACAATATATTGTTCTATATGCATATCGATTTATTGACATTATAATTATGTTGTCCAGCATGGAGAGATAAGGTATGAAATATACAAGCCACCATAAATTAGGATGATAACAGGAAATACTTGTAATGATATGTACAGACGGGATGTTGTCGACTATTTGTATTAATCACCATCCTAGAGTAATGTTTTCATCCTGAATTATTACAAAATGTTCTGATATAAACACCGGGGACGAGGATATTATCGTTAATATAATGGGTTACAAGGAAATGTAGGATTGAGATAAAAAAAAAAGGCCGTTCTTGCTATAATATACTCTTCAAAAAAGAGGGGATATTGAAATGCAAATACCTATGCAGGTTGCGATATGATAAATAGTCATGGACATTCGACATGCTTTGAGAGTATGTTCACAGACGAAGAACTTATCGCCCCAACAGAACCACTGAGCTGCACATGCGACACGCAATAGCGCCATACACGTGGGAGGGGTTCATTGTCAAATTTGACACTTCAACGAAGGGTTGATGAAAACTGCCGCGTGCTGGATTATCTATCCATGTTTACTTTCCTATCGGTTCTTGCATAAGATTTACTGTTTAGCGTATCTTTGCTTTAGTGTGTTACGTTTAATTTGATCGGGAGACTTGTTCGTCGACATCAACTTCAACCGACAACACTGCAAGAATTGGCCGTGGCACTGCAAGAGGAGTGGGTCAGATTGCCCTAAATCGTGATTGGACGGTTGATCAGGAGCATGCCACAACGAATTGCTGAATTTCTGAGAACTGGTGGAGTAATTACTTATTATTAAGACAAAAATCCAAAACGTCCATTTTTACTTTTGACGGTGTATCTCTTTGCGACTGAAATAGGACCGTCAGATACACCGCCCATATGAACTGTTTATGTTCATGTGTAGGCAATTGCCCTGTTATTAACATATACTGCATTTCCGCAGTTTTTTATTGTTTCTGAATATTCCCTACCTTTTTTGAAGAGTATAGTTAAGAATAGATAATGAAAAATAAATATATTTAAAATTTCAAAACCAATTAAATCTCGGTCATCCGATGACTATAGAGTTGATTGTCCAAATAATATTTTATTTTACATTTGGAGCCCAAAAAAGACCTGCAATAGGCAGATTTCGCTCTTACATAATGCATCCTGAAAACCAGACAACAACAAGATGTAGGTTATTGCCATTTCATAATAACCAACTTTACAAGTATACAATATTATTATAAAATAAGTAATCAATGCTTTTATTATAAGAGGTAAGTCAACAATTATGAGTTGCCCCATTACGGTATTATTGTGACATTTTAGCCGAGAGAAATATTATACTTATTTTAACTTACTACGTATAAAAAATATAGATAAAATGGTCAACATGGTGTTGATTTCAATATTTTATTTTGACAACCCGTTCTAGAATCGAAATACCTACATTACAAATCTTGTGGTTTTCCTGTTTGCGGAACACATAATCGTAAAGTACGCTTTATCTTAAGGGGTAATGGGAGTTATGTACTAAATAACATTAAAGGCACAGCATGCAAGAATACGATTCCAAACTCTTTATTCAAATCTATCCACTCTAACCTAACTCTAACTTAACATCTTACACAAGTGTCTACATTGTACCTTCATTTATTTCGCCACACCCTTCTTTAATTTCTGATTTATAAAAAACAAAAACATATACTCCCATATCATTTTATGTGGAGTTTTGTTTGCTTCAGGGTTTTCTTAATTACATGTTACAATAAAAAGAGATATTTGATTCCTGTATTTGTGGATCTCTTGGCACGTTGAGTCTTTAATCGTTCTAATCTCGCGGATAATCCCCTTTTATTCCCTCTTAATTACAATAATACTTTTGTGTAAGTCTTTCGATATAACCTGGATTAATATTTCAGCTGTGTAATACTGAATATAAGACCTTGAGTGCTATATTCTAATATACTGTCCATGCTCTCGAATTATAGCAAACAGATATACCAATAAATTCATTTATAAACTCGTATCCAAAGTAAACCAGTGCTGGTAAGTGTACGATTTGACATAACGGATTGCAACCTCAGTCATACTAGTTTTTTTTTCTCAAACACATTGAAATTGTTTGGCAATTCATGACGAGGAAACCCTCTTGTTTTTCAGTGTTTTGTGGAGTTATTATTCCAGTCACGCAAGCCTTGTAAATAATTTATAGAGATCCGAGGTTTTGATTTGTTTGCTGAGATTACTTAGCATTTCTTAAGCAGGAACCCTCTTGAAATTCCGACCCGTGCGTTCATTTTACGTAGAATTATTGCAAGTCACAGAAACTTGTAAACGCCCTACAAGCCTTTATCTTGGTTTAGCTTATTTTACATCGCATCATACTAGGATCCCTTTTGTCTGCAACACAAAGCTGACAGCGAGCGCATATTCGTTGCCTGACGATGCTACACCTTGTTTAACTGTGTACAAAAACAATAAAAAAATTTATTAATACCATCTTGGGAATAATCTTCATTGCTTAGGATTAACATTCTCCTTATCCCCAAGGATTTCAATTTAGTGCTCGTTAAATGTTCCATCTCAAGATTTCCAAAGCAATTACCCTACTCGGTTGTGGTTAAATGCGAATTTAGTATATTATTTCACTTACTAAATTTGTTTGTTTGTTTGTTTTCAGGTTATTTGACTGACTAAAATACGAGAAATGGGCGCCAAAGATGAAATAACGCCTGTGCGACGAAAAGAATCGCGAGTTCTTTCTGTAATAAACGAAGACACATTAGTAACAGATAATGACTTACACAGTGATGATTCCATCAATATAGAAAATAGAGACATTTCCAAGAAAATCCGAACACGTAAAATTGCAACACTCGGTCCTACCGAGGCAGATCTAACATTGCTTAAACACACTGCCAATAAGCTAAATCTGAATACAAGGCGACCAAGTGTGTTAGCTTGGAAAGCAAAGTATGTTGACACCCCAAGAATAGTTAACGACACAACGCAGAAGAGTACGAAGACCCCCGAAGTTGATAAATTCAGTAGTGCCAGATACGACAGAATAAACGATTCTTTGAAATGGATTCGGAGTCAGTTGGTAAGATAGACTTAAATATCACAATCCACAATCTTTATGCAAGATTGAATTGCACCCAAATGTAACCCTCCATATCGAAGTTTTGCGGTCGTTGGCTTGCACCATTGGATTTAAGGTTACTCAGGGACAATTGTGTAGTCAATTGGAGGCAACAGACACAGTACAATTATTTTAGTAATGCGTATAAAAGGCCATAGCAAAGTACACCCGTTTTATAGACATACACTGTGATGTAGTGGCACTATAGATATGTCTAGTTGCCCGTTATCATTTTTAAATTATAGAGAAATGCATAGTTTATAGTTGTATTCGATATTTATAAATCCAATATCGTCACACAACAATTCTGAATAAGGTATTGTCTTCCTTCTTTGAGCGGCATTTAGCAATTGACACACGTAATAAACACAAAAACATAATAAGGAACACAACTATGCTTGAAAACGTCGAGAGAACCCTCAACCAAACGTCGCTTTAATTAAAAGAGTAATTTTGTTCCATATTACGTTTTTGTGTTTATTGGATTATTGTCTTGTTGATCCTTTAATAGAGAAATGGTTGTCAGGCTACAGAGTCATTGTCCTTTTCCGGAAAACTTTAAAAATGTGTTAGAGAGCACATGGTTGACTTGTTTCAATGTTTTCATCCACATCCACAGTTCCGAGGTTAGATATAGATTTATTGCCTTTTCCTTGGCTAAATCAAAACTAGTGAAGTTTACAGTACATCTTGTAAGAAATCAGATTAGAGGTTTGGTTTGTTATCGAGTTACCGTCAAAAACTCGTTGTTTCTTCTCGAATTTAACAATAAAACATTTTTTCTTCCAGACTGAGATGCGAAAAGTGGATCAATCATTAGCCAGTCAGTTTCTGGGAATAAGGAAAGAATTAAATCAACTTAAATTACAGAAAAGTTGTGAAGAGCATGAAGATATGCTAGATGGCGCTACCTTCAATATGGAAGACTTTCAATCTTTATCCAAGTTCTTAGATGAACCACTTGGTAGTTACGCTCCTAGTCCCTTAAAACATGTTGGCATCACCAAAATGAACCTCAGTTCGCGTCGCTTTTCGACGTGTTAAAACCGACGATATATGTGCTGAAAACCAATTTGGATGGTATTTAACAACATAGAACCTAAGTTTATGTAATCATAAATTTCGAAAATATTTGTTACTTATTGGAAGTTTCAAGATGTGCTATGCAGCTTTGTAATCTCATTTTAGGATGTGACAAAATAGAATTTCTTTTCTTTAGCGCAAACAGTTTTAACTTAAACCTAGACTAATATGCCACCTTTGTGATAGTTTAACATACTAATGTTAACGTTTCAATTAAGATAGTACTATATGGAACAGCATCGTCTTTTGAAAAATCGAAGTCCATCCATCGATGTGTAATTGCCCAAGGAACAAGCATGCCAGGTTTCATGTCGATCGTACAGGAATTGTCGGAGTTCGAAGAGCGTCAACCCTACCCCTAAGAACAAAAGAGAGAGCGAGAAATGCGGCTTAACGTCCACTCGACACAAACTAGGTCATTTCGGGACTAAAATATGGTTTAATTTTATTTCAATAATTCGCTTGCGCGTAGGGGTCTTTAGCAGTGGGAGGAAACCGGAGGTCCCGGAGAAAACCCACGAGGTTGGACAGGCGACCCTACTCCTTGTCACGTACAACTGGGGATTCGAAACCACGCCAGTCGACTCAATGACAGACTTTATGATACAGCGCGCGCACGCTAACCATTCAGTCATCCCCCCCTAAGAACAAAGAGAAAAACAAGAACAGCAAGATGAATACCGTGTGGGGTCCAATTCTAGCGCAAAGAGTAAAGTTAACACAAAAATGGCGTGTGGACTAATTACTATTAAATAAATTAAAGGAGAGTGTAGTTTTGATGCATTTTATACTTTATTAATTTCAAAGTTTTTGATATCACTAGATGGAAAAAAAAATATATTGTATATCTAAAGTACATGGAAATTTGATTGTACGTAAATTTAATTTGCATTAATTATTAGTAAAAATATAATCAATGATTAGGAAGCATATTTATCATGTATATTTGTGTAATGATTTCAATGTATATGTATTGTTTTTAACTGCTGATCTGTTAATTTAATAAATCTTTGAACTGTTAAATTATCACATTTTTATACTTCGAAACATCATGGATTTATCATAAATTCGTAGTTAATAAAATTACTGGGTTATTCACAGTCTGACCACATTTATTAAGGGGCATCTGTGTGTAATCGTCGCATCCCACGAAACCCAGATATTGTGACTAACACAACAGTACTGGGCAGACCTTAGACAGTATTATTTCACACACATGAAAGATCAAACTTAATTTGATTTTGGTTAGTGATAAATAAGGGGGTACCTTATCCGCGAAGGTCGTAAAGATACTGCATAATAATACCCCGTCAGACCTGGGTGACGGAAAATGGTCTCAGAGCGCATCAAGATCGCCATAAGCGTGGTAAAAACGTGGTGGAAACGCCAAATTTCGTGCTGTGGTCTCCATGGTCGCCAATGATCGCCGAGTCACGGCGTTTGTTTTGAGCATGTTCAAAACAAACGCGAAGGTTCTGCGATCTGACCTGAAAAGCTGTGAGAACGCGGCTTTTTTTCAAGTTTGTAATTTTTTTAGACATATTCTCGAGTTGTGTTCAAGTTTGCCGGCGATCTTGTGCATTTTCTGGTTGTCGTACAGTCGCTGCAGCGAAGGAAGGATGCCACACCGGTTTGACGCGGGGCATTAGGGGTGCAGGCCTTTCCACATGTCTGCTAAAACAGATTATCACAAGGTTAATAGTACATGTACTACACAAGCAAACTTACGGACATGACAAAATAAGACAATGAAGTAATTGTAACTGTTACATATAAGGATATCGGTAACTAATCAAATTCGGTAGGTAGTTGTTTAGTATAAACTTGATCAGCAGACCCACATATCATCCATCGTTTAACACCTAAACTCCCTTGCGGTTAGGACAGCTATCAATTACATGTATATTTCATTAAATGCTTTCAATTTTATGTCTTTAAAGCATTGGAACTGTATTTTTTTAACTGATAGTTTCTTGATTTGTTTACTGGGTGTTACCTGGGCCATATATATAATATGGTCAACCAGACATAGTCGCCATATTGTTACCTAATCTGTATGTTTAAAAGATCAACATTAGAACAAATATAAAACAATCAGTGTCTGTCTATACGATCGAAATAATAATTCGGCATACGATCTAGTAGGTCAGAGGTGGGAATTAAGTAAGAATCTATAATTGCATATCATTAAGAATAGGTAAAAAAGGCCATTCTGTTACCCACTCATAATTTAGTTAATTGTTGGCCATACTCGTTCAATATATTATGACCCGGGTGTTACATAAAACTATAATCCTCGTGGATTCCTTTCCTGACCATTAAAACACAACCTAATCCCAGCAATAAATAAATAAAATAACAATAAATAGTTTTTAAGATTTGCTTTCATCAGAGTCCGGTGGAATAAGTATCTGTGACGTTAAATAACCATGATCAACAAAGTCATCGCGTCTGGCAATATTGTCATTTAAATCAATTCCAGCTATTTTCGTACTGTTGTTATCTGTGGAATGGTGTTTCGTATCCAGCGACAAGGGGTTCGAAGTGTCTCCACGCTGGTGAGTATCTGCAGGTTGGTGAATTTCTACATGAACAAGGTTGTCGGGTTCTTGAAGTCCATATCGGTCTTCTGGATTTATCCGAACTTGATCTGTAATATTGTTATATGGGCCATTTATGGCACTCTTTTCAGGGGACTTTTTATCAGTCGAATCCATGGGAGTATAATGATTATCATTGACATTCTGATGAGTATCTGCTGGAATAGCGCTGCCCGGTATTTGAAGTCCATATCGGTCGGCTCCATTTATCGGAACGGCCCCTGTAATGTTATGATATGGGCCACCTTGGGCACCCTTTGCAGGAGATGTTTCCCGAGATGGCGAATCCATACGAATATAAGGTACTTCTTTCCCGAGTTGATGAGCATCTGCATGAACAGGACTATCTGGTTCTTGAAGTCCATATCGATCTTCTAGATTTATCCCAACTGTATCAATATTGTTATATTGGGCACCTCTGGCACTCATTTTTGTGGATGCTCGAGGAGAAGTTGAATCCATCCGAATATACTGGTTGTCTTTCTCGGAAAGGTGAGTATTTACAGGCACGGTGTTCTCTGGTTCTCGAAGTCCATATCGGTCTTCTGGATTTATCTCAACAGTTTTAATATTATTATACATGGCACCTTTGACACTCCTTTCTGTGGATGTTCCAGGCGAAGTTGAATCCATTCGTGTGTACTTGTTGTCTTCCTCGGACGGATGAGTATTTACAGGAACCATATTGTCTGGTTCTTGAAGTCCATATCGGTCTTCTATAAGATTGTTATACGGGACAGCTTTGGTACGTTTTTCTGAAGACCCTTCCATAGAAGATGAATCCATTCGAATATAATGATTATTTTTTCCAGACTGATTAGTATTATCAGGTACAGAGTTGTCTAATTCGTAGGATCCATTCCGGCCTTCCCTCAGCTCCGCAATAGTATCGTATAGACTACCTTTAGAGTATTTGTCCGTGGGAGAAGACGCAGGGATGTCCATGTAATGATTCTCATTTTGCGATTTACTGAGGTTTATAGCCGGTCTTTTGTGTGCTTTATGTCGACCACGATCGCCTCTACATTGACTACAGTCGCTGCCATTACTGGAACATGTATCGAAGCCTTTTGTATCGTCAATAACGATTTCTGGCAATGGCCTGTTTGCAGTATGGATTCGTGGCAATGTCGTAGTTTGATTTCCATCAATAACATCATCATAGCCTATATTGGAAATGGCTGCTATTTGTGGATGACGAAAGTCGCCGTTAATATCGTCATAAATGGGCCCACTTTGTTTTCTTTTATAATCTACGACCAGGGGTCTCTCCTTACTCCTGTAAATACAACATAATTCGTCATAATACATTTAAACTGGACATCATGGTTTAAGATAAAGTAACGTCGCATAGTAATTTAATTAAATGTAAAGCCATACAAATATGAGTATATCGACGACAACGTAATGTTACGAAGGGCAACATAGAGTAACCAGTGGCGGCGCCAGTTGTCGGTGGTTGGAGGGGCAAAGCTGGGGCAAAGTCCAAGGTTAAGGGGGCAAAGGCATGAGCTTCAACTAGGGGTAGGTGGGCTCCGCCAGAAGATTTTGAAAATCAGGCTGCCAGAAATGCAGCCTGGCAGTATTTCAGGCACTGATCGTTGAGGTAAAGTGTCAAACGAACGGACTTCCGAACCTCGACGTAGCCCACTCACGAGCGCCAAAGTAGGGAGTCCTTACGGAGGGTATGGGGGATCTCCCCCAGAAAATTTTGGAAAATAAACTGCCAGAAATAATGTCTGACAGTATTCAGTCAGGCAGCGATCGTCGAGATAAATAGATATGACCAGATACCGTCCATCGCCTGATCACTGGTTTATCCGACCAAAGAATAAAATGTCAAACAAACGGACTTACGAAACTCTGCGAAGTAGCGAGTCCTTGTGGGGGGCATTGGGGACCTCCCCAAGAAAATTTTGAAAAATAGACTGTCGGAAATGTTGTCTGACAATATTCAGGCACCGATTAGAGATAAATAGAGCTTATCAGATGCAGTCTGTCGCCTGATCACTAGTATTTCAGGCACTGATCGTTGAGGTAAAGTGTCAAACGAACGGACTTCCGAACCTCGACGTAGCCCACTCACGAGCGCCAAAGTAGGGAGTCCTTACGGAGGGTATGGGGGATCTCCCCCAGAAAATTTTGGAAAATAAACTGCCAGAAATAATGTCTGACAGTATTCAGTCAGGCAGCGATCGTCGAGATAAATAGATATGACCAGATACCGTCCATCGCCTGATCACTGGTTTATCCGACCAAAGAATAAAATGTCAAACAAACGGACTTACGAAACTCTGCGAAGTAGCGAGTCCTTGTGGGGAACATTGAGGACCTCCCCAAGAAAATTTTGAAAAATAGACTGTCGGAAATGTTGTCTGACAGTATTCAGGCACCGATTAGAGATAAATAGAGCTTATCAGATGCAGTCTGTCGCCTGATCACTAGTCTATCCGACCAAATACTTTTTTTTTCTAAAAGTAACCCAGTATATCAACGTTTCATTTGCCAAAATGTGAAGTTAATGTTACCCAAAGTCTACCATAGTTTAATCCCAAATCAACGTTTAATCTACCAGAGAGCAACGGTACATTACCGTTATATGTTTAAAAAAGGCAACGCCAATTTATTTCGTTTCGGTTTTTATAGTTAAAAATTTCGTATTACTTGTCTTTGCTACACTAGGATGTGGAAGAATTGTTATATAATCCGCGTTCTGGTTGATGTGAGGGATTGGCCAATGAAACGGTCTGATGTGACGAGTCTTGGCGAGCAGTGCACGGAACCATGGATAGCCCATTAGAAACATCAACGCTGATTGGTTAATCAAGTGTCTGACGTCATAGGATCAAACGCCTCTCGGGTGACTCCCGTTTAGATCTATTTAATAAGGCCAACTTCAAGTTTGATCAAAGATCACGAGATGTAAACATGGCTAGCGGTAATTCCAACCCTAACCTTAACCTTGGACCTAGCCCCAATGCTTAACCTAACCCTAACCTACAATATGGCCAACAATCACGTGCCCTAACCTTATTTACATCTCAGCGATTGAGGCAACGCTAATGTAACCCGATAACAAGCCCTTTCCACCGAAATGTACATTTAACTGTCTATCAATCAAAAGACAAAAGTTTGTATTACACCATAATATCAATATTACAATACCAACATACATACACCCTATCCGATCTATCGCATTCCCACATTAAAGTTTAACCCAGATGTTTCCCGTATCCACGTGCTATCTACCATTATCAGTAAATGACATTTTCTGTACGTACTATTCTCACGACAACAATTAACGATTATATCTAATTGGTGCCAATTAATGCCAATTAATAAAAATGTAAGAGATACTGAAAACTTACCTGCTCCGACAGCAAGCGTATATGATCCCGACACACAGAATGCAGACAACTAAACCACAAACAAAACCAATTATACCAACATGTAGATGGGTTAAACCAGTATCATCTACTTGTAACTGTTTACCAGCTGCAAAAAGAATACAGCAGATAAAAGCAATGGCAGGATAGTGGCATCATAGGTCTTTCAGCTGGGAACTCAGAAAAAATATTTGCTTATCCGTAAACACTGGTATATTAGGTCTATAAAATATTCTACATAACTCATAAAAACACAAAACATGAATTTCCTCATCGAACCCATAAAGAAAAATTTGCGTTTTGTCTATATTCGCTGCTTTGTAAAACATTAGTTTTTCTATTGCGGTGATTTGACAATACGGCGACATTGGACATTCCTGGTCCGTGTCGCAAATCAGTATCTATTTTGCGTGTGACGTCATCAATGTGTGTATTTCACATACGTGATACGGCACACGGATACGGCAGCACGTACCGAACACCTTTCATACGGAAGAGGTCCGTATAACATCGTTGTCTGTTTACAATCTTTTTTGCTACTTTTAGACGCAGAAATATTTTACCATAGAGTTTTTATGAATCTATGTGTATCATAGAACACAAAGGTGTATATTAATTGATGTGACATGATAAAGACTGGAGTTTATTCATGGATTTTTTCTCGGAATTTTCCTATTTTTCCTATCTATCTGCCTACATTCTGGTTGATCTACGTGCTAAATTTAGGGAGGTAAATGGGTAAAAACTCTCTAAAATGATACATTAGTGAAACCAAAAACTGCTGTCGAGTCGAGGTCGAAGATTCTAAATAAGACTCGACATTAATTGTTTTTAATAGCTCAGCGACAGTCGAGCGACTTTACTCCCTTCAGGAATTTGTAGGTTAGGCATTTGGTAGATAACTGCCATTAGGTTGTAATAGAACTAAGCTCAACTCAGCTACTCCTACGTGCGCGGCTCGAAAATCTGCCAAAAACTGTAAAACTACATTGACGCAACGTATCACGTATCCGTATCTTATATGTGATACGGATGGGAAAAATTCCGGTTACCAAAACGTCTCTATTAACTGGTTTGACTGAGATAAAGGTTTACCCTTTTAACCTTTCAAAGACTTGAAAGATCAATGGTTTGGTCTTTTTAAATTAGGTGGATATATAAGGTTTCTTTAAATATGATATTATACAAGATATTATGGCAAGAATGATAATTCTTCTTTAAATTAAAGTTACCAAAAAAGACATCAATTATTTCTCATTTTAAATTGCAAAACGAATAGATAAACAGCCAGAAAAATCATTCACTAGTTCTAGGTATGTTTGTGGATAATGGCACTGGATTTCGGATTTGACCATCGATTTTAATTAAACGGTTTAACACATGTAGCGTATATTTCTTAGCACGAAGGATAAATGATTTGATTAACAACCCTTTTGTGTAATGTTTCTTTGTTTAACCATATGTTCTAATTAGGATCTGTTTTAAACATTAACAACATATAACCTTGTGGCTGCGTATAAGTACAGTCGATTCCAGTATATCCATCTTCACAACCATCGTCACATGATCCGTTACTAGGGTTACAGGAAGACTGATGTAAACAATGTCGCCCAGAACATAACAAGTCACATTTAGTACCATACGTACCAGAAACGCAATTTTGGACTTCAACTGAAATGTAAGACTTTTTTGTTAACTTTTGATAACAATCAAAGACATAACCATAAATAACTCCATAAATTAAAGGTGTCAGGGGCTAAGTGAGAGGGACGAAATGTCACGCTTTGGGTCATGGTTTTGAGTCTTTGTGCCCCTCGCAAATGGCAAAAATCATGTGGTTTCAATGCGGTTTTCAATTTTATAATCATAATCATATATTTGTCTCTGTTATCTAAATCATCACTGTGTAAGTCCGCAAACAAGTTATGGTCACAAAAGAAATCTGTGACGTATTATTGCCCCGATACCTGATTGGCTTGGTAGTAAATGTTTTTTCCTGGCCTTTTCGGGTTAGGATTAAACGTAGAGTTTCTACTATTAGATTTCACAGACACACCTTTTGTCTAATTAATCGAAACTATTTATGCTCTTCCATTTTACCCGCATAATTCGAAAGTTAGGCAGAAAAGAACTGAACTCGAGAGTCCGAGCTGATTTTAAAACAAACATGGAGATTAACCTTTCGGCTGCATTAAAATGCAATCAATTCCAATATATCCATCTTCACAACCATCGTCACATGATCCGTTACTAGGGTTACAGGGAGACTGGTTTAAACAATGTCGATCCGAACATGCCTTGTCACAGTTATTACCATATGTATTATCATACAAACAATCTGAAAAAACCCACGTCGCTATATTTTTTTTTCGTAGCACAGGATTAGGATACATGTATTTAAGAAACAATTCTCACTGAATAATCGAGTTTTATCCAAAATATATATGAGACGTCCCTTTTAATACTTACTTCGATCACACTTATCACCTATCCAACCAAAATCACACTTTCTTTCGACATTTGGTGGACATACTCCCGTTCGATCATCACACCTTTTACCACCATTACAATGACATGTGTATTCACACTGAACACCGAAAGTGCCATTAGAACATACTGTAATAAAGATAAATATAGCTATATATAAAAGTCAGAGTTTATTCTAAAAGCGAAATCTCTTCATGTTCGACATGTATCTAGTAGAAACCATGCACTACCGAGTGTTCACAAGGATAGGTTATCCCGTGAATAAACTAATTTTGGTAAACCTCAATGAACATCCCCACCTTGTTTTAAGCTCTCTGTTAAAAAAGCCATCCAAGTATGTAAGATTTTAATGTAAAGATTATTATTATTGTGTAATTAAGAAAATTTGAATATAAAAACACCTCCAGTAAGAATGGGCTGGCTTGAACGAAAAGCAGACGTATCGTGTTCTAAAGGGTCCTCCGCCCCCCCCCCCCCCCCCCATTGCTAAAGACCCCTACTCGCAAGCGAATTCTTGAAATAAAATTGAACCTTAATTACTCCCGAAATGACATAGTTTGTGTCGTGTGGACGTTAAACCCCAAAGTCAAGACCAATCAAATTGCTTATCTCAGTCAAGACATTCACATAAATAACATTTACAAAAAGATTGAACATTTTTCATAAGGTGTGGCGGACAGACGGACAACAGCTTCACCAATCTGAACATTCTGCCTCTATCAAAATCATAGTTTTTTATGTCCAAATGTTAAAATGATAATTACGGCCCCTCAAGAGCTATAATAATAACCCTTTTGCTACTATTTCGCACAGAAGCACATGTCTTAAATCTTTATACAATGATCGCACAGCACTTTTTATTTTATTTTTGAGAATGAGATACTTCTATCAGACATATTGTCAATCGCGAAATGAAATACCTGAGTATTAGTTCAAACTGCAAAATGGAACAACATTTATTATATTTACCAAAAACTTGCACTTCACAAAGTTCTAGCCCCGGTTCTTTACTATAGCTCTCGGGGTAGGGTGGGTTTAAACGACTGTTCATGATTATCACAAAGCTACCAGATGAAGAACATTCAATGTTAATTATATCTGGTACGTCTTCACCGGATCCATGTTGATAACATAACGTACTATTCCCTTCCTCTCGGTCGTGTGTAAATGCAGTATAAACAGAAAACCCATATATTGTATTTTTATCTGAAATAGAGTAAATTGTTAAAACTGGCGACAATAGCTAGTGACTCACAAACAAATTCGCTAATAATTTCACTAGTCAACACCAATAGATAGAAGAAAAAAATAAGCGTTTATTTTTTGTCTTTAAGAATTGAGTGCATTTACAAAATCTATCTGCATTCTGTAGTTACGAAAAGGGCATAACACGTGTCACCAATAACTACAGTATCGAAAGATAAGGAAGATCGGAAAGATGTTAAGGGGTATTTTAGAAGGCAAAAGTGCAAAACGGCTGTGTAGAATGTACCGGGTACTTACATAAACAGTTAAAGATACATTTTGGGAGATTCGATAACGAGTTGGCAGTTTTCACTATAATAGTTAAAAGCTAGATAATGTAAAGGGACTTTGCTGAAAATTTCATTCAAATTGATCCACTATGAACCGAGAACTAAGCGGTTGAAATTTCCGGCTAGCCTTGATCATCATTACTAAAGTCAGTACGATAAACAACATAGTTTCGATTATCCATTTAATTGTTAAAGTTATGCAGTAAATCGGCCCATAATCCACTACAGATCGCAAGCTAGCGATGCCACCTAGAGTTGATTATGGTCTGGATAGGTTAATTAATGTCTAATTAATAATTTAGATAACATTTCAGGCCTAAAGAAAGACTTGCCATAGACAGATTAGCTCTTGCATAATGTATGTTTAAGTTAGTAATATTTACCATTTGGACTGTAATATATGGTTACATTTTTTACTAAGTATACTTGATTCAGATCAACATCAACCTGTAGTGGATCTAGTCCTCCTTCTGCTACACATACACTAGTACTGATATTACCATCCACTACATAACCGGTCTTCCATTCACCAGTACGTGGTATATTCTGTTCTACGCTTTTACCTAATGCTACATTTTCTGAAATTATAACGCGTGTACTTTCCGTTTGAGAGAAGCTGGTCACAGGGCCATGCATTTTGTTTAATGTAGTGCTTTCACAGATCGCAAAATTAGCAATTCTATATGGACAATATTATTATACATTTTATAGAATAGGGGTGGGGGTTCAATCAAGTTCAAAAATGCACGGAAAGTATATTTAATATAACTTAAAACTTTGAGTAATTCTTTATGGCTTTCAGGTCTGGATCCTTTTTGAAGACTCCATTCTTGAAGATGTCAAAAGATTTATTAGAGGAAATACTGATGGCTTGAAATGGAATCAAGCAAACCATTACAAAAGATGTTTGTCCTGCTACATTAATTTATTCAAATGAATGCCGACCCATCAACAAAACTATATTATAGCCTTGAAAGCTTTGCTAGTCAAAATCAATTTGTTACTACAGCTGCGTTGTAATGACATAACTATTGTATTAACTTTACTTACCCATTTGACAAGTAGGACCATACCATCCTTCAGAACATGTTCCGGTACATATACCAGTTTTATTATCATGATCACCTTTACAGTTGGATGTATAATAACAATCAAAATTATAACACTCCTTCCCTGAAAGAATACATTGTTCTTATATTTCTATTTTGAAAAAAAAATAGTTCAATTCGAAAGTCACCCCAGACTAGCCCCCCCCCCCCCCCCCATCCCCCAAAGAAAAGATGGCAACAACAAGACCGATTCTAACCATATATACTATATTTGTTAAAAGCGAGAATTTATCTTGCAAAAAGTGCTTGAATCATTTTACAAGTCCGATCTGCTACTCAACTCAAACTCAAAAGGTATTCTGACACACTGTGTTAAATACCACTTATTACGCCATTTAAGGGCTAGTTTTAGGACGAAAACTCGTAATTAGTGTGTATGCGCCATCATCCCAACATAACATTAATAATAATATCCCGAATGTTATAGCGCAAGATTACACTAATTATTTCTAACGGGCTTCCAATTAACTAACACTACGAAAGAACTAATTGTTAAATAGGTGTGTTTTCAACTGGCGTTTGAACTGGGGCAACTGTTTCTTCTTGAAAATAAATGTTTATTTCAGCGAATTTGGATAGTTGTTGTCTTGTACCAGTTTTATCAGGATTCAATTTTAGAAAGTGTCTAGTCATCCTGTCATGTATTTCAGCAAGACAGATCTCTGAATCTTTAACTGTCTGTTTACTAGAATGGTATCAAAGCATACGTGTGTCACCGGCAAACAATTGTATGGATAATCCGTGTTTCTCTGTTGGCTGTCTAAAGCTCGATAAATATCATCTGGCTTGGAGGTTGTTACTTCTCATTTGTTGGTTAAGTTGAGTTAAGACAAATTTTTCAATGATTTTGAAGATACAATTTGAATTGCTTACGGGTTTGTAGTTTGTTTTATGGTATCCGGATTTAAAGATCACTTTTTCAAAAGGGGTCTGATGACTGCTTTGCCAAGGTTTTTCGGGATACAAGATGTTAGAGGATCTAGTTCACATGATTTAGGTTTCATAGAAAGGGTAGTATTTTTGAGTTTTGGTCATCCGAAAGTGTAGAATCTGATGTATCTCTGTAGGATGAAATTTTGTCGGACAAATTTGGGGGTAATGTTATTTCTGATCTTTAGGATTTAATCATTAAAGTAATTGGCAAATATATCAGCTAATTCTGTGGTAGAGATGTGATCAGGTGGGATATTATTGTATCTTTCTCGATTTAGAATATCATTTATTACATTGAAGATTTGTTTCGGATCTGAACCGCAATCTGACTGTTTTTTTATTGTAATATTCTGCTTTAGTGGGCTGAATTAAAGACGCAATATTCTTAATTTCCGTTTTGTACCGGTCTTTGTGAACTATAGGCCCCTAAGTTGTGTCGACCTCAATCTCCTTTCCGCCTTTCGTCTTATTTTATCGTTGAAACAAGTTTTTGGGGGGATTTGTATTTGTTTTATGAACGACCAAAGGAGTGTGTTCTCTTTATCACAAAGATCAACTAGCTCAGATGTTCAAAAGGATAGAATTCTTCAGTGAAAATTGAGTTATTGACAGACATATATTTATGATATTGGATTGACGCAGGTTTAGCAAACAAGGATTCATTATCATGTGGTAGACTGCATTATGTCCTATTCAACTAAAAGTTCACATTTATCACCCATAATCTGTTATTTAAGAGACACGTATTAAGATAGTTTTTTGGGGACTTGATAGGGGAGTGGATGGCCGAATGGTTAGCACGTGCGCGCTGTAGCATAAGGTCTGTCAATGAGTCATTGATTCCCCGGTTGTACGTAACAATGAGTAGGGTCGCCTGTCCAATCTCGTGGGTTTTCTCCGGTTTCCTCCCACTGCTAAAGACCCCTACGCGCAAGCGAATTATTGAAATAAAATTGAACCATATGTTAGCCCCGAAATGACCTAGTTCGTCTCGAGTGGACGTTAAACCCCATTTCTCTCTCTTCCTCTCTCCGAAGACTTGATATCCCAAAAGATTTATTTCCAGAATTTACCTTTTTCCCACTCCTTTTACCCCTGCTTGTTTTAATTAGGGGATTTAAAAATACGATGAAACTTTAATAGGCTATTGTTGTTGATCTGTTCTGATATTGATATATGCATATGCAAATGGCTGCGCATTTTTTACACCACAATGACTTTCAGTTCAGAATTATGGAAATTAATACTTCAAATACATTTCTCTCTTTTTGTAGCCTAAACTGTACCCTTTTCCATCTTGTTTTTGCCAATAATCTTGTGCCAGCGAGTGAAAATAATATGTGTAACTCACCTAAAACAGGATTTGTGGTTTGTAATAGATAAATCAACACATAAATACAGTGTATATATTCATAAACCTCCATTTTGACTATTATGGCGACGGCGTTGATGTAAATAGTGGGGTTATAATAAAGTAGTTTATTGATAAATGTATACGTTTGATTCATTGTATTGAAAGTCATAGATGTTTTTATTTCCTTTCGGCATTCACATAGCTTTAGGTGATAACAAAGCCCATGATCACCATATTAGGCCCAAAATAGTAACCTTTCTAAATCTTTTCATAATAACTGTAACAGAACATAATGACATAGTGGGGTAGCGACTATTTCGGACTGGGATGTGAACAATCTAAACGTTCTTAAAACGTTTTACAGATTTTAATTAAAGTAGTTTAGATTGCGTAGACCTCAGAGAAAACCATAATTTCAATTATTTTCAAATTATTCATAGATGTATAATAAAGGGCTTTTCATTTTAAATGACATTTTCTACATCCTTTAATAGCACGACATTCCATCAGATAGAGCACTAATTGTATATCGAATCAGTTATAACTTGGACCCTTTGTGTACCAAGTTAATCGATATAAAGTAATTATTATGCTGTATAAACTACGCAAATATATGTATATTCTTATGTTTTGAAGTTATTGTTTAATTTTATAACGGTAATGGTGTAACGGTAATGATGTGCTGAGCTTATCAAGACAAACATATTTTCGACATGATGTTCAACAGAACCCCGACATTCCCCAAATGTTTGTAACAGCTTTATCCCAACACTGCACTGTACCCACAATCCCATAGTCAATAGGGCTGTCCTAAAATCTTGGTTTGCCGACAAGGTTCGGAAACACCAAATATGCTTAGCTGTATAAGGGAATTCGCTTCCCCCTTTTCCAATTTTTCCAACAACAAAGCAAATTTTCTGTATATCTGTCTGAGAAAACGGTTTCTATTCTGTTCCATCGGATAAAAATATTTTCCTAGACAGTCATGCTGATTCCACAAGTATTATATCCCCACCACTGTATTGATATACACTTACTGTGTAGGCTAATCCAACTTGAACTTAAAAACCCCATAGTACACAAAAATATTGGTGATATAGACATAATGGAATTTGAACCTCTTTGGACAAACTGTTCCCCACTCAGATGCTTTAAAACCAAAACAGGGAATGGTCCCGTCAGGTGCATGTTTCTGCTAAATTTTTATGATATAATGCTGTCTTTGTTCACAGTGTAAACAAAACTCGACACAAACTAAGTCATTTCAGGACTAACATATGGTTCAATTTTATTCCAATAATTCGATTGTGCGGAGTGGTCTTCAGCAGTGGGGGGAAACCAGAGGTCCCGGAGAAAACCCTTGGGGTTAGACAGGTGACCCCACCCCTTGTCATCTACAAACTGGGAATCGAAACCACGCCACTTGACTCAATGACAGACCTTATGATGCAACGCACACGGGTTAACCGTTGGGCCACCCAACCCCCCATCCTCATGTTGTAGCTATGGAATTTGGAATTTAAAACTAGCTTCATTAGGCAAATATTGCTAATTAAACAAGTACTTTTGACCTATGTGATAGGCAATTGCACAAAATTTCATTAAAATGAAAAGAAAAATGCAGATTCCATCTTGATCACAAGCACATGTAGATGGACAATAATATAAAAAATTGTTCCATTTTAAATATACTATTCAAAAAAAGTAGGGGATATTTGATTTTTAAGTGTTATTAAAGTCACCTAATGAAACTGACGAAGAAACAAATGACAAAATGAAATGATGTTCACATTCATCGATTTATTCCAAATGATCGTTAGACTAAGTAATGCACAGACTGACCATTATAAGGGTAAAATGATACCCGGGGTCAAACAGCAAAGTTACCACAGCATCACAACCAAGTCAGTAACGGGTAAATCCTCCTCTGTTTGCCAAACAAGCATTGATCCGACGTGGCATACTCATAATGAGACGTCTAAGGTCATTTTGGTCCAGATTGTCCCATTCCTGTTGCAACGCAGCAGCAAGTTCTTGGACATTGGCAGGACGTTGTTGACGTTGACGTAACCTCTGTCCAAGTATGTCCCAGACATGCTCGATTGGGGAGAGGTCGGGACTCAGTGCTGGCCAAGGTAATGTGGTGATGTTCTGTTGTTGGGGGTAACCTGTAACGATCCTGGCCCTGTGACATCTTGCGTTGTCATCCTGGAAGATGAAACGGCGGCCATGACGTCGTGCGAACGGCACAACATGGACTGCCAAGATGTTGTCCCGGTAGTACTGGCCTGTAACACGCCCTGCAACAACATGTAAAGCCGTTCTTCCAGCAACAGTGATGCCTCCCCACACCATAACTGAACCACCCCCAAATCGATCATGTCTGATGACGTTAACGTCTTGGAAGCGCTCGTTTCGACGACGCCACACCCTCCTACGTCTGTCCAAAAAATCAACAGTGAACCTTGACTCATCTGAAAACATCACATTGCTCCAGCGTCGATTATCCCAGTGTTGACGATCCCTACACCAACGACGTCTTGCCTGAATGTGATGATCTCTCAAACAAGGGATCACGCGAGGACGTCGGGCGCGAAGGTGACCCCTATGCAGTCGATTCCGAATCGTCTGGCCACTCACTCTCACACCAGTGTCTGTTTGAAGACGAGCGCTGATCTGATTTGCTGTGATGACACGATTTCTCAAGGCCAAGGTACGGATAAATCGATCCTGGGCTTGAGTTGTCGCCCTTGGTCGACCTGAGCGTGGTCTGTCCTGTACAGATTGTGTATCACTGTATCTGGACCATAGCCTGCTTATGACAGACTGAGAAACATTCATCGTCCGCGCCACAACTGCCTGTGTTGTGCCGATCTGTAGCATGCCAAGGGCACGTAACCTTTCATTTTGGGTAAGCCGACGCATATCAAAATTTGTTTTCTGGTCACTAAAACAATTAAACTGATGTTTCCACCCTGGAATTCAATGCCACAATGACTGTAACATTCAAAGTCAGAGTCGTGCAAATCTTGGGTTGGACCCCCATGGAAATGTTTCTTCTGTTAGGTTCTATAGTGACTTTTTTCGTAGTCATTTGCATATTTTAGTATTATGCCCCCAAAATCAAATATCCCCTACTTTTTTTGAATAGTATATTTACATATAAATAATAAAAAAAACACAAATATTTCATCAAACCGTATTGTTTATTTAAAAAATACATGATCTGATCAATATCAAAATAATCAAGTTCATGTAAATTATATTCTGGAATGATTATCATATTGTAGAATGCACACACAACAATAAATCACAAATACTTTTAATTAATTAATTTCCACTGGCTAATTACTGGCACTTGTTTGATAGAATTTAAGTTCCATGGCTAATCACTAGTGCTTATTTGATAGATGTGACAGAAGTTTCAATGACTAATCATTTCTCCTTTTTTGATAGATGTGATAGATTTAAGTTCCTGTGTCTAATCACTTGTACTTATTTGATAGATTTAAGTTTCCATTATCTAGTGGTCACTTGTACTTATTTGATAGATGTGACAGATTTAAGTTTCCATGGTCTAGTAACTTGTACTTATTTGATAGATGTGATGGATTTAAGTTGAGTGGCTAATCACTTGTATTTGTTTGATAGATGTAAGTTCATGTGTCTAATCACTTGTACTTATTTGATAGATGTGATAGATTTAAATTCAAGTGGCTGATCACTTGTACTTATTTGATAGATGTGATAGGAATAACAATGCCTATTACTTGGACGTATTTGATAGATAGAAGATACACATTGATATTGCTTTAATAAGATTTATATAACAGTTCCCTTGTCATCATTGGCCACTTTTTGAAGAATATTTGATAAATTCTTGCTATCACTGTTCACAATGTCAGAAAACATGTCCATTTCATGCCTGAAAAAAAAAGATAAAATATCTTGAGGCCACTAATGTTTAGATTAATCTTCAACAAACATCTAACAGAGATACACATATAATACATGGGTTTCTTTTTAGCAAACTTTCCATAGGAATCAAGTTTAGTGCTCTGTCAACATTATATGTTGGTCACTTCGAGACTAACATGTGGTTATTTTTTCTATGGTCATGAAGGAAGGTGATTGTTTTCGCCTACTCTTCATCAAGTTCCAACTGTTAAGGTTTTTCTTTTTCATTACGAACATCTAGACAAAACCTTCTTTTCAGCCCCACCATTGACCAACGCTGGCATTTTAACTCAAGACATACTGGTCAAGATTCCAGTGTACAGACAGACCCCATGAGATTATGGCAGTTTCTTAAGATTTTTTTGTTTTAATTATTTACAGTTGTGTTATCTACAAATGGAAATAGAGATGGGGTTTAACGTCCACTCGATACAAACTAGGGCATTTTGGGACCAACACACTGTTCAATTTTTATTTCAATAACTTGCTTGTATGTAGGGGTCTTTAGCAGTGGGAGGAAACAGGAGGACCAGGAGAAAATCCACAAGGCTGGAAAGCCGACCCTACTCCTTGTCACGTACAACTGGGGAATCGTACAACAACGCCAGTTGACTCAATGACAGACCTTATGATACAGCATGCACGCGCTAATCATTCGGCCATCCACCCCCTAATAACTAAAAGACTCTGACCGATGTGATTGGTGTCTCTCATATAAAACAGTTTCAAATAAATAAATAAATACAGACCTTGTATTAATAAGATTAGCTTCCATATGATGAGATTGATAATGTGCTAATTTGATAATAGATGATTGAATATCTGCTAATCTGGCTACATTTAAACCATAACTTTTGCCAGCTTGACCTTTTACTAGTTGATATAGAAATGTTATACTTTCTTCATCTTCACTTTTTTCTGTAATAAATAAAACAGGAACACAATGGATAGACTGATATGTCTCAATTATTGTATTAAATCTAATTTGAACAAGCTCAATTTAACTGTATGACCAAACCAAAATTATTTATTTACCATCAAATTGCTAAAGTAATAAATTGTCTTTTATTTATGGTCTTGTTTTCATTGCTACTCAACAAAAACTGTTTATTATATTTAAATATGTTCATATTATCAATAAGCTTATACATGTATATCCAAAATATCATATTTAAAGCGACAGTATATATATGAACAAAAATCAGATTTGTCAAATCCCCAAGATCTTTCAAGACATTTTTCATCCATATAAATTAAATTGTTGCATTTGGTGATAGAAATGAAGAAAATAAACTGAAATGTTTTCATCTTAGATTTTCTACAGGAACACTAAAATAAAAGGATTTTGTTCTTAAAAATAATTGAAAGGAAATATATTTGCATATATCAATCCAATTAAAATCTTTATTACATTTTTATTTCTATAGTTAAAGTTTCGTTTTTACTTGTCTTCACTATGTGGGGGCCATCAAAAGAATACACAAACAAACTGTAATATAGATCTTTTTTTCTATATTAAAGATGGGTTCCCAGAAAAGTATTTATCGGGTGGTTATTTCCAATAAAAGTATGGCAATTTTGGTATATATGGAAAGTAGAGATATCCAATCTTACTAGAAAAATACTGGATTCCCCGAAAAACACTCATGGAGCGTATACAGGACAAAAATGTAAGGGTTTCCCTAATCGACAGCCCGAAGATTAGGAATTTCTGCATGCGTGATGTCAAAGGTCACACGCGAACATTAAGCGCTTGATGTACAAGTTGATAAACTTTATGAAAAGTTAGACGTACAACACTTTCTGAGATAAAAATGACAGAAAAAGATGCGGGTAGTGGATAATCCGAGAATTTAATTAGGATTCGATATTTGTAATAAATAGTAAGCGATTAAAGACAACATCGTCTTATGTATGCAATGAATTCTCTTCTTACTTCCAAGAGCGGTAAGTCACATGACGTAAACATGACCTGGTTTGATTTTTTATAGCAGGACATTCTTTCGCAATTACAATGTTTGAGAAGGATTTGAAGCAAAATTATGACAAATTAATTAGTTTGACTATGTTTTTAGTCCATATATACCAATAAATCACCCAGTTTGTACGCAGGAATGTATCTTTAAGAGCACATGTTTAGATAATAATACTGGTAGGAGAAAATAGAATCTGGATAATGATCATATAAAACATTTATTCTTACCTTGATCATGTAGTAAAAATGACATGTGGTAGTTTCCTACAACACTAGGATAAGACAACTCTAATCCACCTAATGATGGATAATGAGTAACAAACAAAGTAAAACATTTCACCTGAAATTAATTAACTTAAATCATAAATAAAACATATCGGAAAGGAATCTATTGTTTTTCTAGTTGTTTAGATTTAAATATCAAGGACAGATGTATCTCACTTTATGACTAAATATAATTCCTTTGACATTCAATATGCTATTTAGCGAACAATCTTTTAGACAATTTTAACCGTCTTCATTATCCCAGTTGGAGCAGAACAATAGGACATTAAACCCCATTTCATTTCATTTCATTTCTTTTAGACAAGCAGTTGCCATGCAAGATACGCCCACATTTTGCAAGAGATGGACAGAGAACAGGCTAAAAAAAAAAGTGATTTTTCGTACAATCAGGGGTATTACATACTTTTACACTATTTGCCTACAAGGAGTGGCCATATGTTGGACAGTTTCAAACTCAACCGTTAATACATTTAAACGTTTTTTAAAATCGGATAAAAATTGTGACCTGTAGGGGGCCCACACAGCTAATTTAAAGCATGATTTTTTGTACAATCAGGGGCCATAATCCAGGAAGTTAAGGTCTGATATGCGCAAATATCGAAAGGAACCAAGATCTTTGGGTTATAAATGTGTGTTTGAAGTTTCATCAAAATCGGATAGAAATTGTAACATCTAGAGGGTCCACAACCTTGATATACCATAGTTTTACACTATTTGCGTACGAGGGGCAGCCATTTTCCCTGGCAGTTTTGGTCCGCTTTTTACGAAATTCTACCTCGACCAAAATTTCTAAACAGGATAATAATTGTGACCTCTAGAGTGACCAGAAGGTGAAAACGTGATTTTTCTTACAATCAGGGGCCATAATTCAGGAAGATACGATCTGATATGTGTGAATATCGAAAGAAACCACATACATTTCAAGTTTCATCAAAATCAGATATAAATTGTGACATCTAGAATGTCCACCAGCTAAAAACATGCTTTTTCGTACAATCAGGGGCCATAATCCATGAAGTTACATGTCAATATCAAAAGGAGCTGAGATCTTTGGGAGATAGGCCTATATTTCAAGTTTTGTCAAAATCGGATAAAAATTGTGATCTGTAGAGTGTGTCCTCAAACAAATTGTGGACAGGGGTGATGGCATAATACGTCCACTTGAAAATGTGGGCGTATAAAAATATATCTAAACTGCAGGCAAATCTATATCTTATGAATTATAATATATTCTGATGCCCATAAAGCACCATGCCCCCACCTCCCCCCAAATTAAAACCCACAAAGTATTCCTGTATTTAGACATTAAATAATATGAACTTACATCATTGATGAAATACTGTAAAGCAGCATGAGCAATAGCCAGACCATCATGTGTACTAGTACCTCGTCCTAATTCATCTAATATAACCAAACTTTTACTCGTAGCTTCTTTCATTATATAGGATGCCTCTTGTAATTCTACCATAAATGTACTTCTACCTTTAAATATCTCATCAGCAGCTCCCATTCTGCTCAAAAATTTAATAACAAATATTCTAATTGTTGCAATCATTGCCCTAAATTAAGTTTTATCTTCAAAACATCATTAAATATTCCATAGTCCAAATAATATTTTAACTGGTGTTGGTAAAATAATTTGATGCCAAAATCTTTCAATATAATTTCAAAAGTTGTGTATATCTAAGAAGTATGAACTCATAGTTGTTGAAATTATAACCTGATTTTAATAAGACGATTATGTAAACAAACCTGGTATATATAGCATCTATTATAGATAAGTGGGCACTATCAGCAGGTATATATGATCCTATCTGAGCCATTATACATAATAATCCTACTTGACGTATATAAGAACTTTTACCACCCATATTAGGACCTGTTATTATCATTACTCTTTCATCCTGAAATATAGCACCATACTTCTTAAAGTGAGTTGTAGAAATTATAACTCTGTTCTAAACATCTAGCTTATTGCAATTAATCAAACACGCCGCTGTTCAGAAAAAATTGTCCTTCTTGCATTGAACACATAACTATAGAAATGAAACGTAACATGAGTCTCAAAATAACAGAATTATCGTGTTGACTAGATATTAAACCCAAATCCATTCCACCAATTTCCCTAAATACAAAATTTAGAAATACCTCTATTTTCAACAAATTACGATCTGAATATTCATTAAAGTTTGATTGTACCTTTAAATGTGTATTATTAGGAACATACTGTTGTTGACCTGTTAATAGTGATGTAATTACAGGGTGACGACCTTCTTCTATTTCAATACATTCACAATCCTTTACAAACTTTGGTCTATAAATAGAATAATATCAAATGCAATAAGATGAAAAAGATTCCTACATCAAAATTATCAGAATAAAACTCTGGGATATTTTGTAAATATATATATTTTTACAATTTGCACTCATTCTGCACGTTTTATTCAAAGACAGTATCTTTAAAATTCTTTGATAAATCTAACACAAATTATTCATGAAATCTCCTGACATATCTACATACCTGCAGTAACCATCTTGCTTAGCAACAGTTGCTAGTGATAATAAACAATCTAAAGTTGCTAGATACTGAATAGCCTTTCTATAACGCACAAAGTTAGTAACAAATTGTCTGAAATAAACAAAATATAAATCATTAGGTCTTTGGTAAAAGTTGCCAACCATGATCAGTGATCACAAGATGGCAAATGGTGGACAATTTTCCATCATGAATCTTAAAGAGCCATCCCAGATATATTTATGAAAGGTAATTGGGTAATTCAGTGTAAAGAATCCTTGCAAACCTTAATCCTAGGCCTGTGCAACTACTGTGTATTTTTATTAACGGCTCAATATTTTGATATGAAATTTTCTGACATGATCAATAGACTATATCATCACATACTGGCTTTTGGTTTACATACTTTTAAAAACCCAATTTACAGTGTCCTGTAAAATCTGGGAAATTTATAAAATTTGCAGGTAATCCCCCAGATCTTTCCCCGAACATGACAATGTCTCCACTTTGGGCCCCCTGCTACTCAAATTCCTGGACACACCCCTGCTATTTTCTTTGTTGCTCCAACTCCTTTATTACTTACTCTAGGAAATCTTGCCATGCTTGATTGGCATCAGCTATAAGTTGTTCTTTCAACTGACTCAATTTTTGAGTTTTAGAAACAATGAAAGGTGAATGAAACCTCGTTACAGCTTTTGTACTAAAACAGAAAAATAGTTCAACATCAACTAAAAGTTATGAGCAACAAGAGCTGTTCACCAAATTAAAATGCTGACTATATGCATATCCAGCTTTCAACCAATTGCTCTTAATTGGGCCCTAAGTGATATAGCTCTCGACTGACCTTATATGATTTTAATAAAAAGTAGTCATTTCTGTTCATTTTAAAAAATAATTTTATTAAGACAGACCTTGGCTGTGAACCTGGAGGACTGCCAAAGACTTCCCTGATTATATCCTGGCTGACCCTGACTACCTATGTACATGCAAATGACACCATAATGTCTTTTACCTATTCATGGTTAGTTAAATCATTACATATTTTCGAGAGAAGTCTTTAAATAAACATATATATAGCATATAGATAAACAGTATACCTGCTTATTGTACTCCAATCACTAGGAACATCTTTTATTAAACTATTCTTTACTTCTATTAAAAACTGTAGAATAGAAAATGACATTGTTTACATATCACGGACAAGAGCTGGTCTTACTCTTAAAGGAAAAGATTTCTAACTATATAAGTGGGCACAATATATAAGTATTCAACACACAAGTAACATGACCAAGTTTGTGTTATTTTGATATTGATGAGATTCCATTTGCAAACATGAATAGCTTTAACCTATTTAATGATTCACTAGGATTGCATACTAGTTCTGTGAGGTAAGGAGTAGTTTCGGGAAGCTTCAAAAATGAGCTTCAAAACAAGGCGGTAAAGGGTTATTGTTTATAACTGAAATAAATAATAAAAATAGTAGATTTAGATTCATATGTAAAATGTTATCTTTTTGAATATATTTATCTTAAAAAAAGGTGACAAACAAAAAAAGGGTATCAATAAAATAAATTCTTACCTCTATTTGTGAAACTGTAACATATTCTAATGACGGCTGTTTTAGTTTCACTCTGATATCTCTCCGATGGTCTTTAATCTCTTTTAAAACCTCATTTATTTCTTGTTTTCTTTTAACGATCTCAGGAAATTCATCTTCTTTATTGAACAGATTAGTTTTATCATTTTCCCTACAAAAATACAAATAGAGAGAGAGAAAAGGGGTTTAACATCCACTCGACACAAACTAGGTCATTTTGAGACTAACATGGTTCAAATTTATTTCAATAATTTGCTTGCGTGTAGGTGGTTTTTAGCAGTGGGAGGAAACCAGAGGACCTGGAGAAAACCCACAAGGTTGGAAATGAAATTTCATACTGGGCTAATGAAGATGGGCATACGCCATACAGTGTGCTATGAGGGAAATTTTGCCTGGGCAGCGGCACTACCGCCTACTCTTATATCGAATCCCAACTGCCAAGGGATCTTTTACGTGCATTCTAATGTACACATGGGACCTCGTTTTTTTGTCTTATCCGAAGGACTAGACAGCTGTTCTTGTCAGGCCATCCGTCCTGCATCACTGACAAGGGGGAACCACGCCGGAAAATCTCGATGAACTTTCACGGCCAATGCAGGGATCAACATCCGACCTCCAGGCTAGCGAGCCAACGTCTTACCCACTTAGCCACGTGATCCCCCACGAGGTTGGAAAATACTAATAGTACTACTAGTGTAAATATAAACTTGTGATTTTATCAATTAAATATTAGAATATTACATTTCCATAATCCTATTTTACTGTTCTTACTCTCCTACATATCATATAATTGTGTACTATGGCAGACTTCCCCTCCCCCAGAACATTAAGCAATCTTTTGCTCAGACACTGTCACTCCACTTTATTACTAACAAAGAAGCCCCTGTCCCATCTTTTTCATTCAATAAAACCAGAACATTTTGCACAAGCAATAACAAAATTACGTAAATATAAATTGTTATCCTTACTTTGCTGACTGTTCATTAATAGCTTGACTATAATCCCCGATATCTTGTAATAAATCAGGAATATCCTCTATAATAGTTAATAATAATCTGGATTCTTTAAATATACTCTCATCTATTTGTAAGGTTTTAATCTCTCTGTTTATCTTATCTAAACTCTTAATAACTGTATAAAATTCTAACACAGAACACTAAAATTAAACCAAAATATAACGGTTTACTAAATAGGAACTTTCAATAATAGCAGTAGATAGAGGGAGGTCATTATTAATTATATGTATTGATAAGTTCACTTAGAAAATTATTACTAGGCATAAAAAAAGAATATCCACCATACTGCTAATGTGATACAAATTAATCTAAGACAAGGGTTCCCAACCAGGGGTAAATTGGTTGATTCAGGATCCACTCTTGACTATGGTCATCATTAGTTGCTCATAAATCAGTGAAAATAACCTTGTCATCTGCTATTATTGTTGCTATTTGAACTTACAAATAATGACGTTAAAAACAAGATTTAAACTTCCCCCTTGGTGTGGCCATATTGGGTGCTTTTTTATTATGGTAAAAATTACGAAACAAAAAGTGCTGATCCCTGATGGTAAATTGAGTTTAGACAGTTGCCAGGGGTAAACGTAACAAAAAAGCTATCATAATAAATGACATCTACAATTTATTAATCGAATTATCAATAATTCTTCTGATAGAAATCTTTAATTTTCTGGTATCAAGACATTATACTAGAGTCTAGAGTCTACTCACCTTCTTATGGTATATAGAACAAAGAGCTTTCTCTAGATCTGGTGATTTACTTAAAATAGTTTTTATTCTCTCTAACTTTTGGTGTGATGAACATAAAATATGGTGAACAGCTTCTTGTCTTTTCTCTATTTCACTGAAATAATAATAGTACTTTTATTAATCTGAATGAATTTTGTTTACTTTTTGCAATCAAATCTAATTGCAAATCACAAAATTATTCAAGAATAATTAGAAATGTATGTCTATTGAAGCATTATAATATTACTTACTCCATACTTAACAATGGATTGGAAATCCAGTTTCTCAATAACCTGTTTCCATATCTAGTCACAGTCTGGTTCAAAACCCAAAACAAACAACCTTTCTCAGAACGATCTGAAGAGTTCTCAAAAACTTCTAAATTACGTAAAGTTGTCCCACTCAACTGCATATATTTCGAACGAATACTAAATCTGTTGATGTTTCTAAAAACACAAAACAAATAATAACATTAAATCACAATCATTAAATAACAAAAGCTGATGATTTGTCATAGCAATGTTTTCTATAATAAAATGTAAAGACTAAACATAATTAAACCATTTCTAAGGATTCAACTTTCAAATATCTGTAACCCTTCTTAAACTGAAACTTACCCAGTTATTTTTAGAATATTATGAAGATTAAAATCTTGAAGATAGACAATAAGACCAGCTATACAAGATAAAACAGCTTTAGGTAGATTTAAAATATCTTGAAGGATACTTTCTGTAAAGATAAAGTATACAGACAATACTAGAAAGCATAACATTATAGAAACTGTCTCTGACTAACCTTTCATAGAAATCTAGACAAATAATTTGATAGAATATACCACAGAACAGCACAGACAATAGAATATTTCCAAGTACATTGTACTTGATATACCAGTAACACAGAATAAATTGATTGTAAAGATTAATCTGATATCTTTGAGACTGAAAATACTTTCTTTCTACATTATGTGGAAAACAGGAAACGTTACTAATAACATGGACCTTATAATCCATAAGGTCCATGCTAATAATAAAATAGAATGATTCTTCTTCTCTCATTATCTAGATCTATGTACTTACGATTATCATTTTTAAGGAACTCTGGAATTATCTGTTGTGATTTTTCTGGTGTAAAATTCTCATCATTTAATTTTTCTATTCGTATTCTATCATCATCTGTTGAACTGAAAGAGAAATAATAGAAGGTTCTTTGGAAAACAAAAATATATACTATGTTTACTTATATTTGGGTAGTATATATTGATTTGATCTTTTCTATTCCTTAATTAACAATATCTGTTTTGCTTAATGTTACAAATCATGCTATACTAACCTTACAGCCATCATATCTTGTATAAAATTTATACTACTAACCTTAAAGGCACAACATCTTGTATAAGTCTATAGATACTACCTTAAAGTCACCACACATTCTATAAAGTCTATATTAACATTAAAGCCATTTTGTATTAAGTCTATACTCTCTATACTAACCTTAAGGTCACCACATATTGTATAAAGTTTATGTAGTCTATACTAACCTTAAAGCCATCACATCTTGTATAAAGTCTATATAGTCTATACTAACCTTAAAGTCACCACATCTGGTATAATGTCTATACTAATTTTAAAGGCAGAACAACATGTATAAAGTCTATACTGACCTTAAAACCACCACATCTTCTATTATTACTATTATAGAATCTATAAACTCTATATACTAACCTTAAAGTCACCACATTTTGTATTAAGTATGTACTAACCTTAAAGCCACCACATCTTCTATAAGTCTGTAAGTTGATGTAGATAAAGTCTGAGGTAGTAATAATTCTACAGGATTAATATGAGTTATTCTAGTCTCAAGCTCTCCTCTCATCTCACTATCTATAAAACTATCATACACAACATCTCCAGTAGCTGGATCTATAGCCTGTAATATTAAATAAATGATTTGATCTACAAAATCATCATACAATAGATCAAAATCATCATACAATAGATCAAAATCATCATCAAATAAATATTGATCACATTATCATCCCTGTTATTATGACAGAAACAACTTACAACAATGGCTATATTTCTTGTTGGTGAATTGTCTTCGATACCATCATAAATACACATCAGATAGTTATTAGGTTTCAAATGTGTTGTCTGTCCTTCTTTTTGTTCGTTATCTATGTCAGAAATAGGATCCACATGTTGGTATGTTAAGGAAAAATTGAACCAAACATGCTATAATTTCCACAAGATACTCTGCTCAAAGTATATGATGGCTAAATTTTCAAAAATTAGACGCATCTTTGTTGTAAGTGATAATGTCTCTTTCAGTATGAAATTCATTAATAAATACCAGAAAAGTCTAAATGTCACATTCACATTAATGATTAATTCAAAGTTCATCTACTGATGAAGGACAGTGTGATGAGAATATCAATAAAATTAATAGTAGTAATATTAGAAGCATTAACCCCTGAAATGTCAATAAAAAAAAGAAGCCAAAGCCAGAAAAGATTTCGGTATGTCACCGATAGATTTTATAAAAGGATATCTTCTCCAATAAGTGTAGATTTTGTATATAGAGCCGAGAGTTTACGTGTAAATGGAGTATTTCTATTGTCCCCTGCTGCTTTCAATGCTGCTGTTTCCATCTGTTTAACTACACCAACCTTAAATATGTATTGAGGAATAACATAATAAACAATAACTCTCTACTGTTACAATAAAACAAGTGTGATCATTTTCATTTTATCAAAATTATATTGAACCCCTCTCGCATGTTTAGCCAATGCAAACTCACTTCGATCAATTTTTATTTTATCTAAATTATATTGAAACCCTCCCACATATTTAGCCAATGCAAACTCACTCTGATCAATTTTTATTTTATCCAAATTATATATGTAAATTTGGACATCTGATAGACAGCAACTAACCATGCTATATTTTTCACATCTCATTTTGCAATCATCTCATTTAAGCTCTTCATATTAATATGCACATATAATTACCCAAATATCTTAAACTTCTTATCTTATTTTTGTTAATTTATCAACTTTCCAATGGATATTTATATGGATCATCATTTTTAGCCCACTCTGGATCAGTCTATTGCTACAAACACCTCAATTGATATGCCATTGAATTCCAATAGTAATAATAGCAAGGAATTATTCAATTATTGTAAATGAAGATTTCTGTGATATACAATAAATTGTACAAACCTTATAACCAGCAGTAACTAATCTTCGTACGTGTACAAATAATCTGTGAGTAGGAATACTTGCCGTCATAAAATTATGATCCATGTGACAATATATTTTCAAAACTTTAGCTGCAATCTGTAAAATTAAAATGTATGATTCACAGTATGTAATTCAACTTCTGTAATTAAGAAAATTTTGCATTTATGAAAGAAGGCGAATAATGCAAACTATAGCTGCTCCCAATATATATATAGATACATGTATGCAATTTATTTGGACATAGGGCAAATATTAACTTGAGAATATGCTTCTATGTCCAATAGGCCCTATCTGTGGTGTGTTCTAATGGTGAATTTATTTGATAAGCCATTATTTGATTCTCTCTTTCAAGTAATCACCATATCCTTCGATGATACTCATTGATTACAATGTAGATGTAATGTAATAACTGGTATGTTAACGCAGTTAAAAGCATTCAATGAACATATTTTACCTCTGAATTACACTTAGTTAATCAAGCTATTGAAAAGCATTAAATTCATTGAGAAGTTTAGCTCAAGTTAATAGCGGACTGTCCAGGTCGGATAAACGGAATGGCAATATTGGAAGAGATATATAAAGCAAAAGAGAGAGAAGGTTTATACAGAATTTCAGATAACAACTGGGCTTTTTTTATTTCATCAAGTTATAATATTTAAGTGAATTTGTTAAAAATGATTTCTAAGAACTTACTTCTGCATCTTCACCAAAGAATCTATATTTATAACCACATTCCACAAATAAAACAGCATCTTCATATTGTTCTTTTATCTGCATATATTGTAATTCTAATGGTGTATACTTAGATTTCTTAATAAAGCAGGAATTCTTGGACTTGGAATTTGAAAACTGATTTAATCTAGAATGAGATGTTCCACTTGTTGATGCAGTTATTTCCACATCCGTATCATCACTGCTGTTTTTTGTCTCATCAACAACTGCCAAACTATCAATGTCATGAACATTTCTTGGTGTCCTTATTTCACGAATGCCATCATTATTCAATTCTGATGAAAACTGGTGCAGCTTCTGTAAAGTAGCACCAGACAAAGCTCCTGTACACTGGGAAGAATTTGCTGAATATTTCTCACCATGATGATCATCAACATTAATGGCTTCATTCACTGAATTTCCATTTTGTGAACTAGTTTTCGATTTTTTATTGGATGTTGAAGGATTATTGGCATCATCGATTACTGCTTTTCGTTTCGAATTTTTCTTACTCTAAAAAAAGTTAAGTCAATATCAATGAAGCAGGGCCTACCTGATAAACTCAAATACTGTTAAGAAACTTTGCTAAAATGTAATCAAAGTTCAGTAATTACCTGCAAAATTCTATTACTCGATAGAAACAACTAAAATGAAAGTATAGCGGGAAGTTGTAACTGTGTACGTCTATAAAGACAGGTAATTATCCAGGTACATTAAATAAAATTAAATGGGATTTTAAGTACTACTTATCTGTACCAACCGGGCTAATGAATTTTGGCATATCATGTAGCTTGCTGCTAAGAGGAAAATTTTATCTAAACAGCGGCCGTTGCGCTATGACCTACTCTTATTTTGAATTCAAACTGTACGTGCATGCTGTGTACACAAGACCTAGGTTTGTTATTCCATATGCATGACTAGATACTGTTCCTTGCCAGGTCCTCCTAACTGCACCATTAATGCTCAAACATCCTGAGGAACTTTCTCAGCTAATATCCTGGCACAAGTTAATTGCTAGTCAAGAAACTCATCTCCAACACCATCTGGCAAAGTTCTGACATTTGAAACCAAACCACTGAGCTTCAAATAGTTGCTTGGGTCTAGAATAAAGGATTTTCAGAACCTTCTACACACAATTAACCAGGTTTTTTTTACAGAAATACATCTGGAATTTCTTCTTTAACATTAGAGCTTGTATTAAGAACACTAATGGAAGCATGTTAAATTTACTAAAATTTCAATATTTATACTTCAGAATTTTTTACTCTGCTACATGTACCTTGACTCTTATTTCTTCATCAGTGTTGAAACTATTTTCTCCTCTTGATTTTTCCTTTAAAGCAAAGAATTTAGATAATGTGACCTGTTGTTTTTTATTCTGCATTTTAAAGTGATCCAGCCATGAAATCTGAAAAAAGAAAGACAATGCTCAACAGTTGAATCTTTGTTAGCCTAGATGTTTGCAATTTTTGATAAGGATTCATCCAACATTGACCAGCATAATACAGTTCATTTAAACCATTGGACTCTATCAGCAAAAAAATATTACATTGTGATATCTTGTGGGAAGGAATTTGGACAATTGTTATAACTGAGGTGAATCTACATAAGTGAGCATTCATTCAAGCATCTGTCCACCAGCTTCTTACTAACAATATACCACACATGACATGAGGTAGTAACTGCAGAGAGAAATAGGACTAGGAGGACAAGTTCTAAAATATGCAACAACTTTTACCAGATGCTGAAAGCTTATAGAGAGCAATAACCCTAAAAGTAAATATTGGAAATCAGTTAATTGCAACAGGTGCACACATCTTACCAATATAAACAATCAACATAAATTTTTAAATAATAGATCCAATAATAACTTATAGCCTCAAACGAGTGACCAAAACATGATGCAAATTACTAAAGCCCATGATCTGAAATCATTAATAACTTTCACCTAAGTTAGATTAGAATGTTTACAAGATTCTAAAATTAAAGTGAAAAAGAGTGATGACTGAAAGTAATTATTAGAATTCAGTGAAATTCAAAATAGCTGTAATCCTGTAACTATTCAATCTATTAAATTACTAGTTATTGATTGTGGTTATAGCTATATGAACTCTAAACTGAAAAGTGTAATGTCGTGCAGGGCACCCGATACTGCTAAATGCTATTAAAATAGGGCTAGCTTAGTTATTATTTAGCATGCACTATTATCTGCTGTTATTTATAGAGCTGGCTCATGCTAGTTAATTTACGGAACACCTGGATATATATAGTATAAGTGAGTACCGGTACTAATATATTATCTGACATGTACTAGTAATAAAGCGCAGGCAAACCACATCGCACATAACTGTTCACTTGATCTGATGGTAGGTGTTTGCATGTCCCTGGGCTTGGGAGCAGGTCGTTTCATCCCATGACAGGTTCACCCCGGGCTGTTTCATCCCAAATTGACCCCGGGCTGTTTCATCTCACATATCGGGTCGTTTCATCCCACATATCGGGTCGTTTCATCCCACATATCGGGTCGTTTCATCCCACATATCGGGTCGTTTCATCCCACAAATCAATAAACAGGTTTTACGTATTTTTAATATTTTATTCATACATTTATAACAATAACAACATGTCATGGCACTTTTAGTAATACTATTTGTATCATTTCATACATAAATCATTTCATACATAAATCATTTCATAAATAAATCAATTACTTTGATTTCATTAAATTATCTTAAATTTCATTAAATTATCTTAAATTTCATTAAATCATTTCATACATAAATCATACATAAATCCTTTACTTTGATTTCATTAAATTATCTATTTACGGCTTTTATAAATAAATGTATTTGTTAAATTTCATTAAATTATTTCATGAATAAATGTATCTGTTAAATTATTTTATGTATTTATTGTATTTGTTAAATTAAATTCTTTAAATTATTTGTTAAACTATTTCATTAAATTTGTACATAAATTTTAGTAAACTATTTATGGCCATACAAGTTACCCGCTAGTTTTAAAAAACTACTCGTTGTGATTGATCTATCATTGTATTTCCCCCAGGCTTCAAATATTTTAGTGTTTATTTTACAATATTTTTTCCTACAATTTCTAAAATTCACCCCTTCCTCAACCATTGTCCACTGCATATCTATTAATTCTCCGTCTTCCTTCAAAATTGGTAGTAAAACATAAAAACTGAGACCCGCTCCCATACACCTTGAATTTAGACGCCTGTGCCATCCTGAGATACATTAATCTCATATTAAAGAATGTCAACATGTAATAAGAATATTCAATTAAACTACTAATTATTATTAAATGTAAATAATATTGAATGTAAATAATATTGAATGTAAATAATATTGAATGTAAATAATATTGAATGTAAGTATAATGTAAGTAATTAAATTAACTCACCTTCACAATCATTATTTGTTCGGAAAGCCATCATGAAAATGCTAATATTATTTAGAGAATAGATGGAAGACTCGAACCAGGTTTGTAAAGGGTCCTTGTTTGCCATCAGACACAACTTGTCGAAGGCGGCTAGCATGTGGTCGGGGCGTAATTATAGATGGTCTTCCTTTCGTAGTAGGTACCCGCCAAACCAACACCCTGAACCTTCCTCCAAACGCATTGTTTCCAATGAAAAACACAGCCCTTCAACTTCATCCCGGGGAACACTTTTCTGATAGCTGACCAGCAACCTGGTTCGAAGTCCAACATGCCACATTCTACTGCAGGTTGATATCGTTCCTTTATATGTCTTAGTACCTACAATAACAAATGATTACAATATGTAAATGTAAAGATTGCAATATGTAAATATAAATTGTATTGTAATATGCATGATATGTATTAAAATATGTATAGATAAATTGTTACCATGAATACTATTTATTTATTTATTTATTAACCCACCTCTTCATAATCTTCGGACGACCTCCTTGTCATCGGGACAAAACATAGCGGTACCTGCTTCATACTGTCCCCTTTTTTTAAAAAACCATGTATGGACCACAACTGGGAAAACGGCTTTCTTACTTACTACTTTAAAAGTCCCATCCATAAACCATCTTTTGCACGTTTTCAAAAGCTCTAGCTGTGTTTGTGTGGCAAACATTAGATGTCTATGCTCGCCGACCATCACCTCATTTACTAAAAATTCATCCCCGATGAACTCTTTGTTAACCTGAAACATACAATATGATAAACATGTTAACCTGAAACATACAATAGATAATCCTTGTTGGAAATGCCTAAAAAAATAGATTTACTATCAATAAATTAAATAAATAAATAAATATATTGGATTTACTAAAAATAAATTAAATAAATAAATATATTCGATTTACTAAATAAATATATTCGATTTACTAAATAAATATATTCGATTTACTATCAATAAATAAAATTAAAAAAATAGATCAATAATATTTCAAGCTAACTCACCTGTATTGCATGTCCGATGCTGCCAACAATCACAAATGTCACATGTCACGGCATGTTGACGGGGTCGAACAACGGTGGAGCAACGAATACAAAGATCAGCCATGGTGTAAATCCAAAAGATGAATGATAATCTTTCACTTTCGGATCATATTTATAGTTAGATAACGCCTTAGATCAAAGTAATTATTTTTAATTGATCATTTATCTGGCTTCTTACTTAAAATGTGTAAATACAACTCAACTCTCCCGCCATGTTTTTATTACTAATCCATAACAATTAATTGCGTGTTTATTTAATAATAAACAATGAAGTACATGTTTATTTAACAATAAGTAAGTGTTTAACAGTTTATTCGACAATAAGTACAACTCAGTTAATTAAATGCTACTACAATAACAAGGGGGATGAAACAGCCCGATAGAAAATTAGGTGTGGGATGAAACAGCCCGGGGTGAACCGGTCGTGGGATGAAAGGACCTGCACCACCTGGGCTTTAGGTCTACAGATATACATGTATCTAGCGGTGTGCACTCCCTGATAGTGTGCCAGATATATATCCTTTTTATTATGTGCCTATTACCGGCCTCTTTAAATTTAACAACCATCAATTTAACCGCCATCGAAATAATTTATACCTGCAGCCTACATGCAACCAAATTCTATTTTTTTGGCACCCTTTTAGCTAAGTCACTTCAGTCTTCTCTTCAAAAATATTAAGGACCAGACAACAATAATCATAAAACACGGATACGTTTTCCATAACAATCTAAAACTGATGTATAATAGTAAAGTAGCAGAACATGACAATTCAGCGATCTACCAAAATCTTTCAATATTCCATTAATTTACAAAACCTTCTTTCGTAAATTCTTACCTTTTTTTTTCAGCAGTAAACCGGAAGGGATAACAAAATGGAGTTGTCTCCCCTAATTAACTTTTTACAAAAATAACTTTCGTTATGTCGGGGGTATAGGCATCTAAATGGAAAATAAAATTTGAAATAAATCAAATATGCCAAAAATGGAATGTGTCTAAATATTCCCCGAGAAACACTACAGACAGACACAATTTGCTCTGGAACTGCTTCTTTAATTTCATTGCAATTTATGAAGTTTTTAACTCCGTCTTAAATTAATTTATATTGGTTGTAGTAGGTCTACTACTTGTAGCCTAGCAATTTAGCTATTTAAATCGTAGTTATAATGACTTTTCGTTGCATATATTAATATGTGCATTATATTTTAGGTTTTCGAAAGCATTTCAGTGTAACTTACAAGTTTATCTTGGTCGCCACTTTGCGGGGTTGTCAAATTACTTTACTGGTAGTTGGTAGTTTTTGAATAATTTTGCTTTTTATAACTTTATTTATAGACACCTACGGTACATAAAGGAGGGCACTGGCTAGGATTATTGGGCGACCGGCCCCGGCCCCGCCCCCCCCCCTCGCCCATATAGCACACTGCATGACATATGCCCGTCTGTATTAGCCCAGTTGTAGGAGAAAAGTAAGACGTTTATTCCCATCCATTCCATTAATTCATTATAGCAGGCCCGTAGCTAGTTTTGTTTGTGTGTGTGGGGGGGGGGGGCTTCTGGAGGCGCCGATGTACCTACACTTGATGGTCCACATCGAACGGCACCGTGGACGCGCTTCTAGGGTGCTCTTCCCAAGAAAATTTTGGAAAATAGGTTTTGCACCTGAGGAGAAGAACTATGAATATTTGGCGGAAAATTTCAATTTTGCGGCTGAATTTGCAATATAAGCGTATTATGATATTGTGATATGACCATTATTAAAATTTGAAGGAAGGAATACGAATTTTTCGTGCCTATAATAATTTATGAGAAAAACGAAAAGTTCGGAATCGGTTTGAGTGCGTTTTGTTTGAATTTTGAAGATTATCACGCCTGCTGCGGGCTTGAATCAATCTCACTCGGTATTATTTATTATGTGCGGCCTGACAATCATGTAGGCACCCCACTGACAACGTTTTGGACACCCTATCAATCAAGTTGTGATGTTAATTGCGTGATTCATCTTTAAGCGCCTCACCATTTGTGGGGCGCCTCATATAACGATATGATTGGCGAGGCGCCCATAAATACAAGTATCACTTGGGCGCCCAACCAATATTACTCGGCTTTATGGGGCGCCCATGCATACTGATATGGGCACTATGGTCGTTGGCTTCGTATTGCGTCCAATAGAAAGCGGGCTTTTGGCGTCTATTGGAGGATCAGATTTTTTCCGGGGGGGGGGGGGGCAGCTGCCCCCTTGCCCCATTGCCCCCCTCCCCGCTAGCAACGGGCATGTATATAGACATCTGCCTATTCTGTTTCTGTTACCCGGTTCCATACATTTGTTTTGGTGGTTGTAGTGTTGCTTACAATATCCGTGTTTTATTATCTTGTCGGTTTGACTCTACGTAGCTATTAAAACAAACATCAACATGAGAACGCTGATCGTCTGTAATATGCAATCAAAATATAAACCACTGTTCGGAAAAATATATTTATTTAAATCACAAAAAAAAACACCAATGATTATTTATTCTACAAATATATCAATACCACATTTTATGTAAATATTATAGTCGGAGAAACATCACATAACAAATGAATTTGTACTGAAACCAAGTAGCTAAATTGGTCAAAATAGGCCTACTGCATTATAATTGGTATTATTAACGAATCTGTCATAATCTACAAACTAAGATTCCGATCAAATTCTTGTTTGGTATTATATATATATGTATAGTATAGTATTATTAGTATATTCACAGCTTTTCAGTTATGAATACTGTCCACAAGAAAAAAAAATAACATAGGCCTACTTTTACAACTACTATTTGACTGATGTTCGATAATAAAGACAAAGAAACAATACACCTACATTTTCTGAGAAGGTCCAGCGGGAGGTCTGCAGAGTCCGGGACAATGACTTATTTATGTGTTGTGCCAATAGGTCTACTGTCATAGTAAAAACAGGGAGGATTACCTAAGAGACCTTCATATTTATTTATAAAACGTATTCGTAAATCTAGTACCGGCTCGCGAAGTAATATAAATATAAGGCCCTTTTTGGTAAACAAAAAGAAAAAAGACAAATCTGCGTTATAGTTACTAAAGCACCTTGTAGGCTACACCACTCTTTTATAGCGGATTGTCGCATTTAGGGAAATCTAGCTGCTAACATACACTTTGGGATTCTTAGAATAATATGTATTATGTAGTTTAATCAATAAAGAACATGCGTTTCTCGGCGTTGTAATCCACAGAACCCATGTTTTTACTTTGGGTTCTCCTACTTTCTTCGTCGTTTTTACTTTTGGTTTTGCCACTTTCTTCGTCGTTTTTACTTTGAACGTTCCTACTTTCGTCATCGTTTTCTTTGTCATTTGATTTTGACCAGCTGTCTGGAAACCAGTCTGTAAGCACACTTCTGTAGATACCCAAAAGAATATCCACTATTCCAAACGGTTGTTCGTCAGATTTTAAACTCTCTCGAACAGTTACAAGGCCTATATTAAGAATAGCTTGAAACATTGTTAACAAAACAAAAGTGACAAAAAATACAAAAAGTGCAAAATAAATAGGTGCTATTGATGGGGAAACCATAAGCATTTCCGCCAAATGATTTTTACCAAGAGTATACGTTATCAGTGTTGTGATGACATCAAATAATGTTCTGAATTCATTAATATGGCTGTAAAAGAGAACATATCCTGTAGATACGAATCCCAGGAATATGATCCCAAATAGAGTTCCAAATCCTGACAGATCTCTTGCTGCACGTTTGAGAACAGATGCAATGATTGTTATTCTTTTATTATATCCCAAAACACGCAGCATGCCAAGCGTGGTTAGAAATAGCAGAAATGCAACAGCAACGACGAACGCAAAATCAAACCAGACAACGTGCTCGAAATTAACAAACTTTTTCGGATTTTCTTTAAATTTGGACAAGGTTCTACTAAGATATACTTCCTTTAGAACAAAGATAGTGAAGCCAAATATAGCGATGATTATACTCAGGACATCAATAATGTGCCAAAAATCTTTGAAGTAATTCCATTTATCTTTCTTTATCCCTTTGACAGCCATGCCGGTTAGAATGATCATAATTATAAACACAACAATTTCACACGCGATGACAAATAATCCCATGGCTGTGACATGTTGGAATATTCTAAGAGTATTTATATGATGCCATTTCACAGTTCCTCCGTATTCGGGGAACTCTGCTATAATACGCACCACGATCAGGAGGTTTGAGTCAGCATTGTACAACGAGAACTCGACAAAAACTGCCCGAGTCTGACGATCGAGCCACAGATTATCATATAGCTGATTAAACATGTTAACCGAGGCATCATAATTGATATCCATATCAAAAAAGTACCCTCCACCACCATATATATCAATGTTACCGGTAACTGGTAATCCCCAAGCCTCGCCCGAAGATGTATATTCCCAGGCAGGTACAGTAATGCTGGTAGCCTTATCCTCTATGCTACATGGGGGTGTTTTCCATCCTATACAATAATCATTTGTATCTTCGTGATCCCCAGTATAGGACCAGTAGTAAGAACGATTGCCTAAAAGACCTCCAAATTTTTTCCCAAAAAGTAATCCTAAATCTGGCGCAGGCCCTGTAAAATAAGAGAATGGATAACTGAATACAAAAATACCTGGTTGCCCAGACCTTATTTATGTATGTGAAGCGGACAAGTCTCAAAAGAAATACTGGAAACAGTATGGAATCAAAATCATGCTTGAAGAGCAAAATGGAACCTGGTTTAACGTTCTAGATTTCTGCACCGACTTGGCCATAATGACCACATATGCTTTCGAATACATAAAATTGGGTGAGACTTACTTTCCTTAGTTCGGATCTGTCGAATTCTCAAGGGACCAACTCGAAAGTTTGCCATGTCAGAAAAGAAAAGTTTTTCCCTCCAGTTTAGCAAACCACCATTAAAATTATAAGTAGCAAACGCTTCGGGAAGTAGATTATATTTAGTCCACGCCATGAAATGGGTTCTGTTGATGATCTGCAAGTAAGAGAAAACATGTGAAACAAATAAAAATCCAGTTTAAGATTTGATACATACATACAATTTATACATACATTTGATAGGAAACCTTATGACACGTTTAAGGAGTCCATGTAGCTAACTAACAATTTGTATTATTTTTGAATTTCGATACCAGGTACATGGCATGGCGCCGATGCCACAAACATGGTAAACCCAGCACTATTTATATTAAGCAGTGAGTGCGGCACAGTGGGTATGGTGCTGGTTCACTCACTAGGGGGTTCCGGGTTCGACCCCGCTTTGTATCTAATTATCCGTGTTACAGGACGGGAGGGGTGGGGGTGGAAGAAACAACAACCAGTCGTTCGGATAGGACCGAAAGCCGATCCCTCGTGTTTCCGCGGGCAACACGTTAAAGATGCCCTGACAGTCGCGCTCGTTGGTACAGACTTGTAATAGTAAGTACAGGAAGACTGCACTACACACAAAACAAATGAAATGAAATGAAATGTGGTTTTATGGCACGTCAGCTAACACAAAACAAAGACGTTAATCCCCATATTTCGTTTCATATCTGCGAACTAACTTGTATTGTCTTTTGTATCAATTTGCATCAGAACCCCAATATTTGACTTACTTTATCAAAACGATTTGTAAAGAGTCTTGTTTCCATGTGATGTTTAAATTGGTAAGATAATGTATCTCTGTTACCATAACCGATTGTAAATAACGATAGGATGAACAGTGTGTAAATAATAATCTCTACAAATACACCGTAGGCTTTAGATTCCTGTTCATTGCGACGTCGTGCTCTTCGTAATTCGTCATCAGATACAGGGGGTGGTAGTTCAATATTTAAATCTGAAACAAATGAATAATCACCACAACTAGTTGTAAGTAGTATCGAGTGCCACTATAGCTCTTCTCAGTGGAGTTCAGGCTGTTAAGAAATCTTATTTGTCGACCCTGCGTATCTCCAGATAAGAGATGGTTCTAGCTTTTTTTACCTGGCAAAAATACGTTGCAAATCAGATAGTACTTCAACAAGCAAAACTTTAAATGTTTTCTTCAAAACAACGATTGATTATTGTTATTTATTACATTTCTGACACATCCAACTACAATTAAGCATATAATCCAACCTGACAGGGTACAAACCACCTCTTTTAAATCGAGGCGATAATAGCTGGCTTTTCCCCGACATCTTAAAACAGAACAGTTTGATGTCTAGTTACGTCATGAAGGCAGGGCTAAATGTATGTCGTGTACAACAGCCAATCAAGATGTGAGACACAAAACCACAAGTAGGGTGTTGAGCTTGACTAATGAATTTTGTAAAAACACCGCTTGATTAAATTTACTGACAACATTTGCTGATAAACTAAAGTTATTTCACTACATTGGTGTGTTAATTAATCCCATTAGTATAAAATATTTAAGGTGTTACGTGCGTTAATAAAGAAATTATGTTTTCATGGTGAAACTAAAGGTACCCAATCGCAGCTAAAAACAAACATAACACAGTATATCTTAACGTTCTCGTAGCTGCAGTTTAGGTACCTTAGATAGCTATATATGGCTTATCGACAGGCATTCTAAGCACAGGAGAGCAATAAGTTTATAAAGAACGTGTTTTACCTTCAGAATTCTTGGCACGTTTTTCTGCTTCTGTTTGTAAAACTGAAAGATCTAACTTTTGTTGTTTTATGTACGGATTCCTCAGCAGTATTGCAAATGCAAAGGCTATGGCGGCTACCTGAAACATTCAGAACAAACGCATACACGTGCTAAATAAGCTCATATGTCATCGATGTATGGAAGCCAATGTTTACACTTTAACCCCCTTTTGCTTTAGCGTTAACTAAGTGCAAAGGTGGATTCAAGAAGCCGCGACAAATGGTCCTAATCTGGCTTGCTGTGCTATAGGTTCAACGCGGAGGCAAAAAGGCTAGACATAATCAGTGCGAAGCCTAGAAATCGAGTCAGTTCGTGCACCCGATTAGATTTTATTACATACTTCGAGAAGGTATTTGTTGAGTAATAAAACCTTCTAGTAGTTTATCGAGGGCTGGCCGTCCTTACCGCACGGTACAAATAAAACCTTCTAGTAGTTTATCGAGGTTCGGGTGCTTCCGGAGTCCAAAATGGCCGCTTTATATAAATGAGAATTTTGGGGATAACTAACCCGAACCTTAACCCTAATCCTTTTTAAAAGACTGAATTTGGGTCTAATTTAGTTTTTACTTCTCTTAAAAGGGTTAGGGTTAGGGTTCGGGTTAGTATTCCCCTAAATACTCATTTGTATAAAGCGGCCATTTTGGTATGAGTTCTGGCTTGTTCTGGAATTTGTTGCTTCTAGTGGTGATAATATTTGTACCGTGCGGTAAGGACGGCCAGCCCTCGATAAACTACTAGAAGGTTTTATTACTCAACAAATACTTTCTCGAAGTATGTAAATACAAGTATCACTTGGGCGCCCAACCAATATTACTCGGCTTTATGGGGCGCCCATGCATACTGATATGGGCACTATGGTCGTTGGCTTCGTATTGCGTCCAATAGAAAGCGGGCTTTTGGCGTCTATTGGAGGATCAGATTTTTTCCGGGGGGGGGGGGGGGCAGCTGCCCCCTTGCCCCATTGCCCCCCTCCCCGCTAGCAACGGGCATGTATATAGACATCTGCCTATTCTGTTTCTGTTACCCGGTTCCATACATTTGTTTTGGTGGTTGTAGTGTTGCTTACAATATCCGTGTTTTATTATCTTGTCGGTTTGACTCTACGTAGCTATTAAAACAAACATCAACATGAGAACGCTGATCGTCTGTAATATGCAATCAAAATATAAACCACTGTTCGGAAAAATATATTTATTTAAATCACAAAAAAAAACACCAATGATTATTTATTCTACAAATATATCAATACCACATTTTATGTAAATATTATAGTCGGAGAAACATCACATAACAAATGAATTTGTACTGAAACCAAGTAGCTAAATTGGTCAAAATAGGCCTACTGCATTATAATTGGTATTATTAACGAATCTGTCATAATCTACAAACTAAGATTCCGATCAAATTCTTGTTTGGTATTATATATATATGTATAGTATAGTATTATTAGTATATTCACAGCTTTTCAGTTATGAATACTGTCCACAAGAAAAAAAAATAACATAGGCCTACTTTTACAACTACTATTTGACTGATGTTCGATAATAAAGACAAAGAAACAATACACCTACATTTTCTGAGAAGGTCCAGCGGGAGGTCTGCAGAGTCCGGGACAATGACTTATTTATGTGTTGTGCCAATAGGTCTACTGTCATAGTAAAAACAGGGAGGATTACCTAAGAGACCTTCATATTTATTTATAAAACGTATTCGTAAATCTAGTACCGGCTCGCGAAGTAATATAAATATAAGGCCCTTTTTGGTAAACAAAAAGAAAAAAGACAAATCTGCGTTATAGTTACTAAAGCACCTTGTAGGCTACACCACTCTTTTATAGCGGATTGTCGCATTTAGGGAAATCTAGCTGCTAACATACACTTTGGGATTCTTAGAATAATATGTATTATGTAGTTTAATCAATAAAGAACATGCGTTTCTCGGCGTTGTAATCCACAGAACCCATGTTTTTACTTTGGGTTCTCCTACTTTCTTCGTCGTTTTTACTTTTGGTTTTGCCACTTTCTTCGTCGTTTTTACTTTGAACGTTCCTACTTTCGTCATCGTTTTCTTTGTCATTTGATTTTGACCAGCTGTCTGGAAACCAGTCTGTAAGCACACTTCTGTAGATACCCAAAAGAATATCCACTATTCCAAACGGTTGTTCGTCAGATTTTAAACTCTCTCGAACAGTTACAAGGCCTATATTAAGAATAGCTTGAAACATTGTTAACAAAACAAAAGTGACAAAAAATACAAAAAGTGCAAAATAAATAGGTGCTATTGATGGGGAAACCATAAGCATTTCCGCCAAATGATTTTTACCAAGAGTATACGTTATCAGTGTTGTGATGACATCAAATAATGTTCTGAATTCATTAATATGGCTGTAAAAGAGAACATATCCTGTAGATACGAATCCCAGGAATATGATCCCAAATAGAGTTCCAAATCCTGACAGATCTCTTGCTGCACGTTTGAGAACAGATGCAATGATTGTTATTCTTTTATTATATCCCAAAACACGCAGCATGCCAAGCGTGGTTAGAAATAGCAGAAATGCAACAGCAACGACGAACGCAAAATCAAACCAGACAACGTGCTCGAAATTAACAAACTTTTTCGGATTTTCTTTAAATTTGGACAAGGTTCTACTAAGATATACTTCCTTTAGAACAAAGATAGTGAAGCCAAATATAGCGATGATTATACTCAGGACATCAATAATGTGCCAAAAATCTTTGAAGTAATTCCATTTATCTTTCTTTATCCCTTTGACAGCCATGCCGGTTAGAATGATCATAATTATAAACACAACAATTTCACACGCGATGACAAATAATCCCATGGCTGTGACATGTTGGAATATTCTAAGAGTATTTATATGATGCCATTTCACAGTTCCTCCGTATTCGGGGAACTCTGCTATAATACGCACCACGATCAGGAGGTTTGAGTCAGCATTGTACAACGAGAACTCGACAAAAACTGCCCGAGTCTGACGATCGAGCCACAGATTATCATATAGCTGATTAAACATGTTAACCGAGGCATCATAATTGATATCCATATCAAAAAAGTACCCTCCACCACCATATATATCAATGTTACCGGTAACTGGTAATCCCCAAGCCTCGCCCGAAGATGTATATTCCCAGGCAGGTACAGTAATGCTGGTAGCCTTATCCTCTATGCTACATGGGGGTGTTTTCCATCCTATACAATAATCATTTGTATCTTCGTGATCCCCAGTATAGGACCAGTAGTAAGAACGATTGCCTAAAAGACCTCCAAATTTTTTCCCAAAAAGTAATCCTAAATCTGGCGCAGGCCCTGTAAAATAAGAGAATGGATAACTGAATACAAAAATACCTGGTTGCCCAGACCTTATTTATGTATGTGAAGCGGACAAGTCTCAAAAGAAATACTGGAAACAGTATGGAATCAAAATCATGCTTGAAGAGCAAAATGGAACCTGGTTTAACGTTCTAGATTTCTGCACCGACTTGGCCATAATGACCACATATGCTTTCGAATACATAAAATTGGGTGAGACTTACTTTCCTTAGTTCGGATCTGTCGAATTCTCAAGGGACCAACTCGAAAGTTTGCCATGTCAGAAAAGAAAAGTTTTTCCCTCCAGTTTAGCAAACCACCATTAAAATTATAAGTAGCAAACGCTTCGGGAAGTAGATTATATTTAGTCCACGCCATGAAATGGGTTCTGTTGATGATCTGCAAGTAAGAGAAAACATGTGAAACAAATAAAAATCCAGTTTAAGATTTGATACATACATACAATTTATACATACATTTGATAGGAAACCTTATGACACGTTTAAGGAGTCCATGTAGCTAACTAACAATTTGTATTATTTTTGAATTTCGATACCAGGTACATGGCATGGCGCCGATGCCACAAACATGGTAAACCCAGCACTATTTATATTAAGCAGTGAGTGCGGCACAGTGGGTATGGTGCTGGTTCACTCACTAGGGGGTTCCGGGTTCGACCCCGCTTTGTATCTAATTATCCGTGTTACAGGACGGGAGGGGTGGGGGTGGAAGAAACAACAACCAGTCGTTCGGATAGGACCGAAAGCCGATCCCTCGTGTTTCCGCGGGCAACACGTTAAAGATGCCCTGACAGTCGCGCTCGTTGGTACAGACTTGTAATAGTAAGTACAGGAAGACTGCACTACACACAAAACAAATGAAATGAAATGAAATGTGGTTTTATGGCACGTCAGCTAACACAAAACAAAGACGTTAATCCCCATATTTCGTTTCATATCTGCGAACTAACTTGTATTGTCTTTTGTATCAATTTGCATCAGAACCCCAATATTTGACTTACTTTATCAAAACGATTTGTAAAGAGTCTTGTTTCCATGTGATGTTTAAATTGGTAAGATAATGTATCTCTGTTACCATAACCGATTGTAAATAACGATAGGATGAACAGTGTGTAAATAATAATCTCTACAAATACACCGTAGGCTTTAGATTCCTGTTCATTGCGACGTCGTGCTCTTCGTAATTCGTCATCAGATACAGGGGGTGGTAGTTCAATATTTAAATCTGAAACAAATGAATAATCACCACAACTAGTTGTAAGTAGTATCGAGTGCCACTATAGCTCTTCTCAGTGGAGTTCAGGCTGTTAAGAAATCTTATTTGTCGACCCTGCGTATCTCCAGATAAGAGATGGTTCTAGCTTTTTTTACCTGGCAAAAATACGTTGCAAATCAGATAGTACTTCAACAAGCAAAACTTTAAATGTTTTCTTCAAAACAACGATTGATTATTGTTATTTATTACATTTCTGACACATCCAACTACAATTAAGCATATAATCCAACCTGACAGGGTACAAACCACCTCTTTTAAATCGAGGCGATAATAGCTGGCTTTTCCCCGACATCTTAAAACAGAACAGTTTGATGTCTAGTTACGTCATGAAGGCAGGGCTAAATGTATGTCGTGTACAACAGCCAATCAAGATGTGAGACACAAAACCACAAGTAGGGTGTTGAGCTTGACTAATGAATTTTGTAAAAACACCGCTTGATTAAATTTACTGACAACATTTGCTGATAAACTAAAGTTATTTCACTACATTGGTGTGTTAATTAATCCCATTAGTATAAAATATTTAAGGTGTTACGTGCGTTAATAAAGAAATTATGTTTTCATGGTGAAACTAAAGGTACCCAATCGCAGCTAAAAACAAACATAACACAGTATATCTTAACGTTCTCGTAGCTGCAGTTTAGGTACCTTAGATAGCTATATATGGCTTATCGACAGGCATTCTAAGCACAGGAGAGCAATAAGTTTATAAAGAACGTGTTTTACCTTCAGAATTCTTGGCACGTTTTTCTGCTTCTGTTTGTAAAACTGAAAGATCTAACTTTTGTTGTTTTATGTACGGATTCCTCAGCAGTATTGCAAATGCAAAGGCTATGGCGGCTACCTGAAACATTCAGAACAAACGCATACACGTGCTAAATAAGCTCATATGTCATCGATGTATGGAAGCCAATGTTTACACTTTAACCCCCTTTTGCTTTAGCGTTAACTAAGTGCAAAGGTGGATTCAAGAAGCCGCGACAAATGGTCCTAATCTGGCTTGCTGTGCTATAGGTTCAACGCGGAGGCAAAAAGGCTAGACATAATCAGTGCGAAGCCTAGAAATCGAGTCAGTTCGTGCACCCGATTAGATTTTATTACATACTTCGAGAAGGTATTTGTTGAGTAATAAAACCTTCTAGTAGTTTATCGAGGGCTGGCCGTCCTTACCGCACGGTACAAATAAAACCTTCTAGTAGTTTATCGAGGTTCGGGTGCTTCCGGAGTCCAAAATGGCCGCTTTATATAAATGAGAATTTTGGGGATAACTAACCCGAACCTTAACCCTAATCCTTTTTAAAAGACTGAATTTGGGTCTAATTTAGTTTTTACTTCTCTTAAAAGGGTTAGGGTTAGGGTTCGGGTTAGTATTCCCCTAAATACTCATTTGTATAAAGCGGCCATTTTGGTATGAGTTCTGGCTTGTTCTGGAATTTGTTGCTTCTAGTGGTGATAATATTTGTACCGTGCGGTAAGGACGGCCAGCCCTCGATAAACTACTAGAAGGTTTTATTACTCAACAAATACTTTCTCGAAGTATGTAATAAAATCTAATCGGGTGGTTCTATACCTTCGCCTTGTTCATTCATTGCCTTCGTAAAATAGAGATATACATTCGTACAATACCAACCTTTATGGGGTCTGATAGTAATATATTTTCAAAGAAAGAAAGAAAAAATGCCGTGATAAATTCTTCCGATATGGATTTGCCCCACTGCATGCTGAATAATATCAGAAAAAAAGCAGATACTGCCACTGCAAGAAAAACCAAAATCCAGGCTATATATAAGCATCCATAAGGTAGTGGCTTTTCCTGGTCCATTGCGTCCATTATATCATGCTCCAATGCTTCTGCATACGATAAGGTGTTCCCTATATCTGGGTTCACATTTTTAACGTCAGAGTTTTCTTGGCCTTCGGTGAAAAGCTTTGTGGTACTAATTGACGTTGGCGATCTTGTTTCTTGTAACTGTTTAAGTTGTTGTTTTTGTCTTCTGGGTCTGGATGATCTAAACAGATAAACAATCAGGATGGATGGCGGGACTGTTATCAATAAACTAACGACAGACACGAATATAGTTGCAGCTGAGAATCTGAGAGGCCCTAATACTATTTCATTCTTTACTGTTTCTTCGTCTGTAGTTTCATTACTAGACCTGCAAAACGTGAATGATGTAAGTTTTATGTGTGAAAACAGACCATGGAAAAGAACATCCAATGTCAATAATAGTATGATAATAGTATCGAATACAATACAGATTCTATTACTACACCTTTAATTTTGTTTCGAATCTGGTTACAACACAGATCATATTTCGTTACGTTTGTATGATTTAAAATTTATCTTTACTTTTCTTCACTTATACTCCATATAGTTCCAAGTGCAGGCCATCGAAAGCATCAAAATAGAACGAAACATAGTTCTGTATTTTAATCAGAATGATTGAAATTTATTGTTTGAAACTTTTGGAGAAGATATCGCTGTTGGTGTTGATTACAAAATAAACCGCCCTGTCAAATACCAAATCAAAGGTTTATTCAAAACGTACAATGACAGGCAAAGAAACAAAACAAATAAGAAACCGATTGGATTTCAGTCGAGTCCTGTGCACAATGAACCGAGCCAAGAAGACAGTTTGTAAGTCGGATTACTTTAATTCCACGGACGCGACCGGGGTGCAGCGAATAAAGACACTAGCTAACTTAACCAGGTACTGGCTCATTTAACCAGGCGCTGGCTCACTAGTTATAACTCACTTAACCAGGCGCTGGCTCACTTAACCAGGAGGTCAACCAGTTAGATACTGGTTTAGTCCGATAAAGTTTCTGGATTTTCGGCTTGGTTTCCCCTTGTCAGTGGTGCAGGATGTGTGTGTGCCTGTGTGTGTGTGTGGGTGTGTGTGTGTTGGGGGGGGGGACGTGTGGCTGCGTGTGTGTGGGTGTGTATGTTGGATGGGGGGGGGGTGTAGTCGTTAGGTGTGTACGTAAAAGAACCTTTGACAGTTGGTATTATGTCCATGCAAAACTCATAGCGTAGCACACTGTACACCTTATGTCCGTCTTCATTAGCTAGCTTGCACAAAAAGGAAAACGATGGGACCCATTTTATACATTCAATCCTACTTTAATTCTACGGGCTATACACACGTATATAGCCAATTGATAATCTTTACCTGAAGAACATGGCGCTGACAATCATTGTCAAGAATAAAAGTGACAAACAGCAGGAGATACGTTGAGCTCTGGTAAAGGTACTTCTGTTAGGTCTTAGAAATACCGATAACCATAGATGATTATCTGTAACATTGTTTCTGGCATGTTCGGTAAATAACCGAGTCAACTTCAGATCAACTTTGCCTGATACGGGTATAACCCTGTCTATCAGGCCATCATCTCGATGAACGCTTAACCATCGATTACAATAAAACACAGCTCTAAAAAAATGAAATATCATCTGTTAGTAATGGATACACAAAAATAGGATATACATTGACAAATGGTAGTGTTGACTCTTTGAATTATTATCATACATCCTGTGCAGATAAGCTATATGGATAGGATGTTGCACGAATCAAACATCTACTCCATAAAATATTCATCGGGTGAAGTGTTTGTAAACATTGCATTTAAAGTCTATTTTGAATCCATTATATTGAACACGTTTACCTTTTACGAGTTTGAAGATCTTCAACAATCATTTTATTGAAAAACCAGGAATTGAGTCGTCCTCCAGAATTATCATGCCATATTCGTAAATACACCATACCATCTAAATCGACATCAGTTGTCATAACAAAAGTCATCACACTTCCTGTTTCTAAAAACTTAAATAGAAAAAACCGAGATTTATATCTGTTTGCATAGACTTTTTGTTGGTATCTAATCTAGGTTAACCAAACCCATTGATCAACTTTTAATTCTATTTCCATATATTCAAACTATTTTCTCAAACATTTTCAGGCCAAATTTGGGACAAATAAACCAGTTTAAAATCCACAGCTCGCTACCTATCTTGTCAGTCTCAAGGGGTCGGCTTCAACTTGCCTGCTATATCAGGGCTCGGGCATATTCATTACGTTTTGGGGAAATTTGCGGTTACAAGGTGGATATATAAACAAGTACCAAATCAACTAGAGTCTTTGATCGTAGCTTTAGCTTATAGTGAGTGTGGACGCTACTGAGTGTTTCTTCAAACACCAGCGTTTCAAAACTAGCTTATATGGCCGTATGAACGGCATCTTTGGTTTTATCCAAGAGAAAGGAAGCCATTCTTACCCTTTCCCCATCACTTAATGTTCTAACACCACTATCAGCTTTACTTGCAGTTAATACAAAGAATACATTAGAACGAGTCCCAGAATTTTTACTTAATCCGGTTTCAACTGTCAGTAGATAAAAATACTTGTCTTGTCTCAAATTATCTTTTAAGTAACCGATCCGCCACTGAAATAAAACAAATGCATGAGTACTCATCATAAAAATCACCATTCTACAAGTAAAGGAAGGGTTTATACCAAACATGCAAATTTGATACGTGCATTCATCGTAGACCTATTCTTGAAACAATGTTTACGGGGATTATCAGTTAATGCTCGTTGCCATTGCTTTAAAAAAATGTCACTTCATTTGAAATTTGACCGCAACGTCAAGTCTAATCTTTTTATTATTTTATATTCTAATAATTATATTCTAACAAACCTTTTCTTTGTCACGTCTGTCACGACGTCTAGCCCAGATAAGGAGAAGCACATAAACAAACAAAGTGGCGAGAAGGGTACCATAAACGGCGGCGTTGCTCAGATCAAATTTAGCAAACACAGTTGTAAAATCTATGGTGTTAGGTGGTGCGTAAAAGGCACCTCCGAAAGTCAAGCCAGGCGGATCTTCACATTCACAAATTGTTTCATCCAGGGTCGAATAAGGTGACACCTATATAATTTAGAAAGAAATTGGATCAAATGGAGACAGCGGTTAATATATCGCTTTCCATATTACTTTGCGCGGATGGTGTGCAATTCATTTACGATCTTGTTTTATTGTTGTTAATGTAAAGATGATTCTTTACTAATGTTATAGTGTGTCTTTCTATATATTTTATTACTATTTAATTTTAGTTAAAATAGCAATTGACCAATGTCCGAATTGATATCTCTTTCATGTTTCTGGTCTTTTAACTGTTTGGGTTTATACTTAATGTAACGATATATATTACGTAATTATAGTTAACGCGCGTTTGTGCCATGTCGATATCTTTTTCTGTATTTAAACATCTGTTTCCTATGTACAATTTAATATCGCTGATCAAATATTATTATAGAATTATTTTTATCCTAGGCTTGTATATATGTTCTATATTCTAATGTGACTTTAGTCTGGTGACCGGCTCGCACTAGCGATACCTATCTCGTTATTGCGACCGTTAGCCAGTTTTGGACACTCGTTTATTAAAAGTACAATTTTAACGATTTATCTGAGTTTTGGACACTCGTTTATTAAAAGTACAATTTTAACGATTTATCTGAGTTTTCGTCGTTAGTGTTGGAATAAGCTACAATCCTCAGAAAAGAGCACTTTCGCACTAATATAAAGTGAGAATTATATCGGTTGTTGACACTTTAATAAATAAATTAGTATTGTCCTTATTATTTATGAGAATCCCGCTGTATGTTTATACAGAATATCAAAATGGTGGATACACCGTTGAGACTTGAACAACTATTTTAAGACGAGATTCATTAAATGTTCATATATATCTATTATGTTCTAGATACTAATGCTTTGCACTGCAACCGTTCATCCATTCAATTATTTGTGCTATTGAGATTAATCAAGATATTAACAATTGATGACTCGTCCCGTAAGTAAGATTAGAAGTCTCCAAAGTTCTGTCGACTGTTTGTTTCTAATAACAATAACAAGCAAAGATTAATTTACACCTTTTTATGTTTCGAAATAACATTTCGATAAAGTGACAAAATATGCAATGTGATATTTCAAAAAAAAAAAAAAAAAAAAAAAATTAAAACAAAAATGATTATTTCGTTATTTTTTTTTAATATCAAATATCTCGTTCTATCGTAATAATTATTTCGTTTTTATTTCGATAAAATTATTTAGTTTTATAAAAATATTTGTTCGATACAATTATTTTTTGTGAAATAATTACTATGTTATAAAAGAATAAAATCAATAATTGTTCTACGGTACATAGGTATAAATTTCGAACGCGTTCCGCGAAATTATCTTTCCGTTCGTATTCGGGGGGTTGGATGGCTGAATGGTTAGCGTGCGCGCGCTGTATCATAAAGTCTGTCATTGAGTCGACTGGCGTGGTTTCGAATCCCCGGTTGTACGTGGCAAGGAGTAGGGTCGCCTGTCCAACCTCGTGGGTTTTCTCCGGGTCCTCCCACTGCTAAAGACCCCTACGCGCAAGCGAATTATGTAAATAAAATTAAACCATATGTTAGTCCCGAAATGAACTAGTTTGTGTCGAGTGGACGTTAAACCCCATAAAAAAAAAAGAAAAAAAAAAGAACTTGTTCACCGGTGTTTTAAGGAGACGCCCTATCAAAAGTCACACTATTTCAAAATTTGGTGTTATCTTCGCGTTCATATTTTCACATATTTTGGGGGCCTATTTTGACTTTTAATAAAGAGGAACCATATCATATGTCAGAATATTTCGGTTTTAATTTTCGGCGTTATCTTCTCGTTTTAATTTTTAACGCGACACAATTTCGAATATTTCAGTGCTTGTGAGTTTGGTCATTGGGGCATCAGATACAACCGGATCGAAATTCAAAATTTTTGCATCTTTGTCAGAGAAATTTTTTTCTCGTTAACAATAACATTTGAAGTTAAATGTAAATTTTACAGAATATTTTATAAATGACACTTATTTTAGACACGTATGCTGTTTTTTGATCGTATTGGTCGATTTTTGAACGCTGAACCATTTATGTCTAAACATTGAGGCCCTAAAGTAATATTTTTTTTTATTTTAATTTGAAACAAATGACATTTTAGAAAACAATTAATATGTTCTTACTTTACAAGACTGGTCGTCCCAGTATTCCTTTTCTTTAACCCACACTCTACAGCCATCTGTGTTGGTTACCAGATTATATGATGTCAAAGCTGTGCTGTTTCCATCGTCTGAACCATTTCAAACAAAAGGGTAAAATAATCATCTAATTTAAGAAGAACATGTTTAAAACTCTGGCATCCAAAAATAGTTGTCAGATCAAAATGATACCCCCATCCGAACTACAGTGTCTCTTACCAGGCACAATTGTTATGGGTTATGGGTTTTTATATCCCACTGTTCTGCATTGTCTGACCACGGGCTAATAAAGACATACGGTGTTTGATGAGCAATAATTTTGCCCGGACAGTGGTGCTACGACCTACCCTTATTTCGAATTCCAACGCTGAAGGGTTCTTTTACGTGCACGCAAATGTGTACTTGGTAACTCGGTGTTTTGTCCCATCCAAACAACTAGACACTGTCCTTGCTAGACATCCCGTCCTACACCACGGACAACTGGAAACAACGCCGGAAAATCCCACTTAAAGTTCTCGGCCAATACTGGGAGCGATTCCGAAACCTTCTGGTTTGTGATGTAGTGCCTTACTCACTCAGCCCCTGCGGTGGTTAATATACGCGAAGGATTCAAGTTGCCGAAAAGATACAAACTAATACTTTTCAATGAACTATTTTATCGCTTCAATGGGTGTTATTGGACCTATTTTGTGTTCACGATTTAAATCAAGGACAGCCATGTACCAGGTATAGGCCTACATGTGATGCTTTATTGATTAGGCCCGACGACTACCAAGGGATGAATTATACAGATAATTACCTGTGTCATTCGAATGGATACTTCTTCGGCGTCTATTGTTTACTTCAGGGTCTGTCGGATCCGGTTCTAAAACACATTGAAAATAATTGTTACAGGAATTGATCTTCTGAGATATATTGTCAATTGTACCTCACCACTTCAATATCATTAAGGCCCCGAAGGGGATATGCATAACGAAATAAATCGGCTTATAAGAAAGTAAACGGCAACCCATTTTTACCGTCTTGTAAATTTATGAGCTCCTTATAGGTAGATTTATTTCGTTATAAATATCCCTTCTAGACCGTAATAATATTGAATCATTTGACTTCATTACAGGATTGTTAATTAGATATAGGAAGTCAGTCCACTTACCACTTTCCCGATTTTGCACAATCTTTATAAAGGCTCAGTCTTTGATTACCTCACAGCCATGATGTATCACTTACAGTATTTTAATTACATACAACAGGTTGTGCTCACCCACCTCCCACATATTCCCGAAGCAATGGCCCGAGAAAGCCCTCTTTGGCCATTGCTGGATTGGCTTCTGATACTTGAGCTTTTGAGGGAGTGTGTCTATTCTTCCCATTTAATCAAATCTATTCCAAGTGCATCAACATGACAGCCCTTCGTTTAATCTGGGGTCTTTCCTAAAACCTTGGACAGTGATTTAAGGTATTAAAAACGGTGAAAGTAGTGCACGTCTCCAAACAGTATTGTTTACATTGTATTCGTTTATAGATATCCTCGTTTGTCACGCAATTAGTTTTTCTGTGATATTCTGCTATGCACTGGATTATTGGGCAGAATAAAATCGTGAGTCATGACGTAACGTTCTGTAAATATATTTGGTCTAATTTGTTACCCAGTTAGCTACTGGCTGTTAATCGGACATAAAATTAGCAGTTACCATATTAACGATGAAATGCTAGGTTAGCTTTTGGCATGTTTATTGTTTTATTTCATACGTAGAATTAAATCTACACCCTTTTCCACACTATTACATATTTTTAACATCTAATAAGCGGGTGTATCCATTGTATTAAAGCCACCTGATACAGCCAATCGCTAATAAAATATGTTCTCTTGTAGGTAAGTCATATCAGATCAAAAGAAAATGTAGCTTTTATATTATTAAAAGACTGAAACCCAAGAGTCAAGTACGTTATTCTGATAAATAAAGAAAGCATGAAAGCGCTTTCATCTAATGCAATAGGTCGTGACACTCTAATATCCTAATCCCCGGTTGTACGTGGCAAGGAGTAGGGTCGCCTGTCCAACCTCGTGGGTTTTCTCCGGGTCCTCCGGTTTCCTCCCACTGCTAAAGACCCCTACGGGCAAGCGAATTATGTAAATAAAATTAAACCATATGTTAGTCCCGAAATGACCTAGTTTGTGTCGAGTGGACGTTAAACCCCATTTCTCTCTCTCTCTAATATCCAATATGTTTGATATACCATAAATACATAATACTACAGAGTATCAAAGTAAAATGAGGTTTAACGTCCTACTGTTCTGTCCCGACTGGGTTAACGAAGACGGACATACGCTATACAGTGTGCTATTTTGCCAGACAGTGGCGCTACGGCCTATTCTTATATCGAATTCCAACTGCCAAGGTATCTTTTACGTGCACGCCAATGTGTACACGGGACCTCAGTTTTTCGTATCATCCGAACGACTAAACAGCTGTCCGTGGTACAGTATCAAAGCATAAAAAAATCTAATGAATGAATATGATTATTAATAATAGTCATAACATTTGTTATAGTATATCTTTTCTTACCTTGCCCAAAGAGCAGACCAAATACAACAGTTCCTGGTTTTAGTGTTCCAGCGGGTACAAACAGCCTGAACATCGGTTCTCCACGTAATACAACAGGCTCCGCTTCAGTTTTGTAGTCATAGTGTCGCAACTTCGGGGTATTTTCAACTCGGAAATAAGCCGTCACGTTACCAGTATTATTTGGAGCATTCAAAAATATCAAAGACGAATCAAGTCGTTTTTTAAGGATAAAGGTGTGATAGTGCATTCCGTATGGTCCCTTAAGTGTTTCCTCGGTGTTAAACGACTTAAATGTAGGCGGATTCGTAGATTTCAGTTTCAGCGTGACTGGCATTTTTGGCGCATCTGTACCATTTGGACATTTCAGTTTCAGTGTAACTACCGGTGATTGAATATCATACGATGTTCCATTGGCGCCCCAAGAAAAGGGATTCCTCGTGAATACGGTAGCCTGCAAAAGGAAATCATAAATATCCAAATGAGTTATTGCGGTTCTTTTTTCAATTCACTTAGAAATGCATTATGTAAGACTTAAATAGATAAAGAGCTAGCAGTTAGCGCTATAATAGTGTAACCAGCGGTTGTCAGGCAAGATACGCCCACATTTTGCAAGAGATGAATAGAGAACAAGCTAAAAACAAAAGCGATTTTTCGTACAATCTGGGGCCATAATTCAGAAAGTTATGGTCTGAAATGCGCAAATATCGAAAGGGGCGGAGATCTTTGGGATATAAAGATATATTTTAAGTTTCGTCAAAATCGGGCAGTTCGTTTCGATTTTCCCTGAAATCGAAGTCAACCTTCATTATGGTGGAATGATGATATATTTAAACGGGTTTTTAACCTCTTGAGAATGTGCACAAGCTAAAGAACACGATTTTTCGTACAATCAGGGGCCATAATCCAGGAAGTTACAGTCTGATATGCGCGAATATCGAAAGGAACCAAGATCTTTGGGATATAAACATACATTTCAAGTTTCATCCAAATCGGATAGAAGTTATGACTTCTAGAGGGTCCACAATCTTGGTATTACAAACTTTTACATTATTTGTGTACAAGGACCGGCCATTTTGTCCAGCAGTTTCGGTCCGATTTTCACTACAATTGAAAGGTGATATATTCGAACTTTTTTTTTTAAAATCAGATAACAATTTTGACCTCTAAAGGGACCACAAGCTAAAAAGGCGATTTTTCGTACAATCAAGGGTCATAATTCTGGAAGTTATAATCTGCTCTGCGCGAATATAGACAGGAACTAAGATCTTTGGGTTATAAACCTCCTTTCATGTCAGAATCGGATGAAAAATTGTGAGCTCTAGAGTGTCCACAAGCTAAAAATGTCGTACAATCAGGGGCAATCCATGAAGTTATGGTCTGATACATGCAATTTCGAAAGGAACCGCGATATTTGGGAGATAGACATTTTAAGTTTCGTCAAAATCGGATAAAAATTGTGACCTGTAGAGTGTCCACAAAGAAATTGTGGACGGGCGGACAGATGGACGTCCGGACGGACAAGGGCGACTGCAATATACGTCGTCATGAAAATGTGGGCGTATAAAAAGGATAAAAGAATATATTGAAAATTTCAATCAGATTACTTTATCAGTGTTTGAAGTTTTGATAAGAAAGAATAACGTAGCCTCGATTTCCATTGCTACCATTGTTAAGATAATAAATAAAGTCTCGATTATCCATTTTTAAATTAAATTCTTACATGGCGGCCGTGTTTCAATGCATTCTACGGTCGAGTGTGTTGAGTATGGACTTGTCATTTGAATAAATGTCTAATTAAACTATAAAACATTTTAGACCAAAAGAAAGATCTGCACTGGGCAGAGTTGTTTTACAATTATACATTAACGATTTACAGTATACCTGGATATCTACAGCTTCGTTTTTTCCCAAGCCAGTGGTGTTAGCAGATGGCAGATTTAATGTAAAATCGCCGGCTTCAATGTCCTGTTTTGCTAAATCACCCGACATCAACTTCTGGGCGCGCAGCAACATATTTCCTCTCTTGATTGTTTTAGCGGCTTGACCTGTAACCAAACTCTTTACTAATGCATCATGACTTTTTTCAATGCTCTGCTCCATGCCGTTTATAACATTTCTAGTCTGAAATACATAGAAACGTGTAACGTATATATTTTTATATATTTGTTGTCATTTTATTCTTATGATTGTACAGTCTTCATTATCCCCATCGGTGCTGAAAAGTAGGGCGTTAAACACCGTTTCATTTCTTACCATTGCTAAACATTTGCTATTGTAAAACGTTGGCTGGGAATTATAAAAAGACCAACTGTAACTTACCGCATTCTTCTTTTTCTCCAATTCGAAACTCTGTGTGGTTGCTATTCTTTGTGCTATGAATGCTGCTTCTGCAGGAGATACCTCATCCCCGCCCGTTCCTTGTCTAGCAACCAATTCCCTCATATTGTCTGTATTTATTTCGGCAATTTGGCCTTTAAGGTTTGGTGTTAGTGTATCGATAACTTTATCCATCATTCCAGTCATGCCTAGAATAATACAAATATGCTTTTTACTGTTTGTATAAACCGCCTTGAGCATTTCTGTGAAGGAGGTTGGGAGGCGGTAAACAGTGATCATGCCTAGAATAATGCCAATATAATTTTCAAAGTTCGGATTAACCGTTATGAGATTTCTAGGGAGGGGGTTCTGGAACGGTAAACAGTCATGCCTGGAATAATACAAATCAACATTTTATAGTTTGTATTAACCACCATGGGCGTTTTGGGTGGGGTTTGGGATGGGGGAGACAGTTGAGTCAACTGCCGGCGTCTTAGCGGGTTTGTTACAGTTTGTTGCAGCCTACTGTGCGCCAGGAAGTCAGTATATTGTTTTTTGCTGAAAGTTACATAACTTATAGAGAATACAATCAGCAGAAAACTATTACCATAAACAACATCATCTATCCGTTCTTTTACTGGAAATGGTCTCCGTCGTAAAACTCCATTTAACCGATCAGACGCTGCCAAGGTTATATCCGCTCCTTGTATCTGTCAACATTAAAAATAATTTGTCAGTCAATGATCAGTCCCATTCAATAAAAATAATATCATAACAATGATTGACATCTTCGACTGATCAGACGTAAACAAACCCATAAATCTTTGTTATGGACAGTTCACTCTCAATGAACTCGCGTAAAGGAATCCACGTGTTATTATGCGGCAATACTATATACCGGAAAACAACCGGAAAACACCGAAAAACTACCGGAAAACACCATTTTATACTGAATACGGGAAAACACCGGAAAAACACTAAATACCGGAAAACACACTAAATACCAGAAAATTCCCTAAATAGGTAACTCGGAGACTGGCACCCTAAATAGGTAACCCGGGGCCTGGTCCTCTGTGTGCCTGGGTTAGAGTTGGGGTTAGTTTCCGGTTTATAGTACAGCCCTTCTCCGGGTGACCTATTTAGGGTGTTTTCCGGTATTTAGTGTGTTTTCCCGGTATTTAGTGTTTTTCCGGTGTTTCCCGGTATTCAGTATAACATGGTGTTTTCCAGCAGTTTTCTGGTGTTTTCCGGTTGTTTCCCGATGTTTTTCTGTGTTTTCCGGTATATAGTATAGCCCGTTATTATTGCCTTAGCCATCACAGACAATAAATATTCATATGCAGATCAGTATGTATTTAAAGGGATGTGGTCGTTTATATGTATGTCACTGATAGCTGCAGTCCATTAAACGAAATTGTATAATTATATAAGAAAGGCTTACTGCCGTGTCCAAGGTTGTGCTGTCCGGATTGTTCATTACATTAGCTAAACATTCTGCTACTGCTGTTACGCCTTGCCCATTCATCTCGCTTAAAGACTTTTTCCTGTTTTTCATTTCTTTCATAATATCTCCACTTTTCTGTGAATACACGTATATGAAAATGAGTTAATGTTCATTGGGAATTGCAAATAAAGAGCCACGCTTAATTCAATTAAAATTTTATTTACATATACATTTACATCTTTTATAAACTTTAAAATACAAACTAAAACCTCATCTTTCCTAAATTCCCTTCGGCACTATAATACTTAATCGATTAAGCATATGTTAAGACTTTGGTCTATAATTAATCAAAAATCATGCACATCATCTGCCATGTTTAGTCAATTAAAATAATTGCATCGATATTTCATTAAAGAGAAAGACTTCATCTCTTATTTTAGAAACTATATTCATATATAGATTAATAGCTTGATTTCAACTTACATTAGCTACAGCAGTTTGTGTTGACAAATCTCGAGGTCGGTTAAAATCATCCCATAAATCCTTCCAGTTTGGTTGAATCTGATTAATACCACCGGTTTGATCAATGAGCAGTGGGTCCTGGGGTAAGGGCTAAAACATAAGTAAAGCTCTCATGTACTAAAATTAATTTTTGAAGAAAATCAAATCTTCGGGACAAAAATTTCGAAAGTCCCATGTAAATGGATCCCAAAAATAGAAGGATATATAGCCACGTAATGGGAGGAAATACGACCACATAACAACTATGTCGCGGCAGCAGCTTAAATTGATAAAGGACCATTTATGCCTGCACACATCTAATCTCTATCGTGTTCACAAGCTTTTCCGGACAGGTAATATATATCTGAAACAGAAACTGCTAGAAAGCTGAGTGATTCTCATGACAACAATACATCACACCAAAATTGAAAAAAAAATATTTAAAACTATAGCCTTGAACTAGTTACCAAGGTTTTTGGATAAGGAAAGTAATTTCGGAACGGAAGGTCACAGAATGCAGAAAATCAATAAGGTTCGTCCACTCATGACTCCAGTGCTTTGCACCAAATTTGAATAAAATCCGTGAAATATTTTTTGCCTCGCTATATACCCTTCACAACCGAGATTTTAACGGATGGACCAACGGACAGACAAATCGCCCAACTGAAATGTGGGCGTATAATGTTCTTTTTTAAAATACTAAATGTAAATTTACCACGCTTTGTATAGCTGATACAACACTGTTTAAAGTTCTAGAAAAACGCACAGTACTGCTGCTGCCATTTACTTCTTTCAAATCAGTCTCTTTATTCTGTAAGAGAGCTTCTACTTGCTGAGCACCACTTTGATTAGCTAAACTATTCACAGGAGACTCAAGCTGAAGATTGAGAAAAATAAGAATGTTTTCAAAATAATGAGCATTGAAAGATATCTTATCATTTAAAAATAGAATCTTTAAAATCTAATTTACGGGTTAAAGGACGGATGACTCTATTTTTTTTAACCTTGAAATAGACAAAAATGGTTCTAAAATCACATATTAATGTAATATAAATATACGTAAAGTGATTTATATTCAATTTTTGAAAAAAAATATTGTAATTTCTAATCAACTATGTTGGGTGAAATACGTGAACAGATCGAATTGAACGGCGGTCGTGTATACCTTCTTAGTGCATTCTACACGTTTATTAAAATTATTTTGTCGTTTGTGAATCAGCCTTTACTAATTACTTATACATTGTGTTGTAGGATATGTATTATTTGTTTATTACAAAATGGCACCTGTAACCATAGGGTAAACGACTCGTGTGCTGATTATAAAATGTTAATTGTGTCTTAAAGGGACAATAACACTCTTGCTGGCTTGACAGCTAAAGAAAATAAAAAATAGCCTTATTCTAAGTACTAGATGTGTTAGTGTCTTACCTGTTGTGTAAATTATCCATTAAATCCTATTTTACTTGTCCAGAGGGTTCAAAAATATTTTAAAATCCAAGTCACATTTGAAAAGCTTTACGTCAGGCTTTTCAAATCATTTAGTTGAATTTTTCCAATTTTTTAAATTAGGTGTGTTAAGATGAAATTTGTATCATCAATTAATTGGAATATTGTAAAATAGTACAATTTGTTGACCAGAAAAAAGATTGGGACATATTATTCAGTTACAACAAGAGTGGTATTGAGCCTTTAAATATTGGATATTAGAAACCTGTAGTTTCACGGCAAGATAACAACATCAATATTGATTGAAATCGATCAATATTGAGTTCTAATTCGTGTTTTGAATTTCGAATATTATGAAAAATATTGAGTTAGAGACTTAGCTCCTTTAAAATAAGAGCCTTTATACCAAATGATAGAGAACAAATACCGTTATACCCAATGTACACAGCATTTTATCCAATACTTTGTCCCTTGCCAGGCTCTCTGTCCTGCACCATTGACAAGGGGGAACCACGCCGGAAAAACACGATGAACTTTCTCGGCCAAGGTAGGGATCAAACACTGAACAACCAGGTAAGCGAGCAAACGTCTTACTCACTGAGCCACAGTGGCTCCCGGCTATAGATGAACGATGATATATAGTTTCAGTTTTGGTGAAGATGTGTTCCTTTATACAAATTGTACAGCGGTTCGCGGTTTCTGGCAGTTTGCCGAGCGCAGAGACAATGAAATTTGATAATGACGTCACAGTGAGAACGACATAATGCCGTCAAAATGACATTACGACGTTACAATACGGTCCTAGGAAAAAAAATGTCGGCATTTTTGAACTTACGAGTATCGATTACCTATAGGTCGGTAATAAATTTATTTGCACTAAAGTCAACCGTTTCGGAGATTGCGTCGATTATCTAGTCCACTGGCGGTCATCTTGGATTCATGTTAATTATGCAAATTTCCCCAAGACCGCTTTTGTTATGGAAGTACTAAAGACCATGCCTGAACAGTTCCCAAAGAAATTATTTCTGTTGCAGTTTGTTCTAGGCCCACCTCTCATACTGTTATCTCTACCCACCTAATAGGGAATACATACCGTTCTGTTCAATGATGGAGAATAATACATACCGTTATACCCAATGACAGGGACTACATACCGTTATATCCAATGCACACACCATTCTATCCAGTGATAGAGAGTACATACCGTTCTATCCGACGATGGAAAATACATACCAATGATAAATAATGCAACCCGTTATACCCAATGAAAATTAATACATACTGTTATATTCAGTGATAAAGAATACATACCGTTATATCCAACGCTAGAGAATACATGCCGGTATATCCAATAATAAAGAATACATACCGTTATAGCCAATGACACTTCTGCGTAATCTTGAAGGATGTCGTAAACCCGAACCAGCAGAATGTAGTCAGTTCCATTAGTATCAGGGAATAAAGGCAAATCCATCTCAGGTGATGTACTTTCTCCTACAATATTTCGACACAGGCATACATTATGTGTCAAGTAATTAAACAAGTAGAACAAAAAGAATGCATAGATATAGAACTTCGTTAATACATTAAATTGGAAACAGACTATAGGGATAGCGGTTCCCGTCACAAATCGAGGCGTGGGTATGCCTTTTAAGAACTTCAAACTCAAGCGTTTCATTAAAAACAAAAACTTGGGTAATGTGTGCACCATTTAATTTTCCCCAAAAGAACAACTTAAAGGACCATCTATGTGTAGCTAAGTTTCGGATAATAGATGAGTTCGTTTATGTGAATTTCAAACTCCAAGACACATCAAATTTGTTACGACTATACGGAAACAATTATAGTTTCTTACATATTTTCTAAAATAAACATTTTGCTCGAAATATTTGAGCTAACTCTATAGGATAAATTAGATTAGTTTTCATTTTGCCATTTATAGATATTTTGAAATGAGTTTTTAGCTTTACCGCCATCCATCAAAGGTAACGTAACACCGTTTTTCTCTATGAGGTACTTATACGTTATGGGTTCATCTGCATCCAGTGAAGCATTATAACCACTTCTAAATCCTTCATCCTTCCAATCGGAACAAACAATTTGAAATTTAGTCTCTGTTGCGACTCCTGGCAAAAAAAAAAAAAAAAAAAAAATAAATAAAAAAAATAAAAAGAAGAGAAGAAATGCAAAATCCATATCATTAACACTTTGGAATGCCAGAAACGCCCGCTGATCTTTTGAAGAAAAAAAACCACAACAGATTATGCGAAGGACTCGAACGGAATTGTAAAAGGACTGTTATCTTACGTATGGACTGATAATCTATTTGATATAACCATGTATAGCCAAATTACCGACCCCTAAGATCTCCTAAGTTCTAATAACTCTGTAAATACTTACTTATTGTTACGTTTATCAGTAAGACATGTACAAACCTGTGGTGGGGTTGACGTAGCATGATCCACCGTAAGGAGGTAAGTTAGTAGTTATTATTGTTGAAGCAAGACCAGACAGGGGTCTGCCAGGAATATCAACCCTAACACTGATGCTGTATTCGTCACCTGGCACTATAAAACCTTTTTTCAGGACCAATGATGAAGGGTTATCTCCTGAATTGAAAGACAAGAATAAATTCATGTCATTATTGATGATGATGATGATGATGATGATGAGTATAAGTCGCTGAGTTTTCTATATTCTAAAAAAATAACCTAAACTAATGAAAAGCAGATCTGCGACGCACCTCCAACCTATAACCTGTACTTCATGTACAAATCAAACATATCAATTGATATCCGGAAATATCCGTTAAAGTGCAATTTGTATGACTCAATGAATGTTTATATGGACTAAAAGTGCTCACACATTAATTTTGTCACGGTAGTGTAGGAAGTATGCCAGTTGAATCCTTTTACGATAAATTTTGTACTCAAATGACCGTTTCATAAGTAAATCGTTCACCGAAAACAGCAATTTGCTTGCCAATGGATCGACGAAAACCTATTATTTGACATCCATGATCACCGTATTCCTTGATTTGGATTAAAAAAATGAAAATTAGAAAATGAAAATAAAATAAAAACTAAACAAAACAAAACCCTAACGAACCCTGTTTACTTGAAAAACTATCTGAAGGATTATAAACCTGGTGTTTGGCAAATTGGCGTAATTTTTAGTTACTATAAAAAGCCCCCCCCCCCCCTAAAAAACCCACCCAAAACATTGCCATATTTAATTATTATCACCATTTCTGATCTATTAAATGTTGCACATAAAAGGAAAAAACTATTATTTATAGTTTGGCACTTACCTGTGTAGATTACGTTATCTCTAAAATTTGGCACCTCAGAAAAATTTGCAACACTCGAGTTAGAACCAGGAATAGTTATATATACCATATTCCATGTAAACGTTGCTTCAAATATTTCGTCTTCAGAACAAGCGGGGCAGTAAACATCAATGGAATAATCAGATGTAACTGCTGTTTTTAATTCACAATTAATGATGCACCTTTAAGATAAGGAAATAACAAACACTTGACATCAATAATAAATCTTCAAAAAATAGAAGACTCGGTGCTTCAGCATCGGTCAAGTAAAGATGTAGCTCACATATTATTAGACAGTACATCATGGTTACCAGTCAGGCAAAATTCTTTGCATGCCATAAACCTCGCCCTTTTGGGCTGAGAATAACCAAGTTTTCAGTAGAATAGTAAATGCTAAGTATACTGCTCATTTCATTTTATTTTTCGAAATCGGAATAATTGATGATTTTTGTTTTGGGCAGATTATTAATCATCATCAATAATTTATGGTGAAATCTTACAGAATATTTTTAGAATGTTGTTTTACTTACCTTAAGTTCATTTTTGGAGTCCCGCCTTCGACAAGAAATAATTGAGTAAAAGAATCTGAAATACGATTTGGTTTTCCCACAGTCACTTTAAATACAAAGCCCTCTGGGTTGGTAAGGCCCGAAGCATCAAACATCAATACACCATCCACGAGGTTCGGTGCAATATTGCCACAGTAAACAGGCACAGATTCATTATGATAGGTCATCTGTAAGTCTTCCATCGACGTTACAGCTACTCTGGAACACTCCCATAAAAAGCTGATATTAGGGTCGTCCATTCCCATTTCCACTAATGGGTCGTAAGATACATCCTTGGCATTAATCTCGTGCTGCTCGAAGCTTCCACTCACAGCACTACCACCTACAATTTCTGCTCGTAATGGAGGTTCCCTGAACTCTATAAAAGTAGACTCGTCAAAATGAGAATAAGGCAATACGGCGAAGCTTACGTTAAGGTTTACTCTATAAGTGCCCGCTGGAACCGACCCTACCGGAAATTGAATTGCATCACCCCCGGGTTGTGTGATGGGAAAGAAGACTTCTGTGTTGTTGACGATCTCATACATAGCCCACATGTAATTTGGTCCTTTATTGATACAAAATACTGTCAAACGACTGGCTAAGTCAACTATGTCTGACGTATAGATTCTCATGGGCCTGGATATATTTGAATATTGTCTATCAAAAATGCCATTATTGGATACACACGTGTTAACAACTTCAATATCCAGAGTACCCGTCTGACTACTTAACTGTTTCGAGCAGTTATAGAAAAACGGATGTAGACCCAATGTAAAATAATGGTATTTATATACAATTGGGTTATCCACCGTCAAATTATAAATTTTAGTGTAAATTGCGCGATCAATGTCATCCCTAAAGTCAAAAACACACTCCAGGAAGAATAATCTTTTGGAACCATCAGGAAGAGATATGTTGAACTCTAAATCCCCCGGGGGCCAAATTATTTTACTTGAAACCAACAATGGCGTTAGACTTCCGGATACTATAATGTTTTCAACTATGATGGGTCTATCAAGACCAACATATTCGGTGTATGTAACGTTAGTACCTGTTATTATTGGATAATAATAATTATCATCAGGGAATATATGAGTGGTTATGGTTGCTGGGTTTATTGTGCCATCACCGAAATCACAAGTGATAGGTAATACGCTAAGATCATCATCCGATGATATACCCGCAGCAGCATAAGTCCATGTTTCGGTTGCTTGTAATACAAACTTGGGTGTTGTGAATTTAAGCACTCCCGTTTGCTGAATGATAAGAAAATCTGTTGATTCTTGATTCCTGGTTACGGTTACAGTTCCTTCGTATTCGCCCCTTTCCTCATACGTATGCCATGTAGTCCAAGATGTGAAACGAACGTCAGTCAGTGTGATTCCATCGCCAAAGTCCCACGTTAGTAAAATGTTTGATGGAGGCACTTGAATATCTAAGAGAGTGAAAAGAAAAGGGACAGGTATTGCTTGGGTATAGTTAGTTGTCAGTGGACTGGTGTGAGAGAATGTGAGGTCGTCCAAATCAAAGGTTTTTACGTTAAGCGTGGTTGTTGCACTGCCGCTTACGCCACTGCAGTTTGCCACAACATTATAATTTTTAGCGATATTAAAGTTGTGTTTAATAATGAAATTAAATGGAGAAGTGTTTATCTCGTTGACAATAAAGCGCTCAGTCTGTCCACCAGGGAAGATAACTTCACATGTATCTCCTACATGTGACGGTGTACTGAGGGTATAGAAAACTTCCGAGTTACCAACCGGGAGTATCAGCGATGGAGGTGAAAGAGTGACAGCACCCACAGAACCTGGAAATATAAATATCACTATTATTTTCCACACATACGGTGCCATTCCTGAAAATAAAACGGATTAATTCTGCGTGAACAACCTCAGAGACCTAAACTACCGAAGGATCTGATGCGCAGTTTTCATGTGTGATATGTGTGCAAGCCACACATACTTTGTGTTTCTGTCTGTATAAAATTCTCGATTGTGAAATATCAGTGATAGTTGCCATTTAATTAGGCTAACGAATACGGAACCTGAAACTAGAAACAGGATGAACGTTCTATTGCTTTACATTTCAGTGTTTTATTCAAGCTAATTTGATCAATACATGTTTTAGCCGTAAAATCCCTTTTGCCCTTAAGTTGCAGGTATTTTTCTTGACAAATTAACTAATGATGATATTGAAATACCCCCGCTTCTATCGACAGGGGTACCTTCTAAATAGTATCAAACTAGTCATTCTAGTAAATCAAAATATTTATCTAATCATAGGTTTATCACAATGACAAGGAGGCACACCCCCATTTACTACAATTCACTACAATTTACTACAAACCTACGAAAATGGGTAGAAAAGAACATGACATTGTAGCCAACTATCATTCCGAGTATCTACTAGAGACAGAGAGAGAGAGAGAGAGAGAATTTGGCGCCCGCTCAACACAAACTAGGCCATTTCGACGCGACTAACATGATCAGTGACATACCTTATCATGCAACGCGCACGCGCTAACCATTCTGCCATCAAACCCCTCTGATTTTGTGGATAAAGCAGGCTATGCGTATTATTTCTGGAATATCTAATCCATGTATAATTTAGAAATATCGCAAGACGATTATATTAAATTCCTCTAATTTTATGGTTAGATCTTATGTTACTAATGCCCCCGTCAGACAGGGGTGGCGCCCGTTCTTGGCTGCTGCGACCTACGGCGACCAGAAAATGTACAAGATCACCGGCAAACGTGAACACAAGGCTGGAAAATGTCCCAAAAAATTGCAAACTTGAAAAACGTCGCATTCTTACCGCGACCTAAGCGATTATACCGCATTCTCACGGCGCGCTCGTCACGACCTCTCCGTGCAACCTCTATTAAGATCTATTGTCTTGGCAAAGCAATCTTCGGCGAACCCATGGGGCTCTAACTACGCTCATGGGGTTCTTACCACACGTCTTCTACGTGTATCGCGATTGCACGTGCATTTGCACTACGTGATCACGGCGACTATTTAAGCTGGTCAGATTTTTGGAATTTTCAAGATAACGACATGTATGAACTTTGAATCGCCTGGTTTTTTTTATAGCAAGTCGTAAATGAAAAGCAAGGTTATCATGCCATGGTTGTATTAAGAACTCCATAAACGCAGTGGGAACCCAATAAGATTGCCATTGAAGCACTGTCGAGGGCCCCATGAGGACGTGGTGCAATCGCGCAACAGTGGAGAAATCATCCAAACACCGAACGCTTGGCGTGGTAGTGGCAGACACGCGACGGTCGTGGTGAAAACGCCAGGAAGTCGCCGGTGCAAATGTTCCAATTTTCGCAGCGCCTTTACGACGTGTGTACTGCGCGTGTACTACGTTATCACGCTTGTCTAGCGACCTTCGCGATCACACCACGTTCTCACAGCTTTCCAGGTCAGATCGCAGAACCTTGGCGTTTTTGAATATGCTCAAAACAAACGCCGTGACTCGGCGATCATTGGCGACAGCACGATATCTGACGTTTTCACCACTCTTCTACCACGGTTGGCAATCTTGGCGCGCTCTGAGACCATTTTCCATCGCCGTATCAGCGCAGTAAAGATTCCACCGCGGTTTGATTGGGCACTATCAATACGCAATCTTTTTACTCTTGGGTGACTACTTGCCACTACTTTGCTATTTTAACTTCAGTCACTTTGACATAAACTTTTACACCAGTGTGTAATATCGGAGATTGCAGATCGATAACATATTATATTTTATTCCAAGTAATAACACCCACGTCTTTTGTTCTACCATTTAATAATTTACTCGGCATCCGGTGTTTCAAATTTTAACCTTTTCACAATTTTTTATATCAATAAGATTTCAACATTTACCATCATGAAGTGGTTTCTTCGAAACTTACGCTGTTTCTACAATTAACTGCTTTTGAGAACAGTCGCGAAACTGGTTGGCCAACATTTTAATTCCTTCATCGACGATTTTAGTCGAAAACACCCAAGGATAATTCTGAGAAATATTTATTCTACTGTCATTCAATAAAATTTAAAATGTTCATTTACTCATGTGTATGAAAGATGTAAAACGGATTATAACCGGGATACAAAATGTTACGATAATACAGCCCAGAGATCTACTCTCAAAGTAGAATGTTATCTGTGTTCTGAATGAAAATGGTTGCAGGAATTTATTAAAGGTACATTCCCACGAACGTATTTATAGGGTAGTTATCTATCTATTCTACATATATATAAAATCAAAGTGTGTATGTATGTATGCATGTTTCTTTGTTCGCCCATTACGCATTATTGCCGCGCTCCACACCAACATGTGTGGCATCAAATTAACCATCAAGACCCCGCCGCCGCACTCCACCTCCAATATGGTATCAAATGAACCAGCATGACCCCGCGAATTTGGGCCCCTGTCGAATTGGGCTCCTGCCAAACTTGGGTTCCGGGCGAATTTGGACCCCTAGTGAACTGGGAACCGTGCGAATTTGGACCCGGGCGAAGCTGGGTATCCTGCTACTAAACCATGCATGCTACATCTTGTTAAAACTTTCAATACATCGAAAAGTGCCACGTTGTGTCATCCCAGCTACTGGATGTTAAAATATTTTCAGATATATTATAATTTTAATGAATTTTCTATATATACATTTTGTATTACCGATATCTTTTTCGGAACTATTATAGCAAGAACGGCCAGCTCTTTATTTAAATCTTACATTTAATCAACCACTTTTACACAAAGACTCTCTTCCAGAACTTATTTGTATAATAATGAATGAATGATATGGTGTTTAACATCGCACATTTGTGCCCCAGCCAGGATAATTCAGATAGGTGTCCGTAAGCGGACTACTAATCTAGGGCGTGCGGTATCTTCGGGTCTTCAATATAAGACACGCGCTGTTTAATTTTAGTCACAGTGTCCTGATTAGGCAATGACAGGTCAAATATGAATCACCTTATATTGGTGGCGTTTCTTGCGAGTCTGGATTCCGATAAACAAACTTTTTGAGATATCATTCGAAACTACGAAAGATTATATTACGGGTTTAGCCAACAGATTGGACAGTTATTATTACTATAGCATAGTTTCCAGTTATATTATGTGAAGACATCATAGTAGAATACAGATAACATATGCGTGGTTTTAATGTTTTGTTTCGAAAGATTAACCGGAAGTCGGCTTGTTGCCAATAAAAGTTGACAATTTTGGTATAAATGGAAAGTAGAGACACCCAATCTTACTAAAAAAAAACCCCGAATTCCATGGTGCGAGCACAAAACAAAGGTATGAGGGTGTCCAAGCAGCATGCCTCCTTAAGTGACGTATCACTGTAACATTGATATCGTTGACTAAGCAACAAATAACGGTTATAAATGAAAATATATGACACTAATAGATCAAAGTCATCAGTTTATATACATAATGTGTATTATTAGTTAGTTAAAATTGTTAGTAATCAGGCAGTAGTGATTAAGTAGGTGTTTTGTCACTAAGGTGTTAAAACTGTGACTATTGAATGATATACACCACTGTTGATGAGGTTTGTGTATTCAATAGTGATGGGTGTTATAAATAGTCACATTTTTACAGCTAGTTACACACTTGCTAACTAATGACAACTGTATAATTTCTAACCACTTTCTATACATACTAAACATTAGTTTAGAATACCGACCACTTACATCATTTAATGACAAACATTGTCATTACTAAAAGGCATAGCTTAAACGTGATAAGAGTGCTTCTTATGTTTTGATCTAATGGCTAACAGCTGTGAGGATATTGAAATAATTTAACGTCCAGAAGACGCCGCAATAAAATGCTGGGGAAAAGATTTGCCGCGGATAATCAAGAATTTACTTAGGCAACGATAGTTATGTTAAATGGATTCTCCGTCAATTAAGACACGTGATAAACCAGGCTGGCTCGGGATAGTTTTCTTCTGATTAAAATGTTTTGAGAGGGATTCGAAGAAAAATAGATCAATTAAATTGAATATGTTTTTAGTCCAATCATCGAATCACACATTTTGTACTCGTGAAGGCATCTTTAAAGTCTAAGTGTACTACAAAGTTTCTCACGTAAATTTAACAAAAAAATAAGAACATAAAATTGTTCCCTAGGTCTTATAGGTAGTAGTTTATACGATTACCTGTCTTTTTGAAATTCAGACGGCGCGGTTTCCGTACAGACAGTTACCGACGTATTATGAACATACACATTCATAGGTTATATGAATTTCTTTTTGTATCTAATGTTTTTACCCCAAATATTGAATCTAAAAACTAATAAAGATTTAAAGAATACCTACATCTATAAAAATCAAATCAAAGATGTCTGTATGTGTGTTCGCCCATCACGCTTCGTCGCCGCGATCTACCCGCCACATTGTGTGGTATCAAATTAACATGAATGTTTTAGGCCATCGAAATTGGGCCCCGGGCGAATCACGCTTCGTCTCCGCGCTCCACCCGTACATATGTAGCAAATTTTGGCCCCGTGCGAATGTGGGCCATGTGCGAAGCCAGGTATCATACTAGGTTTTAAATATGAGCCAGTTATTAAAGTTACAATATCATATTTTTAAGTTATATTTTTAAAATGTATTAAAATAAAGCCCTAAAATAGATGGTATCTATAAACAGTCCTACCTTGTTAAAGAATAATCCCATTTATCCTATAATTCACTATTGCCAGTTGAGAAATTCGCAAAAATATCATTTTCAACTTCAAATTCAAACGTTTGAAGATAGCTATTCCATGGTGGGGAATAGGAAAACAAGGAGGTAATTGGGAGGTAATTGTGTTATTATTTCCGGTGTGAAGATTTTTAAGTGTGAGAAAGATAACCTATGATCGTATAATTGTGAGTTGACAACCTATTGAGCAAAAGACATAGAAATAATTATGTTTTGACTTTCTTAGAAAATATGAAATTGTAACTTTAAGTTATTTTATATCAAAAATAAGTCTTATTTCAAAGAACTAATTCCAAATCTGACTGTGGATGCTTTTTCTTTTTAGATTTAAAATAGAGAATATGTAATAGACATACATGTACATCTTTAAGTCGACTTACCTTTGATGATTGAAAACAGGTAGATTGAAGAAATGAACCAAATTAACGACATTTTCAGTCTGTTATGTCGCGACATCTTTATTAAATATAGTTTCCTTAAACATATTTCAAATAATTCAGAGCTTAGTAAAATTAAGCCTTGTGTTGGCGGTAGTTTCTAAGAGAATACCTTATCAAAAATAGTATGTTATAAAGTACCACGAGATTTGTTACTTTTTGTCTTAACGAAGTCTTATTGTTGTATAAGGCGTGGCCTACAAACAAGGCAAACAGGGAAGTCCCAGTGGTAAAACTCTAACTGGCCGTGACTATTCAAGTGAATCTATATAAACTCTAGGCTGATCAATAATTTGTGAATGGTGTGCAACAAGAGAGTAGATCTCTCAAGAGTAAATGTATCAACATATAAAATATGCAGATATTCAATGCTTCATTGGGTGCAACTTTGACCACTGTTAGAAGGGAAATGAAATGAAATGGGGTTTAACGTCCTACTGTTCTGCTCCTAAACTGGGCTAATGAAGACGGGCATACGCCATACAGTGTGCTTAAAGGGAAATTTTGACTAGGCAACGGCGCTACGACCTGCTCTTATATCGAATTCCAACTGCCAAGGGATCTTTTACGTGCACGCCAATAAGTACACGGGATCTCGGTTTTTCGTCCCACCCGAGCCACTAGACAGCTGTCCTTGTCAGACCCTCCGTCCTGCATCACTGACAAGGGGAAACCATACCGGAAAATCAAGATGAACTTTCTCGGCCAATGCAGGGATCGACCACCCGACCTCCAGGCTAGCGAGCCAGCGTCTTACCCACTTAGCCACTGTTAGAGGGAATGCGGGTTTAGGTAGGCCTACTTCCTAAAGTAGACACCCGCGGCTTGTCAACAAGTAGGTCCTATTTAGCCAGAGTGTTATCACGGACTGGACGTGTTGCTTTTTTGTCAACAGTAAAACGGAAAGGGAATCAGGAATTATTCTGTCCGTTTATTCCTCTAAAATGGACTGTGTTAAAATAGACTGACATTACTCGATAAATTTTGACATTTGAACTTATACTCGGACATCATGCAGACGGAAAGATTATCCCAGGAGAGGTTATTTCGTAGTAAGATTCAGGACTGGACGGGCCCGTAGCTAAGCCCCCCCCCCCCAAAAAAAAAATCGAATTAGCCCCCCCCCCATAAAAATATTTTGACGACATTAATGATTTTTAGAAGTGTTCAAATTGGTAGGCGACCCGTAGGCTCGTATCATGGCCCACCGAGGCCTGCCTGTCATTATCACCTCCTGATCCTCTTGTCTTGATACCATACTGTGAGGACATTTTTGAACGTTTTGAGATTGAGAATTCGATAGCGACGAAGACGATGGATACATTTGTGATTAGAAAGAGACCATCGTCTTGTGATGACGTGACTATATCGTCTACCACACCGGCAACAGGATCAGCACTAAGGAAGGGGTTGTCCACCTCATTACGCTATAGGAATAAGAAATAGTTCAAAATTAGCTCGAGCTCTTGATGGTACCAGAGGCTGCATAATTTATCGCCATTTTCCTGGGACCTGCCCTTTTATACCCGGGTTACGGGTTAAAAGAGGCCCTGGTTTATTTGTTCGCCTACAAGGCGCCAGTTCAAATGTTGCCTATTGTGTCTAACATAAGGTGCCTATTGTGCAGCCTATACTGTTATTCTATGAATAGAATACCTATAGTTCACTTGAAATTTGATACTATACAGGGCCGGCGGAAGCAATTCTTGATTGGGGGGGCTACCATCCTAGGTCCTTAGGCGAGGGTGCAGGGGACGCCTTGTAAGCGATTTCTGGCTTTAAAATTATTCAGCAATGAAGTGAAATTTTATTTCATTTTTAACTCCCTTACCATAAAAACACAATCTATGATGGTTTAATCCTGTGATGCTGAAAAATGACAAATATATGCATGATGAAACTTACAATGTACGTATATTATCGAAAGATCTCGGTTCCTTTCGATATTGGCGTATATAGGACCGTCACTTCCTGGATTATGACCCCTGATTTTACGAACCGGGGACCCAGTAGAAGTAACAGTTTCTATTTGATTGTAAAAAAAACCCATTCAATTATAGCAGGTCAAATTTTTTTATCCGAAATTGACAGGACTTGAAATATAGGTCTATCTCCAAAAGATCTCGGTTTCTTTCGAAATTAGCATGTATTGGACCGTAACGTCATGGATTATGACCTCTGATTGTACGAAAATTGACATTTTTAGCTTATGGACACTCTAGAGGTCACAATTTTCATCCAATTTTGATGAAACTTGAAATGTATGTTTGGTACCTTACATATTCGCGCATATCTGATTGTAACTTTCTGGATTGTAGCCCCTGATTGTACGAAAAATCGCGTTTTTAGCTTGTGGTCCCTCTAGAGGTGACAATTTTATCCGATTTAAAAGGCATTCGAATATATCACCGTTACACCATAATTACGGTTGAGTTCACATTTCCTGAAAATGAGACGAACTGCCCGACAAAATGGCCGCTCCCCTAAAAGTATATAATATTCAGTTTAGATCTAAATATTAAGGCCACCTGCATATTTCACCAATGTCACGATATGTAAACAGGGCTACCGCAAACCCTAACCAAAGATCTAGCCCTTACCCTAACTCACAATCCTCTGCAACAATCACTTGCCCTAACCCTGTTTACATGTCGTGACCATGACGAAATCTGCCAGTAGCTTTAACATTTGGATATGATCGTAATACCCAGGTTGTAGACCATCCAGCGGTTCGAATTTTTTATCCAATTTTGATGAAATTTAAAATATATATTTATATCCCAAAGATCTGGGTTTCTTCGATATTGGCTCGTATTGGACCGTAACTTTCTGGATTCTGATCCCCTGATTGTAGGAAATATCACGTTTTTAGTTTACGGGCCCTCTAGAGGTCATAATTTGTATCTTATTTTCAAAACTCTTCAAATATATCACCGTTACACAATAATTAATTCCGCAAAATCGGACCGAAACTTCCCCGTCAAATAGCCACTCCACTTTTCGAAAATAATATTATAAAATCATGTAATACCCAGGTTGTGGACCATCTAGAGGTCACAATTTTATCCGATTTAGATGAAACTTTTTTTTAGCGTATCACTAGTTCAAAGCCCCCAACCACGGTCTCTTGGTCCCCCGGTGCCCCAAAAGGTCCTATTTCAATCATTATTTTTTCTAATTTGTTCACTTCTTCCGGGGAATTAGTCCTCGCGGCTACCCACCCCGCTCCCAAACTGCTAGACATAGCAAGTCAACTTTCTAAAGACTTTGATCTGAAGTTCAATCCAGATAAAACAAAACTTTTACTATCCCCTTTTAATAAAAAACTGTATCAACGCTGTTAAAGACGTATATATATGGATGGCAAAGGGTAAAACTACCCTTATGCGCGTCGCTCCCTTGCAATTTTTCTGCGCCGACCAGAAGTGGGTCAAAATGAAGCATAATTGTCATTTGACCTAGACCTTGGCCTATGGGGGCCAAAACAAGGTCACCATGTGACTCGCAGGGGTCGATTTAGTTTAAGAGGTCGCGACCTCAAGGTCGGATCCGGTTCGGGATGGCCGAGTTATCTTCCCATGGATCACACCAGTTAAAACTAAGCCGACTGTCCTCAGGAAATTGCCCAAAAACAAAAAGTGTCTTCAGATGGGCCCGGGATTTGGTGACTGGTAGACCGACCCCACATTTGCTCTTCATTTTTTTTTAAAACCGCCCACCAAACGTCGCGACCATGACCCGCTATGGGCCCCGGAAATATTTCCGTTTTTGTCCCCTTGACCTTCCGATATATCTACCGACTATGGTGCTCCGGAGCACCTGGTGCGTCCCCGGGCCCGCGTTGCAAAACAAAGGTCCTGGCCTTGGGATGAACACTTCATTGACCTTGACTTTTGTGTCGAAAAACTCCCAAAACTTCATGTACCATCTAAACTTTAGCCAAATGGGTCAAGGTCATGGGTCAGAAGGTCTGTCACGGGGCCGTCACCGCTCCTGGAACATGACCATGGGTGATCTTTGCTTGGAGGTTACTTGTCATCCTTGAAAATTGCACCCTTTTTAGGAACACGTTCACCGTGCACGATCGACTGACTTTCGATTAGGTCTGCTTTCCCCAAACGCCCATAAGAGCTCACGGGTGGGACCCATTAAGGTTGGATATTCTCGAACTAAATCTACCCCGGGAAGTCTTCCGTAACATCACCTTGTGACGTCATGTTGGACAAAAATAAACCTGTTGTTTGACTAACATACAGACTTCCCGTGGAACTATTGCCTATTTGCTTATATATTTTAAGAATTCCAAACGCTACCACTTTCTAATTTTGATGACAGTTTTTAGAACTATTCAGGATCCTTTTGTAATAAAAAAGTAAGAATATTGAGTGTTGTTTTCTTTATTTAAGCAAAAGAATGGGTCTGTATAATTCTAAATGGCGGAAATGGCGTCACGTGACCAATTTTAGATGGCAGTGTCAAGAAGAGAGAGAAATGGGGTTTAACGTCCACTCGACACAAACTAGGTCATTTCGGGACTAACATATGGTTTAATTTTATTTCAATAATTCGCTTGCGCATGTCGTTAGCAGTGGGAGGAAACCCACGAGGTTGGACAGGCGACCCTACTCCTTGTCACGTACAAACGGGGATTCGAAACCACGCCAGTTGACTCAATGACAGACTTTATGATACAGCGCGCGCACGCTAACCATTCAGCCATCCAATCCCCCGGCAGTGTCAAGAAAAAACGTCTTGAAGGAAAGGAGGTATCCCCTTGCAATTGTCATGGTACTTTGGCAGTGCCGTGACAAGTTTGTAGCCAGAGTTTTTAATTGGTAGTCATGGCATCATTGGTTCCAGCATTGCGCACGTGCAAAGGTCAAATATCATTTCTGCTCTGCGACATATCAGCACTGACCTTTTTGCTTAATTTTTGAACTAGGAAGCTGGAATTTTGAGAGAATCACCCTATATTATATACTCAGCCAAATTAAAAACTTGACACTCTGGATTTTTGGGGCTAGATTTTTAATATTTGGTTTAAGGCAACTATTTTAGTGTTATGTTGTGCACAGACGGCCTTGACATCAACAGAAAGCAAGAATATATCTCGCCGAAAGTCCTTGACATTGATAACGTTCGTGATGTCACAGTACCCCCCAAAATGAAATTCAGACTTGGAGAACAATCGGAATAGTGTTTAGTAACGGTTGTGGTCTCCTCTAGCGTCTCGTACTGCCACACAACGTCTTCTCGTGCATCTCAGAACATTAGTAAACACTACCGGAGGAAGACGTCGCCACTGCTCAACAAGAGCATGTTGAAGGTCCTGCAACGTCAGTGGTGGATTCACTTGCTGACGAACACGTCGACCCAGTTCGTCTCAGATGTGTTCAATAGGATTAAAGTAGCTAAGTCTCTAAATCAATATCAACCAAAATCTTCAACATTGAACACAAGGTTTATTTGTCAAATTAAATCAACATTGATGTTGTGGTCTTACCGGTAAAAGATGGGCTTTTGATATCCAATATTTAAGACAAAATAAACATTTTACCATTGGTACACGAGTCGTGTACCATAATGCGTTTCGATCCCAGTTGTAAAAAGAGACTCGAGGGACGAGGCTAGACACATTGCACCAAATCGAACGGCGTATGAAGACTGGAATAACCAGACGCTAGAAATTTGCACTTGATTGAGACTGCTGGCTTATTTCGCCGAACATAACTGATTTGAAATTGGAGTAAAAACGGAAACCATTGAATGTAAATCAGTTTATACACATTCATATTACAGTATTATATGCGTTGCGACCCACTTTTGTCAATTTCTAGGTCCCAAATGTTAGCGATTTAGCTCCTTTAAGGTCGGGGCTAAGTGATGGCCCACACAAGTCGGTTACGGCGATGAAGAGGTGTCAATATTGGTCCATTATAGGGCCCCCGAGCTCGAAGACCAGCAGCCTGCAAGTGATTTCGAACAGTTTGTGCAGTTACCCTTCCACCAAACATCTCTCTACTTGTGGAGGTTGCAGTGACAAATCTGTTTCTAAGATGACGTAATCGTATTGCTTAATCTTCCTGGAGTGACGTCACACGTGGCGCTCCCGCCCTTGGGTGGTCGGCAATAGTTCCAGTTTGAAGCACTCTCATTCTAAGATTAATTATTGTCTGGCGTGAACAATTAAAGGCTCTTGCAACAGTGACCACAGAATGACCAGCATAGAGCCTACCTATAGCACGTAGACGTTCTACATTTGAAAGGCTCTGCATTTTCTAACAAAGATGAAAATAACAATTTTAATTTGTTTTTCCAGTTCAAGTTACGTGTGCGTGTTCAGTTTAAGCAAACTTGCATCGATTGACCTAACGAGTTTGTGTTTGCACGTGTTTTTCAGGTTTTTCATCTTCATATAGCAAATTTGACCAAATGTCATTTCTTGGGCGTAACAGCCCCTTGACCCAACTTAGATAGCATGACCTTGACCATAAACTTTTCGACTAAAGCCTAGATGGTGCATGAGGTTTGGGGGTTGTTTGACCCCAAGGTGAAAGGCAGATCAAAGGTCAAGGTCACATATAAAGGTAAATAAATTATCCATCGAGTGGCGTGACCTTTTAATTCCCGGGGAGCCTGACGCGTCGGGGTCGGCCCTTATGTCTTGACCTTGAACCTTTGAGATGACCTTGAACGAATAGTCTTTAATATGTAAATAATCCACGAGTCCAGTTATGTAGTTTTTACCGCAGGCACTTTGCTTTTCCACATACGGCAAGGGGATTCTTTTTCCCTGCGTTTTTTTTTCTATTCGCACTGATGACGCCAAACATTGGTCAGCTGGACCTCCTGTATTAACCTGTTTTTATTATGACAAAGGGACAATATGACTGCACTCTTTCTTCTCACGACAGTGATTTTGTGAGTGTGTTTTAAAGTGGGTTTTTGATATACAATTTTTTTTAAATTTTACCAATATTAAGGTGACTTTTGATATACATGGGCTTTTTTATTTTACGTTTTTAGTAATTTTCAACCCATAAAGTGTAAATAATTTAATTAAATTAACCTGTCCATAATATCATAATTAATGTATTGTACGTATAAACAACAACAAGATCTTTAGGTTATAAACATGCATTTCAAGTTTCAAGACCTCTTGAGTGTCCACAAGCTAAAAACGTGATTTTTCGTACAATCAGGGGCTATAATCCATGAAGTTATGGTCCGATATATATGCCAATATCGATTGGAACCGAGATCTTTGGGAGATAGACCTATATTTTGAGTTTCGTCAAAATCGAATAAAAGTTATGACCTGTAGAGTGTCCACAAACAAATTGTGGACGGACGGACAGGGGCAACGACAATATACATCCTCATGAAAATGTGGGCGTATAAAATGTATTTATTTATGCATGTTAATATATGCACTTACTGCGTATTACGTATTTGTATATTATTGAAATTTACTTTAAAATCTAACAATGCACTTATTATTACTTATTACATGTATATATTTATTATATTATATATGTATTAATTTGTATATTATTAATATGCTGGATATGGGGTTTAATATAAGAATCCATATTATATGTATTTTTTACATGTAATCTTTTTCACTAAATATTGTTTAAATCATTTTGTTGAAGTGTCACAAACTTTTTACTATACTTTAAATCCCCTTTGTTAATTAATTAGTCCCCTTTGTTAATTAATTAGTCATGGCCTGGTGGACCCAGATTCTGAACAATAGATGTGGGGACAGTGAGATGTCCCCATTTGGATTACTAGTGCTATTCTATTGTTAAACTACTCATTAATCTGTGATTTGTGTTTCTATCTATATTTAATTTACTTTTAACTTACTTTTGTGAAATAGTGCAATGACAAATACCCTAATATACGAAGACAAATACCCTTATACACTAGTCCAAAGTTTTTCGTAAAGAAATGAAATGGGGTTTAACGTTTTACTGTTCTGCTCAGACGGGGCTAATGAAGACGGGATCAGTGAAGAAATGAATTCTGTTGAATAGAACAAATATTTCAAAATACAACAGGGACCGGTACTATCTTCACTATTCTACCTTGGTAGATTTGAGTAAAATCAGTCAAAACTATAACTTTATACGGTACTTACAGTTAATACAAGTAAAGGTGGCCCTATGGACAGGGCGAATAATGATAATAATCATGGCTGCATCATATATCCAGGGCCTTTTTGACACACACCCCCCATTGCCCCCTGTCCACATAATTGCCACAAAAAAGACCATACACCAATTATATGAAATTTTATGTCTATAATTGTGAGCAATAACATTTAGTATTCTTATAAAATTATAAACTGCATGTATTAATGTATTACATACTAAAACAGTCATCACCTTAATGGATTACATTAACAAACAATTCATCACATTAAAAAAACATTAATAATTTTTATATTTCACAGTTAGTACATCAAATTTGTAACTGGTTTTGTTGTAATTATCACATTACTGTTTCAAAGAATTTATTCAATTTTTCAATGATATATAATTATTTTAAAGCTTTATTACATTTATGAATTAATGAAAAGGTTTATTAAACATATTACATAATAAGGGTATAACTAAGTAGAAATGATTTATACAAGTTTTATTGGTTGCAACCCTTTAATTATCATTTTTATGTAGAAATTTATTTGGACTAAAATACACCATGTATTTTTAATCACCATTAGTTTGTAAACATAAAGACCCAAAATATGGTGTCTTTTATAATTTAGCTCAGAATTTAAAGAAAATAATTTTATATAATTAACTAATTTTAGAGGCATATTTATAAAGTTTTATAAGACAAAATTAAATGCTTAAATAATTTACAGATAAATATAACAAAATAGATTTAATGGTTCAATCTTGTTTACATTTTGGCTGCTTCCTGGAAAAGTTGCCCAAGTTTTTGAGCAAGCATGATGTTACCTTTGACCTTTAATTTACCAGTCATGAATGCCTGCAAAAAAGTGAAAGAACTGTATTTAGCAACAATATGCCCCCTGCAACAAACAGTGTAGCCATATGCGTGATATGCATGGTTAGATGTGGAAAGTACACAGGGAAACTCCCCACAGCTGACGTATGACACATACTCTCTCCTGTACTACATATTTTAATAGTCTTGTGATCCTCAGTATAGTCTCTGGTTATATTTGTTTCTCATTCTCTTCTTAAGATTCACATGTATTTTCTTCTATCCACTTACTCAGTTTATGGCTAAAGGAATAACAATACATTTTGTTTCTACTTTTATATCAAGCACTGGATACATAGGTTACAAGCATAGATTTACAATAAACCCATTCTTTCAATACCACTTGCTTCCAAACACGCCAGGGCGAGTCTACTGACAGAACTTGCTACATCTTCCTCTCTAAGAATTTAGCCGCTGTATTTCTATCGTCCAGAGCTCTAACGGTTTTCTACCCTTAATATGATGTAATTAATTAAAATGATTGGTTACTAAGCCAAATGATGCAATAGTAATTTTCCTGCCATAAATGATCTGGCGATATTTTGTTTTCACACAGAACCAGCTATGTTTTGGTTTTATAATTTATTTTATGTGTCAACCCATGACTCATTCAATTTAAGTGTGTGAGATATGACTTCTCTACAATACATGTATGTGAACCCATAATTAGTTAAAGATATAATATAATGCTATTATTAATATAAAGAGCAAAAATTCTACCCATCTTATTACAACAGCGGTTAAATTCTAGGTTTTAGAATTATGTTTGAATTATCTTTGATACTTCAATAAAATTATAGGAAATATTCCTTCTTTGTGTTTGTTTTGTGTATGTTTCATTCGCAGAAAAGTCTGTATCAATAGGCTCGATGACCATGACAGGGAGTAATGTTCATGGAATTATAATGAAATTACAATATAATATACCTGTGGTGCTGGTAATTTACCAGTAGTTATATCTACCATATTACCATCATCAACTGTTAATGTACAGTCAGCTTTCTTTCCTTTAGGTTCACCACGATATATCTCTCCTGATTTACTACTCTTCATATCAACAGCTACAATATATACGCATAAATATGCAAACTAATAACTTACTAATTCCTGACAAGAATCTGTACACCACTCACATTAAATGTATTCCACACATACAAAACAATGAGACTTAAATTAGCCTGGGTTTTAAGAACTAGTAACCTTGGAGGAAAAGTTGCCATTTTGAAAACCAGCTAATTGGTTAAGACGCTGGCTCACTAGTCTGGAGGTCGCAGATTCGCTCACGGTGTTGGTTGAGAAAGTTCATTGGGAGTTTCCAGCGTGGTTTGCCCTTGCCAGTGGTGCAGGCCGGCGGGCCTGACAAGGACAGCTGTCCTGTGTACACATTGGCATGCACATAGAAGATCCCTTGACAATTGGAATTCGATATAAGAGTAGGCCATAGTGCCGTTGTCCGGGCAAAATTTCCCTTATAGCACACAGTATGGCACATGCCTGTCTTTATTACTAGCCCATTCGGAGCAGAACAGTAGGACGTAAGTTTAAAAATATAGATTGAAACTAGGGATGGAATAAAATATATCAAAATGATGTGCAGGGTGTTTTCCTAGGCGAATTGAGCTAAAATATTCATTTCTTGCAAAGTTTTTGACCTAGCACTATTTTTTCGGTCAGGGATCGGCCGTTTTCCAAAATGGCAGCCATTTTCAGGTGAATTTCGATTTTTTCACGATATTGTATTAGAAAAACTCCGAATAGGCCTTCTTGGGAGTCCTTCTTTCTGTTTTCAGGGTCGAAAAACATGAATACAATATAATTTTTCATTTTCTAAAATCCGATATGGCGGAAATCCAATATGGCGGCCATTTTCCTTCACAAAATTTGGAAAATGGACGATCCCCGACTGCAAAAATAGTGCTAGGTCCAAAAATTTGCAAAAAATGAATTTTTCAGCTCAATTCGCCTAGGAAAAAACCCTGCAGATTTTAATTCAGGAAAATATGTTGTTATTGTCACATCCCTATTGAAACATCCATTAACTGCAACCTATTGAAAATAATTTTGATTGACACTTTGTACCTTTTTTTTAGCTTAATATCTGCACAGAAGCAATCATTTGGGAAATATATTGTTGCAATAGTGTAAGACCCGGATTAAATATGTATCTTGCTATACAACGATACAAAGTCTCCTGTTTAAATTTTAAAATATATCAATAGAGATTCCAATATAAAAAACATGTGCATTCACCATTACATTCCCTAAAAAAACAAACATTGACTCACTCCATTGTGAAGCTTGCTTTCCACCTTTTGTTATATTCCATAGAAAAATTGCATTTATCTTTGCCGCTAGCCCTTTACGCTGGCTAATTTCCTTTGATAACCTTTCAAAGACATCATCACTCTGTAGTTGAGATCCAGTAGACATCTACAGAATAAAATAAAAACAATTTTAGACTAACACAGCCTATGTTTGCAATGCAAACGGGAGAATTTTGGCCAGGACAGAAATGTTTCTGAGTATCTATATTCCACCCGGGTAAGACTTCTTTTATATTCATGCTTGTAGGTACATGTATGTCCCTCAATTCTTTGACAGCCCCACAGTAATTCAGATACTGGATGATAAGACTGACTCACATTAACCCTAGAAGAGGATAGAGTTCAATGGAGGACAGGAAGCCAATTTACACCAACCCCAATAAATATTTATTACACGGGTACTTGATACATGATACATCCAAGCAGTAATCAAAAACAAACAGACCATAACAGTTAAATTTAATAAACACCTTGCCAAAGCCAATTCTTTAAATGACATCTAGAAGTAGCATTACATATTAACAACAAACAAAATAAAGGTATATCTGAATATAACTTTTTTTCTGTTATTTAATAACAATGTACACATTTTCAATAAAAGAGAAATGGTTATATCCATATATACTTTTAGTTGTTTGTTGTGAATATCTTACCAATGTCTGGGGTAAAAATTAGGAAGGATAAAAATTGTGTATTAAGGAAATCGAGGAATAAGTAATAACATACAACTTACTGCTGGTTTCAAGGTTTCTGTGAAAGATACTGTATCTTTTAGATCAACATATGCTCCAGATATACATATATTACTATTCTCGACAACCTACATAATCAAATATAATATTTATTTTCCTTTTGGTAAACCAATGCTTTGATTTAGATATTTGCTTGTTCAATGTCAAAATTGTTTTCTAAACTTTTCCTTAGTTTGAATATTTGCCAATAAAAAGTGTCTCTGCATCACTCATACAAAATAGAGAAAATGTGGATATTCTATTCCTTAATATAAGACATATTATTTACCTAGTCCTAGATGTAAATATAATATTTATTTATTCACAGTTAAAGTCTTTGAACTTTATTTGAGCGATTGTCAATTTTGAAAGGGAATATCGTATTTACAATGAGCATCCACTGCAGTGGGACACATGTATAGGATACAGTCAACACAACACAAGCCAAAGCATCAAAGACTTTCGCAGATACCTTCTGATGGCTTCTTTTTAATTCGATTGAAACCAAGCTAAGTGATTATATACCATTCATATTTTGATATTGTTATCTTAATTAAATGTTAAATAATTAAATTTAAATAGGCCTTACATTTAGTTTTAAATTAAGTAGTGGAAACTCTGATATTGTCCAAACAATGACGCACACAGACTTTAATATATTTGTCATAAAAGACAGAAATCTGTCATTATATATAACATACCTTAGTTTGGAAGAAAATTCGATTTCCATCTTTCCACATATCAGTTTGAAGGGTTTGTCCTGGTAAAACTGGCTTAGCAAATCGTGCCTAAAGTATATTTCATAAAAACATTTAACATGCTTATGGTCCCTTTAAAAATGGCTTTTCACTGTGAAATAAACTAGATTTTATCATAGATTATTATAGAATAAGATTTATTTAAATCATCATAAAATATTGAATCAGCTTGTTTAGTGTGTGATCTGAAAGAAGAGGATGTACAATAAATACAAAGCAATATAGAACAACCAAAATTTGTGAGATATGAAAATTTAAATAGGAAGGGGAATTATGTGTTCTATAAGGGTTAAGCTTACCCTGCCTCATGCAAAACACCCATCACTATGTATAGGTAACAAGGGAAATTGTTACACAAGAGATGAATACATAACAGTTTGTTTTAAAAAAAGGGTGGGCGGCAACTACTTTACCCCCTGCAATGGATTCATCCATTAACAATTAATTAAGTGAAAGGCGCTAACAAACCATGGAATACCAATCGATCCTAAAGCTTCTTACTGCATCAATTACTCAATGGAATAGTATATCACTAATCTTCTCTAAATTAAATATCGCTTTTTGTTTAAAGCAATCAATGTTCAGTCATGCATGTTTGAAGAATATTTAATTCTTTCAGGGAAAAGAGACCCAACGGCCTTAATATCCCATCAGTAAATATAGGTGTGCTGAGGACGACATGATTCTTCTGTCATCTTGAGTTATAGTATACTTCCTACGACTTGGTCGACTTGGTAATGGAAAATTCCCTATTACTCACACGGTTGAGGTGTATGGAATCGATGCATGTGAATCAGGGTTGGATTCCCGACAAGAGCATCCTGTCACATAAGCACAGTGTACTATATGGGTCATAATGTAATTCAATATTACAAGCTGGTCCCTGTGTCAATTTTTCAAGTATAAGTACAGATTTTGTGTATTGACACATAGTCAACAGTATAAAGTAAACAGGTTAGTATTCATTATCTGTGCCATTACTTAATTTTGGAATGATGATAGAGATACTGTAGGTGTATTTCCACTTAGCCCATCCTTCAACCATCTCTTATGAACCAATAGCAATTATAACAATAACTGCGTTCAAGCCGTACTGATGTATTTCGGTACGTGAGGTCACTTCAGGCCACATCAAAAATCAAATTTACACCATGAACTATTAAGTATAGTAACATATATACAATACCTATTAAAGTGGAAAAACCTGTCATTTTGAATTTTTAATAAAACAAGAAGTTCTACTTTAAGATCAAACTTTTAGATATTAGTTGTCAGTTACATGGCTAAGTAACCAGATAGTAGGTCAAAAGTACAAAAAAAATCCAAAGTGAAATAAGAAGTAAACAAAACTGAAATTAAAAAATTGGCTCCCTAAGAATTGTTACCATTTGGAGTAGGTTCAAAACAAAAAAAAAAAGTTTTCGAAAATTGGAATCAAAATGGTGGTTGAATCTTTAATATGCAATTTTGACGGCATCAATATGTTCCTTATTCCTACCATCCTGAATGTAAAAAAAAAACACTGAAAAAAACTTTCGCAAATCTTTGATAACCTCAGTCAGAGCCCCTATGGAATTCGTTCAAATAATCCAAAGATAGGTTGCCAGGCAATGAAACATACGTCCACAGCAGCTAAATCGTCCGGGCAGTCAACAAGAGTTGTCGCATGTTTTTACATTTTTCAGTAGGCCTAATCAAACATTTGTAATACACTAAAATCGGATTAAGAGTAACAACTCATTAAGTAATTATCAGAAAATCATTAGAATTTGTTTGGTTTTTATAAAGTTCTGCCCCATGCTAACGTTTAGTATACGAAATATTTAATATCATGGATTTAGTTGTTCAAGTTATCAAAATTCAATGAAAATCAATATACTTGTTCGTCTTAAGACCTTAAACACTGTGTATCAATCTGAAGTCAATCAGATGATAACATAAGCCTCTAGAGTGGCACAAGATTTTTCGAAGGGATCAAGGGCCATAACTTTGGCAGTAATTATCCAAAATCGCTGAAAATCAATAGAGTTCTACATCTCTTAAACACTATGTATAAATTTAAAGTCAATCGGATATTATCTTTAGCCTCTAGAGCAACCACAAGATATTTTGAAGCGATCAGGGGCCATAACTCTGGCAGTAATTATCGGAAATTGCTGAAAATCAATAGACTTCTTCGTCTCATGACCTTAAACACTGTGTATAAATTTAAAGTCAATCGGATATTAACTTTGGCCTCTAGAGCATCCATAAGATATCTTGAAGTGATCAAGGGCCATAACTCTGGCAGTAATTATCAGAAATCGCAGAAAATCAATAGGCTTCTTCGTCTCGTGACCTTAAACACTGTGTATTAATTTAAAGTCAATCGGATATTAACTTTGGCCTCTAGAGCGTCCATAAGATATCTTGAAGTGATCAAGGGCCATAACTCTGGCAGTAATTATCAGAAATCGCTGAAAATCAATAGGCTTCTTCGTCTCATGACCTTAAACACTGTGTATGAATTTAACATCAATCGGATATTAACTTTAGCCTCTAGAGGGCCCACAAGCATTTGTGGACGCCGGGCGGACTGATGGGGGCGACAACAATATACAACCATATTTCAATGTGGCCGTATAAAAATGAAAACCCAACGAAGATCCGTTGCCAAAAAAATCGACATACGGGCGATCTAAGATTTATTTTTTGTCTCATCTGTAAAACACTTCTCGTTTGTCAAACATGACCCAATTAATATTTAATAAATAGTTCCGCAGAGGCCAACAATTTCTATGTTAGCGGAATATTTGCACCATGCACAGTTTTGGCTGCAACTTCTGACTAAAATCAGCAAAAAACACCTAATAAAATATAAGAAAAAAACTCTTTTGAAAACAATATGTGTTTCGTACCGAATGATGTGAAATGAATTGAAATGAATAATAAATAACAATGTATAAAAACATGATTGTTTACACTTGATAAATTTAACTACCATTACAAAGTGTTTTTGTTTCATATATTCTATAGATATCACATATTTGTAAAACATCAAAGTATTGCAGATATTGATAAAAAATATAAGCTTGTTTGAATGTATCACAAATTAAATATATTATGCAGAATACTATGAAAGTCCTTGTAAAAAATGAAATGAAATGAAATAGGGATTAACATCCTACTCCAACTGGACTAATGAAGATGGGGCCTTTGTAAGACAAACCAGATGTTTGAAACTTGTAAACCTGAGCAGCATTTGTTTTTGATAATGAAATGTCTAGCTCTATTTGTTTTGTGATTAATTAACTTGAACAGTTTTGTAAATTAGCTTTGGAAATATATAGGTTTCAATGGCTAAAGTATACTCATGACAAATGCGGATAAAAGATAGTTTGCCAGGCAACGAAACATATGCCCACAACAGCTTAATTGTCCGGGTAGTCAACAAGTGTTGTCGCATATTTTTACTTATTTCGGTAATGAAACATTTATAATACACTAAAAAAAATCTGATTAAGAGTAACAACTCATGAAGTAATTATCAGAAAACCATTAGAATTTGTTTGGTTTTCATAAATCATGGATTTAGCTGTTCAAGTCATAAATATTCATTGAAAATCAATATACTTGTTCGTCTCAAGATCTTAAACTCTGTGTATCAATCTGAAGTCAATTGGATATTAACTTTAGCCTCTAGCGCATCCACAAGCAATTGTGGACGCCGGCCGGCCGGGGGCGACAACAATATAGAACCTATTAAAAATTTGGTTTCATTTATCTTTTTTGTTTTTGTTGTTTACACTACATTGTTAACTAACTAGCCTACAATCAAACTTAAGTAGTGTTATGCCAGTTTTTGTAAATATTCAAACAGTCATACTATAACCAAAAACACATCTGATCCACTTTTATATGTTTGGCTTGATTTAGTCTATGTGTACACGTGATCTGAATGCCATCTTTAAAAACAATATGTAACATTTCAATGTAGTATATTTCCACATGACAGTATATGGCGAAATGAAATGAAATGGTGCTTAACATCCTACTGGGCTATATAACATGCAGTGAGCTAAGAGGGAAATTTTGTCCAGAGAGCAAATGTGCACAACGTTGTGTGCACAGGACCATTGTGTACACAATACATGGTCCCTTGCAAGGCCCTTGGTCCTACACGAATGACAAGTGGGAATCACGACGGAAAATCACTAACATCGTGATCGAACAAGGGACCTCCAGGTTAGCAAGTCAACGTCTTACTTACTGAGCCACAGTGGCTCCCACAGCACATGACACTATCAAAACTTCCTTAAAGTATCTCTTAAGCTAAATTTGATAGTATCGTTGCTAAACTCCAAAGCCAAGTTTTAAAAACAAACTTTACCTGTACATGTATAAACATATTATCAAAGTTACTTGGCACCAACAAATTGATAATTGAATCAATATTAGGATAATTCTATTACTATAGAATATTAATTTGTTTTTTTGACACTTATTAACAAATCATTTTAGAAGGAGTTGGATGGTTAAGTGGACTAATATGTGCCCTTTTGATTATTTTATACCAATGGCGCTTATTACACACCTTGGGTTGTTATTTCCTTTGATCTCCATGAATGTTATGAAACGTTTCAGTCAGTGGTGATGTCATCAGAGGGTGATATCTGATATCACCTGCACAAATTCTTTCATTTAACATTTTATTCACTATTGTTCAATGTTGTCAAACGATTCAGATGACGAACTATGACAGGCCCATGTTACTTAGCTTCTTCATCTGACCATCAAGAACTTGTCTAAAACTCTCCAATTCTGGATTGTGTAGTATATCCAAAACATTTGTATTAGCAATCCGTAAATGTGAAACTATTCCCATAACTAAATACGGATTTCAGTGGGTAATATTCATCATTTTATTTTGCTTAATTCCATGGCGAATCTAGACATCCCAAAAATAAGATCTTAAATACTCATATCTTCCAGCACACACAGAATTTTTTGCTCACTATCGTGTTTATTATTCTGCCACACTGACCAACTGTTAAAAAAGTTCACAGCCCACTGATTCCTGCGTATGTTTTTTTATGGGCACATCATTGATGGCACATTCACTGACATATTTTTGTCACTCGAAATTGATAAGCGTTTAACATTTCTATCTTTCTCACAATCCGAAATATCTGAGTACATTAAATCCTTGTTAAATATTTTCTGCATAAATTCTGCACTTTGACTAGCTTTAAATAATTCTTTGTCAGGATCTTCGTTTTCTTTTTCATCAACCTGACTTGCTCGGATCAGTTTGTCGTCCGAATCGTTTGACAACATTGTACAAAATGAATGCCAGTTTGTGAACATGTGGTTACTAAAATGTAATGCACGTGCAACTTAAACTTGTTTTCTTAATTTTGCCATATAAGGCGCAGGGCCGATATGGAATAAACCATGGTCTTATAGGTGAAATCAATTAGGATAGATTTAACATTGAAGTCAGTGTGTAAAACAAATATTACTCTAATACCCTTAGTCCATATGTGAAATAATGAGGATAATAGTAATCTCATAAAATCGTACCACATGTTAGTCCCAAAATGCTCTCTCTCTCTGTCTAACAATCTTTCTTAAATTTTGGATGGGGTTGAGATTGCTATAAATGCACATAACATCGATTATCTTATTTCAAAATGTATAATTACCTTGACAGCTTTAAACAGAGACACATCATTGTTAGCATACTGACGTAAGACATGACGTACAGCAAACCCAAAACTACATAAACCATGTAAGATAGGTGTTTTAAATCCTAGAGAAAAATAATACTTTACATATTAAACACTGCCTTACTATTAAAAGAAATATTCAGCTGAAAAATCAAATTCCCTTGGGGAAATAATCCAAAGAAGTTGGTTCAAAAATGATTTTCTTCCAGTATAACGGTTAAATGTTTCTCAACAATCATTGAATACTCTAATTGTCTATGAACATAGACCCATATTTGGTATTAGAGAAAAAGACCAAAACTAGCACTGCTTTTCTCTTCATTCAGCTTTAAAGATGCATTATGTAAAAACTAAATCTGCCTATTGCAGATCTTTATTTTGGCTTCAAATGTTATTTGAACACTGCAAGATTTAAAAATTTAACGATAAAATAGATTATCAAGCAGGATATATGATAAGCGGTATCGCATCGCAGTTTGCTAAACAAATCAAATATTTTTTTCAGGGAATTTGTGAATCGTTTCTTATTGAAAATCAAATGTGAAAAAAATGTTTAACAAACACGATTTAGTGTTCCACAGCGCCTGGTTGAACATTTATGAAATGGGTGCAACTCTTTATTATTATAGATAGTTGTGATTGACCATGTTAACTTTTTTTGTACTCCATTAGTAGTGATTAGTTATTACTGGATGATCGTAACACGCTGTTGAGTAAAGATAGCATCGTCTGCTAAATTTTGATGGTAAAAGAATGGAAACGTAAATAAGATCCCGATGATCGTTGACTTGATTATAATCTTGATGGGCCCGGCATTAGAAGCAGAGTACAATGCTGATTCTGTATTAAATATGAAAGTAGACTAAATCATATAAGAAACTTCAGTAGCGCCTTTTGTATCGGATTTACGGGGACTGCTCTAAAAGTGAAAAGTCCAAGAATATTTGTCAACACACAATTTCAGAACCATATTTACAAAGCATAAAAATAAATAACAATTATTTAGTTTTATATACTGGTAGATAATACGGCCTTTATAGATCATTCAATACAACACAGTGAAAAGTTACTTATTTGCTATTCAGTCAAGATGAACTGTTAATCAATTTTCAGACTCATTAGCACTTTTTTTTAAAACATCCAATAATTGCTAATCAATTATTTTTCCTTATCATATACCCTGTTATCGAGATTGTCTCAGCTGACAAGTAATTTGAATGGAATTTTTTATATATATATTTTCCATTATTTATGTCAGTAGCTATGATACATGAATGATTTTTCGCTCCCCTGAAAATACAATTTTACAGTTTGCATAACCCAGTGTTCTGTTCCATCGAACTTGAGTTATGCACATTTATGGCAAGGTTAGGCAGCTTTTGTGTGGAAACTGTTATGCTTCTTCATACTTGTGAAACTCATTAACAACTCATATAAGTTTAATGTTTATTAACGAATCACGCAAGTCTTACAATAAGATGTTGATCGAAGCGTGTCTCCCCGAAGAGTGAGATATACAAGATAAGTGGACATGAGGTCACATGTTAAACAGATTAATTACCACCCGAGTAACTCATTATACTATGAGTAATAATATACCACCCGAGTAACTCATTATACTATGAGTAATAATATACATATTATGACAGAAACTTTCACCACAAGAGTTCCAGAAGTTCGACTAAAATAAATCTGATTAAAATTTTGAGTCTATGGAATGTATTTTCGGTCTGTGTTTTTTCCCACAAGAGTTCCACAAGATATTTGACTTAGAAAATAATTCAATTTTTACAAAAATATCTTCTCAGACTCCCTTATCTCCCTGCGTCTATCATGGGTTATATGTGATGAAAAATGCCACAGAATAAAATCTTGTAGAATACACTATCACCACATCTTACAAGATGATAGGATAAACTAGGAATGTTCCAGCAAAATAAATAGAAAATTTTTCATAAATTTTCGTGGTCTAACTTTCTTGCTGGAAAATTTTCATATATTGCTTGTCTCTCAGTACAAAAGTAATTTTTTGATGTAAGATGTCACCACGTTTCAATCAAAATTCCAAGTGTTGATACTCTATTACTGGTACTAAGAATGCAGGCACAGATTGCTCACTTAAATCAAGGATGTGGAAAAAAAAAACCCATGTCTCCAGTTTAATGAATGAAGCTAGCAAAAATAAATAAAGGGACATAATACTCAAAAGAGAATACAAACAAACTTATATTCATTGAAATTTGTTTACGTTTGGTTTGTTCTTCATTATATGGAAAGAGAATAAAAAAACGAACTTATATTCAATGAAATTTGTTTCCGTTTGGTTTGTTCTTCATTATATCAAAATATTCTGTATGAATAGATGGATGTTTGTGTAACCACAGCATTACCTGAATAAGCGCTTGTGTGAAATTTTATAGCCTAGAATAGGAAAAGTTATAAAGGCTCGACTGATTTATGTGAATATTTATGATCACCTGCTCGCGCCTCACATACTTAACAAGCTGATAAGACAGTACATGTATGTACATTATTATATACTAACCAGCCATTGCAGCAAAATTTGGATCAATATGAAGAGGGTTACGATCTCCACTTAATCTGTATAATGCTGCCTGAAAAAAAAAAATTATTAGCAATATCTGATATAATAAAGTAGCTCAGAATATATATGTATACTTTAATTATAATAGGCCTGTTTGGTTTTTTTTGGGTTTTTTTTTTTTAAAAAAGACAACCAGAGTACATACCTGGTCTATTGAAGTGCTTTCTTTAATGGATGAATCTGGTTGACGTTTTGGTGCCTCAATAGGTTGTTTAATACCCTCACATGTCCTTACTCCACCAAAATTACCCTTACCAACCACAAATATAGCAAATTGACAGAAAGCAACTTTTTCATTGTTCTCATCAAATGTATCAACTAAAAGAAGACAAAAACATTATCTGGCAGGACGATCAATTTTTTAAATGGGGGTTGAATTTTCTATGATCCAATACCAAATTTAACTAGACCTGCATGATAGTGCTGAACCGGCTTTCATCAGGAAATAGACCCGAAAGATTCATGCCCGAGTCCATTCACCAGGTTATCCAACAATATTTTAGCTGGTAATATCATGTTTTTTTGGATTTTTTATTCAAAATATTGGATATGTTTTTGACTCCCTCTGGTTTACGGATCATTGTCGGGATAGATTTAACATGTGGCGTTGGCACTTAACATCCTGTACCAGAAGTTTCAGAAACATCCATTGCGCAGTTGTGAAAAAATATAAAAATAGAAGATCATTTTCAGTAATCTGACGATTTTTCAACTTTTTTCAAAGACTGAGACCCTTTTTCAACTACTTATTTCATTTAGAGGATTTTACATTTGGATGAACGTCCTAGACCACAGATAGGACTCTGAGTAACAGAAGTTTAAGAAAAAAAATAGTCGTAGTTTTCGAATAAAAGATTCTCAAAAGGCTCCAAATTGGAAAATACTAGATTTTCGGCGTACCATAATTTATTTCCTAACTATTGAATTCGTATCACTTAGATGCCATATGATAGTCCAGCCATTGGATTATTCAACGACACTTTAGTTGTTTTGATTCTGTGGCATCTGACAGAGAAATCGTATTTTTTCGCAAGAGTGCCAATTGTTTAATCTTCTTTTTTTTTTCCATTTTTTGAATACTTCCGGTATGGAAATCATTGTCGGGATAGTTTAACAACCAATTTGGCACTTGAATTGTACCATGGCTCTATAATGACATATTGCATTATCTGATCAGATAAAATCTCCCTGAGATATGGTATGTTCAAAGATGCTAAAAATTAGTAAAAATACAAAAATGTCAAAATATTGGAAATTAAATTTCAATAATTCAATACATATTATACATCGTTAGAATTATAATTAGGTCAACTATCTCAATATGTAACCTTTTTTTGAAAATGTGTAAAACTTAAGAAATAACTGAGCATTTTCCCAAATTTAACGATTTTTTTGACTTTTTTAAAATTTCCAGTATTATTTTCGTCCAATCCCAGTGATATCGCCGTTGTATTGGACTGCTTCATGCACAATACCTCTGAAAGGACTCCCCAGAGAGAAGATTTAAAAAAAAATCGCAAGAATAGTTTTTGAGATAAAGACATCTAAAAAGACCCCAAATCGGAAAATACTTGATATTTGGCATAGCATATTTGTCTTCCATAGCATCAGATCTGTGGCAATTGTAATTCATATGGTAGTACATTCGAGCCACCAAATCGTACCTTAATTTTTTTAATCCACTGATATCGGATAGAGAAAACACTTTTTTTTCAAAATATCAGACAATTTTTCGACTACTTCCGGTTTTTGGATCCTTGTCGGGATCATTTGAGAGCACGACTTCATGATCCAGATTTTTAAGAAACATCGATTGAGGCTTTAAAAAAAACAATAGTTAGAAAATGGGTAGTAAATTCGAAAACATTCGAAAAATAAAGGATGATAACTCTGAATGTAACTTATATTACTGGAATCGGGCGGACTACAGGTAGGCTTATTCATAAATGCAGGTCAAATTTGAAAATTTTGAAAAATAACAAAAATTGTGTCGTAAACGATAGAAGTCATGGACGAATGTTCGAAATTTGAAAAATGTGAGATAGCCATTGTCTTGGAAAAGATTCAGGGTTTCCCCCAAAATGTCATTTGTTTGAAAATAGGTAAAGAATTGAAGAAACAATGGCCGATTTTTAATTTTTGGCTACCGTTCAAAATTCAGCCACTTGCGGTCTGCGCAAAAGGTTCAAAAATAGTTTATGGAGCAACCACTACATGGTTTCCGAACAGAACATTAGGTCCCAGATTGATATCTGTTACAGGCACTGAGAAATAGGTTCCCAGGATAAAAATAATAATAATAACTAGATCTGCATAGCAGATATCAAAGCTTTCATATAAACTGCAAAAGGGATTATTAGAATCTATGAATCAACAACCACTTTGACGGAAGATATTCTCTCGGCTAAAAAATCTTTTTTCTCTCAGCTACGAGAGATACGTAGAATTAAACCGGCCCAGAGCCGACCGTGTTGATAAGAAGCCGCTTATTTGACATTGACACATAACTGAAGGTGAATAGGCCTACCCGTCCAGTTAATACAATGGGCAATCTCACATCGGTCTACTAAAGAGAGGCACATACTAGTCGCCTCCTACTTCCCCAAGACATTTAGTCCAAACCTTGACTCTCATACATATAAACCATTTGGTACTACATGTACATGTATTTCGTACTTATATCATATTAAACCCCTCGGCCGCCATGTTGAATCACACAGTATTTAACGTTCTATATCCTAACATCTTTATAAAATCAACGACAAATCTAAACCTGGGCACTACAACCATTTTTATTTTTACATCATTCAGTTTTTTTTAAATAAGTAATTCTATCACAAATTATAGTGAAGATACCCATTAATTTCTTCTTTGTGTTAATGCATTCTACATTTTCAAAGCAATGATTCTTATAATGTGCGAGCCGCCATGACACCGGCGGATATTATAACTTCGATAGGCGAGAAACTTCAGGTAACAGTTGGGTTTCATCAAATCATATAATTATGCGGTACGGCTTCACCTTTATTTCAATGGGAATTGGTTTATTATATGTGCAGTGCAGTTTTAGGTCAGTTTATGTGTAAATTAAGGGAGCTATACATAGGCCAGTAACCTTTTTGTAGTCATTTGACTACTGAAATCAAACAAATTTTACAATGTAGGTAGTGAAAACAAAATGTTATGTTAAGCGTTGTTCGAGGGTGGGGTGGGTGCATAAAATTCCAAGGGTTATTTTTCGTGCACGCCAATATGCACACAGGATTTCGATTTTTCGTCCTACCCAAAAAACTGCACGCAAAGTTAGTTATCGGGCCTTCGGTCAAGAACCACGGACAAAGGGAGAGAACGGGGACCTCTGTTTTTCATACCATCCAAGCGATGAAAAAATATCTAGAATTTAGACAAAATAAAAACAAAAAAATGATTGTCTGAGAACCAGAATATTTTTTTTGTGTGACCTTAATGATGATCTGCCCTTTTGTGAATGCCATGAAATGACATATTAAATTTCTGTACATGATTAAATAAACATATAGAATAATCATCTTTTATGTAAAATACTTACCATTATATATAATAACAGCTCCAGAACGCTTATCTAATATATCTAATACTTGAACTTTAGATGTCAATGTAGCAGATGGCTGGAATGGTTTATATACTTCACAATATTGTTCTCCATGTAATACCTAAAACACAGACAAAATAAACTAACATAGCAACATTCCACATTATTATAATTCTATATCCATATACGCTAAATATAAAATGTGTGTAGAAAGTATCCAAATTACATCAAGAAATTGATATAGAGAAAATTCAAACTTATATCTTTAATAAAAATAACTTTTTAAAAAACAAATATCACCCTTATTGTTTTTTAAAAATCTAACAAAATATAAATATCATTTTTTTGATTTGCATTTTTCAGAAAATACAAAAATTTCTCACAGCTTAACCGACGTTAGTATGTACTCAGAATAATTATTTAACATTTAATAAAGCAAACAAAGTCAATATACCAGCAACAGATAATCTCTTGGCTTGGATCCTATTGGATTTAAAACAGGCCCATCAATTTTGTTCACAGCGGAGGCTTGTTATAAATGCAAAATGGAATGGAACCATTTTTGGACTGATATTCTTATTCAAGATTCAAGGAATTCTAGGGCTAAAATCCTGCTCGTCTTAAACAATACTGTATAAAACACAACGTATAAAATATATATTATACAATTCATGAAGAACTGTTAGATAAAAATCTTTCTATATAAGCCTAAAATTAATATAGCTATCTCTTACATTGGCTAGAGGAGCATCTACACCTGGTATACCTTCCATTAAATTATCAGTTAAACTACCCATAGATGGTATAACAATATATGTAGGTAAAATACTAAAATCATCAGCTCCTTCATATAAAAACTTTAAATAATTCTCTTCTTTTGTTGACATACCCACTGAAAGTGCATACATAAAAAGAAATCCAATTACAGAAAACTAATTTCTCCCTTATGGAAAACATCGCTGACTAGCAAATGCAGTTTGGCTTAGACATACATGTACAGTATACATAGATACATAAAGACAAAAAATACCCAATTTAACTATACCGTTACAACAACTCTATTCTCCGTCTAATGTATGAAAGAATTTTTAAAATGATTTTCTAGTGCAAATTAACAAATATAGCTATCTTCTAAAGGGACTGGCTATACAATTATTTAAATGGAATAGATCTTATAAATTATTCAAGATTTTCAATGAAAGAAGATCAAACCTCTAATGTGGGTTATGTAATTAATATGGTTATTGTATGTGTATTACAATTAAACATTAGTTGTCAATAACCAAAATTTAAAACTCTATTTGTTGTTTAATATTTTCTTCGGGAAATCTGATTAAAAGACAGATCCTATTTCGTTTCGTTTTTTATAGTTCAAAATTTCGTTTTACTTGTCTTTACAACACTAGGATCTGGAAGATTTGTTATATTACCGGAATTTTGGTTGAATTGAGGGATAAGCCAATGAAACAGTCTGTTACGGCAACTTCTTGGTGTGCCATGCACAGAACTGTGTGTAAACCACTAGAAACACCAACGCTGATTGATTAATCAATGTCTGACGTCATAGGGTCAACAGTTGCTTGTACGACCCCTGACACGACCTTTGAGTACCTTTGAGTAGGCCATCGAGTATAAAAGATACGAAACGAAATATAGATCTGTATTTTAATCAGATTGTTTCTCCAGGTGATCTTTCAAAAATGCAATTTCTGTTTTATATAAATTTGGGAAGACTACAATGGTTTAGATGTAATTTCACAAAATATGATGAAACTTACCTCCTAAAGCATATAATATAGCATCACTAGCTGTATAGGAAAACTGACTAGGTTTAGTAGTAAAAGACTTGGCTAATTCAGCATTCATACCACCAGTATAAGCATTAAAAGTAGTTCTAGGTGAGTCTGATGATGATGATGCACTGGATTCTATTTGTTCTAATATCTTCATAGTGTACATTGTCGAATCTAAAATGATATAAAATTTTGTACAGAGGTTGAAGAATTGAAATAAGGATTAGGTCATAGATTACCGGTTATGTTGTTTTTCAAAACATTTAAAAGTGATATATCTAGTAGATGATTCATCTGAGCAGTTCACAAATGTTGTTCCATATTCATTCTTTTGTTGGTAATGAGAGCATTTACAGGACGCTAAAAACTGATCAAGAGTAAAAACCTGTGAAGTAATTATTATTATTTAGAATTTTAATATAGTGTGCCATTTCCACAAGGAGTGCTCATAGGTCCTTTATATTAAACAGATGCTAACCCACTCCTCCCTCCCCAGCACCAAACATGAATACATGAAGTAATTAAAATTTGATTGGCTTCTTTTTTTCTTTGTGCTAACATGCTAGCATTCTGTGATATCCGTCATCATTTTCATGTCCCAATTTATTTCCTTATTCAATCAAAAAAGTTTTGAGTAGTCTGTATTCTGAATATTCCTAATTAAGACATCAATCAGCGGTCCCGTCACACGATTTGCGTTCAATTAACATTGAATAATCTGGCCTTCAATCAGTAGGTGTTAACTAACAAGCAATCACAAATCAATCATCTGTGAGCATACTTAAACATGTGTCAGTCTTTGTTGATTTAAGGGCTTGGATGACAAGTGCTACAAGGTATTGGGCCAAGATCTCGCAACTGGGCGAAAGATCCCCTACTTTTGTCAGTCTACAAAAGACAAGATATGTAAGAGATCCTAGAAAGAAAAGCTTCGGCCAGGGTATCAGGGAAACAATCAAGGAACTGCAACTGGGGGAGCTCGTGATAAATGAACACGACCCCCCTTGGACGCTCCCTATACCACCGGTTAATCTAGATCTACTACAGAAAATTGACAAGAAAAACAACCCCACTGCTGCACGTGCTTTCTCTCTAGAACACCTGGAAGACAACTGGCCGACTGATGACTGGGACCATGTGTACATGGATGGCTCACGCAATCCTGAAAGGGGCACCAGCTCGTTTGGAATATACCTGCCAAACGGGAAACAGGGAATAAGCAGGAAACTGCCCAATAACTGTTCGGTGTGGCCATTCATGAAGCTATATCATGGATTTCCCATCAAAAGACTTGTAAGTTCCTCATTCCAAGCGACTCTCTGAGCAGTCTGATTTCAATCCAAAATGACAACTCGGACTCAAGACCAGAAGTCATTTTGGAAATCAGGCAGCTGTACCAGAGGGTTATAGAGAAGGGAAGCAAAGTAGAACTCGTGTGGATTCCATCACATGTCAACATAAGAGGAAACGAGGAGGCAGATCGACTCGCCAATGAAGGTCTCAAGGACACAGCACCACTCCGCACCATTGACTACAGCACCACGGAAATCTACAGTATGGTCAAAAGACAGGTCAATTCAATCTGAGAATTAAATCTCGTTGAACTTGACACATACAGATTCCGGCTGGATGACAAGATCTACACAAAGACAACACTCAATCACCCTAGAAGAGATATTTGTAGACTTATATCGAAGCTAAGGGTAAAAGAGCGGCTGCGAGACTACAAACACCAAGTCATCATCTGTGAGTGCGGAGAAGAATGTACCACCAACCATGTCCTGGTAGACTGCGAGGTATACGAGGAGGAGAGAAGGGAACTGGTGAGAACAATGGAGACCAACAACATACCATTCAACACTAAGAACCTACTCTTCCCGAGACCAGATCTGAAACTGCAAATCTTCGAACAAATCCACGCCCTAATGCACACAGTTGGACTAAGTAGAATAGTGAAGTAAGAGGGGGTCACGGTTAGACGGGCCCGGCATCTAAACACTAAACTACATAGGGGACTTATACCAAACTGGCAGGATAGTGGAGTACGGGGGAGTCACGATCAGACGGACTCGGCATCTAAACACTATTCCACCAAAAACAGACACCAAACCTACAGAATGGGATAGTGGAGTAAGGGGAGGTCATGATAAGACGGGCCTGGCACCTAAACACAAACCCCACAAAGATGACATCTACCAAACTAGCAGGATAGTGGAGTAAGGGGGAGTTACGGTCAGACGAACTCGGCACCTAAACAGTATTCCGCAAATAAAACTGATACCAAACCCAGAGAGTGGGATAGTGGAGTAAGGGGAGGCCACGATAAGACGGGTCTCCACCTAAACACTAAAACGATGACATCTACCAATCCAGAAGCAGACGTAATCATCTACCAAACGATATGTTTTATATTAAATAAAGGGAAGAACTTCCCACTAAACCAAATCCATGGCCTAAGGCCAAATGGAAAGATTGCAAAATCATATTCTAAAAAACAGGAATCAGCTTCGGCTCTCCTATGTCTTGTCTGCGATATCACTTATGTGGAAGCAGACGTTAAACACCAAGAACGAACGAAGTGCTATTTATTCGGGTTGGTGTATCTTCTGACAGCAAAGATGACGATATACCGCTTACAAAACTAATCAAATCCTTGGTACCGTCTTCAAACACAACAGAAGGAGATTTGATCAATTTCGACAATGGTATTCCGACGGAATGTGACGAAGATACGGATATAGAATGGCAAATTATTAATGAACGTGTGGCTTCGAAGATAAGTGTAACTTCAATTGAAGATGAAGAAGATGCAGTGTCAACAGATTTAAAGTATGCCAAATGTCTACACATATTACACGATTTGAAAACATTCGCTCAAATTAAAGACGTTGGGTTGAGTGATAGCATTCGATCATTAGAAGACTGAGTGCAGGACTCCGATTTACGATATTTAAACCAGAAGCAAAAACAATCAACTTTAGATGATTATATATATTAAAAGTCAATTGTTATGTTCATGTATTGTTATGTTATTGTGTCTTGATGTGCTATTGTATGATATAATGTATGTCACAATTGGTATGTTAATTTGCTATGTATAATTGTGACATGGTTTATTTCTGTGATTTAGGGTACCTAATTAATTTGGTACATGGCTAAAGGGAATATTTATTTCTTTTAAAGACATGTATAAAGGGTTGTACAGGTTTTGGTTAATAAAGTTTAATTATTTTCAATGTATATGCGTTGTTTTTACAGAACGATTGTTGGTATGTCTGAGCAAGTTAGGTAATGAGGGTGTAAAGTAATGAATGTGTCTGGATTGTGATGCATGTGCAGGTGGTGCATAATTCTGATTGGATGTTTGAGTGACTAAAAGTTTCTTGGTGTAGGAATTAGAAAAGTTTGTCAGAGAGGTTTAAATTAAGTTACAGGATAGACATGGCTGTTTTCTCTACTTAGATCAGAGAGATTTTAAAGGACCAGACATGACTGTTTTTCAGTATCTACAGTAACACCAATGACTGGCTTTAGATGCTTAGAACCTGGTAATTAAATACGATGTATTTAAGTGTGATGAATCCGTTCCTTGATGAAATAACATTTAACCGGTAATGTCTAGGTGATCGATATAAATCATATTTCAACCCAGGGGTAACCTTGTGAATCATATTGTAGTTTAATCTTGGTGAACTTTGTGAATCGTACGCATGTAGTCTTGGTGAAGTACATTTCAATCTTGGTGAAGTTTTAATACAATTAGTGAGTCTAGGTGAATACGAGAAATAGATCTGTGGCATGTGAAGGTTTTGTGTTTTCCGAGAATTTGTGTTCGGGCTTAAAATGTTTTAAAAAACCAACTTACGCGATTGGGATGGTGGAATTAAGACGGAGAATTAATCTGAATGCTAACCAGGAGGATTGATTGAATTAAAGCAACAGAGTATTAAATGCCGGAATGAACTGTAACTTTAAAGCATTTAATTTTGTAAAAACCTCTTAAATTGTATATGTAAATTGATTGTACAATATACATATTTAAAATAAATTAATTAGTTGTGTTGTTTGTTGGAAATTTGGAAAAGGGGGCAAGTAAGTTAAAGAACCTGAGGTCACTTTGTGACATTTTGGCGAGCTTGCCATTGCTTATATATATAATGAACCCTTTTCCGAATTGCCAATAACATTATGAAAGTGCACTGTAAAACATTTAGGGATACATGTATTTAAGAAAGTTAAATGATATTGTATTTGGTATGATATAGTATATATAGCTCTTTAAGATTAGTTTTTGAAATAGAGGCCTATTTAATTTTAATTTTATGGTATATTCATTAGTAATGTATATTGAAATGTGCATGCTTTGTATATGTATACTAACACAATTACTGAGACACTGACGGACAAATAACATAAGTTTATTATTTTAGACTGTGTAGGATCAGGTTTTGGATAAGATTTTTGGGTCAGTATGGATTTAGAAAAGATAACTAAGATAGGTAAAGATTTTGGTTTGAAAGGGGAGGCTTTACAAGAATTTGTTAAAGAGGAAAGGTTTAATCTTGAGAGACAGAGAGAGAGGGAGAAAGAGTTTGAGTTGGAGAGAGAGAAAGAGAGACGAGAACAAGAGAAATTGAATCAAGAGAAATTGAATCGTGAGTATGAGTTACAAATTGAGAAAGAAAGACGTGATTTAGAAATTGCAGAGTCTGAAAAAGCGTTTTTGCGTGAAAAAGAAAGTAGAGATTTGGCGTTAAAAGAAATACAACTAAGAAAATCATTATGCGATGCAGAATTCGAAGTTGCTAAAATGAAAAAAGAAACTGCAGATACCAGTTTAACGAGTACTCGTATTCACGAAGGGTCCGAAAATACACGTAAACCGTATATAAAACTTCCGCCTTTTGATGACAAATATGATGACATGGATGCCTACTTAAACAGATTCGAAAGATTTGCAACCGCACAAGGATGGGATAAGTCGGTATGGGCCGTAAATTTAGGTTCACTTTTAAAAGGTAAGGCTTTGAGTGTATATTCACGTCTGCCAGCAGAGAAAATAAATGATTTTGATGGTCTTAAATATGCATTATTAAGGAGTTTTGACTTAACCGAAGAAGGGTTCAGACGGAAATTCCGTAACTGTAAACCTTATCCCACCGAAATGTCCCAACAATTTATGGCCAGACTTGAGGGTTATTTTAATCGTTGGTTGGACTTATCTCGTACTACGAGAACCTTTAATGGGCTGAAGGATTTACTCCTTAAAGAACAATTTTTGTCATGTTGTCCATTTGATTTAGTAATGTTTCTTAAAGAGAGAGTACCGGATACGAATAAAGAATTGGTATCTTTAGCTGAACAGTATTTGGAGGCACATAGTAATAACCGTTTCACTAAATTTAATTTCAGAGAAACGACACAAAAGTTCATCAGACGATGTTACATCTGCAGATCACCAGATCATGAAATGAAATTTTGTCCAGATTTGAAAACTTTTCAGGATGCTAAAGTTCCAAATTCTAATTATCAAAATCATGATTTTAAGTATAAACCTTCATACACTTCTAATAGGTTTTCAGGTAATACACAATCAAGGGAGCCGATAGCACGATTAGATGCGTCTGCGCCTTCATATACACCAAATAGACATCAACAAAATAAATTTGTTAATTTTTGTCAAGCTGATTCATATCTTTCAGATGGTCCAGTTGAATCGAACCACGTAGAAAATACAGAAGCCAAGACTTTATGCAGTTGTACTAATTTAGAAAACGGCGTTGAACTAAAATGTGGGCATATTTTACCCGTTTTAAGTGTATCTTGTAAGGAAAATGTTTCTTCTTCTAGGGATAATTCAAATATGCCGATTACTGAGGGATATGTTAATGATAAAAAGATCAGTGTATTACGGGATACGGGCTGTAATGGGGCTGTAGTTAGAACAAGTTTAGTTAATAAGTTTCAATTTACAGGAGCAACTCAGCGGTGTGTCTTAATCGATGGAACTGTCAGAAATGTACCGGTTGCTACGATTTATGTAAAAACTCCTTATTATACAGGTAACATTGATGTTGTTTGTATGTCTAACCCAGTTTATGATCTTATTATAGGCAATATACCTGACGTAAGACAGCCTTTCAACCCAGATCAAAATTGGGAAAGTGTTTCTGAACCATTAGCACAGGCTGTAGAAACTAGAAGCCAGGTAATATCTAAAAATAAAAAGTTTAAATCTCTTTCAGTGCCTGCAGCGTTAGGGGAAGTAACTGTAGATGAAATAAAGAATGAACAAATTAAAGATGAAACGTTGAAATCTGTAAGAGATAAAATGACTAATGGTGACAAAATTGAACGTGGTTCTAGAATATCTTGGTTTATACTAATCACGGGTTTAATCTACAGGTGTTTTATGTCTTCAGATGTTGAACATGGGGAAACTTTCAAACAACTTGTCGTTCCTAAGTGTTACAGGGGTCAGGTTCTTAAATTAGCTCACGAGTCTATATTTGGTGCTCATTTGGGGATTCGTAAAACTACGGATAGGGTATTATGTAATTTCTTTTGGCCAGATGTTCATGGAGATGTTTCAAGGTTTTGTAAATCTTGTGACATTTGTCAACGCACGTGCCCAAAAGGTAAAGTAGTTCCTTTAGGTACTATGCCACTGATAAATGTTCCATTTGAACGTGTAGCTGTTGATTTGATTGGTCCGATTTTTCCAATAACTGACAACGGTAAAAGATATATTCTTACATTAGTAGATTTCGCTACTCGGTATCCAGAAGCTGTCGCTTTAAGGACTATAGAAACTGAGCAAGTAGCGGAAGCCTTGGTTGACATTTTTTCTCGCATCGGCTTTCCGAGAGAAATTTTAAGTGACAAGGGTACGCAATTTACATCTTGTCTAATGAAAAAGGTAAGTGAACTATTATCTATAAAGCAGTTAGTAACGACTCCTTATCATCCAATGTGTAATGGACTCTGTGAGAGGTTTAACGGTACTTTAAAAAGTATGTTGAAAAAGGTCTGTGCAGAGAGACCAAAGGACTGGGACAGATATTTACCAGCAGTTTTGTTTGCATATAGGGAATCTAGTCAGGAAAGTCTAGGGTTTAGTCCATTTGAACTATTGTATGGAAGAACAGTGCGTGGGCCGATGGCTATATTACATGAATTATGGACAGGTAATGTTGCGGAAACTGAAGTTAAAAACACTTATCAGTATGTATTGGATCTGAAAGAACGTTTAGAAAGTACATGTAAGTTAGCAAGAGAAAGTTTGATTAAAAGTACAGATCGATATAAGAAGTATTACGATAAAAAGAGCAGGGTAAGGAATATTAGCATAGGTGATCAGGTTCTCGTATTATTGCCAACAGATGCCAATAAACTACTCATGCAATGGAAAGGTCCTTTTACTGTTGTGGATAAATTTGGAGAAATGGATTTCAAAATCAGTATTAAAAATCAATTAAAAACTTTTCATATAAATTTACTTAAAAAGTATATTCCAAGAAACAATGATGATAAAGATCTGAATTTTTTACAGGCAGATGTAACAAATATTGATATGGATGTTGATGAAAATGTATTTTGTTCAGCAGTAATAGAGGATTATGATGATCTTGTCGAAGTTGATACAGAGACGGAGATGATAGATTTACCAAACTTGAGCCAAAAAGAAACCTTTAAAGACATTGTTTATAATACAGATTTAAGTTTAGATAAAATAACTAATTTAATTGATTTATTCCAGGAGTTTTCAGACATATTAACAGATGTTCCAGGCTGTACAAACTTGGGTGAACATAAGATTAATTTAATTTCAGATAAACCAGTAAAACTAAAACCATATCCAACTCCGTACGCTATGAAAGATGTTGTGATTAAAGAAGTTGAGAATATGTTACATTTGGGTATTATTGAGCCTTCGACATCTCCGTATAGTTCTCCTATTGTCATTGTTAAAAAACCTGATGGTTCTAACAGATTTTGTATTGATTTTAGAGCACTCAATCGTATAACAGAATTTGATGCTGAGCCTATGCCTAGACATGATCATATCTTTGCTAGGATTACAAAAAGTAACTACCTTTCAAAAATAGATTTAACAAAGGGCTACTGGCAAATACCCCTAGAAGAGAGTCCTAGGTCAAAGACAGCTTTTGTAACCCCTTTAGGTTTGATGCAGTTTAGAAACATGCCGTTTGGCTGTGTAACAGCACCAGCGACATTTAGTAAAATTATGAGGAAACTCTTGTATCACTTGGATGGAACTGATAACTATTTAGACGATATTTTAGTTTTTTCAGAGACTTGGTCAGATCATCTACAGATACTTCGATCTTTATTTGAACGATTACGGGCTGCTAATTTGACTGCACGTCCCAGCAAATGTTCAATCGGGTTTTCAAAGTTAAATTATTTAGGACATTTTGTAGGTCAAAGAGTGATTCGTCCCATGGAGAATAAAATTGAAAGCATCAAACAGACAGAACCCCCTAAAACGAAAAAACAATTACAATCATTTTTAGGGTTAGTGGGATATTATCGACAATTTGTACCTAACTTTTCAGCGGTAGCAGTTCCACTCACAGATTTAACTAGAAAGGGAAAACCAAATAAACTAGAATGGGGAAATGCTCAAAATAATGCTTTTATTTTTCTAAAACAGGTTTTGTCAAATTCACCAGTGCTGCGTTTGCCAGATTTTACTAAAACATTTATTTTAAGAACTGATGCTAGTGGAACAGGTTTAGGGGCTATTCTTTTACAGGAATTCGAGGATGGCAAGTTTCCATTGGCTTATGCCAGTAAGAAACTTTTACCGCGTGAAACAAGGTATGCTATTATCGAAAAAGAATGCTTAGCCTTAGTTTGGGGTATTAAAAGATTTGAGGAATACCTATATGGTGTTGAATTTTTGGTTGAAACTGATCATGAACCGTTACAGTATTTACACAAGGCCAAAATTGCTAACAGTAGAATTATGAGATGGGCATTAAGTATACAGAATTTTTCATTTATTGTCAGGGCAATAAAGGGTAGAGACAATATTGGGGCAGATTATTTGAGTCGATCAGTTAGTTAGTTAGTCGGATAAACTATTTCTCTTAAGTTTACCCTTGGGGTGGGGGGTAATGTCACAATTGGTATGTTAATTTGCTATGTATAATTGTGACATGGTTTATTTCTGTGATTTAGGGTACCTAATTAATTTGGTACATGGCTAAAGGGAATATTTATTTCTTTTAAAGACATGTATAAAGGGTTGTACAGGTTTTGGTTAATAAAGTTTAATTATTTTCAATGTATATGCGTTGTTTTTACAGAACGATTGTTGGTATGTCTGAGCAAGTTAGGTAATGAGGGTGTAAAGTAATGAATGTGTCTGGATTGTGATGCATGTGCAGGTGGTGCATAATTCTGATTGGATGTTTGAGTGACTAAAAGTTTCTTGGTGTAGGAATTAGAAAAGTTTGTCAGAGAGGTTTAAATTAAGTTACAGGATAGACATGGCTGTTTTCTCTACTTAGATCAGAGAGATTTTAAAGGACCAGACATGACTGTTTTTCAGTATCTACAGTAACACCAATGACTGGCTTTAGATGCTTAGAACCTGGTAATTAAATACGATGTATTTAAGTGTGATGAATCCGTTCCTTGATGAAATAACATTTAACCGGTAATGTCTAGGTGATCGATATAAATCATATTTCAACCCAGGGGTAACCTTGTGAATCATATTGTAGTTTAATCTTGGTGAACTTTGTGAATCGTACGCATGTAGTCTTGGTGAAGTACATTTCAATCTTGGTGAAGTTTTAATACAATTAGTGAGTCTAGGTGAATACGAGAAATAGATCTGTGGCATGTGAAGGTTTTGTGTTTTCCGAGAATTTGTGTTCGGGCTTAAAATGTTTTAAAAAACCAACTTACGCGATTGGGATGGTGGAATTAAGACGGAGAATTAATCTGAATGCTAACCAGGAGGATTGATTGAATTAAAGCAACAGAGTATTAAATGCCGGAATGAACTGTAACTTTAAAGCATTTAATTTTGTAAAAACCTCTTAAATTGTATATGTAAATTGATTGTACAATATACATATTTAAAATAAATTAATTAGTTGTGTTGTTTGTTGGAAATTTGGAAAAGGGGGCAAGTAAGTTAAAGAACCTGAGGTCACTTTGTGACAATGTAATCAAATTTTGAAAGTACAGAAAGCGTTATCATATTTTAAGTTCCGAGTATTCGAGGGGGTATTATAATAATACTTCTGGTATTCGATGGTACAATAATACTTCTGGTATTGAGGCAGTTGAGTATTCCGACACACTGTGTAATCCGGCATATTGTATCGATCCTGTACAATGTCGGAATTGACAGAGACCACTGTATTATACAAAGTCCTATATAACTTTTAACTGTTTGAGTTATCAGAAATCAGGGACTTCTTTTGTCTCATCAACATAAACATTGTGTATTATAAATTTTGAATCAATGCGATAATCACTTTTGCCACCTAGAGTGTCTACAAGCTATTGTGGATGTTATACTAATGGGGTTGACAACAATATATGACTATATTTTAATGTGTGTGTATAAAATGTTATTTTATGCATTCTAAATACATATTTGGTCTTTATCTACTTTACCTTGAATTGTTTTTGGATAAGTAGGATGATCAAAATCTGTAATTTTATCCCAGTTAGCTCTGACTGTAGAAAAAGAAAATAAACAAAATTTAATAAACAAAATATTCTGTAAAAGAATGATTCCTTTCAGAAGCATGAAAAACCTTTTTTAGCTATAAATAAATTCCATGATTATAATATCCCATAAGAACATCTTCTGCTCCATATATTTACATGATTGACACATCAAACCTCTTCTATTCTGTGCTAGACATTAGAAAAAAACAACATGTTGAAACTAATGCCAGTTGTTAATTCTTAGCTGCACCTAAGCTAATTAGAGATAGACATCATCTTAAAATATTTCTATTTGTAGTTAACTCACATAACCCTACATCAATGGACTTTCAGAAGATATGAGTAACATTTCTGGTATTAGTACTTGTTTGTTTTTCTTGTTGTCACATGACTATATTTCATTCAGGTTTTGTAATAATAATAATAATATGTAAATTTATAACGCGCACAGTTCCATGACTGTAAAAGTTGTATGCATGCTCATGGCACTATAATAGGCTGTAAATGGACAAGTTTTTAATGTAGTTTTGAATGTTACTAGGCTGGATGACAGTTTAATGTTCGAAGTAAGAAATTCCACAGAACAGGCACAATGTGAACAATCGATCTGTATCCAAAGGATTTGAGTTTATATTTTGGGATTATAAGGTGTTCTTGTTGAGAACATGTCCATTAAAATATGGTGATAAAAGATCTGCTAGATTTGGCCCGAAGGCCGGTTTCCAGGTAAACACTTAAACGCAAGACACCGGACAGCTTAAATGTAGCCAATGAAGTTCTTTGAGTGCTGGTGTGATATGCTAGTTTCTGGGTAAGCTGCATGCTTCACTGATGACTCAATAACTACATAGAATATTAAAATCAACCATTTCTGCAAAATTTTAAGAAAGTTTGTCCATAAGCCTTATTCCTATGAGTTCTCTGGTTCCATAGAAAGAGATTAATCATAAAATCCAAGGACTAAACACAATTTAAACTGTAAAAAATCACTGAAATTATCAGAGGTTCAACTGCCAACTTTGTATAGGTTTCACTCTAAAAATTCTTCTTCATGTAGTCAGGCTCTAGACAATCATTGAAATATCATTATGTAGTAAATACAACTTGTTCTCGGTCGACAATAAAGTTTCTCTACTCAAGGCTGCAATTTTGTTGTTTCTTTAGGATTACACATAATTATTGATCTTTAATCATGTCACAAAAAGCAAAATATTGTTACCAAATAATATTCCTTTAAATGGCTTTTGAAGATCACTAAATGATCCACTACCAATTATTAGATGTAGAATCCAAGGCTTATGATGACAGTGCTTTCAGAGCTTCCTGTGCATTGAAAACCAAAATATTGTGAGCAGCTAGTGGTCGCCAAAGGGTTAATCCTAAATATTTAAAATAATTGTAAATACCGGTAATGTAAAGATTTTTTTCTTATTGATTTAAAACTGTAGTATCTTTACCTTGTTCTGGTGTGGTGTTTTGACCTTTTTGTCTGACAATAGCACCTTCTGTTCTCTGCCATCTTACTATAGATATTCATGAAAGAAAAAGTTAACATGCAAATACTTCATGCAAAATGATGTACATGTAACTGAAAATGATTTCATGAAAATAATTGATGCCAAAAGTACAGCTAGTAAGCAAAATAATATTTTATTGCAACAATATTTTTATGCCCTCATTTTGCAAGAGATGGATTAGAGAACAAGCTAAAAATGCGATTTTTCATTAGATCAGGGGTCGTAATCCAGGATGTTATGGTCCGACATGTATCAATATCGAAAGGAACCAAGGTCTTTGAGGTATAAGCATATATTTTAAGTTTTAACAAAACTCAGATAAAAATTGTAACCTGTAAAGTGTTCACAAAACAAAATATGAATGGATGTATGGACAAAGGCACAATACATCCACATGAAAATTTGGGAGTATAAAAATTGAGATATCCTTACATTTTCCAATCCATCCTGCACCAACTTCGAACAATGAACCATTTTCTTCAGTTTCTTCATTACATAGATATAAAACCAAGGGAGAAACATATATTGGTTTTAATGCTTCAACCATTTCTGTAATTAACACCATTATAATAAGGATGTGAAAAACTTGTTTTATACTTTGAATTATCAAATATATATCTACATACAGAATTAATAATACATGTAGTTATTATCATACCATAATGAAAGCAATCAGACACCAAGGTTCGTGTAGGTGGGAGATGGAAGGAGCCGCATTCTCTTTAGAACTAGAATATCTGTGCCGATGTCTGTTGACCCGAGATATTTGTTTTGTTCTCTGTGCAGAATGCATAGGAAAATAGAGACAAGGGAGATAGAACTGTGGTCTAACATCCATTCAAGAATCCTAGATCATTTCAAATTGCTTGCGTGCAGGGTTCTATAGCAGTGGGAAGAAACCAGTAACTTGAGAAAAGCCTGGGCTCGAAATCTAGTGGCAGTCAATTCTTTTTATGAATTGTCAGATATCCTCTCACAGTCTCACACAACAACTTTTCGTCTTGGAAGGAATTATTAGTGAGCAGAAATTCGCCCATGTATCTGTTATCACTTGTCACTTCAGTCAGTTATATAGAAGGATGACTCGTGTCAGGAAACCTGTATTACTCAGCTATCGTAGCAATGATCTCTGTGTTAAAATTATATTTGGAACGTGTTTAATTAGTTCTATCACATATGTGATAATGACTGACACCAATATTGACGTTTAAATTCTGTATAAATCCCTGGAAAAAAAATCCCTGATGTCAAAAGGAGAACGATATGAAAGTCCTGAGAGTAATAAATAAGGATGAAAATTACATTTCCTGAGATGAAAATTTTGTAAATAAACTACTATACTGTACCTGAATAAAAGTCAAATAAAGACGTTAAAACTAACCTGAAGGCATTACTGTTTCCGTTAATCTAGAGCCTGCTATAGGAGCAATAGTATTACAATGTATATTGTTCTTTCTTCCTTCAATACTTAATGTATTACTTAATCCTAATAACCCTAATTTAGCTGAAAAATAATATTTATTAGTGTAAAAGTATTAGCATCTTAATACAAATCATTTAAACCTTGGATTATCAGGTCATTACAGGGCCAGATTAACCTTTGAGTGATGTCTGGGACAAATAGATTTGATTTGGTGCATTCGGACTCTCAGGTATACTAGTTGAGTAACACAAATTAAATAAACAACCAGGACTGAATCACATTGACCTTCATACTTTCAAATCTAAATTAGAACCTCCTGGTCATCCAATGGAACTTGGCCATGAAGTTGATTGATCTTCCAATATATTATTCATGAAATCGTGAAGTTACAATTTTTAACCAATTTTAAACATACATGTAATTTCATAATATTCTTAGTAAATAAAAAAAAAATACATTTAATGTCAGATGTGGTAAAAAATGTTTTTGACCATGAGATTTTCAGTTTTATTAACAATACAACCAAAAATAGTTGATATTATACTGTCATTCAATTATATACACAACCTTAGTAGTTTTGGGAGTTTTAACTATTGAAAACTAACATGGATTTTAGTCCCTTATGAATTTATACAACTGAATATGTTGGTGTAGTAACTTCAGCAATTTCAAAAGATAAAGTTTGGATTTAATAAGCTATAGGCTATGTAATGTAAAACAAGATTTTATTTGTGATTGTTGGTGGAACTTTTAATGTAATTTAAATACTGGTCAATTATAGCAATGACAATGGTCATTTAATTAATTTAATTTAAGTCCTCATCATCTATGATATACATGTATAGGTATTACATAGTGATTGGCTTAATTAATAAGGAAGTAAAGAAGCCACCTGTTATAGGAATAGTCAAGAATCAATTAAGGATTTGTCAGGTGAATGGTGTTATACAGTATTTTGTGCAATATTTTAATTACCTGCACTGTAATTAGCTTGACCAAAATTTCCATAGATACCAGCAGCTGAAGCTGTCATTATTATTCTATATATTAATATAAAAAATATGTTATAATGTTGTATATTAATTCTCCAGCATTGAAACTGGATAGAGCAAAAAATTGGACTCGAAGTGCTGGTGAGACATAATGCTGCTGTGATAATGTGCTATCTTGTCATGGCTTTGCCACGTCTCTGGTACTTATGAATTAATGCAAAGGTGCCCTTATTAAAAATCAATTATTTTCTGTAAATATCTTCTCTAATCTAACTCTAAAAACTGAATTTTTGTTCAAACCATCATCACCTTCCATAATTTTGTTTCTTCATATGTGGCCATGCTGCTCTTGTTACTAAGAAGGATCCTCTCAGATGTACTCTGTGTATTAGATCTATAAAATAATAAAACAAATATTCCTAATACTGATATTAATCTACCGGTACTAGGCTATGAATGTGCAGTAGTTAATGAGAGTTTTTATTTCATTGAGATAAAAAAAAAAACGAGTCATGCGACCCTTTCAGCGTGATATTGAAATATCTGAGGAACAGAATATTTTTTTATATGGCCTGATGATTATTGATAGAAAAATCAGGTAATTAATGTAGTAAAATATTATTGATATCTAATGTATAATTTGGAATATGTTGGTATGTAGCAGATTAAAACTAAAAGCAATAGGAATATAAACTTACCCCAGTCCTGATCACTCGTTCTTGCAAATGACTTATCTCTTAGAATACCGGCATTGTTGACAACCACATCTATAATACAATAATATTCTGCACTGATGGGAATAATGAAGACGAAAAATACAAACAAATGGCATTTAGTACAGGGCATTTAGAACAATTTCATGAATACTAATGTAAACAATTTACACATAAAATAAAGAGAGTTTTACAAATAAAAACAATTTGATTGTATTTCACTTTTATATTTGTTTGGTAGGGGTGGGGTGCAATTCCAATCCTATTTATGTCAAGGGTAAGATTTATATTTGGTGCAGACATTTTTAATTTGTATACAAACCTATTCTCCCAAAGGCATCTAAAGCTGTTTGTATTAATTTTTCTCCATCTTCAACTGAATCTACAATTGAAAATATAGAGCTTTATGATACACTGAAGTTGTTATGCAAGCAGATAGAAGAGGAAAAAAAGAAAATATCATCAATGTAGTACAGCTTTCTAGCACTGAACATGCACTCACAAGAATGTGTCTTGGGATAACAAGAATTCCATTATAATGTCGCCAATGACAATGTTCAACTATACATGTTACTGTGACTACATACCATAGTTAGCTACAGCCTTTCCTCCTTTACTTTTAATTTCATTAACAACTACATCAGCCGCTCTTGACCCCTGACCTTCACCTCTCATATCACCTCCAAGGTCATTAACTGAAGAAGAAACATATTTTCAATCTGTTAATAAATTCATCCAGCTTGACATAAGTATGCGGTTGTGACTTAAAAAGATACTAGCTAGGATATATTGGCAGCGGTTATTCAAAGCAAAAAATTCAATACAGTTATTGCCAGTTTCAACCAAAGTAGAGAGAATTTGTTTTTTAGTAATTATAAAACTTGATCTTACCAACAACAGATGCGCCTCGTTCGGCAAATGCCAAGGCATATTCTCTACCAAGACCTGCAAAAGAATACAAACACAATTTAAAGATAATATTCCATGATTCTGTGACCATTGTTTATTTACATATAGTAGCTAGGCCTGCATAATGAAATTCTTTGACATGGAGTTATGCCTATAAAAATTTCTTGTATTGTTCGTAATTTGGATACATGTGTATATTCTTACATGGAACTTCAGTTCCAGTTGTCAAAAGAATATAAATTCTTTTTATTTAATATTAGTTTATAAAACTATGTTTAGAACATATTGAAATTCAACCGATTTGGTAATGCTACCAAACCAAATTATTCTACCAGTATTTCTATTGCCATAGTAAGAAAAAGAAAATACAGGTATAAAAAATTGTTAAAAAAAACTTGCTTTAAAAATAGAAGATCAACTGTAAATAAATATATTGACTAAGAATTGAGGACACATTGTTTAATGACTGTAGATGTGCTTTCATAGTTTAATGAGAAGATGTAACATGTAGGCTATAATGTGCATGATGAAAACTCATTTTGTTAACAAATTTATCAAATCATAAAAATTGAAAAATAATCACTGCCATAAGTAACTAAAATGAAAAAATTTAGGCAGAAGAAAATAGAATTTTGAAATTATATTAGAATAAATGGATTGAAAACCGAATATCAAAACACAATGATCACTAAATGACTTGTGCATAGAAGTCTGGGAGCAAGCTGGCCTTCCAATTTCAGGCAAAACATATTAGAGTATATTTGGGCAAATGCAATAAGAAAGATAGGTTGCCAGGCAATTAAACATATGCCCATAGTAGCTTAGTGATCTGAGCTGTCCACAAAGGTTGTCTCATATTAGCTTCTTTTGGATTATTTTCTGTATAAGATTTTCATATAAGAATGGAGTTATTTGTTGACTAAGTAACTAAGTTTAAAGCAGTAACTGATATGATGTTGAAAATGTACGACAAGTGTTAATATTTGACCGTCAAATTTTGGGAATTAAACCAGGGAAAAGTTCAGACCAAAACAAAGAAAATCGCAAATTGTGACTGCAGGTTGGCAATCAGGATTTGAATTATTTACAAACACAACACACTATTTCAGTAAGAAATCATCCATGGAAAATTAAATCACTTGAACTTCCACGACTCTCGATCACACACAGATAAAGCAGGATTTTGAAATTCACTGAACAATCTTATTTTCCAGTTAGAAATTTATAATCTATAACAATTCAAGAAGGGAAAGGTCTACTTTTAACAATGTTTCTGTCTTCTATATCTTTAAATAGTGTTTTACGTCTGCTTCCACCGATGGTGATATCACAGACAAGTTGTCTTATTTTATTATGTTTATCGCACATGCAGGGGTCTTTCCAGTGGGAGGGGGGGGGGGCTTTCCAGTGGCAGGGAACCAGAGTACCTGGAGTAAAGAAACGAGGATGATAAGGTGCCCCCATCTCCAAGCCACATACACTCACACCAGGGATCAAAAACCATGACCGAAAGCCAGAGGTCACCAGCCAGCACGAGATGTAAGCACGACACTCTAGACCACTAAGCCATTCCAACCCCCCTTACACGTATGTATGTATGTGTTTGTTTATTTGTAGCTTTGGTAAGGATTAGTCCAGTCAACATGTTAATTGAGCTGTGCTGTCAATAAACATCAGATTATGGCTTTAATCGAAAAGTGTTTTAGAGCTTCTGACACATTAACAGTCATATATGGAAAAATCGTAATCTGAAATTACTGTAAAGTGTTTATAATAAACATACCACTTTTATATGGCCATTTTGTGTGCTCTTTAAGATGTAGCTGTATGTATTTTTAATTCATGGATAAAAGTATACAAAGTAATAATTTACTTCAAACATACATGTTCTTAAAAGTCCTACTATCCTCACCATCTTATTGCTAGTATTCAGGTATTATTACAGTCAGGAATAAATCTGGGCTCTATACTAATATTATGTATACACTTATATTTCACTTAGTTGTTATCTAGTTATACAGATTATTGAAAACTAAATGGTAGGCCCAATTTACAAATTCTTCTAGCAAGTACTAAAGTTATCATGTTTATCCATTTGAGAAGTTGAACTAGTGACCTGTATAACCACATATATGAATATATGTGTAGATCTAAAATGATGATTATAAACTTTATGTGGGTCAAAGTACATACATCGATAGCAAATTACTTGTAAGGTACTGATTAAACACACTTTGTTATCCATTATGATTGGAAATACTAAGAGACTCGGAAAAACTCAAAAGGCTGGACTGGCAACCCTATTCCTTGTCACATACAAGTAGGGAATCGAAACCACACTCAATGACAGACCTTACGATCTAACGCGCCACATTAGACCAATCGACCACTGATCACCAACACCAACCCCACCCCAAAAAGGAAATGGAAAATAAGTAGGCTATATTGTTTTAAATAACTTACATGGTTAGTGTGACACTAATATTTCAGAAATACTAAGACAACAAAATTTGAAATACGATGTTCTTTTACAGTTTAGTAATCATATACATATGTTAATATATCTCATGAAAATACACGACAAGCTCTTATGCCAAAAAACTTATTCATTATGCCACAGAACATGAACAGATAGCCATGCAAAACATAGAAATATGCCCACACAGCAGCTATGTCTAAAAAAAACCAACAACCAAAAACACTGAGACAACAGCTTATCAGAAAACAAAACTTGGATGTTTTTCAAATTTGATAAGGATACCTTCAAAAAATGCCAGATATAAAAGTGTTATGTTAGGTGTAGGCCACTGTGTACACAGCACCTTTTTTTATCATCTGAACAACTAGATGATGTTCCTTGTCAGACACCCTTGTTCTGTCCTACACCACTGACATATAGAAACTATGCTATAAAATCCTGTGTACCTTTTTTTGGCCAACACCAGGAATCCTGTTACTCCTGGAAAGCTCCATGTTCCTGAAGCAACGACTGCGAGTTTTACAACATCTGGCCGTTGCTAGTTTACTTCACAATTAACCGAACTTATAGCTATTTTATCTACAGACACGTGAGCAGTAGAGCCCTATCAGAGGTTGTGACATCGTGACCTCCACGGAAACCTTGACATTGAATGAACCTTGAACTTTGCTACTCGATTATCTCAGGTAGACATTTTAGCTTGAAAGCACGAGACTTGGTATTCGCGACGATCGAAGAATTTGATAGGCTCACATTAAGCTGGGCTTGTACCCAATCGAAATTAGTGCCAAAATATGCAGGGTATTACGTGAAGGCCTTGATAAGATGTACGTAGTTAAAGCGAGATCAAGCCTTCTATTGAAGATGGGAAAGCTCTTACTACCCTTTACTCTAATCATGAATCTTTGTTATAAGACTTCCAAGAAATACTAACAAAAACATCCAGTTTACAAGTGGAGTGGAAGATAAGCTTTTTGAAAAGTAATAACCTTGTGTCTGTAACTGAAAGGTGTGTGCAGTGACAATTTCCCACTATAAGATTTTGCAGCATTTTGAAGGAGCTAAACCTCTTAACACAATATTTTCCATAAAATTAAAATTAAAAATACGAATTAGAATTCAATATTGGTCCATTTCAATCAATATTGAAGTTGTTACCTAATATCGAATAATAAAAAGACACAATGAACATTTTAAAATCAGTACACAAGTCTTGTTCTGTCTTCGTTCGTTTGTTCGTTTCTGGGGTTTTACGTCCACTTCCACCTAAGGTGATATCGTAGACAAGGATGTTTCCTAGGAAACTTACTGGAGGAAGCCGTATGGATTAAGCTTTGGTCCAGTTTAATTTGAGACATAGTGTCTTAGCAGGGAATGCCCAAGTTAAAAATCTCATCGAAAGGAGCGGAGAAAGTTTTGGGGTTGTTCTGTCTTGGTTTGGGGTGCCTTTTATATACAAATGAACAGAGATAAACATGTCCTACAAGACAATGTGAAAGTAATTAGTAATGACTGGTTCATATACAACAAAATAATAATAACAAAAACATGTAAAATGGACTAAGTAAGAGTAAACAACTGTCGTTAAATTTGGACTGTTTTAGTGTTTACATATTTCACCGAACATAATTGATAAGAAATTAGAATAATTTTGTTTAAAATTTGAATATACATGTATATCCCTTTATATACATCCATATTACATTATCAGTAATATGTGCTTTTAGACCTTTGAAGGTTCCAAAGAATAGAGTCATACACCCTTTAATTACCTCCTGGCAAAGAGTTAAAGTTGGGTCATTCACAGAAACATTGTTTAACTAGCTGCAATGATTCCAGTAGTGGAACCATTAATTGTAGAGCTTAACATCCTACTTTACTACACCAACAGGGCTTATGATGACCGTATCCACCTTTCAGTGAATGAATTTTGTCCGGAGAGCAGCATTTCTGCCTACCGTATACTTTTAATTGAATTAACTGCCATTTTCAATGCTGCATGCCAACAGGTGTGGTCCTGGTTTCAGTCGCAGTTTTCACCCAGGTTTTTATTGGCAGTGAAAAATAGACGGTAAGGATTCCAAAATAGCCTTAGAACCGAGGTGGGGGAAAAGCCTTATTTTATATAGGCCTATACTATAATATAGAGTTGACAGTAGTGTAGCTCTGCTCGGTGGAAGGAAGCGGACATAAAATACAACTAACTCAGGATCAGGCAGTAATGGATAAGAATCCGTTAATAAAGTAACTATTGACAAGGCAAATAGGCATATTCTTCACATTTTGGCGTTTGATAAATTTGAACATTTTACTATGAATGACATATCTAAAGTCTGCTCAAGGAGCAAAGTTCAATTCATCGAGATTCAGTGTTTTAGGCAATAAGAAATACAGTCAAAAACAACCAGGAAAATAGTATTTAAAAAAAAAACAATCCATTGACCACCTATGACTTTGCATAAAGACAGTGACGTGACAATATACTGACCTCCCCCTGCACCAGTAACTAAAACAACTCTACCATCGAATCTTACGGGGGCTGACATCTTGGATATTTGTTTACTTTTATAAACTCGATTCTTCTAATCTCCACAAAAATCCGCGACGCCATAGGCAGAAAATGGCTTCGTTTCGATATAACCGAAATAAAAAGAATAACAGAATCAGATTTTTTTTATATATTTATGGGTAAATTTTATTTGGTCGGAAGAAGTCTTTATAAATGTATATATATCTTTGCATTCACTTACGTATAAAACAAAATTAAAGACATGATTATAGGAATATTGTTTTTGTATCTTAAATCTAGAATAAGTAACATGATCCAATCAAGTGCGCCGCTGTAGGACGCCCTCTGATTGGCTGAAATACTAAATGTGTGTGATTATTTCATAGGCCGATTCACATTGAAGAAATTAAGGCCGAAATCAACAAGCAGCATGTATCTTTTAAGCGACATCAAATGTATTATTTTAATGATCATATGTCTTATTCAATGGATAATTTGTTATGAAATGAGTGAAGACAAGATTCAAGTCAGCGAATTTGATGTCATACCTGGAGGATCGTTACTGTCTCATGAGAAGGAATGGGTAATAATTTAATCAACAATGTGAATGCCAATTGTAAATTAGTTTACATATTAACATGATATATCAATATATATAGGGTTCTAAAATGCCAAGTGCTCAGATGATTCGATCAGATAATGCCACTGGAAAAAGAAGGGTGCCAGACTTGTATTGGGAATTCCTTGTATTCGGTGTAATTGACCAAACTCCATTTTTCAGGGATAGGATCTTGAATTGGAGTCGCATCAACCATGAATGTCCTGTAATATCCCAGTTACTTTAGTAACGGATATTCATATCGCTTTGCTCTCTGTCCGTTACTATACAATTAATATGAAAATAAGGCTCCCCCCCCCCCCATCTCGGTTCTAACTCTCAACACTAAGGCTATTTTGGAATCCTTACCGTCTATTTTTCACCGCGATTCTTCTTTGATCACCAAAAGGAATCATTTCTTGTCACAAATTTATAATAATCTAACACTATTTTCATGTAGAATTGTGCATATAAAAACACAAACAACATTCATTTGAATTGATCTGCCATTATCAAACTCACACCTGTGCAGACCAGTTCATAGCTGCGCTCAGCCAACATTCCAAATTTAGGATTGAAAATTTACTGTAAACAAAAATCAAATTATATTTGTTCATTTTATTTCTACATTTCATTGTAGTAAAATATCTGATAGTTTTGATTGTTGCATCAGTATAAAAATACGCCGGAATTAAATGAATCTTTTTTTTTTCTGTTTACAATGAAAAGTAAGTTACCGTAATTTATATGCATTGCTACAAATTTGTACAAGTAAGGTGCAAGTAAAAACAGATATTTTACTTACATGTAAGTTACCTCATGAAAATGGTAAACTTATATTTGGTACTGCGGAATATTATTAATTGTTGTATTATTTATAATTTTCAGAATGGTTTTGTGTGTAAATTTTCCTATACCTGTCAAGGGGGAACCAAAGAGGTTTGTATATATTTTAGTATGCTATAAAACTCTAGTATAATTTTTATACATGAACATGTAAGTCCATATAATTAAATTTACCATGATGATACATCTGAATAAATACCATACATAGATAGTGCACGCATCATGTGTGCGCATTCTTCTTTTTGTTTTACTTGATAAAGGGGCATAATCATGAAATTTGTTCCAGTTACTCCTGTCGTCGGGATTCTTACTTTTCTAAAATATTTTGTTGGATGTTAAAATTCTGTTTTACTTGAATTTGAGATAAGTAAAATTAATGCTGAATTCAATTTTTATTGATTGTAAAATGTGAATTCTGTCAACTATATATGTACTTGCTCATTTAATCTCTATAATATTTATAAACATGTTTCCCCTACTCCCTCAAGTCATGTCCATCTAGGATGTATTGTTACCGATACTGGACATTTTCAATTGCACTTAAAAATTATACTATCATAGTTCATACAGATGACTTGTGTTATACTTATTTTTACTTTAAAAATGCATTAACGTATCCAGGCCATAATCAACTCTTGATGTCAATGCTAGCCTGCTATATTTACTGGATTAGTATCCCATTTGCTGCTCAACTTTCATTCATTATTTAATCATGAAATGGATAATCAAGACTATGTTTTTTATCATCCCGACTTTAGTAATGATGATCGAGGCTAGGCCGAAAATTTAATCACTGAAATCTCGGTTCAGAGTGGAGCAATTTGACTGAAATTTTCAACAAATTCCCTTTAAATTATCTAGTTTTAACTATTATAGTGAGAACTGTATCTCCTATAATGTATATTTAATAAAGTGCTGGTATATCAAATTCTTCAATTCCAGCAATGGTTAATGGGATTGAGTTTAAATGAAGATCAAACCAAGTTTCAGTGTTCTGTTGAAAGACCTGGTGGTGGGGGTTCATATTTATTTTTCCAGTCTTTTAAATTAAAAATATCTGGCGCCGATGTCAAAGAAGGAGATGCTGCAGTAAGTTATAGATAAACTATCTTTTGTTTCATGGGAAATACATTTGTGTTATGTCAGTTTTAATTTACTGTAACTTAGAGGTGGGTGATATGTCCCAAAACATTTATTGTGACATTTTCACAATATTTTCTAAAATCAGAAATATCCAATTATGATTGATGTCCACACATTTGAAGCCATGGCATAATATCTACAGGACCATTTCTCTTCAGAATGATTTCTTTTTTTTTCAAGTTCCACATTCGTTGTCTCTTGCACTTTCTGTTCTGCCATTCCCAAAAGTAACTCAGTTAAAGTCAGTTCAAAACTGTGATTACACATGTTGGCATTTGAATGTTTTTTTTGCTCCATACGGTTATTGTATGATGTGAAAGTACCGACTAAATATCTTTACATTGTCATTCATTAAATGTTGTTGAATTAATGGGTTTATTTCTTTTCCAGGGTTCGAGCAATGCCCCATTAAAACCCAGTGAATACATTGTAGATTTAAAAGAAAATATGAGTAAGTGTTTTTCTATATCTTTGGCCAAAGGATTCATATTGTTGGTCACTTCTGTCTGTGTCTGTCCATCCAGCATTATGTGATCATGAGAGAGCCTATTTTGACTTTTTACTTTAAATATTTCAGCAAGGTTTTAATCAGATAATAATATATGCCTTATAAGGATTACAGAATATATGCCTTTTATGGTTTTTTTTGACAATTTTGATTGTATTTTTGATTTATGCAAGCAAGTGCAAATTAACTCGGCTTTAATTATAAGTGTAAACCATGAATTGTGTTTGTTTGTGTCGTTAGGGTACTGTCTCCTCCTGTGTTGACCACACCTTCCAGGACTCAATTATAACAGCAGAACCATTATTTGCAGTTACCTCCCTTGTATTGTGGATAGCTTAATCTCAGTTGATATATGCTCTTCAATAAAAGTAGGGAATCTTCAGAAACAAAACAAAACTGAGGAAAAGCAAAAAAAAATTGCTGTTTTTATTTGAGGTAACCAGTGTACATTGTGTATGTTAATAACAGGCCTATTGCCTACACATGAACATAAACAGTTCATATGGGCGGCTTATCTGAAGGTCCCATTTCACACGCAAAGAGATACACTGTCAAAAGTGAAAATGGACGTTTTTGATTTTTGTCTTAATAATGAGTAATTGCTCCACCAATCCTCAGACATTCAGCAATTCGTCGTGGCATGCTCCTAATCAACCTTCCAATCACGATTTTGGGCAATCTGACCTACTCCTCTTGCAGTGCCACGGCCAATTCTTGCAGTGTTGTCGGTTGACATTGACGTCGACGAACACGTCTCCTGATCAAATTAAACGTAACACACTAAAGCAAAGATACACTAAACAGTAAATCTTATGCAAGAATCGATTGGAAAGCAAACATGGATAGGATAAACCAGCAAGCAGCAGTTTTCATCAACCCTTCCTTGAAGTGTCAAATTTGACAATGAACCCCTTGACAATGTATGGCGCTATTGCGTGTGGCACATGCAGCTAAGTGGTTCTGTTGGGGTGATAAGTTCCTCATCTGTGAAAATACTCTCAAAGCATGTCAAGTGTCCATGACTATTTATCATATCACAACCTGCATAGGTATTTGCATTTCAATATCCCCTACTTTTTTTGAAGAGTATATATTACTATTACACTTAACAAAAGCATCAAATTATTATTCAGTCTAATATCATAAATATAAATTTGGAATATTTTTTTTTTTTGGGGTACAGATCCAAAATTGTATTTAAAATATAAATATATATATTTTAACCTATGACATGTTTTTTTTTTGGTACTGATCCAATATTTTATTTAAAATATAAATATATATTTTAACCTATGACATATTTGTTTTATTTCAGTTACTGATGTACCTGGTAAATTTGCATCTCATTTAGAAAGAGTAACTCTTTATTCTGAGAAAGGACGAAGTGAATTATAATCTCATTTTTATTTTTTTCATAATTACTCAAGTGACTTTAAAACTTTGTTTTATTTTCATTAGCATTGCATTCTTTATCAGAAATATTTAAATGGGGAATAGCATACTTTAAAAAACTTAATTGTTTGGTTGTGAAACTAAACGAGGACATGAGAAACCAAAATAAATCATTGGTTATCTACTAGTATATATTTAAAAAAAACGTTATTATCCGGGTTTTGTTTCTGGAGCCATTCAAGATATGTTTACGAAACACATGTCAGCCTATTATGATATACGTAGTTGTGCCTTTTATCAATTATAAATTTAGGAGAATTGATAATTTTTTGGTTTGTATGGATATTTTTATGATAAACCTTGTATGTGGTCAAAAGGTGTATCATAACATGTTACTGTGTCATGTACTTTTTGTAGTTATCTAACACTGCACACACTTTAGAAACCTATTTGTCTAACCAATTTGTTATCTATGATATATGAATACCTGCCTCACTAAATAAAGAGTGATAATTGGACACAGAGAGATGAATACTATGATTAAATATTCTCTGTTGAATGATTTTTGAATTTTTACTACACATTTTATTTTCTCATGCGTAAAGCTTAATGGTTAATGTGTACATATGACCATGATTATTTGTCCCATCCAACTAACTAGACGCTGTTCATTGCCAGGCCATCCACCTTACACAACTGACAAGGGACAACCATGCTGTGCCTTACTAATTGAGCCATGGTAGCTCCCAAGATATATTCAATTGAATAATATGCAGAGGATATAAACAAACCAGTCTGATTAAAACACAGATCCTATTTCGTTTCGTTTTTTATCTAAACTAATATTTGTGATTGTCGTTTGTCTGTCTGTTTGTCTGTCTGTCTGTCTGTCTGTCTGTTCGGGTTTGGCGGCTACACTAGGTCTGCCCCGAGTCTGAAATTTGGGGTATAGGGGTAGCTCAGACCGGGGAGTAACATAGGCCAGGTGGCGTTAGTCTACCACTTCCGGTTACGGGGTTATGACCCCCGAGCGAACCGGTCTGTTTGGGGTTGGCGGCTACACTAGGTCTGCCCCGAGTCTGAAATTTGGGGTATAGGGGTAGCTCGGACCGGGGAGTAACATAGACCAGGTGGCGTAAGTCTACCACTTCCGGTTTCGGGGTTATGACCCTCGAGCGAAGCCGGGTATCCTGCTAGTAGTTCAATATTTTGTTTTACTTGTCTTTACTACAATAGGATCTTGAGGAGTTGTTATATAACCCGCATTCTGGTTGATGTGAGGGATTAGCCAATGAAACAGTCTGTAGTGGGTATCCCACTAGAAATATCAATGGTAATTGGTTAATCAAATGTCTGATGTCACCTGACGCGACCTAACACTAAAACCAGTCAGATCTGCAGGTACTGGAGGCCATCAAAAATATTAAAAAAAAACAAAATGAAATATAGATCTGCATTTTAATCAGATTGTAAACGAACCAACAGTTTTGATGGGCCTTTTTCCTAATCTAATTGAATCGAAGTCGGGACTGTTATCTACTCTTGATATGTTTTGGTTTTGCTTTCTTAAAGATGCAATTGTTACATAAACTATTATGTAGACCTTTATTCACATGACAAGCCTATAATCAACTCTCTGGTTCATTGGATGTGTCAAGATTTAAAAGGATGAGATAATTGAAACTTAGTCTTGATTATCAAGTACCGTTGTTACGATAATAAGCAATCTGCAAACCCTCATATATTCACTTTTCATTATCTATATTTTTTTTGAAGTAATATAGAAAGAACCACCAGCTGTTTATGTAAATCTTTCATAATGTATCATTAATTGGATGTTAAAATTAAATATAGTTTGGAAAATGCAAATGATGATCATTGGCTTTAATGTAGTTTTTAAACCACATGACATTCATTTCATTCTTATTGTTATTGCTAGAGTGTTTTTGTTTTGTTTTACATGTAAGTGCAAAAGAAGGTTTATGACATAATGATTGAGATACCTTGCATTGAGTTGCATGTATATTATATTATTATAAGAAACATCTGAAGCTTTGTGTAGCCATACAGTTTATCCTTTAAATGTTTTATAGAACTCAATAGACACAAAGGTTAGAGTTTGACTTGATACTATTTGTAATTATATATTTATTATGGGTATTGATAAACTGCTGATATAGGGTATATTTATGTATTTGATTGTTGATAGTATATCTGTTCTCATATCATTATTGTTTTAATAGTTCATCATGTAAATATTATCTTTTTCATGTGTTGCACATGTTATAAAACTGTAAACAATATATCAAGACTTCAGTCTGTTCTTATTAAACTTTTTATAGTATCTCAATTACAAATCCCAAGTGCAGCATGTGGGGGGATTCAGTATTTTCACTAAGAGAGGGTGGAGAAGTGGACAGTTGCTAGATTCAGTGATAGAGCCATTATAGACGTTATAAGAAACTGGGAACATTGAACTTTATTGGTTGGGTGTGGATTGACCCAACGTACGCCGCCACTGCCTTATAAGGCATAGACCTTTATTTTACACTGCCACAAACCCTTCTACACAAACTGTAGTCATCAATCTCAACGTTGCTCAATTGTGTTCAAAGCACTCTTTCACCTTCTAGTCGTGAGGCGGGGTTAGGTGTTGAGAGGGGCCTCATAAGTGGAATATTCCTATTGCCTTTCTTAATCTAAATCCGGCGCAGCCATTGATTACTTATCGAACCATAATCTATGTTTGTCCAATAATATTGCATAGCGTTTTGTAAATTGGGAGTTTAATATCCACCCAGCCATTGCGGGACTAAGAATATAATATCTTTATATGGTGATTTCTTTAATGGTGGAGCTCACATTGTCACACACAATCACAGACCGAACTCGTACTTGCATAGATAGCTACACTGTAAACCAGGATGAAAAGGGAACACTTTGTTAGCTACTATACACTGTAAACCAGGATGAAAAGGGAACACTTTGTTGAATGTATGGATGTACTCATTATTTTATTTAATGTGGTTTACAAGGGATATAATTTCGGGTAATCAACCACTCAAAACCCACCTGTTTCAATATTCATATTTATAACCTATTTCCAGTAACTTTTTTTCTGCGCTTTGAGCATCCCATACTGTTTGGAGTCTAGGGTTAACCCTTATTATTATTAATTAAGACCAGACATGTTTGCATGGCCATTTTCTTTTTGATGATACAGAAGTGAATACTGTAGAAAAAAATATGCCTATCAAGTGGATATTGTAATAAGGACCCTTCAGACTGCAATTATTATCCAAGCAAAAAAGTAAAGCCATGATATATGTTTTAACGATGTGTATATATAAATATTTAAATTGGGCACCCAATACACCCTGCGTGTTTCCTGTCAATTACGTATAGTTTAAAAGTTCAAGCTAAATATTTTCAACACATTTATGATTTCTTAACTATTCCCTGGAGCGATATTAGCTATCTTTCATCTAGTTTGTGATTAAGAATACAGGAAAGGTTTAAAGCAGAATCTACACATGGCACGCAAAGTTTCATAACCAAAAGTCTCTTTAAACGACAAATAGTTCATTCGATAGACCCCCGATGTCAAGCATCTTAATTTCTACGACACTTCTAAAGTCTTAAAGCTATCATCAAAGGTATAATTGTAGTAACTCGACTCTATATAATTATCATTTAAAATATCATCCACACTAAAAGCATCTTCGGAATCGACGGTATTTACAACCGTACTAAAAGTAGTCCACGGATTCACATGTCGATCGTATTCCGCTTGAAATTCAACAGACGATACTGAAGAAACACGATCATCCGATGCTGACGATGACGATGGAGTTTGGGCATCGGGACTTAAAATGTATTCATCATCAGAAAAATCACTGTCATCATCTTCGCAAGCCATATTTTCCAGAACGCCATCTACAATAGCTTCGTAGTATCCACTATAAGGCAAAGAACTATCCGAATCACAACACGCACCACCAACACTGCTGATGTCTGAAGAAGGCGAAAGCTCAGTAATGCCGCCACCTTTTAGACTGGTATTATTTGAATGTAAAACTCCAATCTTTTCGTCTAAGCGTAAACCAATTGTAGCGATTTGTGCGTTTGACGATTGTGGGATTTTCGAGACTTTTCGTAGATCTGACAAACTAGAGAGTCTCTCTTTACTCTCGGCTTTCTCGCTTTCTGTGAGTCCTAAATAAGACCAATCGAGATCGGGGGAAAAGTCAGGTGTCTCGTATGTTTCTATTAATGTCTGCCAATGCTTTATATTATTGGATAGAATTCCTTGGGGTGGGGTCTTCGTATTGGTTCCATCTAATGATGACAGACAAGTGGTTCGTCCATTTTCCCGCCGTTTCATTCCATTTCTCCCATCAATTCTATTGGTCACGCTATCGATTTGAGCTACCAACACGTGAAGATCTCCCACTATGCCATGTAAGTTGGTGATGACGTTTTCTAGATTGTATGCCATGTTTCTGACGGTGTTCCGCACGGCGTTACCAACATTTCTTTCATCCTCCACTACGCAGTGTTTACTTCTGTTTTTAGACATATTCTATAAAATCAATATAGTTGTTCATCTAAAAATATAAAACAAAATATCATTAATAACTAGAGCAATTAAAAGATAGATAACAAATGAATTATTAAAGTATTTTGGGGAGTAGTCTTTGAGAAAGAGGTTCTTTGATAACTCCATTCTAGGCCCACATAGATATCTGAACCTCTGATACTTTTCTACCTATGTACTCTTGGTTTTACACAGGTCGGCGCCAATCATAAATTAGCGATGGTGTCATTACATTTTTGCAATATCCATCTACTATACATGCTTATTATGATAGAATAGCCTCATGGGGACATAAATATTAAACTTAGCCGAGTGTATATATGTCCAAAGTGTATGACTCTTTCCTTTGACTGTTGGTTGACAACCAGAGGTTAGTAAGTTTTATTCCGCGTTTGGAAATGTGTTGAGCATTTCTACAAGGATTTCGTCGCTAGTATACCTTACATTATGCACTTTTAGAAGCCTGCAATCGCTACCTGCTCAAAGATACATTCGATCTTTCTGTGGAGTTGGTGTTGAAAGTTGTTTGCAAAATAATCGACCCGCCACATATCAATATAATCAAAATTTTGGGCCGACATGAAATACTGCCTTGGATCCAACCCCCAACATGCCTGCGATACATCTCTCGGAAGATTTAAGTTTTCGATGGAATTAATATAAGGTGTTTCAGAAAAAGTGAATTCTCGCAAAAAAAAAATAATATAAAAATCCTAAAATTAAAACAAACTGTTTCTTATACTTACAGAAACATGGCCATATACTATATCTATTTAAAGGGTCAACAAAGACCATGTAAGTATAAAAAGATATTACATACACAGTAAGCAATAAATAAACCGTTTGCTGTGTAATATTCGAAAAAGGGTTTAATCCTGGCATGGCAGTAAATTTGTGTTTTTGCATCCAATGATTAGTATATCGTTCTAAAACTGAAAGGTCACAATAATCTACTCAATAGTTAAAATTCTTCTAACTATGACATAATCTGGTAAACCTTTCAACTGACATTAAGAAATGTCCACATCTTCATTAAAAATTCATCTCTTGGAAATCAATGTCAATGTCTACGCCACATTACTTTCTTATTACTGGACGGTTGGGGGAAAGAAAGAGTGGTTGAAGCATCAGGACATCTAGGGTTCGGGTTACTAATGAAGCTTTTTGGAAATTAACAATGCACTTTTAGATCTAACCAATTCTTTAGACAATCGCTGTTGTGTTTAAAGTATGGCGTAAATCATTGTGGATCATCTGTAAGTAAGCCCTACACAATTTGTATGTTATTATCACATTACTATTTTCTTAAAGTCAAACTGCAGACCAGCCGTTAACATAGTTTAAGATGTATTAATGGCGAAATTCGTTTCAATATTCTCATAAAAAAAACAAATAATGCTGGGCCTTTATAGACGAATTCCTCGCCATCAACAATCAAACAAGCTGTATAACAAGGAAAGATCAGTGAGAGCCTCAGACTAGTCTGATCCTACACCTGAACGAATCTCTTGAATCTGTCCCTACGTTTAGAATATTAGGTGTATAAAGCTAAATTATGTCTTTAATTAATATACATCCTTATTAATGTTGATCTTAATGAAAAACGGCCGGGTTAGTCTGACCTTAAATCCATATCCAAGAAATCTTATCACGAAACGCCGAGAGTTAATTAACCTCACATGATGATGTATCTTTATCGTGATTTCTGTAATTTCACAAAATGACAAACATCAGCTTATCATTGAAATATTATCGAGATTTTTCAAAATATCGATTATTATTTACTTTGCTTGTGGGAAAGCAGAACACACACAAACACACACATATATATATATATATATATATATATATATATATATATATATATATATATATATATATATATATATAACCTATAAGTATAGACGGGTGTAGAGCAAGAAGGGTGGCATGCGTGTTTTGTTAGAACACCTTTTCATTCAGGATTTCGCATAACTAACACATCACTTTTATATTGCATGCCTTTCAGAGAGAGAGAGAGAGCAGTATATATACATATTGCCGCCGTATATGGTCTGTGATATTGCTTTAAAGGAAGCGAACGTTAACAATAAACTTTTATTTTATTGTAACAAATCACACCGACATATTTTGTCGTGCCCATGGACAAGAATGTTTTGTGACGTATTAAAAACGAAATCCCGTCACTCAATGTACAATTTATTGTCCAAGGAACAATCATGCCAAGTTCTGGGTCGATCGTATATGAATTGTTTTTTACCACGAACGGCAACAACATATTAGCGTACAGGGTCAACTACAGTTTCTGATCGTCATTTGAGGTACTTTTAATCCCAAGCATAAAATGGTTCAATTCCATTCAGTATTTAATAAATCGATGAATGACAACATTCGGTATTCTCTGTATTTGTGGTCGGAACTAGTCAATGTCATCTACAATTTTCGCTGAAAACTTTTGACGGGTCATTTCTAATCAATAGCAGCCCAAGACGGAAGATTATCTGCAGTTGATATTTTGATTTTTTTTCTTAAACATACATTATGCAAGAGTTAGATCTGTCTATTGCAAGTCTTTCTTTAGGCCTAAAATGTTATATAAATGATCAATTAGACATTAATTAACTTATCCAGACCATAATCAACCCTCGATACCATCGCTACCCTGCGATATTAAGCGGATTGGTATACATGTTTTGTAAAATAATTAAACGTAAAATTGGATAATCGGGACTTTGTTTTCATCGTACCGAATTTAGTAATGATGATCGAGACTAGCTTAAAATTCCAAAGCTAATATCTTGGTTCAGAGTGGAACAATTTGACTGAAATTTTCAGCATATTCTCTTTACGTTATCTATGTTTTAACTATTATAGTTAGAACTGTCAACTCTTCCTCTAACCTACAATAATGCCCCTTTATAAACAATTTGATTAAATGACGATCACTTCGACATCAACTTTAATTATTACAATCGCCGTGAGTGACGTCAAATGGTCATTTGTAAGAACATCTATTATAAGGTCTTATTACCATGCCCTATATCATAGCACGCTTTGCTTCAAGAACTCTTAAATGTCACCAGACGACTTTGGACCCTTTGACAAAAGTTACGAAGCACATCTAGCTAAAACAAGGACAACTCTCCGGTGATTTTACAGATTATATTATCTAACAGTGTGTTTAACCCGTGTGCGTCTACAGTAGGTATTTCGGGACCCCACGACCATATTCTTAACGTTTGTGAGGAACTGGTTCGTAATTGTCTAGCTAGAATTGTATACATTGTCAGCTACTTAATATTGATTATAATGCTGCAAATAGAACGGAAGTGGGGCCGTGGCAACATTCATCATTTGACAAGAAACAACGAGTATTATATTATCGGACACAAGGGATGTTGTGGACTCCCCTCACCTTTCCTTTCAACATTTTTCTGGTTACAAGTGTCTAATCTGTTCTGCGCTCTGTGCTAGCTTTGTATTTGGTGATATTGTGTTGGTCATTCAAGTAATCTAGACCTGAAAGCAAACCTAGGTACTTTACCAAACCCATCAATAGACGATTCTACATGGAAATGACAATTAAGTTATTTGTAGATTTGAATTGTTTCAAAAATACCTTATAATTCATATCGTCACTGTTAATAACTCAAATATATATATATTTTACTTTGATTGATTATTATCCAGTCTTTATATGGAGCTGTAGTTTGATCGAATTTGAATAAAATTATACATCCAAAATCCAATTTATGTCTGGGGGTCTTAGATTACCCCTTGTTGCCGACAATGTCTTTCGTGCGAAGTGTCCGCACAAGGGTTAAATTGTACTCTACGGGATAATGGCCATGCCATTGTTAAGGTATTCTTCGCGGCATATGGTATAAAGTTCAATCTCGAGCAATTACACTTTGTAATTATGTGTTAAAAGTAGTACTAGCTTTTCTTTCATTATTCTAATCTGGATTAAAGAACAATATTTTTTAAACGCTCTTACTTTAAAATCAATCAATATATGGGCTATTTTCATAAAAACGTACAATTACCCAATCTTAACACCCATCCAAAAAATATATATATTCTACATAAACATAAAAGTGCCTTCTGTGGGTTAATATGTTGACAAAGTTGTTATTCAGAACTGTCTTTATTAGCCCAATCGTAGATGGACAGTAAGAAATTCAACCCCATTTCATTTATTATTCAAAATACTAACTGTTATGTGGTCAAAATGTTCATTCCGTTACACGGTAAAACTACCCATTCCATACTCTGACCTTGAAAATCTCCTTTTAAAATTTAAAGTTCAACAAAAATTACAGTGCTTTTCAATTAGACATCCAATAGAGTTGAATAAAATCGCCCTACATGGCCATTTAAAACCAACGTAGCAATCAACTATATCAAATATTGTTTCTGTCGACATTGAGAGCGATTTGTCTTTTCTGTTATTACTTTGTTTGAGATTTATTCATGGTAGGGGTGGGTTTGGTTAGCCCGTGCGCGCGGTATCATATTGTCTGCCATTGAGTCGACTGACGTGGTATCGATTCACCGGTTGTACGTAACAAGGAGTTGGGTTACCTGTCCAACCTCCTGGGTTTTCTCCGCGTCCCCCAGTTTCCTCCCACTGCTAAAGACCCCTACGCGCAAGCGAATTATTGAAATAAAATTGAACCATGTGTTAGTCCCGAAATGACCTAGTTTGTGTCGAGTGGACGTTAACTCTCTCACTCTCTCTTTCTCTCCCCCTCTCTCTCTCTCTCTCTCTCTCTCTCTCAATTTAGCAGTGGGATGAAACCAGAGGACCTGGAGAAAACCCACAAGGTTGGACAGGCGACTCTACTCCTTGTCACGTAATACTGGGGAATCGAAACCACGCCAGTTGAATCAATGACAGACCTTATGATATAACGCGCACGCGCTAACAATTCTCCCATGCAACCCCACGATAACGGAAAAGACTTCTTGTATCGGGATAGACAAAACAAAGGGTCTTTTGTTAAAATTATATTGCGTAATCGCTTTTTTATACGCCCACATTTTCATGTGGACGTATTATGCCGTCGCCCCTGTCCGTCCGTCCGTCCGTCCGTCAACTATTGTTTGGGGACTCTCTACAAGTCACAATTCTTATCCGATTTTGACGAAACTTGAAATATAGGTTTATCCCCAAAAGATCTCGCCTGCTTTCGATATTGGCATGTATCGGATCTAAAATTCATGGATTATGGCCCCTGATTGTACGAAAAATCACGTTTTTAGCTTGTGGACCCTATAGAGGTCACAATTTTTATCCGATCTTGTTAAAACTTTAAATGTAAATTTATAACCCAACGATCTCGGTTCCTTTCGAAATTCGCGCATATCGGACCGTAACTTCCTGAATTATGGCCCCTGATTGTATGAAAAATCGCGTTTTTAGCTTGTGGACCCTATAGAAGTCCTATTTTTAAAATCAAATTTAAAAAAAAAACCGTATTATTATATCACCGTTACACCCTAAGGACGGCTGAGTTAGAATTTCGTGAAAATCGGCCCAAAACTGACAGACAAAATGGCCGCCCTTCGTTCACAAATAGCGTAAAAATATGGTATATCAAGGTTGTGGACCCTATAGAGGTCACAATTTTTATCCAATATTGTTGAAACTTGAAATGTAAGTTTATAACCCAAAGATCTCGGTTCCTTTCGATATTTGTGCATATCGAATTGTAATTTCCTGAATGAAGGCCCTTGATTGTAGGAAAAATCACTTTATTTTTAGCTTGTTCTCTATCCATCTCTCGAAAATGTGGGCGTATCCTGCCTGGCAGCCGCTGGCTATGCTTTCTAATGGTATTCAAACCGGCAGTGTGAAGTTAGCTCGATTTTCGTTTTTCGATATTGGTGAATAACGAAAAACGAGTGGCTCGTTTTTCGATATTCAAACTTGAATCTCAAAAAAGTAGATTTAATGGATGTAGATCGACAGAATGTCTCCAAAACACATTTGATTAAATCAGTTTTGTAAAACGAACTAAATGTATCGTAATAGAAGATGCCTGAGCAGTGTATTCACACAAAACTGATATTTCTCCTTGTTTTTTGATATTGGCGAATCTCGAAAAACGAGCTACTCGTTTTTCGATATTCAAACTTGAATTTCAAAAAAGAAGATTTGATGGTTGTATATCTACAGAATTTCTCCAAAACACATTTGGTTAAATACGTTTTCTAAAACGAACTAAAAATATCATAAATGAGTATGCCTGAGCAGTGGATTCACATAAAACTGATATTTCTCCTTGTTTTTTGATATTGGCGAATCTCGACTCGTTTTTCGATATTCAAACTTGAATCTCAAAAAAACAGATTTGATGGTTGTATATCTACAGAATGTCTCCAAAACACATTTGATTAAATCAGTTTTGTAAAACGAAATAAAGATATCATTTACTTATGAGGATGCCTGGGCAGTGGATTCACATAAAAAATACTCTTTCTACTTGTTTTTTGATAATGGCGAATGTCGAAAAACGTGTAGCTTGTTTTTCGATATTCAAACTTGAATCTCAAAAAAGTAGATTTAATGGACGTACATCGACAGAATGTCTCCAAAACACATTTGATTAAATCAGTTTTGTAAAACGAACTAAATATATCGTAATAGAGGTTGCCTGAGCAGTGTATTCACATAAAACTGCTCTTTCTCCTTGCTTTTTGATATTGGCGAATCTCGAAAAACGAGCTACTCGTTTTTCGATATTCAGGCTTGAATGTCAAAAATACAAATTTTAATCATGTATATCTACAGAATGTCTCCAAATCACATTTGATTATATAAGTATTCTAAAACGAACTAAAAATATCATAAATTGGGATGCCTGAGCAGTGGATTCACATAAAACTGCTCTTTCTCCTTGTTTTTTTTTTATATTGGCGATTCTCGGAAAACGAGCTACTCGTTTTTCGATATTCAAACTTGAATCTCAAAAAAGTAGATTTAATGGATGTACTTCGATAGAATGTCTCTAAAGCACATTTGATTAAATCAGTTTTCTAAAACGAACTAAAGATATCATTAATGAGGATGCCTGAGCAGTGGATTCACATAAAAATTACTCTTTCTACTTGTTTTTTGATATTGGCGAATGTCGAAAAACGTGTAGCTATCATAAATGAGGATGCCTGAGCAGTGAATTCACATAAAACTGATATTTCTCCTTTTTTTTGATATTGGCGAATCTCGAAAAACGAGCTACTCGTTTTTCGATATTCAAACTTGAATCTTAAATAAGTAGATTTAATGGATGTACATCGATATAATGTCTCCAAAACACATTTGATTAAATCAGGCATCCTAATTTATGATATTTTTAGTTCGTTTTAGAATACTTATATAATCAAATGTGTTTTGGAGATATTCTGTAGATATACATGATTAAAATTTGTATTTTTGACATTCAAGCCTGAATATCGAAAACGAGTAGCTCGTTTTTCGAGATTCGCCAATATCAAAAAACAAGGAGAAATATCAGTTTTATGTGAATCCACTGCTCAGGCATCCTCATTAATGATATCTTTAGTTCGTTTTAGAAAAAGTATTTAATCAAATGTGTTTTGGAGCCATTCTGTAGATATACATCCATCAAATGTGCTTTTTTGAGATTCAAGCCTGAATATCGAAAAACAAGCTACACGTTTTTCGACATTCGCCAATATCAAGAAACAAGTAGAAAGAGTAATTTTATGTGAATCCACTGCTCAGACTTCCCCATTAATGATATCTTTAGTTCGTTTTACAAAACTGATTTAATCAAATGTTCTTTGGAGACATTCTATCGATGTACATCCATTAAATCTACTTTTTTGATTCAAGCCAATATAAAAAAAAACAAGGAGAAAGAGCAGTTTTATGTGAATCCACTGCTCAGGCATCCTAATTTATGATATTTTTAGTTCGTTTTAGAATACTTATATAATCAAATGTGTTTTGGAGACATTCTGTAGATATACATGATTAAAATTTGTATTTGTGACATTCAAGTCTGAATATCGAAAAACGAGTAGCTCGTTTTTCGAGATTCGCCAATATCAAAAAAACATGGAGAAAGAGCAGTTTTATGTGAATCCACTGCTCAGGCATCCCAATTTATGATATTTTTAGTTCGTTTTAGAATACTTATATAAGCAAATGTGCTTTGGAGACATTCTGTAGATATACATGATTAAAATTTGTATTTTTGACATTCAAGCCTGAATATCGAAAAACGAGTAGCTCGTTTTTCGGGATTCGCCAATATCAAAAAACAAGGAGAAAGAGCAGTTTTATGTGAATACACTGCTCAGGCATCCTCTATTACGATATATTTAGTTCATTTTACAAAACTGATTTAATCAAGTGTGTTTTGGAGAAATTTTGTCCATGTACTTCCATTCAATCTACTTTTTTGAGATTCAAGTTTGAATATCGAAAAACGAGTGGCTCGTTTTTCGACATTCGCCAATATCGAAAAACGAGCTAGTTGTTTTTCATTATTCGCCAATATCGAATAACGAGTAGCTCGTTTTTCGTTATTCACCAATATCGAAAAACGAAAATCGAGCTAACTTCACACTGCCATTCAAACCTTTATTTAGACAACTGGAGTCAAATTAATGACTTTGAATTTTTATCTTTTCCCTTATGTCTTTACTGTTAAAACATGGTTGTTTACATGGTAACTGAAAAGACATTCCTACAAATTTATTTTTTGTTACATTTTTGTTATTATGGCCCATATTTAGTTTTCTTTATTTTTAACTATTATAGCAAGAACGCTCATAGACGCCAGTAATGTGAAATATCTCTTTTACTAATAACATTAAGCTGATGCTAAAATATTATGCCCAAAGTCCATTGTGTTCGTATTCATAGAAGTGAGAAAATCAAGTCAGTGTCAAATAAGAAACAAGGATTTTATACCTTGCTACCTTCTCTTTAAATTTTTCTCAGGTGACAACTACGTTCGGCAAACAAAATTTTACTTGCTTCGGTGAATATATGACATTTGATATATTATAAGTGACTGTGTGTCGACCAGTTTGCTAAAATATAAAACTGTTGAATTCTGCAGATATTTTGCAAAATAACAGTAGATTATACGTATTATGTTCTAATGAACAGCTCAAGAAATCTCTGACCAACTCTTACAGGACTAATAATAAAATAATAATAATATATGGTGTGTTTAATTTTCAATAATACGATTAAACCCACGAGGTTAGGCAGAAGTCTACACCTTCCCCTTGCCATGTAGACACCCGAGATTGAGACAATAACGTCTCTTTAAATCCGATAATTAAGCTTACTGTTAATTTATGACTTATTGACCATTATTCATTTAGGTACATACAAGTCTATGATCGATAATAGGTAGCTTAATTTTGATCTACTTACTTTACTATCTACCATACTAATATTGATTTTAACTTAAGGCTATACAGGATAAGTCATTTAAATAATTCACTTTGGTCTTAGATTATTCAAGTGGAATTATATTGTGACAATATGAACAATTAGTACTTACAGTAGTGACAGATGAATGCCATCAATAGCTCTTTAACAATGATATTTGTCCGTGTATGGGGTATGGATTATACCATAGTGATTTATAACCAATAGTCCAATGGCAATGCAGTAAATATTGCGAGTATCTAACAGTTGCAATTCATGCGAATTTTACTTTATTTCAGATGGCTGTTGCATGTAGGTGCAGACAATACGTGTTAAAGAGCCTTCCTGGCACGAAGACCTACTTGGTTCTAAGGAAAATTACTCATGATCAGAGAGAGAGGAGAGAGAGAGGAGAGAGAGAGAGAGAGAGAGAGATAACGTCCACTCGACGTTAGACGCCCACTCAACAAAAACTAGACCATTTCGAGACATGATCAATTTTATTTCAATAATTTCCGTGGGTATATTAGTCTTTAGCTGTGAGAGGAAACCAGAGGACACGGAGAAAACCCACAAGGTTTGACAGACGACCCTACTCCTGGTCACGTACAAGCTGAGAATCCAAACCACACCACTTGACTCAATGACGTGTTAAACCCAACCCCACTAATTTATCATCAGCGCCCATCAATCTGCATACAAAATGTTTCAAACTGAAAATATGTATTTTTAATAACGATTTAACTGGCCAATCTTAAGATCGAAGTCAAAGAACAATTCTTATAAACACCCATTCACTACCAGAAAGTGCCATCTAGATAAACTTGAATCACGCTTCTGCTTGGAATTTACTTGTATTGGCATCACGACGAGAAGCGTCACTGGTTATCAATAAAATATTATAAAATATTGGCGTTTTTTTAGTCTAATCTGAAATATTCTATTTCTATCTCGACTGAATACATATTTGAGGTTTCTTTGAAAATGGAAATACATTATGTGTTTTAAAAAAAGTAGTCTTTGATTTTTTTTGAATAAAATTCTAGATACATTCAATGACATTCAGTAATTTAGCATTTAAGTTTATATGACGTATTAATATTACATTATCAAATGGAGACAATGACGCGTTTTAAGTCCGCATATGATTTTGAACAATGAGTGGAAAATTTTAACAGCTGAATGCAAATGGGTTGTTATAATATTTCTCATTAAATTTAACGATTATACAACATATGTTTGTTAGCTCAAATTGTTTTATCTTCTGACATTATAAAAGTTGAAATGATATAAATTTATTTCATAATTCTCAGGTTTAATTTCATGCATGTGCGCTAAATGTGTATAACAGCCATTGTAGCTTAGTGGTACAACAAAACGTAAAACATCTACATGAATAACACACAGCTCAAGCTAATCAAAGCGAACCGCTCTCATACGATTACAGATTAGCCTGTCACAAGAAGTATGAAGTTCCGAAATAACATGAAATACGAGGCGATAACTAGCCAGAGTTCTAGGGGAAATTTTGCATAAAAGGGAGAAATTATAGACTCTTAGAACACGCGCAATAAATATCCACCAAAATGTATAGTCCACAAACACAGCCATCTTTAAGTAACCGTAATAGTGACGAGCGTATTTGATTTTTAGAATTGGGTCCATGGATTTATTTACTTCGCACAAGACTTAATGAAGAACTAAATGACATATCAGGTGATTCGTTATATAAGACGATTATACCATTATTTTAAATAATTTGTATGCAGTCACTGATAAAGCCAATTCTGGGTAATGCACTTTCTTTACGGTTAATATAACGTGTTCACTAGTTTATAACCAACACACATCAAGGTCATCCAGGTATTTCATATCTGTCTGTTTGTTTTAAATGAATACGATCTGAATGATAGATAATTAATGTGTAGGGTCTGGTCTATCTATCTGTAGAACGAAAATGATACGATAGCAAGAAAAAATCATCAAACGCTTTGGGGGAATACCATGTCTAACGTTACATGTCAGAGGATGTCAAAGAAATCGTGTCTAGCGGTTTAGATAGAAAGTCCCCGTGCACATATTGTCAGTTCGAAGAAGTGGAGACGGAAACGTCGCTGTCCCGACAAAATCCGCTATACTCCCACCCTCGCCTTGTAGAGCAACCAAAATTATGACAATTACCATGAACTGAATAAACTGTGTTCGAGAGGTTAAGCGATAGTCTAAACGCCCGTTTAAATCCCGTTAGTCGAGGAATGGATATCTACACTAAAATATGTTTAATCATACCTGAATTCAATGGCGTTCTTTTAAATGTACATCTTTCATTCTAGCATATTTGTCTCTTCGTGTTTGTATAACTCATACATCTGATCTCACCTACGCCTTGACTTAGTTCAAGTTACTAATTATTATCAACACTAGAACGTACAATTTGAACGTTCTCCAGAGTAGACTGTATACCAAGTCTTCAATATATTGATCACGAACCTTTCCTGTTAACAGATAATATATATCTTCATGTTACACATCAATATGCATGTTTAAACACTGTTAAATATCACTGCTAAAATGCTTTAGGGGCATTGTTTTCGACAATAACAAGCATTATAACCAAGAGCCAATTAAAGAAGGAAATAATAATGTACTGAACTTGAAAATTTAGGAAACAAGTAAAGAAACGTTTAGTAATAGTATGGCACGGGGTTATATGGAGTAAGGAAAAAAATTATGTTATTATTATATGTATTAATCATCAGAACCTTCGGACACAATGTATGATAACGAGTTTACGGTTCTAGTTTAAAGTGGGGGGGGGGGGTAGACTTATATATTTTTTTATATCTTAAATGGTATTTAACTCTCTGGGAAATGCACCTTGCCCAACAATTTGACAACAGTCGTGTTCATATCCACACACTGTTAATATTAAGAGTATGTGTGTTGGGTGGGGGTGGGGTAGTAGGCATTTATTATAAATACCGGTAACAAATTATACAGATATGCTTGTGACAACAAATGTTTAGCAATAATAAAATTGATGTTTGATAAAATTGATAAAAAGTCAGGACACCATAAGCTTTTGTTTTAAAACATTTACTTTCATTAGTATATTGACAACCCGATACTGTATAATAAGGTGATATTCTATTTCATATATATTATACTACTAATACTTATATAAAATTCATAAATATATATTGAACAGCTGTCTATATGAATATAATAGACATATTTATATTCATAAATGCTTTTATTGATAATTTAATTAAATATGATATAGTCAAGCTTGTACGGTTTATCTGGATTTATGACCGTACCAAACTAGACCATTATCTTTTTACCTATTGTCTTTAATTTCCGTATTTCATTTTTCATTACATCCATTAATAAAAATACCCCAGCTCTGTGGTAGCTTTTATTGTATTTAAAATGTGTTTAAAGACTACCTTAGTTAAAGGGGTATTATGTAAGATCAGATATAGTAGTTAAAAACTGGGTAATGAAAAGGGGATATGTTGAAAATTTCAGTCAAATTACTTCACTCTGAGCCGAGTTATCGTCCTTAGAAGAACAGTGTATTGCTACCATTGTTACGATAATAAACAAAGTCTCGATTATCCATTTTTACGGAAAATCATTAACCGCAAAACGTATTTAAACCTTTTGAAAATTTAGACTATACGATTACACCGAGAGATAATTATGGTCTTGGTTAGTTAATTAATGCCTAATTAATAATATTTAAGGCCTAAAGAAAGACCTGCAATGGTCAGATTTAAGATTTAGCTCTTGGATAATGCCTGTTTGATAATGTTCATTCTGCTGAAATTGATATATTTAGTTCGTGCTTTTGGATAATCTATATGACAGAACCATTATAGTTACATATACACTCTGTGTAATCCGACATATTGTAACGATCCCGAACGATGTCGGATGTGACAGAGTGCACTGTATAGCATAATACCAATAACAATTATTTTCAATCCACCTTATTGCACGGGAATATCATAATCATGTGAAACACGAAACTTTTAACATGTTTTTGATAAACTAGACGTTCCTAACACCAAACTTTGGAATCGGTGCTATACTTTGGATTAAGTTATGTAAATATCCGTAAGACGCCGGCTCACTAGCCTGGAGGTCGCGGTTTCGCGCTCCTGGTTTTGGCCGATAAAGTTCATCGAGATATTCCGACGTGGTTTCGTTTTATCAGTGGTGCAAGACGGAAGGCCTGACATGGGCAGTTCTCTAGTCGTTCGGGTGGTGCGAACAACCGAGGTCCCGTGTACCTATTGGCGTGCACGTAAAATTTCCCTCATAGCACACTGCATGGTATATGCCCGTCTTCATTAGCCCAGTTAGAGCAGAACAGTAGAATGTTAAAAAAAACTCCCATTTCATTTCATTTAATTATGGATATTGATCATGAAAAAGCACACTGGTTGGATTTCAATTTCAGAAACTGCCTGAAAGCTACATGTAACCACCGGAAACAAAATAACCCACTCATGTATTCGTTTTCCACAAGTACATACCCTACAGTTTTCATTGAACAAAGTTTGTTTGAAACAAAATAATAGAATTCAGACAATTCCTGTAGGAAATACTGTGGATGGTTTGTCTTGAATCAATTGTGACTTTATGACACTTTTATCCTTTTTATAGACAAAATTATGCCTTATCTACGAAATGCTTTATTGAGTTTTCAATGGGCAAGTAAGCTTCGGTTCTCTTGAGATATTATTTCGCGCGTTTCTGAATGTCGCAATATATATTAAGATTTCATAGAATTCTACCGTAAAGCCTGTGTCTATCTTTGATAATTTTATCATCGCTGCAAGGCTCTTTGTATTTTAGGACGGTCCAATTTGTTACTTTTAAACAAAATACACCCAGTCTTGATAACTATTTATATTACAAGATTGTGTATTGAAATATGGGGATTATCTTCGTTTCGTTATGATTTGAAAAAGAAAAAGAAAACAAGAAAAATACAAATCGTCTTTTCTAAAAGTATCGCTCCTATGACATTGTGTTTTTCTTGAAAGATTTAGTTTGATCTTTTAGATAAACCCAAGGCGGGCAAAAAAAAACATAGGATGATGAAAACAAGTACGACATTAATGCCCATCTATATTAGACCTTTTCCAAATATAGTTTTTAATTCCAAATTTATTATAATATTAAAAGGCCAAAGTCCAATAAATGCAATAAAAACTAGTCTGGTCAAAAATGGTGTATATATTGGCCCAAAAAAGGATGTAAAACGATCAACTAACTTAACGAATGGTTAACGAAAACAAGCGTTACTAAGTACATTTTACTTATTTCTCGCGGCCATCTTTATTTTATCCGTAATCCACACCAATACAACCAATACTTATTTGCCTTTACATTTTGTTAAATACTAGAGACTTTTGGCAAGTGGAATTTTTCCCATCCGTATAACGTATCCGTATCGTCACGTGATACGTTGCGTTAATTTAGTTTTAGAGTTTTGGCAGATTTTTGCGCCGTCTACGTATGGGTAGCTGAGCTGAGAGTAGTTCTATTACAGCATGATGGCAGTTATCTACCAAGATCAATATCAGTACTAGTCAAGTACCTAGCCTACAAATTCCTGAAGGGAGTAAAGTCGTTCGACTTTCGCGGAGTTATTTAAAAAAAAAAAAAAAAAATAGTGTCGAATCTTATTAAAAATATACCTCTTTTACAGATTTGCAAGGTCCCACCTCCCTAAATTTAGCACGTAGATCAACAAGCGTGCATACAGATAGGAAAATATGAAAATTCCGCGAAAATCTCATCCAAAGTAATAATTAAATTCCAGTCTTTGCCATGGTTAAAATCACATCAAATATACACCTTCGTTCTAGGATAGACATATAGATTCATAAAAACGCTACGGCACAACATTTCAGCGTCTAAAAGTAGCAAAAAAGACGACGACATTTTCCGTATTAAAACTGTTTGATACGTGCTGCCGTATCCGTGTGCCGTATCACGTATGAGAAATACACACGAATTGATGACGTTACACGCAAAATCATTACGGATACGCGATACGGACCAGGAATTTACGCTTGCCAAAAGTCTCTATTGACATGTTACAGCCGTATGTCTTTAAAAAAAACTATTTCCTCCATTCAGATTAATAACATGGAAATTTTAATTAAAAAGTAATATCTGTTCTTAAAATTTTCGACATTGATTAATTCTAATGTAAAAAAGAAATATTTGGCGTAAACGAATTTCCCCAGATTTGTTTTTAAAATGTTCAATATTAACACTTGATTAACATAGATCCGTCTCTAAGGGGTTGATCTTAGGAAAGAGTTTTATATTAATGTGAAGGTAGTGGAAGAAGGCACCACGTAAATTAGATGCATTGATTGGTACAAACACAGATAGCTCTTCAACATCTTTTTGTCTGAGAAATTTTGAAAATGTCATCTTCCTCAATTTCCTGCTTGAATCTGTTTAATGCATGATTGCACAATTTGAGTTATTTGATAAAATTATGTGATTCAAGTTCTTTAATCTTGCAGGGCTAGAGTAAATTCCAGTTTGCCATATTATTGTTGCAGATCTGTAATTGTGATAGATTTAATATGTGAAATGATTCATATATATGATTTTGAAATACTATATAACACACTGCATACATGCATCCATAACTCGGTAAACTCCTATTTATTTATTAGCGGATCTCTATAAAATTTATTTAAAAGAATGTTTAAGGAATGACACAAATTACCACACATGATGATGATGATGATGCAGATATAACAAAATCGAACCACTCTGTTAACTGACGTAGATGAACCGTTTCGTAAAATTTGTGCATCCAACCTCATAAGAACCAGTAGTCAAACAGAATAACACAGAAAGTGCAACCGCACCACATTACCATTAACGATAATCTGACCTACACCGAATTTTAATAGAGGGGAAATAATTTAAAAACCTTTGAGAGCACTTTTCATCAAATAATACTATCAACTGTATGTAGATCAGGAAAGATGAACTGGTCCAATTACCTCGGTAAAAGATGAGGAGCCCCTTCATTTCCACCAGTATGTGGACAGGATGACAGATGGGACTGCTATTCCAATATACCATTTATGAAGAACATTTGACAAGTTCCATTACCATACTGTTTAACCTATAGATTGAAATACTCTTTAAAATAAGAGTAAAACTAGTTCCATTATTAATACAACTATCACATAGCCTAATAATCCAAGGGATGACGCACATTAAAATCCAATATAACATTTCTGATTGAAAACACCATCCGATACAAATTGAAACTCTATATCTTATACAAATAATTTAAAATATAATTTGTATGAATAATTTCATAAAGCTAACAAAATTGGATACAGACGCTTTTTAATTCATGCTGTTTACAGTCAAAGTATATTTTTTAAAACAATGCGTCAATGTAATGGTTATGTAAATGTAATAATGTCTTTATTGAACAAATTAAACTGAACACATGTGTCCTTTGCGATAACTATTTTGTATACAAACCACAAAAGGCATTCTTTATGAACATTAGGAAAAAGGCACATAAGAGAAATAAATACCACCTTTTGTAATACCCAAAATTCTTTTGGGTTCTTTGGGCTTTTGATTTTTAACATAAGGCTCTTGTTGACCTGTATACCCAGTACAACAAGGTTCGGTAGTTCTCTTCTGAAACGTTATTCTTCTAGTTCCAAAATCGTCAGCTGTTAATAGGACATAAACAATCAACTCATATTATTTCTCTTTCCAAGATTTTAATCGAAGGTTCCGGCTAGTACATGTAGTCTGGCATTGGTACAAGGAACGTAATTTGTTCAAATTAGTCTGGTGATGGAACGAGTTGTTTTGATGGGCAGGGATAACAGTGAGATCGATTACATTGGATATGTCAATTTATGCTGCGTCCGAGGTCGATGACATTGGATCCAATATCCCCTATTTGGGACGTATATGACGTCATCCTCGGAAATTTTCAGAAGACTGGAAGACTGGTTTTGTTAAGATTCGTGTTATATTTCAAGTGTGAAATCTAACGTAAAGTGAACCTTTACGTATATGTCCCATGCTGCGCACGAGACCGGGTTACTGTGCTTTGCAAATGATAAATATTTATAGCGTTTGTAATCCAGACTGTATCTATTACAAAAAAAGAAACAACCAGTCATTATAAAAATTGTCTATCTAATATGATGAAACAAATCATAAGACCTATAAAGGGATATGAAAGACACTCCCTAAAGACCAAATACAAATATAAATAGTCTTCCTACGACGTTGGCCCACACTGGGAGATAAATAGGTTTTGGTAGTCTACACCTTACTCAATCAAATAATCTTCTTTTCATGTCGATTTGATCTCCCCAAACATAAGACACTTACCAATGGTCATTATGGTAATAATGAGCATGTACGTAAGATAAACATTAGCTGAAATTTATTGGTATTTGCTAGACAAAATGTAATTAATTTTCAGCTAGAACATCTAAAAATGATTAACGAAGATGATTAATATATCAACCTCATACTGATGAATTAATAACAGGTTTACGAGCAAAAATAGCCTGGAAAGTTTAATCGGTTAACTTTTATCAACTCACATTGATCAAAAGGGTATAAAAATGAAAATGAAATCAAAGGAGTTTAACGTCTTAATGTTCTGCTCCGAGTGGGCTAATTAAGACAGGCATTAGCAGTGGTGCTATGACGGAAATTTTACCCTATGGCCTACTCTTGGATCGAATTCCAATTGCCAATATATACACGGGACCTCTGTTTTTCGTCCCATCCGAACGACTAGACAACTGTCCTTACCAGGCCCTCCATCCTGCACCACTGAGAAGGGGAAACCACGCCGGAAAATCCCGATGAATTTTCTAGGCCAATGCAGGGATCGAACACGCGACCCCCAGGCTAGATAGCCAGCGTCTTACCAACTTGGCCACCGTGGCTCCAGGGTATAAAAACTAACAAACGTCATTTTTGGTTGCCAACTAATTTAAGAATTAGGGTATAAATTCTTGAATTAGCTTGCGACCAAAATGGCGTTTGCTAGTAAGTGACGTTATTGGGAGATAAACAATAGGCACCACAGCGTAAACTGTTACATTTACAAAGTATCAAGTATATTCAACATTCAGTATGATAAAAGTCTGTTTGATGACTACAAATTCTGGCAACATCCGTGGACTCATTGCCCCTTTAAATAAATGGCCATTTATAACCTACACTAAAAGGATGATTGATTTTGCATCCAATAATTATCTCATGTATCGCTTCCTAGCTTTAAATTGTCTGAAGTGGCAGCGACAAGGCTTAATCATTTTCTTTCATAAAATCATAATTATAGCTTTTGATATTCTCGTTTACAGATAAAAGATACGAATTAGTTCTGTAATCAACAGATCAATTATTTATGGCCACACAAAAATAAGGTTTGAGTGGATTTATCTTATGTATATTTTGGGAGGTACCAACTAGTGTACGGCTAACTAATGTGTAACGCTTTAACCCTAATTAGCGTAACCCTAATCACTAATGTACTCCTAATCAACGATAGTTAAGCCTAACTATAGTGTGACCAAGCCTAACTAGAGTAACCATAACTAGTTTAACCGTAAATAGTGGAACCATAACTTGTTAAACCCTAACTAGTGTAACGCTAATAACTAATCTACGCCTATCTAGTTTTGTATCACTTTTGTAGAATTTTTGCTGTTAATATTAATGATGACATTATATTGTATTAATTGATATCTTTAGCAAGTTATTAGATTCACATATATGTAGTGTGTACATATTGTTATATAAAAAGAGTCATAATGTGCTAAACATTCAATTCTAGGCTGATAACATATCTTGTGGGAAGTTTCTCCGGTATATTTCCGCTTTCCAAATTAGGGTGGGTTTCGACGTCATTAGTCTAAATTGACCAATCTCTTTGATTATTTACATCATATTTGACCAATTTGATAACTGAACGTCAAAACCCAAGCTACAAAACTATCATATTTGTGAGAATTCGCCAGACAGCAGATTCTGGAAGGAAAACATGTAGCAATTTCTATCAGCAGACTCGCCCATCGAGTCTGACTGGCTAGTGTTTGAGAATGACTTTAGTATTGTAATATATACTATGCTTGTATCCATATATCCGGCTATGATATATAAAATGTAAAAACGAACTGTTGCATTGTTATTCCTGATAAGACAAACGTCTTAACTAACTGAGACAGAAAAGAAGAAGTAAATACACAACGTGAAGGGAAAGCAAATACAACCAGGGACAAATTCTAGACGATCACAAGGCTACTAAGATATGTAGTAAGAAAAGATGCATGGGTCATACGTAGGATGTGGCGACCGGTTTTGGAATATCCCGCTCCCCACGTCTGACAAAAGACCCATGGTGATACAGTTTAACCGTAATGTAGCGTAACCTTAACGGTATTTCACGCTGACTAGTGTGACCATAACATGCTTAACCCAACTATTTTAACCCTTAACTTATGCACCCCTAACCAGTTTAACCCTACTGGAATGTTACCTTAACTATAGGTCTAACTAGTTTAACCCTAAGTAATGTAACCGTAATATAGCGTAACCTTGACGGTAACGCTAACTAGTATGACCATAACATGCTTACCCCAACTATTTTAACCCTAATAACAAATGCTCCCCTAACCAGTTTAACCCTACTAGATTGTTACCTTAACCCTAACTAGTGTAACCATAACTGGCTTAACCCTAACTGGCATAGTCCAAACCAGTTTAACGCTTATATAGTAAAACCTTAAAGAGAGTTAAGCCTAACTAGTGTAACCATAACATGATTGACCAGTGTAAACGTAACTAGTTTAAACCTAATATAGTGTAACCTTAATGAAAGTGTCAAGTTCGTGTGTTTGCTAACATGGTGTTAAGCCTACCTCTCGAACTATACCCCAAATCTTCAACTTCGATACTAAATACAGGTAGTTGCTATATCGGCAGCTATAAACAGTAACATGTGATCATGTACAAGACAGGGTATAGGCATTTCCTTTTAGCGCAACAAACTATTAATTAATATGTGGAATGCACGCAGTATACATTACACGGGCTGTTAAAATTAATTTTTAATCGAAATATCAACGCAAGGTAAGCCATAAATTATGTTTTATTTTTATTTGCCAGGGGTTTAGTATGCGTTGTCGTGACAGCACGGTTTTATACTTTAATATGTTAGAACACGTGTAAAATGTGTATGATTAAATGCTGTGAGCAAGTATATTAATATGGAATGATGACATTAATAGTACATGTATATAATTACAGCTGATACATGTAGAGATTAAAACTAATAATCTGAACATTATCTTTCTCATCAGATCATAATCTGCCTTCAGATAGAGTATTTTTAATAATATATTTAATCAAGAGAAAATAAGCCACATTTTCTATTTTCATCTTATTAAAGGAACACACTCGGCAATTTGTTTACACCACAATAGGCTATTCGATCATATTCGAACACAGAAATGTGCTTTAATTTGATCATATTACAAGGAAAGTTTTTATGATTGCGCAGCTCAGTGAATTCTACATTTATTTTGCCATGCTTCAAATGAGTTAAAGATACATTATGGGAGATTTTTTATAAGGAGTTAGCCATTCTTGCTATAACAGTTCAAAAATAGATGATGAAAGAAGAATATATTGAAAATTTCAGTCAAATTACTTTATTCTGAACATAGTTATCACCAGTGTAATTTTTGACTAGAAATGGGATTGAATTCCATCTTCACCGATTCTTAGTATGGCCGATCGCTTGATTGACAGGCGTTAACTGTTAACTCCACCTACATAATCTCTTCTGTCTTTTGTCTGCTGTCATTATATCCGAATTTGTGTTTTACCTTTTTGTATTTTTATAACAATTGGACAAAATGAGTGAGAGGGTAAATTTTCATTCTTACTTGTATTTTGGGCATGCATTAAATCAATTGAATATAGGATATAATATTATAATACGATTATGATAAATCTATAGGCCTAGGTCATAGACATACTAATATTATTATTATGTCTATGGCCTAGGTATACACCATTGGCGTCGTGCCTATTGGGGAAATAAAAATATTTTTATTGATATTATTAAGACAGAATACCTGTCCGTCTGTATTAGTCATCACACGGTCTCCAGGAATTGTATAATTTGTCATTATCTGTGGTTAGTTTATTGCACTTTAAATAGTTTAGATGTCATTTGTTAAGGCATCTTTCAACATCGGCCTCGCTTCGTACACTCTATCATTTAGCCTCGATCCGAGAGTATGACGTCAAGGTAACGGTTAATCTCCGCTCACGACGCCATTTAAAATTAAATCAGCCAAAGAAATCCCTTTTAAATCCAAGCTGAATCCAAGCCATCCGTGGGTCTACAGAGTTGATTTTGTGCTTGTTGTGTAAATAAAGATCTAATTTATAATTTCTATGACATCTGAAGCCTAAATAAAGACTTGCAATAATCAGATTTAGCTCTTGCATAATGTATGTTTAACAATACTGCAATACGTGCTGTGAAATAAAATTGACACTACTGCGCACAAATTCGCCATTGCCCTATGGGGGACAATTACGACACTCGTGAATTAATAACAAGAAAAACACGCAACTGAAACAACCTCAGGGGCGGATCCAGAGCGAGTGGGGGGGGGGGTAGGCGTGTTCAAACCCCACCCTGCTCAGCTACATAGAAAATTGCTTTATCCATTGTTATCAGATGTTTCAGATGGTGGGATGGGATTGGCAGTCCAAGCGCGAAATAATGATATAGACATGTGGGATATCATCAATTACATTGAATCACAATGCTCAGCTACATAAAAAATTGCTTTATCCATTGTTATCAGATGTTTCAGATGGTGGGATGGGATTGGCATTCCAAGCGCGAAATAATAATATAGACATGTGGGATATCATCAATTACATTGAATCACAATGTATTCCTATTAATTCATTATCAAATGGGGTGTTGGATTTCTCTCTTTAAAAAGCTCAATGTGTATGTATGCCTACGTAATTTAGAGACCATGTTGGCATCATGCATTGTCAACTGTTAAATGTCCTTAACATGAACCTGGCAAAACCCCTCCTGCAAAAATTCCTGAATCCGTCCCTGGATCTCTACACACTTTAAGAACAGAAGTTGAAGATATGTGACTGATACTGAAGGAGTTTCGCCCAAGAAGTACATATGTTTCGTCTTTAACAAATTAATACACTGACCGTGGCATTATATTGGTTATTGTCATCCACTGCCAGTCAACAGCACACCACAACATTACTTTGATTCAAAACTTCCTCTATATTGTATTCGACATATTTTTTTTTACAGACCACGGATAGTAGCTATTTATCGCACAGAAACATGGTTCATTAACGGTAACTTACAGTCTCCCATTTAACACAGCGACCGTTCTAGGTGAAATGACTTGCACATGATTGAAAATATCTTAATATTAGGTAATGAATAAAATATCTGCCACGACGACAACGTATCACAAAGAATTCATTGGTCTGTTTATAGTCCGTTGTAAGAAATTTATTTTTGTATATTATTTTTTCTGAGTGCATTCCTAGTGTATAATTTTCGGTACGAAGCAGATTAAGGTTCGTAATTAAATTTTCAAAGGTAAGAGGTAACAGGATTAGATTGTTTCTTTTTTTCTATTCTAGTTAGGTATTGATACACGTAAATTACGTTTGTCTGCAATGTTAAGATCGATCTTTAAAATTTGAAAATGTTAGATTTAATTTGAAGCTGTGATACGATAGCAGAGTAATTACTCCTACTATCGATGTTAAAAATTGTCTTTATTTACTGAAAGGTTACATAGTATTGTTTAGTAAAAACAATAGAACGGTAATACAAGTATCCAGACGTTATAATCTGAATGACAGCCACATACGTCGTAACTATGACACCGGAGACATGGCTAAAATGTCTCCGGTTTAAATCCCGTCGTGTATGTCTCAAAATAACTAAAGTACTATGATGAGGAGGCGTTAAGTTCCAGTTTAATGTGTTTTCCGATTAGTACTGAAGCTAGCGAATCTTTGTTTTAGATGAACATACCTTGTGGAGCAAGACAATATTCTGATCAAGGGAGTTTCTGAGAAAGTCTAAAACATACATTATGCAAGAGCTAAATCTGCCTATTGCAAATCTTTATTTAGACTACAGAAATTAGACCTTTATTTACACGAAAAGTTCAAAATCAACTCTGTGGACCCTCGGATGGCTTGGATACAGCTTGGATTTAAACAGTCGTCCATTTAAAATTAAATCAAGAAATGACCGACCAAGCTAACGTTTACCGTTAGTCACTGACCTCACAACCGGAAACTGGTGATGAAAGTTACTTGATAATCGAGAATATGTGGGTGGAGTTATCGTCTGTCTGTCAATTCTTAAACCTGTACACAAAGCTCTTGTGTGATCGTATTTGATTACAATTATACATACAGAACTCTTCAACAAAGTTTTTTTGTGCGACCTGTTTCAACAAGGGTTGTATAATCGTAATTTAGCGATGGGACCGTTTGCACCCAGCAGATCATCCAATTCACATTAATGTGCAACTGACATCAGGAAACATTTTAGTAAATGAAAAGAAAAATCCATTTAGATTATGACATACTTTTCAATATATCACAAATATATATATATATATATATATATATATATATATATATATATATATATATAAACTATGAATTCCAAGAACATCGAAAAGGATCGACAAATTAAGAATAATCAAATAAAATAAATCTGCAATCTCATAACCTGGTTAATATTTCTTTGAAGAAAAGATTTAACAAATAACAACCCAATGTTGTTAAGTTGCTATAAAGCTACAAGTTTCAAGTGATGAAGCGCAGATGTTTTCATATGTAGGATTTAGATTGACATAAATATACAACCGGTTGTTATACTTAATTGGATCCCGTCCCTGTTTAATATAATGATAGAGTCCAGAAGTAAACAATCTCAACGTTAAAAAAACCCCACGAAACAAGTAACCTTTTAGGTCCAGAAAGGACAGCGAAATCGACAATTCGTCTCTGGTTTGTTGTTTGTTTCCCAAACTACAGTACGATTTTACAAACGTGGGGGGGGGGGGGGTCAATATATATATACCGTCACCCCTCCCACCCACACACACACCCACACACACTTCCGCATGACATTTTGAGGTGACTGTTTGGAGTACAATCGAAGGAGATTGTTTGATTTTACATTTTACGACAGATTGAGAAAAATGCGTACAGAAGTGACTAGATTCCAGATGATATAGTTATGTTAATATATTTGGAGAAAGTGGTGCCTAGCTTAAATGGAAAGCTGAAAGTAACATTTGCGGAAAATATGAAACCTTTGTCCGGGACGTTCACATCAACTTGCTAAGCTTTGATCGGACGTATTCCTGTGATCAGGCGTATAGCTAAATATTGAGACGGTCAACACTCTTCTATATTTTATCGTATGATTGTGACATGTTGGGTTCTTTGTGGTTATAAACATCACTGTCACTGGAATGACATAGACCAAGGAATGACATGTATTTAACATTGATCACCGTGTGCAGAGGATTACTAGTCCATCTAATGACATGGTTCTGGAATTCTGGGACCCTGACTGATTAAATAATATACATTTGTCACAAAATGAGCCTTCAGATCAATTATATATATATATATATATATATATATATATATATATATATATATATATATTTATATATATATGAAACCATAATTATGGTGTATTGCTAGGGTCGATGGGATGATGTAACTGCTTGTTCACTCGGTGATGGTGATGTTTTATCAAGTATTCTAGAACGTGTAAGCATATCCTATCTAGAACACGGAAAATTTATGTTATTACCCGCGAGGCGATGTGACACAATATACTCTCAATGCTGTGCTTATTCATGTTTTTCACCTGCAAGCGCCCCCACCCCTACCCCCGAAGCTCTGGTTCTTTAAGAATAAAGAAGTGTTTACAACACCCCACCACCTGGCCAAATCCGCCCGATCATTTAAACCAACTGTCGTGCCAGTAGGTAGTTTCAAAATGTTATTCTACATAATTCTTGATAACCACAATACTGGTTCTTTTTATATATGACAAGAAAAGATTCGACTGAGATTGCCGATCGATATTGCATGATTATACAAAGCGCACACAAAAATAATTTGACAAAACAAAAGCTAATTGAAGGTTTGAGATTTGTAAGATATAAACCCATGTCTTTCTTCTCTGTTATGTTAGCGTCACATTGTTAAAGATTAAATTAATAAATTGACTCAATAGAGTTTTCAGAATATCCCCTGGGGCTTTGCTACATTAAAAATATTATTTCTTTAATATAGTTAGCGGATCGCTAGCTTAGTGGCGCACGAACAACCTGTCTTTCAAATACGTAAATTGACCGACACTAAATTCAAAGTTGTTTTTCCTGTCAATAAATCGCGATAAAAAAATCAATTCAATTTGTAACCAGATTGAAAATATCATGTATGATTTCAACAAATGATAAAACCACTATTTCGACGTTCATGGAGAATGGCCTGGACGAAGTTTACTGTTTAATCAGATATTGGGCCTGGGGTAATGATACTACGTGTGGTCTGTTCGAATCCCGCTGCAGGGCAATTTACCAAGCACAACCCAATACCACCAATACTACTGAATACTAACCCAATACTACCCAACACCACCGAAACTAACCCTAGCCTATCCAATACTACCCATACTAATCACATACTAACCACATACTAACCACATACTAACCAATATCATTACATGCCACCTGATTATGATTAAAAACAGACCGAATGCATAAATTATTTCAATACTAATAAGTTAATTCCATATACTATGCCGCGGAAAAACCTGATTGGAACAAAGACATCCTAAAACCAAATATAACACCATCGATCCTAATAATGTCTCGCATGTCAACGGCATGATCCATATAAAACACAGATAATGACAGTCACGCTATGAATTTGGAATTCCTGGAATGCTATTAGCTTATATATATCCGTGTATGATCAAGCAAGAAGTTTAAAGGGTTAGGAAACGTGAAATTTCCGTGACTGGAACATGACGCCCAGATAATCAGCAGGTCTAATCAAAAATCTTCTGAGGTTATCTATCACCCGAGTATGGGTATTGTGAGGACTCTAGTGGTACCCAGTACGGAAACATAACTTCGAAAATTCAATTGCTGTGCGGGCAAACTTCTACCCTGTATTGCATAGGTTACAACCATGTGGTAAATTAAAAACACTTATATGGATATACTACTTCTGAATTTATTAACATGCTACGTTTCGATACACATACAGATATCGTTATCAAGCAAAAAATTATTTGTGAAATCTACCTCTATATGTCTTATAAGGATTAACCATGTGGTAATCTCCAAATATCAGTCGCGATCTCGCGGATCACCATTTCCACTTCACGAGTTCTTTTTTTCATATCATAGAACTGAACAATAAATGTTTATTTGATTAAAACAGCGAAAGACAATCATTATTTTAAAAGCAATCTAAAGTCGTAAATTGATCCGAATTCTTGTTTAATGTCTCGTAGAGTGTGAAATTTAAAGTAATTCGATATCTGCAATCGACGAAACAACATGAAGATATATAGTCAGGTTATGTCAAGTATCTGACACTAATCATGTCGGGGGGAAGTAAGTTGTGTGATGTAATTCATAGAAATGATGTATAATTGGAATGAAACTAATGCAGAATTAAACATTTGAAAATTTCCTTTCTTTGCCAAGAAAATTAAACCTGCATTATGCAAGGGCTAAATCTGCCTATTGCAGGACTTTCTTTGGGCCTGAAATGTTATCTAAATTATTAATTAGGCATTAATTAACTTATCAAGCTATAATCAACTCTCGATGCCATCGTTAGCCTGTGATGTTTACTGGATTTGAATATATATTGTTATGGATAATTTAACATAAAAATGGGTAATCGAGACTTTATTTGTTATCATACCAACGTCAGTAATGACGACCGAGACTAGCCTAAAATTCAATGGCTAATATCTCGGTTCAGAGTGAAGCAATTTGATTGAAATTTTCAGCATATTTTGTTTTCATTATGGATGTTTTAACTATTATAGCGACAACTGTCGGCTTTTTATCTAATCTTGCCTAATGCCCCTTTAAGGAGTGCAGTTTATAAGTATTTAATGAGGCGAAAATATCCTTATACTAACACGTTATGCATTTTATCCAGTTCGTTTGGTTTCCTTTTTTACATTACCTCTATGTTTTATGTTACCAAGGTCTGATTATAATCAAATCATAATATATTTACAGCATTTTATATTTACGCAAATAATCATTCATCTTGATATTTTAGTTTTACATAACCAGTTGCAGGTGCATTTATATTTCAGACAATGAATATTAACGATCGATTAGTGAACAATGCATATAGTTATGTGTTGGAAATATTGTGGTACAGATAGAACAAGTAGTACTGTTGTGTATGTATTCAGTAGACCGTCGTGCGTCTTAAATGTGACAACGTGAATTTGGCACTTTATTCGGGATTCGGAAATCAGCAATAAATCAGACCGGCCTACCTAGCATCCGACAATTTCCTCGCTGCGACCGTTTGGCAAGCGAGTAGGGTGCTGATTGGTTTGTTGGCGTGCAAGGGACCGTTCTCTCCTCGCTACCTTCTACCGTAGGGATGGCCGACTAGGAAGGAGACTGCCGTTTGGCAAGCGAGTAGGCAGTTGATTGGTTTGTTGGCGTGCAAAGGACAGTCCTCTCCCGTACTCACCTGCGTTATTGCCGAATCTCGAAAAATAGTATATTAACCATTATGAGACTAACATCTAGGGTTTATCAAGTAAATTCACTTATTACTCCAATTTAGAGTTATATGTTTTAGTACATTTTAACATTACTTCAGTCAAAAATGTATATATTTCTTCTACAGTATCGATCTGGTATTGAGAATTTGTTTCTAGATCGCTTTTCCCAAGGGAACTTTCAATTGTTTATCATGCCTAAAATATGATCTCATTTGATGTTGTCAGACATCATTAAACACAGCACTGAATAGATCAACCGTTTGATTATTCTTCAACAGAGTTGGTTTTCCAAGAAAATGGCTATTATCGGATCTCTTGAGATAATAATAAAACGAACGATATCAAATTTAAATTCCGTGCCATCGTAAGTACACATTTTAGTTAGTTTAGTGTAAAATTAAACACGCATCTAAACAAAAACATCAAAAGGCATTGTCACTGTCGCGACCAAAATAAGTGTAATTAATTGTGAATAACATAATCATATTAAAATCTCCGACTTCCCGAAAATCTAAGCACTGACTGATATAGAGTATCAGCATTCATTAAACTCATCGAACGAAATCGACTAAACTATGCACGCCACTCGTAAATGGATAGTGAAAACCTTGATATATCAGTAATTAATCTACTGAATAATTAAATGATGGAGTAGTCGGAAGAGGGGGTGGGGTGGGGTTGGACGTTCTGATTGGGATGTTTACTCACATTTATTCACAAGTAACCGAATCGAGGATTAGACAATTCCCACCGTATCCAGTTTTCATATCTTTGTAAATTCCGTACATTATAATTGGGCCGTTATTGGACTGATACTCCTTTCAGAGATTCAACATGTAAAGTTATGTAACTTGTAAAGGATTCCCCAGTCCCACCAATGACGTTAAGATTAAGACATCTGAAATTTGTATTTCGTACTTTTAACAATAGTGTAATACCTAATTCTACTAGTCTGGTAGAAGTCTTCCATAACGTTGAGAACACGTCAATATAACAATGAACAAGTAAGGTAGTTATAAAATGAAGCCAAAGAGAGCGTACTATGATTGATCTTATAATAGCATGAGCAGACAATATATATCAAAACAGATTTAACCATTTGACATTATCTGCGACAGTATTTTAATGTGGAAGCGGACATTAAAAACGCCATTTCATACGAAAAACTATCATCGCGATTTTTGATGACCAGCTTTCTAATATATCCGTATATACCTTCTATATACAGTTATTACGGCTAGAAGTTAATTCACGATACTATTTTTGATAAGATAAGGGCCACTTTAGAAATTTCTTTAGTAGTTAAGTTTTGAAAAAAGCCCATAGTAAGGACTATAATTCCCGTCAGAGATTTATATGGCATATTAAAATAATGAATAAAATAAAACCAAGTACGAACAATCCAAACCATTAGACAAAATCCGAAGTCCTAAAAAAAAAAACGGTATAGGCAAAATAGTGTAATAAGGCAAAATAGTGTAATCAGCATATGGACTGTTCACCGTGTACAAAATACACGACAAACAGTGGTAACAGGTGTACGGAAGAGTAAGCTTACCCTGCCTGTTGCCACACCCGCCATAGCTGCATCCAAACTATTAGGCGAAATCTCGGTAAAATAGCGTGATTGGTCAATGGACTATCGGTATGCAATATATACGTGATGAACAGTGTTAACGATGTAGTAGACAAATATTATCAGGGAGATTGTATACGCGTCAATTAAATATATCTAGAATAATAGCTGAGAGAGACATGTTATATTTACCAATCAAGTCAATATGACGCCCATAAAACTTTTTAAAGGTTTTAATAGGTTTAGTTCGCAAGTATCCCTGTAGTTGAAGCCTCGATCTACTTAAAAAATCAGAATAAAATGAACAAGCCCTCGCGTAACGAATTAGTTGAGACACAAACACTCCATAAGCTGGTGATATTGGAATGTTACTACTAATAAATGGAAAGTTAACAATCGGAAAGTCAAAGTCATCACGTTTATCGTACAATTTAACACTAAGTTTATGGCAATTGCCAAAATCGAGACGCAGATCCAAATAGGAAGCGTAATTGTCACTGTCAGTAGTGTTTTTAATTTCGAGCTCATCAGGATATATGAATTCTACATAATCACTAAATTTTGGATTATTCAGTGATAGAACATCATCGATATATCGATAAGTGAAATTAAAATGTCTGACTAATCGTTTATTTGATTTTACGAGTGTCTGTTTGACAGAACATGGTTGGTTGAGATTAATGAAGTATCCGAGGAATTTAATAATATATCTCAAACTGTTCCACACTCTTGATGTGAAATCCTTTTCTCAACACCGTGAAAGATGGCATGACATATTACATAAGTAAATAGATTTTGCCAGACAACTATAGAGCATCAACATCATTTTTCAATTTGATCAAGGGCCACAGCTCAGACAGTAATTATTGATAATATATATGATTTTTCGTCCCATGAATATAAACAATATGTTTAAATTCCCAAGGAATCCACAAGATTTTGCAATTTATGAAATGAGATAGTTCCGACAGCAATTATCAGAAATATTTAAAAAAGTAAACCTAAACACTAAGTCATTTCTCGACTACCACATGGTTCAATTTTATTTCAATTATTCGCACCCGCACAGGGGTCTTTAGCAATGGGAGGAAACCGGGGGACCCGGAGAAGAACCACGAAGTTTGCGACACTACTCCTTGACACGTACAATCGGGGAATCGAAACCACGCAACTTGAATCAGTCAGACCTTATAAATCCACACACACGCGTTCATCAGTTGTTTTGCCATTTAAAGTAACGACCCTATATGTTTTCTTCAAATTTACTTTAAAATTCTTCACTTAATTTTCAAATTATTTCAAAAATAGTTTCACATGTTTATCGACAACGTCTCAGCGATAGAAGCAATGGAGCAAACATTTACTGCGGGCAGGTTTAGATGACCTCTAAGTATCTTTTGTTACCCGTGTATTGTAAACTATTAAATAGATTCCGTGATGTAAATCTTATCGAATTTCTTATCTTTAATATAAGCCACTTCTATTTCTAGAATGCACGTGGAGTATCTTATAACAGGCTGTAACATAATAAATCTAGCAGACGCAGACAAAAGAAAAATCCTTCACATATAGAGCCAAATACAGAAAAAAACAAAATATTTCAGGGATTAACATCTAACACCACGACATCGGATACTGGGACGATTCAGCATTGTCTAAAATGTTTTGAAAATATTAACAAAAGTAATGAATATTTTAAAGATTAATTGCAGCTAAACCTCTTTTATTAAGATAGATTATTCGACTAGATTTGACTAGTGTTTTCACCTCTGTGTCATTGATGAATTTTCCCATGCGCGGTTGAGCAGTTTTCTGGAAATGGCGCATTATAAGTATTCATATAAGTATTCACCCAAGTACGCTTACTGTGTCGGCGGTGGAACACAACATCAGTTAACTCTGACTTAATCTTTGGAGATACCTTAAACAAACAAATTAACATATCAATTTCAATGCAACTGAATACATTATTTTAAAACCACATACATTGGAACATTGCTTTGACGTAAATATAAAATCCAGGAGTCCCTAATTAAAAGCGTATTTAGAAATATAACTACCCATATGTATAATATCCGTATCAGCTTAGAACAAAAGACATTTGATTATTTGCCGATCGGAGAATATGTTAATGTTGTCGCATCTTCTTAAGGATTCTACTTTCAGGTTGTGTAGTTAGCTTCCAGTAATGGCATCGTATGGTTGCCAACAGCTACATGTTGACTCATAACATATACTGACTAGAGGCTGTTTTCAACAAGAACAGGTGTCATATGGACAATGTTAATTGACTATTTCGCCATTTAACTCCAGAAATGGCTAATTGACATGAGACTGGGACTAGATATTGGCAGTTAAAAACTTACTCTTCCTCCAGGCTGTTTCTTTTAATGAGGACACGACTTTTGTTTGTAAGATGGATGTTCGCCTATATTTCAGAGATACACAAACACGCGTAAACACAGAAACAGTAACAATATCTTACAGGCATATACTTTAGCTCATTTACGTTCAGAGAATATACATCCATCCAAATGCTGATGATTCAGTCGTATGAATATTCACCATTACATGTTGAAATAGCGTGTTACATAACGTTGGTATTGCATTTACATATTGCAAAAAGGTAGCCTGATTAAAACCCAGACCCTATTCCGTTTCACTTTTATAGTTCAAAATTTCGTTTTTCTTCGAGGCCATCGCAATCGTAAAAAAACCAAACAAATCCGAAACGAAATATTTATCTGTATTGACAAGAAGGTTGTTGTTTTTAAGAACATTTTCATGGCAAATACATCAGATGTATAACATTAAAGGCTAATAAGAATACTATCTATACTATCCGAACATCTGCTTTTAATTATTTATTTATTTGTTTATTTAGTCTCTAGGGTATCGACAGAATCAAGCTTTGTAGGCTATCTGATATATTCGCTGCTGTCAAACATCTTGATTCATTGTCTGATTTTATTTTAGAAATATATATCTCGGTCAAGAAATGATTGACAGTACTACCTCTATTAGTAGAAAAGATAACTAGCTGAATTATTATGCGAGTATTCGACTGACTTTTAATCGATAAACACCCAGACAGCTTCATTGAATCTTTTGTTTCATTAAATTATTTACTGATTGTTCTGTCTAAGCTTTATGTTATTTTTAATGCGTATTTTATAAGAACAACCGCACAAGCAACGGTGTCATGTTCAGGGGCGTGTCCAAACAAAATGACTTTCCAGATTATATGAAATAAAATGGGGTTTAACTCCCTACTGTTCTGCTCCGAACTATGCTAATGAAGACGGGCATACGCCATACAGTGTGTTATGAGGGAAATTTTAACCTGACAGCGGAACTACGGCCTACTGTTATATCGAATTCCAACTGTCAAGGGATCTGTTACGTGCACGCCAGGGTGTACATGAACCTCGGTTTTTCGTCCCATCCGAACAACTAGACAGTTGTCCTTATCAGGCCCTCCGTCCTGCATCACTGACAAGGGGGAACCACGCCGGAAAATCTGGATGAACTTTCTCTGTCAATGCAGGGATCAAACACCTGACCTCTAGGCTAGCGAGCCACCGTGATCCCCCATTAATATAAGAGTCTAGACTATACAATAAAACAAAAATGATCATTGTACAATTTGCGCATCCGATTGATACAACCAAATATGTATGCTATGGTATTTCTATTACTGATCGAAAGCATATTACGAATACCATTTAGATGTGTGCATCTTCAACCGCACAAGGCTGCGTGGGATTACACTTAATTATACTATTCAAAAAAAAATAGGGGATATTTGATTTTGGGGGCATAATACTTAAATATGCAAATGACTACGAAAAAAGTCACTATAGAACCTAACAGAAGAAACATTTCCAGTTACATGTGACGCCCAAACGCACCAATAGCTACCGCATGGAATGCAGGTGATGCTTGGGATCATCATGGGGGTCCAACCCAAGATTTGCACGACTCTGACTTTGAATGTTACAGTCATTGTGGCATTGAATTCCAGGGTGGAAACATCAGTTTAATTGTTTTAGTGACCAGAAAACAAATTTTGGTATGCGTCGGCTTACCCAAAATGAAAGGTTACGTGCCCTTGGCATGCTACAGTTCGGCACAACACAGGCGGTTGTGGCGCGGACGATGAATGTTTCTCAGTCTGTCATAAGCAGGCTATGGTCCAGATACCGTGATACACAATCTGTACAGGACAGACCACGCTCAGGTCGACCAAGGGCGACAACTCAAGCCCAGGATCGATTTATCCGTACCTTGGCCTTGAGAAATCGTGTCATCACAGCAAATCAGATCAGCGCTCGTCTTCAAACAGACACTGGTGTGAGAGTGAGTGGCCAGACGATTCGGAATCGACTGCATAGGGGTCACCTTCGCGCCCGACGTCCTCGCGTGATCCCTTGTTTGAGAGATCATCACATTCAGGCAAGACGTCGTTGGTGTAGGGATCGTCAACACTGGGATAATCGACGCTGGAGCAATGTGATGTTTTCAGATGAGTCAAGGTTCACTGTTGATTTTTTGGACAGACGTAGGAGGGTGTGGCGTCGTCGAAACGAGCGCTTCCAAGACGTTAACGTCATCAGACATGATCGATTTGGGGGTGGTTCTGTTATGGTGTGGGGAGGCATCACTGTTGCTGGAAGAACCGCTTTACATGTTGTTGCAGGGCGTGTTACAGGCCAGTACTACCGGGACAACATCTTGGCAGTCCATGTTGTGCCGTTCGCACGACGTCATGGCCGCCGTTTCATTTTCCAGGATGACAACGCAAGATGTCACAGGGCCAGGATCGTTACAGGTTACCTCCAACAACAGAACATCACCACATTACCTTGGCCAGCACTGAGTCCCGACCTCTCCCCCATCGAGCATGTCTGGGACATGCTTGGACAGAGGTTACGTCAACGTCAACAATGTCCTGCCAATGTCCAAGAACTTGCTGCTGCGTTGCAACAGGAATGGGACAATCTGGACCAAAATGACCTTAGACGTCTCATTAGGAGTATGCCACGTCGGATCAATGCTTGTTTGGCAAACAGAGGAGGATTTACCCGTTACTGACTTGGTTGTGATGCTGTGGTAACTTTGCTGTTTGACCCCGGGTATCATTTTACCCTTATAATGGTCAGTCTGTGCCTTACTTAGTCTAACGATCATTTGGAATAAATCGATGAACGTGAACTTCATTTCATTTTGTCATTTGTTTCTTCGTCAGTTTCATTAGGTGACTTTAATAACACTTAAAAATCAAATATCCCCTACTTTTTTTGAATAGTATATCATGATTTAATATAGTGTCAGTTCATTAATGCGCAAAACGAGGAAAGGCATTGCCCATTTCAGATTAATAAGTGCATGCTTATTTTATACACTGTTTGAGTCAATCGCCAATGAGATGGTTATTTGAAGAATAGACATGACAATTCCAAGCCCTGGCATTCAACCGGATTTATAATTTGATACAAAATTGAGTACAATATCCAATTCCATTAAATATCGATGATTTCCCTTCAAACGATTATATCACATTTCAAGCACTGACATTCAATCGGATTATAGTTTGATACATAATTTACTACAATATCCAGTTTCATTAAAGATATATCACATCAATGATTTTATTTCATTTAATTATATCACATTCTATTATACCTGAAATATGATGAGCAACACAAAGAAATGAGTCATTTTCATCGCCTGTGTTTTGCATCATTAACAATAGTTCATAACACCATTGATTAGGTCCACACAGGTAAAACGATGAAAAAGAAAATCTCTTTTATTATCGATCTATTCGCCTTTTTCTGTTTTTAATTTCAAGTACGAGTAGAGTTCATCGTTTATTTTAATATGGATGTCAGGTTATTTTATACACTAATTAACGTAAGATAGAGTTACCAAAGCAAGATATCTATTTTACAGTACAATACTAATGTTAATTTATAAATACGTAACATGAGTCGAAATCGGTTATTAATCTCCTAAAAGATTTCTGATATTTCTCTTTGTTGTCAATTTGTAAAACCGAACCCACTTTATTGAACTTCGGTAATCGTTTTTGTTTTTAATTTGCCCTGATGATTTGAATATACATTAATACAAGGTGCGTGTTCAACTTAGACACAGATCGATCCATTTATTGTGGAGATACAGACGTTTTAAGATTATCGAAGAATTGTGGCCATGGTTTTCAAAAGTTTAGCAGAACAATGTTTTTGTTATTTGAATATGATAATATAACCGTTAAAAGACGAATGCATTTATAATTTATACAGCCATGTGGAATCTTTATTTGAAAACTATTTTCGGGAACATGACTAAGCAATGGAACAAATAAATCCGAAAACACATAGTTTACCTTTGGTTAAAGGAAACATTTAGACCCACCAACTGTCAAATCCCAATCACACTGACCAGAACACCGGAAGAACTAAAACAATTACATATCAAATCGCGTATTACATAGAAAATCATTGGCGACCATCGTAAACTTACTGGCCATAGGCCCCATGTCTTGGTGAAATATGATGTTGTCAGCGTTTTGAAAATTATCAACACCTTATTTCGATATCAAATATAATTACATTCTAATACAATATAGGTAATCATGACAGCTACTTGAATCAAGTTTTCAAAAAATTATAGGTGTTGCCTTTTATGATTTATGTCGACTGTCATGGATAAGAAGTTGCGAAAACAATGTGAACATTTTTGATCATAGCCAAATACAAACAAACTAATGAGCACGGGATTACTAGTATTTATGGTACCATGGATGTTACTAATTACTTTTTTTGGAGTAATTATAATACAAATTCCTACCCCAAATCCCAATTTTTTTTCACGTAATCAATGTGTGCTTTTAAGTATACAATATTCATACCATACAGTGTGCTAAAAAGTAAATTGAATTCCAACTGGCAAGACTCTTTTAAGGGTCCGCCAACGTGTACTTCGGTTTTTAGTCCCATTCGAACGACTAGACGATTTTCCTTATTAGGGTCCACCGTTCTGCACCACTGTTGAACTCTCTCAGCAAACCCTCGGATTGAAATCCGGACCTCCTTGTTAGTGAGGCCAGTGGGTCAGCACGGTAATCACCGAACCACCATTACTCCACCTTTGGAGAAAAAACAATAAATCAGGTTTCCACAAGTAGTAAATCACACATGCAGTAAACGTTAAGGAGAAAATGGCAACACAACTGAGAGGATAACCTTTAAAAAGTGGTAACACAATGACGCAAATCGTTTACTGTAGACGAATTCCATTTAATCAATGAAACATACAACTCTCTATGTGCTTTAAAACACAATAAATTTTGAATGGTCAGACCGTAAATCATGAATATTAACAAACCTTATAGCATCCAAATTTTGGAATATCGAAATTCAATAACCACGATTCATTGTTTGCAGTTCTCCATAAGACATGTGGGATCATAAAATGAATTTTAAGGCCATCAACGAAAATCAATATCAGTTAAATGTCTTATTGGGAAACTAAATAATCTTAGACTGTCGGTTTACCATGGCGCTAAACAAACTTTATGAGGGCTAAACCTAGACGCTTTAATTTATTGACCAATATACTAAAAGTAAACCCTATTTCATCAAACTGTAACGCATCAAAACAGCTAAATCCATTTCTTGTACATTTCGTACGAGATGACCCTACTCCTTGTCACGTACAGACTAGGTATCAAAATCAAGCCAGTTGTCTTAACTCAATGACAGATCTAATGATCTAAGGCGTTAGACCACTCGACCACTCCATCCACACCCGTTAGATTTACAGGAAGAAGTAAAATATATATATATACTAGCAGGATACCCGGCTTCGCTCAGGGGTTATACCTCCGAAACCGGAAGTGATAGACTAACGCCATCTGGCCTATGTTACTCCCCGGTCCGAGCTACCCCTATACCCTAAATTTCAGACTCGGGGCAGACCTAGTGTAGCCGTCAACCCCGAACAGACCGGCTTCGCTAGGGGGTCATAACTCCGAAACCGGAAGTGGTAGACTAACACCACCTGGCCTATGTTACTCCCCGGTCCGAGTTACACCTAGTGTAGCCGCCAACTCCGAACAGACAGACTTCGCTCGAGGGCCATAACTCCGAAACCGGAAGTGGTAGACTAACGCCACCTGGCCTATGTTACTCCCCGTTCCGAGCTACCCCTATACCCCAAATTTCAGACTCGGGGCAGACCTAGTGTAGCCGCCAACCCCGAACAGACCGGTTTCGCTCGGGGGTCGTAACTCCGGAACCGGAAGTGGTAGACTAACGCTACCTGGCCTATGTTACTCCCCGGTCCGAGCTACCCCTATACCCCAAATTTCAGACTCGGGGCGGACCTAGTGTAGCCGCCAACACCGAACAGACAGACTTCGCACGGGGGTCATAACTCCGAAACCGGAAGTGGTAGACTAACGCCACCTGGCCTATGGTACTCCCCGGTCCGAGCTACCCCTATACCCCAAATTTTAGACTCGGGGCGGACCTAGTGTAGCCGCCAACCCCGAACAGACCGGCTTCGCTCGGGGGTCATAACTCCGAAACCGGAAGTGGTAGAGCCGCCAACCCCGAACAGACCGGCTTCGCTCGGGGGTCATAACTCCGAAACCGGAAGTGCTAGACTAACGCCACCTGGCCTATGTTACTCCCCGGTCCGAGCTACCCCTATACCCCAAATTTCAGACTCGGGGCAGACCTAGTGTAGCCGCCAACCCCGAACAGACCGGCTTCGCTCGGGGGTCATAACTCCGAAACCGGAAGTGATAGACTAATGCCACCTGGCCTATGTTACTCCCCGGTCCGAGCTACCCCTATACCCCAAATTTCAGACTCGGGGCAGACCTAGTGTAGCCGCCAACCCCAAACAGACAGACAGACAGACAGACAGACAAACGACAGTCACAAATATATATATATAGAAGATAGATAGACAGATGATATGCGAATATGCAAAGTTGTTAGGTGTGAAATGTAAATGGTGTCTACTGATTAGGGAGAACAACCGTGGATTAACAAATGAAAATTAAACAAACCAGGAACAATAATTCGGGCACAAAGGTAAGGGGGCGCGGCAAATCATATCCCCGACATTATTCGCTAGAATTTGGTTTAATTGAACTAGGACCCACAAAAAGTATTTTTATAACATTGGTCGGGTTAATACAATACACCTAATACTTTAATCGTTTCGTTAATCTGCAGTTGAATAACATTATCAGGGATTTTTCAATCCTAATTTCCCTAAAAATAAACATTGTTTTAAATTTCAGAATGCATTTAAGTTTTTATTTCACTTCGAATGATGAACATTTAGTTTTTATTTAGTATCATATTTATTTCGACCCTCTCGGTTCTCAGATATTTATACTTTGTACCGAGATTCCAGACCGGCATTCGTCAAACTTGTGTGGTTTGAATGCATTTTCTGTTCTCGTATTTCGCGCATATTTGAAGATCACGGCTTTATATTCCAGAGCTTCAAATTTAGTTGACAAGAACATTCAATTTGCTACACAACGATGTCTTATTTTTATGTATTTTAAAACAGAAATAAGATTAAAGTGGTCGTCCATTTTCATTAACCCTGTTGGGTTGGAATATAGTATGTTAAAGTATCTGAGACAGATTATAAACAATAGTCAGAAGTGAAGAAAGATTAAGTTTTTCAACTTAAACGCAAGCCGACCTAATAGTTTCAACATTTATACCTCTGAGAAATGCCATAACACCGACATAGACAAAAATTCGCCACAAATTAGAATCAACCAATTAACAAAACGGTTAAACTTAAACATAATTTTAATTAATCTGATTAAAATACTATATTTCGTTTCGTTTTTATTATACTTTCGATGGCCTACACTACACGAAGATCTGAACGTTTGTAGCGATAGGTCGCGTCAGAGGTCATACGAGCGGCTTTTGACCCTATGACGTCAGACATTTGATTAACCAATCAGCATTGATATCACTAGTGGATTACCCACAGTTCCGTGCAAAACACGCCTGAAGTTCGCTGTAACAGACCGTTTCATGACATTGGCTGATAGCTCACGTCATTCAGAACACGTCAATGATAACAACTCTTCCAGATCCTAGTGAAGTAAAGACAAGTAAAACAAAATTTGAACTATAAAAACGAAACGAAATAGGATCTGTGTTTTAACCAGATTGAATATTAATCTGATTACCAGGTTGAAAAAAATATACAGCTATCAATCATGTAATCAACTAGAGATAATAAGAAATCAGTACATCGAAGAGGAATATCCTTTTTCTCATCTGTCTGACAATCACTGCGTAATTTCTGTTTTTACACCACACATGTTAAGATCAGTGATTATCATTCACCATTTAATTATAAGGCTTCAAACATTCACACAGCCCCGATTCTAAAAGGATAAGAAAAACAAAACGCGCGGTCATAATTGGCCAGGAAATAGAGGCTAAATGATAGAGTTTCTTTTAATCCCGCAAGGTTTCATTTCATGTTCCGATCTAAGCATTTTTTCATCAAACAATTACCAGATAACTGGACTTTCCACGTGTGTTTAATAAAAGGTTTTGCTCGTAACATGTATTAAGATAAAAAATCATCGGCATCCTGCCATTTGAGTTAAAAATCACGAGAAATCGATAGTGATTTTTATAGCTCAACTTTTACATATAACCGTTTTAATAGAAACAAGAAACATGCCTATAATATCTGCCATCGGTAAAGATGGTGTTTTATATTCTCGATGTACATGTAATGGTAACACACATTATCAGCACAATAATATTGCCACATGGACGATTATTTCCATTGCTCTAGTATATTCGAAGTGGCATTAACATAGACAATGGAGGCTAAGATCCCGAAGGAACTGCACCATGTTGCAAGGTAGATGGGCGTAGCCCCTAGAGATAATCTGCTTTCTATCCTCTACACCTATACGTGTAGTCGGTGTAAGAGCCTAGAATTAATATATATATACATAGTTCTATCGATCCTATTGATTTACTATCAATATATCGAATTCAATTTACTATATTTAGAGGAATCTCGCCTTCGTATAGTTGCGAGTTCTAGTTATGACTTGAGTGACTACGCTTTGATCCGGAAAACTATGGCGGTGGCAAAGGATGTTGAATGAGTGTGTAGAAACATCCGACGGGCATAAAAAAAATAACGTATGCGGTTTCCAGTCTAAGCCAGACATACCCAAGCTCCACGAGGCAATTTACCCCTTTCTGATCGATGCTAAAATGTTATTTCTGTGATGGTATTTTTTATCCAGGACATATTTCACAAAGAATGTTTGAAACCTTTGAAGGGGGTATCCAGCGAGTGCCCTTCTGGTGCCTTCACTGGGAGAAAAGGCGGCGGAAAGCAATGACAGAACTTTATTTCACTCTCAATTAAGAAAGTCTTGTCCCACACTAAACAAACAATCTTAGCTACTACCCACAGGTCAACAAGTAAGTTCAGAAACTTATAAAGAAGAAGAAATTGTCATTTAAAAGACCCAGTTCCGGTGCATTTTTTGCATCGATTGAGTACAGTCAGATCATGTTTTACTTTTAGTAACATGAGATCAATGGGACAGGTTGTGATCTATGACTCTTGTGGACTTTCACTAAGAAGGTAGACAACAAAACAGATATGATCATTTTGAAAGGATTTATATTCATTTTTTTTATCAAAGTATCAAGACGGTATGAAGGCATCAATTTACCCTCGTAATAGCCTCAAGAATCCTATACTTTCTGTCGATATTACATAATGTCATTCCACTTCGTGTCTGAGAAGACTTAATTCATGGCTGAGAGGGAAGGCGTGTAGAAATGACAATTAGATCCTAACTCAAAATCAATCCTAGGCTAGACATGTGAGATAGTTTATCAATGACCATTAACAAATCAGAGTGACTATGTAATCACGTTTCTTGCACCAAGGGTATCGATAAGAAGTGTGATATGCTTTTGAAAATATGTTGGTTATTGATAGAAGACGGTGTCAATTAGAGTTGCGTGCAATCATGTATAAACATAACAGAATACAACCCTAATTATTAACATGAACACTGAAACATAATCTGAATGTATTCAAGACACGGTGTGCTCAATCTGCACTTCTAGGTTTTACTCATGGTCTAAAAGGGTCCGATGGTTGTTGTGCGTTTTATTTATATCGTCTTCTTATAATTGACTTGCATAATATCAAATTTTCAGCACCCACTACGTCTTTTCGGAACAAACATATCGTTTATTTTATTGCATTAAATAGGTAGTGGGGCGGAATGGAGTACCCTAGATTGAACCAAACTGATCTACAGCGCACTCTTTTGGCCACCTGACCCCAAGTTCTGGAAATGGAATGATTGTCATGATAACTTAAAACACAATGTCCACCAGAAAACTATGTATGTATAGAAATATATCAAAGTGTATAGCAAATTGTTAATATGGAGTAATGTAACATATTAATAGGTGACATGCATAATGTACTTATTAATTAATAAAGTTATTTATTAATTATTCCGAAAATCATAGACATACTCTAATACTGCTGTAATAAACAAAGTCCAGCTCCTCATTGGATCAACGGTGGCCACATATAACCAGCCTCTGTCGCCCCATGAAAATGTGGAATCAGTCTTCCCAATCCTTTGCAAACCTCCATCAGACGAAAAACATCAATATCTCTCGATATATTATAAATTTACTGCAAGATATATACACTGTAAAGTAATGAACACACCCAAGGTCACCATGCCATGTCACCCATTCATTCAAAAATAAATCAACAGATGGGTTAAAGATGCATTATATAAGATTTAGATAAAAGAGCTGGCCGTTCTTGCTATAATATTTCAAGCCTAGATAATGAACAATGAATATATTGAAAATTCCATTCAAGCAACGACACTTGACAACTAAGACTAAGCCACTGAGCAACACTTGTGTTGGATATTCGGCGCTATATAAATGATACATTATTATAATTATTTAGTAATAGATGTCACAAAACAAAAGAGCCGAATATTGTTAACTTTGGTGACTAATCAAAAGCTGAATCTGCCAATTTATAGATATTAAAGATAGAGCTAAGTGATCCTGATTTAAGAATAATGACTCGGATTGGTGTGACAGAAAGCTTAACGTCGGAAGGCGGCGCGACCTCACACAAATGAAGCGTCTATGTCAGAGAGACGGTTTTGGTCTAAAACCCCAAGAGATGAGACTAGAGATGTACTTTTACTCCAAGTTTAACTACTTTAAGGGGCAATAAGAAATTGAAATATGTAATAAATCCAATAAGATAATATGGAACACAATCCCTATTTTAATTTAATGCGAAGTTGTCATCATTTGCGTGATCACGTACAGGTGATTCTTATGAAACGTCGCTTTAAATTAAAATACTTATTGTGTTCCATATTATCTACAATAAGCTGTGGTATCAGGAAGTGTGAATATACATGTAATTGATAGGTCAGTGTTTCAGACAAACTGTCAGTTACAACCATTAAATTACCACCATTAAATGCAATTTCCTGTTTTTGTTAGAATATATATATATATATATTTATATATATATATAATATCTTTCGGACCATAGCGGCGGGGGGGGGGGGGGGTATGGGTGCAGGGGACGATGGGGTTGAATAGTCTAACTCGCGTTCTATAGTAGGTTTACTCCGTGTCATCTTGTATTACCTAACAGGTACAGATTATGTTCTTTTAAAATAAAAGCGTGTTGTATTATATTTTTTTTAAAATCACACGTAGCGTGTTATATTCGGAGCTCCACATAATCACTTCCAATATAACTCGAGGACAAAAAAAACGTTCATTCCGTCATCACATTTAAACAAAAAGCCATGTTAATCTAGAAACATAGACTTCGCGACAATAAATAAAGCGCCCAAAGACAGTCTTGTCGTTCATTCTATTCATAGAGGTTTTCTCTTGTTGAACGATTTAGAAATAATTTCTCCAGAACTTCAAATAATCAAAGCATGGTCCCGTAGGTTGTTTCCAAGGTTTGATGCTAGATAGGCTTTTGGCTAATTCAACAATCCCGACTAGTATTAAAGATGCATTATGTAAGAGCTAATTCAACATCTATACCAACGTATGTCTTTAAGCATTGGCGAAGTTTGCCTTGATGGATTGGGTGCTATTGTTTGCTTATTTTCTATTTAATGCCTGGTAAAGTGGAACCACTGGTTTAATTTAAGGAGTTACATGTTTGCACACCCATAATATTTTTTAGACATCTGGTGTATTTCGTATTTGTTCAGTTTTAATATTGGAAATATACCTAATTACTGAAGGCGTGCATCATATTGTAAATAAATGGCTTACCTTATGGTAAAAGACCGACTTTTTATGGTAATCTATCCACCGGTGATCCCCAGACAAAGAAAATTACAGAAAATGACACATAACCAATTTACGGGTACTTAAATGTCGAATACTCAGCGCAACTGTCGTCTGCTTCGGAATGTTCACGTGTCCGGATACTGCGCGTGATCTTGTTCAGTATTATTGTTCACAGTCGCAGTATGATCGATCTACTCTCATCGGCTTAAGCGAACCATTGATTTTTCCAACACTATTAAAAAGTTTCGGGAATGAAAGGTTTTCCGCTCATACTGATTCTTTTTTTTAAAATTATATTATATATTTTTTTTTATTTGGTCTTCGATTTATCATTTCCGTCAACATCATTAGCGACGATTGACTTGAATTTGTGCTGGGTTTAATTAATTTTTGAAGATGTAAAGAAATTTTAACAAATTAACATTAATTTGAACGTCATTGTTTACGTGGGCGATTCAAAATATTAACGTAGGGGCGTTCTATAGGCCAGGAATCGAGTCTGACGTTATTGCCGCTGAAGTCCGCCAGTCGATGGTACAAGGAACAAACATGTTTCTCGTAGATCGTACTTGAAATGATGGAGCCTTGCTCCGAAGAACAAGAATGCATAGAACAAGAATAAGATGAACAACACGATAAGCAAAGAAAATTGTCAATGTCAATATAAAAGTCAATGGTTAATCTATCTATATATATTTGTGACTGTCGTTTGTCTGTCTGTCTGTCTGTTCGGGGTTGGCGGTTACACTAGGTCTGCCCCGAGTCTGAAATTTGGGGTATAGGGGTAGCTCGGGCCGGGGAGTAACATAGGCCAGGTGGCGTTAGTCTACCACTTCCGGTTTCGGAGTTATGACCCCCGAGCGAAGCCGGTCTGTTCGGGGTTGGCGGCTACAGTAGGTCTGCCCTGAGTCTGAAATTTGGGGTATAGGGGTAGCTCGGACCGGGGAGTAACATAGGCCAGGTGGCGTTAGTCTACCACTTCCGGTTTTGGAGTTATGACCCCCGAGCGAAGCCGGGTATCCTGCTAGTTAATTACATAATCGTGTTTATTAAAAAAAAAGTCTCACAACTATTTTGAAAAATGTTACACATCGTCGTCTTTTTACCATCCTTTTTGCTACTTTTGGACCCTGAAATGTTGTGCCATAGCGCTTTTATGAATCTACGTGTATGCTAGAACACGAAGGTGTATATTTGGTGTGATTTTAACCATTATAAAGACTGGAATTTAATCAATATTTTTTATGAGATTTTCTAGGAATTTTCATATTCTCGTCTGTCTGTCTGCATGCTGGTTGATCTACGCGCTACATTTAGGTAGGTGGGACCTTGCAAATCTGTAAATGATGTGATTCTATGGTAAAGGTGTATACACTTTCTGAAATGATTCATTAGTGAAACCAAACATTGCTGTCGAGTCGAAGATTTTTTAAAATCAGATTTGACATATTTTTTTTTTACTATTCACTTGACTAGTACTGATGGTAGATAACTGCCATCATGCTGTGATAGAACTAAGTTCAGCTCAGCCAGTCATACGTACGCGGCGCGAAAATCTGCCAAAACTCTAAAACTATATTGACGAAACGTATCACGTATCACGGATGGGACCCCCCCCCCCCCCCCCTTTGCCAAAAGTCTCTATCTCCTGGTCCGTATCGCGTATCCGTATAGATTTTGCGTGTTACGTCATCAATGCGTGTGTATTTCTCATACATGATACGGCACACGGATACGGATAGACGCTGAAATGTTGTGCCGTAGCGTTTTTTGTGAATCTATGTGTATCCTAGAACACGAAGGTATATAGTTGATCTGATTATAACCATGATAAAGACTAGAATTTAAACATATTTTTATGATGAGCTTTCGCGGAAGTTTCATATTTTTCCTCTGTCTGTATGTCTGCCTGTCTGCATGCTAATTGATCTACGTGTTAAATTTAGGGAGGTGGGGCCTTGCAAATCTGTAAAAGAGGTATATACTTTCTGAAATGATACATAAATGAAACCAAAAATTGCTGTCGAAGTCGAACATAGTGAAATCGTTTACAATGTGATTAGCGAAAAGGGATTTAAAAACAAAAATAAAAAAAATAAAACAAATAAGTAAGAAAAACATAAAGATTAAGAAAATAAATAAATGAATAAAAACTGAAATTATATGGCATTCTGAAGGAATGATCATATAGTTGATCGTAACATATATATATATATATATATATATATATATGGTCTTAAAGGCAATCTTTATTTTGAGTGCATATTCAAATACAATAAAACATTTAAGATAGTTACATGGATGTGCAATCATTCGTAATTTAAAAATATATATAGTATAGTGTAATAAATGAGACGCAATGTGGTTTGCGTTTCCCTCTGTTGGATCTTTTTTGCGCTTCACCCTGCTTTGGTTGTTATTTTATTTTTGCACAGGACGGAAGGTTTCCCTCTTAGGGACAGTTTTGCGACCCCCCCCCCCTGCTGTGTATCTTTTAATTAATAAGTTTATTTTCCAGATGGTTAACGTTTCTCTTCAGGAGACATTTTTACATTTCACCTGGCATAGCCTTTGCATATCATTATATGCGTTTTGCCATACCTATTTGATCAATGAAGTCCCAGATAAGCCAAGAAATCCAATGTCTATCATCCGGGGATGCGGAAAGCTGAGCATCGAGTTAAAGTGTTTTATCCCTCCCTAGCAAATTGTCAACCATTAATTGACGTTCGTTATTTAATTGATCACCATCGACTAATAAATAGGTGTGAAGGGGTTGCAGTATGTCCACACAGACATTTGATCGGTGTATAGGAATAGTCTTTGACTACGTCTATTGTTTTTAGCCTCGTGATGAGCTTGCAAACTTTGATTAAAGGGTGATTGACGTAAACTTTGTCTACAAGATTGCCATCTATTTGATAGCAGTGGGTGTTTTCTTGTTTTAGACGCAGTTTCCATGCATTTCCATCTTCTTTTTTGCTATGCTTGTAAATTCCTGCCAACTGTATTCTACATCTGGAAGAGTTGTTATATAACCCGCGTTCTCCTTGAAATGGGGGAGTAACCAATGAAACCATCTGTTACGGCGACTTCTTGGCGTGCGATGCCCAGAACTGTGGGTAAGGCACTAGAAACGGCAACCCTGGTTGAATAATCAATGTCTGATGTCATAGGATCAAAAGCCGCACGTATAACCCCTGACGCGGTCTCCCAGTACAACTGGTCAGATCTTCATGTAGTGTAGGGCATCGAAAGTATAAAAAAAAACGAAAAGAAAAATAGATCTGTATTTTAATTTGATTGTACTGATGTTGATCTTGGTAGATAACTGCGATCATGCTGTAATAGAAATAAGCTCAGGTCAGCTACCCATACGTACGCGGTGCGAAAATCTGCCAAAACATTGATGCAACGTATCGCGTGACGAAACGGATACGTGATACGGATAGGGAAAATTCCACTTGCCAAAAGTCTCTACTCCCATTCGCCACGTCCGTTCAAATTGTGTGTGAAGTGATTTTCAACACTGTGAACGTGATAGAGGCTATAGTTTTTTACTGGATTTATTTTCAAATTTGTTGTGAAGCATTGTCTTTTTAAAAGGATGAACCCAAAGTATTATGAACACAGTCAATTTAAAATTGGGTGTAAAGCATTTGAATCTGAGCGGATGAACTCTGTTGAATTTATACAATGAGATAGGGGCACAAAGGATCGTTTTAAAATTTGGTCAACATTCATGTTTTCCTTTCGGATAAGGTGCTGTTTATGGCAATCTTACATTCGAGACATAGCTGCTTTGCGGGCCTATTTGCACTCTTTGCGTGACTATCTTTAATAGTGGCGCGACCCATGACCCACAAGCAAACGTGATTATCTGGTGATAGATCATTAGTGATGTTTTTATTATAACATTAGAGGTATTATGGGATCTTTAACGGGCAATAACAATTTGTATACGACATCGGGGTTTCTTAAAATTTCCTTGTCTCCCCCACTGGCTTCACCTCTGGCAGTTGGCAGTTCCCCATTAACACAACCACCGGTAAAGGATAGTCTACACGCACTACTAATTTGTACACTAAGCTCGAATTTTGGCATCACCCGTACGACTAGAGACAATTTCCATTTCAACCCCACAGGCGCCACACCTGATAAATTGATCGAATTTATATTCCGCATTAATAATATAAAGGTAACATATATTTGAATAATTTGTATTAATTGTTCTTTTATTTAGTAAAATATACTACTATCATACTACTATCATAGTCAATACGAATATCTGTAAAGCGGCATCACACTGTCCGAAATTGACACCATTTGGACACATGATAGAGTGGATGTTCAAATTCGGCTCTGATCGTAAAAACAACGGGCCTTTCGCGAGGGCATCTTAAGCCATGGCACCGATGATCAGACGAAGTAAATACGAAGATGACACGATTTGACAAGATGCATTACAATGGCTTAATGAAGGGCAAAATTAATGGGTATTTTTGGGTATGCCAAAGATTTGCCAGCGCTCACGAAGTTGCTGCCGGAACCTGAAAAATTTTACAGGCGGTCATACGATAGCGTAAGATGCCCGATGGTTTTACGATAAGAGTCGAATTTACGTTATCGTGTAACTGGTGTCAATTTCGAGAGATTATGACGCCCCGTAAAGCATCTTCCTGAGTCAGTCCTCAGCAATTCTACAATCATTGTGTGTCCTGCGGATATAACCTACTATACAAAATTCATATCTTCTTATTACCTTCGTCTGTGATTCGGTCGGGCGCTACCATCGTGTGACGTTCTGTAGGCATCGCATTTTCTGCCGCTGTTGATTGCTTTTCGATTAATTTTGGGGCCATCTTCGCGCTAAATTCAAAATTCCATATTCGCATTATTGGCATCTGGTGTCAATTTCGGGACAGTGTATACGAGAATTTAATCAGGAGTGCGAATTATGGGAAGGTCACGTTTTATTTCGCCCACTTCCGGTTTCCATAAGTCGAAGGAGAAAGTCAACAAAAGACACGAACTGAACGAAGCAAAGATACGAAGTTAAGTATAATTCGATGATACGACAATCAAGCCTTTTGTTGTGTATTCGTGTCTTCGCCATTGTCTTTTTATGGGCGAAGGCGAAGAAGATACCGTATAGCCGTTTTAAGTCATGATAGAGTTACAATAAAGCACATAACGCTTTAAGTTACAGAAATGGAGGGGAAGCCGGATAACCTAAAGAACACCAATGAGTTTAGGTTGGATGACAAATCTTCTTGGAAAACTTCCTATTAAAGTTCTAAAATTCCGATCTCATTTATTAGGAATCTCATAAAGTGGATTGAGTTCATTTTCTGATATTGACATGAAGAGTCTTTGTTTATGTCAACCTGTCAGATTATATTATTCGGTAGAATTACTGAATAAGGTTGCATCAATCTGTGTTATACAGAATCGATTTTCTTCATATCATATCCTGAAGAAGTATCGTTTTGTATGCAATACCAGGATCGAATTTAAGGGCACCAACAAGAAAACTGTGTCTTTAATCAACCACATTGTAACCTTAGTTACAAATAAAACACCACCTGGCTTATAGAATAATTATAACCTTATTGTTATACTTCATGTATATTTGACCAGGGCCCGCGACAGGGCGCTCAGGGCCCTGGGATAAGAAACTCGGCGATGGTGTGTGTTTGGAAGGAGGTGGGGCTTGAAAGATACATGTTCTGAGGCATCATTTTGATGTATATCTGGGGGCAACTAGAGGCCACTCACTCTCACACCAGTGTCTGTTTGAAGACGAGCGCTGATCTGATTTGCTGTGATGACACGATTTCTCAAGGCCAAGGTACGGATAAATCGATCCTGGGCTTGAGTTGTCGCCCTTGGTCGACCTGAGCGTGGTCTGTCCTGTACAGATTGTGTATCACGGTATCTGGACCATAGCCTGCTTATGACAGACTGAGAAACATTCATCGTCCGCGCCACAACCGCCTGTGTTGTGCCGAACTGTAGCATGCCAAGGGCACGTAACCTTTCATTTTGGGTAAGCCGACGCATACCAAAATTTGTTTTCTGGTCACTAAAACAATTAAACTGATGTTTCCACCCTGGAAATCAATGCCACAATGACTGTAACATTCAAAGTCAGAGTCGTGCAAATCTTGGGTTGGACCCCTATGATGATCCCAAGCATCACCTGCATTCCATGCGGTAGCTATTGGTGCGTTTGGGCGTCACATGTAACTGGAAATGTTTCTTCTGTTAGGTTCTATAGTGACTTTTTTGTAGTCATTTGCATATTTTAGTATTATGCCCCCAAAATCAAATATCCCCTACTTTTTTTGAATAGTATATATATATGGTCATGTTGTATTGTTTCACTTTCTATCTATCTAGATTTACAACACATTCAAAACAGTCCTCTCATATTACTCCAATACTATACACTCTTCACTAGCTACCAATTCAATATATAATTAGGTTTAGCATTCTGCTTCTTACATACAAATGTTTGGGCCATAGTATATACCGGAAAACACCGGAAAACAACCGGAAAACACCGGAAAACAACCGGAAAACAACCGGAAAACCACATTTTATACTGAATACCGGAAAAACACTAAATACCGGAAAACATCCTAAATACCGGAAAACACCCTAAATAGGTAACCCGGAGCCTGGTCCTCTGTGTGCGGTTTTGGACCAAGTGAGCGCCGATGAAGGAAGGTCAAGGTCATTACGATGTTCGTTTTACAAATAGCCCCCCGCCCCACCAAAAAAAAATAAAAAAATTTCCGATTTTTTTTCTCTAAAATTGTGTTGATGCCTATTATGTTTTGAATGTTTTAAAAGACGCAATCAGTCTACCTCCATCATTGACCATATTTTATTTTGTATTTTAATTTTAGTTTTCAGTAAATTTCAGTAGATTTCAGTGTTTCAGTATTTCATTAGATTAAACACTGCCCTCGGAGGGCCCCATTATATGCCGGTTGCGCCGGTCTCCTGGTTCTTACCAGTAACGCTGGCATCAGGGTGGTACGAATTAGTGGAAGGCACGACTAGGCCAACTCCTCCCTAGGTAATAAAAAATCGCATCATAAAACAGCAAGTATCATCAAAAGCGAGTTAATAAATCTCTGAATAGTTCGAGTTGAAGTTCCAGGTTTAACCGCTATGTGTCCTAATCACCAAACGAAATGGATGCCAAGCAATTCTCGGACAGACTGTAATCTGAAAAGTGTTTATCCTTTCCAAGAGCTATCCATCTCGTTGGAAGGGCTAAAAATTTACTTGTTTCTGAGCTTACTTTCATTCCAGGGTCAAATATAATCACTTGAACCATAATAATATTCAACATATTCCATCATATTCCGAGGGCCGCACACAGGATTTTTTTCTGGATTACTTTTCGAGCTTTTTCCCCCAACTTGTTGACCAGATTTCCTTGAGAAAACCCCAACTTTCGCCCAATTGTCCATGAGATAACTGCATAATCTATCTTACTGCATTGACGGGAAGTGGTAAGCTGGACGTCTGTGAAAAGGGTTGATCGATAAATTTTCAAGGAAGCAATTGTTGTTTTTGTTTGTAAAATAGAGGACTCTGGCCGATGAGGCTACTTTCCCCCCGAGAATCTCAGGCAACCAATTTGTTTTATGCACTACTATCGTAATAAAACATTACTATGTTAACCACTGGTGGCTGAAGACTTACACCGAATGCGTATTCGGAAAAAAATGTCCCCGAGAAAATGTTTTTTCCGACAATCGATATGTCTTCTTTTGCACAAATTATGCTGCACTGTGTAAGAACTTGCATCCTTTGATCTGAAGATTGTAGATGGAAAAGTATCATTTGCACTATTTCAAAGTAAACCTGCAATTTCGTATATCATCCCGTAATTTGTGATTAAAGGGGAAGACCAACGATTTTCAATAAGGTTTCCATAAATAATAAATATATATTTAGAAATAATCCCTCCTATAACATATGCAAAAAATAATTAGTTTGGAGCAAGTTTAGCGCTGTATTTTGTGATCGTTTCGCCGTTTGGCAGAAAATCTGATGAAAGGTAATCTTTATTAGGATATTAAGAACAAGAACTTACGGTGTTTTGAAGGTATAATATACAACGCGTTTGTGTAAATAAGTTTCTAAACTGGACACTGTGACACAATTTAAGCCACATGGCTAATTGTTTACATCACGTGATAGCTGGCACGTGACAGATATTAACCGAACACAAATTGGCGACCTATTCGGCTAGCGACCTATTCGACCGATCCAGTATTTTTTCCAGTATTTTTCTCTGTAAAATTATTTTCTACGGAATGTTTTTTTGTAAAACCAATTTTTCGGAAATTTTTTTTTTTGGGTGGGGGTGGGGCTATTTGTAAAACAAACATCATAATGACCTTGACCTTCCTTTATCGGCGCTCACTTGGTCCAAAACCGCACACAGAGGACCAGGCTCCGGGTTACCTATTTAGGGTGTTTTCCGGTATTTAGGATGTTTTCCGGTATTTAGTGTTTTTTCCGGTGTTTTCCTGTATTCAGTATAAAATGGTGTTTTCCGGTATATAGTATTGCCGCAAATGTTTCAACAACTTCTCTCCTGCATATCTATCAGAACTTCTTGTATTGTATAGCCCTATACGCAACCGCAGCGCCCCCACCCCTAGGCCAAGATATTAGAACATGCCCCTAAATGCCAATCTTCAAATAAAGAAAGCACTTAAAACACATCTTTTACGTAAACGTCTAACATATTACTTTTATAATGTATTTAAACCTGATGTTTGTTTTAATATTTTATTCTGTGTGCTATGTTTAGTTATTTTATTGTATTTAGTTCAACAGGCTTACAATATGAGATCTTAAAATTAATTACATTTCAAGACAAGACAAGGATACTACCAGTCGTGTTAAAAGTAAATAAACAAGATGTCACCCAAGCGATTAGAATACACTACATCAGCTACACCTACGGTCAGGCCCGTAGCCAAGCTGCTGGCTGCGGAGAAGTATTGAACCTTTTAGGGGGACGGGGGAGGTGTCTCTCTCTCCAGACGAAGCGGGTACCGGGGTTCTCCGGTGGAAAATTGGACGACCGCAAACTTGTTTTCAAGCCCATAAAATCTTTTTCTAGCAAACTTTGAACAATGAACACAGTTACAAGACAGGGGCCCACACGACGGTGGGTCATTTGGCAAGTCATTACAAAACATATGGCAGATAGTTGTCAGAGCATAACCAATAATATGTAATATATACAAACGTCTCCAAATCAATACTCCACATGATGATCCCTGACTGCTGTATATTACAAATAGTATACTTTCCACTGAATTACCGTCTTGCCTATAGATGTAAGTATTGCAGACACAGTGCTTTTACTGTGAGGCGTTCTATAGGCAAAACACAACTCCCTATTTTTTAATTTTTTTTTTTACCTTACTTATGAGGGGTACACTGACAAATGACAGAGCCCGATCCCTATTTGGCATTATCTTACTAACTACCGTGTAGGCTGCCTGGAAGGAGAGTTATGATAATTCTTAAACACGGCTTTAATCCACTGTAGGCATGCGGACGACCCCATATGACTACTCGTGCCCTTCACATATACTGTCCCCCAGTGTTTCAGACAAAGTAACAGTTGGGACACTTGTCTCTTACGGCAAGGGCCGGTAAATCAGTGAATAGTATACTTTCCACTGAATTACCGTCTTGCCTATAGATGTAAGTATTGCAGGCACAGTGCTTCTGCTCCGGAATCATTTTACGAATATCAAAACTAAGACAATGACAACAATATGAACTTTATTAACATCCAATACTAACTCAACTCACAACTCACTTAGCCCCATAACACACTTCACCCCACATCACACTTCGCCCCATAACTAGGGTGACCCATGTACTCACAGAAATACAGTCCACCGCTGATAGTTCGAGACTACCACTGAAGCGTGCACATTCGCCGTGCCGAGACCAACTTTCTGACAGTATGATACGATAAATAGCCATGGCACGTGCAATTCTCTACAAATCTATCAACTATTACAGCCGTAAAAAAATTATTGTTGACGATTTTGAATAGCAGTAAAATTAAGCTTCTTGGTTATTACAGCAGATTTAGAAATTACGTTCGTTTCATTTTTTAAATCGCTTTATCATTAACTGTACCGTTAAGAGCGGCATCTTTTGGTTCAGTACAAATAATATCCCTGATTCACTCGAGTTAGACAGGAACATGATACTAGCAGTAGTTTCATTTTACTTTTACAAGCTTCTTAAAACGATTGTTGAGCTACCTAACGTGCTTATTTCTAAATTCAATTTCTTGTTCTAGCTTTGTTATGTTTCGTAAAAAAGTAGTCTTGATTATCCCGACCTGTCAATCAGACGTAGAATGGTCGATAGGCTGGTTAAGCGAGACTAATTTCAAAACAAGGGCACGTAACCTATCTTTTACTCAAAAGTGTCTGGATGTTATGGACGACTCTTGGAACCAGTTTTCAGTCTATTATTTATACATGATTAATGGTCATAGCTTATTAAGTACAACATGATCGTTGTTTTAGTGACTATAATTGTGGGAAACTGATTTTTAGTGACTATAATTGTGTGAAACTGATTTGAGGCTTGGCATATATATAAATATTGTGGCGTAATTGTCGAGATATATGGAGATATTTATTTATGGTGGGTCACCCTACCATAACACACTTCATCCCACCACATATTTTTCCCGTTTAACCCATTTTTGGTAACCTCGGTCAATTATTCCGTACATAAGGCTTTGAACTGTTATACATTCTGTTCCCATTTTTGAATATCTTCGTGGTTTCAGTCCCGATAATTTAACCCCTATGATTCTCTCTAAATTTTAATGTCCCAGATTAAAAAGGTCATAATGGCTATTATAGATGACTACCCAAATCCCAAATTGCTTTGCAACCTTTCTTTGATTTCACACAGGTAAGCCCCCTTAAAAACTATGCTTCCACACAGGTAAGGCCCCTTCCACACAAGTAAGCCAACTAATCTATGCTTCCACACAGGTAAGCCTCTTAATCTGCTTTCACACAGGTAAGCATCATTTTGCTTCCACACAGGTAAGCCTCCTTTTGCTTCCACACAGGTAAGCCGACTAAACTATGCTTCCACACAGGTAAGCCCACTTACTTTGCTTCAACGTGACAGGGAAGCCATCTAAACTATGCTTCCACACAGGTAAGCCTCTTAATTCGCTTCCACACAGGTAAGCCCCATTTAATTTGCTTCCACACAGGTCAGCCATCTAAACTATGCTCCCCTTAAATTGCTTCCACTCAGGCAAGCCATCTAAACTTTGTTTCCACAACTTTCACAAAGGTAAGCCCCCTTTAATTTTCTTCCACACAGGTAAGCCCCCTTAATTTGCTTCCACACAGGTAAGCCCCCTTAATTTGCTTCCACACAGGTAAGCCCCCTTAATTTGCTTCCACACAGGTATACCCCTTAACTTTGCTTGCGCAGAGATAAGCCCTCTTAGTGTATGTCTTAGTGTATGTCCCATGTTAGATTGCGGACACAGTATAAATAAATTAAAACAGCCTTAGTGTATGTCCCATGTTAGATTGCGGAACAACAAGGCTGAACAGTTTCACTCTAAATTAAATTAAAACAACCTTAGTCTCTGTCCCATGTTAGATTACGGAACAACAAGGCTGAACAGGTTCACCCAAAATTATTAAAGAAAACATTAGCTTTAGTACTTGCCTGCACACAGGTAAAGCCCTTTTATATACTAAAAAAGAGGTCAACCTTAGCGTATGTTCCATGTTAGATTGAGGAAAAACAAGGCTGAACAGTCTCTCCTAAAATTATTAAAGAAAAACATTCAGTTTACTTCTTGCCGACACAGTAGAAATAAATTAAAACAACCTTATTGTATGTCCCAGGTTAGACTGCGGAACAACAAGGCTGAACAGTTTCATTCTAAATTATATACTATTCAAAAAAAGTAGGGGATATTTGATTTTGGGGGCATAATACTAAAATATGCAAATGACTACGAAAAAAGTCACTATAGAACCTAACAGAAGAAACATTTCCAGTTACATGTGACGCCCAAACGCACCAATAGCTACCGCATGGAATGCAGGTGATGCTTGGGATCATCATGGGGGTCCAACCCAAGATTTGCACGACTCTGACGTTGAATGTTACAGTCATTGTGGCATTGAATTCCAGGGTGGAAACATCAGTTTAATTGTTTTAGTGACCAGAAAACAAATTTTGATATGCGTCGGCTTACCCAAAATGAAAGGTTACGTGCCCTTGGCATGCTACAGATCGGCACAACACAGGCGGTTGTGGCGCGGACGATGAATGTTTCTCAGTCTGTCATAAGCAGGCTATGGTCCAGATACCGTGATACACAATCTGTACAGGACAGACCACGCTCAGGTCGACCAAGGGCGACAACTCAAGCCCAGGATCGATTTATCCGTACCTTGGCCTTGAGAAATCGTGTCATCACAGCAAATCAGGTCAGCGCTCGTCTTCAAACAGACACTGGTGTGAGAGTGAGTGGCCAGACGATTCGGAATCGACTGCATAGGGGTCACCTTCGGGCCCGACGTCCTCTCGTGATCCCTTGTTTGAGAGATCATCACATTCAGGCAAGACGTCGTTGGTGTAGGGATCGTCAACACTGGGATAATCGACGCTGGAGCAATGTGATGTTTTCAGATGAGTCAAGGTTCACTGTTGATTTTTTGGACAGACGTAGGAGGGTGTGGCGTCGTCGAAACGAGCGCTTCCAAGACGTTAACGTCATCAGACATGATCGATTTGGGGGTGGTTCTGTTATGGTGTGGGGAGGCATCACTGTTGCTGGAAGAACGGCTTTACATGTTGTTGCAGGGCGTGTTACAGGCCAGTACTACCGGGACAACATCTTGGCAGTCCATGTTGTGCCGTTCGCACGACGTCATGGCCGCCGTTTCATCTTCCAGGATGACAACGCAAGATGTCACAGGGCCAGGATCGTTACAGCTTACCTCCAACAACAGAACATCACCACATTACCTTGGCCAGCACTGAGTCCCGACCTCTCCCCCATCGAGCATGTCTGGGACATGCTTGGACAGAGGTTACGTCAACGTCAACAACGTCCTGCCAATGTCCAAGAACTTGCTGCTGCGTTGCAACAGGAATGGGACAATCTGGACCAAAATGACCTTAGACGTCTCATTAGGAGTATGCCACGTCGGATCAATGCTTGTTTGGCAAACAAAGGAGGATTTACCCGTTACTGACTTGGTTGTGATGCTGTGGTAACTTTGCTGTTTGACCCCAGGTATCATTTTACCCTTATAATGGTCAGTCTGTGCCTTACTTAGTCTAACGATCATTTGGAATAAATCGATGAATGTGAACTTCATTTCATTTTGTCATTTGTTTCTTCGTCAGTTTCATTAGGTGACTTTAATAACACTTAAAAATCAAATATCCCCTACTTTTTTTGAATAGTATATTAAAGAAAACATTTGCTTTACTTCTTACCGACACAGTTGAAATAAATTAAGACAACCTTATTTTGTGCTCCATGTTAGATCGCGAAACAACAAGGTTGAGCACGACTCGCCCAAATTATTGAAGAAAACATTCATAACTTTGTCTACACAGTAGAAATAAATAAGACAACCTTTGGTGGATGCTCTATGTTAAAATTATATTGCGGAACAACAAAGCCGAACAGGCTCACCCAGACAAACAGACATTTAATACATCCTAATCAATCTACCACGGCTAAACACAAGTCACGCGTCACGCATGCACGTGCGTGACCCATATCAACCTTTTTCTTCAAATACTGATATACATATAATATGTTATTACTATACCTTCTAGATTCAGATTCAGATACTTTCATGTCGAACACTTTAATAGCCGAGAACTAATACCAGATAATCCTCCATTCTAGCATCCAAGATTTTCTCTGGCCCGTTCATTATCAAAGTTTATGTCAGTCGCAAACCTTTTTCGATCTACATGTATTGCATTAGAAGTTTCGATATTTACACCAGGTATAATATTGGTCAATTTCTTCGGGGTGAACCATTTCCTCTTAACGCCTTCAGAAATTTATTTGCAAAGGGTTTACTTTCCCGTTCCACGCTGTTTGCGACATTTCAACAGATCGTGAACTTGAGCGCGAACTGACTTGACTACTCAAGTGTTTCAGACAAAGTAACAGTTGGGACACTTGTCTCTTACGGCAAGGGCCGGTAACTCAGTGAATAGTATAGGTATTTTAGAACTATGACCCGTTATTACCTTTTTGGGGGGTTTCCAGGTTAGATCAAGATGTTGGCTGAGAAAATTCATCGATACACTGCTGCTTGGATCTTGACTAAATGTGAACGATAAGCCAGATCTATCTCGCTGTGTAACCCGACTGATGGACCAGGATCGATTTGGATGCAGAAATTTACGACAGTTTCGTCATATATTCATGAAAATGGGAAATCGTAATGGCATGCCCCGAGGAACTATAGCTTACACTGCTGAAAAAAAAGCTGTTTATACAACTCACGGACATGTTTACATGAAAATTAAGGAGGTTTAAGGTGGTTGTAAGATCCATACATTTCTCAACAAAACATCCCTTTTCATTAATTAACATGACACAATCACAAACAATATACGAAATAAGCCTACCGATATGAAGCATGCTATTTATCATATTCAAAAAAGGTTACGTTTGAATAATAAATATTAATGGAGACATTTAAAAATAAACACTGTTTTCACTATGATATATGTAGGCCCACCCGTTCCAATATTATTACCGCCTAGAAGGGGGACAACAATAACGAAATATATCGGCCTATAAGGATGTAAAGGGCAACATGTTTTACCGTTCGGTAAATTTATGACCTCCATCATTGGGACATAAAGACCAAGACTCTTGTTATAGAGTGAGTTTACAAGATAATAACCCTTACCCTAACCTTAGCGAAACATAAGTCCACCACGCACACGGAAGCTTTAAATCAGGGACAGTCGAGATAACTCCACAAAAGAAAAACATATTTCAAGATATTATGAATAACCTACAACATACACATCATACCATAAGATACGAATATTCTGGAAAGTGAGTCTTTATGTATGATGGAAGTCATACCGAACGCTCAAATCTGATTGCTGTTTACCTCCCTATAGGCCGAGTTACAAGGTGTCGGTAACAAAATTTCAATTATCCTGTCGGTGGTTACATGTAATATGACCTCTTGGGACTAAACTTTCATTAGAGTCCATTTCTGACTGTGTGGAACACATTCACATTTCAGAGCTGCATATAGTTGCACCGGCTGCAATGAAAAAGTTTTCCATACAGTTTTATAAACTGAAATATATTTGTGATTTCTCTTTTGATAACAAAGGTGTGGGCGATATGCCACGATAGACCCCTCACTTCCCAATTGAATATGCCACTGACTTTTATTCCAAATTAATTAATAATCCTACGGTTGCAGCCTGTTTTGTCAATTATTCTTGTGTCAAACACATCTTTATTGAAAATCGTCTTCAAGCACATCTAATAAATATATCAAAGAAATACTGGTATTTGATTTTTCTTATTAATGTATTGAAACGTAGTAAGATCATGAATGTGTAAAGGGAAATAACCCATTCTAAGCAGTATTATATTATTTTGAAATTTATTTCGATCAGCATTTCTTAAGTTTTGTCTACATCGCAGTTCGGTCATTGCGTCTTGTATGGGCATGTTAACAATCTGGGTAAGAACATTCGGGTGGTGCCCATTTTTTTGATTGCTTATGCGCTGCCCCCGATCAAAATCACGAATATTTACCTAAAGCAGGTAGAAAATATGAATTTAGTATTCAGACAAATGTGATGAAAATTACATACAGGTCTGATGGATTCTTACTAATACTTACATTTTAAAAAACACATTTTATACTCCATGTGTGGGGACCGACGATGACTAAGTGAGTAAGAGGGTTCGCAGGCATGGAGGTCGCGGGTTAGATCCCGTTGTTGGCCGAGAAAGTTCATCGGGATATTCCGGGGTGGTTTTCCCTTGTCAGTGGTGCAGGGCAGGGGCCTGGATAGGACATCTGCCTAGTCGTTCGGATGGAACGGAAGAAAAACGAGGTCCCATGTACACATTGGCGTGTATGTAAAAGATCCATTGTCAGCTGGAATTCGATATAAGAGTAGGTCGTAGCGCCGCCAGGGGCGTGGAGACCTATGGTTTTTCATGAGGAACAAGATCTGGTCCTGGCCCCCCAAAAGACATTATTTATATGTATGTGTGTGTGTGTGTGGGGGTGGGGGGGTGGGGGCTGATTCACGGTATATGTTTGACACTAGTTAAGCATTTTGATTAGGATTATAATGTTGAAAACCGCATTGAAACCATTTGCGAGACGGCGCAAAAACTCAAGGGGACGCAAAAATTCAAAACCATGACGCAAAGCTCACCATTGCGTCCCTCTCACTTAGCCCCAGAGCGCCGCTGCACGGGCAAAATTTCCCTCATAGCACACTGTGATAATGGCCGACACCAATATTGTCCTTTAAAACCTGAACACCGAGAACACGTCCTTGCTCTAAATCAAGAGGGACTGAAATATAATTTACCCGTTTCTGTCCATCTCTTGCCAATAAAACATAATGGGGTGGGGTGTTTATGAAAATAATGTGGTAGAGACTGGTGAAGAAACACAAAATAATTGTATAACGCTCCTATCACCAAATGGCAATCTGAATGCAAAAATAATTCAGACGGTTCAACATTAGATTATTTTCCAGGGCGTTATCATTTGATAGGTATGATGCTGGCTCACAATTCCGGTGTTGGCCGGGAACTCTCCACAGGATTTCCTAGTCTGGTTCCCCTTGTTAGTTGTGCATTCTGGAAAAGTAGTCTAGTCGTTCAAATTGGGAGCAAAACTGAGGCCTGCCCGTAAACTCATTGGCATGCACTTAAAAGGAACCCCGACAGTTGACGTGTAGGTAGAACGTCGAAAATCTGGTTGAATGTATAATAATTTTTACATGTTCAATATCTTGTTGAACTCTTGTGGTGAAAAATTCCTGTAGAGTTAACTATACAGAAATGTTACCCTTTACCCACGGCATGGCGTATACCCGTCTTCATTATCCCGGTTGGGAAAGAATGGGCGGAAATTTCCACGAAACCATTTATGTCAGTTACTTCCAATAATATGGCACTTTTGGTATATATGGAAAGTAGAAAAATACTGGATTCCCCGGAAAAGACCCATGGGGCGCAAACAGAAGACAAATGTAAGGGTGTCCTTAACTGGCAGCCTGTCTCCCCGAGCGCTTCTTATGATTTAATGCCTAACAGTTGTGAGAACAAAAAGTTGGCAGGAGATAATCCAAGAATTTACTTTGGCTAAATAATGGATTTTTTCTGAATCCAGGCTTCGTAAAATAGATTATTGCGTCACGGCGTAGTTTTCTTTTAATTAAAATATTTTTGAGAAGGATTTGAAGCAACGTTTTGATAGATGAATTAGTTTGAATATGTTTTAGTCCAAAATACCATTAAAACACACAGTTTTTATTCGGGAAGGCATGTTTAAACTCTATTTTATTTCATTTTATTTTATCACCTCTTTTATATACATGTATATATCATAAACGCGCATACTACCTATGAATTAATAAACAGAGTAATAAAGAGCAATAAAATTATATTTTCCTAGCGATTGATATTATCATAGCTCCATTCATTTTTTGGAAATCCACGATTTTATAATCATTATCTCTGATTACAGAATGGACTGAAATGGGTTAAGTTTAAGATATAACTCACTTGAATGTCATGACTACCCAATTATCGGAACATGTAAGGCTGCATGCACATAATTACAGGAAACAATTTATGATCTTTTAATGTAAAACATCGTTAATAAAGATTGCGAATATTAAAAAACTCACTGAAAACAATTACATTATATATACACCTATGGGAATAATAAAAAAATCGAAGCCTATCTTCTTTCTTTTTTCATTATTTTAAACCGGCAAATATTCCTATAATTAAGACATTTCATGCATTATCATAGATGATAAAAAGTAATCAGCCACGGATCATGATGGAAAGTATACCTATCCCATTTTTCTATTTTTTTTATACCTTTGAAAATAACGTTACTTCTATTTTCCTTCTCTATAAATCATTCTCGGGGCTCATCAAGTAATGAATAATTAATAAGAATGTACAGTGTATGCAATGTACCATAACTAATATCAGATTTAAAAGTGTAACCCACACACCAACAGGAAATTAACCATGCGATACAGCATGTTTTAAACGACGTAAAATATTTAGATTTTGTAATGTATTCTTGTATCTTCTCAAAAACTTTATCCATTTCTTGTCTCAACTACGCAAAACATAACTCAATAAAGTGCTATTATTGATAGTCTTTTTATTTGTTTGAACGAATATTGCCTGATATTACAGCCATGTTTAACGACGCAATTTACCATGGAGACAGAACCACATGGAATTTGTAAGTTTTCATTCTTATTCCGAGTTAACATGGTCTAGTTAAAATGACAATATAGAAGTGGTATGTACTTAAAGCCTGTTTTTACTTTATTCACTTTACACCAATTTGATTATAATCCATTCATAATTAACTAAGAAATCTTTATTCATGGTCGCAAAACAATTTAGTCAATTTTCGAAAACAGTCTGAATTTTCTCAAACGCCGATGTCATCGTAGTGACCAACAGTTTATAAGGAATGTTTACTCAACAGCTGTATACTAGCTGGCAGTATATACTTTCAAACGTATATTGTGCAATACGTTTCAAGGTAACTAATTATTTTGTTGATGACCTTCGAATATTGTAATATTGTCAAAGCACATTTGAACGGTAACGAGATATACTCAACAGTGCTCCTTTAAGATACGTTATCTAGTTTCACTTTTTCTATAGGAGTTGTTCTTCTTGGTAACATCTTTCTGTACACCACTCTGCAGACCAGTAACAAAAAGCTACAGAGTTCTCCAATAGTAATCGCTGATAAACCCAGCCATAGACCCAACTGACCACCAATATCACTGATCAAATTCATTGACTGAAATATATTAGAAATAAATAAAAAATTTAATATCAGCTATCCACTGTGGTCCCTTTGATATGTCACGAAAAAAGGTAAAGTTAGGTTAATATTATCGCAAAATCTTACATCAGAATTTCATCTCTATTTTTCTGTTATAACCAAATACTTATTTGGTATGGTTTTAGGATGTGTTTGACTAAAGCCAATACGGACACAAAATCCCAATCTCCAAATATTATTTCAGATGCAATATGCGATCTCATCTGAATTCTTCCCTAGCAGATTGAAACATTCTAATAGTAACTCAGATACTAAGCAAACAAGCATGTTCTGAACATTTTTAAAAACTGAATATACATTTTTTTACCTCATATGATTTCTTATCTTCAATTCTTTTGAAGACCAATTCTTGAAAATACACGCGTAGTTTTACAAATTCTGTTGAGCTGAAATAATCATATATGAAATTAATTATAAAGAAAGTTGTTTCCATATTTTTAGCCTATATTATTAAAACAATGGCCATATTTCGTTCATTTCTATAGTTTAAATCTTGTTATATTTGTCTCTGTGACGACTGAGTCTGGAATAGTGTTTAAATATAACAGCTTTCTGTTTGATATGAGAGGGGCGGGTGGAGATGGGTAGCCAATGAAATGTTTTTATAGTGGGACTTTGTTCGCAGTGATCAAATGCGGACTGTTTTATTTGTCTTTGTGGCGATGGAGTCTGGAAGAGTGTTTAAATATAACCGCTTTCTGTTTGATATGAGAGGAGCGGGTGGTGATAGGTAGCCAATGGAATGTTTTTTAGTGGGGCTTTGTTCGGAGTGGTCAAATGCAGACTGGGAGTTAAATATGAATAGTGACCGCCAACACAAACAGGTCTGATACGTAATGAGCGGAGACCATCGGAAAGGTAAACAAACCAAACGAAATTTAATTAATTCTTTAAATTAAATTAGACAGGTTCTGAGTACTAGTATGGTGATCGTGTTTCAATCTATTTAAATTTCGGCCATCCCATGGTCTTGAGAGTTGACTGTAGGTTTGTCATGCGAATAGACAGATTTGCATCTCGAAAATCAGACAGCAACAAGATTGAGGCCATTGCCATATTATTATAAAATAAGTAATCAATGCTTTTATTATAATATGTAAGTCAATAATTATGTCTAAATTATAAATTATATAACATTTGAAATGAAATGAAATGAAATGGGGTTTAACGTCCTGCTGTTCTGCCCCTATACTGGGCTAATGAAGACGGGCATACGCGCGATACAGTGTGCTATGAGGGGAATTTTGCCAGGGCAGCGGCACAATCGCCTACTCTTATATCGAATTCCAGCTGCCAAGGGATCTTTTAGTGCATTCCAATGTATACACGGGACTTCGGTTTTTCGTCTCATCCGAAGGACTAGACAGCTCTCCTTGGCAGGCCCTCCGTTCTGCACCACTGACAAGGGGAAACGCCAAAAGAAATACCAATAGGCAGATTTAGCTTTTACACATGATGCATCTTTCACGATGGCACGTAAATCAAAATTTAATGTTCATAATATACAATACTTACTCCAATTTTGAATATCCTCTGAAATTACTGCTACTACTTTCCACCCTACGTGTTAGTTGATTCTTCAAATATAATAGAGAAATTGGTAAATAAGCTTATGAATTTAGAAATTCTCCACACCCCTCGACATTAAAAACACGAATTAGAATTTAATAATGGTCCATTTAAATCAATATCTTATACCGTAAAGGTATGGGCTCCTGATATCCAATAAGACGCAATTGACATTTTAAAATTACTCTGCAATAGTATCGGACGCCAATTGTATCGTTGCGCCTTGATGAACGAGACAAAATGTCAAAGCGTAAGACTACAATGGATAACTTGGCCTAGGAGTACGTCAGCCAAAGATAAAAAAAGAGTACATTCCAAGTGATTTCAAACAACAGTTCTATGTTCAAACCATACTTCCCATGTAGACTGGACTAACCAGGCACAAGCGAATGCAATTCGAATTGGACTTATCACGTATTTCGACGAACATAACTGTTTAGACACTATAATCAAATTCATAAATTAAATATAAATCAAATTATATATTCATATTACATGTATATTAATATCTGTTTTAGACCCATTTTCGCCCATTTATATAATGTTTGGTGTTTACCTCTCTATAACGTTGTTATATGTAAGCAAACGTTATTTTGGCTGTCAATAATGTGCGAATTTGGGTTCTGAAGCGCTTATTCGATGTTTCCGGACATAGTATTCTGCTGTAAATCGGTATAATATTATATAATTACTATATATGTATAATTTGCAAAGATTTGACAGGATTTGAGTTACATGGGTTGATAAAAATGTCGCGAAGTGTCATTTAGTAGATGACAAACGCGCTGAAAAACATAATTCGATGAATGAGAACAAATAATAAAGACAGAACATAAGCTAGGGCAAAGCTCGTTACTCCAATGCTCACAAAGTTATTTTTTTGGTGTGTCTTATTTTATTTGTGCGACAAACGCGTGTTTGCCTGATGGAGCACACACGAGATTGTTAATGTCAAATATTTATTGTATATACCATCGTAATAATAAATGTTTACCTCGTACGAAGAAGAGGGCCAAGCTGCCATGGAAATGGATTTTTCATACCTTTGTTCACTGCAAAAGAAAACAACAGAAAAATACATTACAGATGATCTATAGATATCAAGATTCATTGGTGACATTAAAAAACATCCAAAAAAAAGTGTAGATAATAATAAACAAAAAGGTTGTGCAATATAAAATATCATATATTGATTTTCATTGTAAGTGAATATAAATAAATAAAATATGTTAATTGGTTATTGTTATCATTATTTTATAACATAATGTGAGGCCATTACACCTTTAATTCCATTATCTCTAAGTACTGGTAACGGTCATCCCCAATTTCGAAAATGTATAGTTCAGTTCTATCAGTAGGAAAGAAATAGCGAGCTGAAATCTCGGGGTAATTGTATCAATTTGAACAGGCGACTTTTACCCATTTTCTGGAGAAAGTCTGTTTTGTGTTTAACTTATCTTTGAGTTGTTAAACGAAATATAGTTATACATTGTAGAACCATGATCTAGGTGTCTAAATGTATTTCTCTAAGATCAACCAAGCCAGCGGACACAAAAACATAAGATATAATCAATCACATCAAACAGCACATTCAAAATGAATTAAAAGCATATTTTGTTTAAACTTAAAAATAAATAAATATTGGAAATAACTTTTCAAGCTCATTTCACTTTTGATATGGTTTATAATATGTAATTTAAAGTCCTTTCAGTGTCACTGAACTTAAAATTAATCTAAAGAAAAAAACAGTTTCCAAAATCCAAGATGGCGGAGAGTGAAATGACTTTTATCTGACAAATCGTCCATTTTAGATAAATGTTGGTTGCCATTTTGAATTTCCGCCATCTGGATTTCGGACACTATTTTTTTTCTTTAGATTAATTTTAAATTCAGTGACAATGTAAACCCTTTAAATTATAAATTGCAAACCAAATCAAACAGTGAAATGACTTTAATCTGATCAATCGGCCATTTTGGGTTCATTTTGAATTCCGCTATCTTGGATTTGGGGAAGCTAGTTTTAGAGATTATTTTTCAGTTCAATTACAACAAAAACCTTATATTTGATATATTACAAGCCATACCTTGTGTGATAATCACCCATCCTATCTGGAAATTCTTTTTTTTTTCAAATTTTGGAGGCCATTTTTGAAATCAGACAAACCCCAATCGAAAATGACGTCATAGATAAATCTTTTTTAAAAATCGTGTTTAGCTAGCAATTTCGCCTCTGGAAATGATTTGTAAAAAAAATGTCTTATTGTGACACCCGTAGTTATATGTATATCAATGGATAGGCGGCCATTTTGGAAAAGATGGCCGTAACGACCACCAGGGGGTGCTGCTGAGGTGGATCCACATCCCAAAATAATCAGTAGGGTTGATGCCATCTATGTGCCAAGTTTCATGCTTTTAACCCAAAGTGCACGATATTTTGCTTAACCGCCCAACTAAAACAATAAAACACATTGAAACAATTTATTGCCGCTAGATTCAAGAACTTGATACGTAGAGAATAGGCTTTGATTGTCTGGTTTACACTCCTAATCCAGACCAGAATAAAATATATCTTACAACAATTAGTTAACTACCTCAAACATTTCGTGCGCAAAGTTTCAATAATATATCCAAATTTCTCTTATCGCAAATGATGATGTCACAAGCGATTCACATCCCCGAAATAGTCCGATCGTCAATGTAAATCCGTCGGCTTTTCGGGTAGAAATCGTGGAATAAGCTTTATTTTGTAGGTTTTGATGTTTGATTACAAAAAACCAATGTTGACATTTTTTTTGAGTAGGTCTTCACAGTATGGCAGGCCATTATTTGAGGGTAGCCATTTTGCGATAATATTCCAAATTATTTTTTATTTTTATCTTATTTATAATGTTATCGACATATCAACTGTGATTTGGCAATGTATTAATATTGGCAGGGTTCATGACTATACTTCAGATTGTTTTCCATCATTTGACGATGATATTTCCAAGATGGCGCCCATTTTAAGCGGGAAAATCGGTCGATGCGCTGATTTCGATTAAGTAGTAGTGTTTGGTGTTAATATATATGTTTTCGGGGTCACAAATCCCATTCCTGACATTTACAACCTTGTAAAATGATCACATGTTCATATTCTTAGCATATTACCAAGATGGCGGGCATTTTGGGCGGGAAAATGAGACGATGTGCAGATTTTGATTAAGTGGTAGTGTTTGGTGTCAATATGTATGTTTATGGGGGCGCAGAACCAATTTCAGACATTTATAACCTTGTTAAATGATCACATGTTCACATATTTAGTATATTTCCAATATTGCTGCCACTTGTGGTGGGAAAATCGGACGATTAAGTAGTTGTCTTTGGTGACAATATATATGTTTTCGGGGAGGCGGATTCGATTTCTGTCATATACAACTACGTAAAATGGTCGTATGTTCACCAATTTAGCATATTTCCAAGATGGTGGAAAGTTTTCTAAACACATTATTAACATTTATTTATCATCGATTTTCCTGGGAAAGTAAAGCCTATTCCTGGCATGAAGGCAAAAAGAGGATAGCGGCAGCGTCGTGCTTACGCCATGTGCCCATCTTGCGCCTGCAACGACCACACCAAGCGCTTACTACAAGATCTTTCTACGCTCATGGCCAAGATCTGGCTGCGCGAAAAGTGTTCCCACCATGATCTCGCGGTTACCAGTCAGACCGGCATACTTTCTCACCACACTCCAGTGATTTGCCTACCAGGCGTAAGGCGGTCTCTCGCCACGACTATAGAGACTGTGCCATGCTCACTCGTCCTCATTCACTTTCAAAGCAGAAAACAACCAATAACCAAGCAACCAAGAACATTTCATAGTTTTCTTGAGGTTTCCTCTTTGGGTGCGAGACTGGAGCTGACGGACGAGGCTCAGTATCTTCCCTATATATACATACAGGTCGTAACAGCGTAGCAAGCATATGGCCAGGAGCTTCGTTCCAGCCTGGCAGCAACGCGGATGATAGTGGTGGGGACGTGGCTGTAAATGAAATCCTTGCCAAGAAGCCCTCGTAGCATAGATTATGGTATCAACTGACATCCAAGATGAATGTAGAACGAATATGTGGAATGATATTGCGCTGGAGTTCAACTACTTCATTGTTGGATAATATAATCAATGGGTAAACTCGGCACAGGCTTCCAGGAACATGCTACAAGCTTATACATAGCAGAATTGGATTCAGAAACCTTTACAGTTATGTGTTTAGAAAACGTCCTGCCACAAACAAAAATATGCTGAATGTGTGAACATTCCACCATTTCACGCAGTTGTAAATGGCAGAAATAGAATCTGCGCCCCCGAAAAACAAATATTGACACAAAAACGCGACTACGTATTCAAAATCAGCACATCGTCCCATTTTGACGCCCGACATGAAAGCTATATTGGAAATATGCTAAATATGTGAACATGTGATAATTTTACACAGTTGTAAACGGCAAAAATGGAATCTGCTCCCCAAAAAATATATCCTGGTACCATAGACGACTACTGTGGATTCTGTGCCCTTGAAAACATATATATTGACACCAACGACGACTACTTAATCAATATCAGCACATCGTCTTATTTTCCCGCCAAAAATGCCCGCCATCTTGGTAATATGCTAAGTATATGAACATGTGATCATTTTACAAGGTTGTAAATGTCAGGAATGGAATCTGTAGCCCCGAAAACATATGTATTGACACCAAGCACTACTAATTAATCGAAATCAGCACAGCGTCCGATTTTCCCGCCAAAAATGGTCGCCAACTTGGAAATATCATACTGAAATGATGGAAAACAATCTGAAGTATAGTCATGAACCCTGCCAATATTAATACATTGCCAAATCACAGTTGATATGTCGATAACATTATAAATAAGGTGAAAATAATAAAATAAGTTGGAATATTATCACAAAATGGCTACCCTCAAATAATGGCCTCCCATACTATGAAGACCTACTCAGAAAAAATGTCAACATTGTTTTTTTTGTAATCAAACATCAAAACCTACAAAATAAAGCTTATTCCATGATTTCTACCCGAAAAGCCGACGGATGCCAATTATGTAACAAACCGAATCCGACTAAAAACGGTAACTGCACTTTACCTAATGTACAGTAAGTCTACGGTTGATTGATGAACTGTTAATGAGTGTAACCATTGATTCAGCAATGTGCCTTACTATGGTTAATGGACTGTTAATGAGTGTAAGCATTGGTTCAGCAATGTGCTTTAATCCAGGTGGAAGTGATAATATCTGTTATATTACAGGAATTAATAATTCATATAAAACACAATCGTTACTTTTCGTGATGATAAAATCATATCTAGTAATGTATCTATATTTCGGTACGTCTGTCTTTGTTTTACAATTTCTTCTAGCTTATTAATTACTATGAACGACTGCTGGCTAAACCGTTTTACTTACCTAATGTTTGCATATATATTTGATAATACGAATAATGTCCTAACGCTTCACACACTTAAAAGAGTCAGTCATGAAAAAATATTTTTACAAACCAACATTAGGAGACCACATTTCTAAGGAACAATCTATTTATCTACATTTTAATTGTTGGAGACAAACTTGAATGTCAATTTCCACAACCATATTGTAGCTTATCAACAACCATTAAGTATTTGAACCGACATTGTTAACACGCCCTTCATTACTTTACATTGTGCTGTTATACATGATGATCTACTGTTACACAATAATTTATTTATAGTTTAGTTCATATATTTTCACGAGATTTGTGGTTACGGGGTTTCACAGGGTCAAACAACCAAAGTTGGATTCCACAAACAATAATATACTTACTAACACGCCTGGGGGCATTTGGCATCACATGCTTTATAATCAGCTTGCCTTGTTGTCTTTATATTTTGTGCACACCATGCTTGGAAAATAAATATTAATTTTCAATTTTACAAAAACAAGCGGTTGTCATGCAAGATACGCCCACATTTTGCATGAAAAAACGATTTTTGTACAGTCAAGGACCATATTCCAGGAAGTTACGGTCCAATACGCACAAATATCGCCAGGAACCCAGATTTTTCGGATATAAACATACATATCTTAAGTTTTATCAAAACGGAATAAATATTGTGACCTCTAGAGGGTCCAAAAGCCAAAAAAAACATAAATTTTCGAAAAATCGTTGGCCATAATCAAGGAAGTTACATTCCGATATGTGCGAATATCGACAGGAACCGTGATCTTTGGGTTGTAAACATACATTGCAAGTGTCATCAAAATCGAATACAAATTTTGACCTGTAGAGTGTCCACAAGCTAAAACGTGATTTTTCGTACAATCAGGAGCCATAATCAATGAAGTGACGGTCCGATACATGCCAATATGGAAAGGGGTGGAAGTCTTTGGGAGACAAATCTACATTTCAAGTTTCGTTAAAATTGGATAAAAATTCACAAATACAATCTGGACAGAAAACTGGGCGGACGGACATTATACGTCCACAAAAAAATGTGGTAGTTGGAGACAATCTTATGCATCGGAACTGTTAAACTTAAACACAAATGTCGCAACTTGCTGCACAATAATTATTTGCAGTAACCAAGTATTATATACAGTTGTACAACTTATGACAGACACCCACATAATTTTCGGGAAGTGGGTGGCTTAAAGTCGCAACAGAGACAAACCCTACCATCGATATCTTATGCACAGGGATTTTTAAACTTTTACAAAAAAAAAAAAAGTCCTTTATAAACCAATAATTACTTAGCGACAGGAATGTATCATAAATAACAAGTAGAGTGTGGCTTTAAGCTGCAATTGTTTTTATATGTATGGATTTTAATTGGTGTCGATGTTGATCGAGTCTTCCATAACCAAGAAGATTAAATCAATTTAGAAAACTAAGAATTAGTGAAAATAACTGGTATCCTAGAGCTTATCAATACATCCATTCTATCTGTAAAAAAATACTGTCTAATAAAAATAAATGTTTTATTTTTTTTTGTTCTTTGGCATTAAATTACCTATAGTATTGTTGGTCATGTTGCACACATTTTCTATATTTTCCACATACAAAGTTGGGTTGGAACAGTTACATTCTTCCATAATCAACATCTGGTAGCAAGTTTTCATACACGATAACTTGGAATAATTTGTCTTTAAATTTTTCATATAAATATCCTCTATTAATCCTTTCGTAGCACAGTCTGCGTGTGGAGGTTCCAATCTTATCATTTCAACCTAAAAGAAACGTCAAATTATCAAACCTTTAAGTAATATCTAAAAGTGTCTCCCAATAAGTTAAGTTGCTATATATTGTATCTAAAAGAATCACTATGAATATTACTGAAATGTCAAAGACAGCTTGATATATTAGAAAGCAAAGGCCTTTGACGTTCATCAAAATAAGGTTTAATAGTATTCCCATAATTGTATCAATATTTTGTTTGATTTTCGTTACCACATATCAATTTGTGAAGATATGTAAAGAAATGCTTAGTGAGTTTAACCCAATAAGTTAAGCTGAAGTTCTTTGATGTTCGACAAAACAAAGTTTAAGAGTCTCCCCATAATAGTATCAATATTTTTTTTGTTACCACATATAATTTGTGAAGATATGTAGAGAATTTCTTACAGCGTTTAACCCAATAGATGTTGCGTAACCCGGTGATACAGAGATACCCTCCTCTACAGGAAATGGCATGGTATTTCGTGGATGAACAACAACCTTGACACCTGCTTCTGGAGATAGAGCTGGTATGTATTCACTCTGTTCAAGGTATAACTCCAGTGAAAGGCCTGGAAAACAATAAATAAATCGTAACGGACTGTGCATTTAGGCACTTCAAGAATGTATCAATTATTTTGACTGACAGAAATCATAACTGCGTTCAGCAGATGATATGAAATTAAGATTGGGAATTTGAAGGAACCATTTACATTATAGAAAGTTGGGCGGGGTGTAAAAGATGAATAACAACAAGAAACGTGTGGCCAAGCTCTAGGCTATTTAGATCCCCATTTGAGAACATTAGTCATGGAATTCGAGAATCTTTTTTATCGAAGTGTCAGAAATATTTAGTAAAGATGCTTTTTTAAATATCAATTTTGGGCAGGAAGTTCCCGAGTTATTGTCCTGGGCTCATTCGAGTGTTATTAGAGCTGGGCAAGTTGAAATTGTTTCACTTGCTATTTTACAGAAGGTAATACTGTTAATATGTATGGTTAATTTCAACTTAAATAAGCATTATCACTTCGTCAAGAAATTAAATGTCTTAAAACAACAAAAAATTAAAATTGTCGATTTAATCAAAGTTATGAACATTTAGCAACGCATGATAACAGGTATCTTTGTTTACAAACTATCCGGTTCTTATATTGCGGTTTTGCTTAGAGATATTTTATCAGGTACTATTTATAGTTTTGTTATTTAAGCTGTTTTATAGTAACAGTAATATTAATTGACGAATCTTCAGTAATATCCGTATATACTGTAAAGATATAATTAACTTAAAGTGGGCTGATTAAACAAGGATATAGATTGGAAGAATACTTTATAATTAATTATACATGTAACTATGTATCAGGGACTGGGGTCCATACATGAAAATATTATTACTATTTGGACAATAACGTTTAATAGTTCTATTATTGTAATGAAACGGGGTTCATAAAGAAAACACTCAGGGAGCGGAATGCTCTATAGACATAAGCTATTTCGCAATCTCTTTCGGTAAACAGGATAGAGAACATTATTGACCGTTTTTTTATTAATAAAGAAAAACAAGTACATGTACATTCCGATAAATGTATGCTGCTATACCAATGACTTGTGTTAGTCCCGGGCACGATTTGTTCAAGGCTAACACTCTGTTACAGTCTTTGCCTGCAAATGGCTTTTCCATTTTAATGAAATCGGGGTTTAGGTCAGGAATTCAGTAAAAGTAATTCAAGATTTAAAAAGCGGCACACGAATTTTATAATCTGATATAACGGTTTATTGACTTATTTGGTATAGGAACAAGAAACATACACAGAATAAACCCAAACATAATTGTTCTCACCAAATAAAGGTCCAGGAAACTTAGCTTTTAAAGAATCTCCTTTATCTGGATGGTTGAATGTAAAACAGTTTCCATACTTGTGATTGTGAAAAGTTGTAAAGTTCCTGTATAAAATCAATAGTATTTCATCAACCTTCAATTATAAAGGCGTTATCTGTGTGCCTTTCCGGAAGAATATTTCTCCAAACAACTACCTCCCGCTGACAAAGATGGGTGGGTGAGTAGAGAGCTGGCCAATTAAACAGGGAGTCCCGGGTTCACTCCCAGTGTTGGTCGAGAAAGTTTTTCGGGATTTGCCTGGTTCAGGAGGTCCTGGCAAGAAAAAGCGTCCATTAGACGCTTCCTTCCAAATCGAAATAAGGGTAGACCGTAGCGCCGCCGTTAGGGCAAAATGTCCGGCATAACAAGCCGGTGATTTTAGTAATTGCGTACCAGTTTAAATACATGAAAGACAGATACACTGTGATTTTTAGTGAACATTTAAGATTTTTGCCTTGTACAAATTCACCATAAACTATGAAAGTATGGGAACATGCCCATAATCTGGAAAATCAAGTTTTCGTATAAAGTTAGGGGTTACAAATATTAAATATTAAAGATACATTATGTAAGATTTAGTTAAAGAGCTGACTATTATTGCTATAATAGCATAAAAATAGATAATGTAAAATGAAAATATTGAAAAATGTATTCAAATTATTTCATTCTAAGCCAAGTTATCACTGTTTTTAGTTTTGACAAGATGTGTACATTGTGGTTATTAGGGCAATGGTATATTGGAGATTAGCCTCGCTTTCCTATTTTTAAATTAAATTCATAAATGGCGAACCGTTCTAATCTAGTTAAAATCTCGAGTATCCGATGCCATCGAGAGTTGATTATGGTCTTGTTTTGTTAATAAATGTCTAACTAATAGTTTATATATAACATTTCAGGCCTAAAGAAAGACCTGCAGTAGGCAGAATTAGCCCTTGTCTAATGTATGTTTAAATATGCCCATTTGAATATCCAATTAGTGTAGTGGGGGATAACTTAAAGGCTCGATATGTGTGGTCTCAAATATTGAATTCGATATATTTATTCCACATGTCCTAATAAACAATCCCACCGAGTCTTTAAAAATAGCTTACTGTAGATATCTGCTTTCGGACGATTCATTCGTATGTATGATAAAGCACCCATGATTAAGTTGGAAAAAGAAATCCAATATAAAACAAAGACACCGGTCTTGACCTTAGTTTTTCGTTTACATCGTATTTCTTCGCCCAGGTTTTACCATTCCTAGTCGTGGTTTAGCCAATAAAAGTAACCAAGGCACTGTTTCACAAAAACTTATATACCCTTAAAATCGTCTTAAACTAAAATTATATCCTAACTTAAGATAGATGCGTTTCACAAAACGGTTTTAAGTTAAGCATTTTTGATAAAATCCACTAAAATAATATTTTAAGTTAAAATTTTATCCTAACTTAAAATTGTGGCGTTTCACAAAACTATTTTAGGGACATTTTTAACTATGATTTTATATTGGGGAAAAATCATTTTAATTGGGTAAGATAGATAGGAATTATCCAATAAGAAGTGTGGCACTTCGGTATTTTCAAAGTATCACTGAAAGGGTGGGTCTATGGGACTGACATTTCAAATCTTGAGATCGGAACCTGTGATTTTTGGTGTATTAGTTTTAAAGTTGTTAAAGGGCGTATGCCTCTATTTTTTTAGTAGGCCTACTATAAATGGGTCTAAAACACATATTAATGTAATATGCGTGTATGTAAAGTAATTTATATTCAATTTTTTAAACAAAAAAAAGTAATTTCTAAGCAATTATAACAGTCCAAACTGAACGACAATCGTTTACGTCTAATTAGCCTATTCTTCACGTTTTTTTTTTCAAATTATTATTTCATCATTTGTGAATCAGCCATTACTATTTACTGCCGTATAATAAATAGATAGAACTCAATGACCATTGAATACCGCTCGGGTTATTCAATGGTTCAAGAGAGTGTATCCCTGCGCAGGGATAAACTCGAGTTAACCATTGAATAACCCGAGCGGTATTCATTGGTCATTGAGTTCTGTTTTTATTCTATAACTACATACAAATCTCAAAATACACTGTACTATCCAGATTATCAAAAAAAAAATCAGCACCAATAACGTTAGAATTCATCATAAGTTCCGCCCTTTTTTCTTTCTTTTTGACAAAAATTGTAGTTGCCTAGTGGTCACGTCATTACTGTTTGACGTAATTCTGAAAGTGACGTCATTCTGGACAAAATTAGTACGTTTTTAAGCCACTGAATTCAACCATAGGTTATTCAATGGCTGTATTCAATGGCTGTATTCAATGATATTTGCTTGTATTTGCATGTAGTTATAGAATAAAACTACGAAACTCAAGCGATTTAGTTTATCGATACGCATTATTTCCACTGAAGCCTGGGCTAAATCTATTTGTTAAGGCCAGCTGAATTTTCGTCAAGGTCGCTGCGATGTAAATAAGGTTAGGGCACGTGATTGTTGGCGAGATTGTAGGTTAGGGTTAGCGTAAGCATTAGGGCTAGGTCGAGGGTTAGGATTAGGATTTGTTTAAAAAATTGGCGCTTGAAGTTGGCCTTATCAAATAGATCTAACTCTGAAGCTTGCGAGTAAATCAAATGCAAAGGTCACGAAAGCACCATGCAAGTTTAAGGCCAAACCACTGATACATTTTTGCAACGAATAATAGGCAATAAACTCATTTATTCCATCTCTCTATGACTGTCTGATCATGTGCAAACATTGCTAAAGCGTGTGAAACTCTTCCCATTGATATTGTAACCGTTGGTTCAACTATATTTAAACTAAAATCAATTAAAATTGCATTTTAAATTATATTCGTGAAACGCATAAAATTTAAAACTTCATTTTGATTTTTATTAAAATGTATTTTAGTGATTTTAACTTAAGGGTTTGTGAAGCAGGGAAAAGGGGAATAAAAGCATTAATGCTTGAAAAATTATTGTGTTTGTATTCTCCCATCTGGCGATTTACACTAGTGATAATATATGTCACTGTATCGTCACAACTTCTGCGAGAAATATACCAATAGACTATTCAATACACTCCTGAATTATGACCGTTACGGTTTTCACAAAAAGAATTATGGACAGAGGACTAATGAAGGGCATAGGCTACGACAATACATGTTCAGCTCGAATGAGTGCGTATAGAAAAAACTTACTGCGGCGAACATTGAAATCCACCATATTTGCAACTAATCATGAAGGTCTTCAAGGAATGTCCCACTGAAATAGCTAAACTCTTATTTACTTTTGCTGACAAATATGCATACTTAAACGAAGCATCGAACTCTGAATCTGTCGTATTGTAGAACCCATTCACGCTTTTCTCGTCTAGGATATCCCATTGATTAAAACCAGTACTGATATAGTTCTCAAAATCGGCTGTAGATGATGTCGTCGTCGTCATCATCTGGTGGCCTTCTGTGGAGTTGTTAACATTGTTAACTGGATCCGAACTCGAACCCATAATCTGACCGGACCCCGAATCGTGCCCTGGACCCATTCCTAGAAATAAAAGTTGTATACAACTTTGGTACAAAATTCTGTTAAATTCTTAACTCAAATACCCAAGGTTACAAATTAACCCAAACCTGTTATTTTTAATATACTTTATATACTGTATATACTTTAATTTAAAGATAATGTTCTTACCCATAGCTTCCGAAAACATTTCCTTAGCGGCATCATATAGGCTGTTACCCTCAGAAAATTGATCTTTCCGGTAACTTAGCATTTGGTCAAATGGAGGTGAAAAGAGAGCTGATGATCTGACAGGGTTCATATTGCACACAGTAACACTAGGAAAATCCAGTTCTGTCACACTATTTATTTCTATTTTTACATCTGACGGATATGAGAAATATCTGAAATAAGATTTGATGCATACAATTAAAGAGCAAGGTTAACGACAACCTTTATCACATGGCAAGTTAAATTCAAAAGAGTTAAACTTCTTTCAATTAGTTTCAATTAGTTAAGAGCATCGATACCGCTGCAATATACGTCCACATTCCTGGGGGTCATGGCATGCACCAAAATAAATAATTGCAAAGTTCCAAGATGATCCATTCAAAATCGCAGCGTGCAGACGATAAACAAATAAATTCGGCGTGGCTCTGTCCCTGAGGGTTGGATATGGAACAACATAAATAGGTACAACCCTATGTTGGATCACGCCGAATTTGACCCAAATCTGTTGATAATTGCAACCTGTATATCATTTACAGACAAAATATTAACAAAAAGTGGGAGTGGAACCGCCTAAAGAGGGGGATGGGGAATCATGCACCAAAATCAATAGTTACCGTCCTTAGGGTATAAAGAATAAGTATACCAAGTTTCAAGGTTATCCATTTAGAATTGTGGCCTTCAGACTCTAAACACAAAAAAATGGGCGTGGCATAAACAGGAGAAATAAATTAAAAACACCACAAATTGGAATAGGGGCGTACACCAAAAGCAATTGTTGCCGCCCTTAGACTATAAGGAATACATATGCCAAGTTTCAAGATTATCCATTCAGAATTGTGGCCTGTATACGATAAACACAAAAATTGGGCGTGACTCTGCCCCTGGGGGTCGGGATATGCACCAAAATCAATAGTTGCCATCCTTAGGCTACAAGGAAGAACCCGATACATCCCCACAAAATATTAGATTGATTCAGTTGATACCGACCTTAAAAATTGGAACAAATATATTTTAGTTCAAAAATAAGCAAAAAATGTGAAATTTTGGAACCAGATTTGGGTGATCTACTATTCGGACAATAATTAATTTGGACAGACAAAATATTGGGCATTAGTAGGACAACTCGGGCTCCTACCGAGTTTGAAGTTCTACTGCTAATGATACCCAACTCGCGCTGAAAATTGAATTTAATGAAAACCGAAGTTTGCAGGGGCATGGATCAAAGTTTAATGTTACCCACATATAGCAACCTTCCTACTAACAAAATAGAAAATGACTAGAAAGGCATAAACAGGAGAAATAAATTAAAAACACCACAAATTGGGATAAAATGTTACGTTTATAATACCCCAAATGAAGTATATGTATGGACACCTTTACCAATTAATTAATTCCATTTAGTCGTTAGCAAGGATAATTTAGGCATGGGAAAAACAGAGTAAAATGAGAATTAGCGTTCACTGGACACAAACTAGGTCGTCATTATGAGACTAACATATAATGGTGATGCATATCTATATACATCTTTACAAAGCTCATACATGTATATTCCATTCAGTCGTTAGCAAGTGTGATTTTGACTTAAAAGAGAGAAGTGGGGTTTTACGTCCACTCCACACAAACTGGGTCATTATGGGACTAAACTATGGTACAATTTTACTTCGATAATTCACTTGAGCGAAAAGAGAAAATCCACGAGGTGGGACAAACAACACTATACCGTGTCACCTGCAAGCTGTCACACCACTTAACTAAGCTTATGTGTTAGACCAGGGACAATATAAATCATCTTATATGAATATGATATGGTAAGCATTATTCCATACTGAAATACCCGAAGGCGAAGAGAGCATAGGCCAAAAACAGTACTACAAAACAAAACAGCACTCTGGGGTCCAAAAACTTGAGGGAAGGTCAGAGAGCATTTACATTCAAACATAGGAATCTAAGTAAGTGAGCACTTCTGCTCGAACGTCGGAATATGTAGGAGATAGGCACATGAGGTCAACATTATCCCGGAGTGCCATAAATCCTGTTGTGATCTATGCCATCTTTCCCTTCAGTGATTTCAATACATGAACACTTCTAAATGTTTCTTCTTATGGTTCTTTTTTTACGTGAGCAGGTGGACAAGAGATATATCAAGTTTATGATAGTCATGCCAGTCAATAAATCTATAGGATGATCTGCTCCTAAATGCAAAATTATACACGAATTATGACTCTTTGTTATGGCTATCAAAGTCAGATTTTGACACGAGGTATATAGAAGTAATGGTGATAATCGGTAGTCATTGGGAGATAATCGTTGCTGAAAAGACACAGCTTTGGTTAAATTGTGCTGCTATAAAACCTTGCCATGTCAGCCCATACAGTTATGCACTTCCGTGTTACTATTGTGGGAGAGTGATTTTATTGGGGAATATTTTAAAGTCACCAATACTAAGTTTTAAATGTTAGATAATATGTTCCACTTCACTAGCTTTAGCTATCCTGTGTTTCTATCGACTTTCTATCCACTATCTTAAGTTAGAGTGACTTTCTTCTCACTTTTGGTATCTTGTCTTGGTTTTAACCTTTGAACCTGAGTATATTGTGGTCAGGTGATTTGGTATCCAGGGAATGTTTGGACACTTAGGTAATAGAGTTTGAGGCAATAGGTTGACTATTTTCAGTTCTCCATATTGCAACTTATTTCTGAATAGTCATAGTTTAATTAGCTAGTTTTAGATATTTCATTTCTAATATAGTTTATATAGAAGTTAGATTAAAGTATTCAATAGTTCCAGTGATTGCCAGGTAGGGTATGTATTATATTGTTTTATGTAGTTTTATCATAGTTTTCAAAGTCTTGGTCATGTTGGACATATAGTGTCAGACATATTGGATTTATAGTAAAATGTAAAGTTCCTTGGGTTTAGTAATGGTTTATAGTTAGTATATTATACATTTCACCACTTTCATTCAAATATACTTTTAAACATCTATTGCATATTCACACATTCATATATTTTATTACAGATCCTTCAAAGGTACTTCACCTTTGACAGTCTGTCTAGCCAGCAAAACCCCTCTCTAGGGTAAGCTACTTATTAAGTGTTTAGTTATTTAGATTATTTAGATTGGTATTATTACATACATATACTTTAACTTGTAGCTGTCATACAAGTTAGCAGGATGAAGTTAATTATATAGGCAGTATTTAAGATCGTGTTTAAGTGATTAAGTAAAATGGATTTATAGATAGGCCTATGTAGCATGTATCTAGTATGTATATTTCTACTACTAAAGTTATGATGCTATTATTAATTTGTAATTGTGTATAGATATAGATTTTATCAATTCAACATATGTATTATTATATATATTTAGTCTTATTTATTATGTATTTCAGGGTTTCTGTTATATCTGAATAAACCGTTGAATCGAACCCTTGGTGTGGTTTTTTTTACAACTAGAGAATGGACCCCCCGTAACACTATAACTACTGAATACAGATGAACATAATCGTTGCCTGATCCCGCAAAATTATACACCAGTTACGCCTCTTTCCTACTATGACCGCGAACGTCCGATTTTGTCACAAAAACTTCAAGATTTTTATCCAAGATAGCATATTTGGCACGAGGGACGTTCAAGTAACAAAATATAGTAGTAATATTGTAATATTGATAATTAAGTCATGTCTGATATTTTGTTGACGAGACATTCGATCAATTACATTTTCTCTTCTGTATATAAGATAATCCTGAACAGTTTTTTTTTATATAATTATTAAATGAGATTCTAAAAGTGAATTATTAGGGAAAACGCACCGCATAACCTGATAACCGCTTGTAGTAGAACCATATCGCAAAATAGTTCCAGGTTTTGACTGGATTAAAGATACTATTCAATTGCGCAACATAATAAATTGACTTAGCAGAGTTCGATATAAAAAAAATGACAAGAAGAAGTTTCTGTTAGAGCCACGGCTATATCCCTATTAAAAGTCAAATCGGAATCTAACCACGGCGAGTCCCTAGTAACTCACAATTTTTTAAAAAAATGACCGAAATAAAACATAAATCTACATTTGGTACAGAATCAGGATATTTCAAATATTTCTAGAACTTTTGATATGATGAATTTTCATAGCTCACAAATGTTTTCATACTTTAACATTGAAAAGCGATATTACAAATAACAATATAACGCTCATACAATTAATAAAAATGACAAATGACTTTTTTTATTCAATTAGTACAAATCAGTATTGCTACACTTGTCAGAAATACGATTGGAATAGATGAAAGATAAGATCAAACTTTATTGTACTAGAACATCCACTGAGACGAACAGAATACTATTATACAAAGGGAGGAATTTATAAAATGGTTGATTAAAAAGCTTATCAGAAATGTTCGTAAGAAGTCCATACAATACAGTGTTTGTTATAATTGCCGACATTAGATCTACATTAGTCTAATTTCAATAACTTACACCAATCAGATTTTCACAGATTGTCATTTGAAAGTTGTGGATTGAACTGAATACAACAGATTGTAGTCAAATAAACTTGACGTAGATGTGAGCGGAGTAACCAACAAAATATAGGGGCCTCTGGGTGAAATTTAATGTTCCTTAGATAATAATAATATGCATATAGCACATAGTCTCCTGTTATAAGTCAGATAGGGCCTAGATAATCTAAAAAAATCTCATCTATAATTCATATTTTAGTATTATTCATGAATGTTTTGGACGTCGTTAAATATGAATATAACAACTGAGATCGACAGGTAATTTAGTTATTTATTAAAGAAGTCAGCATTCCGCCAATATCCAGAAAATGGGAATAAAATTATTTTTCCAAGTCCCGATATATTTATTGAGAAAATAAAAACTATCCGTCCCTTATTAGTTGTTACTAGTGTAGATATGAACGACTTGCCTTTGTTATGCCCCATTGACAGTTTCACGCATTTTGAATCCGCAATGGTAATCATTAATGCGTACCAATGCGGATGGATATGTATATTTCATCTGTCAATCAAATAGTTCGTGCCGTTGCTGACCAACCTTTGCTCATAGTACGCAAAATCTGTCCGCACTGGTGCGCATTCGTACCATGTTAGTTGTCTGTCATGTATCCCGCACCGTCCATCATTGTCCCGTTGCAGTACGCAATATCTGCGGATAGTTTGCGCAGGGGACCGCGTACTAACTTGCGCTATGGTACGCCAATTCCTGCACTGTCAGGTATTGGTTACGCTAGTGTACTCAGTTTTAAGCATGCGTGACCATTTTGTGAGTCATTTTATGGCACGCACTGGCACGCTTCATAGAAATAGTATATATAAAGGAAAGGTATTGGGATATGGTCCATTCCGTCGGCAACTCTTCAAAATGATGAACTCCAGAGACCTTGAAGAAAGGAACCTTACTTTGCAAAACGTACATCTTTCAGCAGCTGCTGGTCTACTACTTTTGGAAGAAGATGAAAGTGAACGAAATATTGTTCTACAATCAAAACCTGACACCGACAGACCGTCTGCCTGCAGCAAGAAAAGAAAAGTCAGGAGACTCTGGGTGAGGCAATGGTTGACAAGGAGACAACGTTTTGGCCATTATGACCAGTTATTGTCGGAACTACACAAGGAAGATCGCAGAGGTTACCGGAACTTCCTACGTATCACCCCCGAATTGTTTCAAGAGATGATTGAAAAGTTGACCCCACACATGAAGAAGAATAAAACATTAATGAGAGAACCTCTTGAAGTTGGCCTGAAGTTAGCAATCACACTCTACCAGAAGTATGTAAAGCTATCGTCAAGGTCTACAAGCCAGAAGTATTAGTTTGTCCTAGAACAGAAGACCAGTGGAAGACTATTGCTGAAGGTTTTAGAAACAGATGGAATTAGCACAACTGTCTTGGAGCCGTTGACGGCAAGCATGTTGCTATGAAGAAACCCCCCTCGGGTGGATCCTTCTACTTTAACTAAAAGAACTTTCATAGCATCGTGCTCCTTGCAGTGGTGGATGCTGCGTACCAATTTCTGTACCTTGATGTTGGAGCGGAAGGTGGAGCTTCTGATGGTGGAACATGGAGCAACTGTACGTTATACAAAAAGTTGTGAAAACGTGGAGGCCTCTGATTGGTGCGGCGTCTGTGAGTGAAGCAAACCTGCCAATGAGTATATGAGAGTAAACTATGAGCACCAGTGAGTAAATTATGAGCACCAGTGAGTACACTATGAGGATCAATGAGTAAACTGTGAGCACCAATGAGTGACACACGTCAAGTGGCGGGAAGAATTCCTGACCACTGGCAGATACCTACATCAACCCATGAGCACCATTGCTGATCTTGTCGTACCAGTGATGAACCTTGCGCACCAATGCGTGACATTGAGTACCCCTGAGTGCGTGACATAATTTCCATTGACACTTTTACGCACCGGGTATGCATAGTTTGCGCATAGTTTACGAAAATGGTACGCCCTGGAGTGCGTGGCATGAGCTTGGACAAATCCAAGGTTTTGGGTCGGCACTGTCACGCATGGCACGCAATGGTACGCATAGTTTACGACTGTTTCCCGCGATGGTACGCATAGTTTCCGTCTTGGTACGAACTTTAGCGTACCAAAGCGTACCACGATTGCGTGAAAGTGTCAATGGGGCATTAGTTGTTACTGTATCGGCTAACAGCAGGCCCCAAAGGCGCTGAGTCGATCCTTGCCACTGCTACTAGCATGTTAAAATGACTACCAACTTTCTACTACTAGCAGGTTAATAAAAGGCGGGTCGGGTTGGGTAAATGAACTCAATAAACATCTTAAAAGTTTATGAATTGGGCTTCACATTTATATTATATCAAATTAAAAATAAATCCAATCTTATCTTATTATAACGCCGATATAACACCAATTAAAAAAACTTACCTGTCTAAGAGTTGATAACATTGGAACGTTAACCACCCAAGACAAAACAAAAATGTTAGAAACCATGCCAATCTTTTAAACACACTTGTAGCTCGATATATATTTACTATCGCAGTGAAACTGGTGTCCTTACAAAAACTTCCTAGTTGTTCCCGTAAACGTACATTTTCTGGTCCATGTATCTTTGGCCAGGCTGTTGTTTTTGATTGCTCCATAGTGGGAGTAACCATTAAACCCCGATATCCTGAGATTTCCTTCAAAAGGTTAATGTTAAGTGTAAATTTCAATTTTGATAAACTAAATTCATAACATAATTAATAGGCTGTCGTCACATCAAAATATGTACTTCTGATCATACCGTATCTTTTAAGCGATTACTTGAACGGTCAAATAAATAGAATGGCAACGCATTTGCAAGCCCCAACTGTATCTATCATAAATAAAGCTAATCTTAACTCTGCACATTATCAATTGGACTATATAAACCCCTCACGTTTTTTTTTTTATATCCAGCTAACTGTTTGTATCAGATCGATAAAATCCGCACAGCAAATCACGACGCGTTATATAAATTAAAGAGTTAATATGTTGTGGTGTATTAAAGATTTAACGTCCATTACATTAAATATGATATTAATGACCGGTTGATTTAATTAAATTATTTACACTTAATGGGTTGAAGTTGGTAAAAACACCAAATAATAAAGTCCGTGTATATCAAAAGTCGCCTTAAAAAGTCCTTGTATATCAAAAAGTCACTTTAAAACACACTTATAAAATCGCTGTAGTGAGAAGAGAGAGTGAGAGAGAAAGAGAGAGAGAGGGGGGGGGGGCATCTTCTCCTTTTGTCATAATAAAAACAGTTTAAAATAGGAGGCCCAGCTGACCGATGTTCGCGTGGGGAAAAAGAATCCGCTTGCTTGCTCGCGGTAAAAACCACATAGCTGGACTGGTTTAAAGTTAGTTAAAAGTCCTTTAATATTACGGTTCACAACTTCAGTGTTTAAAAGTTAAAGACATTCCATTAGGGTTTTTCTTACCTATGACTCTTCCTAGACAAAAGTTTCCTGAAAAGAAAAAGAAGAGCCAGCAGCAATTAGCTCAATTAGAAGGAGAGTTATTGTGTCCCAAAAAGTGTGACGGACAGGCAGACAGACAGACGAACCCATTTTAATAGCCCCCTGCTTTCTTCGAAAGGCGGGGGACAATTATATTATTATGTCGATCAAGATACCACAAAGAAAGTAGGCTAGGGCATATACTACCGCATTACCCTATGGCTAGGGTAAACTTGTTGGAATTAATAGTTAATGATATATTTTCGCCGATGAAACGTGAACATCAATAAATGAAGCGAAAGGTTATCGAGAATCGAAGGACTGTGATACTGATAGTGATAAGACAAGATACTCTGACCTAATCCGAACACAGCCTGTAGCGATTGTTCTTCTTCGCTAGAAATGATAGAATGTTCCGAACCATCATCGTCAGCGCTGTTGCTCGCATTTCTAATTGACCCGTTATGATAGGGAAGAACATTCGGGGCGAAATCAATGTCTGACAAGCTGTCAGTTTCTGCCGATGCCGAATTGAAATATACATCGACTGCTACACGAGTGTAAATGAAAATGAAATGAAATGGGGTTTAACGTCCTACTGTTCTGCTCCTAACCTGGGCTATGTCGCCTCTTACGTCATGTCACGTGATTTAGCTTCCGAAAGTGTTTTTTAACGTTATTTGTTACTAAAACTTCTTTAAAAAATAAAATCTGAAATGCATTAATGATTGTTTGAATTGAGTATAACTTAGTAGTAAGTGCAGGGGGGCTGCACACAAAATTTATACAAAAACAAATACACGGACAGGACATCATACTCAGGAAAACACAAACATACAGACAATTCAAAAAAAGTGAATGGATCCGGGGGCTAGCCGTAAGCGTCCACTGCGCTGTACAGTCCCGGGTCTGTAGTGATACAGATTTCACTCAAATTTGAAAACAATTAGGAATACAACCCAAAGAACCCATTGTGTAATGCCAGCATGAGTCATGATCTGCTATATGCTACACGAAATACGAATGTAAGCATATGTAGTAAAATTCAACTATACAACAAGTAACCACATCGGTGAAATGTATAAAAAAGTAGTCTAAACTCTTAAATTCAATAAAGAAAACGCTTCAGTATTCAATACATATAGGGTACATGTTCCATCGTCACAAAAAAATCAAAAACAAAACTGAATACAAAGAAGTAAGTAGGAAATGTCGACTTTCTCGAGGGACAGCCGTCTGCTGACAGAGAATGGCATCATATCTTAGAAGGTGATAAAAAAATCACAATAATAAGGGCGATAATCCAGATAAAATAACGTTAAAAGCTTAAAAACCATAAGTTCTAGCGACTAATCGGAATTATTAAGTTATGTAATTGTACAATATATAATATATTAATATAATACCCCACACAAGAAATGCAAAACAGGTATGTTGAAGAAATCGTACAATGTAAGTGTATTTATAAAGGCATAACATTAACTCTTAAGTGACCCAGAGTTTTGACGTCATAACGTCAAAAAACCCACGTCATAGTGGTCAATAGTGGTAAAATAGACTATATATTTTAAAGTCATCTCATTAAAAAACAGTGGTAGATAGACACTTCGGGTAAATGAATTAAATGATCTAGATTTAATGCCATTTTCATAAATATAAATTTAAGGCCAAAAATTACAATAGAAAATGCTATAATTTCGATACTTCGGGCAAAATTCACGTATTCACGTGATATTCATTTTTTGGCCGTTGTGAACTAAAAATCATTCGTCGTTAATCATTTTTATTTATTTAATACATTCAAATGCCGTTGTATCTAAATATTTTTTACAATTATATCATAGAATTTGGGGAAATTCTAGACTTTAGATAGATTTGAAGAGACATGACGTCACACAATTAGAATTGGCGAAAATCTGGTTGACATCGCACTTGTGACTTAGCTCTAACCTAACGTTTTACCTTTTGCGATGCAATTATTATATTTAGCCGGTCTGGTTCACAATAACAACTATTCATGTGTTCTAATTCCCCAACTTTACTATATTGTCTTTTATTAAGTACAGACTGGCCGCACCTGTATATTTTGGATTTAGGCCTACGTTTCTGATTTGTATATTATGTAGAATATAAAATGAGCATAGTATTAGTAGACGCAATCACATCCTGTAGTCTACTGCACGACCCGTCCCCAACCAATCATATTCGGGTGCCGAATCCAAGAACCGCCCCCACGTCGGCAGGAAACCACTGAGCTATAAATAGATCAATGGCGAAAACCTCCAAGTTTATCAGTATCAAAATTATGACGCTTGATTTCCAATTAATTTTACATATTTCAGGGTATATATGATGTAATTGAAGAAAACCAAATGTAGTTATTATTTTCTTTAATAAATCACATTCACAGGATCAAACATAGAGTGCTGTAGGTTAATACAACATGAATTACAACATAATTTAAATTAGCTTCTCCATATGATTATACATGACGATGACACTAACAATAAATATCTTTAGTTTAATTTACAATTATAGTACACATTACACTTACATTAAATATATTAAATATATCAAATTATTAAATATACATTACACAAACAATAAATATATTTAATTTACAATTAAATAAGAAATTATTAAATATAAATAATATTAAATTATTTTTAGTTTATCACATACTATTTGAAAATATTAAGATTGACAATTAACCTATATCAATATCAATTCAATCAATAACAATTAAAATTGCCTAGTAAACTATTACTATTAACAAGAAAATATAATCCTTAAAAGTAAACATATTTACATTCTTACTAATCATCGAAATTTTAATTGTTTAATATTTAACTCTATAATTCTCTAGCAAATGATACCTCTCAAAACAGATTTCAACACACATAGCTTTATTACAATTTTTACAGTACCACCTGGTCTGCTTACGATTATTACTTGCCCTGTCTGAACATACAATACAATCTGGTTTATACTTTTTATTGTCATATTGAGCTGGAAAATGTCTCTCGGTTAAACGTTTCACGCTTTTGTTTGAATAATTATATGTACTACTAATACTATTCCCTCTCTCGCCAATGAGTTTTTCAACAATTTTAAGACGGAATTGCTTTGTGGTTAAATTTTTTTCTGGGTAAGCTAATTTATATGCAATGTGGGCATTTACTAGTGCTATTTCCATTATAAACCCTGAAATGACCTGGTAACCCTTTCGACGTTTATAGTACCGGAATTTTCTTTATTTAATATTAGTTCAGGAGGATATATTTCACTTTTATATTTGTTGAAATTTCCGTTATCATTGATAGGTGTTATGTCATCAATGTATCGGAAGGTATAGTTTAGACTTTTAGCTACTTTGTAATCTGTTTTTCTTTTATGGTCTTGAAAGTCGAATTCGTATTTATATAAATGTGCGTTTGCCATGAATGGGGCGGGGTCAGTTCCCATTGGCAAACCAATGGTTTGTTGCATTATCTGATCCCCAACCTCAAATATGGCATTATCAATAAGGAAATGTATGATGTATTTTGTACACGGTGAACAGTCCATATGCTGATTACACTATTTGCCTTATTACACTATTTTGCCTATACCATTTTTTAGGACTTCGAACTTTGTCTAATGGTTTGGATTGTTCGTACTTGGTTTTATTTTATTTTGAAATTTTTCTTTATCAAAAACTACAGTGTCGGCATTGCGACGTTTTATAATCCATTTAGCATCTTCTGCCTTTCCCGAAAGCTCCATTAAAGGCTTTATCTACAAACCAATCTAATTTATCTTTAAGATCTGCATGTTGAAGCATAGTATACAAAGTAGAAAAATCGAACGCTTCTATTGTGTTTGCATTAATTTTTTTATTGGTTTTTTCTAATGTGTCTACTATAGGTTTATTTTTATCAATTTTGAAAAAAACCTATTAATTCCAGTATAGCTACGAAGTGTTCTGCTCCAATTAACAGGTATCACTTGGTATTCATTTCGTGGAGCGCGATGACATAAACACATTAAAATTAATCGTAAAGGCATGAAGGATTGCAGGATTTTATTTACAATATTACACAATTCCGTAGCGCACCATTTAAAATGTTTTCTGTACACTATGTTCCAATGCCCATAACCATTCACAAAACATTAAACCTTATCCCCTAACTATTAAATACATGGTGATATCCAATAATTGGTCGATATATTACCATTGTTTTTGTTATGATATTTTAGGATACATGGGTTCATATTTCTCTATCATTTTGGAATGCTATGCGTTTAAGGATACTTTTTGATTATTCCATGGTATTAACTGTTTTATATTATTCATAAAACAGAAATCCATTTGCATTTGTTTTTTGCCGATTTGTTAAACTCATTGTGTTAAAAATAAATACACTTCTGTCGTTTTCCATAACAGATTGATTAACGGAATATTGTTATTACAGATTATAAGCTGTATGCATTTCAATCATTCCATACAGTTAATCACTTTCTGTGGTTTTTGTAACAAAAATACCGATTGCTAGCAATATTGGTATTACAGATTATATGCTGTATACATTGCATTCATGAATAACACCTTTTAGTGGACATTTGCGATAAAGGAGAATCCATTAACACCGTCAATTGCGATAGTATTCCATGGTTCACCACCGTAAGTTGTACAATTTCCTAATGTAGATCAGCTCATTGAATTATCAAAATCAACAGTTTTTATCTACTGTAGAGTCTTAATTGTTTGAACAAAAGTCTATAGCTTTATATTTGATGGTAATTATGAAATCTATTTATAAATGATGAGTTATCAACCCGAGTCAATGTTTACACATCCTTTCATTGTTTTTTTTCCCTTAAACAATTAACCCATAAAATACCATATATAATGACAATCGATTAATTTGACTGGATAGATGAAGTCAGTTCCCTGTTAGTACACACATTAAGACTAATTGCCATTGACAATAGCTGAAGGACATAGGGAATTGTGGAGGTATTTATGTATAATGCTGCCTGTATGGGTTTTATAATATACATGTGCTTAATACATTACTTAAACTACAAAAAGTAAGAACTTTAGTCGCTAGACTTATACATGTGCAAAATTAAACAGATTTTTCATGTGTTAATCAAACTGTTTTGCATATCCCTCTTGTAATCAGTTTCTTTGATCATATTAGTTTCGTTGTGAAATATTTGATATTCAACGAATCCCGATCACCTATTCACATTTTCCCTTTTTTCCGCAATGAAAGACACGATTCTGTTAATTTTTAAGTGTATAATTGTTTAGAATTGTAATCAACTAGTAGAAGTCTCAGAATATCTCGTTAGAACCCTGTAATATAAAACTTCCATCATACGACAGGTAGGTCTTTCTATGCACAAGCTCCAAAATTAGGTATATAAAGATCTTGGTGAGGTGAATACCTTGACGCTAGGCCAAGTAGCTGTTCGTCTGGCTGGCTGGCTATCAGATACATCTTTTGGAATACAACATCTCTGCTTTTAACGGAGGAAGAATCATGCCACTCCCACGTGTTAAACAACCCTAGTAATGGCAACCCCCATCTTATCAAGCCCTTCACGTAATACCCCGCATATTTTAGCACTAATTTCGATGGGGTATAAGTCCAGCTTGTGATCCTATCAGAATCCTTCGTTAAAAATATCGTTACGATTATCAAGTCTCGCGCTTCTAGCTAAAATCGAGTTGCAAAGTTTAAGGTTAGATCAATGTCAAGGTTGCTGGAAATCATGGGTGATCAACAAAGGCTGTAAACTTGTCTATTTCTTTTTCTATGGAGGGCCGCCATATTTGTTTACAGTGTGTTATGTGCCACGAACTCTGATTGAACAATGCTAATTAGTCACGTGTAAACACAACGAGTGCAAAAGTTCGGGAATTGTTGAGTATTGAAGCAACGGCTAGATGTTGTAAAACTCGCGGTCGTTGCTTCAGGAACATGGGCAACCCCACAGAGATATAGCTGACTCACTCTCTGGATCTCCTGGTGACAGAACCTGTCTCAAAGATTCAAACAAAACTGTATGTGATACACTACCTTGTGTCACAGAAGAATTTCACGTTGCATTGTATATAAAATCTTCAAAGGCCTCACAATAATATTTTCTACAAAACCATAACGCAATTATCTTATAGGTATTTAAACGCCAAACACGTTCAAACCCTATGATGTCTATCCCGGCCTCTTATCTACACTGAGGCGGCTAATGGTACGTATCTCTGGGAATGCCGTATGATGATCTAAATAGACCTTAATCGCATCTTCTTATAAAGAGGATACGTGCTTGAGTCATAGACCGACTCCGGGTAATTGGTCAGAGACTTCCTTTACCTGATTGATCACTTGCACAGAAGCTACCCCGGATTTAAACAGCTACCTAGGATTTAAACACAATGTTCTTATATGAGAAAAAATCGCGAGGGGGGTGGGGGGAATGAAAGGTGGCCAGTTTTCTAGTATGGGAGACCATATTTGGATTACTAGTGACGTCATTGACCGATTTTAATCGCAAGGTACCTAATTAGCCTAAATCTAGCTGTCATCTATTTGCGGGTAACGATTTCAATACATTAGGCAGAGGGAACTTAAATAACCTCTATAGACGTATAATATTACAGAATGTCAATTCCAAAGTTAATGTTTTAATTTTACACGAGTCCGGGTAGCAAGGTTGGGTGTGGTGTGCCAAGTAGATTTAATTTTCCTTTTTGGGGCTCCACTAAGATCTAATAAACTGAGTACATGTGAATTTCCATTTCTCTCCTTAAAACTAAAGAAAAGGGCTGTAAAAAGCTATTATTTTGAAATTAAGAATAATTTAGTATTCTTTGTGACTTTCGTGAGTTTTGTAATTAAAGGTTGTTTTTTTACATAAAGCTAACCAGTAATAGATAATAAAAATATTATATAATTTAAGGAGAAAGCTAAATCGAAGAAGGGCTAGCACAAATCGGGTCATATGTGGATTCTGAGTTAGAATAAGGTTTAGGTCTAGGATTAGGTTTAGTGCTAGCCCTGTTTACATCCCGAGACCTTGACGAAATCTAAGCCCTAACCCCCACCATAACTCCCAATCATATGTGACGTCATATATGCTAGACCGTCTCCGATCTAGCGTTCTTCATAATTTAAACATAACGGCGTTTATAATATGGGGTGAGAATATTTACGAGCTGTAGATTGCAGTATTTGTTATAATTACGTCACTTTTACAGTATATATTTTAGTAGATTTGATCCAATATTTTAGATAGATCTAGCCTTGCTTTGTATTGTATATTACCGTCACCCCGTCGAGTTTTCAGCTAGGTTTAAGTTTATTAGTACGGAAAAGGAGGGGAGCTTGACAAGAACAAGGCGTCTAATCGCTGGTTAGATGTAGAAAACACAAACACCCAAAAACTCCCCACATCCAACGTCTGACGTATGCTCTCTTCTCTGCCCCACAAGTTATTAGCCTTTTGATCGTCTAGTATTGTCTCATATTGTATTTGTAATTTTTAACTTAGGACTCCATTTAAAACGTTGTGAATTTATTCTCGGATTACTCAGTTTGTGGTTACAGGAATAACAATACCACAGTTCGTTTCTAAATTTTATGTCAAGCACTGGATACATAGGTTACAAGCATAGATTACAATAGTCATTCTCTCAATCCCACTCCCATCCAAACTCGAAAGAGCGAACCTGCTGATAGAACTTGCTACATCTTCCCCTCTAAGAATCTACATCGTGTCTACCCCAGAGCTGAAATTCCACTCGTTATATATGCCTAGACTTCTGCTATAAATTATTTAATTAGCCAAATATTACGTAATTAATTTGGTGATTGATTACCAAGCCATCCTTATATGGACAGCGATAATTTTCCTATCATAAGTGATCTAGATCATAGAATTTAAAGGGGCGGAGGGGGTGTGTGTGGTCGAATGGTTAGCGCGTGCGCGCTGTATCATAAGTTATGTCATTGAGTAAATTGGCGTGGTTTCGATTCCCCGATTGTACGTGGCAAGAAGTAGGGTCGCCTGCCCAACCTCGTGGTTTTCTCCGGGTCCTCCGGTTTCCCCTCGCTGCTAAAAACCCCTACGTGCAAGCGAATTGTTGAAATAAAATTGAACCATGTGTTAGTCCCGAAATGACCTAGTTTGTGTCGAGTGGACGTTAAAGCCATTTCTCTCTCCATAGAATTTATCGTTGGCCCTAGACCCCATGTCATATTATTCTGTCAATATTTCATAAACAATTTAATTTGCGTTTTGAAATAAACTCATACTAAAGTTAATATTTATACAAGGGAGAAGACTGATAAAACATATGTATTTATCAAATTATAAATCTTGTCCTCTGGTGCATTTATATTCGCCTAATGCAATTTCGCATAAATTACCAAATAGTATTACATGGATTACTACGATTACTCCACGATTAAAAGCACGATTTCAATCGTAGCGCGTTTAAGAGCAATTGCGAACTTCGCAAGGACATTCGTAAGTATTCGTAAGACATTAGCAAACATTCATAAACATGTGTAAGGTCTAACCTTTTTCAGTATTTATCCAGGCCAATCGCTACGAATATCAAATTTTCATATAATGAGGTTTATTAGCCAGCCGTATTCGCTAGGCGCCACAGAGTAAAGTCGAATACTAACAATTTTTTACAAATGTCTTACGATCAGTACAAATGCCTTGTCAATATTACGTCCCGAGTTATGCATGTAGTCCACTTTAACATTATCGAAACTGCAATTACCAATCGCCCTTTTGTATTCATTTTTTTGTTGTAAATTTATAAGGATTAATTTTCATCGACTATCAATTTTCGCTTTCAAAGTAGATCCACTTTGTTACGATATCCTGCTGGAAGCAACAATTCTAAGCCGATATCTGTTTAATCATAATTGGATTTTGTGCATGTTGAAAATTGAAATCATGTTGATATTGACTGGCACAGCTATACGCCTTTGTATGTAATGTTATTAGCATTAATTGTCAACCGATAATTTTGAAATACGATTGGGTTGTTTAGCTCATTCAGTGTACAATCTAGTAAAGACTGTTTTTTTTTATTAAATTATTAAAGATTTTACGATAATTACTTCCAGAGTTTCTCATATTAGCTGTACAAAATATCAGGGCCTAGACGTCACTACCTAACTGCGAAATGTTATACACGGTACCGGGATGCCTGTTTGATCGCGTATACCGTTCAAACAATGGCTTCATACTGGAGTTTCCTACCAATGCAAATAGATAAAGATAGTAATAATAATAATTTATATAATAGAATCCAACTGGAACATCTGCCCTATGACACTTTTACCTTGATACAATATGGGAATGGAAGTAGATGTGTTAAAAAAAAAAAAAAAGTAAAGGTTAAAAAATACAAAGAAAAAAAACAATAACATATAAAAGATAAAAATGTAAATAAGTGTACCAGAGAATTTTTCTAAAATTGGCTAAAACATGTTAAGAGCAAAGCAGACTGTTAATCAAATAAAAGTTTAATCATTACTATGTTTGAAGATCATGGAGATAGACTGGTCATCCTGGACAATATAAAAAAATGAATACTTCAGACAGAGAACCTTAAAAGTCACAACTATAGGGAGTAAGAAGTCAGTGAAGCTGCTTTAAAACAGGGCTATTAAGAGTAGCATGGTGGGGTTAATGACAACTCTTGCTGCTTTATTTTGTATAAGTTTTAAAGGACATAGTGTTTGAGCACCAAGACCGACTAACAAAGAATAACAATTATCTAAACGTAAGGTTAGTAGGGAATTTACAAACAATTTGCATGATTCCATGTACAGGTGAAAATTACAAGCTTTACAAACTAATAAAAACTAAGTTTTGGTTTTATATTCCCTAATATCTCATTTTAATTAGGTGATTGGTTAATTACGTCCAATGACGTCAATGATTATTCAAATATGAATAATAATATGTAACTGACGTTACAATATAGTAAATTTCCACTGTATCTAAGTAAAGCCCAATTACAATATAAGTTTGAGAACGTCGAAAGGAAATGGTGAGATATTGATAAACAAAAAGGTAATGGCTATCTATATTTTGTTAACTGATGGGTCAATTTGATATACAAATACATTCCCATAGTATTACATGATATTCTATCTAATAAATCTTGTTTACGAATTTGAAAGCAATTTTTAGGTCTAGGCTATCATAATATACACTCCGGCGTCATTTGAGAATGAATATTATACATATATGCATGACTAAAATTATCAGTACTAGTGATCTGGAGAACTTCTCACTTGCGAACCCAACAGCAACATGACTGTATTATTTATGCACCATGCAAATGGTCACTATTATTAAAATACTAGATTACATGTGACCAATGATTGCTCCATAACTCTGAGAATAAAGTTTAAAGAAAAAAAAAAAGAAAAAAAACCCCAACAAAAACCGCATGCATTATAAGGTTTAAAAGTTCGTCACTCTCTTATATCACATAAATTCACTTTAAACAGACATAACAAACCGTAACTGATTTTAATTGTTTATTGATTCTTCTTTCAGTGTCCTAATTTTCAAATACTGTAACACTAGCCCTATTTTAAAATATTATCAAACTGGATTACAGTTAACTTAACTTCTCAACAATTTATAATTATCATTTCATAATGTCCAATTTTGCACTTTAAAGGTGACCGTCAGCACCTTTGGTTAACACCTTAATCTTCTTAAAATTCCATCTGAGCAATTACGAATTTGAAGGCTATGATATTTAGATCGAGGCTATGATATTGCTACACCCTTTTCTTGGCGAAAAAAGTTTGTTCTTTACTGGTTTAGAAATACCATCTATGATTCTGATATTTAGATCGAGGCTAGAAGTTTGTACTCTACTGCCTACTAGTTTAGAAACACCATCTATGATTCTGAAAATTTTCTAAGGATTATTTTTATTTAGTTCTATCTTGTTTGTAATAAATACAGTTTCGGGTTTAGTCTTTAACGATTTATTTTCTGCTTGATTGGAGTCCAATATTCATTAGTAAACTACCTTTTGTTAGGTCGAATAGTAAATGTTTGAATTTCAAGGGACATGATGATTTAATGTTTCAATATTATGAGCCATCCGTATCCATTTCAACCAACCAAACGACTGTCCTCATAAGCCTAAAATATTATCGGGGCCGATTGCAACAAGCAAGATGGTCATGGGAATGTTGCATGACAGGAGTAATTAACATAATTACTACAAAACCTAATTCCCAAGTCAAGAACACACAGCAACACAACAGCAGTTATCCACCCCTAAACTTTGGATTGTTTGTAGCAAGGTCCTGGCATTACAGTAGACTCAACGTGTTTAAACAGTGTGGACTGAAGTAGCTTCAGGGTCCCTTCCGAGATTAGGGACCCTGAAGCTTCTGCCTCTGGACTGACATAAAGACTGAAAACGATAATATTTTGATCTAATATCTTTGAGATATTTGCATCCATGCAATTACAACGTAAGCCAGCTTGAGCTTTTCCTTTTATATCCAAATGATTTGGGATCCATCGAAATGGATGCTCATAATCTAGTATATGTTGTATTCGAAACGGAGAGAGTTTCGGTTGGGATGATCTGATCTACATTATAAGATGACAAGCTTTACATCATTCATTGCGTTTTATGCCAATGACGACCTTATATCAGACGCCGAAATTGTCGTCCACGGATTTCCATCTATTTCGATTTAATTTATTTGTATTTTTTTTTTTATGAATTCTAAAACGTATTTGAACTAAATCTAGTCCAGCTGTTACCGAGAAAAATGCAATTTTAAGGAAATGGTCTTCACGTTTATATTGGATAATTTAGATTCGTGACGCGTTTAACCATGTTCCAGTACAACTCCCCAACCTTTGCGTCATAGCCCTTAATAGGGACCTTTCGCATCGGTACGAACACCAGAACGAACATATGTTCGTTTTCGTTTTCGTATCCTTTAACACGCGTTTTCGCAATCTGACGTGCGATAATTATAGCTAGATAGCGTTAAATTTTATTCCATGAACTTCTCGGTCAAGTCAAAGTTTTCAATCGATTTTTTTGGCAGATGTACAACAAATCACGCAAAATATTGCTTTTGAGCACATTCTACGAACTCTACACAATCAACAATATACATAAAGCCTCGAAAAATTGTGAGAAATTCAATATATGAAACAAGAAACATATTCGTTTGCATACCTAAGTAAATCCAGTTCCATATTCATATCGTTATTCACTGGTAGGCCGCATTCTCGGGGTGAAAATCTTGTCACCTTCGCTCCCGCTAAACCGGTCTACAAATCGGACTATCAATAATCGTGCAATCAATATGTCAACAAAGTTCTCCAATAAAATTTGCCATTTTAATAGTTCAAGCTCCAAATAGGATAGAAATCCATGACTTTTTTCCTTATAGTGCGGAGCCATATTTGCGTAGATGTGAGGTGGATCCTGCGCAGCTATTTAAAATTTGGCCAATCAGCGGTCGCGCTTGCGGTCAAAAATTCTGGGGTCAAGTGCCAGGTCATAGCATTTGTAAACAAAGCAATGTGCACGATTTACCTTGCAAATTGCTCGCGGTCGGGACGAACAGAGATCAAATGAACCCAAAAAACGTCCCACCCGTGTAGAGAAGTGGTGTATGAGAGCCACAAAAGGTATTTTGATCACACTGACGTAAAATGTGGCAGTCAGTCAGGTTTTTTCGACACTGATTAAGGATATTGGACCGTCGATTTCACTAGAAAAATGCCTTAATATCAAGGGAGATTACAAGGTCACTGCTTCTAGAAGTGTAATTCTAATGAAATCGTTCATTTTACATAACAACATACTTAAAACCTATCTAGCCTGCTGTCTTAATAACGATCATGGATAGGATAGTGTATAGCTAAGATTAAGAATGAAAAAAAAAACATACTTTGAAATAAAGGTTGAGAACTTAAAAAGTTGCAGAAATATTAAGAATAATGCGTAAATAATTTGAACTAGCTCAGAATTGTCAGGGAAAAGCCCATATGGACGAAAAAAAATTTTGCATCTACAATGTATAAGCTTACAATAGATATATGAATTCAAATAACACTTGACTGTAATTAAAAGCTGTCAAATTTTATTCTCATATAGAACACTCATTACGGATTGACGTCACAAGTACACACGAATCGATGACGTTTTCGTATTCGTTTTCGTACCGATAAAGATCCCTAACGGGGATAGTTCAGTGAATCTTTTGTTTTTATACGCCCACATTGGTCGTATAGATTATCATGTTTAAATACATGAGCGCATGAGCGTTAAAGAGAACTCTATAGATTTTCAATAATTACTGTCACAGTTAGAGCCCTTGGTCAATTCGAAAAATCTTGTGAACGCTCTAGCGGCTAAAGTTTTCATACGACGACTTTAAATTTATAAATAGTGTTTGTGTTTATTTGGTTTAATTTCTAACGATTTCTGATGATTACTGTAAGAGTTATGACCCTTAATTTCCGATTCCTTAAAAAGCACATTTTGCGTACTACTCCGGCGACTTGGGTGATATGGACGTATGTTTCGTGCCTCATATCTTGCATGGTGTAACAACTAGAAAAATATCCTTACAAGTTGTTTAAATTACCTCTTGGCAAAATTTAGCAGGCCACTCAATTACGGATTCGTTTAAAGATACATTATGGGAGATTCGATAACGAGTTTGGCAGTTCTCACTATAATAGTTAAAAACTAGATAATGTAATGGCAATTTGCTGAAAATTTCATTCAAATTGATCCACTATGAACCGAGAACTAAGCGGTTGAAATTTCCGCCTAGTCTCTAAATATCATCAATACTAAAGTCAGTACGATAAACAGCATAGTCTCGATTATCCATTTAATCGTTAAATCGTGAAGGAAAGTTATGCAGTAAATCGGCTCATAATCCACTAAAGATCGCAGGCTAGCATAACCATCTAGAGTTGATTATGGTCTGGATAGGTTAATGAATGTCTAATTAATAATTTAGATAACATTTCAGGCCCGAAGAAAGACCTGCAATAGACAGATTTAGCTCTTGCATAATGTATGTTTAACTGTAATGTATTGATTAATGAATCGTTTTTTTCGATATACACACCATAACTAATTCTATTGTAAAGTGAAGATTATTTCTCTGATATTATTTTGATTAGATCTGTGCATTATCTAACACATCGGGAAACAAAATTACAATATCCAATCTGATAATGTACACAAGAAACAGATTGTTGGATGTCGTTTTATAAATCAAGATGAATAACAATATTTATATTAGACATTATTTGTTCCTTTTGATGCATATATATTCTGGGGTCGATAGCTTATTAAAAAAGAAATTAAAAACTGCCAAAATGTGAATAGGCAGTCTATTTGCACTATCTGAAAGTTTCAGCTCAAAATATTTTAGCCGTTTGAAAATGTTAACCGGGACATTTGTAGCACCATAAGTCTTCTGTCTGACGTGGAGAGCGTCTATGGGAAACCGGTCGCCACATCCTACGTACGACCCATGCATCTTTTCTTACTACATATTTCTGTAGCCTTGTGATCGTCTAGAATTTGTCTCTAGCTGTCTTTACTTCTGCTTCACGTTGTGTATTTACTTCTTCCAGTTTCTTAAGACGTTTGTCTTACCAGGAACAATAATGCATAGTTCGCTTCTACATTTTATATAGCATATAACTGAATACAGGTATACAAGCATAGCACAAATTATAATACTATATAGCTAAAACCACTTTTCCACCTTATCCAGCCTCTCGGCTGTCTAGGAACTCAGATGTACCCTCGATCTCTGGAATCTAATGCAAGTCTGACTTACAGGGTTCCCCGGTTTCTTTTAAAGGTAAATGAATATCATGCACCATAAAGCGTGATCATGGCCCTGAACTTGTGTAATTAACAAAATGATTGGTTACTTTAAATCAAATGATGCAATTAGAATAATTCCACTCACGTGTAATTCTGGTGGTAAATAATTGACATATGTTTTCGATAAAGAGCTCTTTTTTATATGTCAACTGTCAATTACAGACTAAGTTGATTTAGTGCACACTATATATGTGAATATGTTTGAAATTACTAATTTGCCAAAGATATTAATTAATGAAATATAAAGGCATCTTATTTCAAGAGCAAAAATTCTAGCAATATTATTACACATTTTATATATGTCCGCCACTTCCAATTTTTTAAAAGTGGTTGTAAACTTTGCTACAGGGGGTAATTAAAACACAGCAAGAAAACAATACGAATTCGAAAGTATAGCAGTGAATTGTCATGTTATCCAGACAGATGGGGAATGCTTCTATTCCAACGGGCAACTGGGCGTTCTTTTTTGTTGTTTTGTTTAAAAAAAAGGTACCAGGGAACTTCAGATAGTTGTTCGGGACTACAATAAATGGACCTAACAGTCGTACAAATTATTACAATTTGTTTAAAAGCAAGGATAAACACTAACGACACAATGAGTGATGTCGTTAACAATTTTATCACCCAGGGTCGGATTAAAGAGATGCTGACTGAGCTGCATGCTACCTCCAAATGTTAATTAGTTCTAAAAATGATTTTGTAACATAAATAAATATGTCACATATTAAGGTAGAGTTTAACAATGGGGCCATCAAATTTTCGCATCTATGGCAAAGAAACCCGGGGGCATGCGCCGGGGTATTCACTCTTTTCACTGTTGATGTAAGGTACCCTTGACCTTTTCCAGCCAGAGGCCCCATGTACGCTTAATACGGCCCTGACATCACCATACAAATGTTTATTGTTTAACCGTGTGGGCGGAATCCACAAAGCGTTGGAATATAATCATATAAATATATGCATGATGATGTTTTGGACAATTATTTATAATCTCAACGGGTTTTCAGTTTCTACTCTCGTTATAATGCAACCACTCCCGACCCCATGTGGATGGTGAACTGTTAGAAATCGCGAGATCATTAATAAATGCGTGGTTGACATTTTAATAATAATAATAATAATAATTTATTTATAGAGCGCCTATAATCCAATACTTAGATTGCTCTATGGCGCTATTACATTATTGTAAAGGTATAAAATATAAAACATCTCAATAATAAGAACATTGCACAATTAGAATAAAATATGGTATACAATAATAAAAAAGTAAACTCTGAAAAAGCTTAAGCATTTAGCAATTAAAATGGCTTTTAAAAAGGTGGGTCTTTAACTTTTTCTTAAAAACAGGCAGGGAAGGGGAATCTTTAATGTGTAAATAAACTAACAAATATATAAAAAAAAATGTCTTGCATAAAAAAATGGCCATATTGAGATAGAGTATATTAGGCCTTAAAGTGCGCAAATCCTACATGAACATTCATTGAATATATTAGTTGCTTATTGATTTTGTATATAGCGGCAAAACAAATTATCCAAATAAATGATATCTTTTCTCTCTAAAAACAAACCAGTACAATATAACCTACTATTGACGAAATCATGCAAAACATTGCATTGATCTTAGTATCTAAGTATAAGTAATTGTATATTTTATACGTGTGTATAGAATCATTGATTTTATCTAGATGATAACAACCTGTTCTTCCCTTCGTATAATGATCGTGAGTTTAATATTTGTGTAGCTTCAATACTGCATACAAATATCAATTGCCCGATGATTGTGTACAGTGTACACGATTAACTAAACAGATGCCATTAAACAGGGTGGGGATCATTAATTACTTCCATTTAAAACTTTTATCTATAATAATACATTTATAGATAGCAACTCACATTAATTGCTAAAGAGGTAACCACTGGGGATATACATATATACAGCTAGAAGTAAACAAATATAACTGAAACTACTCATGGGCAACCGAATCCATAACCGAATAATTCAAATATTTAACGTACATTTACCAAAGGGAGTCACATCTAGTTTTTCGCTGTTACCTCTTAATTTTATTTTCTAATTTTCTCATTCCCGAAAGCTAATTAGATCGAATCAGTGTTTAACTGTCCTTCAATTCAGGCTTCGGGAAAACGAGGATACATCAAGTGCTCGTCTAAACAACATACTTAGTATTATTATGATGTTGAACTTCGTGTCACCTCATCGTTATATGTTCTAAATTAATAATTGCCTTTATATATTGCCAATTAATTAGATTTTTATGCAAAACACTTAAATTGTGAATGGTGAACTGTTAGAAATCGCAAGATCATTAATAAATGCGTGGCTGACATTTTAATGTGTAAATAAACTAACAAATATATAAAAAAAATGTCTTACATAAAAAAATGTCCATATTGAGATAGAGTATATTAGGCCTTAAAGGGCGCAAATCTCTAACTCAAAATTATCCATAATATCCGAAATTAAAACCATTCATTAGAAGTCAGTATCGTTCTATTTCAATCAATATTAATGTTATCTTACCGTGAACATAGTATACGGTCTGCCGATATCCAATATTTAAGACACAGTGAATATTTTAACCTCTGTGTTTTGTAATGGACAAAGCACAACTCATTTCACATGTCAATTTGAAATGGCTGATCCACAAACGACAGAGGATTTGTTTCAAATTTGGCGTGAAGCCTTGAGGTCATAAGAGGACAACCCTGTCGACATTCTGGAGTTATGCCCTCTTTTCCGAAAACATTGTAAAAACGATTCAAATTGATATGAATCATTGGGTTCCCCAATGGTCAAATCTATCGATATTCAACATTCCACAACTTTTCAAATTTGGTCTATCGATATTCTGCGTTCCACGTCTTTCCGTTCCAGATTTGTGTCCACTTTTCCGAAAACTTTGTGAACGCGATAGAGGCCATAGTTTTTAACTGGGGAGAGTACAGATTCAATCAATCATCGGCATTCACGACCTTCTATTCCGGATCAGACCTAGACCCCCCTCCCCCCGCCCACCTCTTTACCTGAAAGCTTGTGAACGCGATATAGGTTAACAATTTGTTTTTTCAAATCTCGAGTGAAGGATAATAGGGTAAACCTTATGAATATTCCGCGGCCTGTCACTTTCTCGTCAAACGGTTAACCCCTCTTTTTCAAACACCTTGATATTCAGTGTTCACGACCATCCACGACATGATAGAGGTTACAGTCTTTAATGGATTTGTTTCAAATTTGGTTTGGAGCATTGGGAGGATGAACACATTAAACTTTCGCTTCCAAGGATATCCTAATAAAAAATGATCACCTTCCAGGCTTTCCTTATGACCCTAACGTGTTATATAAAGTAATTAAGTGGAATGCATAGACTGAATGTAATGCATAGACTTTCCAAATAAGTAAATTAGAAGAGCGAATGGAGGAGAGACGAACAATTTTTACCTCAGTTTACTCGTCGAACAGGTAGTGTGCCCCTTTTCAGTTGGTTCGCCTTACCACAAAAAAGTTCATGATCATCACCAGTATTTTATGCAACAAAGAAGTTAACATTCAATAGTGCTCAACTGGCCTATCCCGAGTTACCCCCTATTTACTGTGTCATGACAAGCGGTATATCACAACATTTGTTTGAAGAATTAATATCCCATAATGGACTGTATTTGAACAGGACGACCCAATGATAGCAGATTGCAGCCATGTTGAAATGGATGCACTGTCGTCTTTTAGAGCAGGCTAAACGCAATAACATCAATTCCGGGTGTTGTTATTCAAATACTGTTATCTCAGATTGCTTTTTGGTGGTATGGGTTAATTTTTGTCCGTAGTTGGGTTAACAAGGGAATGGTGAGACATCGACCATCACTTTAGCAATACATTTTTTGCAAGTTTTCCTTAAATTAACTCAATTTTTGTTTTATATAACAGAATGGTTCTGTCAAGTTTTTTTCACAATAATGTGGTAGTATATGGTAGTATTAGGTTGTACTGGGTAGTATTGGGTAAATCGTCCTGCCGCCTATTAGATAATAATAACAATAATAATAATTTTGTATGCATAAATATTTTTTTGTCTCATGTTTAAAACACACGTTATACATTCCCTTTGGAATGTCAATAATATGACAACATAATTTGATTGAATAATAACCATTCAAAGAACGAATACACCAGATACAATGCAGGTAAATTATATATTTTTTTATATGTTTTGGTGTTTTGTTTGTTTAACGCATGTTGTCCAGCTTCACTTTGGTCACAGGAGTTATCTTCCTTGGTAATAGCTTGATGTACATCGCCCTACATACCATAAGCAAAAAGCTAATAAGTTCACCAATAGTTATAGCTGATAAACCCAACCATAGACCCAACTGACCACCAATATCACTGATCAGATTCATTGACTGAAATATATTAGAAATACATGTCATTTAATCTTTTTTGATTTTGTTTCATCAATGTTCGAAATAAAATATCAGATCTTCCCAATTGAACACTTTATTTAACCCAAATCAAAGCGCTTTAGCTTCTGTATGCTAAAGTATTCTTATCTTAAATTGTGTTAATTCTATTGGTTACTTTTCATTAAATCATGTCTTATATTTTATAATCCTTTGTAAGAGCAGAGGGAGTGGTAGAGCTTATGCCTGTTCCCTGGCCCTTTCATCCAGTTGGAATTAAATATTGTTTACACATAAATATTCATAACTTACCTCATACGATTTCGTATTTTCTATTCTTTTAAACACTAACTCTTGATAATACACTTGCAGCTTTACGAATTCTTTTGTCCTGAAAATGACAGAGACTGATTTTAATTACACGCACTATTAAATATGTTCGCATACGTATTACCATTTGAACGAGTTCAATGATGAGCAAATTTACTTAGTCTGTTGGTCGAGACTTTGGGGCACAATTCCGCTTCAAAGTAAATGTTAGTTTAGTTGAATAATTAAACTAAGTGGACTGTGGACTAAGCAGCTGTCTTTTGTCTGACAAACCTCTTGGGACAAAATAAGTCTGCTTCTTATTGAGGTAGTATGTTCAAACGTCCGTCACTGAGTATTTTATACTAAGGCTACGCATTTGTCCGTTGGTCTGACTGTACGTTAAACCCTTTGAGACACAATGACGTTAAATATAGTTGCTTCTAATGTTCACATGTGGTGTAGTTATTCAACAGATGGATTTCTTGACTGTGTTAGACGATGAGCATTTTCTGCAGAGATAAGCATCATTTTCATTGGTTGAATGACATGACATTATAGTTTTAATTATTGAGGTAGAATGTTCAAACCTGGCGTAGTTGTTCATTATGTAAATGTTTTGATCAAGTTGGGTGATGAGTATTTTCTGCTTAGGCTAGATAGCTTCCCGTCAGATCTTTTGGACACAATAACACTATTTCTATGTAGGGTGGGGGATGAAACAGATGTATTGTTAAGTTGTCTACTTTATAAAGAGACATAAGCTACATTGTAGCCCCCAACGTCCAAATGTGAATACATATACGTTGCCAAAGATACATGCTCTATACTTACTTAAAGTCTTTATGATTTACTAAAGTACTACTGGTCTTTTGCACTCTATCCGTTAGTTGTTTCTTGAATGAAAAGAACAGATTTTAAAAAATTCAATTAAATTAAACCAACATTTAGAAGAATTTTGAAATGTCATCACGATATCAAGGCAAGTAACACACTCTTTTCGGCCGCCCATATTTAAGCGTGACGAATTCATTTAAAATTCGTTATGAATCATTGTGTTCATGAGAGGACACACCCATACCAGAGTTAAGCTCCATTTGCTGAAAACCTTTTGAATGCGATACAGCCTATAGTTTATAACGGATTCTTTTCAAATTTGGTGTGAAGTATTGGGGTCATAAAGCATTTGGGATGACAATTATCCCAACATCTGGCCTTAGCCGCTCGAACTGGAGCTGAGTTGTGGAGACATAAAGATGTTTTATTTTTGAGTTCATTAGACTTATACTTGTAATTATATGTATCCTCGTTGTTTCGAATCCCTGGTTGTACCTGACATGAAGTAGGATCGCCTGTCCAATGTGTTAGTTCCCGAAATGACCTAGTTTGTGTCCAGTGGACGTTATACCAGCTACCTATTCTTTCGGGTACCCTCCTGCAGGAAGTGTAACACACAGTTGTTTTAAATGCTGGGGAGAGAGAGAGAGAGAGAGAGAGAGAGGGTAACGTCCACTCGACACAAACTAGGCCATGTCGGGACTAACATATGGTTCTATTTTAAATCAATAATTAGCTTGCGCGTAGGAGTCTTTAGCAGTGGGAGGAACCCGGAGGACCCGGAGAAACTCACGTACAAGCGCGGAATCCAAACCACGCCACTTGACTCAATGACAGGCCTTATGATGCAACACGAACGCCTTAACCATTCGTCCACGCAGCCCCCATAATGTGTTGCACTGGAAATGGAAAAGACTAAAAAAAAAGAAGACACAATGGAGAACCAGACGCGGAAGCCCGGCGATTATTGTAGTTGACCTAGATAAGTTAGTATTTACCTCGTAAGCATCAGAGGGCCACGACGCCATAGATATAGATTTTTCATATCTTTGTTCACTGAAAGGAAGAAATATAAATGAGTTATAAGTTACAGGTAAAATAAAGGGATTTGGTTTCAGTAATGGCTGAGCAGACATTAAAGTGGAATGAATAAAAACATTTACCAAACCATAGGGATAATCACTTACAGTGGTGTGCAGAGATAGGGTGGGCAGAGGGGATGACGGCTCCGGAAATGCATTGAAAGTTCGAATTTTTGCTGTTTATTTCGCTGTACAGGTCACCATACTGTCCCACAGACCCACGTGAATGTGGATTAGTGTTTTACTACAGCAGAGAACCTGTAGATATGAAATAGTTGAAGTATGTTCTGCCAAGCGATCTCATTTATGGTACATAACTCAATTTATATGGCTGATAATACGTTAATTGAAAGGAAGTTTATTTTCATCTGGTTTTACATATTTTAAGTTCAGTTTTTCCTGACATTTCTAAGCATCTTGGACATACAATCAAGGAATTCGAGTTGACCACGGGCATCAGCAAACGTCTGCACGCCACTGGACACGGACTAGTTATCTTATCGCAAAGACCACGTTGACCGTCATAAAAGTAATAAACAGAATAAATGAATATATAACAGCTGCAAGTCAAGAATAAATTTAAATACTTCCCATAATTTAAAGTACAATATACTGTTTACCAAAATTAAGAACCATTTGCTTTTTTTTTAAACAAAAAAATAATTAACGTATATAAATGGTCTTTATAGGATGCTAATACAGACGAGAGGTTGGCCATCACATCTGAACCAAGACAGCTAAAACAATAGATATATGATACTCACTAACACGCCTGCGGACATTTATCGTCACATGCGTCATAATCAGCTTGTCTTGATGTCTTTATATTCTGTGTACACTGTGCTGAAAAGATCAACATTAATTTTCAGTCTCGGAAAAGTTTACAAAATATAAATTCCTTTTTGTTTAGTGTCATTTTATAATAGTTAAAGTCGACTCACTGATAAAAATAAACAAACTTAACGGATAATAATCATGAGGTGGGTATAAGTGAAACATTTGTACACACAAATTACCTATAGTATTATTGGTCATGTTGCACACATTTTCTCTATTTTCCACGTAATAAAAAGGTTCGGAACAGTTACATTCTTCAATAATCAACATCTGATAACAAGATTTCATACACGACAACTTGGAATAATTTGTCTTCAAATTCTTCATGTAAAGATCATTTATTAAACCTTTGTTTGCACAATCTGAATGTGGAGGTTCCAATCTTATCATTTCAACCTTTAAAAAAATGACAATATAGTTCATAAAAGTCAATGCAAATACACCCTTTCCACCCTTACTATTGAACAACGACTGCCAATGTCAACGACTGGTATGTCAACACTTTACCTGTATGCCCCACATTTCAAATTTGGTGAATTGATTGCAGGCCTTAAAAGGGTGAAAATATATTGTCGACGCGATCGAGGCAAGAATGTTTGAAGGATCATTTTCAAACTTAGCATGAAGCTTGGGCACCTGGGCAGATGATTCCTATCGATTTTCAGCCTTCAGCAATTTTCTGCTTCATGAGTTATTGCCCTTGTTATTCTCATTAACTCCATAGGATTATTGCTTTCAAATTTGGTGTGAAGCCCCGGGTGACACGAGTTGACGAAGCCTATCGATTTTAGCGCCCTGTGACCTTCTGTTCCTTAGCTACGTCCCCTTTGCTGAATACATTGTCGACGCGATGAGTTTTAAACAGATCTTCTTCAAATTTAGTGATAGTGCTCTTCAACGGTATGTTCTTAAGCTGGCTCCCTTTTGCCGAAAACCTTGTCAATGTGATAGAATCTACAGTTTTTACATATTGTCTTCAAATGTAGTGGAAAACATTGGGGTTATGGGAGGATGAACTCTTCCGATATTCAGCGCCTGACGATAATCTATTCCAGAGGGACCTCCCTTTTGGATTTCCAGGGATATATTTTTCCGGAAAAGTTTGTGAACACGTTAGAGATTAAATTTCTTAATAGCATCAAAGTTGTCCTTTCGGATAATCTGCTGACTATGGCTATATTTGTCGAGACAAAGCTGCTGTGTGGGTGTATCTCCACGCTTTGCGTGGCTATCTTGTAAATATAATATATTCTTACTGCATTTAATCCGATAGATGTTGCGAAACCTGGTGATACAGAGATACCATTGTCTACAGGAAATGGCATGGTATTTCGTGGATGAACAACAACCCTGACACCTGCTTCTGGAGATAGAGCTGGTATGTATTCGTCCTGATTAAGGTATAACTCCAGGGAAAGACCTAAAAAAAACCATTAAACATATCTCCAAGAAGCCTGACATTTACATTATAAAAAGGTTACACGATTCGGTGATAGTGAACGTTCTTCCAATTGGAAATGAAATCAAATTGTATTTAAAGTCGTACTTTTATGCACTAACCAGGAAAATTAAAGCGGTATTAGGTAAGATTAGACAAAGGGTGACAGTTCGCGCTATAATAATTAAAATATCGATAATGAAAAGAGAGTATGCTGAAAATTTCAGTCAAATTACTTCTCTCTGAGCCAAGCTATTGGCGATACAATTTTTGTCTAGCCTCGAATATAATTGTTACGATACTAAAGAAAGTCTCGATTATCCAATTTTACGTTTATTTCATCAACCACGTATTTAATCTATTAAATGTCGGAGCCATCCGATGGCATCGACGGTTGATTATGGTCTTGGTAAGTTAATTAATGTTAATTAATAATTTATATAACATTTCATGCCTAACGAAAGACCTGCAAAGGGCAGATTTGGCTCTTCTATAATGTGCATAATGCATGTTTAAGAAGGGCATTCGCTATGCAATATTCTATTCGGAAAATTTGCTGTTTCAAACTGTCGGTGAGGTATAATCGAGTGGTTTATTGGCTATTACCAAGAAGAAAACACGGCGATTTACGATGAAACAGACGAGGTGTATATTTCAACTTTTAAAGAATACAACACCACATTAATTAGTTTTCAGTTTAAAGACTGGTGATTAACCCTTTCACTGCGTACACCCGGTAGTACCGGGTATTATAAAATGTCGGTAAAATACGCGTACCCGGTATTACCGTGTACTCAGTAAAGCCCTCGCTAAAATTAGTACCGTAACTGCAAGTGCCATCTATTGTATTTTCTATACACTAGAACATATTTCCACGTGTTTCAAAGCGGCAAACCGTAAAATGGCGGAGTGCATAGTGACAACGTAGATGATGCACTCTCGACGAAGTCGTGAATGACGTCTTGCTGACCAACACGTGGACAATTTCGAGGCGGGTGATACACATAATTCGTTTCCAGTTACTTGATAATGATAGTAGTCAGGACAGTGATTGGTATTATGAAGTGTGTGATTTGTTGCGCGACGTTCCGCCCATGGCTAGCTATGTCTCCCGTGCATGATGAATAAGCCCAATGTGAACACGATAGCCCTGTGTCTGCAGTAGATTCTGACAATAATTCTGATGTTGATAATAATGCTGGCCTGCTGGATCGTAAAAGACGTAGCAATTCCTGAGTCCCGAACGTGTAGATCTATTGACTGACTATATTGATAATGATATAGGACTTGGGGATGAAAGTGAAAGTAAAAACAAGGTATTGCAATCCGCACGTGGTCATGGCAGCGGGAGACGTGATGCGCGTGTTCGTGGCTGCATTGCTCATGGATGCTATTGATATTTTTGTTCATTTTTTATATCTTTATCAAAATCCAGTGAAAAAAACAATATCTTTTAAGTATTTCATGGAGAAAAATTCGTTTTCGTGTTAGCTTTAGTGAGAAATGAGAAATCCAAAATGGCCGCCATGACGTCACGTGACTACATTATTATGCAAATTTCCAAAATTCTATTTTTTCCTCTTAGCCCAACCTCATGCCCATCCCAACAGACAAAAAGATTTTTCATAAAAGCTTCCATAAGTACTGCTTGGCATTCAGTTCCAACCCCCCTTTTTTCCTCAAAATAGGGTCTAGCACAGGCAGTGGATTTACGTCTAGCATTAGTAAACGTTTACCTCACATTTGGTCTTTTTCCGCTGTGTGACAAAATAGTGAGACTGCATTTGCATAATTTTATAATACACGGTAGTCTTTGGTGAATCAAACATTTTAAAGCGCAATTTCGAAAAAAGCTCGACTATTGGACTTTGCACGGATATGTCTCTAAATAATATACCTCACAACGTCCCTGTAACAAAATAAATATTGCTCACCAAATAAAGGTCCAGGAAACGTAGTAGTTAATGAAGCCCCCTTTTCTGGATGGTTAAATGTAAAACAGTTTCCATATGTGGGATTATTGAAAGTTGTAAAGTTTCTGTAACACATGAAAAATATATACGTCAAAATTTAAAAAGAAAATGTCTACCGAATAATTGGTTTCATTTACAACGTAACAAACTAATACAATAACCAGAGCATCGCTAACGCTGCAACATCCACATTGAGATGGTACTTTTTAAAATGAAGAGAATTAAATATGAAATACTAGCTGCAATGACTGCAATATGGCAAAGGGCAATTAGGCTAGGCGTTGGGTTTGTTTTGCCAAATTTAAATAGTTGCGGTCTTCACGGTATAAGGAATAAATATGCAAAGTCCCAAGATGATCCATTCCGAATTGCAGCCTGTAGATGATAAACACAAAAAAATGGGCGTGGCTCTGCCCCTAGGGTTAGATATGGAGCAATATAAATAGATACCACCTTGTTATTGAAATGATTTATATGTTGAATTTGGACAAAATCTGTTAATATATGCAACATGTATTTACAGACAAAACAAATATGAAAAAGGTGAATGTGGTACCACACCCCTGGGATCAGGACATGCACCACAATAAATAGTTACTATTCAAGCCTGTAGACATAAAACACAAAAGTTGGGCGTGGCTCTGCCCCTGGCGGTTGGACATGGGCCAATATAAATAGGTATAACCACATGATTGATCATGCCGAACTGGATCCAAATCTATTAATAATTGCAACCTGTATATCATTTACAGAAAAAATATTAACAAAAAGCGGGCATGGCACCGCCGAGAAGGGAGGGGGGGGGGATCATGCACCAAAATTAATAGTTACCGTCCTTAGTGTATAAGGAAAAAATATACAAATTCCAAGATAATCCATTCAGAATTGTAGCCTTCGTGTATAAGGAATAAATATACAAATTTCAAGATAATCCATTCAGAATTGTAGCCTTCAGACGATAAATACAAAATTGAACGTGGCTCTGCCCCTGGGGGTCGGGACATGCGCCAAAATCAACATTTGTCGCCATTAGGCTATAAGTAATACATATGCCAAGTTCCATTCTGAAATGCGGCCTGTATACGTTCCAAGATAATCCATTCAGAATTGTAGCCTTCAGACAATAAACACAAAAATTGGGCGTGGCTCTGATTGTCGGGGGGGGGGGGGGGTCGGTATATGCACCAAAATCAATAGTTGGCGTCTTTAAGCTATGGGAAATAGATAGTATGCAGTTTCAAAAGGATCTGTTAAGAATTCTGGACTATAGGCGACACACACAAAAATCGGGCTTGGCTCGGTCCCAGCGCGTTGGGCATGTACCAAATACAAAAGAGGCCATCCTTAGGGTATAAGGAATAAGTATGAAAGGTTTTTAAGACGATCCATTAAGAATTGTTGTCTGTAGGCGACACACAGACACACAAAGAGGAAATGGGCGCGGCTCTATAATTGGGTGGGGGGGCATGCGCCCAAAACAATAGTGATGATCCTTAGTGTATAATTATTGTCCAGTAGCTAATGGCAAAATATGGTCATCAGTTACAAAAGGTTTGACCCCCCTCCCTAGTGGGTGTCCATACGAGTAAAAATCAACTGGTCAGATCGGGCACTGCTGGGGTATATAGCCACAGTAGCACCTTAAAGTACCCCAAAAAAGTGGCCAAAAATTAGGTTATATGTTAAACGACTGAAACTTTCTAGAAGCAAAGGTATCCATAGCTGGAGTAAATATTTCACAAATCTAACCAAAATTTCTGGGGGATCACGTGGCTAAGTTGGTAAGACGCTGGCTCGCTAGCCTGGAGGTCGGGTGTTCGATCCCTGCATTGGCCGAGAAAGTTCATCCAGTTTTTTCGGCGTGGTTTCCCCTTGTCAGTGATGCAGGACGGAGGGCCTGGCAAGGACAGCTGTCTAGTCGTTCGGATGGGACGAAAAACCGAGGACCCGTGTACACATTGGCGTGCACGTAAAAGATCCCTCCTTGGCAGTTTTAATTCGATATAAGAGTAGGCCGTAGCGCCGCTGCCCGGGCAAAATTTCCCTCATAGCACACTGTATGGCGTATGCCCGTCTTCATTAGCCCAGTTTCGAAGCAGAACAGTAGGACGTTTAACCCCATTTCATTTCATTTCCAAAATTTCTGGGGCTTTCCCCAAGTCAGACTACGCCCAATATCTCCTCACGGGGTTAATAATATGTCATCAGTTACATGGCTGAAACTTAACAGAAACAAAGATCCATACTTGGAAAATATAATTTCCAAAAAGCTAACCAAAAGTTTTTGGGGCTTCCCCCAAGTCAGATCGCCCTAAAGTCTGCCAGACCTCGCCCTAAAAATGGGGTTAATAATATGGTCACCAGTTACATGACTGAAAGTTAACAGAAACAAAGATCCATACTTGGAAAATATAATTTTCAAAAATCTAAACAAAAATTTGAGGGCTTTCCCCAAGTCAGATTGTTCCAAAGTCTGCCCGACCACGCCCTAAAAGTGGGGCTAATGGTCATCAGTTACATGGCTGAAACTTACCAGAAAGGCCTATACTTGAAAAATATAATTTTAAAAAATCTAACCAAATGGTTTGGGGGCTTTCCCGAAGTCAGATTGTTCTAAAGTCTGTCCGACCACGTCGTAAAAATGGGGATTTTTGTGGGGTCATCAGTTACATGGCTGAAACTTAAATATGTATCAGTGCATGGATAATTTGATTTTCAAAATCTAACCATAAATGTTGGCTCTTTCCTCGAGTTAGAGTGACCTTTATAACCTAGCCCACCCCATCACCTCTACATAAAGCTTATAATAATGTAATATGAATGATACCTTTTTGAACCGCAGCAAGATTCAAAATACTAACACAAAGTAGAACATGTTAGCTACATGTGAGAAATGGTATCAGATGCTGTAAAAAGAGTAAGCATACCATGCCGCCCAATTCACGGCATACTGCATAAATTATAGCTAAATGAGGAAATTTTAGAACTTATGGAACATTCTCAAATTTTCCACAACTTTCCAGAACCTTCCAACTTTTTCTAGAACCCCCTCCCCCAGAACCTTCCAACTCTTTTGTAAACACTGTTTCCAGAGGTTTGCATGGTTTCTAGAAGTTTCAAAATGACGATTCTAGATAGTGTGATTGCCTAAAATGGTAATAAACGATAGATTTCGATGAATTATAAATAAGCAAGACCTCATAACATAAGTTACTGCCCATATTTAGGTCTAGATGCTCAGTGGGTTACGTTACTTGAGGGGTATTTCCCACAAGTGGGTCTAAACGCTAGGTGGAGTAACTTACTTAGGGATATTACCCATAGGTAGGTCTATATGTTCGGTAGGGTAACTTACGTAAAGGGTATTGCCCACAGGTGTGTCTGTTCAGTGGGGTAACTTACTTGAGGGGTATTGCCCACAGGTAGGTCTAGATGTCTAGTGGGGTAAGTTATTTGAGGGGTATTGCCCACAGGTAAGTCTAGGTGTCCAGTGGGGTTAGTTACTTGAGGGGTATTGCCCACAGGTAGGGCTAGATGTTCATTAGGGTAAGTTACTTGAGGGGTATTGCCCACAGGTAGGTCTAAATGTTCAGTTGGTTAAGTTACTTGATGGGTATTGTCCACAGGTAGGTCTAGATGTTCCGTAATGTAAGTTACTTGAGGGGTGTTACCCACAGATAGGTCTAGATGTTCAGTGGTGTAGGTTACTTAACGGATATTGCCCACAGATAGGTCTAGATGTTCAGTAGGGTATGTTACTTGAAGGGTATTGGCAACAATATGAGAATTTCAGACTGGTTTCCCAACATTTTTTTGCTTGAAAACTGCAACAAAGATTCATGTCAGAATTTATAAAATTTTGACCGAGAAATGTATTGTTTGTCGTTATTATTGCAGTAGCTTTTGTAAAACTGCATAAAACTGATAAACATGGGCACTAATAGAGCATGAGCCCAGGGGGTTAACCTAGCTGAAAAGTGTACCAATTTTCTCCTATATGGTTGCAATGTATGTATATCTGGTATCATCAGAATGTAAGTCTGCCGGGTTTCTGGTGGTGGGTGTGGTATTCCACGCCCAAAATGCCATGATCCCCAACTAGGCTAGATTAGCTCAAAAGTGTACCACATGAAAATCGCACAGCAATGTACCACACATCTTCAGGTATTACAAAAACACTCTGACAGACATTTCTAGTGGTGGGGTACCCCTGACAGAGCTATTTAATTGCCAGACATTTGTAGTGATGGAGTATCCCTGACAAGAGTTATCTAATTTCCAGACCAAAGCTAGGCTAGATTAGCTCAATTCCGTACCACCTAAAACAGCTTTGGAGTTTTTCAGTACCACCACAGGAATTATGAATGACCACTAGCAGACACTTTTCAGCTAGGTTAACCCCCTGGGCTCCCGGTCTATAAATATGATTTATTTGACTTGGTATCGCCTTTGTCTTATTTCGTTACTATATATAACTTTTACCTCGAAAACATAAATACAGGAAATATCATTTATTCCCTATAATATTATAATTATCCTGCGAATTTTTGTCATATAAACCGGCTTAAGGCCTTTGACGTCGTCGCCGATAACATATTGCCGAAAATCAGACCAATCGTAATACGGGGTTTGGTCCCCCGCTAATAAAATGAAAACTATTATCGCAGAACTCTGATTTTTTGATACATGTTAATAAATTGAGTTATGCAAAATAGTGATTTTCGAAAAAAATGCCGAGTTACGAGGTTTTGGAATCTCACCGATGGTATACACCAAGCCTCGCCATCCTTGCAAATTTAGGATAAAATGTATCGACAAATCAAATTGCTTGTCTCTGCTTAACTTAAGTAGAACATGTCCGTCATCGAATCTGGTCTAGGTATTCGTGTTATGAAACTATACACCATAAGTTTGAACATTCGGCCCCAGAAGCAGAGTAATGTCGTCCAATCTTATAGTTTAAGCGGTAAATGCTCAGCATCACGGTCAGTCAAGACAATTAGCATGCGAATAACTACGCCACGTTTGGACATTCTAAGTCAGGTGCTGCAGAGTTCCCTCAAAATGTGTGACAGACAGAGAGACAGATAGGCGACAAAAATATGAATTATCCGTGTTTAAAGAAGATGGTAGTATATCTTTTCAGGCTGTTTTCTTTAGGTCTCCACGGGTTCTTATAATAGGCATATATAGGTACATACAAATAACTTACTGTGGTGAACATGGATAACCACCATATTTGCAGTTAATTAGGAAGGTCTTCAACGAATGCCCGACTTCAATAGCTAAACTCTCATTTGCTTGTACTGACAAATAAGCATATTTATAAGAAGCATCTAACTCCGAATCTGTATTGGTATAGAACCCATCTACTTCTTGCTGATCTAGGATATCCCACTGGTTAAAGTCAGTTTTGATAGAATCCTCAAAACTGTCGTTTTCTGGGGTAGTTGTTTGATTGCTGGTGTTTTTTGTGTCACTACTCGTTGAACGTTCCTGTTGTTGTGTATCTGTCAGTAACGGCGTTTGTGAAGAAGTGGTCGACAGTTGTTTGGGGGGTTGTTTTTTTTCTGGTTCCTGTTGTTGTGTATCTGTCAGTAGCGGCCTTTGTGAAGTAATTTTTGACAGTTGTTTGGGTGGTTCTTTGTTTTCTGGTTCCTGTTGTTGTGTATCTGTGACTAATTTTGGTTTTGAATTAGTGGTCGACAGTTGTTTTGGAGGTTGTTTGTTTTCTGTGTCCAGTTGTTGTGTATCTGTGACTAATTTCGGTTGTGAAATAATGGTCGACAGTTGTTCTGGGGGTTGTAAGTCTCCTAAATGTCGAAACTCTCCATCTCTATCTCTAGGATTCTGATTTTCTAGCAAACAAAAGAGAAAAGACACTACATTACGGACAACACACATTCAATCATTTATTGAAAGCTCTATAATAAATATCACTAAATACACCGAACGTTTTATTTTTTAAATCTATATAAAAATAGTCTTACCAGGAGGTCGCCCAAACGATTTCCTTCTAGCGTCATATAATGGGTTGTTCTCGGAATATCTATCTCTTTGGTAACCTAGCATTTGGTCAAATGGTGGGGAATCAAGAGCATTAGATCGGATAGGGTTCATGTTACATACAGTAACACTAGGAAAATCCAGAGCTGGCATGCTATTTAGTTCTATTCTTACATCGGAGGGATATAAGAAAAATCTGAAAAATATGTTAAAAGTAACTAATTGTACACGTACATTAAAAATGCAAGGAGGTATCGAACCGTTCATCAATGACACAGCTACGACTGTTAGCTTATTTTAATTGAAAAACAAATACATTCCATAAAAAAATATCTCGTAAACATAACTTTCCACAACTCACCGAATTAAATAATGCTTATTCTTCCTCACGATTCGAAGAAAGTAGCGACTATTAAAATGGGGTTGTCTTTCACATAATAACTTTTTCATTGGGATAATGGCTTGGGTGAGTTCGATGACGAGCATTTTCTTGAATGGCTAACAATTTGTGTCTAAAAAGATTTCATATCCTTTTTTATATTCATACTAGCAGGATACCCGGATTCGCTCGGGGGTCATTACTCCGAAACCGGAAGCGGTAAACTAACGCCACCTGGTCTATGTTACTCCCCGGTCCGAGCTACCCCTATACCCCAAATTTCAGACTCGGGGCAGACCTAGTGTAGCCGCCAACCCCGAACAGACAGACTTCGCTCGGGGGTCATAACTCCGAAACCGGAAGTGGTAGACTAACGCCACATGGCCTATGTTACTCCCCGGTCCGAGCTACCCCTATACCCCAAATTTCAGACTCGGGCCAGACCTAGTGTAGTCGCCAACCCCGAACAGACCGGCTTCGCTCGGGGGGTCATAACTCCGAAACCGGAAGTTATAGACTAACGCCACCTGGCCTATGTTACTCCCCGGTCCGAGCTAATCCTATACCCCAAATTTCAGACTCGGGGCAGACCTAGTGTAGCCGCCAACCCCGAACAGACCGGCTTCGCTCGGGGTTCATAACTCCGAAACAGGAAGTGGTAGACTAACGCCACCTGGCCTATGTTACAGACAGACAGACAGACAGACAGACAAACGACAGTCACAAATATATATATAGATTACCTTATACTCAAAATATCCGTATTAAAAACAATGTTATACAAAAAGACATGTTTCGTAACATAAAAATCAAGCTCAACCTAATTCGATGTCGAACCCCATTCCTCCTTCTGTCAGTTTAAAATGGCACTCTTCAATTTCGATCAAAATCAATATTGCCGACTTGATCTGATTTGAAATGTCGATTTGTTTTCTTTTTAAATATAATTAACTAAAACAGGAATCTAAAATCTGTACAGCCACTCTCCGCCACCCCCAGCCCCCACCAAAAAACATCAAGCAGGTTTGTGGTCTGTTAGTGAATAAAACCTTACAAATAAAATGTTACATGACACTAGTCTAACCTGTTTAAAAGTAAATAACACTGCACCGTCAACCATCCAAGACACAACAAAAAGGTCAGGAACCAAGCTAATCTCTTAATGGTATTTGTAGCTCGATATATATTCACTATCGCAGTGAAACTGGTTTCTTGACAAAAGCTGCCCAGCTGCTCCCGTAATCGAACACCGTCCTGTGTGTTTAAGTTTGGCCAGGCTGGTGTCTTTGGTTGTTCCTTATTATGAGTAGGCATCATGACCCGATACTCAAATCAATAAATATATAGCATTGTTCTAAAATCAACAAATATGTAGCATTGTTCTAATTATTGTTTAAATTCATAATGATTTCCATGTTCATTCGATACAAAATAAGTTTTAAATGTTTCTAAGCGATTGCATAATTCATGATCATACCAACCTAACAGGAGTAAGAACATATCCTAGGCACTTCACGCGATACACTGGACATTTATTTAGCACTTTACGCGATACACTGGACTCTACCATTCACTGGCGTTTTTAAGTATAATGTCTTGATCATTTTTTGTCCAATGAATAAACAACCGTAGCAAATTACGAAGCGTTATGCTAATTAAAGGTAAATATTTCCAATCGACGGTTGAGGGCCGCAACATCTAATATGTGATAATACTTCATTTGAGGCCGCGGAGAACATGATAATTAACAATTATCCCTTCCATCCAGAGACAACATAAAGTCGTGTCATTAATAAATGCCAAATTCTGGCTTTGTGGGATTGTTACTTTAAAGTGTAATTTGAGGGCCCAAGTTATTTGGATTTTGTTTAGACGTATTATGGTAAGAACAAACAGTTCAGTCGAAATATGAAACCGGTCTTCTGTTCATTATACATAGATCTTAAATAAGATATGACCATTATTTTGATTTGCGGAAATAATTTTGTACTCCATTATGACTGTAATCAATATCTTATATAAACTTTTGTTATATTAATCAAATAAATAACATTTAGCACAAAGGAGCAGAAAATCAGGTAACGTGACAATAAGAAGATAGATGAGACTGAGGTTTCTAATGCCAGTATCTTGGTAATTAAAAACTAATATATCAGAATTAAACATACAGTGCAACAAATGGTAATTAGCAATATAAATGTTAGATAAACATGATTTCAAACACTTGTTAATAAAAGAAATATATCTTGTTATGTATATGACAAAGTTCTTTTGGTTAAATATCAGCCTGCGTTTCAATATCCTTTCCCAGTTTCCTTCACCTATGTGTCAAATATAGTACCGATAGATTATTTGAAACACTAGCACGATTTAGATATTTGATTGTAAAATCCGCTGTTTTAAGTACAAACAATGTTTGACCCATTTCATATAATTAAGAAAACCAGTTAATCAAAATATCAAAGGTAGATAATCTCGCGGCTTCGATTCGGTTGGATTGAAAAAAGGCTCATCAAAGATTGCCTCGAAGATTGTGTGGTGCTGGATTGTTTTGACCATTCCACGTTTAGTTTTTCTGAAGAGGATACTGGATGCGAACAAATTTTCAATTCATTATATTTTTGTAAATATTAAACGGAATTTAACCATTTTTAATTTTAATTTCAAAGTATGGATTGTCTAATTAATTAGTGCCTTCATTAATTATGTTAAAATGACAATCCATTTGCAATAGGATATTTTTTTGTGTTTCGCCTTTCCAAGGAAATTTAATGCCTCTTTCACTTTCAGAAAACTACTGCTGTAATATTGACTTTGGTCAATTAAAACTTTCAAATTACTTACAATTGGCTAATTAAAACTTGTTTGGCCGAAACACACATTGTTTACGTGTGATCAAAGTTAATGACTAATATTTTAATCAAATTTCGAACAATTATATTGTACGCGACTAACATACGGTTCAATGACAGACCTTGTGATGCAACGCACATGCGTTAACCTTTCGACCACCCAACCCCTTATTAAATTAAGACTAATGGATCGGTATGTACCAATCCACAGAATGTCGAGTCCTCCAGCTTCCAGAAGTATTAAGTATTGGGGATAAATCTGAATGCAAGAGGATTAACACAGCTGAAAGACCGTGGGTGGGATATAGTGTGCATATCTCACGTCCACCCATACAACTGACTACCGCTCTCGCTGTCTTAAAGGCTCAATACCACTCTTGTTGTAACTGAATAATATGTCCCAATCTTTATTCTGGTCAACAAATTGTACTATTTTACAATATTCCAATTAATTGATGATACAAATTTCATCTTAACACACCTAATTTTAAAAATTGGAAAAATTCAACTAAATGATTTGAAAAGCCTGACGTAAAGCTTTTCAAATGTGACTTGGATTTAAAAATATTTTTGAACCCTCTGGACAAGTAAAATAGGATTTTTTTTTTTTTTTTTTTTTTTAAAAAAAACTTTATTACCCAGATCTAATATGGTAATGCCAGGGATGGGGCCCTGACTTATTACCTTACATGTTTTTCCCTATACAATTTTAATTATCGATATTGCAAATATACAATTACATAATATACAATATACAAGATAATAGCAACATTAATAATAAAAGAAGTAGAGTAGTCATTCTCTGTTAATATGTTAAAAAGTTGATATTCGTCCGATAATAGACAATCAATTACTGACCATTTTTCTAATTTTTTTGAGGTATAATGAGCTATAGCAGATTGGTACCCAAAATAAGATAGCAGTGAGGATAGGTTCAAAGTTTGTTTTTTCTTTGCTGAAACATATATATGAAATTTAGATAGAAGTATTATTAAATTGGGGGCGTCTTTATATTTGTGAGTGTGTAATCCAAAAAGAATAGTTTTAGGTTCAAAAGTAACTTCAATATTAAGATTATTTTTAATTAATAGTTTTAGACTTTCCCATAGTTCTTGGACTATTTTACAGGATGTGAAAAAATGAATTAAGTCTTCCGTTGAATCTTGACAAAACGAACATAGGTCTGTATCTTTTATTTTAGTTTTTTTAGGTAAGAGTTGAGAGGTAAAATTCGATGCAATAGTCTGTACTGAAACCACTGTAAATTTGTTTCATTTGTTAGTAAAAAGACGTTGCTAAATGTTGTTTGCCAATCGTTTGTTTCCAAATCTAAAAGTTCCTGCCATTTTATTGTTGAAGTAGGAATAACATTTGTATTTAGTAAAAGTTTATAGAAATAGTTGCAACCTTTTAGGTTTGTTTGTAATTTTTGAACAATTGTTGGAACATACGGTCTTTCTAATTTTATACCTAAAGTGTCTGTTTCATTTTTATTTAAAAAATCTTTTAAGCAAGAATATAGGCTCTGAAATTTTAAAAAACAAATTTGTGGTAATTTAAAAAAATTTTCCAATTCAATTTTTTTATAGTTTTTCATCATTGTCATCGAACAGATCGCCTAAAACTGTAATTCCGTTATTGTACCATGATTTGAAATATATAGATTTGTTATCAATTTTAATATTCGAGTTATACCAAAGAGGAGATTTGGGTAAGTCAGTGTTAATTATATTTAGAGATATATGTGACCAGGAAGTAAAAACGTCTTTCCAAAATGGATTAGTTGTGTTTATTTTCGAATCTAAAAATTGGTCACCGAAATCTATTAACTGTTTAGTACAGTTATTTCCGTAGCATGCATGGACAATATCAAGCCACGGAGTATCAAAATTAACTAAGATTCGTCTTATCCATGTGTATTTTAGAGCCATAATAAATAAATTTAGATTCGTCATTTTTAAACCTCCCTACTGATATGGCGTCACAAGTACATCTCTTTTAACCCTATGGACATTAGAACCCCATATAAATTTAAAGAAGTCAGTGTTTATTGCCTTAATGATATTAATAGAAGGATTTGGTAGTGAGATAAATATATGTATTAACTTTGGTAGTAGTAAAGTTTTTATAACAGTTATTCGACCTATCGGACTCAAAGTTCGCCTGTTCCATTGTGTTATTGAGCTTTTAATTTTAATTAGCTGTTTGTCAAGATTCAACGTTATGATATTGTTAAGTTCAATAGAAAAGTCTATGCCTAATAGACAGAAGAAAGTAGAACCCCAATATAATTTCCATTTATCGTGATGATAGACTTGATTACGGTATTTTTTAGAACCTATCCACACAATCTTAGTTGTGAAGCTATTTATTTTTAAACCAGATATGCTTGCAAACTGGTCTAGGGTATCTAATGCTGAGCGAAATGATTGTTTCGATCCATCTAGAAAAAGAGTGGTATCATCGGCATACTGCGAAATGACTTGTTCTGTTTTTCCTATAACTATTCCTCCAATGAGCTTATTTTTTTTAACTAACATGGACAAAATTTCAGCACACAATATGAATATGTAAGGGGCAATGGGACCGCCTTGTCGACAACCGCGCTTAACATTGAAGGATTCAGACAGATGTCTACAACAGGTAGGACACTAACACATCTAGTACTTAGAATAAGGCTATTTTTTATTTTCTGGAGCTGTCAAGCCAGCAAGAGTGTTATTGTCCCTTTAATGAAGAATGGCTTGAATACATCATACTACGTCATGATCGGAAATGTCACGTGGGGATCTGCACCAATCTTTAGCATATCGATTCCTCCAGCTTCCAGAAGTGTTAAGTATTGGGGTGCAATAATGCGATAAAATATTCTATTTCCAGAATTTCTTTTCAAACGCATTAACACAAGGAGACCGGACTCCCTCACCCCTGACCCAGGTGAACAAAATCTCCACTTAAGGCATCGGCGTCCCTCGGGTCAGTAGTAAGAAATATCCCATCTACAAACATACAAATCGTTACAAATCATGTAAACAACAAAACAAAAATACGAAAAATGGGACTAAGTGATCACGTAACATTGTCACAATCCACTAGTCTAAACCCCCGAGGGGTTAGTGCGCGCGCGCTGTATCATAAAGTCTGTCATTGATTATCGATTCCCCGGCTGTACGTGACAAGGAGCATGGTCGCCTGTCCAACCTCGTGGGTTTTCTCCGGGTTCTCCGGTTTCCTCCTACTGCTAAAGACCCACACCTACGCGCAAGCGGATTATTGGAATAAAATTGAACTATATGTTCGGTCCGAAATGACCTAGTTTGAATCGAGTGGACGTTAAACCCCATCTCTCTCTCTCTCTCTCTCTCTCTCAACAATTCAGTACAAACACGCGCTGACCTACTTATCCACAATCAAGCATGTAAACAATTTACACATAAATTAACATGCTTCGTTAATCTGTTGTGCCTTCAGTACAAACACGCGCTGACCTACTTATCCACAATCAAGCATGTAAACAATTTACACATAAATTAACATGCTTCGTTAATCTGTTGTGCCTTTAATTTATCTTAATTAATCATTTGCGTCGATCTAAGATAATATTGCTACAAATAGCATTCACCAATAAATTTCTCCACTGAAAATTACTAATTCTGCCGCACAAATAATTTCACGCCACCAAGGCTTTCCTATTTCCATCACCATATTGAATCACCATACTAAATAAGTTTTCATTTAGCCTACGATAAATTATGTGTAAATATCTGTAGGTAAATGTTGAAAAAGATTGTCATGTTCGACTGTACTTATATGTATTATGTTATATCCACGTATCTTCTGATGAAGATTTCGAATAAAGATTATTAACAAGGATTCCCATGCTTTGCCACATTAGATGATTGATCAACATTATTCTATCATCGGAGGTGTTCTTGTATTTTATCAATGTGTTGACTGCTGGGGCTGAATCTACAGTTGATACTATGGAGAGACAGCATAGGTTTCGGCTCCAAAACATTTTTAATGTTGAAATACAGGTATTTGCCACTTCATGACACAAGGAACCCGAACAATATTCTTTATCGAACTGCTTTGGTAAAACATGTGAATTTGCTTTATCTAATGAAAATGGGTGTCCCAACCCTTCTTTAACTTTATAAATGATCTAAAAGTCATTTTTTTAACAGTAATCTACAAGTTATTAATTAGTATTTTCTGTAAAGAACACGCGATTGATTCGCTACCAAAAGTAAAAAGTTTGTGTCGCTGATACTTTGATTAATTATGTGTATTATGTAATAAACACGCACACTTTGATGACATTATTTTATATGATGCACAAAACCACGTGCGAGTCAATCAAATTAATAATTGGTGGTATATTAAACATGTTTCATTTTATGGTAGAGGTCGATATTGGATAAAAATACAAACATGTATCATCACATGTCGTTTGACACACACTAATAGGGAAAAATCGAGTTGTAGAAGTAATTAACGGAGTCTTTGTATGGCGGGTTATCAGGTTCAAAATGCGATCTGCAGTAGAAAGGAGAAAATAAAAAGCAAAAGAGAAAATTCTTATCCAAAATGGACATTTTCGTGTGGGAAACATATACCGCTCGTGCTTTTCAACCTAATACGTCCACCTTTTCAACTTTAAGTCGTAAATATTCTACTTTCAACAACAGAATTTCTACTTTCAATAATCAAGTTTTGACATTCGACTTTCAACTTCAGATTTTCTGCTCGAGATTTTCTCCATGCATATTACGGAAATAAATTTGATCACGGGACTATTTCTGCATGTCATTAAAATACGATATTTTTCCAGAAAAATAAACGATCCCAGGGAAAGATAAATCTGGTTGTAAGACTAAGATAAGATGGTCTCAGACTAGCAATTATTTGCACATTGACTTCAATGTTAAATGGCTGTAACATCACAGCCTGTAGCTTTTTGCTCAAAATCCGTTGGTTCCAATCTTTATAGGCACAATGGGGACAACATTTGGCAATATTCTCATCATAAATTGGCAGGGGGTTGACCGTTTAGATTTTTTGCTACGGGGATTTGTAGTTGACTGGGGTGAAAATCTCACTTCCGACACAATGATTGCTCTGCAGAAAAACACTTTACACCCCCTATCCCTCCGCTGTAATATCATCAGTATTACCCCAAACTGCTATGAAATTGCAAATTTGATCCCTTTTCTCCAATTCTAGACCAAAAAGTCAACCCAAAAATGCAGGAAGAGAGGAGAAAAAAATTAAGGGAAAAATTATCATGAAATAAGGGGAAATAATTACTAGTCTGAGTCCCATAAGACCTCGCATGTTTTTGCAGTTTAAACAAATCTGTTGTTATCTAATAAACAAACATATATGCAATGCCCTGGCCAAAGATTATGAAAATCTATACATTTTCAGATGAGCTGTGCGGCATTCTGCAAACACTATAATACATCAGAAAACTGCGGAATTTCAGACAGAAATTTAAAAGCACATGAATTTTGAATTAAACAGAACATTTTTATTTTTGAACATAAATGCATTCTGTAAAAAGATGAGATAAATTCAATATAAATCAAACACGAAAATACTTTAAAATAGTAATCATGATGCAATATTAGACTTTTTAACACTTTCTTCGAAAACCACACAGTTTGTCTCTGTTAACGTAGTTTCAAGTGCCAAATTGTGGTCAAATCTAAGATGTTGAAACATGCAGTGCTTATCTATTTTAAAATATTTCCTATATAGCTGTATTTCCATAGGATAATTAAGTTGAAATAATCTGATTATGTAACACTGCAACAGCTTTTTCATCCCCACAGTTAACAGTTTCAAGTGCCAAATTATGGTCAAATCTAAAATGTTGAAACATGCAGTACCCATGAATTTCAAAATATCTCATCACCCCCCCCCACCCCCGCCCCACCCCATCCCCTTTCTTAGTTCATATCATATATAGGGACTCTATTCTTTTCGAGGCGGACAAGGACAGCTGTCTAGTCGTTCGGATGGGACGAAAAACCGAGGTCCCGTGTCCACATTGACGTGGTCGTAAAAGATCCCTTGACAGATGGAATTCGATATAAGAGTAGGCCGTAGTGCCGCTGTCCGGGCAAAATTTCACTCATCGCACAGTGTATGGCGTATGCCCGTCTTCATTAGCCCAGTTCCAAGCAGAACAGTAGGACGTTAAAACCCCATTTCATTTCTTTTCATTTCTTGAAACTAGTTGGGAAGCCCCCCGGTCTCTACCCCATACCCCGGCTCCTTCAGCTATGTCTACGAGCATGATTTGCTACCATATTATCTTAGCCCGCTGCTTAATATTGAGCGACTTGTTTATTCGACTGAATTATTCGACTGAAGTATTCGACTGAACTATTCGACTGGTTTATTCGACTGAACTTTTCGACTGAATTATTCGACTGGTTTATTCGACTGGATTATTCGACTGAACTAACTGACTGATTTTATCGACTGGACGAGGCCACATGAAAATGTCAAATACCTCATCCCCCCCCCCGCCCCACCCCATCCTCTTTCTTCGTTCATATCATATATAGGGACTCTATTCTTTTCGAGGCGGACAAGGACAGCTGTCTAGTCTTTCGGATGGGACGAAAAACCGAGGTCCCGTGTGCACATTCGCGTGGACGTAAAAGATCCCTTTGACAGATGGAATTCGATATAAGAGTAGGCCGTTGTGCCGCTGTCCGGGCAAAATTTCCCTCATAGCACAGTGTATGGCGTATGCCCGTCTTCATTAGCCCAGTTCCAAGCAGAACAGAAGGACGTTAAACCCCATTTCATTTCTTTTCATTTCTTGAAACTAGTTGGAAAGCCCCCCGGTCCCTACCCCATGCCCCGGCTCCTTCAGCTATGTCTAAGAGCATGATTTGCTACCATATCATCTTAGCCCGCTGCTTAATATTGAGCGACTTGTTTATTCGACTGAATTATTCGACTGAAGTATTCGACTGAACTATTCGACTGAAGTATTCGACTTCATTAGCCCAGTTCCAAGCAGAACAGTAGGACGTTAAAACTCCATTTCATTTCTTTTCATTTCTTGAAACTAGTTGGGAAGCCCCCCGGTCTCTACCCCATGCCCCGGCTCCTTCAGCTATGTCTAAGAGCATGATTTGCTACCATATCATCTTAGCCCACTGCCACCGCTGCTTAATATTGAGCGACTTGTTTATTCGACTGAATTATTCGACTGAAGTATTCGACTGAACTATTCGACTGGTTTATTCGACTGAACTTTTCGACTGAATTATTCGACTGGTTTATTCGACTGGATTATTCGACTGAACTAACTGACTGATTTTATCGACTGGACGAGGCCACATGAAAATGTCAAATACCTCATCACCCCCCCCCCCCCACCCCCGCCCCACCCCATCCCCTTTCTTAGTTCATATCATATATAGGGACTCTATTCTTTTCGAGGCGGACAAGGACAGCTGTCTAGTCGTTCGGATGGGACGAAAAACCGAGGTCCCGTGTGCACATTGGCGTGGACGTAAAAGATCCCTTGACAGATGGAATTCGATATAAGAGTACGCCGTAGTGCCGCTGTCCGGGCAAAATTTCCCTCATCGCACAGTGTATGGCGTATGCCCGTCTTCATTAGCCCAGTTCCAAGCAGAACAGTAGGACGTTAAAACCCCATTTCATTTCTTTTCATTTCTTGAAACTAATTGGGAAGCCCCCCGGTCTCTACCCCATGCCCCGGCTCCTTCAGCTATGTCTAAGAGCATGATTTGCTACCATATCATCTTAGCCCACTGCCACCGCTGCTTAATATTGAGCGACTTGTTTATTCGACTGAATTATTCGACTGGATTATTCGACTGAACTATTCGACTGAAGTATTCGACTGAACTATTCGACTGGTTTATTCGACTGAACTTTTCGACTGAACTATTCGACTGGTTTATTCGACTGGATTATTCGACTGAACTAACTGACTGATTTTATCGACTGGACGAGGCCACATGAAAATGTCAAATACCTCATCCCCCCCGCCCCACCCCATCCCCTTTCTTCGTTCATATCATATATAGGGACTCTATTCTTTTCGAGGCGGACAAGGACAGATGGAATACGATATAAGAGTAGGCCGTAGTGCCGCTGTCCGGGCAAAATTTCCCTCATCGCACAGTGTATGGCGTCTGCCCGTCTTCATTAGCCCAGTTCCAAGCAGAACAGAAGGACGTTAAACCCCATTTCATTTTTTTTCATTTCTTGAAACTAGTTGGGAAGCCCCCCGGTCCCTACCCCATGCCCCCGGCTCCTTCAGCTATGGCTACGAGCATGATTTGCTACTATATTATCTTAGCCCGCTGCCACCGCTGCTTAATATTGAGCGACTTGTTTATTCGACTGAATTATTCGACTGAATTATTCGACTGGTTTATTCGACTGAACTTTTCGACTGGTTTATTCGACTGGATTATTCGACTGAACTAACTGACTGGTTTTATCGACTGGACGAGGCCACATGAAAATATCAAATACCTCATCCCCCCCCACCCCCGCCCCACCCCATCCCCTTTCTTCGTTTATATCATATATAGGGACTCTATTCTTTTCGAGGCGGACAAGGACAGCTGTCTAGTCTTTCGGATGGGACGAAAAACCGAGGTCCCGTGTATACATTGGAGTGGATGTAAAAGATCCCTTTGACAGATGGAATTCGATATAAGAGTACGCCGTAGTGCCGCTGTCCGGGCAAAATTTCCCTCATCGCACAGTGTATGGCGTATGCCCGTCTTCATTAGCCCAGTTCCAAGCAGAACAGTAGGACGTTAAAACCCCATTTCATTTCTTTTCATTTCTTGAAACTAATTGGGAAGCCCCCCGGTCTCTACCCCATGCCCCGGCTCCTTCAGCTATGTCTAAGAGCATGATTTGCTACCATATCATCTTAGCCCACTGCCACCGCTGCTTAATATTGAGCGACTTGTTTATTCGACTGAATTATTCGACTGGATTATTCGACTGAACTATTCGACTGAAGTATTCGACTGAACTATTCGACTGGTTTATTCGACTGAACTTTTCGACTGAACTATTCGACTGGTTTATTCGACTGGATTATTCGACTGAACTAACTGACTGATTTTATCGACTGGACGAGGCCACATGAAAATGTCAAATACCTCATCCCCCCCCCCGCCCCACCCCATCCCCTTTCTTCGTTCATATCATATATAGGGACTCTATTCTTTTCGAGGCGCACAAGGACAGCTGTCTAGTCGTTCGGATGGGACGAAAAACCGAGGTCCCGTGTATACATTGGAGTGGACGTAAAAGATCCCTTTGACAGATGGAATTCGATATAAGAGTAGGCCGTAGTGCCGCTGTCCGGGCAAAATTTCCCTCATCGCACAGTGTATGGCGTCTGCCCGTCTTCATTAGCCCAGTTCCAAGCAGAACAGAAGGACGTTAAACCCCATTTCATTTCTTTTCATTTCTTGAAACTAGTTGGGAAGCCCCCCGGTCCCTACCCCATGCCCCCGGCTCCTTCAGCTATGGCTACGAGCATGATTTGCTACTATATTATCTTAGCCCGCTGCCACCGCTGCTTAATATTGAGCGACTTGTTTATTCGACTGAATTATTCGACTGGTTTATTCGACTGAACTTTTCGACTGGTTTATTCGACTGGATTATTCGACTGAACTAACTGACTGGTTTTATCGACTGGACGAGGCCACATGAAAATATCAAATACCTCATCCCCCCCACCCCCGCCCCACCCCATCCCCTTTCTTCGTTTATATCATATATAGGGACTCTATTCTTTTCGAGGCGGACAAGGACAGCTGTCTAGTCTTTCGGATGGGACGAAAAACCGAGGTCCCGTGTATACATTGGAGTGGATGTAAAAGATCCCTTTGACAGATGGAATTCGATATAAGAGTAGGCCGTAGTGCCGCTGTCCGGGCAAAATTTCCCTCATCGCACAGTGTATGGCGTCTGCCCGTCTTCATTAGCCCAGTTCCAAGCAGAACAGTAGGACGTTAAAACCCCATTTCATTTCTTGAAACTAGTTGGGAAGCCCCCCGGTCCCTACCCCATGCCCCCGGCTCCTTCAGCTATGGCTACGAGCATGATTTGCTACTATATTATCTTAGCCCGCTGCCACCGCTGCTTAATATTGAGCGACTTGTTTATTCGACTGGATTATTCGACTGAATTATTCGACTGAACTATTCGACTGGTTTATTCGACTGAACTTTTCGACTGAATTATTCGACTGGTTTATTCGACTGGATTATTCGACTGAACTAACTGACTGGTTTTATCGACTGGACGAGGCCACATGAAAATGTCAAATACCTCATCCCCCCCACCCCCGCCCCACCCCATCCCCTTTCTTCGTTCATATCATATATAGGGACTCTATTCTTTTCGAGGCTGACAAGAACAGCTGTCTAGTCGTTCGGATGGGACGAAAAACCGAGGTCCCGTGTCCACATTGACGTGGTCGTAAAAGATCCCTTGACAGATGGAATTCGATATAAGAGTAGGCCGTAGTGCCGCTGTCCGGGCAAAATTTCCCTCATCGCACAGTGTATGGCGTCTGCCCGTCTTCATTAGCCCAGTTCCAAGCAGAACAGTAGGACGTTAAAACCCCATTTCATTTCTTTTCATTTCTTGAAACTAGTTGGGAAGCCCCCCAGTCTCTACCACATGCCCCGGCTCCTTCAGCTATGTCTAAGAGCATGATTTGCTACCATATCATCTTAGCCCACTGCCACCGCTGCTTAATATTGAGCGACTTGTTTATTCGACTGAATTATTCGACTGAACTATTCGACTGGTTTATTCGACTGAACTTTTCGACTGAATTATTCGACTGGTTTATTCGACTGGATTATTCGACTGAACTAACTGACTGATTTTATCGACTGGACGAGGCCACATGATAATGTCAAATACCTCATCCCCATCGCCCCCCTAACCCAACATATCATATATAGGGACTCTATTCTTTTGGAGGTGGACAAGGACAGATGTCTAGTCGTTCGGATGGGACGAAAAACCGAGGTCCCGTGTACACATTGGCGTGCACTTAAAAGATGGGGGCATATGGGGATGAGGGAAAAAGTCAAGCATGACTTTATTAAGCCGCGGTGGCAATAACTAAGATAACACCTTAAAGTTTTAATTTGAACAATCAAATTTGAACATGAGGGGACGTAAAAAATAAACAAAAACAATGATAAAAGATATTGGAATTAGTGCGTTTTTTCTTTAACTTATACAGATTACAAACGATTCCAAAATTTTAATAAGCCATCGACCGGTTTATTCGACTGACTATTTGTTTTGGACTTAGGGTCGACTCAAAAATGCAGTATTTTAATGACATGCAGAAATAGTCACGTGATCAAATTTATTTCCGGTAATATGCATGGAGAAAATCTCGAGTAGAAAATCTGAAGTTGAAAGTCGAATGTCAAAAGTTGATTATTGAAAGTAGAAGTTCTGCTGTGGAAAGTAAAATTTTAACGACTTAAAGTTGAAAAAGTGGACCTATTAGGTTGAAAGAATTTTCTCTTTTGCTTTTTATTTTCTACTTTCTACTGCAGATCGCATTTTGAACCTGATACCCCGCCATACCTTTGGGGCATGGGAATACTTTTTTAAACTAAAGGGTGTGCACTTTCTAAAACACCCTTTACTGTTCCCTTTTGATATACTTTCCTATCGTTTATTCCCGTTCATATACTGTAATATACCCAAAATACAGGGGAGGGGGGCGGATTTATGACACCCCCAATTAATTCGGTTCTCTAGTGCATACACTCCAGATCCAATTTATTTATAATTCCTTGTTTGATTATTGAAACTATAAAACATACCGTTAGAGATTTAGCATGCGGTTTCGTTTAAGGGGTTTTAAAAAGTGACAAAATAGCTAAATATATAGATGATTATATTTTATATCTTAAAAAACAACAAAACATTACAAACCTACGATGAGTGAGATTTAAGGACAATGTGTCATGTATCAAAATAAGTTGCCTGTCAGTCGAAATCAGTAAACATTATAATTTTTTTAAAAGTACATAATTACAATCTATTATTAGATTGTGCTATCACAGCTAGAATACACCCGTATAAGGTTTTTATGGAGTCTGAAAAGAAAACAAAAAAGTGAAATTATCCTAAAATCTATATTGCGCCAGCCAAAGAAATTAAACCTTCCACAACCATTAATGAATTAATCGATTTATTATTTATGTACTCATTCATAAAAAGATTGTCCACGTTAAGGTTTATTTTTAAAGATAAATTATGCTAGATTTAGAAAAGCGCTGGTAATTCTTGCTATAATAGTTTAACAATAAATACTTGAAATTGAATATATTGCAATTGTCAGTCAAATTTCTGAAGAATTTTGAAGTTTTGAAAAACTGGTTGATTTTGACTGTTATATTCTCAATTGTCAAGTACCATTGCCAAAATAATAAACGAGATCTCGATTTTCAGTCATTCAATGCCGGCCATATTAGCGTTTAACACAGGACATTGTATAACCTACGCAATATCTAAGCCACCAGATGGATTGATGGACGAGTTGATTATGTGCTTGGACATGTGAAAAACATGTTTAAATAAATTTTTTTTAACATTTATGATCAGAAAAAAAACCGAAGAGGCAAGTTTAGCTCTTTCATAAGGCCTCTTTAACGGCTTTACAATTCATTCACTATATACATATATTTAGCCAAGTGTAGGATCTAAACGCTTTATATATTTCCAAGAAATCTGAAAAGTATAAAAAAAATCCCCTGTCTTATACCTGATATCGAATTGTTTAGTATGAATTGTTCGGTTTTCACCATCAAAATGAATCTTATGTTCTAAAGCTATATCGCATTTATCCAGTTCTCCAATATTTGTTAGTTTTATGCGAACAGCGTCTACCATTACAAAATCACAAAAATCAAACTCCATCTGAATAATATCATAAAATGTGATCGATACCAATATAATGATGTGAATATGATATTAATAGCCAAAACAAATTATGGCAAAATCATAGAATAAGATCATTAACCCCAAGATAAAGGAACCGCTACTTTCGATGATGGAGATAAATGAATATGATATCCATATGCTTACCATCTTAACTTGGTAAACGGAACCACGGTGACTCACTGAGCAGGAAGTGCCGGTGTCGGCGGATGCCGAGGAATTTCCCCGGATATTTCCAACTCGGTTTCCCCTTGTCAGTGGTACAGGGCGGAGGATCTTGCAAAAAATGTGTCTAGTCGTTCGGATGATATGGAAATCGAGCTCCCTTATACACGTTGGTGTACACGTAAAAGAACCCTTGCTAATTGTATTGAAATAAGAGTTGGCTGTTGGCCAGGATACAATTTTCCCCATGACACATTTCATGGCGTATGCCACGCCGGCATAGACCCAGTCTGTACAGAACAGTGAGACATTAAACTCCATTTCATTTCATTTAATTTGGTATACGCACTTTGTACATACGCAGTGTATGAGGTTTTCATATATAAATAAATGTTGGATTAAGATATATTATCTCGACCAGGTCATATTCCACAGCCACTTTTATTTGAATTAATACTTACAAATTCTACTTGAAAATCTTTCATTGCCATCAGATATTGGAAATATGTCCACAGACTTGTATGTTTTTCTAGTTGGAGTGTAAAGCCACTCGAGGAAAGATCAAAATCGAAAGATTCATTCACACATCTAAAAACACCAGGATATACATTAAATCCCATAATCTCTGGTTCTATCTTCTTCCATTCTATAATAAAAAACGTTTTGGGCGATGATAATGAGCAGGTCTTTTAGGGAGTTATATGCTATATTTCCTGGGTTTAGATTTTGGACGGGGAGCTGCATCCCACGCGCTACCCGTCTAGTTTGTTGTTCTTCTTAGGGGCGACGCTCTTCGAAATTTAAAAAAAAAATAAATACAACACTGACCTCACCAATTCAAGAAGGTCGACGTAAAACTTTTACATGACGCCGCTATTCCAAGATGGCGCCGTTGACGTCATGCTCCGCCTTTTACATTCTCTTCGTACAAGTTAAAGATGCATTATACAAGAGCTAAATATGCCTATTGCAGGTCTTTATTGTGACTTCAAATGTAATATATATTATTATTTTGACATTTATTCACATGGCATTCCTATAATCAACTCTCTAGATCATCGGATGGCCGTGATTCAAATGGATTTAAACACCCACGAGATTTAAAACCTTTACGATAAAATGGATAACTAGCGTGTCAAGTTACTACGACAATGAGTAATTCTACGCTGGTTTTTTTTTTAAAACCTTCCAACACTTATAACTTTGCTCAGAATATATCCATTTTTCATTATCTACTTTTGAACTATTATAGCAAGAACGGTCAGCTCTATATCTAAATCTTACATAATGCATCTGTAACAGATTATATTCAGGGATCAAGCATTATCTATTACGAAATCTACCTGCCTGAATTAAGATCTGTTTCCTATGCATCTTTAACAGATTATATTCAGGGATCAGGTTATTCTGGAAGTATTCAAGTAATGCTATCTAATACAAATTCTACCTGCCTGAATTAAGATCTGTTTCTTTGAGATCTGTACCAGATCTGAAAATATGCCCATATTGTTTCATATTGATAATATACACGTTAAAAATATAAGTAGGTTTGTAGATCACGGTAATTAATGTATAGGAATAATAATGGTACATTTGGTTGGTTTAGTGAAGCTTGTGATTATACATACTGAGAATAGAAGACTAGGGTTATTAATAAATTCCTGAATACATCATGAAATATGGAATGATAAACTGAGTTGTGTTGAAACGCTTTTGCAAGAATGCAAATAGAAATGACCCTTTACTTGGAAATACAATGGGTAATTGTGCAGTTCGTGTTTGTTTCATTATAATTTGATATTAGCTTCAGATTTCTTCATTATGATGCTGTAAATTTAGAATCGCCAAACTTAAATATAAATGAATAATGCAACATCACGAGACGAGCGTGTAAATAACTTTAGATGGTATTCTGGGTATTGATTGTGCGCCTATGCTTATTGGTCTTTATTTATATTCGTAATACGAATTTATAGAACGACTCATTCAAAAAATTAACAGAATAAAACTGCATTTCCTTTAGTACGGATCCGGTCCGGCTCCGGTCCGGTTGCGGATACGGAAAAAAACACTTTCATAGAATTTTAGTAAGAGTGTTTCCTTATGTGTGGGTGCGGATACGGTTCTGTATGCGGCGTCCGGTACGGTTTTTCGAAACGGACCATGTATCGTTCGGTACGGAAACGCATGCGGAACCGTGTCCGTAACCGCACATAAGGAAACACAGTTTGGATAGCCCGCACGGGAAAAAGCTAAAAATAGGTTGGGAAATTCGTCCTTTCTTGGACACGTGTTCGTGGAATCAGAAAAAGAAAAGATGAAAATCGAAAGAAAGGACACAGAGAAACTGATTGAACTTGTACGTGGCCATCGATGCCTGTATGATGCAAGCGGTGCAGAATATAAAGATGCACAACTGGTGCACAATGTCTGGGAATCGATTTCCCAGGCTATGGGATATGATTCCATAAAAGGTGAGTGGCCAAACTATCGATGTATAGTGACTGATAAGCAGATTGTATTCTATCATCACATCAATCAACTTTATAGCACATATTTCATTGCTGTGCCATCGCCAGTTTTGCTATATAGTTTACATTTAAGCATGCCCTTAATTTTGAAAAAACCTTGTTCCAAATATAATTTTAACACAGAGATCATTGCTACGATAGCCAGGTAATACAGGATTCCTGAATCGGAAGTGCCGAACGCCAAAGGAAAACACGAGTCATCCCTCTATATAACTGACTGAAGTGACAAGAGACACATACATGGGCAAATTCCGCTTGAATGACCGCATATAAGGATACACAACCTGCCATGTGCAATGTCTACTCCCGGACCGGAGCTGGACCGGAGTTGGACCAGATCCGTACTAAAGGAAATGCAGCTTAAGTCTTTCAATATCGCGCTTAGGTGTACCGTTACATATGGTATTGTGTTGCTTGACAATGTAGATTGGAGCACAAATTATATGAAATTGCCTTGGATCTGTTCTGTCAAAGCATAATGGATATATTTTTACAAAAGTTATTGCTATACTGAGGGAACCGTTCCGACTCAAACTCATAATTGCGAAAATATCAGAAAGTCTACCAAATAATTTTCTAGGTCTCCCCAATACTGAATTACAAAAAAAAATTATTTGTCAATCATATGTTTAGAATAAAAAGCTTTATAGTGATATAATAATGAGTCAGAGTATTACATTTTGTTGTTACTATAACACCAATTAATACGCGTCTCGGTGGCTCGTGATTTCAGGATAGGCCGAATTGCAATGCCCCTCCCCCCGCTTTGATTTGAAAACATATTTATCTCCTACTATAGTCATTGTTTAGGCATTCTAATTAGTCTGATATTAAGGGCATTTTCCCGTTCCGCATCTTAGTTGGGATTTTCCCCCTGAACCCTCAAATCTTATATTATCAAGCTTTCAGATATCTACTAACATGCTTTATCTGTTTATTTTGTTCTATTTTTTGTGTGTGTGCTTTTGTTTGTTTACCTGTATGGAGCTCTTCCATGAGGTTTTGTATCTTCAGCAGGGTGATACTCAATCTCTGCTTTAAAAAGTCTTTGTTTAGAAAATAACGATTTTATTAAGCCAACTGGAAATGAAAACAATGTTAGGTTTCATCTATTATGTTAAATAGAATCAAATAGGGTTTAACGCCGTACTTAACTGCAGGAAACGGACTAACCAAGAGTAAAGAGTAACACAGGAAGGACAATTTCTACTCCTTTCTTTGCAATATTATACTTAAAGCTGCAATATAATTTATCGTCAATAATCAGCCTTAAAGTTACAATTTCATATTTTCTAAAAAAAAGTCAAAACATAATTATTTCTATGTCTTTTGCTCAATAGGTTGTCAACTCACTATTATACGATCATAGGTTATCTTTCTCACACTTAAAAATCTTCACACCGGAAATAGTAACACAATTACCCCCCAATTACCTTCCTTGTTTTCCTATTCCCCACCATGGAATAGCTATCTTCAAACGTTTGAATTTGAAGTTGAAAATGATATTTTTGCCAATTTCTCAACTGGCAATATTGAATTATAGGATTAATAGGATTATTCTTTAACAAGGTAGGACTGTTTATAGATACCATCTATTTTAGGGCTTTATTTTAATACATTTTAAAAATATAACTTAAACATATGAAATTGTAACTTTAAATCATACTATTGGTTGAATATCAATTAAATATTTCTAGCATGTTAAGCTTCAGTACCTATATTGTGTTTGAATAATGATAATTGGTCATGTCATTATACATACATACATTGTGTTTGCGAAATGTGACCGTTTGAAAGATACATAAATGATAATGTAGTTCCTTTCGATATTGGTACGTATCGGATCATAACTTCATGGATTATGGCCCCTGATTGTACGCCAAATCACATTTTAGGTTGTGGACACACTAGAGGTTACAATTTTTATCCATTGTAAAAATCGTTCAAATTTATTACTGTTACACCATAATAGCAGTTGAGTTCGAATTTCGTGAAAATAGGAACGAAACTGCCCGATTAATGGCCGCTCCATAGTGTAAAAGTATGTTATACCAAGGTTGTGAACACTCTAGACGTCACAATTTTCATTTGATTTTGATGAAACTGAAAATACTGTACCTTTTGATATTCGCGCATATCGGACCGTCAAATCGTGGGTTATTTTTATCCGATTTAAGAAAAAAACTTTAATGATATCACTGTTACACCTGAATGATGGTTGAGGTCGAATTTCGTGAAAATTTGACCGAAACTGCGGGACAAAATGGCCGCTCCACGTAACAAAACGGTGTAAAAGTATGTAATACTAAGGTTGTGGGCCCTCTAGCGGTAGCAATTTTATCCGATTTGGATGAAACTTAAAATATATGTTCATATCACAAAGATCTAGATTAATTACGATAGTTGTGCGTTACCGTTCAGTGGAACATGGAACCTGATTGTACGAAAAAATCACTTTTTTAGTTTACCTAGTTCTCTGTCCATCTCTTGCAAAATATATGCGTGGCAACCGCTTGTTACTGATTAGTAACCTTCGATTTGTATTTTTGTTTACGTTTATCCTTATTTCTTGATTTTAAAGAATGACATTTGTTTGATCTGTGGTTGAAAACAATCATGAATATACACACAATTGTCTCAAAGAAGCTCATACAATGTCGAGCACATACCTGGATGTCGCAAACTACCTAGCCACCTCATATTGTCTGTTTTAGATGTCAGATCTAAGAAGTAGCCATATCCTATTATAACAGATGCGAACGAAACTAGACGATCATTTTCATATATAGATACTATGTTTGTTGGTCTTGTTGCACCTATAATAAATGTTTGAATGATTTATTACCTCTCGTTTCATTAATACAGTGCTGTTAATATATATATTCTTTTAACATGAAAATGTTATTGAAAAACCCTTACATAAACCGATTCTAGAACCTTTAAACAAGATTTGTATCCCATGTTGTCCGTGACGCTTATGTTGATGGATGATATCTGTGGTGTTAATGTTGATATCATTTATATTATGAACGGACCATAGTTTATGTAATTACATTTTGTTTTCACAGAATTGTTTGTAATTAATCAATGAAATGTATTCGGTGCACTGTTCGTTCCAAATGACATCAAAGTTAATATTTCTGTATAAAAGTCATCCGAGTAAATATTTATAACTATCATTAAACAAGAACAACATATTTGATTTATGAAAATATTAACATACTCATAAACTAAATTAGTTACTACCTCGTATAATGTGTAGCACAGAAGTGACTATGTCTTTAGTCTTGTAACACCCACCAGCTAAACCATTTCCAGTTCCTAAAAGGTTGATAAAAAAAGTATGTTTTGTGGTCTTTTATAATATAGTTACATGTCTATAAATGGTTTATAAAGATAAGATGGCTGTAAAGAATAATTCGTCTAATAGCGTTTGTCGTTAACGGCATCTTAACAATATGATTTGAAATATACCTGTAGGAATCATACCAATAGGTATATTTAAAGAATGAAGTTCAGTTTCAGGATTATTCAAACAAACTCCTTCTGCCTTTTGTATCCTGCGTAGTAAACTGTGCATCAGTTCTTGTAATGTTCCATCACCCCCCATTATCACTATCCTGAAAAGGGGAGAAACAAAACGGAGCATTTGAGTTTTATTTGAAACAATATAAATGTTTTCTATATACGAAGGTAGTGTGATATAATATAAGTACTATCCACAGCAACCATTAACTTATAATGTGAAATGCTGTTTTAACAATATGAAACTATCATAAGCTCACCCATCATACAGATTGAAATCCGTCTTTTTACCCATTTCTTCCACATGCTTTGGATAATCTGAAACTAATGTTAGAAGTATTGAATAGTACTTCAAGAAATTGTGTTCCATTATATAAATGTAAGTACACAAAATCTTATTTTATTGTACTCTATAAATATTCTGATTACATTCATTATAAAAAGTATATATTTGTACATTAAATATATATATACTATTCAAAAAAAGTAGGGGATATTTGATTTTGGGGGCATAATACTAAAATATGCAAATGACTACGAAAAAAGTCACTATAGAACCTAACAGAAGAAACATTTCCAGTTACATGTGACGCCCAAACGCACCAATAGCTACCGCATGGAATGCAGGTGATGCTTGGGATCATCATGGGGGTCCAACCCAAGATTTGCACGACTCTGACTTTGAATGTTACAGTCATTGTGGCATTGAATTCCAGGGTGGAAACATCAGTTTAATTGTTTTAGTGACCAGAAAACAAATTTTGATATGCGTCGGCTTACCCAAAATGAAAGGTTACGTGCCCTTGGCATGCTACAGATCGGCACAACACAGGCGGTTGTGGCGCGGACGATGAATGTTTCTCAGTCTGTCATAAGCAGGCTATGGTCCAGATACCGTGATACACAATCTGTACAGGACAGACCACGCTCAGGTCGACCAAGGGCGACAACTCAAGCCCAGGATCGATTTATCGGTACCTTGGCCTTGAGAAATCGTGTCATCACAGCAAATCAGATCAGCGCTCGTCTTCAAACAGACACTGGTGTGAGAGTGAGTGGCCAGACGATTCGGAATCGACTGCATAGGGGTCACCTTCGCGCCCGACGTCCTCGCGTGATCCCTTGTTTGAGAGATCATCACATTCAGGCAAGACGTCGTTGGTGTAGGGATCGTCAACACTGGGATAATCGACGCTGGAGCAATGTGATGTTTTCAGATGAGTCAAGGTTCACTGTTGATTTTTTGGACAGACGTAGGAGGGTGTGGCGTCGTCGAAACGAGCGCTTCCAAGACGTTAACGTCATCAGACATGATCGATTTGGGGGTGGTTCTGTTATGGTGTGGGGAGGCATCACTGTTGCTGGAAGAACGGCTTTACATGTTGTTGCAGGGCGTGTTACAGGCCAGTACTACCGGGACAACATCTTGGCAGTCTATGTTGTGCCGTTCGCACGACGTCATGGCCGCCGTTTCATCTTCCAGGATGACAACGCAAGATGTCACAGGGCCAGGATCGTTACAGGTTACCTCCAACAACAGAACATCACCACATTACCTTGGCCAGCACTGAGTCCCGACCTCTCCCCCATCGAGCATGTCTGGGACATGCTTGGACAGAGGTTACGTCAACGTCAACAACGTCCTGCCAATGTCCAAGAACTTGCTGCTGCGTTGCAACAGGAATGGGACAATCTGGACCAAAATGACCTTAGACGTCTCATTAGGAGTATGCCACGTCGGATCAATGCTTGTTTGGCAAACAGAGGAGGATTTACCCGTTACTGACTTGGTTGTGACCCCGGGTATCATTTTACCCTTATAATGGTCAGTCTGTGCCTTACTTAGTCTAACGATCATTTGGAATAAATCGATGAATGTGAACTTCATTTCATTTTGTCATTTGTTTCTTCGTCAGTTTCATTAGGTGACTTTAATAACACTTAAAAATCAAATATCCCCTACTTTTTTTGAATAGTATATTTGACAGATTTAATAATTTAGTATTTACCCATTACGGTTGTTTCTATAGCAGCTAGATTGAACAGGGGTTTAACAACATCATGGTATATTTGTTCAGCATTTCCACATCCACCAATAGGATTAATAATAACCAATAAATTACCAGCTTTCCCTGAAAATTTACAGAATAAACAAAACTTGTTTCCGATGTCACGATCGCTGAAGATAAATGGATGTATCTGGAGGGCATGCTAATGGCATGTGACAATAGTAGTACTTTAAAATTCCTTCTGTACATATTCATCAAAGAGACTGTAATTTTTTGCGATTATCTTACCACAGATCCGATAAACCAATTACCTCGAAATTGTCGTCTGTTAAGTAGCCTCGACCACCGCAATTCTAAACCACAATATAAATAAACATACACGGGGAAAGGGGGAAACGAAAACGATGGTACATTATTAATAAATCGCACGACAATAGTGGCTCGGATCCAGCTGCATCTGTGGTGTAGCCTCTCTTAGAAATGGTGTTCGCTCTCTACTTTATAATCTTTTAATGACATTAAGCGATTGAACATAATGTAACACAGCACAGTTCTATGGATAACAAGATTTCGCTGTTCGTTATCAAGCATACATGTAAATTATACAAACAAAGAAAAATTAGAAAGCGTTATGTATGTTGGGTGGTAATTGTCCAAGAACCACTTTACCGGACCCCCAGTGGAGTTTGTTCAATGGGCTCACCCATAGGGTCCATGCAAGTGACCATCGGTGCTACGAGCCCATTAGGAGCTCGGGAGGGCCATTGACAGCCTATGAGCAAATTGGGGGCTCGGTTCCGGTCCGGCGAGCCCTAGTGAGAGTTGGGCGCACAAATGAGTCAGTACAAGCGGGATCCGGGAACCTAATGGAGTCCAATGGGGTCCTTAATTTTTCAGTATTTCGGTATTTAAAGTTTTTTGGTAATTAGTTTTGTTTTTTCGATAATTAGTTTTGTTTTTTCAATTAGTAATATTTGGTATGTATGGGTTTACGGACATTTTCGGTAATTAGTATCTCATATTTTTTTCAAAATTTTTCGGAATTTAGTACATCCATTATATACTGCTCATAATACATCCCGTTACCAGTACCTGAATTAAAGTGACATGACATCTTTTATTTGTGTATCAAAATGAAATTCAGTGTGAAATACATTCTAAATTCATGTGTGTAGATTAAAGTTATATGAAGTCAGTTGTTTCATTAAAACGAGAAATAACTAGAGTGAAATTTGAAACAAATTATATAGATCCGATTTAACCTAATCGGATCCACGGCTTTAACTGTAATGGATATACTTAAAATAATGATATATTAAAAAAATGGCTAATTCATGGAAGACAGTTCAAACATCATACTATATAGATCTTCTTTTCACTCTTCGGCTTTCTATGTTTCTGCTTTTAACAGAACTGAATATGGCCTTACCTTGTTTACATCTATCTGTTATCTTTTTAATGAGATCCGCGCAGTTCCCCTTACAACTGAAGATCTTATTAGAGCGCAACAGTATATGATTTTGATCATTGGTCTTTGGTTTTTGAATAAAATGCAAACTGAAAGTTGAGTGCTTTTCAACTTCCACATCTGTTTCTGATTCCTTTTTTACTCCGATGATATTTATATAGGGAATTGAAACTGAAAATGGAAAAGTATATTGTTCTGTGTTTATTGTTAACTAAAATAAAAGGTCCGCCCATCATTGTATTATCCACAGAACCATATCAACGAAATAACAATGTTATTGTATGATTTCTGACATTTAAAAATTATCCCGATCATTGTGCTAATGGTTTCCAAATTAACAGGACACGAAATTTAAAAGTAGTTTGATTGATTTATTGTAGTATAAAGAAGATGTACTTAAATGTTCAGCAATATGTAATTGCATTAATCACTTTAACATATTAAGACCTACATATATAATTCATTCTGTTTCTGTCTGTGAGTTGAATAGGCGTTGTATTAGTTGTAAAGTAAAGCTGTGTTCAAAATTTAATACCGTTTAATTATTTTGCAATATTATATTCAATATGTGATCAATTTGATATTCAAATATACTATGTATATGAATTCAACGTTGTGCCTTTATTTAATTGTATCATTATGTACCAGTCACCAAAATACAACCACTGCTTTGTCAAAATTGATCAATAGCAATGACCTTAATTTACAGCTGTATGTAGAATGTAGATTGATTGAATGCATAATGCATTTAATATATACGATTACGGTATTTCAAATTTATCTATTAAATACAATGTGTGGCTAATTTTAGAATGTATGGCTAATTTAGGCATAGTTTATCAAGTAATATTATCATGGGGGGGCGTTGAAGTTATCGGGGTCAAATTATTATCTAGATGATTTTGAGTATCCAGTAGTGTTCGGGTGTCCTATTCAATCTATCATGAAGAGATCAATCTTTCGTAATACGCCAAAATAATCAACAGTGATAAAATAAATAACGAAAAGTATACCCAATCGTCTCCTTGATTTTAACTTTTACCAGTATATTTGATAGAAAAAGATGCTGGGCGGATGAGAAGAGAGACAATAGACTGGCTTTGGATAAATTACATGGTTGATTATTTAGACGGAACATATAAATAAAACGAAATTCAATGTATTAATAATCTTAGTAAGGGTTGTATACAGGGAACCATATATATCTAGTAAATAAAACCCAAACCTTGTATTTTGTCAACAATCCAATTAACACCTTGATCATTTAACCATAACTTGACTGGTTTAGATTCACTAACAAAATGGCCTTCCTCTTGCATGGTCTATTTGATCCAAGTGCTTTAGTATGTAGAATTAAAATATAGACCTAAACTACTATCTCCGCTTGAATGCAGTCTATTATAACACCTCAATAACATTCAAGATCGCTTGTTCATAAAACATTCCGCGAAACAACAATGTAATAAGTAATGAAATCGAAAGTAGACGTGCATGAAGACATTTCCAGGTACATTGCTCGCAGAAATGACGTGTGTAATTATAAGAATGATCAATTTATAGACATTGGAAAACACAAAAATGCAACTGTCTGGTCTATTAAGTGTACATCGATGTATACACGGCTGTACCCGACAATAAAAATCCCGGTAGGCTCTCGTAACAGAAAGTGCTCTTAGTACTTCTACTATTTTCTATATTCGAAACAGTTGCATCACATACCCCAAGCAGTGACATATTTCAAATTTGTTGGGCGCAACTAATGTAGTTTTACAAAAGCGCAATTTGATTTGTAAAGCCAGGTGTTTAATGAATGATGCGTAATCTTTCCGATGCGAATCCTGGGTAATTCGGGAGTTTACTACCGTACATAAGCGCACTATGGCAGCATGGGGTGGACGTTAAGGAATTGGTTGAATTTTCTCAATCCCGCGAAAGAGATCAGTAGAGTAAACACGAGAATTTCGGGCCACAGTGTATGCGCCAAATGATTATATAGCGATTAACCACATATTCCTGGATTAATCATAGCAGTTGAAACGTTTCATCGCGGCTCGCAATATGCCGCACCGACATACAAACTACACTGGAGATTTGTCTCCTGGTGTTGAAGGAATTAACACATATGACCTAAACAAATCGAAAGTAAAATATTTGTTCTAAACTGTTCACTTTTGAGAAATATATGGTTTGATTTCCAAGTATTCGTCATCCGAGAATAAAATAACCATTTCGTCTTTTACGAAGGGCTGCCAGTCCCTGTAAAACAGCAGGGCAAGGACAAAGATTTTAATTAAGTTTACAAAGTTCCATAAAGTCACACACCCGATTAGAATTATTTCAAATACATATAAAAACGATATTTTGATTTAACCAATTTTATTCAATTACATCATAAACACAAACATTGCAACTGAGTTTACTAGTTGTACGATGATGAAACCCTTTAAGCATACATAAGTTATATGAGTGGTGTACAACAAACACGAATTCTCCATTGTTCCACACTGGAAATAATATACAATAACACCTTGTGAATAAAGCTACCTATACAACACATGCTAATTGAGTTTGACGAAGATGGTAGTGAATAAGCAAAAACACGAGTTTTTCATTTCCAGTTTGTGGTTTACTATTTAATCTAAATCACAAACTAAAAAAAAACCATATACTGTTATCAGGTTCTAACATTTCTGTGAAAATGACGTACTGAAATATAAAATTTATTTATAGCCTGTACATTTATATTTGAATAGTAAAAATCCAAAGGATCATCAATTGATATTTTCTTGGAATGCCCCAAGGGGAACAACTCCCTTTTACATGCATCATTATGAATGCAGACCAGCAAAATATTTCACGTTGATTTTAAGATTATTTTCCCACCCCAAATGTTTTTCCAAATCTGCGTGTTTCGGCCTTCTTCATATCATGATCCTTTTTCATAAAATGAATACGATGCTAAGCCGTCATAATATTTTGGGCTAAACTATTTTCGTCGATTTATGTGGAAGTATCATGATATTATTTTGATTTAAATTACAGATATATAATGAGCGATTCTTAAATAATGTACAGAAAATATAATCGTGATGACTGACATATAATTAAATGTTATTTTGTACATAGTATCAACACTATTGTGGTTAATGAAAATATGTTTATTGGGTGAATGAACATAACGAAAATGCAGGCTATATTTTAATGTGTACGGAAAAATAAAACAAGCGTTTATAAAGAAAACTCAAACAAATGGAAATGAAGTGGGGCTTCTCTTTAGATAAAAGGTAAATGAATATCAAGAGGAAACTGGACCTTTTTCTGGCTCCGGATCACGATACCGTTGTCTGAAAAAGAGAACATAATTTACTGTTTTGGGTGATCTAAATCACAGACTAAAGTTTCTTTTTGTAAAATAACAGTTGCCAATCTCTTATAATTTTAACAAATAAATGCATGTCAAATAAGATAAAATATTTGGTATCTCCCATCGGACGATTTCCAATTTATCTCGGGGGCGACAACAATAGGGAATCGAAAATCGTGAAACCACTTTCAAATCCAGATTCATCGCCTCTACTGTGTATCAAAAATATAACCAGTTGATACCAAACTGGTAGTGGGAATCAGTCGTTTCCATTAATAAAACCCTGCTGATATTCCTAAAAACAAGAGAATTCTTTCAAAAACGCCATTAGCCATTTCTTTAAACGTGTACCGGTATCCATAAAATTGTGCCTTTCATTACAAAAAATGCTGGTTGGCTATACTATGACATATTGACTAATAACATCATTCTTCATTAGACCAGTCGGTGCAGAACAATAGGAAGTCAACCCACATTTCATTTAATTTATAATAACTTATCAGAGTTATTGCTTACCTATCGAGGGTATTGTATCATAAAGGTCGTGACCTCTAAAGGATCGAAGATGAATACTGATTGGTGTAGTTATTTTTTCTCCAGTTGACAATTCCCAGAAACCATCAGCCGTATGTTTCATTTTCACCCATGAATTTCCTTGAAAAGCTCGAACTTCAGTTGGCGGAATTCTAATTATTTTAAATATGTAAATAAAATACGTAATAGATGCTAAAGAATAACCAAATACAAAGAAATCAATCTAGCGAGTACAATGTTGATAACAACAGTCTTTCGGGAAAACATGCATATTCGAATAATCGATAGCTCAATAGCGTGGTATGCTCAATTTCGAAAAACGAAATATGGTGATAACATCACAACATACAAATGATTTATTAAATGTATAGTAAACGTTAAAGTTTCAGAAGTATAGCCTATTTAATGCGTTTTAACTGCGTTAGCTTTCGATTCTGACACATATTCTACCAATTTGTTTGTAAACTGTAAGCCATATTTTAAGAAATGAAGATTATCTGCCAAATTATGACTTCCTGCTCACATTTCTGAAGCAAGTGTTAGAGCATTATCAGCTTAAGAACCATTGTTAAGCGATGTTTCCGCTCAATTATCGTCTCCTAGGTTCACTAGAAATAGGTTCAACACAAACACGTGCCGTTGCATCAATGTCTCTCGGATTAAAATGAATAATACATTTCCGAAAACTGTAATCAGTGCTCGTTTGAGAGATGTATGTAGGTTTAGTACGAAATGAGATTGTATCGACTATTGTGATAAGTCTAACAGTGAAACATACAATGCAAATAATGCTCGTTGCCATTACTCCCTGCTTAAATTGTAATCTAAAGACTTAATTTTGAAAACATTAAATGATATGTTCTTTATGCTGTATACAAAAAAAAACATTACTTGGAAAGATTTTAAATTAATTACTCACCTTGCATTTCGTACCTGTAGTTTTATATACCATTCATTTGAACCTTGTAATAGATATTCTATATTACTATTTCCCACAGGACATTGCACAGCCTGCATTAAAATCTTCCATCTACCATCTCCATTCTCGGCGAAATCCAAATCTCCTGAAATAAACGCGAAAACAAAACAATTAAATTCAGCAAAAATGGAGTATAGACAGTACGAATCCTTATTTACACTTGCAGGCGGGTTTGTAAGTTTTAAAAGCTTGTGTTATTATAAATATTCCATGTGAGCTTGTCGAATGAGAAATGGTATGTGTACTAGAAAGAATTCGCACACTTTGCCTGGTTGTTAAAATACCAATATTTGTTTGTCTTCAGAACGATACCATCATTTATAGACCAAAAAGGGCCAGCAACCCAAGAAAACCCTGAGACAACACGTGTTATGTTCCTATCGATACCAATCACATAAACCAATGCCTTAAATAAACAGATGAATGTAAAATGTCACAATGATGTGATTTAAAAGATCAGTCTTAATCTTCAAACAGTTACCTTGAAGACATCCTGGACATAGATCCTTCACAAACACATTGAAATCACCAACAATAGGATTTAACCCAGCCCCTTTTCCTTCGGCGTGCACCTACATTAAAACAAAATAAACCTATGAGAGGGGTCCCGTAAGATTATAATATAATCATTTGTGGGATGAAAATAATTGGAATTTTAATTACACAGGTTATGGCATAAAAGAAAAACTTACCCGAAAGCACATTCCACAAGCAACAGAATCCAAGAATTGTGCTTTATTTAATGCTACAAGATAACCAATATGTGGGCTCATGGCTACTGGTGGTAAAGACGGTGGATCATATTGACATGTTCCGTTAGTTGTTTTAGTGTAATATGTTCCCTGAAACAAAGGTAAATCAAAAAATGTATGCAGAAAATTATATCAAAATAAACAGTTTCGGGTAATATGACAATGAAAAATAACAATGAAAAATAAGTAATCGCGACGAGTAAATTCTGTGTTTTTATGCACAGTTGTATTTAAGCACAATTAGCACGGAATGTTAACGAAAAAAAGTGCAGCAAACAGTTGCTAGCTATGTTAATATTGTGAACTTCTCAAATTGATCCAGTTGACGTGGTACAAGGGTTAATCAGCGAACTTGATGTATGAGATGTGTTGTTGACGTTTGGGAAAGTAGGACGAGGGGAAATGTGTAGGGAGTGAAGTGCTGTAAAGGGATAGTTAGATGTATTATGAATGGTTAGAGTGGCTGTGGTGTTACGGTGAAATACTATGCCGCCACCGTAACACCACAGCTTTATGATTTGTTAGACAGGAGTGATGTAATGGGTGTCAACAACTGGGTATGCTGGTACCGTCGCAACGTAGCCGTGAAATATATATTGTGGGGGGGAAGGGCGGAAACGGAAAAATATACAATGTTGACAGTATGTGCCAGGCATGAGGCTGCGCAGACCGAGCGGCAGCTCGATAGGGAGTGTGTGGGAGGGTCACCCTCATAAAAATTTTTTTTTTTAAATTTCAGTTTTCTGTAAGCAGTGAAAACACTATTTTGGCATTGTTTGCGGGGTTAAACCTAAAAATCACATTAATACACCTATTGCACGATATTGTGAAACTAGCTGACGAAGACAGCTCGGGCGGCGATTGTTCGACTCGGGGCTGCTCTGTCAGTATCTAACAAACGCATTTAGTTGGCGTACAACTTTTAAAAACCGAATGTCAGTATGGTATTTCTCACATAATTGGTTATCGCAAAAACAGAGTAAACTGAAAGCGAGTAATCTCGGCTCAAACCTATAGTCTATAGCCTACTTACTACACTCGTCACTAGGCTTCCTATATTATTGTTTGTGGACGGTTTACTACTCAGTGATAAGCCTGCGCCGCAAAAAGAGGTCTCGCCTTTTATTATTAGTATAATGACTTCCTCATGTGCGGCAGGTTAGTTTGCTTCTAAAAACACTGTTTTCCGTTCCAAAAAATACAAAAGTAATTTTCTACCAGATGACCATGGTTCTTTTCACCGAGACTAGATAATTTCTCTCGGTGTAAGGATATAGCTATGGATAAGTTCATACAAGGTCAATAAATCCGCGGTCACTTCGGGTCACACTGTTGAGAAAATAAACCGATGGGTTTGTTTAGTAGCAAATCGAGCGTGAATCAACTGAGTTTGAGTGATATGTGTGAACTGTCTTCACACATTCGGTTTATAATTAGCGATACACAGGTAGAGTGGCAAGTGTTGTACTTCACAGACTGTTTACCTCCGAACTACCTCCGCACGAAATCCCCGATTTGGGTACTTGTTAAAAGAAAAAGAAATAGTACCTGTGCGCATGCCAGTAAAAAAAACCCTAAGAGTTCGCGCATAAAAATGCCCGAACGTACCAGGCGCTAGGTCATCCAGTCAAACTGATCCACTCTGAACCGAGATTTTAGCGATTGAATTTTCGGCCTAGCCTCGATCAACATTACTAAAGACGGTACGATAAAAAAACATAGTCTCGATTATCCACTTGATGATTAAATCATGAATGGAAGTCGAACAGCAAATATGGTCCTAATCCAATAAACATCGCAGGCTAGCGATGACACCGAGAGTTGATTATGGTCTAGATAAGTTAATTAATGTCTAATTAATAATTTAGATAACAATTCAGGCCTAGAGGAAGACCTGTGTAATAGGCAGATTTAGCTCTGGCATAATGTATGTTTAAAATATATATATATGGCTTGCAATGTGTTAAGGCACGCGTGTGTCTCTTCATTAAATTAATATATGATACGTCGTATAATGCAATATTACATGATTTCCCGTACTGGACAGAGAGACGGAAATGGTGTTTAACGCGTTCACAACCAAAACTAGGTTATTGTGGGATAAACATATTTCAATAATTGCATGTACGGGTAATTAGGTTAGAGAGAAGTTTTAGAACGAAATGAAAAAAAGAGAGAGAGGGGTAGAAGTGGGGTTTAACGTCCACTCGACACAAACTAGGTCATTTCGGGACTTACATTTATTTCAATAATTCGCTTGCACGTAGGGGATTTTAGCAGTTGTGGGAAACCGGAGAAAAGTCACGAGGTTGGACAGGCGATCCTACTCCTTGTCACGTACAACCGGGGAATCTAAACTACGCCGGTTGACTCAATGACAGACCTTATGATACAATGCGCACGCGCTAACCATTCGGCCATGACCCCCCTCCCCTACGAAATTAAAAGAGAAGGTGAATATTTGATGGCAGAAATGTGGTAAAGCTTTGCGAACATATATGTTTCAGTATGTTCAAATAATTTAATATTAATATGGTTGTATGGTTTTGAACTATTATAGAAAGAACACCCAGCTCTTTATCTGAATCTTATATAAGCATCTTACATATTTCCATATAAATCATTTATAATAAACCATGTTTACACCCATTACACAAAAGCTGTCTGTATCCAATGGTGTTTATTAAATGGCTCAATTCACTAAATACTGAAGCTACACATGTTAGAATGTTTTGTTTGACAAACGAAATTAATTATAATTTACGTAAAAAAAAACGAGCTTATAATTTCAAGGTATATCATTGCGGTTACATAACACATAAATCCGAACAATTTTTACGTTTTACCGCTAAGCATGACATTTGGACCAACTTACATCTCCAAGATATGTATTTTTATACAGATCTGCTACAGCCTTATCTGTTTTTATATCCGCTTTTGTAGAATACAGCAATAATATCCCAACTAACAAAGACACAAACATTTTCACGTTGGTTCTAGAACTCATTGATTGTTTTCTGTAGCGTGATCTTCGTTTTATACTGCTCACGGTTGACAAACCTTCACTTGGTAAAGTCCATTTTTTTTACTCGGTGACTTGACACCAACAGTTGTATTCCAAACAACCATTAACGTGGGAACTCCTATTCATATCCGCAGCATATACATAGCTTGGGATTGATGTGGGGGTTTTGGGGTTTTTTTTATTATTTTTTTTTTTTTAATTTAACCTTGGTGAATTAAATAAAAAACGGTGACGTCTCTTCTTGGTCACTACGTATGATTTCGCCTGGGATGTGTGTCCTTGTGCGGTGCTACACGTTTCGAAGATGAATGAAGTTCGTATTTTCGACTGTAATTAAGTTATCAGGAATATTAAATTTTAATATGTATATTTGAAATACCTGTTTATGAATTCCATATACATGTACATTATGTCTTTTTTACTAATTCTCTTTAGAATCCACCCTTAGTCTGAGGTAATTGTATATAGATATTATTGCTTCTGTGCCCTAGAAACTGGCTAAATGTGTATTAGCATTCGGTTATGTTAACACTGATAAAAACAATGTGAAAACAGGTAAACAAATGAACTAACGTGTTTAAACATAGAACAAACCGGTAGTGTACACATACCGTCAACATCATGTCAATAAAATGAAGAATGTGTCGTAAGAATGCTACCTTAAAGGAGGTGCATTTGTCCTCCCTATTGAACCATTGACACAACACATGCACGAATATTTTACGTCATAGCCCACCAAGTACAAACTGAAAAGGGCAATTAGGTTTACAATCCACCATCATTAAACATACATTATGCAAGAGCTAAATTTGCCAATTGCAGGTCTTTCTTTATCTAAATTTTTAATTAGACATTAATTAACTTATCCAGACCATAATCAACTCTCGATGGCATCACTAGCCTGCGATGTTTACTGGATTAGGACCGGGTCTGATGCTTCTGATTAAATCAAAAAATGGATAATCAAGACTTTAGTAATGATGATCGATGGTAGGCTCAAAATTTAATTGCAAAATACTCGGTTCAGGGTGGATCAATTTGAGTGAAATTTTCAGCAAATTCCCTTTACATTATCTAGTTTTTAACTATTATAGTGAGAACTACCAGCCCTTTATCTAATCTCCCATATATTAGAATATTCGGTCTTTTGGTTGTTGTTCGTATTGATGAATCTTGCATTCGGGGAAATATAACATAATTCAGTTTTCTCGCTTACCCCTAAACTACGCTGTATTTCAAGACAAAGTTGATAACTTTTTAATAATTTCGCAAGAAAATAACATTATGATAAAGAGGCAACAGCGACAATATTAACACTACGCATATGAACGGGTACATTGCTTCAACATGTTTGAAAGGAACAATATAATATTGTTCAAGATATAAACCAACCAAAATAATATTCACTGGTACATAGCGGCCCCTCTTATGTTTATTATGAATACTGCGTGTCGTTTTCTATTCGTTCTCAATTTATCATACCACGCTAAGACAAGAACATCATCACGACCCTGTTAATCCTGGTTTCTACCTTCTTGAACTTTAGTATGGACTTCCCTTGATTTCACGTTGTGTAATTTTAATGTAATGAATCAAACTCTTTAACACCTTATTGTTCTAAATTCTTTTTATTTTACCCTAATACAAAAGTTACAAACAGCTATCTATGTTATTAAAATATTTAGAGTAAGTCTAAAACTCAGTAATTTTCTGCTACATACTGTCTCCTCCACAGCCGCTCGCATGGGCCGACTGATCCGAGAACCAACTCTATGATTCCCCCATCGTGTTGCACTTTTTACTTGATTCGCCAGCTTTCTAATATGGAAAATATATGCTCATTTCTCTAAGAATAGCTGATGGAGGGGGGGGGGGGCGCTTTCGTGACTAATAATAGGTGCCAATTAATGACCAAATGTGAATCCCCAGACAGTTGACATCACTGACCCAGTTCGAGGACACCCAATTTGCTCAAAATCGTATTTTCAACAGCCCCCTCCCTCCAAACGAAGGCAATTTTCTTGAGTGATTACAATATATGGCCTTAACTTTGCAGAACTGAGAAGTGGTATAACATGTTCTATCACAATATGAGAATACCAAATGCACAACAGCCGATGGCAGACATTTACAATGTAATATGTATTTATTTACCGTTATATTTTTCTAACAAACAATTATGATTAGTTTTCACAAAGAAAAACGGATATCAAAATATGTTATTACAAAAAGAAATACAGTGGAAATCGGTTGACTATTCAATTGCTTCCATTAAATAATTCATATAGAAATATAATTATAATTCACGTTATAGTTCTACAGATTCACAGATCCACTTATATTGTTAATTTCTGCAAGTTTAATTAGTATCGTGTTGTGAACACACAATATTTAAATTGCTACGAGGGTATGATTATCATTCTTTATCAAATACTATATCACGTTCTCTGCATAGAGTTCTTCAATTGAGGTCTTGATTTATAACTCAGGACCATAACCGACATTTTGTATATAATTAGCAGTACTCTGTTAAATGGGTTGAAATGAAATGAAATGGGGTTTAACGTCCTATTTATCTGTCTCGACTGGACTAATGAAGGCGAGTTAAATGGGTTGAATTTGGAAGTAAGTCCTTCAATCGTACCATTGTCTATCACTACTCTTCCAGTCTGAACCATTATCCAGTACTGTTTTATATGTATCGTCTAATAAACAGTTTTGATCTTGTTTCACCTGGCTGTCAAGAAGCTCATTTCTCTCCATCATACCACTGAAAATCAAACGAGGTATTCTATTAAAATCATATTCATTAGGCAACGTAATGCATAGATAAGGGAACATGTAATTTACGAATATTAGTTTCATTTCGAGTACACCTTATTATTGAACAAGTATAAATCTTCACCTCAATCAAAGACAATAGTCTGTTCTTTACTGTCTGATGTTTGCTACACCGACTGGGTTAACTGATTTTATTACACTGTTCTGGCAATCCACGTGTTCGATCTCTAGTTCTTGGGAGTTATTGCAAAGGGAGAGTTGGGAGAGAATTTGAAACAACAGAAACTAGATACTGTTAGATACACGGGGAAATGGGACAATTACTAGATGCGAGTATACTGTTTTAGAAGTTATATGTGTCTAAATATGGAGGATTTAATAAATAAGTATCCGAACTTACTTCAGTAATGTATTTTATTCCTTTGTGATTCTTTTATTTATCTTCTGGCGCCAACAATGTTTCACCCTGTTTCTTCAGAGATCTAACAAAATAATACCACCATTCCTTGCGAAGATCTTTCATTCCAATGTCGACCGAAGCACAAAAACTCATGAAAAGGTCAGATATATTAATATACTTGAAATCGAATAAATGGGTATATGCTATGATTTGTGCTATAAGGATAAATTTACATGGACAATATTATTATTATTTCGAATTCAAACCGGCAAGTGTTCTTTGACGTGGACGCCAATTGCCTCGGTTTTTCGTTCCATCCGAACGACTAGACGCTGTCCTTACCAGGCCATCCGTTCTGCACCACTGACAAGAGGAAAAAATAACATTTTTGATATTAATTGAATTTGATTGAAATATAGGATTTAAAAAATATTTAAAATACAATCCAATAAATGGGTATATGCTATGATTTGTGCTATAAGGATAAATTTACATGGACAATATTATTATTATTTCGAATTCAAACCGGCAAGTGTTCTTTGACGTGGACGCCAATTGCCTCGGTTTTTCGTTCCATCCGAACGACTAGACGCTGTCCTTACCAGGCCATCCGTTCTGCACCACTGACAAGAGGAAAAAATAACATTTTTGATATTAATTGAATTTGATTGAAATATAGGATTTAAAAAATATTTAAAATACAGTAGAATCCGTATGAGCAGCCACTCCTATTCAGCGACATCTCCTTGTAAGAGGTCACAATAAATTCCCCCCGTAGAAATTCTGTTGTTTCATCTCTTTATTCAACGGTCACTCCTCTAACGCGGCCAGCGGTCACTATTTTACTAATAAATTCAACAAAACATCGCCCATTCAACGGCCATTGTTGAATGATACCATCTTGTCGTTCTTTGTAACACCCCCGCTAATCCCGTGCATAATACTGTATAATAAAGACATATTTTATCATGTGGATATTACTTTCCAATTAGAGTGCTCATGTCGATCTTGATTTTACCACAGTAAATAATACTGATAAATATTCTAAATACTTCTTCATCATAATTCTTTATCTATATCACCAGTTTACCTTCTTCATATTGACCTTGACTTATGTTGGTTGTGGCGAATCAACTGATATAAAACACGGCTTCTGCAGCCAAAATAGCGTTTACACCATAAATTGGTATCTTCTCCTCCCTTACTAAAAACACCACATCATTAGGTTCTGGTTTCGGAGTTATACGACTTCCGGTTACGAGATACGTTTTAACGGTAGTATTGACCAATTTGGACCCAACCTCGGAAATGCCACATTGTCTGATGTATTCGTACGTTAATCCCAATGCTGTCTAATCTGACGTCTGATAGTACGTCTATATATGACCGTCACATCATATCTGGGGAAAGGAAAAGGGAGCCCTCCCTGCTCGTTCAAATACCGACCCTTGCAATTGGTACGTTTTTACTTCAGTGCTCGCAATATGTCACCCTGGATTTAAACACAATGTACTTATATGGGAACTGAGGCATAATTGATTAATGGTGGGTGCCAAAACTATGACCGAATATGGATTACCTTGCATATTGACGTTACTGGCCGAATTTATTTCCAGGGCACCTATTTAAACCCCAAACTTGCTGAGAGAAATGACCTCGATACACAAGTCCAACAGTATATTCTTAGACTTTGTATACTACAGTAGTTTCTCACAGTAGACAATTTGTAGGTTACGGCAAGTTATGAGATAAATAGGCTTTTAGTTCAATCGATCCCATAATACTTGTAAATAATAATCATCAGTTGATATGTTTCACAGAGATTAGATTTTAGTTTTAGCTAGTTGATCGTGTAAAACAGAATGACAGAAGGTGTCTTTTTGTTCTTTTATATTAGATAATCTACGGGGCCCAGACACTTATTGTTCCATGGATATGATTTCATATTTTGCTTCTAAATGACGTCATGAATTCTAACGATCAATTAGTGTTCCACCAATGAAATTGTTTTATTTCTTTGTTCTTATGTTGCTGGCTCCTTTAGACCATCTATGTCTATCTTCTTTGAATAACACTATAGATTTTGTAAATATTTATATAATTTTCTTTTTTTTAGAGGTAACCAGTGTATGTTAATAACAGGCCAATTGCCTACACATGAACATAAACAGTTCATATTTCACTCGCAAAGAGATACACTGTCAAAAGTGAAAATGGACGTTTTTTTTTATTTTTGTCTTAATAATGAGTAATTGCTCCACCAATTCTTAGACATTCAGCAATTCGTCGTGGCATGCTCCTAATCAACCGTCCAATCACGATTTGGGGCAATCTGACCCACTCACCTTGCAGTGCCACGGACAATTCTTGCAGTGTTGTCGGTTGACGTTGACGTCGACGAACACGTCTCCCGATCAAATTAAACGTAACACACTAAAGCAAAGATACGCTAAACAGTAAATCTTATGCAAGAACCGATAGGAAAGCAAACATGGATAGATAAATCAGCACGCGGCAGTTTTTATCAACCCTTCCTTGAAGTGTCAAATTTGACAATGAACCACTCCCACGTGCCAAAGCATGTCACATTTCCATGACTATTTATCATATCGCAACCTGCATTTCAATATCCCCTATTTTTTTAAGAGTATATATTTATGTTACAGTATAAGTATAAGAAATACGTTTCTATTAATTTTTCTAAAAAGTCCATATGGATTCTATATATAAGATCCTTAATGTAATATCAGATTAGAGAATAGTGGAACTGGAATCAAGCAGCGAGACTGGACCCCAGGTCTGGCTTGGTAGCTAGGCAATGTATATCATTTTGTATGTAAAAAGTATGTTTCTGGTGATAATAAATCTATTATGCCCGATGTCTAACCTGTTTTTCCGTGTATAAATGTTCCAGAACCCTCCTATGCTGTTAGTGTAATGAACTATGTCATAAAAATAATAACGTACATGTCTTGATCTACTGTATATGCATCATGGTAATGGCAAGATAAAAACAGGACAAGATGGACCCCAAGATAAATCAGTCAACAATTCTCAAATTTATTGTCTATGAGCACAAACTATTGTATTTAAATATTCAAAAATATATTTAAACTTGGATACCGGAAAAACAGTGACACTTTTATTTATGCCTAGAATCTGTTTTAAATGTCGTGAAATCGCAAACTAGTGATTCATAAATCCACATTAACGATTGCTGCAAGTACCAAATCTCGTCTGCAACGAGATACTGGCTCTGTGCTTCGCCGAAATTCTCAAATCGATAGACGTATACGAACTATTTAGTAATTGGGGTGCGTTGTGGGGTATAAAAGCATCCTACCGCTTTATTAAAGTGGACAGGACGTATGTCTTGCAAAGTACACAATATTTTATTCCGTTCAAATCTATTCAATCTTGCACTGATGTAACTTGATTAATTCTAAAGAAAAAAACATTTCAAACCAACTTTTTATTTCCTTTGGTTAACAGTAAATATAACAATATAACAATATAATAATACAACAATAAACAGGATTAACAATTTTCGGAACATTTGTCAATTTATTTCTGGACGTCGACTCCACAGTGTAAAGACCGTTTGTTTTTTTGAATATTTGAGTTTACGTTCATTTCAATTCATTTAGGTGTTAGGTGTTGATTTGATTTTTATCAACTGACAAGTCATTAATATGATAATCCCCTCGGTGACTCTTTGCTTTCTAACTCTATATTTTCACTCCAAAGAGAAGGTGGCTTTGATCCGGAATCAATCAGGATGATTTTCCAGGAACTGTTCAAAATACAGATTCTGTAAATTTTCAAACCTCTTTAACATTATATACCTGAAAATATCAATTTAGAAACATTAATTAGATTTTCATGTCTGTAATCTTTCAGTTGTGTAAAGTTATCTCATTTTACCACTGGCAATCATTTAGGGTCCGTTGTGTGTAATCATTTCTTTATAACTAATCTAATTACACACAGTGTTGTCACTCCAATTACTTCAAAATGATATTCACCGGGAACACTAAAATTCCATGGAACTTTAAAATGAAATAATACCTGTTCATTATTATTATTATTACCTTATTTAAGATATATTTCATTTCTCTGTAGTCTTTATCTCTATATTGATCTGCTGACGTCATCAGTGTCTCTCTCTGGTTCTGGAAACACCGAAGAAAATAATCCCAGCATGCTTTGCGTAAATCTTTCATGCCATATTCAACAGAAGCACAAAATAAACCTGAATGATGAGAAGTGGTTCAGTAAACTGGTTTATTATAATGTACAATATTGATTAATTTCATTTAAATATCAGTCACCTATGTATTTACATGTACCTCGAATAAAAAGGTTTAATATCTTGTAATTATGAATATTTCATTTCTTCAAACAGACCGAGGTGTACGTAGACAAAGCATGATTTTAGATGAGTCCATCTTTCTTTTATTTATTTATCCACAACTTACCTATAACAGTATTAATATCCACCTTGATTTTACCACAGTGAATAAAACTGATAAATCTTCTAAATACTTCTTCATCATAATTCTTTATCTCTATCACCAGTTTACCTTTCAACTTTTCAACGTTAACCTTCTTCTTATTGGCCTTGACCTCACGTTGGCTGTGAAGAATCAACTGATATAAAACTCGGCTTCTGGTAGCTAAAATAGCTTTTACTCCATAAATTGGTATTTTCTCCTCCCCTACTAAAAACACTACATCACATAATTCACTCATAGAGAGAATATAGTCCAGATTATCACACAAAGATTCTCTACTTTTAAACACCATCATTTCTTTAGTAGAATCACATGGTGCCGGGGAGGTATCTGTTTCTGATTGACAACTATCACAAGATTCATATCCAGATGATCGACTTGAAATATCTGAAAGAAATAAATAATAACGACAACATTTCATAATTTATATTTACTTCGGCTAAATATATTGATCTCATAATCGGCTTTTGATAAATACAGACATTTTGGACATAGAGTTACTTATTTAAAGCTTTGAAGTCACAGCTAGTAAAACAATGACCTACCATCGGAATCGTAGTTATCATAATTTCCAAGCTGGTCAAATTTCATAAGATCTAGAGATGATCTGCTGGAATCCATCTTGACGAGATAATTTGAACAAGTTGTAAAATCCTTATGTTATAGACAGATGCTATTATCCAAAGGGAGGCACACAGAACGAATGATGCTGAACCAAAAGCGGAACCAGAATTTATTACACAGCTGGTGTCAAAGGTCACACGTGACGAGTGACATGGATCAGTTGAGGTTAAAATTTGCCCAAATAATTGACATTGATTATATGTTGTTATAGTGACTGTCAATCAACTGACATGTTTGTTTGTACAACAGATTATATATTTTAATTGTGTAGGTAAAATATTAACACCTTGTATTAATCCTTTTACACTGTTCAGTTTATTGTTTTTTTCCCTGTTCTTATGATGCTTCATTTATTCCATTTACACCTTTCTAACGTTGCTAGTGTAACTTAATTACATGGATTATGTCAAATATTTCAATAATTTTTAAAAAATTTTGTGAATTATTTTATATCCGATTTTGTAAATCTTTTTAATTTTAAAGACTTTTAATTAATTTTCATCTGCCTTGGGTTAATTTTGTCTACCTCGTTTTCAAAGATTATATAGTAGAATCTGTAATTAGTTTATATTGTTTTTACATTAATAAATTGTAGTTTAAACATAAACACGTGGTTTGGTGTTAACAAAACATATATTTATATTTTACTTAAATTGACACTAGATCGTATTCTTTGAATGTCTCCATATTGATGTCTAGATCGATTGCTTCATTCAGTAATAATAAATAAATAATTTGAACATTTGTATAGCGCTATTCCTCACTGACATACAGCGCGAATGCAAAGAGTTGAGATTTCTACAATTCTAGCAACAATTAAAACACAATTCTAAACATAGCATTGGAACAGATAAGTCTTCAGTGATGATTTGAAAGTTGATAGGGATGGGCACTGTTTCAAGTGAGTAGGCAGCTTATTCCAATGTGAAGCTGCCAGATATGAAAATGATTTTGCTCCAGAAGTTTTTAAATTGTAAATTGGTAACTGTGGCTGAAAGTTATTTTTTGATCTTAGGTTCCTTGAGGGTAAATTAATGTTCCTGGACAAGTTCCTGGAGGCACACGGGTGCTTTTTTGCGAACTGCCTGATATGTTAAACACAGTTTTATTTCAATAATTCGCTTGCGCATAGGGGTCTTTAACAGTGGGAGGAAACAGAAAGACCCGGAGAAAATCCACGAAGTTGGACAGTCGACCTCATCTAACAAACTTTACTGCGGAAAACATACACTTGTTCATAATGATTATCTGACACGCTCGTGCAGACACAAATATCACCAGTATTTACTATTTCTACGCTAATACACCATTTGAACAATCGGGGTAAACATGCCTTAAAACAGATAACTATACTCCCTTTTTGAATATGGTTTTAGATAATTGAAAACGTTGTTCAAAGTAGGATCATTTATTTTGTAACTCAGACATACACAACAAGCGTCTCTAACATAGCCTATACAGAATTGAGATGTTCCAGAAACATCACCGTATGAGTATATCCGGTGTACTGATTAAAAAACAACAATGTAAAATTTATTTTCTGTTTTATTTTTCTAATAGACAATTATTAAATGTATAACAAAGAATATTAAATGTGTTATTACAAAATAAAAACAGTAGACATCGGGTGACTATATGGTTCTCCCTTTGTTAATTTTAAGCAGTTACAAGGATTGTTTTTTAAAAGACTAATACATTCATTTAGTTAATATTAATTATGTAGTAGCAAGATATAAAGCCTGTACTACAATTCTAAACGGGAAGGTGTAAATGTATTCGGACAAGATGGTAGAATTAGGTTAAATTCTTGATGGGAATGTCCTTTCTCAAAGAAATACTTCACTCGATTTGACGATAACTAAAACAACAGTTAATCAAGGCCAATTACTACTAATTAACTTTTGATTTTATTAACTAAACTGACCTATGACACGTGCGATCTTTGACCCTAGTCCTATAAATTCTAATGTTAGGGTTTTAACACCATTAATTTAATGTTCTGCTGATAACAACAACAATATAATTTATATTTCTCAAGAATTTGTATAATTTTAGAATAATGGATATATCGAAGTCTTCTCTTAATCTGACAAAATATGGCCAAAGTGATAACTATGGTTCAGATGGTAAGATTTTCTGATTTGTTGCTTTGAATAATAATGTTAAGAGTCTTGAAGACACTTTTCTATCACTGATCACCGCCATTTTAGTGTTATGTGTGCTGTTATCGATAATAAATTATATATTGTTCATATTTAATGTATCTTCTTTTTTCAGATACTGTTAGTCTGTCATCTGGATATGAATCTTGTGATAGCTGTCAGTCAGAAACATACTAAAGAAATGATGGCGTTTAAAAGTAGAGAATCTTTGTGTGATAATCTAGACTATATTCTCTCTATGAGTGAATTATGTGATGTGGTGTTTTTAGTAGGAGAGGACAAGATACCAGTTTATGGTGTAAAAGATATTTTAGCTACCAGAAGCCGCGTTTTATATCAGTTATAAATGTTGGATATGATGTGTAGAATGTGCATATGTATGTAAAATGCGCATATGTATAACATATATTTCCTATCGGTTACCATGAAGCTACATAAGACTTAAAAGCCTAATTCTCAGTACTCATGTAGTTTTGTGGATTAAATGGGAAATCATAAATATTATTTTATATTATTCTGTATTTCAGAAGAATGTAAGTGTTCAAAAATGAGTTATTCACTGGTCGGGTGAGAAATGATTTAATTAACTACTACGGGTGTACTTTGGACCAGGAATCGAGCCTTCTACGTCATCGGCGCCATCTTAGAATGGTCCAAAAAACTAGAAAGCCGAGTTTCATGTATTTTAGAATTGGCAGAACCTTAAGTTTTTATCGAAGATGGTCACCTTTATAGGAAGAACAACACGATGATTCCTAGCACAAAATTACGGTTGACGGATGAAGCAGCGACAGACGGAAGAGAGAGAGAGAGAGAGAGAGAGAGAGAAATGGGGTTTAACGTCCACTCGACACAAACTAGGTCATATCGGGACTAACACATGGTTTAATTTTACTTCAATAATTCGCTTGCGCGTAGGGGGCTTTAGCTGTGGGAGGAATCCGGAGGACCCGGAGAAAACCCGCGAGGTTGGACAGGCGACCCTACTCCTTGTCACGTACAACCGGGGAATCGAAACCCCGTCAGTCGACTCAATGACAGACCGTATGGTACAGCGCACGCGTGTTAACCATTCGGCCATCCACCCCCCCCCCCCCGACAAACGGAAGAGGATTGAGGCCAAGTGAATGGAACAGTTAAAGAGAGTATACGAGAGATGTGTATACAGCTAGTCATAGAAATTATAAAACATACTAGGAGGGGAAAGGAAGCCCTGGCCGGATGTTTATTATTATTTTGAATACTAGATAGTTTTCCTTAACAAGACACAGCGACCGTAAAATTGCACCTTGAAGACAAATTGATGATCTGGAAAACTGCACCCCAGTGTATAGTATCAAGATATTGAATCTGTTGTAATAACCTGAACTGTTTACAATAATTAAGATCTTTCTAATGGATAATGTATGTCAGTTTTTGTTCACCAAATAAATATTATTCAATGGTTTCTTTCCTTTCAACGAGGACTGGGCGTAGTAAAATATGCTTGAATATGGAATATACATCTTAAATGTTGTCAAGGTCTACACATATTGAATAGTATATACGGATAGTTGATATAGGAATAAAGCATATATTCTTTCATACTTCCTGATCCGTCCGCCCCAAAATCATTGATAATCGTCTAATCCTGGTAGGAAATGGAAATCAAAACACTATTCTTCAATATTCTAGACCAACAAAAATTGCCATCAAAAGGAGGGGGGAAGCAATTACTAGCCTTAATCCAGAATCACCCCTTGTAGTTTTATTTGGTAAATAAACAAACCATTCCGGTATCAAGACTGTCGAATATGATCATTTGATCTAAACCGTATTATTGTATTGTGGCTATTTTCTACTATTAATACTGGATATTTTTTAATGTGAATAATAAATGCGGAGGTTATCTTGTCTTCACTGTAGTGTCTTATTTAATAACGCTTATTCGATGACTTATTGTATCCGTCTACCACCCCCACCCCTCTTCTCCCTGCACAGTAGCTTTGGATAGCTGTGTAGACCTATAGATTTTTACAATATGAACAATTCAATAAAAGGATGCAACATTTGAAATTACAGGACAGGAGTTGAGGGAATTAAAACAGCGTCAGTTTTTGGGGGATTGTTCTTTTATGTTGATGTTATTATACAGTTACGTTGGGGTGTTTCAGTTGGATTGTGTGGAAAACCGGCGATGCAGGCGTTTTAATTTCGAATTCCGTGTATGATGTACAAAAACAGTTCCAAAATTCACCCCTCTACAGAAACTATTACTCGTACTGTTCCATAGACATCCTGATGTGTTAAAAATAACGAACGGTGATGTTTTCCATAGATTAGATAATATACTTGAGCACCTTTAGTGTTGCTGATGTTTTCACCGCAGTCGACGAGAGACGTCCATACCCCCAAGTTTGAAGGTATACAAAGGGACAAAGTAGCATCAGAGAGAAGGGATCAATAACATTGTATTATCTTATAACAGTGCTCATCCTGGAAATTGTCAACTATGGGAACTGGTAATAATCTTTAAATGGCATTTAGTAACTGGATGGAGTAAAAATAAAAGCACATACTTATGGAAACAACAAGAGTATTCTCTCAACTATATCAAGCTAATACCGTTTTGAGAATACTCGTCGAAACGTCGCCTCAAAATACAATAGTAGCTGTGTTCCATAAGAATGTGTTTTTTATGGGAACTGGTATAGACAGGAACGACTCGACATTAACCATACTAAACTTAGGCTGTCTGCGTACTATTAGCTCCGCTTGAGAACAGCCACTAAGCTAGATGACCGACATTTTATGTCCGAAATTGACGATTTTTATATAGTCAAAAACACTAAGTATGCTTCGAGAATTTTGAAAATTATTTTTTCTACTTCCATTTAATGGAATTGCATAGATTTATCTAGTCTTTGTGTGTATGCCAGGTGTGAAACAGAGTAGAACCGCATTACAAAACAATATACTAATGTACTAAATTTTGGATATGGCGGCCATTCAGGACAGAGATTTAATCTCGAAGTATGAAGTAGATGGATCTTGTGTTCAGAATGAACATTAACAAGATAAAATTGAATGATTAAATAGACTTTTTGCAAATTCTCTTTTAAGCAGTAAAGCTCTCTAGTTCTTGAATTACAATAGATTAGACAAAAAGAAGATAACACAAATGTTAACATTCTGTGAAATCGGACGTGAGCTTGGATGGTTTCCAGACATGATTCGTATGAAACTAGAAATAGAACCATAAAACGTTCATATGTAAATTTATATATCATCTCTTTTTTTTATTTCAAGTGGTTCAGTAATGTAATAAAAAAGACCATTGAAATAAAATAGTTTAGCTGTACAGGTATACTTTAGATTCCATTACTTTCTTCCACATCAATACGAATAACTGTTCTCTCATCCATCTTCCATTCTCTCTGTCAGCACCGGTATGCTACATCTAGCTTCCATATATGAAAATATAATTAGGTTTGTTTTCTCTCTGCTGGTAACGGTGTTCTGCAACCAACTTCCACTGGGAAACTACTTAGTGTGGATTTCACTCTTGCTGGTAATGCATCCATAAATATCTTTCTAAATAGAGTTGATTTCTGTCAGCAGCAGTATTCCATATACAGCTTCTATTGGGAAATATACTTATTTTGGATTTCCCTCTGCTAGTAACGACATTTCGCATTCCATTTAAGGTGTTATTCTGCTGTGAAGTACCCAAACGTTGAGATGTCGTATTGATACTCATTCATCTTTCTATTTTCGCATGGTATCAACTACGTTCCCTTCTCAGAAGACCACACGATTGTCGTAATAAAATAGACGAATCTTGTTTCCAGACTGTGGACTGATGAACTCATTTCTCAACAACATCATACAACTGAAATAGATAAAAAAAAACCAAATGTCAGTGAAATTCTGTACAACGTGAAAAAATGTCCGAAGGCTAAAGGTATTATTTGTTTTTAATTAAGAACATTGGAACAAACATATATGTTTAAGACAAAATAACAACTTCTGTCCGAGTTATTTTAGGTGAGATTACTGTGGATGGTGGTTTTAAATTAAACATCTGGTCATTTCTGATGCATTATGGAAAGTAGCAAAGTGCAATATTACCTTATTTAAGATGTATTTTATTCCTTTATCATTTTTGTATTGATCTACTGACACCATTAAAGTCTCTTTTTGGATACCTAGACATCTCAAAAAATAATCCCAGCATGCTTTACGAAGATCTTTCATTCCAAATTCGACCGAAATACAAAACAGACCTAGAAAGTAAACATAATTGTTATATCATTGCTATAAGTTATAATTTCAATGAAATAGCGGTGACAGTTTCAATGATTCAGAACAAAACGGGGTAAGGGTATAACTACTTCTTTGTAACACATACAGGTAAATACACTTACTATGAGCCACATTGATCAACAACAAAAATGTATGTATGTATATAACGAGTTGATATTACTTACCTATAACTGTATTAATATCCACCTTGATTTTACCACAGTGAATAAAACTGACAAATCTTCTAAATACTTCTTCATCATAATTCTTTATCTCTATCACCAGTTTACCTTTCAACTTTTCACCTTTAACCTTCTTCTTATTGACCTTGACCTCACGTTGGCTGTGAAGAATCAACTGATATAAAACGCGGCTTCTGGTAGCTAAAATAGCTTTTACACCATAAACGGGTATTTTCTTCTCCCCTACTAAAAACACCACATCACATAATTCACTCATAGAGAGAATATAATCTAGGCTATCACACAAAGATTCTCTACTTTTAAACACCATCATTTCTTGAGTTGGATCACGTGTTGCTGGGGAGGTATTTCGTTCTGATTGACAACTATCGCAAGACTCGTAACCAGATGAAAGACTAACATTATCTGAAAATAAAATATTACTTTTTAATACGAACCACTATAATTTATGATTAAATAACATATATATTTAAAATGGCTGTCGTCTACTTATATACTTAAAATGGCTATCGTCTAAGAAAAATGTTTTTAAACTCAAACATTATCATTGAAACAAAGGGTCAGAAAATCTTACCATCAAAATTATCGTTATCACATTGGTCATATTTTGTCAGATCTAGGGAAGACTTGGATATATCCATAATTCTAAAAATAGACAATTTCTTGAGGAATATAAAATATAATGTTTGTTGATACCACGACGAATCTTAAATGAATGATGTTAAAACGCGAAATTGAGCATTTATAGCACGGGAGTCAAGGATCACACGTGTCATGGGTCAGTTGAGGTTGAATTTTAGTTAATAAATTCATTAGTTAATTTGTAGTAATTGACATTGATTATATAAATGTTGTGATAGTAACTGCCAATCAAGTGAGAGGTTTGTTTATGCAAGTGATTAACTAATTGTAGCACCTTGTCCGCAACCATTTACACCTTCCAGTTTAAATTCTAGTACAGGCAATATATCTTAACTACTACATATTGATATGGTTTAATAAAAAACACCAAACTTCGATATGAGTTTATAATCCAACATAAACCTTTTTATGTATTAGTATTTAAAACTAAAGCACATGAAATAGTTGGTAGTTATTTTAATCAAGTACATGTACTAAATGAATTAATATAATTTAATATTATAGGGAAAGTGGGTTAATATAGGCTATTGAGATACTTATAAAAAAAATAAAAACTTCAATATGATGTTGTAATCCAACACATTCAGTTCGCTTTCTGTTTACTTGTACAAAACTACCTGTCAATAAATATATTATTCTTTAAAATTAATTGTTAACTGTTGTAAGATAACGTTTCTTTCAAATTACAGGCCATAGTTGACACTGATTGTAAATAAATATAAAATCCAAAGGAAAATAAATCATTAATAAATAAAAACGTATGTCGAAACACAAAACACAAACTGGAATGCACCACGAAAAACTGGTTTCAATTATGACAATATTAATCGTTAAGATCACTCCATTATCCAAAAAAAAGAAAGAATATATGTATCTAAATTAAAGTTGTTAAGAAGATAAAGGTGGCCTAAAGCCACAAAGTATTATTGACGGTAATCTACGGTCTAACATTTCCAAATGAGCTATTTTATTTACATATTAGTGCATAAATCTGCTATAGTAATTAACGTCTTTAAGCTGCTAGAAATTTATAGACAAAATTAAACGCGTGGCTAATATTAGTATACGAATTAGCGTACACAGTTAAAGTGTATTTACGCTTTAAAGTAAGCAGGATAATATTATAACCTGTTGTTATCAATTTATTGAAAATAGGAAAATACTATTTTTGCTATAAATTCTATGTTATTCTGTCGAAATTTAAATATCATTGGGAAGTGTTTACCTTATCCCTGCCCTACGATAAGTACTAAAGAAATATTTAAAGATATTTAAAATTATGAGATATCAAATTTGGATAAAAGATTTGAGAAACAAATTGGAATAGACTATCACATGTCTGGTAAATTAAGCAACGAAGCCACGTGATTCACACACATTCTGGATTATATATATATCCAAGCTACTAGTGTGGAGTGTCGTCTATACAGACGAAAACTGAATTTGAAAATCTATATCGTCTTGCACTTTGAAAAACTGACGAAAACATTATAAAATAAAGAGATTGTTATATTATCAATGAAGCTGTTTTAAAAAAAACACATATTGGTGTCACTTATCCGTATAAACTAATTAGCACTGATTAGCTTTTAATCTATCACTTTTAACCCCTGTCATTAATTACTTGTTCAGTGGTGTCAGTAAGGGTATATATTCGGAAGGTAAAATTTGACTTATATCATTCTCTACGTTTTAGAAGAAACATATATATTCCTTGAAAACTAAAGAAAATGAATTCAGCCAAATCTTCCCTGAATCTGATGAAATATGACCAACTTGAACAACATGATAACTATGATTCTGATGGTAAAACTATATTTTATTTATCTGGGCAAAAATCCCGAAATTATAAATTCTCATAGAAAAAACAATCTGTTAGATTACTCACAAAGGTCTTGAGAAATTAAAATGAATACTACACGTCTGTATTCTGATGAAAAGCTAATTATTATAGGACTAATTCATCTATTTTGTCAGTGGTGCATTAATTATGTATATTCCTATTTTTCCAGATAACTCAAGTCGATCATCCGGATATGAATCTTGTGACGGCAGCTATCAATCAGAAAGAGATACCTCTCCAACCCCACGAGATTCTGCTAAAGAAATGATGGTGTTTAAAAGTAGAGAATCTTTGTGTGATAGTCTAGATTATATTCTCTCAATGAGTGAATTATGTGATGTGGTATTTTTAGTAGGAGAGAAGAAGATACCAGTTTATGGTGTAAAAGCTATTTTAGCTACAAGAAGCCGGGTTTTATATCAGTTGATTCTTCACAACCAACGCGAGGTCAAGGTCACTAAGAAGAAGGTTAAAGGTGAAAAGCTGAAAGGTAAACTGGTGATAGAGATAAAGAATTATGATGAAGAAGTATTTAGAAGATTTATTAGTTTTATTCACTGTGGTAAAATCAAGGTGGATATTGATACTGTTATAGGTAAATAATATTTATTACATGGAATATTGACATATGTGTTGACATATAACCGATTTTCTGTTCTATTCTGAAAGCGTCCGTCCGTTCACTAATCAAATCAACACATCCAAAGTACCCGTATACAGTACTTTATTTGGACCTAAATCAAAGAGAATCAGAAAACATAGCGTTTTAAATCGGAATCTAAACCAATTTGCATTCTCTCTTTAAACATTGTCTGTTGCAATTGCGAATACTTAAATGAGACGTATTGTATATTTTCAGGCTTGTTCTGTGCTTCAGTAGAATTTGGAATGAAAGATCTTCGTAAAGCGTGTTGGGATTATTTCCTCAGATGTTTTAAGAACCAGAATGAGGCTTTGAAAAAGTCATGCGATAACTATCGAAATCACAGAGGAATAAAATACATCTTTAATAAGGTAAGTTTGTAACTTTGAGCATTTATTTTGCTGGTGCCTCATGAATAGAGGAATGTTACAAAATGTATGAAACTATTCTTTAGATAAATCACCATCTGCAGAAATCTGAAATCATTAAAAACAATAAAAGACAAATGTTAACGTATCTAAATTATTTTTTTAGGTGTATGATGTTGTTGAAAAATGAGCCAGTAACCAGCCAGTAGTAAGAAATGTAATTACTGGTTCCAATTGGAGGTAACGGCAGAATTTGTATCAGGAATTCGATATTACCTGAGCGTGTGATCGCCAGTGTGATCGACAAGATAGTGATGAAACACCAGACCCAAACGGTGACCGAGGAAATTAGAGAGAGGAAAGAAATGAGTTTCTAACATCAAATTTAGATCTTCAAAGCTTGTTCCTAATTATATTTTAAAATACGATTTTTGATGGAAGAAAGCGCCGAAGTGCAAATTAATTTTGAAATAAGTGAACAAGTTCATTAAATTATCTACTTGATCACTTTCAAAAAATTTTGTTATTTTTGTAACCTTCACTCTTGTTTGTTAAAGAATTAAAAATATATATTTGATATTGTTTTATTGCATTGTTCTCCCTATGTGGCTAAAACTTAGTGAGTTTCATTTCCGAATTCTTTCTCGTCGGAAACGAACAGATGTATATTGGGTTTAAAATGAAGATGTCGATTTGGTTAACTCTGGTAGGGTGCCCCACCATAAATAAATATTTCCAAATATCACGACAATTGCACCACAATGTTCACTTATAGTCACTAAATAAACGGTCATGTTGTATTTAATAAGCCATGACCATTTAACCATCCATAAATAATACGCACGTTAGGCAACTCAACAATTGTTTTAAAAACCTTGTAAAAGTAAAATGAACTTACTGCTAGTATCATGTTCTTGCCTAAACTGAGTGTTTTAGAGATATTATTTGTACTAAACCAAAAGATGCCACTCTTAACGGTACAGTTAATGATAAAGTAATTTAAAAAATAAAACGAACGTAATTTCTAAAGCTGCTGTAATAATCAAAAAGCTAAATATTACTGCTATTCAGAATCGTTAAAAATAGATTTTTTACGGCTGTAATAGTTGATAGATATGTAGAGAATTTCACGTGCGATGACTATTTATAGACTCGCAGAGTCTGTTATCGCACTGTGTGATTAGCCAGAAATCACTTCGAGACACGCCACTGAAGCGTGCACATTCGCCGTGTCGAGTTCAACTTTCTGTGAGAAAATAAAAATTTCGCTGCACTGGGCACCCCATGTTCTTGAAGCAACGACTGCGAGTTTTACAACATCTGGGCGTTGCTTGTTTACTTCACAATTCCCGAACTTATGGCTATGTTATCTACAGACACGTGAGCAGTACCGTCCAATCAGAGGTTGTGACTTTGCGACCTCCACGGAAACCTTGAGATTGAATGAACCTTGAACTTTGCATTTTAGACATTTTAGCTTGAAAGCGCGAGACTTGGTATTCGCGACGATCGAGGAATCTGATAGGCTCACAAGCTGGGCTTGTACCGAAATATGCAGGGTATTACGCGAAGGCTTTGATGAGGGGGGCATCCTAGCTCTGGTGTGTTCATTGTTGTAGCGAGAATTTTACAACCCTAGTTTCGTAGAATTAGTCAAAGTAGAGATCTTCGACAATATAAAAAGAATTGTTGAAACGATTGACATCCGCTTCCCATTTCGGTGTGTAATGGTTTATCACTTTAATTAATCGAAGAATCATATCATGTGTAACCAATTCAACCCCATCCACCAACCCACGTGTATAATACTTTTAGTGGCTAATAAACCTGACATGACAAAAGCCTCGTGTCTTTTAAATCACCGGGACTTACACCGTGTGCTTATTTTTAAGGTGTCCCCGTTGTGTTAGACAAATTCCCGATTCACATCTTTGTTTATCTAGATAATTATAGATGTGATGGAAATTATTTGTTTAAAGTAGTTTAAAATATTTATAAAATTCGAAACGCACCTTTTTACTATCCCTAAATAAAGCTTTTCACAACGAAGCTGGCGGGTACATATTGTGCTTTGACACACATGGTCGTTAGTTATTCTTTAAAACGCGAACAATGTTAAAAAGATCCTATGTATTTCCTACACAAGTGTTAAAAATTATATTTTGTTTTCTCACCCCATCTCCGTCATCAATATTAAATACCCCCACCAGGGAGCCACGGTGGCTCGCCGTGTAAGAGGTTGGCTTGCTAGCCTGGAGGCTTCGTTTTCGATTCATGTGTTGACCGAGAAAATGCCTCGGGGGGTTTTCCGGCGTGGTTCTCCCTTGTCAGTGCTGCGGGACGGAGGGCCTGAATAGTCGTTCGAATGGGAGGAAAAAACGAGGTCCCACGTACACATTGGCGTGTACGTAAAAGAAACGCTTCGATATTATAGTAGGCCGTAGTGCCGCTTCCGGGCAGCAGTAGAACAGTAGGACGTTAAACTCTATTCCATTTCATTTGATTTTTATCACCATCCTCATAATCATCAATGTTATTCCGTAACAAAAGTCATAAGAATAAACACCATCTTCACTCTTGTGATAATATTGTGCTCGTTTTCGGTGTACCCGTTTCCGTCGGCCAAAAAGTCTTTCTAATGAAAGTTAATGGACCTATTTCCAAGTAAGTGTTTCCGTGGGTCAGAAAACATTCCAAACTTTTCAGCGACTTTTCAATACACATGGAAATACAAAACATCTCGCGCAGAAACGTCTGTGTCTTCCCATTGGTGAAAACACTTACATGGAAAGTGAGCTTAGAATGGCATTACTGATGATCATGGCGAAAATTATTACTGTGTCGAGGCTTGTAATCATATTTCAGGGGCGAATTTCCATAGCTCGATGAACAATGAAAAATAGTACTGTCGATTCTAATGATAAAATTTAATCAGCTTCATATTAACAACAATAACGAGCACCCTTACAATGAAGTGTGTTTGAGGAGTTACATGATTGCCTTTAGGACATGGTGATCTACCTATGTATCCTGACTACCAATTAATTACGAATGTAGGACCATCACTCCGATTAAAAAATTCACTTCCCTTTACCCCAATTTTGCATGCGTGCGATTGTTGGCGTTTTGGTGAAACATCGAAAAAGAGAGGTTGAATTCATATTTTCCTTCGGGTTAAGGCGAGTATTCGTGAATTTGATGCGGAAGGATAAATGAGTAAAGCGGTTAATTACATTGAAATGTACGGCGGATAGTTATATCTCAAAACATTCCATTGCGACCCTCAAATATATTTTTGGGATGCGTTTCTGCATATTGCTCCATCTATGATAGAAACTTTTGACTATGGGGTCAATGGAACTAAAAGTAGTCTGTATCTCAGAATTTGATGTAACATATTGGTAGATAGGGAGTATTGGACATAAACAAGATAAAAAAAATTAACGCTAACATCAGATTTCTTGCAAGTAAAGATATCCGTTTGAAATGGAATGATAACCCAAGTATTGCATATTGCATTCTTCCCGCCATCCAGTGAAATTGGAAGTGGAGCTTCAATGAATTAAAAATATGACTCGTATGAAACTAGAAATAGGCTAATAAGAAGAAACAAAAAACGCTCACGTGTAAATTTGTATATTATCTTTTATATTTTATTTCAAATGATCGATAATGTAACACGAATATCAAAAAAGGAATATTGTACAAGTGGGTCAGATCAGAGATCCGTTACTTGATCGATTCAAACATGAGAATATTAAAAGTTAAACAAGAATGATATTCCAGAGTTCTATGTTGGTGGTATTACCAACTGTCTTCCACATTACTCAAATTCATTTTGCAGTCGGGAACATATTTCTAGTCAAGACTGATTTGTCTCTGCCTCATCAGTATGCTGCACTCTGTTTCCTTCCATTCAGAAATACATTTCTAGTCAGGGTTGATTGTTCACTACCAGTAGAAGAATTCCACATCCAACTTCATACAGAAAAATCTTTCTAGATTTCTCTCTGCTAGTAACGGTATTGCATATCCAAGAAAGGTCGGGGTGATTTTCCTCGGCCGGTAATGGTATACCACATCCAACTTCAATACGGAAATATTCGTGCTCCAATTAAGGTGTTACTCTGTTTTTTAAGTACCGGGAGTCGAGATGACGTATTGATGGTCGTTCAGCTTTCTATTCTCTTCATACCAACTTCGCTCCCTTCTCAGAAAAACACAAGATTGTCGTGAGCTGGGCTATCTTCATCAAACAGTAGAATCTTGTTTCCAGACTTTCGACTACGATTAACTCATTTCTCAACAACATCATACAACTGAAATAGATAAAATACTTTCAGTGAATTATACACGATGCGCATAAATACCAAAAGGTCTTTTGTATTATTTAACTAATAAACAAAAAGGGACAAAACGCTCAAAAATAATATTTGCGTTTGATTAAGAAAATTGTAACCAAAATCTAGATCAATTTATGGCGTCGTGAAGATCTGTTCGTTTTTTTTTTATCTAATTCCCCATGCCCTCCCTCATCATTCCTTCTGTTCCTGTCCAAAATACAGAAAAAAAATTAAGTGAAGTATTACCTTATTTAAGATGTATTTTATTCCTTTATGAGCTCTGTATTGATCTACTGACACCATTAAAGCCTCTTTCTGGTTACCAAGACATCTCAAAAAATAATCCCAGCATGCCTTACGAAGATCTTTCATTCCAAATTCGACCGAAGTACAAAACAAACCTAGAATTTAAAGTGAGTGTTATTAAATACAATGTGAAATATTTACTGTAATGATATTTATTTTATTCAAGAATCAAATTCCAATCGCATCCACTCTTGTTTATCAGGTTCATAACAAAATTCCGATATGTATTTTAAGGGTTTATATTAGGCCTACATACCTATAACAGTATTAATATCCACCTTGATTTTACCACAGTGAATAAAACTGATAAATCTTCTAAATACTTCTTCATCATAATTCTTTATCTCTATCACCAGTTTACCTTTCAACTTTTCACCTTTAACCTTCTTGTTATTGACCTTGACATCACGTTGGTTGTGAAGAATCAACTGATATAAAACACGGCTTCTGGTAGCTAAAATAGCTTTTACACCATAAATTGGTATCTTCTTCTCCCCTACTAAAAACACCACATCACATAATTCATTTACAGAGAGAATATAATCTAGACTATCACACAAAGATTCTCGACTTTTAAACACCATCATTTCTTTAGTAGAATCACGTGGTGTTGGAGAAGTATTTCTTTTTGATTGACAGCTATCGCATGATTCATACCCAGATGAAAGACTTACAGTATCTGAAAATAAGAAAATACATTTGTAAATATGAACCACATATAATTTATAATTGGATAGCAGATATATTTGAATTGGGTGTCGTCTGTGATATAAAAGTATCTTCAAAACTTTAAACATTATTATCCAAAGCAACAAATGAGAAAATCGTACCATCAGAATCATAGTTATCACATTGGTCATATTTTGTCAGATCTAGAGAAGATTTAGACATATCCATTATTCTAATAGGCAAATTCTTAAGAAATAGAAAAATATATTTGTTGTTGTTAACAGGAAGAACTTCAAATGAATGGTGTTAAAGCCAAAGATTTAGAATTTATAGGGATAGAGTCAAGGATCGCACGTGTCACGGGTCAGTTGAGGTTAAAGTTTAGTTAATAAGATCATTAGGTAATTACTAGTAATTGACATTGATATGTTGTTGTAATGGCTGTCAATCCAATTTAGTATTATAACCGAATCCATTTACACCTTCATGTTTACAATTTTAGTACATGCATTCTAATCTTAAACTACTACATTTAAATTGCATGAATTATTATATTTCAATAATATAACACCAAACTTCAATATGATTTTGTAATGCGACATATGCAGTTTAGTATTTGTCCACGTGTAACAATCTACCTTTTACATAATCAGTTCATATATTACTTTTTGCATATGTAGAAACACAAAATACCATCTGAAACGCACGATAACAAGCTGGTTTCAGTCATAACACTATTAATTGTTAAGATTACACCATTATATAAAACAGAATGTTTCTATCGAAATTAAAGTGTTTAAGTAGATAAAGTTGACCTAAATCCACAAATTATTATTAACGATAATCTGCAGTATTTACAAAATGAGGTTTTTAAAATTTACATAAGGGCATAATTCTGTCATATTAACGTCTTTAAGCTGCTAGAAATTTAAAAAATATGTGAACGCGTGTCAAATGTTATTTTAGGAATTAGAGCATATTGCTAAAATGTATTTCAAAAAGTAAGCAGGATACTATTATTATACGTCTGTCATAGATTTCATCAATTGTTAAAACTCGAATATCAGTGTTTATCATATTATACGCCTACTCAAGAAATTAATAAATAACTATTATATATGTAATCATTAATTGGGGTAAATATTAGAGAAGATAACTCGGATAGACTATATCATGTCTGGGAAAGTAAAATTAGCAATGAAGCCACATCATTCACATTCACAACTCACAATTATACATCCAAGCTTCTGGTGTATGGTGTCTTTCATACAGAAGAAAACTTTGATTTAAACATCTATTTCGTCTTGCACTTTGAAAAACTGGCAAAAACACTTTTAAATAAATTGATTGGTATATTATAAATATAGCTGAATAACAAAAACACACTATCGGTGTCACTTATCCGTAGAAACTAATTAGCACTGATTAGCTTTTAATCTATCACCTCTAATCCCTGTCATTAATTACTTGTTCAGTGGTGTCAGTGAGGGTATATATTCGGAAGGTAATTTAACTTGTCTAATTTTGTCTACGATATCGCCCTAGGTGGAAGTGGGCGTAAAACACTAGAAACGAACGAACGTAACTTGTCTACGTTATCACCTATGGTGGAAGTGGACGTAAAACTTTAGGAACGAACGTAACTTATATCATTCTCTACGTTCTAGAAAAAACATAATCAATATATATTCCTAGAAAACTAAAGAAAATGAATCCAGTTAAATCTTCCCCGAATCTGATGAAATATGACCAAGTTGAAGAACATGATAACTTTGATTCTGATTATAAAACTATATTTTATTTATCTGGGCAAATATCATGAGATTATAAAATCCCGTAGTAAAATTACACCAAAATACATTGAGAAATTAAATTGGTTACTAAACATCTGTATTCTGATGCAGATATTGTAATTATTATACGACTATTTCATCTATTTTGTCAGTGGCACATTAACAATGTCGTTTCGTGCTTTTCCAGATAATGTGTGAACAAACTGACCACCGGTTAAATATTCGTTGGGGAATTGTTTATAGCTTGCACTTGAAATAATCAACAATACCATCTGATCAAATCCAAAGAGAACTCGACGAAATGTCGAGCAAATTCAAAGAGATATTTTTCCAGTATTCTCTTTAAACACATTTTATATTGATGAAACATCAGTGGTACATGTGGTCATTTATTCCAACCCTCGAATAAATGTAAATGTGTCGATGTAATTAGTCATGGGGGGGGGGGGGGGGCTGGAGGTTAGCTAGCGTGCATGTCATTAAGTCCACTGGAGTGGTTTCGTCGATTACCCGGGTGTATGTGACAAACCTCGTGGGTTTTCTGCGGGTCCTCCGGCCGGTTTCCTCCCAGTGCTAAAGACCCCCTACGCTCAAGCGATTTATTTATATAAAATGGAACTATATGGTTTGTGTGGAGTGGCCGCTAAACTCTCTCTCTCTCTCTCTCTCTCTCTCATTAGTCATCATACACCTGGTATTAATTTCTTAAATTGTATGCCACCTTTTGTATGCAGAAATCGTGTTGACGTTTTGTTGTAGAACCGAAGAAGAGGACTAAATAAACATTTAAAACATTGATGTTAACAGATAACATTGTTAAATATTGCTCCACCTATGGTAGAAAGTTTTCAACCCGGCAAGGAATTGGCCATATGCTAGAGACACACAAATGGACATTAAATTTAATGAGACAATCAGTTTGAACCGAATGAAGGTTGGTTTCCACCCTAGTCTTTTTTAACAGCTAGACTAATTTATCAGACCCAGAATGAAATTAGTAAACTGTGATACATATGTAATATATGATTATCTGTATACTGACTTTGTACTAAAAACAACCAACAAGCTAGAACCAAGACAACATGGATGCTGAAAATAGTGTCGATTCCGAGATTTATTTCTTTTAACAAAAGATTTTATTACCACAATATCTCAAATAAAAGCACTTGATATTCTCTTTAGGCATTTAGTTTGTTGTTTACTGCTTGGTTTTTCCTCCACCCATTATCAACAGCCATTTTGAAACTTCCAGTTAATGTTGAAATTAAACCCCATCAAGTACAAGTGTAGGATGAGTTATAAAATATCTCTACCCTAACAACCGGTACACATTTGGGTCCTTCAGCTTCACCCATCTTCCACATAGCACATTCCAGTAAATGTTGAAATTAAACCCCATCAAGTACAAGTGTAGGATGAGTTATAAAATATCTCTACCCTAACAACCTGTACAAATTGGGGTCCTTGAGGTTCACCCCTCTACCACATAGCACACTCGAGGTGTGATAGCGTGGTCGCTTGTGAGGAGATCCCCTCTTAGACCGAGTTAGTTATACATATGTATAGTAATTTTGGTTGAACACACTAGAAAGTGGTTCAGTTCCGAAGTAAGCGTCATTTACGTAAAGTTTCAGTACAAAGTAGATCCATCGAAGTAAGCGTAGTGATTGCTACACTGCAAAGACGTTGTGTGTCTCTACAGCTTTGAATGTAACAATGTCGATCGGTTGAGATACGAAGCCTTATATACCTACAGATATACACTGACAAATCTACTGTTTTGTGCTGGCGTAGCAATAAATCTATATTTCATAACACAGAGTAATAGTAGAGGGGCTCTTTTGTGGTTAATACCGATTGTAGTCTACATATATCTATATCTACAGAAATCAATAAACCCCCCCAGATACCCTTACTTAAACCACTTACCTCTCATATATGTAGGTAACAAACAGCCGGTTGCCAGGTAGTGGTAAATAATTACATTAGTGATAAAATGAAAAGAAATAAAATTGGGTTTAACGTCCTACTGCTGCTACTGGGATAAAGAAGACGGGCATATGCCATGCAGTGTGCTGTGAGGGAAACTGAGCCAGGGCAGCAGCGCTAGAGCCTACTCTTATTTCGAATTCCAACTGCCAAGTGCTTTCGTCCGATCCGAACGACTAGACATTGTTCTTGTCACACACACACAATAACGACGGCCTCCGCAAATAACAGGGGCGGAACTGATAATGTCAGAAATATTACAAACCTCTGCCCGGGCTAAATTTCCGTCATAGCCAGAGCTCGTGACAGAACATAAGCAACTCAGCGAGTTCAAAGATACAATGGCATTTGTAGTGTCATTTTCGCGTATGTCTAGGGTAACTGGAGCACACTTTGCTACAACACAGAAACCGAGATTGACAAAAATTTGGCTTTCAGTTTCATTTTTAATGAGATACCAGTCAGCCTACCTAGAGCGACCGATAAATGCGTGCACGATCACTGACGACAGAGCGCTACACGGGTGCGCCACATTTATACCCAGACCGACACCAGAGCCTCAAACGGGACTTAAGAGTTTTTAATTCATCAATTTTTACAAAAACAGTGGAATGGCATAATCCGGTTCTAATCCTACCCGCGCCATTAGGTATCCACCAAGAAGTTTTAATGACGCCACGCTATCTTTAGTTCATTAAAGCTTCTTGGTACCTACAAAGAGAAAAGTCACCGTTTTTCCTCTACTTTACGACCAAGTAACAGTGTATTTTGTTTTTATTAATAATTTACAACTTTACCCCCCCCCCCCCCCCACACACACACACCTTCACGGGCCCTGGTCATAGCACGCTGTATGGCATAAGCACGTCTTCATTAGCCCAACCGGTACGGAAAAGTGGGACCTTCAACCTCATTTCATTTTGGTTCAATTTCGTCAAGATAGAATATCGCTCGCTATCTATGAAATCTCTTAATTCAACTTAAATAATATCGTTGGAAAAAACTACCACGACCTTAAGTCAGGTAGGAAGAATGAAGGCATCAGAAAATTCATTGCGATCCACATGTTATCCTGGTCTCCTTTAAAAGGCAGTTTCATCTCCACATTTGGGGTTTCTAATCGGTATATCTTTCAACCATTTCAAGAAAATGTTTATCCAGATTCAACTACGTTCCAATTGGAACCCGAGTCTTTAAGGGAAGAAGAAGAAGAAGCTGACAGTAACAGAATAGTGATCAACATTATAATATACATTTTAATTGTCTCAATTAGAGTAGGTCGTAGTGCCGCTTCCGGGCAGCGACAGAACAGTAGGAATTTAAACTCTATTTCATTTCATTTGATTTTTGTCACCATCCTCATAATCATCAATGTCATTCCTTAACAAAAGTCATAAGAATAAACACCATCTTCACCCTTGTGATAATATTGTGCTCGTTTTCGGTGTACCCGTTTCCGTCGGCCAAAAAGGTTTTCTAATGAAAGTTAATGGAACTGTTTCCAAGTAAGTGTTCCCGTGGGTCAGAAAACATTCCAAACTTTTCAGCGACTTTTCAGTACACATGGAAATACAAAACATCTCGCGCGGAAACGGCTGTGTCTTCCCATTGGTGAAAACACTTACATGGAAAGTGAGCTTAGAATGACATTACTGATGATCATGGCGAAAATTATTACTGTGTCGAGGCTTGCAATCATATTTCAAGGGCGAATTTCCATAGCTCGACGAACAATGAAAAATAGTACCGTAGATTCTAATAATGAAATTTAACGAGCACCCTTACAATGAAGTGTGTTTGAGGAGTTACATGATTGCCTTTAGGACATGGTGATCTACCTATGTATCCTGACTACTAATTAATTACGAATGTAGGGCCATCACCCCGATTAAAAATTTTACTTTCCTTTCCCCCACTTTTGCATGCGTGCGATTGTTGGCGTTTTGGTGTAACATGGAAACAGAGAGGTTGAATTCATATTTCCTTCGGGTTAAGGCGAGTATTCGTGAAATTGATGCGAAAGGATAAATGAGTAAAGCGGTTAATTACATTGAAATGCACGGCGGATAGTTATATCTCAAAACATTCCCATGGCGACCTTCAAACATATTTTTGGGATGCGTTTCTGCATATTGCTCCATCTATGACAGAAAGCTTTCGACTATAGGGTCAATGGAACTAAAAGTAGTCTGTATCTCAGAATTTGATATAACATATTGGTAGATAGGGAGGATTGGACATAAACAAGATACAAAAATTAAAGCTAACATCAGATTTCTTGCAAGTAAAGATATCCATTTGAAATGGAATGCTAACCCAAGTATTGCATCGTGCATTCCTCCCGCCATCCAGTGAAATCGGAAGTAGAGCTTCAGTGAATTAAGAATATGACTGGTATGAAACTGGAAATAGGCTAATAAGAAGAAACAAAAAACGTTCACGTGTAAATTTGTATATTATCTTTTATATTTTATTTCAAATGATCGATAATGTAACAAGAATATCAAAAAGGAATATTGTACAAGTAGGTCAGATCAGATATCCGTTACTTGATCGATTCAAACATGAGAATATTAAAAGTTAAACAAGAATGATATTCCAGAGTTCTATGTTGGCGGTATTACCAACAGTCTTCCACATTACTCACATTCATTTTGCAGTCGGGAACATAATCTAGTCAGGACTGATTTGTCTCTGCCTCATCAGTATGTTGCACTCTGTTTCCTTCCATTCAGAAATACATTTCTAGTCAGGGTGGATTGTTCACAACCAGTAGAAGAATTCCACATCCAACTTCATACAGAAAAATCTTTCTAAGTTTAGCTTTGCTAGTTAACGGTATTGCACATCCGAGAAAGTTCGGGGTGATTTCTCTCGGCCGGTAATGGTATACCACATCCAACTTCAATACGGAAATATTCGTGCTCCAATTAAGGTGTTACTCTGCTTTTTAAGGGAGTCGAGATGACGTATTGATGGTCGTTCAGCTTTCTATTCTCTTCATACCAGCCTCGCTCCCTTCTCAGAAAAAACACAAGATTGTCGTGAGCTGGGCTATCTTCATCAAACAGAAGAATCTTGTTTCCAGACTTTCGACTACGATTAACTCATTTCTCAACAACATCATACAACTGAAATAGATAAAATACTATCAGTGAATTATACACGATGCGCAAAAATACCAAAAGGTCTTTTGTATTAATTAACTAATAAACAAAAAGGGACAAAACGCTCAAAAATAATATTTGCGTTTAATTAAGAAAATTGTAACCAAAATCTAGATCAATTTATGGCGTCGTGAAGGTCTGTTCGTTTTTTTTTATCTAATTCCCCATGCCCTCCCTCATCATTCCTTCTGTTCCTGTCCAAAATACAGAAAAAAAATTAAGTAAAGTATTACCTTATTTAAGATGTATTTTATTCCTTTATGAGCTCTGTATTGATCTACTGACGCCATTAAAGCCTCTTTCTGGTTACCAAGACATCTCAAAAAATAATCCCAGCATGCCTTACGAAGATCTTTCATTCCAAATTCGACCGAAGTACAAAACAAACCTAGAATTTAAAGTGAGTGTTATTAAATACAATGTGAAATATTTACTGTAATGATATTTAGTTTACTCAAGAATCAAATTCCTATCGCATCCACTCTTGTTTATCAGGTTCATAACAAAATTCCGATATGTATTTTAAGGGTTTATATTAGGCCTACATACCTATAACAGTATTAATATCCACCTTGATTTTACCACAGTGAATAAAACTGACAAATCTTCTAAATACTTCTTCATCATAATTCTTTATCTCTATCACCAGTTTACCTTTCAACTTTTCACCTTTAACCTTCTTCTTATTGACCTTGACATCACGTTGGTTGTGAAGAATCAACTGATATAAAACACGGCTTCTGGTTGCTAAAATAGCTTTTACACCATAAACAGGTATCTTCTCCTCTCCTACTAAAAACACTACATCACATAATTCATTCATAGAGAGAATATAGTCTAGACTATCACACAAAGATTCTCTACTTTTAAACACCATCATTTCTTTAGTAGAATCACGTGGTGTTGGAGAAGTATTTCTTTTTGATTGACAGCTATCGCATGATTCATACCCAGATGAAAGACTTACAGTATCTGAAAATAAGAAAATACATTTGTAAATATGAACCGCATATAATTTATAATTGGATAGCAGATATATTTGAATTGGGTGTCGTCTGTGATATAAAAGTATCTTCAAAACTTTAAACATTATTATCCAAAGCAATAAATGAGAAAATCGTACCATCAGAATCATAGTTATCACATTGGTCATATTTTGTCAGATCTAGAGAAGATTTAGACATATCAATTATTCTAATAGGCAAATTCTTAAGAAATATAAAAATATATTTGTTGTTGTTAACAGGAAGAACTTCAAATGAATGGTGTTAAAGCCAAAGATTTAGAATTTATAGGGATAGAGTCAAGGATCGCACGTGTCATGGGTCAGTTGAGGTTAAAGTTTAGTTAATAAGATCATTAGGTAATTAGTAGTAATTGACATTGATATGTTGTTGTAATGGCTGTCAATCCAATTTAGTATTATAACCGAATCCATTTACACCTTCATGTTTACAATTTTAGTACATGCATTCTAATCTTAAACTACTACATTTAAATTGCATGAATTATTATATTTCAATAATATAACACCAAACTTAAATAGATTTTGTAATGCGACATATGCAGTTTAGGATTTGTCCACGTGTAACAATCTACCTTTTACATAATCAGTTCATATATTACTTTTTGCATATGTAGAAACACAAAATACCATCTGATTGTTAAGATTACACCATTATATAAAACAGAATGTTTCTATCGAAGTGTTTAAGTAGATAAAGTTGACCTAAATCCACAAATTATTATTAACGATAATCTGCAGTATTTACAAAATGAGGTTTTTAAAATTTACATAAGGGCATAATTCTGTCATATTAACGTCTTTAAGCTGCTAGAAATTTAAAAAATATGTGAACGCGTGTCAAATGTTATTTTAGGAATTAGAGCATATTGCTAAAATGTATTTCAAAAAGTAAGCAGGATACTATTATTATACGTCTGTCATAGATTTCATCAATTGTTAAAACTCGAATATCAGTGTTTATCATATTATACGCCTACTCAAGAAATTAATAAATAACTATTATATATGTAATCATTAATTGGGGTAAATATTAGAGAAGATAACTCGGATAGACTATATGGACTCAGACTAGCAATTATTTGCCCATTGACTTCAATGTTAAATGGCTGTAACATCACAGGCTGTAGCTTTTTTCTCAACATTCCGTTGGTTCCAATCTTTATAGGCACAATGGGGACAACATTTGGCAATCTCCTCATCATAATTTTGTAGGGGGTTGACCATTTAGATTTTTTGCTACACGGATTTGAAGTTGACTGGGGTGAAAATCTCACTTCCGACACAATGACTGCTCTGCAGAAAGACACTTTACACCCCCTATCCCTCCGCTGTAATATCATCAGTATTACCCAAAACTGCTATGAAATTGCAAATTTGATCCCTTTTCTCCAATTCTAGACCAAAAAGTCAACCCAAAAATGCAGGAAGAGGGGAGAAAAAAATTAAGGGAAAAATTGTCTATTTATAACTCGCACCATCATGAAATAAGGGGAAATAATTACTAGTCTTAGTCCATATCATGTCTGGGAAAGTAAAATTAGCAATGAAGCCACATCATTCACATTCACAACTCACAATTATACATCCAAGCTTCTGGTGTATGGTGTCTTTCATACAGAAGAAAACTTTGATTTAAAAATCTATTTCGTCTTGCACTTTGAAAAACTGGCAAAAACACTTTTAAATAAATTGATTGGTATATTATAAATAAAGCTGAATAACAAAAACACACTATCGGTGTCACTTATCCGTAGAAACTAATTAGCACTGATTAGCTTTTAATCTATCACCTCTAATCCCTGTCATTAATTACTTGTTCAGTGGTGTCAGTGAGGGTATATATTCGGAAGGTAATTTAACTTGTCTAATTTTGTCTACGATATCGCCCTAGGTGGAAGTGGACGTAAAACACTAGAAACGAACGAACGTAACTTGTCTACGATATCACCTATGGTGGAAGTGGACGTAAAACTTTAGGAACGAACGTAACTTATATCATTCTCTACGTTCTAGAAAAAACATATATATTCCTCGAAAACTAAAGAAAATGAATCCAGTTAAATCTTCCCCGAATCTGATGAAATATGACCAAGTTGAACAACATGATAATTATGATTCTGATTATAAAACTATATTTTATTTATCTGGGCAAATATCATGAGATTATAAAATCCCGTAGTAAAATTACACCAAAATACATTGAGAAATTAAATTGGTTACTAAACATCTGTATTCTGATGCAGATATTGTAATTATTATACGACTAATTCATCTATTTTGTCAGTGGCACATTAACAATGTCGTTTCGTGCTTTTCCAGATAATGTGTGAACAAACTGACCACCGGTTAAATATTCGTTGGGGAATTGTTTATAGCTTGCACTTGAAATAATCAACAATACCATCTGATCAAATCCAAAGAGAACTCGACGAAATGTCGAGCAAATTCAAAGAGATATTTTTCCAGTATTCTCTTTAAACACATTTTATATTGATGAAACATCAGTGGTACATGTGGTTATTTATGTCAAACCTCGAATAAATGTAAATGTGTCGATGTAATTAGTCATGAGGGGGTGGGGGGGCTGGAGGTTAGCTAGCGTGCATGTCATTAAGTCCACTGGAGTGGTTTCGTCGATTACCCGGGTGTATGTGACAAACCTCGTGGGTTTTCTGCGGGTCCTCCGGCCGGTTTCCTCCCAGTGCTAAAGACCCCCTACGCTCAAGCGATTTATTTATATAAAATGGAACTATATGGTTTGTGTGGAGTGGACGCTAAACTCTCTCTCTCTCTCTCTCTCTCTCTCTCTCATTAGTCATCATACACCTGGTATTAATTTCTTAAATTGTATGCCACCTTTTGTATGCAGAAATCTTGTTGACGTTTTGTTGTAGAACCGAAGAAGAGGACTAAGTAAACATTTAAAACATTGATGTTAACAGATAACATTGTTAAATATTGCTCCACCTATGGTAGAAAGTTTTCAACGCGGCAAGGAATTGGCCATATGCTAGAGACACACAAATGGACATTAAATTTAATGAGACAATCAGTTTGAACCGAATGAAGGTTGGTTTCCACCCTAGTCTTTTTTAAAAGCTAGACTAATTTATCAGACCCAGAATGAAATTAGTAAACTGTGATACATATGTAATATATGATTATCTGTATACTGACTTTGTACTAAAAACAACCAACAAGCTAGAACCAAGACAACATGGATGCTGAAAATAGTGTCGATTCCGAGATTTATTTCTTTTAACAAAAGATTTTATTACCACAATATCTCAAATAAAAGCACTTGATATTCTCTTTAGGCATTTAGTTTGTTGTTTACTGCTTGGTTTTTCCTCCACCCATTATCAACAGCCATTTTGAAACTTCCAGTTAATGTTGAAATTAAACCCCATCAAGTACAAGTGTAGGATGAGTTATAAAATATCTCTACCCTAACAACCTGTACAAATTGGGGTCCTTGAGGTTCACCCCTCTACCACATAGCACACTCGAGGTGTGATAGCGTGGTCGCTTGTGAGGAGATCCCCTCTTAGACCGAGTTAGTTATACATGTGTATAGTAATTTTGGTTGAACACACTAGAAAGTGGTTCAGTTCCGAAGTAAGCGTCATTTACGTAAAGTTTCAGTACAAAGTAGATCCATCGAAGTAAGCGTAGTGATTGCTACACTGCAAAGACGTTGTGTGTCTCTACAGCTTTGAATGTAACAATGTCGATCGGTTGAGATACGAAGCCTTATATACCTACAGATATACACTGTGACAAATCTACTGTATTGTGCTGGCGTAGCAATAAATCTATATTTCATAACACAGAGTAATAGTAGAGGGGCTCTTTTGAGGTTAATACCGATTGTAGTCTACATATATCTATATCTACAGAAATCAATAAACCCCCCCAGATACCCTTACTTAATCCACTTACCTCTCATATGTGTAGGTAACAAACAGCCGGTTGCCAGGTAGTGGTAAATAATTACATTAGTGATAAAATGAAAAGAAATAAAATTGGGTTTAACGTCCTACTGCTGCTACTGGGATAACGAAGACGGGCATATGCCATGCAGTGTGCTGTGAGGGAAACTGAGCCAGGACAGCAGCGCTAGAGCCTACTCTTATTTCGAATTCGAACTGCCAAGTGCTTTCGTCCGATCCGAACGACTAGACATTGTTCTTGTCACACACACACAATAACGACGTCCTCCGCAAATAACAGGGGCGGAACTGATAATGTCAGAAATATTATAAACCTCTGCCCGGGCTAAATTTCCGTCATAGCCAGAGCTCGTGACAGAACATAAGCAACTCAGCGAGTTCAAAGATACAATGGCATTTCTAGTGTCATTTTCGCGTATGTCTAGGGTAACTGGAGCACACTTTGCTACAACAAAGAAACCGAGATTGACAAAAATTTGGCTTTCAGTTTCATTTTTAATGAGATACCAGTCAGCCTACCTACAGCGACCGATAAATGCGTGCACGATCACTGACGACAGAGCGCTACACGGGTGCGCCACATTTATACCCAGACCGACACCAGAGCCTCAAACGGGACTTCAGAGTTTTTAATTCATCAGTTTTTACAAAAACAGTGGAATGGCATAATCCGGTTCTAATCCTACCCGCGCCATTAGGTATCCACCAAGAAGTTTTAATGACGCCACGCTATCTTCAGTTCATTAAAGCTTCTTGGTACCTACAAAGAGAAAAGTCACCGTTTTTCCTCTACTTTACGACCAAGTAATTAACAGTGTATTTTGTTTTTATTAATAATTTATACAACTTTATCCCCCCCACACACACACACCTTCACGGGCCCTGGTCATAGCATGCTGTATGGCATATGCACGTCTTCATTAGCCCAACCGGTACGGAAAAGTGGGACCTTCAACCTCATTTCATTTTGGTTCAATTTCGTCAAGATAGAATATCGCTCGCTATCTATGAAATCTCTTAATGCAACTTAAATAATATCGTTGGAAAAAACTACCACGACCTTAAGTCAGGTAGGAAGAATGAAGGCATCAGAAAATTCATTGCGATCCACATGTTATCCTGGTCTCCTTTAAAAGGCAGTTTCATCTCCACATTTGGGGTTTCTAATCGGTATATCTTTCAACCATTTCAAGAAAATGTTTATCCAGATTCAACTACGTTCCAATTGGAACCCGAGTCTTTAAGGGAAGAAGAAGAAGAAGCTGACAGTAACAGAATAGTGATCAACATTATATATACATTTTAATTGTCTCAATTATTAAAAGTTCAAATAAAAATCTCAAAATCCAGCACTTGTCTTAAAGTAATAAACAAATGTTGTATAGCCTATTTGACATAAAACACAACACACGAATACGTTAGTTTAAAACAATAAGAAAGTAATTTAGACTATTGATCTGTCGATGTCAATCGTCTTCCAGGATATATAGATTAACCGGAGAAAAGATAAAATATAAAGGTACACTTGTTTAAGTGAATTAGTTAATTAATTAATCATGTGTCAAAGAAAAAATTTATAAAAAAAACCCAAAAAACTGATCACCATTATAATTTTTCGATAATTCCCCCCCCCCCCCAAAAAAAAACCCAACAACTCATCACCATTATAATTTTTCAATAATTACCCCCCCCCCCCCCACACACACACTTGTTTATAACGAGTAGTGGCGAAATTTTACCTGTACTACGTTGCTAAGGTAAATTGTTGTTGAGTGTGCATTGATCCATATGCCCCCAGCGCGTTGACTGTGCGTATACAGTAACGACATGTATAGACTTGATTTACCTTTATATTTTTATTCAAATAACGCATGAGTAAGCATCTTACAATAAACTAGGATACATACCTAGGTAAGTATGTATATTTATGTTACTTGATGTATTAAGCAATATTACATCTTGCTTTAAAAGATCTGTATTATACAAAGTATATTCGACCTATAGGTAATTACTAACGGCGACACGTATACATAACCAGTGAGACCTAGATATGCAAGTTAAATATAGCATCATGTCATATCGCCCGTGTGTCAAGATATCAAAATTATCACTATGATTTCAAATTTTGACCGCATTGTTATAATGTCCAATATTTCTAGATCTATACCTATAATAGATATAAAACGTTATATGCATGGCATGATCAGTAAAGGAGAGGCCGGGCGTTCTTGTAAAGCGAGTTGAGCCACGTAACCCCGAAATATGACGAAAATACTAATCCAACCAGTTGGCCTATTTAAGAATTGTGAAGCAATTATCCGTGAAAACATTTCGTTACTATGTAGATGGTGCACCATAATAAGAGATGTTTATATCAGTAATGACGAGGGGATAAAATACATGAAAGATACTACACTATTATTATTTATTTCAAATACATATGCCTGTATATCTCCTTTCAGCATAACTAAGGCTTAACGAGACAGTATCTTTATCACCAAATACCCATAGACTTATATTACTAAATAATATTATAGCCTCTGTCTAGAAATAGGGTCGAATGTTAAATGAGTATTTATATCTTTATAACCAAATAACCACATACTTATATACTATTCAAAAAAAGTAGGGGATATTTGATTTTGGGGGCATAATACTAAAATATGCAAATGACTACGAAAAAAGTCACTATAGAACCTAACAGAAGAAACATTTCCAGTTACATGTGACGCCCAAACGCACCAATAGCTACCGCATGGAATGCAAGTGATGCTTGGGATCATCAAGGGGGTCCAACCCAAGATTTGCACGACTCTGATTTTGAATGTTACAGTCATTGTGGCATTGAATTCCAGGGTGGAAACATCAGTTTAATTGTTTTAGTGACCAGAAAACAAATTTTGATATGCGTCGGCTTACCCAAAATGAAAGGTTACGTGCCCTTGGCATGCTACAGATCGGCACAACACAGGCGGTTGTGGCGCGGACGATGAATGTTTCTCAGTCTGTCATAAGCAGGCTATGGTCCAGATACCGTGATACACAATCTGTACAGGACAGACCACGCTCAGGTCGACCAAGGGCGACAACTCAAGCCCAGGATCGATTTATCCGTACCTTGGCCTTGAGAAATCGTGTCATCACAGCAAATCAGATCAGCGCTCGTCTTCAAACAGACACTGGTGTGAGAGTAAGTGGCCAGACGATTCGGAATCGACTGCATAGGGGTCACCTTCGCGCCCGACGTCCTCGCGTGATCCCTTGTTTGAGAGATCATCACATTCAGGCAAGACGTCGTTGGTGTAGGGATCGTCAACACTGGGATAATCGACGCTGGAGCAATGTGATGTTTTCAGATGAGTCAAGGTTCACTGTTGATTTTTTGGACAGACGTAGGAGGGTGTGGCGTCGTCGAAACGAGCGCTTCCAAGACGTTAACGTCATCAGACATGATCGATTTGGGGGTGGTTCTGTTATGGTGTGGGGAGGCATCACTGTTGCTGGAAGAACGGTTTTACATGTTGTTGCAGGGCGTGTTACAGGCCAGTACTACCGGGACAACATCTTGGCAGTCCATGTTGTGCCGTTCGCACGACGTCATGGCCGCCGTTTCATCTTCCAGGATGACAACGCAAGATGTCACAGGGTCAGGATCGTTACAGGTTACCTCCAACAACAGAACATCACCACATTACCTTGGCCAGCACTGAGTCCCGACCTCTCCCCCATCGAGCATGTCTGGGACATGCTTGGACAGAGGTTACGTCAACGTCAACAACGTCCTGCCAATGTCCAAGAACTTGCTGCTGCGTTGCAACAGGAATGGGACAATCTGGACCAAAATGACCTTAGACGTCTCATTAGGAGTATGCCACGTCGGATCAATGCTTGTTTGGCAAACAGAGGAGGATTTACCCGTTACTGACTTGGTTGTGATGCTGTGGTAACTTTGCTGTTTGACCCCGGGTATCATTTTACTTTTATAATGGTCAGTCTGTGCCTTACTTAGTCTAACGATCATTTGGAATAAATCGATGAATGTGAACTTCATTTCATTTTGTCATTTGTTTCTTCGTCAGTTTCATTAGGTGACTTTAATAACACTTAAAAATCAAATATCCCCTACTTTTTTTGAATAGTATATATTACTAAAGAATATTATAGCCTTTGTCTAGAAATAAGGAATGTTAAATGAGTATTTGTTTATATCTCAGGGGTGGCAGGGCACAAACTGTTTTTTACCAACCCGTCATTAGCGTTAATTTCTCTTCAAGGGCAATGATTTCTAACGAACTTGATAATTTATTTCTAAGATGATTTATTCATAAGACGACGATATGGTAGATTATGTATCGTCATATAGAGTTGGATGAGTGCTTTAGTTACTTATTCATTCTATTTTCTTTATTTATAGATATATAAACACACTCGCAATGAAACGACGAGCGTCCAGAACCGTGGCACACCCACCTAGCAAGTTATTTAGAGAAGACACCGTTACCAGCCTCAATAAAGCATTAAGTAATGCTTCAAAGGTAAAATCTGACCCAAGACCCCCAGTTCCTTCAAAATGGCCTTCATTGAGGAGACGCTCGACTGGTGTTAAAGAGGTCACTAAAACAGACACTATCACTCCTGAGCTACGCAGGGCATCGACTTTAACTTTGGAACACCCAGAAGACATACCAGCATCTTCATCCACCGGTTTAAGAAAAGCTACCTCCATATTAGAGACAGACGATATCATGACAACAGTGACCCAACTACCATCTGGCTCGACCATCACAAAGACATACAGCATCGAAAATGCTTCAAATTCGGTTCGAAAAGAATTGTCGAAAACTCTCTCAAAATCGAAGACCCATTTATTAAAGCCAAGCAACACATCCTCAGCACCAGTACCCTTTTTGCCACCAGGAGGCCTTTTTGAAATAGTATTTTCATTTGACACTACCTCTTCCATGTATTGTTGTTTAACACAAATTAGAGATAGGGTTCAGGATATGATTCAAAGACTACAAGCTGACATTCCCGGTATCAGGATAGCAGTTGCAGCTCATGGTGATTACTGTGATAAAAAAAGTAAATATGTTCTACAGCTTATTGACTTTGGAGCAACTGTTCCAGAACTCTGTGATTTTGTTAGACAAATTGAAGGTACATTTGGTGGCGATCTAGATGAATGCTATGAGTTGGTTATGCAGAGAGTAAGAACGGGGCTATCTTGGACGCCCAATAGTCAACGGGCTTTAGTGATGATTGGTGATGCTGATCCACACGAAAAAGACTATGTATTTGAAGGCTTCTGTCCCAATATAGACTGGAGGGAAGAGCTACAACATTTGAAAGAAATGGTAAGTAATGCTTGGGTGTATATTAAATTCAAAAGCACAGAAATGTAATATCACGACTCTTAGCCAGATCAAGTATGTTGACCAGGCCATGCACAACACCTCTTACTACTGAAAGTTAAATGGGGCTGAAATGCGGACGGAAATTTTATTGCTCCAGGAACATTGACTGGTAGCAATGTTTCAACGAATAACAATGTTTCATTATAACATTTTGATGCGGTTTGGGTTCTGCTTGCTTCTTATGATCACCATGGCACCCAAATGGGATTGTCAATGATATACCTTAATTCATTTACAGGGTGTTAGAATATATGGTGTAAAGGCCAATGGTGAAACTTGCCCTGCAGATGGATTCTGGAAAGTGATATCTAAGGAAACAAATGGTCTATATTTACAAATGGAAAAATTCGACATGATATTTGAGACCCTGATGGCTATATGTTACCGTGAGGGTAATACTGATATTTTACAGGTAAGAATCCGGGGTCATCTGATAATGTATGTCTGTTTCCAGTCTTATATATTGAATCGTAATATTCTAATGTTGTCTTACTGAATTGCCAGGTTATCTATTTTTCAGGTAAGTATCTGGAGTCGTCTGATAATGTATTCATGTTCTCAGTCTTATATATTACCCCATGATAGTAGAATGCTGTCTTACTGAATTGACAGGTTATCTATGCTTCTTCTTTTGTACGCTATCACGTTGCAAACGGACCGCACATAATCCTGACTTTATTGATGTAGTAGAAGTACACACAGAAATTCAGACGATGTGTTTGTATTGTCACTGCAGCAGTAAATATTATTTACAGTCAAGCTGATATAGATATTATCGTTACAGGATTACCTCAAAGAGGTTGAAGCTGAGAATGGCTCCAAAATGAAGACCATATTTGGCACACTACGCAAAGCTGGTGATCCCACAGGGAGTAGCTGTTCTGAGCCATTTACCTTCAAAGCGTCTGGGGTGTCAGCAAAAAAGTTCAAGCCCATTGCTAAGGTTGGCCTGAAGGAAACAACAAAAGCGTCCAATAAAAAGGTTTCGACAAAAAAGATGCCAACTGGTGCGTCTAAGAAACCAAAGACAAAAACGAAAAAGGTCGCAATGAATAGGGGAGTGGAGATACCAAAAACAGTTATAACGAAAGGGCCGTCGAGAAAAGCCGCGAAGAAGAAAATTAAAGTTGGCAAGGAAGAAACGTTAAAGAAGAAAAGTGTAGTGAATAAGAAAAAAGCACCAAGAAAGAAAACTAAAGTAGACAAGAAAAAGACGCCTGCTAAAAGGAATAAAAAGAACACAACAGCCCTACAAGTAAATGCAATAAAATCAAAAAGTTCTAAGACAAAAAGTTCTGAAGTTGAACAAAGTAATCCAAAGAAAAAGACAACAAGAAAATACTTAAAGGTAGATTACAGATGTTTTCGTTATTCTTTTTCTGTTTCTATTTAAACTGCATCTCTGCTCTGGGAATATGTATCTACTTGTTAGATATGTCTGGGGCCTCTGTCTATTCTATCTATTCTTATGACAGATGACGTCAACTGTATTGTCCAGACAACGCTTTCGTAGATTACGCGGTAATTCTTGGTTGTTACAAAAATAATGGTATATAGGTGGTAATATACATTCCATTATCACTGCTATAAATTCCACACCTAAGTGTTGCTCTCGGTAATTAACTTACTCCTTCTCAAACTCCAAGGATACATCATCCGTTTCAAGGCAGTCGTAACTAATACTCTTTGTATGTATTTGTATGTATATATTCATTGAGTATATTCATATCCATTTCAGAAATACAGGGAAAATACACAACTTCGTATGTCCTACTATCAAAGAACTCCTTTAGCACCCCTAGAATGTTCCGGGTGGGAACTTGGAATTGCTCCAGAGAAGGTGAAAAATCAATCTACCTGGAAACCACGACCAAATGGACCAGGGATGAGACGAGTATCATTATTTAAAAAGCACACCGATCTAAAATCGATATTTGAATTCGCTGTAACAATACCGGGCAGGGTTAAAAAATACGGCGTTTATTACAAAATATGTCAGGGTTATAAAACGAATTCTAGCTGGGATGTGTATCACCTCAGCCAACCGTCGATACTGAAAGAAATCAACGACATCGTTTCCAGAGGTGGTAGTATATATGTCCGACGTTTTTTGTTTACAGACAAAGCTTACGAAAATATGAAGAAACTTTCCTTGACGGAAGAAACAATAATGAGTTATCTTCCAAATAATTATAATTACCCATGGAGAAGACATTTATTTGAGAAAAACACGCGTCACCGAAAAGTTACAAGACATGGATTTGCCATTTCGCATATTGATTATTGATTAAAGACGTTTTTCTGCCTTCAAATATTATATGAATTATAATTTAGACATTTATTCACATGGCAAGTGCATAATCAACTCGTTAGACCAGTGGATGACTTAGGTGTTGAGTGGATTAGACAATATTTGTGTTTAATGCTAATATGGCGAAGACTGCTTTAAACGGACTGGCAATCGAGACTTTATTATAATGGTAATCGAGAATTTGAATATTTCTTGCCGAAACTTAAAACATCCATAACGTTGCTCAAAATAGAATCTGAAGCTTTCAATATTTTAATTTTTCATTATCTGTCGTTAAACTATCGTTGAATTTTCGGGAATATTTAGTATTGGGTAATATTTAGTCTCTATTAATTTCCCCAAAATAGTTTCAGAGTTATATCCTCGGAATCATATGGTAGTTAATAAACTTATCTCAAAATCACACTGCAGCGTCGATTCTTTACGGATATTTATTATATATTCAATGGTTGTTTATTATATATTCAATGGTTGTTTATTATAGGTATTATGGTGGTTCCTATCGGTCATACGATTGTTGATAAACAGGGAAGATCCAGGAATTTTTGCAGGAGGGGGTTTACCAGAATCCTGTTAAGGAAATCTGTCATCATCGTCTCTAAATTACATATGCATACATACAAATTGAGCTTTCAAAAGAGAGAAATCATTTTTGTAATGATGTAGGAACACATTGTGATTTAATTTCATTGATGCAAGGCATTCAATTTTTTTATGTAGCTGAGCAGGGTGGGGTTTGGACCCCATCCCCCCCCCCCCCGGATCCGCCCCAGGATAAATGTACAATAAGTCACCCTATTTTTCCAGGAAAAGTTAGCATTTCGTTAAAGACACTCCCTGTACATTTCTGGACTCGTGTCCGCTATCCGAGCAAACTTCACACATCCCCCACAACAGAAAAAGTGACCATATAGGCGTGCTTCCTGTGAAAGCCAAGTCGATGGGCAAATGTTATTGATGAGTTGGTTGACTGAGACGGGTGCAGTTTTCTTTCATCGTGCCCCCCCACACCGAAAAAAAAAGACCACCTGGGAACTATTTATGAGCAAAACCTGCTCGGCGCTATGCAGATTTAGTTAAAATTTACTTAAAATGCATTTAGTTGCATGGAACGCCAGCTAGAAACAAAACGATTCTGAATAGAAAGCTCATTGCATTTTTCCAATAAGCAAATATTCCCGTGACAGAATTATAGATTCGATAGAGAGAATTACCAAAATTCGAATGAGGGGATCTTTTAGAACAGACTCGTTTGAGCTGCAGAGGGGCCTTATTAGTAAATATGAGGGAAAGGAAATCTGTAAGGCCGCATTGAAACAACTAGAAGTTTTCGTAAGATTTTAGAACGTATGACAGATCAAAACAAATGCGATATAAAACAAAATTCACTGATTAAGTCTAACCAACAAATCACTGATGACATTGTCCATGTGTTACATTCTTGTTTGGGCTGTCAGGTAATAAACGGTTTTATAAAAAAAAATACGAAAATCATTTATAGAAATACAAGGCCGAGAGAAGCCAGGCGCAAAAACTTTAAAATTCTGAGCTTTAATAAGAAGGTAATAGTTTAGACAATATATTTAAAATATATAAATTATTAAAAAAAATATATAAATATTAGAAAAAAATTATTAGCATGAAAATTCTAATTACATCTTTTTGTTTCCACTTATATTCTTTTTTTAAATTTAATTTATTCATTTTAAAAATTAAATGATAGAATTATATTGGTGGGTGGGTCCCCTTTGTCTCCAGGCAACCAATATTTTCAGACCCATTCCGCCACTGAATCTTCCATTACAATGTCATTTTATTTCAAAACACTCCTATACTCTCACTCCAAAACATAAATAGGTATACAGTAGAGTGTAAGGGTAAGGGGAATTATTAATTAGCGAATAGAATAAACATGAAAGTGGGATGAGGGTAAGGGGAATTATTAATTAACGAATAAAATAAACATGAGAGTGGGATGAGGGTCTGAGAGGAGTCATCTATCTGCCAGTACCATACCAAATGACCGACGAAACGTAGAAGACACGCTCCTATGCAAAAGATTTGAGTCTAACATGCAGCACGTTCATTGTACGCAATTATTCAATCATGACTACCAAAGTAAGTACCGTAGACGGAGACAAATACATAATGTTCTAAGCACACATATAATATACTTAATGTATATTCTATTCCGTAGACTTACATCAAAATAATTAGTATCAATATCATAACAATAAAGTATCAAAGATCAGAAGTAAATCCTAAAAAAAAGCCTTTTTGTAACATTCAGAAACACTACGAATTTGGTTTTGTATAACGTCCTTGTAAAATAAGAATCCGTTCGCATTAAATATTCGGTGCATCGAAGTAGAATAAAGAGTTTCCTCCCTTCAGTACTCGATTACGGTGTATTCAGTCCGGCGAAGTCAGTTGGACTACGATTATTGCACAACAGATTGATATACCGCGTGATCATTTTACTACATTATGCTGACTTGTGTTATTTGTTTAATCACTAAGGTAATTATGTACACTACCTGGCAACAGTTTGATAGTTACCTGCATAGGTAAGTGGATTAAGTAAGGGTATCTGAAGGGGTTTATTGATTTCTCCAGATATAGATATATGTAGACTACAATCGGTATTAACCTCAAAAGAGCCCCTCAAATATTTCTCCGTGTTGTGAAATATGGATTTATTGCTACGCCAGCACAATACAGTAGATTTGTCACAGTGTATATCTGTAGGTATATAAGGCTTCGTATCTCAACCGATCGACATTGTTACATTCAAAGCTGTAGAGACACACAACGTCTTTGCAGTGTAGCAATCACTACGCTTACTTCGATGGCTCTACTTTGTACTGAAACTTTACGTAAATGACGCTTACTTCGGAACTGAACCACTTTCTAGTGTGTTCAACCAAAATAACTATACACATGTATAACTAACTCGGTCTAAGAGGGGATCTCCTCACAAGCGACCACGCTATCACACCTCGAGTGTGCTATGTGGTAGAGGGGTGAACCTCAAAGATCCCAATTTGTACGGGTTGTTAGGGTAGAGATATTTTATAACTCATCCTACACTTGTACTTGATGGGGTTTAATTTCAACATTTACTGGAATATGCTATGTGGAAGATGGGTTGAACCTTAAGGACACAAATTTGTACGGGTTGTTAGGGTAGAGATATTTTATAACTCATCCTACACTTGTACTTTATGGGGTTTAATTTCAACATTTACTGGAATGTGATATGTGGAAGATGGGTGAACCTGCAGGACCCCAATTTGTACAGACTGTTAAGATAGAGATATTTTATAACTCATCCTACACTTGCACTGGATGGGGTTTAATTTCAACATTGATTGGAAGTTTCAAAACGACTGTTGATATAAAATCAGTAAAATCAAAGGTGCTTTTATTTCAGATTTTGTGGTACATGTTATTATATCTTTTTTTTAAATATAAATAATCAGCAGTTACGAAGGCTAGAAATGGTAATGGAACAGTCAATATTATATTTCTGGTAATAAGGATTCAACTGACAACAAGTGTAATAGGCCAATTGTCACCTCCACCGGATAAATTAAACATTATTATATGGACCGAAGTAAATCTGAAAACCCAATTCAGAAAACTAGACTACACATTTTATTTCCCTGTTTCATAAATCTGCAGTTTGTAGAGCCACGGAAAAAATCGTTTTTGCTCCTGTTTTCCGGACCCATGGGTAATAATTCTGTTTTTGTCTCTACAAAATGGTACTAATTCAACTGGACCAAGGTTATAAATTTGATAGTTTATCTATTGTGGGTCTATCTCTCTTTCAACTCATCAAAAACTAGTTTCATGAAGTATAATCTCTTTAAGTTTATTATCATTTAACAACAGATGATAACGATTAACTGCAAAATATATGAAAATAAAAGAATATTGAGAAATTGAGTTTTAAACTGACAAAATAAGTCTTTCTATGTTTCAAAATGTTCATTGTTGTTTCATAAATGTTTTGATTCCCTGCTTGATTTCAAATTCAAGACGAAATATAACATAAAACATTTGGAAATTCTACTTTTCTATTTAAATCACATGCACTGTAAATAACAACAAACTATGGCCTTAGTCCAAGACAAAAAACATGCGGTGACTAATTAAGATACGATTTCTCACAATTGTATGCAAATGACACATGCTAAATTATTGTTTAAGGTGTTATTGAGACCTATTTGCGTTTATTATTACCGAATTGTTGACGACCACGTCCTATTTCTTTGAATTAACGTTGAAAGGTTACAAACACCGTATATTCGTCATACGCCGACTTCATTTTCTAAGAGAAGATAACTCACAGATAAGGGGGAAATCTCACAAGACAATAAATAACCAATATAGTGAAGTCTCGCAAAAACGATAAATAACACTTGACATCCCCATAGGAAATGAAATGAAATAAAATGGGGTTTAACGTCCTACTGTTCTGCTCCTAACCTGGGCTAATGAAGACGGGCATACGCCATACAGTGTATGAGGGAAATTTTGCCCGGACAGCGGCACTACGGCCTACTCTTATATCGAATTCCAACTGCCAAGGGATCTTTTACGTGAACGCCAATGTGTACATGGGACCTCGGTTTTTGGTCTCATCCGAACGACTAGACAGCTTTCCTTGTCAGCCCCTCCGTCCTGCATCACTTACAAGGGAGAACCACGCCGGAAAATCTGGATGAACTTTCTCGGCCAATGCAGGGATCGAACACCCGACCTCCAGGAAATAAGGTCAACATAAATTAAGATCTTAAACAAAATGATATGCATTTTTTTAAATTTACACCAACCCTTAGATAGTCTCTGTCACCCAGAACTCCCTAGTCTTCAACGTACGGAGGGTCTGGGGCCGTTGTCAAAATTTGACGGAAAGTCCATTGCCCGTGTCACGTAGGGTGACCCACCATAAATAAATATCTCCAAATATCTCGACAATTACGCCACAATATTTATATATATGCCAAGCCTCAAATCAGTTTCACACAATTATAGTCACTAAATAAACGATCATGTTGTACTTATAATAAGCTATGACCATTAATCATCTAACCAGTCTATCGACCATTCTACGTCTGATTGACAAGTCGGGATAATCAAGACTACTTTTTTACGAAACATAACAGAAAGCTAGAACAAGAAATTGAATTTAGAAATAAGCACTTTAGACAACTCAACAATTGTTTTAAGTAACTTGTAAAAGTAAAATGAAACTACTGCTAGTATCATGTTCCTGCTAAAGAAAGTGATTCAGAGATAGTATTTGTACTAAACCAAAAGATGCCGCTCTTAACGGTACAGTTAATGATAAAGCAATTTAAAAAATAAAACTAACGTAATTTCTAAACCTGCTGTAATAACCAAGAAGCTAAATTTTACTGCTATTCAAAATCGTCAACAATAGATTTTTTACGGCTGTAATAGTTGATATATTTGTAGAGAATTGCACGTGCCATGGCTAGTTATCGACTCAAAGAGAGTGCGGGGTAGTCAGAAATCAGTTCGAGACACGCAAGTGAAGCGTGCACATTTAGCCGTGTCGAGACCAACTTTCTGTAGAGTGCACGGGTCACCCTACAATTTGAGGTGGGAAACTTCAAGTTTGTTTGGTTGACTTTTTATCGCAGACGACGTCGAGTTGTCAAGCGAGGCCATTTGAAAACAATGTAAATTCAATCGTAGGAGTTACCTCCCCCCAACTATGACAATAGGTCGCTGAATAGTGTTTTTGCTTTTAGCATTATCGAATTTCTGTTTTTGTCATGCAACGCTCAGCCGAAGTGGAGTATCGAGATTTAATAATACTTCACTTTATATATTATAATGTAAAGTAAATGTTTTCGAGGGCGTGTTTGTGGTGGAAACTTCTGTGTTAGGTAACATATTGTTTTAAACTCAAAAATTAAATGGTGTGTGTTATCGAGCATTATCGAATATTACATTCTCGGAAAAAATTATATAGTATTGTCTACAGTAATGCTAAACTTATAATAATGGATGGTGATACAAAGTCTACGCAATCAACATATATTTAATTCAACAAATTTAAAGATGTATTTGGTTGTTACGTGCCGTCATGAACTACACAAGCTAGAGAAGATTCCTTTTGAAATTTCACTGCCTCTATTGTTGGAATGACAAGCATCGGAGAAAATTGAATGCATGTACTCTATAACACATCTTGACAAAGAATTTGCCGCTGTTTTCTGTATCGATATTCACCTTTATAGAAATCTAAGGTACCATTGATTCTTTAGAGCAATCAAATATATAAACCCCACAGCCAGAACGTTCCATTACCGGGACCCCCCCCCCCCCCATTCAAAAAAACAAAATTTTACGGATGTAGTTATTAAGGACATATATCTGGGGCAGTTGAGATTTTATCATAATCGTGAAAACCTTATTTTGGCCTACATATTCGTTCAGTGTAAATAGTCAACAATACGTGTACTATCAATCTTTACGATAGCTGTATGGAACATTTTAGCATATGTTATATTGATTTAGGCTATAAATAGTTGTTGTCGTAGAAATATTGATCAGGTAAGTGCAATAAACAATTATGACTTCTTGAATTACCTGTAGTTGCTTTCAGGTAAACAAAGCACTATTTAGCATCTTTGAGCTTTTATTGGTACCATGAGAATTCATCTTTCAAGGGAATCTACGGACTCCTTGTTGAATAACATGCAGATTTGAAAAAAATGATTCTGATATCCAGGTACAAACAATTGCCCTATTTATAGTTACTATAGTAATGGCGGTTAACTATTATGTCCTTGTATTTTATGTGCAAATGAATGACGGCAATTTGATGATAAGCTTAAACTATCCAAATGGGTACGGTTGTCATTTCAGCCTCTAGTGGTCACCCAGAGGGATAACGCTGGGTGGAAATATCTACGTGAAGGGATGTCGGTGTGCTTTCAGGGGACCGCTTTCTGTGAGCGGGGGGGGGGGGGGGGGGGGGGGGGGCTTGTGACAAAATAACGCCTAGCCCCGTGAAAGCATATTTGTAACGACGTGTTAGGTTCCAGTCGGCGCATTACCTTAATGTGATTCAGGTTCAATAGATCACAGCCAGGACAGCAACGTGGTCCGGGCCGCACCTGCAGAACATATCCACGGCGGTTCTGGTTAGGCTATACGTCACTTGTACCCAGGAGCAACCTCGAAATTAATTATAAAGTTTTGTCTGGATTCACGTCGACTGATCCCTCCCATAAGGGGCTTCATGTTGCATTCGATCGGTATCGTGTTTATACTTATTTTCTCGGCTAAGGGTTAGGAACGCCTCCGATCGGACGATGTCCGCTGACCGTTCCTATCCGTCCATATATAGCTGCAATATTAAAATATCGCTTCCACACACCTCTGTTCTGAAGGTATTTTGGAATCCTTACTATTTTTCACCGTGATTCTTTATTTTTCGCCGAATGGGACCATTTCTAACCATATCTGACACAACTATAATAATTGAACACTATTTTCAAGTACAATGTTTGGATTAAAAAAACATACACAACATACGTTTGAACTGATCAGCCATTACGAGAATCGAACGTACGCAGACCACGTGTTTTTTAAACGCAAAATTCTACATTTTGAAAATATCTACTGCAAACTTTACAAACTTGAATTTTTTTAAGACTATATTGCCAATAGTTTATATACATGTAAATGAATGCTAAATCAAATGATCTTGAATGTGAATAATAGAATCCAATTTCCGTTATTAATCACTTTAGTTGAAGATGTATTATGTAAGAGCTAAATCGTCCTATTAACGGTCTTTATTTTGTGAAATGTAATATAAACTACTAGTTAAACATGCCTATAATTAACTCTCTAGAGCATCGGTTGGAGGAGATTGAAATGGGTTAGAACACATGCGAGACATAGAAATTTAACGATAAAATGAATAATCAAGATTTAGTCTCGGTTGTCATCTGCCGTTGCTTCGAAAATAAACAATCTACACTAGATATTCATATTCAGCACTATTATCCTTCGTTAATAAAAAAATAATTTGAATGATATATTCAATATATTCATTTTCCATTATCTATTTTTGAACTATTATAACAAGAACTTCCTGCTCTTTATCTAAATCTTACATAATGCATCTTTAATACTTGCTAATCTTTGTACATGCACACCGCACCTCACCAATATCGATAAGAAGTGATAAAGAAATACGAAATGTACTCAAATATATGTTTATATTTTTATTTTTTTATTTTAGGATTTGCGAAATGTGGGCTGTTTTATTGACAACAGCTTGTATCATAGTTAAAGGTAGATAACCCTTACTATCTTAAGTTACAGCATAAATTGCCCAAGAGCATATTTTTTCCGATAACTGGCGTATACTAAATTTTCAATTTGATATGGATTTTCAGTAACTGGAGATAATACAAAAGTTATGAATTGTTTTAGAATTGTTTATTGCAAGTTTAGAGTAAATCGAATTCCCGATTACTGATACTGACGATAGTAGTACCTGCCACTAGTAAAACAAATGTCTAACTGTATCGTCTAATTAAGCTATATTAATTTCAGTTAGTGGAGATATTGATTTGGACCTTAAGAAATTACAACAAGATTTTTATCAATGGCGATTAAAAGATTCTCCAGAATTTTCTTCGGAAATTGGACAAGTTGAATACAATGACCTTGTCACAGATTTCAGTGTTCAGCAATTCGATAGAAGAAAGGTTAGTTTTAAAGACGTAACGAAAGTTAGAAAATGGAAATTTTGATATGTATTTGAATTTTGCATGTCCCATCATGATACTTGGCTTATTTGCCTTTAAATGTTAATCTTAGTAAGGCACTGGCTCACTAACCTGAAGGTCTTAGGTGGTAGACCCCAGTGTTGGTCGAGTACGTTCCCCCGACATTAAAGGGACTATCCCGATTTAAACAGAGTCTCAAAATTAAAAGTCCGAGTAAGTATAAAATTTAATCGGCAAAATATAGAGGAATGGTGTATTTACCCTGTCCCAAAAATTCAGCTCAAAATATTGAGTCGTTTGGACGTGAACGCCAAAACTGCTTATCCGGACACGTAACCCTTTTAAGATTTCGGATCAATTTTTTCGTTGGGTGACCTGATAATCGATTCCCGTTCATTTAGAGGTCTATACAGTGAATGACCAATGTGCTGTACTTGATAACGAAAGGTAAATTTCACCTACACATTATTTTTATAAAATAAAAGTCTGGTTTTATCCAGACACCGCATAATACAGCTTGGGACACCGGTCTCTATTTCTAGATTAAGAGACTGACGGGTTTAAGTTGTTTGAAAACGTATCACATATATTGAGTTAGTTGCTCGACCCTAGGGTAGAGGATTTTAAGGGATTTTAACACAAACTAAGCAGTTTTATTCTCCAAACTATTTTCGGGATTGGCCCTTAAAGAAAGTTTGCGGACTGGTTTCCACTCTCCAGTGATGTACACACCTTCAACCACCAACAAGAGGTATTAGTTATGTGTTTCTTTCTATTTCTATTTCAGAAAATCGTTGAAGACTATATCATGAAATTAAATAAAATAGACAGAATACGCTTGTCTAAAGATCAACAGTACAGCTATGATGTCTTCTTGGATACCATGCAGACCTTCGTCGATAATTACAAATGGAGATAGTAAGTCTTTGTAGCGGCTAAATGAACAATATGACACATTTTCAGAAACAGTAGTCTTAAAGAAATTTATGTTTTAACTATTTAATACTAGCCTTCATGTTTCCCTAAATGTAATTGAAGTATATGATCTTAGTTTGTAATTTTCATACAGCTATGGAGCCCTGAATCCCATTACAGCCATAGAGGGGTTTCAGACAGATCCAGCTTTTTTTCTGAAGGTAACACCATTTGATACAAAGGGAGATTTTGAAAACTACATTGCTCGTCTTATAGCATATCCAAAACAGGTACAGTATAAAATCTTTCTCTAAATTGACAAGAATTGTCACTGGTCAAGAATGCCAACCTTAGTAAAATACAGATGGTTATTGTCCAAACTCCGCGATCATTAATTTGTTGTTACAGATGTATCATTATTGTTTTTATTTGATGTTAATTTTATCCATAGTTTAATATATGGCCCTGATTCAACCCTTAAAAAATGATGGCTTATGGAATACTGAAGCAAAAAGACGGATGATATAATAGCAGAGGGTGTTTTTGTAAATTATTAAACTGTTGCGTAATACGGGTTTAGTTTATCGCCTAGGACAAAAATCGAAATACAAGACCAAATCAAATTTATTTCTATGAACAATAGTCATTGTCATTCCATAACAAATTAGTCGTTTTAAAAATATTGATCTATAAATTTGCCTTGTACCTGATTTGGTATCATTCTGAATATAATGAACCGTTCCTAAATCAAATTGGGCATAATGTCTGATGTGAGGTTGTAGTTTTTCTCTTACAGATTGACCAGATTATTGAAAGATTCAATATGGCTATCAAGGTTGAAGCAACGTATCATAATGTGACCATAGTAAGTATTATCATGAGCTATTATAAGTTCAGTTGCCCAATAAATAGCATTGAATGGCGTTTGGCATCATACTTCTTTTTTTCTGAACAAACTGCGATATGCGATATTGTCGGGATTGCTGTACCTAAATCGCCTCTGTGGCTATTTTGTGTGTTTAGCCCGCTGTGTCTTGATTCTCGGTATGTTTTAGTAGCTACTGAACTTTGGGATGCTGAATTAGGGTTAATTTATAATACTGGAAAACACCCACGGCTCTTCCTCCCACCCTTCCCACAACCGTAACAAATGTGAAAGCCATGTTCATTTGGTCCATGTTTTATTGAATTTCAGTCTCATGTTCCAAGTCAACTGGCAAAGCTAATAGTATCAGATCCTACACAATCGGTTTACTTCACACCATTTAATGATACTATTAAGAAACTGACCGTACCACAAGCTGAAATGTGAGTTCGATATATTCTCCCTCCCACTCCCTTTAATATAATGTTCATCAAACATCGTATACCAATTTGTATATGCCCACATTTCACTTCCATGTGTATTGTTTAATCTCCTCTTTATATGTCTGTACATTGGTAAGTCCGTCCGTTTGTCCACATTTCCTATAAAGGTCATTTGTCCACGTTTTCTACGATTGGATCCCTATTTAGATTCAGTGGGCCATCTCTGGTTCATCATTAGGTCAAGCCCCGTGGTTTGGATCCCAGGATTACTTGCCTAGTCTCGTGAGTGTTCTGCGAGTTCTCCGGCTTCTTCACGCTGCTAAAGAACCATGCAAGAGAATTGTCGAAATACCGATATAGCAAGATGTATTAGTCCCGAAATAGCGTAGTTTATTTGCGTTGAGTGGACATTGACATATCTTGAAATTCGAAGTCTTTTCGCAATACAGACCCTGTCAAGGAAACATTGTAAACGTTCTAGTTTCCTAATTTGCTTCAATGGTTCGGCTAGTCTTCAGTTAAGGGCGTTCGGAATCGTGTAACCCTCTTTTCCCTGTACATGAACATCTGAAAGCAACACCCAACTAGCCAATGGGTGGTGTATATTCGTAGCAGTGCGATGCTAGGCTTTAAAACCCAATAATAAGATTTTTATAAATCAGAGAGTTATAATAGTCTTTTATTTTACTAAAAACAAAATAAAGTACAGCATCGAATAAAGGAGCGTTATGGGAGATTTGATAAAGAGTTGACAACTCACGCTATAATCGTTGCAAATAAATAACGTAAAGCGAATATGCTGAAAATTTCAGTCCAATTACTCGACTCTGAACAAAGATGCTAGATTTTGAATTTTAAGCTGGATGGTGTATATTCGTAGCACGGCGACGCTAGGCTTTAAAAACCTATAAGAAGATTAACATTTTAAAATCAGAGAGTTATAATAGTCTTTTGTTTTACTAAAAGCATAATAAAGTACTGTATCGATTAAGCTGTTGTTTTATTTAAATTATTTAGATACGATATGGTAAAAAGAGGAAAAGAAGCCACGGCTAATTTCATTAAATCTATAAAAGTATTAAAATCTTTCATAGAAACGGTAAGTACTTGAAACAAATCTCACTATATAGATATAGTGAATAGACATAAAAGTTATTGACTTGTAAGGCCTGTTCTGTGCACGCTATCAATGAAGTACCGACGAATAATCATTGTTTGTTTTGTGCACGCTATTAATGAAGTACCGACGAATAATCATTGATCTGCCGCGAATCCCACCCACTATCAATGAATAATCATTCGTCTGTCGTAAATCACAATATCGATGAATAACCATTTGTCTGCGGTGAATCACACTTTATCACCCAATAATACATTCTACAGTAGATATCGCTTGTGTGATATATTTCATAATCTACCGCTTTACAAGAATTTGATTGGTCAGTTGAAAAGGAACTACTTTTTTTTATTTTCAAAGAACAGTTCATTTCTTATTAAAAGTAACTTTTTTTTATATTAAAAATGAACTATTGTTATTCAATTGACCTTGATGGAAACACTGGGCCAATATAAGTGGTTGAATTGCTGTCGGTAAATGATTTATCACTACGCCGTAGTGTTCAGTAAAAGTGAAATCTACAGCAAATAATTATATTTATCTATTTGTGCATGCAAGAAGGGATTGGGTGATAAATAAAACCTCCTATTCGTCTTTTTTGATATCAGAAAATATCAACACTCGTTGATAAAGTAAAAAATACTCGGCAGAGCCTCGTTTTTTGTTACTTTTTCAACTTGTGTTGATATTTTTTGATATCAAAAAAGACTGGTAGGAGATTCTTTATATCAACGAGAAGTCATTGCTCTGATGAACGAATAATCTTTAGTCTGCCTTGAATTACACCATCAACGAATATTTTCTCCGATAGGTGGGTGAAATCTATTTCTCAATGCATGATTTTATAGTCAGTTCAACTGATTTGTTGTTTTTATTTTAAATAAAAATCAAACGTGTACATCTCCAATACCATGTGTTAAACCCATAATTTAGACTTGTATTGGTCATATGTTTTACATTAAAGAAGCTAAATCGCTAAATATTTGGGACCTAAAAATTGACGCAGCGCAAGTTATAATGTAATATGAATGTATATAAATCGATTTACATTCAATCGTTTCCGTTTTTACCCTAATTCCAAATCAGTTACCAGAAGTCTCAGTCGAATGGCAATCTCTATCGTCTGTTTATTCCAGTCTACACCGATAGTATTTATTGCGCATGCTCTCCGAATAAGAATATGACGTCACCGTTTGACATGACTTGTGAAATATGTCTAGCCTCGTTCATTGAGCCCCTTGTTACAAATGGCGCTGAAACACATTGTACCAATGATAAAATGTTTATTTTGTCTTAAATATTGCATATCAGATGCCCAACTTTTCTTGGTAAGATCACATCAAATTAAATTGACAAATTATTCGGTAAGATCACAACATCAAATTAAATTGACAAATAATTAGTGTTTTCAATGTCGAAGACTCTGGATGATATTGAGTTAGAGACTTAGCTACTTTAATATATTAGGAGCCACGGTGGCTAAGAGGGTAAGACGATGGCTCGCTAGCCTGGAGGTCGCGTGTTTGATTCCTGCATTGGCCGAGAAAGTTCATCGGGATTTTCCGACGTGGTTTCCCCTTGTCAGTGGTACAAGGCGGAGGGCCTGACAAGGATAGCTGTTAGTCGTTCGGATGGGACGAAAAACCGAGGTCCCTTGTATACATTGGCGTCCAAGTAAAAGATCCCTTGGCAGTTGGAAATCTATATAAGAGTAGGACATAGTGCCACTGCCCGGGCAAAATTTCCCTCATAGCACACCGTATGGCGTATGCCCGTCTTCATTAGCGCAGTATATGAGCAGAACGGTAGGACGTTAAACCCCATTTCATTTCATTTCACTTTAATATATTGCTAACTTAGTTTTTAGTAGATATCAAGTTTTCAAGATTTGTTTTTCTTAATTTAGACATATATGTCAAATACGAGAAAGTCGTATGGGGTAGATGGGTGGAAAGACGGACAGGAGTATTACAAAGCCTGTTTAAAATGGCACTTATCAACAGATATGTCTCCAGCAGAAGTTCACCAAAAAGGCTTAGATGAAGTTAAAAGAATTAAAGAAGAGATTACAAAGGTAAAAAACGCATATTTGTCTTTTCGTATTTCTTCATACTAATCGAATTATTGAAATAATGTTATTTCACAGTCAGAGGCATCCGCGGTATCCCCATTGGTTTCATTCCCTTTCACTCCACTAACCCCTGGGTTAATCTATGGGGGAGACACGTTTTCAAGTTACCCGCCCTGAATAATTGTGCTATTTTGATCGACCAATCCAATAAATCGTTAACTGAATAGGAAGTAGAAAAAGAGAAGTAACTCTCGTCGACAAGGTTTGGAGTTAGCCTAAATGAGAGAAGTCCGAATTAATCTAAATGCATATTTATTACTAAAAAATTATACACTATTATATTATTAATGAAGACCGGATGTTTATATATACTATTCAAAAAAGTAGGGGATATTTGATTTTTAAGTGTTATTAAAGTCACCTAATGAAACTGACGAAGAAACAAATGACAAAATGAAATGAAGTTCACATTCATCGATTTATTCCAAATGATCGTTAGACTAAGTAAGGCACAGACTGACCATTATAAGGGTAAAATGATACCCGGGGTCAAACAGCAAAGTTACCACAGCATCACAACCAAGTCAGTAACGGGTAAATCCTCCTCTGTTTGCCAAACAAGCATTGATCCGACGTGGCATACTCCTAATGAGACGTCTAAGGTCATTTTGGTCCAGATTGTCCCATTCCTGTTGCAACGCAGCAGCAAGTTCTTGGACATTGGCAGGACGTCGTTGACGTTGACGTAACCTCTGTCCAAGCATGTCCCAGACATGCTCGATGGGGGAGAGGTCGGGACTCAGTGCTGGCCAAGGTAATGTGGTGATGTTCTGTTGTTGGAGGTAACCTGTAACGATCCTGGCCCTGTGACATCTTGCGTTGTCATCCTGGAAGATGAAACGGCGGCCATGACGTCGTGCGAACGGCACAACATGGACTGCCAAGATGTTGTCCCGGTAGTACTGGCCTGTAACACGCCCTGCAACAACATGTAAAGCCTTTCTTCCCGCATCACTGATCCCTCCCCTCTCCATAACAGAACCACGTCCAAATCGATCATGTCTGATGACGTTAACGTCTTGGAAGCGCTCGTTTCGACGACGACACACCCTCCTAAGTCTGTCCAAAATATCAACAGTGAACCTTGACTCATCTGAAAACATCACATTGCTCCAGCGTCGATTATCCCAGTGTTGACGATCCCTACACCAACGACGTCTTGCCTGAATGTGATGATCTCTCAAACAAGGGATCACGCGAGGACGTCGGGCGCGAAGGTGACCACTATGCAGTCGATTCCGAATCGTCTGGCCACTCACTCTCACACCAGTGTCTGTTTGAAGACGAGCGCTGATCTGATTTGCTGTGATGACACGATTTCTCAAGGCCAAGGTACGGATAAATCGATCCTGGGCTTGAGTTGTCGCCCTTGGTCGACCTGAGCGTGGTCTGTCCTGTACAGATTGTGTATCACGGTATCTGGACCATAGCCTGCTTATGACAGACTGAGAAACATTCATCGTCCGCGCCACAACCGCCTGTGTTGTGCCGATCTGTAGCATGCCAAGGGCACGTAACCTTTCATTTTGGGTAAGCCGACGCATATCAAAATTTGTTTTCTGGTCACTAAAACAATTAAACTGATGTTTCCACCCTGGAATTCAATGCCACAATGACTGTAACATTCAAAGTCAGAGTCGTGCAAATCTTGGGTTGGACCCCCATGATGATCCCAAGCATCACCTGCATTCCATGCGGTAGCTATTGGTGCGTTTGGGCGTCACATGTAACTGGAAATGTTTCTTCTGTTAGGTTCTATAGTGACTTTTTTCGTAGTCATTTGCATATTTTAGTATTATGCCCCCAAAATCAAATATCTCCTACTTTTTTTGAATAGTATACATATGTAGGGTCAAGAGTTTTTTTGAGTATCGTTCCTTCGTTCGTTCGTTCCCCGAGTTTTATGTCCACGTGATATCGTAGACAAGTTATTGTGAATCAAATTGCCAAGTATAAGTTCAATAATAATAAACATAACAGAATAAAACGTTTCATACAAAGGACGAATAGTAATAATAATAACAAAAGTCAAACATATAGATGTTGTATATATTTAAAATCTGATCATACAATTAAATATAGATGAATTAGAAATATAGACATTATTTACATAAATCATTCAGTAAATCAACATAAATATGGTACGAATGGTTTGTAAACTGGTTTTTGACTGGTTCGTAGACTTTAGCTACAATTAAGGCCAGGGCAGATAATTTGAAATCGTGGAAACCCTATAGATTAACCCAGGGTATAGTGGAGTAGAACGGAATGAGAACACTGGGGATACCGAGGATGTGTCAGAGGTTAGTCCTGAAAAGAGCCTTTAGTTACACGGCTTTCAGTTATAAATCTGATCTGCTATAAAGAATGTAGGACATATCAGCTGAGAGATAAGTTTGTCTTTATATTTTCAAACCTTTCATTTACAGTTAATGAGGGAAAAGGAAGATTTTAAAGGAACGTTATCTCAGTTTTATCAAATTATTAAAGCACGGCCATCGCTTCACATGTCAAACGGTGTAAGTACGAAACGAAACATTCATGTCTATAACTGTATAAATGTATATCTCTTATTTAAACATAACTTTCTGTGTGACAATTAGATTTGCCCTAATAGAAGATGTTTTATGTTGTAAATTATGATGCACCGCACAGCTTAATCTGGATGGATACATAACAAGATACTACTGTAAATATTATGTGGGTCTTTAAACCTCGAAATAACCCTATATTTTTGGTCTATAATTTAGTCTACATTAACGGTCAACGCCATGAGAACGACACATCTCGGGCCTTTTAAACAAATAACAATCATCACCGTTTCATTAAGTTAAAGAATGGCATATATATCTAGTTTTTTTCTTATAACAAAATAATATATTGTTCTGATTAAAATTACTCAGAAATGATTCTTACTAACAATGACACCTATGGTCTTCCATACGACAGAAATGAGAAATGTTACATTCAAGGAAAGGAATTCGGGCCTTTTAAACAAATAGCAATCACCACCGTTTCACAAAGTTCAAGAATGGCATATGGCTATTTTTTTCTTATAACAAGAAAAATATATTCTTCTGATAGAAATTATTCAGTAATGGTTCTTACGATCCAAATGACACCTATGGTCTTCGATACAACATAAATGAGAAACTTTACATCCATGGAAAGGAAATGCAATGAAATGGGGTTTAACGTCCTACTGTTCTGCTCCGAAATGGGCTAATGAAGACGGGCGTGAGGAAATTTTGCCCGGTCAGCGGCACTACTGCCTACTCTTATATCGAATTCCATCTGTCAAGGGATCTTTTATGTGCACGCCAATGTTTTTCGTCCCATCCGAACGACTAGACAGCTGTCCTTGTCAGGCCCTCGACCCTGCATCACTGACAAGGGGGAATCACGAAGGAAAATCTGGATGAACTTTCTGAGCCAATGCAGGGATCGAACACCCGACCTACAGGCTAGCGAGCCAGCGTTTTATCCACTTAGCCACCGTGACGCCCAACCAAGGAAAGCACTTCGCTTTAAGAGATTTGAGCAATAGAATATAACTTTTTTTTTCAGTCCTCTTAACTTGTTTGTATAATGCGAATAAATTAGATAAACTTGCCAATATTTCGAAATGCTTTTCAGCTTGAAGGCAAATACAACAAGGAAGTTATTGCTTAAATACGCAATGATTTAAATTTAATTCAACCACAGAAAATAAAAGAACAAAAACTATACAACTATATAAATTATTAATTAGATATTTATTAACATAAAAAGATCATAATCAACTCTCGATGCCATCTTATGTGTCGAATTTTCACTGGATTTGAATCCGATCAGATGCTCAACGCTCATTGATGATTAAATCCAAAAAGTCGATAATCGAGACTATTTTTTTTTATTGTATCGTATTTAGTAATGATGATCGAGGCTAGGACTAACATTCAATTGCTAATATCTCGGTCCTGAGTGTGAAGCAATTTGACTGAAATTTTCAGCATATTCCCTTTACATTATCTAGTTTTTAACTATTATAGTGAGAATTGCCAGTTCTTTCTTTAATCTTCCATAATTCCCCTTTTAGCGTGGACTATCTTCACATATATTTATTTCTGCCTCAAAATGGTGCAAATGTGGGTTGACTGCAAGCAGTCGTTGGACTTGTTTGACGAAATTTAAAATGGCTATTGGGTAATGCTGATAATGTCGACAATAAAGAGAAAGTGTTTGTGAAAAATATATGTTTTATGTACTATCGTCTCTTTTGGGCCGTTATATCCAAGGGACATGTGGTTAGTTTTGGAAACAGCATTATGGCATTTTTAGGCTAAGTTGGGCGTAATGCCGCCTTTTGAACCTCCTTAAAGATGTATTACGACCCATACCGTTATCTGTTTTTTTCTTTCAGGGAGAATTATTACAGGAATACAATAACATTATATTTAAAAGAATTTACCCAGCTCTACCAAAGATGTTTAAGAATTTACCTGATTTAAAAGTTGTGTAAGTTTAACAAATATCTATTTCATTCATTACAATTAAATCATTGGCGAATATATCGTCACGTTGGATTTATACGTGGTATTGTGTATTATGTTACATTTTGATTTGATATTTTAGGGTAGAAGAAGAACCCTATGATGGTCCTGGTGGTCAATATATTATTGGTACTGAAGACGGTTCTAGACCAGGAGTATTTCAAGTTAACCTATTAAAACCTGCAGAATCGTAAATTATTTAAACAATTTTTTATCATTGGTCTTCCATTATAACTAGATACAAATCAGCAATGATTTGACCACATGCAGTTGATCTTCCACCTATTTTTAAGTGTAAACGAACATGGCTACTGGAAAAGCTAAACATATGGGTTAGAATCTAATTCACCAAGAAATATTCATCTTAAAGTACTTCCTTAAATTAAGTAGTTCGCCAATTAACTGCATTACTTTGGTGGTTTCCTGACGTTACAAGACCTCATTGATTTGAGACCCCGATCTGACAATTGAACGGCTAAAGATCAATCAAGTGTTGAGATATACCCAAATGTATGTTCCATAGTCGATCTAATATTAATATTATTAAACAAGACGACTTCCGCATAATCTTTCGAAGCAAATTTCAGAATAATTCCATTCAGTAATTTATTTTTATCTAACTCAAAGTAGGTTTGGTTACATTGTGTTGCCTGGTATAACCATTCTATTGTATTTTTCAGACCAACATTTAATATGATGGCTTTAAGTCTACACGAAACTGTTCCTGGTCACCATTTACAAGTAAATATAAAGTTATTTTCTGAGATACAAATCGGGTATTAAACCAAAAAATACAAAATCATATGATTTATTTTAGCGTATTTTCTACACACGCATTCAGAAGACTGTGTACTGTAGCCGGTGTTCTATCCCGTGCTATGAAAATAGAATACAGTGTCTGTCACTTGTTTAACATCGTGGGTTATTGTCAGGTTTTCCTGTTTTTACGCACCGCCACTGACCTGAGCACCAATCAAATTAGTTAGAAATATGCCATGTTTGCCCCGAAATATCTGTGTATAATTAAGGATGAACTGTATCACTGGTTATTTGTTGAACTCTGTTGTGGGTTATTATTTTCAAAACTTTTAGAAAAAATTAGACATGGGGCGGGGGGGGGGTGGATGAGAGACAGAAAATATTGATTATTGGCGGGCGGGGGCAGAATAGATGGAATTGTTCAGGTAGTCGTTTTATAGATTTAGAAACATTCTATCCAAAAGTCCTTTGAAACGCATGCAGTTTAATCTAAGACTCTTGAAATATTTTCCCAATTTACTGACCATGCTACCATCTGGAAAGCAGGAATTGTGGTTTATCGAATGAAGTTTCATTTATGTAAAGAATGTTATAGTCCAGGACACACGGCACCCAGAACAGGTCATGGGTCTATTTAAAGGGAATCGTTTTATTATGGAGTTTAGGGTCTTTTTTATTGTCGATCTACCCTACTTGTAATACTAACTACTCGTTAACTAGTTGGATATTTTCTAACGAATTATAATAAATATATATATATTAAACAGGGTGGTTACGCATTGAAGGCTGGTCTTCCAGGATTTCAGAAGAATATAGAATATGAACGATATTTCGCCATTCCTTACCATTTCCCATTCTATACGGCATATACAGAGGTAACTTAATTAGATTTACGCATAATCTTTTGCAAGAATGGGTGCAATTATATTACAGATTTGCGTAATGTGCTTTCTAACTGACCAGCTTGTTTTGTCCTAGTAAGTGGTGCAGAGCGTCTAGTTATTCGGATATTACGAAAAACCGAGGTCCCACGCAAGGAAACCAATGACAATTGGAATTCTAAATTAAGAGTAGATTGGGCAAAACTTTACCTCATGGCGTATGTCCGACTTCATGAAGAAAAGTAGGACATTAAACACCCATTTCATTTCATTTACTACACTTTTCTCAACAGATGGCCCCACATTCAATTTATTGATGGATATTCTCCAATAGATTTTGTATTTTAGCTGACGATTAGGATTTAACAGTGCTTATTTTCCTTTAAAAGGGCTGGGGTCTGTATGCCGAGTCATTGGGCGAGGATCTGGGACTATACAAGAATTACATGGAATTGTAAGTAATGACTTCATATTGTATTATAGAAGCAACATTAATATAAATCTGGGGATCGAAGATGCCCCCCCCCCCTACACACACACACACACCCACACACACCCACACCAGGTATATGCATAATTAAAGTCATTATATGCATTAATGCAAAATAGCCCTCTCTTGTCGGTGATTTGTAACACCGTTTTTGTCAAAATTTCAACTATACATAATTTGTTCAATGTTTTGGATATGATGTGTAGATACATGTATAAATACATGCATACAACATATTTTCCTTGTCGGCCACTTGGACGCTGCTGACAAAACCCTCTTGTTGATGATTATTAGAACCCATTTTGATGAAAACACAGATCCTATTTAGTTTCGTTTTTTATAGTTCAAACTTCCGTATTACTTTTCTTTACTACACTAGGACCTGGAAGAGTTGTTATATAACCCGCGTTCTGGTTGATGTAAGGGATTAGTCAATGAAAAGATCCCTTGCGGCGAGTTCTTGGCGTGCGGTGCACGGAACTCTGGGTATTTCACTAGATACATCAACACTGATTGGTTAATCAAATGCCTGACGTAACGGGGTCATATGCCGCTCGTATGACCCTTGACACCTCCCGCTACAACCTGTCAGATCTTCATGTAGTAGAGGCCATTGAAAGTATGAAAAAAAAACCCAAACGAAATATAGGTCTGTTATTTTAATCAGATTGATTAGAACCATTCGGGCCAAATTTAAGATTATCCTTAACTGTTTTATGAAATCGTTTCGATTTGGATATGATATGTAAAATGTTCATATCTCTCACAAATCTTTCCCTGTTGGACACTTTTTGCAATACTTTGGGCGCTGTTGACAAAAGAAACGCTCTTGATGGTTCTTGTAGATTGGTATAGGACCTGATTTGCAGATCGAAAGAAGCGATGAATAGTTTAATAGGCATATTGGGAACCGCGAAACATACAAATTAAAACCCGAGTTTGTAACCCCACGATCTCTGTCATACGTGATTAAATATTCGATGTATTACAAATGTAGACAGGTTTTCCAAAAAAACAAAAAAAAATACCAGAACAAAACCATTAAAAATTTAAACATATATTATGCAAGAGCGAAATCTGCCTATTGTAGGTCATTCCTTAGGCCTGAAATGTTATCTGAATTATTAATTAGACATTAATTAACTTCTCCAGACCATAAACAACTCTCGATGCCATCGCTAGTCTGTGATATTTAGCGGGTTGGAATACATTTATTGAAAAATAATTAAAAGTAAAAATGGATAATCGAGACTTTGTTTTTTATCGTACCGACTATAGTAAAGATGATCGAGGCTAGGCTAAAATTCAAATGCTAATATCTCGGTTCACATTGGAGCAATTTGACTGAAATTTAGTAAAGATGATCGAGGCTAGGCTAATCTTGGTTCACATAGGAGCAATTTGACTGAAATTTTCAGCATATCCTATTTACGTTATCTATTTTTTAGCTATTATAGCGAGAACTATCAACTATTGATCTGATCTCCCATAATGTTCCTTTAAACAGCGATAATCGTGTTATTTTTTAATAGTGGTTAAATGAAGCTATCCATTAGGCAACATATATATTAAAACATTATAAATATTACTATGTTTCAGAATAGGACGATATGGTTTTGAAATATTTAGAGGTTGCCGTCTGGTTGTGGATACAGGTCTGCATTATTTTAAGTAGGTATATAAATAATACATACTATTATGATTTTCGTTATTTCAACCACAATATCTTAAAGTATGCTATATCCTGAATTGAATTTGAATTTTAACTGCAGCCTGGCGGTTTTTTTTTTTTTTTTTTGCTCTTTGAACTATACCGTTTAATCAGGATTCACTGGATACACTGGGCATATACCATGGGTATATGGCGTAAAACAATTACATTTAGGACTCTCTCGATAACTAAGCATCCGAAGGCAACACGGGTCAGTCAGCATCTGCCCCCATCTACACCAGGGTCTTGATTAGGGTATGTTATAGGGTATATATCCGATTTGGCACGACAGCTCATTATGTCCTTGGATCGATGTGGCGAGTTTTTTATGTCCTCACTTTCGCATCCCACATACTGGGCTCTCTAAAATGATTGGTCTAACCTACAAATTTCCTACGAAAGACGTGTCTACGGAAACGAACCTTAAGCCTTAGCTACTACTACTACTACTACTACCAGAGGTCCGTTTTTGGCACAATTTGACCAATTTCCCCAAATTGGGCGGCGCACTAGAAAGAGGCTCCAGAGCTCACCAACTTAAAGAAAATCCCATAGCCTAGTTAAAGCTATTCATATCCTGCCATGTATTCATATCCTGTAACCTCGGACCTCCCAAATTGGGCTCTGCATTTTCCACAACCGGCCCTGACTACTATTACTACTATAACTGACCGATGGAAAGAACACACAGTAAACTGGGCCGTGTCTAAATTATCTTTAGACTAACCAATATTATAATTATGCTATTCATAACGTAAACAATTGTATTTCTTTAAGATGGAGTAGAGAGCAAGCAGTACAATATATGATTGATAATACACCTTTACCTCGTGCTGAAATAGAAACTGAGGTCAATAGATATATAACATGGCCAGGACAGGCATGTGCTTATAAAATAGGTGAAATGAAAATAAGAGAGCTGAGAGAAAGAGCTAGGACAGCACTAGGTAAAGATATAAGTTAAAATATGTCATACTTCAAATAACGTTCGGGGATTTTTGATTTAAAAAATAATTGCAATACCTATGTAGTATATCCCCAGGAACTGGCTTCAAGTCAATCATATTTGTCCCACAGGCTCTATAATTTGAAAGTGGAGAGGGCTCGCCCATTCTAAAATAAACGGGTCCCGGTTGGAGTGCTTTAGAATGTAGAATATTCTACCATTTTCCAAAAGCCAGGCATATTATACATGTATGCAATATTTCTGATTTTCGTGTGTGTGCATCAATCCTACATACTTATATTACATTGTCATATACATGTAATAGTGCTTAAGATTTAATGCAATAAAACATGTTGTTAGTTTCACGAACGATTTGATATGAAGTTTCACAAATTGTTTCACTTACTCGATTTTTTTAGTCCGACAGTTGAAACTCCCCTTGGGGCGAAATGTATTCTAGTCGTGTTTTCGTTTTCACTTTGATTTTTAGTAAAAAAAAATAATGTTTGATTTGTGGTGTTGAAATTATACATACAAATTGAGACAAATTGATATATACTTTTTCACTTGCAATTATCAACATTTAATTTTTTTTCGTGGGAGTGATCAGGGCTCTTTAACTTTAATAAAGTTTGTGATCTATCTGAATATTTTTTCAGGTAGTAAGTTTGATATCAAAGATTTCCATTCGGTCATACTCACCCATGGACCCGTTCCACTAAATCTCCTGGAAACTATTGTCAACGATTGGATAAAGGAAACGGTTAACTATCATTCCGCAGGAATTGTAGGTTGAGTTGCTATATGGATGACATTCGGAAATTATCTAATAAAATGAAAATTGTTTAGATAATAGTTGAATCGTTTATTGTTTTACTTTGAGTCTTCTTACTGCCTCTAATTTTTGTGAATACATCCGTGAAAGAACTTTACGGTTAGATCTATTTTATAAGGCCAACTTCAAGTTTGGTCAAAGGTCACGAGATGTAATCCCAACACTAAACCTAACCCCGGACCTAGCCCTAACGCTTACCTATATAGACTCTTGCCAACAATCACGTGCCCTAACCTTAATTACATCTCAGAGACCTTGACGAAAATTGAGGGTTTTTTTAAAGTCACATGTGATCGGTTGTAGTTCCGGAATGCAAGAATGATATTTAAGGAGATCGAATTAAGATACATTTCTATCGTACACTTAAATTCTAAGTAAGAAACTAAGTACAGTGTATTGGTTTAATTGTATATATAGCCTGTCTAGTCACCATTTACGTCTACTGTTCACACAATACCCAAAATTAGGCCTAAATTTTTAAATTTGATATGTGTGTACGCGTGGGTGGAGTGGGGTGTAAACAAAATGAAACGAATTGTACTTCAATAGTATTTGATTGTAAATCATGATTTTTACATGATAATAATATTTAAAACCGAATGTCGCAGGTCACCATGTTAATTCTTTACCCGGTTTTCACTTTTCCACAACTTGGAAGTACATCTAGCATACACGTAAATATGTAACTACACTCCAAAGCCTGCAGAAAATGTTAATTCTGGACAAGAAAGTCAACAGAGACCGCTATGCAAAGGATGGTTGCAGTACTGTGAATCACAAAGAACTACCTTACGGCTAGCCCCCGGATCCATTCACTTGATTTGATATTTGTTTATTTGGTGCAATGTCTATTTTCTGTCTTGTCCGCAGGTTTATCGTGTAGATTTGTGTTTTACGTGTAGTGTGGTCCTCCTGCACTTACTACTATAGACCGTTATACAAGACAGAACGATGGAAGCAGATGTGAATTAGGACGATGGCCGTAATGACTACAATCTATTTTGATATGTTATGTTCCTGTGTGCTGTATTGATTGATAGAATTATAGATGTAATAACTTTTAACGTGTGTTCCTGTATTGTTAAAATAAAGAAGTCAAATACACAGTCAGCGTTATCATTAGATCCTTTGATACTATGTTACAAGAGATTAACTATACGTACCGTACGCAGGGAGCATTAATTTTAACAACAGTACCAGATGTAATGTTTCCCTTAGTGTAAGTCTAGGTTTATGTATTATAGTTTCGAGATCAAATATCACATGTAAAGAATCTTTTTAGCAAAGCAAGCGAGTTTTCCGCCCCCCCCCCCCATCTCACACACACTTAGAATCTGATTTGTCAGTGATACAGTATTATTAGCTGTTATTTATTCTAAGAAATATGCGTAATATATTTACATACTCTCTTTCGGAACTCTCGTCCATCAATACCATTGGCATTACATATGATTCGTTATGAAGTCAAACATACAAAAAAAAATATCAATAAGCACAATAAAAATCAACAATAAATTTTATTATATCAATTCATCTATCTTAAGGAAGTATGTGCAAAATTAATCAAAAGACGCATATCTCTAGAAATAATCAATTTTGAATTCAGCCACTTTTATTCTTGATCCAGTTGTCGATTAACATCTCGAGAACACTCAATGGAACTGGTCCGTTTTCTAGAACAATGGAGTGAAACTCTCTAACATCAAAACTGGAACCTACACAAAAAATATAAAAACGTAAAAATCATGTTTTATCTATAAGCTACCAAACCACATCGCCAGTAAAATATGGTTATTTAGGGGTTTGAGAATATCACATAAAGTTTAAATATTCTTCAAAAAATAAATTCGTTAATGTTTTATTTCAATCAATACGAAACTGTTGCTATACAAACATCTGATATAACTGAGACGTGGTATTGATTGTTCTAAAAGATTAAGTAGACATTTTAGAATGAATGAATGGAATGGGGTTTAACGCCCTACAGTTCTGCACCGTAATATCTTAGAACACGTCTTACTAATAGCTTATAAAAACTTTCATGTGTATAAGTGATTGGACATGATTACTGAACTAGAATCAGCCTATAGAAGTGATTATTAAATGCATGGAATTTCCGCCTCCCTTCCGCCTAGGTGATACCTAGCTTAATGCAAGCAAACCATAAAGTAATAAAAGAAAATACGACTAATGCATACCCTTGTATATTACTTAGTTAATTAAAAGCACGTAGATTCATCAGCCGAGGATTATGCAGTCCTAATTCTTAACCCTTTCTAGAACATGTTCAATAACATCAGAATGTTTTACTGGAACTTATTTAGGATTGCCGTTAAAGTGTAATGGATACAACACTATAAATATAAGGTCCATGATCTCACTATAACTTACAATTCACCCACCGTTTGCATTTGTCTGCGATATAACTCTAGGTGGAAGTGGAAGTATTACCCCAGGAACGAGCTAACGAACGAACCGGGTAGACTATCTTAATTAAAACCAGCCAGTCAGACAGATAATAATTAGAGAGTGTATACCAACATATCGAGCTTACCAAATGCTTGTCGGGCCTTTTCTCTTAATTCCTTTATTTTCAGTTCACCTATTTTATAGGCACAAGCTTGTCCTGGCCATGTCATATATCTATCAACTTCATGTTCCAGATCGGTTCGGGAACTGGCGGTTCTCTCTAACATGTAATCTACGGCCTGATCACGTGTCCAACTGAAAAAAAATTAAATCGTGCACTTTTGGAGAGCCCAGATGTAACCCCCTTTTGTTTTAGTCTTTCTCTCCCTTACATCTTTTCTCGCTTAAAGCGTGGCGATTTGCGTATAATGGAGGGAAAGGGTTTGCATTTACATTTTCGGTCAGGTTTTGTATTCATGATTTTGAGGCTGGGGACGGGTTAGTGTCGATCAAAGACGAGAGAAATAAAATTAGTGCAAATGGCGAAATCATTGGTGTACCGTGGCCGGATGACTTGGGTTCTAACCACCATGATAATCATATTTAAATTCTAGAGATGGTTTTCATGAGGACAGCCTAAATGTTTAAAAATGGAAATATTTTATGAGTGTTGAGCTAATCCATTGATTTTCAACCAGTGTGCGAATTGTGCCGTGAGATCTGGCTAACACTAAGAAAATGTGAAAAACCAAGTGATCTCAAATGAGTATTCACTGGTGTCTACTGATAAGTTCATAGCTGTGTTTTTCTTTATTGAGTTTTAGTCATTCTATGTGTCTATGACTAGTCTCTATCTACGGTTGTATTCCGTCGGACTTACCATGTTTTTATTTTGCAAAATTCAAATATTTATTATATATATTTAGCCTGGTGTGCCGCAATTATTGCATGTGTTCCAAGGTATACCGTTGCCAAAAAAAGGTTGAGAACCACTGAGCTAATCATAAGTTTCAGGTCCATACAAAGTGATCCACAAAAATCACAGAAAACATAATTATTACTTACTTGAAATAATGTAACCCTGTATCAACCACCAGGCGACAGGCACGGAACATTTCAGAACCATAGCGACCCATTCTAGTAAATGAAAAATTGATAAAACTATGTTGGTAAAGTGTAAGTAAAAGATGGATATAGTTAAAACTTCGTAAATTAAGGCTTGGCGTTACATTTTATAATTACCATGTATCATAACTAAATGATAGGGGACTTACAATATATAATCATTATCATACAGTCCCAGTTCTTCTCCTAGATATTCGGCATATAAACCCCAACCCTGAAATAATATATAACAACCAATCATTAGTATAATCTGAAACTTAATATAATTAGAAGGAAAAAAAACATTATTGTATCATAATTTTATAGACAATACTATCACCTTTTCAGTTTTCCATGAAATGATTCAATATTGATTATAGTAATGTCTAAATATATTTGGTGAATACCCTTATCCTCTTTCATGTGTTCAAATTTCAAATTACACCAATTAAATTTGCAAAGGTTTACAAAATATGAGGAGTGTTATAAGACATTCTAGAAACGTGAAGTTGATTTACTCTCTGAAACACAAAATTGTCTAAATAATTCCGAATTTACCTCTAAATAAGCTGTGTAGAACGGGAATTTAAGTGGTGGTTGGTAATAATTAGAATCTTCCTGGAACTTCCGGTAGTTTGGTAATGATGCAGACAGGGCATATATACTCTATAAAATAAACATTTTATGGTATTTCAGTATTGATATAATTCAAATTAGGACAAATTCGTGATCGTCATCCACTTAACAAAAGAAGAGATGACCGGACTCCTTGAAAACAACTATTAAATACATACCAATCTTAAAACCATCTTTATCTCTGTACATGCATATATTGGTAGATTGATTACTATGGACATAATCTAATATATACATGACCAAGAATCTATTTAATTTGGAGACGACTAGTACAATAATATTAACTCTACCTGTAGATGATGACCTGGAACTGTTTCATGGAGAGCTAATGACATCATATCTATTGTTGCTCTGGAACAGATATATAACATTGTTAGTTACGGTAAGAAAGTCCACAATGTCCATGTATCGGAAAATGCATAGAATTCATTTGTTATCTAAGTTACAAACTGAGAACAAAATTAACGAAATGCACAGGAGTGCATAACCATAATTGGCACCGTATCTGAACGTCAATAATAATCACAGTAAAACCTACGTATCTTCTGGTCTTCTTAGATTGACATAAAAGACACCAGGTCTGGAACCATCGGCAGTACCAGATAAATATTCACCACCAGCTCCATCGTAAGGCATCATTTGTATACTGCACGTATAATAAAATTAAATGATATGAAATGGATTTTAACGTCTTTCTCACTGAGTCAACGTATAAAAAACAGTCATAATATGTTAGTTAAAGTTATACTTTGGGTACTTTAGGTTGGCATATAGAAGATAAACTATAAGGATATTAACCCGATATAAACCAAGAATGGGTACAATCCATCAACTTAGTGATCGACCAGAAACGAAAGGAATGTAATGTATCGTTAACACAATACTTCAGTCAATTTCAGACTATAAAATTCCATTAATTTTGTTTCTATGGTCACCTGTGCAATGCTAGGAAGGAGAAATTTACCGCCTACTCTTCATCGAATTCCAATTGCCAATGGGTCTTTTATCTACCTTCTGAAATATTACGATATGATCTTTTCGGTCAACGCCGGTATTGGAACCCTTGAACTTTCTAGTTGAGCGGAAAGGTCACGGGACCGACTAGCAGCTCATCGTGGTTTATGTTGAAGCAGTCGACCAGATATACTATAGCTTTGAGGATCTATCATTTGCAGCCAAAATATAACGCACAAGAATACACCTTGAATGGATGCTTGTACCGTAATACTTACGCTAATGGAAGATTTGGAATATCTTTGAATAACTGGTCTAGTTTGGGAAAAGCCTGATTGTAAATAATGTCTTCATATTTCCTCAGAAGAACTTCCTACAATACAATAAAATGTGTTGATTTACACACCTTGCCGTTCTTACAAGATTCCTTAAGTTCTTAAATATTTCTCTCACTCTACCCACAAATTGATAAATCTTCTTAGAACAAAATCTGATTTTTCTAATTTATCCACAATTCGAAAAATTCTGAAAATAATTGCTTAAATGATCCACTTTCGACAAATATGCTGAAATAGATTTCTTAATTTCTTAACTTACAGCAGAATGGATATGAAATTTGGGCTCATCTCGAATCATTTTAAAAAATTCCGGAATCGACCCACTAAAGCCAATAGCCTTCATTGTCTGAAAATGTAATAAGAAGGATTAAGTAGCAAACAAATGGGAGTTTTAAAAGTAGAATTATAACCAGATGTCCAATTCCTCCATATGAACCCGGTTTATCTTTACATCTTAGATCTATAAAGGGAGAAAAAATTCTTTTGGCTAAATTAAAGTCTTTACTTTCTTTACTAAATGGGTTTGGGTGGTTGAGTGGTCTAACGCGTGCGGTTGATACCATAAGATTTGTAATTGAGTCAGGTGAGATGGTTTCGACCCCAAGTTTGTACGTGATAAGAAATAAGATCGCTTGTCCAGCCCCGTGGGTTTTCTTCAGGTTGCTCTCACGGCTATATACATTGTACCTATAATTACTGGAATAAAACTGAACAATAGTTCGTCACGAATTGAATTAGTTTGTGTCGAGTGGACGTTAACCTTACTTACTTGATTCATACTCTTTCCAATTCGTTCAACTTCTTGTAGACCTTTATCATGAACTTGTTTTGGTGACATGTCTAAAGACAGATGCCATTTTAAACAAGCCTCATAATCCCCTTTACCATCTTGCCAACCATTTACGCCCCAAGTTGTTCTTGTATTAGGCATGTAGTCCTGTAAATAGTTTTATACCAGATAAATATAACAAAATGTTCTCTCATGTAGTCCTGTAAATAGTTTTATTTCAGATACATATAACAAAATGTTCGCTCATGTAATTCTGTAAATAAATGGTTTTATACACGAAAAATATAATAATAAGCTCAGAAAGGTTGTCGTCAGAGGGTTGTTGTGAGCCATAGTTTGATTATAGCTTTATTTTGACAAATTACACATACCTTTTGAATAAAAGATTTCATGTCCCTGTATGCTTCCATTATTCCTTCAATGGCTTTTTGGGCGCGCTGACGAATGCCTGGTCTGAAAGAAAACAACACACGATGTCAATTTATGTGGATAATGGAATATTTATTCTGGATATGACATATACCAAATAAAATTATTAGTTTCTACTCAATGGCATATGATAAATAGGGATTAGTAATTCTAAATAAAAAAAATACGTTGTGTAGTTAACTAAATTGACCAAACCTCATGGATTTGGGTACAAAAATGTGTCAATTTAAGTGAATTCACTGTGCGGATTTATTTTATCAAATATCGGACTATATCTGTCTCGATTATCCATTTTTTGATTTAATCATCAATGAGCCTTGAGCAGCAGATCGGATTTTCAATCCAGTAAATATCGCAGGCTAGCTATGACATCGAGAGATGATTATGGTTTGATAAGTTAATTAATGTCTAATTAATAAATTAGATAACATTTCAGGCCTCAAGAAAGACCTGCAATATGCAGATTTAGCTCTTGTATAATGTATGTTTAATATAATTAAGTACTGGACCATTCACTGCTCGTCACTTTCTGGAAACGATGGCGATATATCACATGGTTGTCTGCTTAGACTCCTTAGATCTATAGCAATAATTAGACTACACAAATACAAAAAGTCCATATTGCTGAAAGTCTTACTTGACATTGTCCGGTACCGAAGATTCATCAAGAAAAGTTGTAAAGGGAGTGTAATATATAGACTTGGTGACGTCATCAACAAGGCGTTCATCTATTTGACCTGGAACGGCGTTCTAGAAAATAAATATCTATTAATTAATGATAGAGCATTTGATACATCGGTGGTGGTAGCATGGCTTTTTGGCGAGACCAGCTTAGTGTTTTACTCTATAGTTCATATTTGTTTAGAATGTGATGTATATAATTTCTTTCGCTACTAATAAAGCTTATTTCTACATGTATATATACTTACCATTGAAACATTGTTATTCGTATTGCCTTGCTTAATAGCCTCTCTCATCAAGTCTTTATACTGTGAAAACTAAAAAAAAATAATATCATGAAATCATAAATTTAGTCTCTTCGACAAAGAATTTGCGCACAAAGAGGACGAGCACACGTGACTAGCTGACATGGTGTGAAAATGTAAAATACATGGAATTTAAAGTATACTGTTAGTGAATGTATTCGCTGTCGTGTAACACTTGTATGACCCTTAGTGAAATCAAATGAATGGAGGTTTAACGCACTACTTCGTCGGGCGGATGTGCCAAGCGGGCTAATAAAGATAAATTTTCTGAATTCATGTCAATATAAAAGATACGAACTTAGTGGATTTAAAGAATCGTGACATATACATTAATCCCACAGTCCTGTACAAAAGTACATAAAAAAATAGGAAGCTATATGAACTTCGCCATCTAAAAGTGATATCAAGTGTATTATAAGGTGAAGAACACCATCCCGCGTGACCATCTGATCTGTTCACGCGAATTGATATCACTTTGTTGTTTGTAATATCTGTTCAGTATAGTTTGTGTCTTGTCCGCTGGTTTGTCTTATCAGTGTTCTTTGCGTATAGAGTGAGCCTCCTGTAATTACTATTATAAAGGATCGGGTAGAATCTTGTAACCAATGACACCAACAGAATCGGCACCCACGTTAGTTAAATTAACAATATACTTTGGTAGCTATATGAACTGAAATGACAAGTTGTTACCTGTTTAGGTATTTTTTGAAGTCTTTCAATAAAGTTTTCAAAATCACCTCTTGAAACAAATGGAGTGGTATTAACAAAATGATCAGGATTGGCCGTTAATCCTTCCAGAAAGTTCACTGGGTTGAGGGTATTGTGACTGAAAATAGTCAAATAAAATTAATTAAGCCCATGATCGTCTAATTAAATAATAACGGGTTAATTTGAAGAATTGAATCAAGTCAAATTCGCAAAGTCACTTCTATTGCTATTTTAAAACTAAAGACCGTGTAAAGATAACCGCCTAATGTTCAACTAATATGGATATTCAAGTAATGGACTCCTCTCTCAAATACTTCATCATAAAAAATCATTTACTCACATATGCTGTATTTGTACTTTATTTCTTTACATTAGAAATCATAACTCACTCCTAAAATCTACAAGACCTTTAAATGCTATACAAATAAATACGAGAGTACTATATGGACCGAGAAACGGACCAAGGGGTCACCAAAGCCATCTTGGAATTGTGACGTAATATAAGCCCCTCCAATCAATGCGCAGTTGACCAAGAAACAACTATGCCAAGTGTCATGTCGGTTGTACTTGAATTGACAAAGCCTTAAGGCCTTTTACGAAGAGCGTTGCCCGTAAAAACAGCAACAACAAGATGTATAGCGCTTGGGGGACCATTTTCTGTTCCTTAAATTAACCAGATGGCGTGGAACATCTGGCCAAGTGATTTAGACCGAGCTTGTTATTCTCGATTCAGACTGTACTACAAACTGTTGGTTGAAGTATTCAGATGTTTCAATATTAGTGTCACAGACATACACTTTAGGAATCCAATTATGGTTGAATCCCTTTATATCATTTAATAAAAATATGTCATCTTCTGATAGCTTCCAGAATAATTTTGTATACTTACAGTCGCCATTTATATCCATCAACGTATGTTTGTAAACTATCTTTAAATATCAGATAATCAGCTAGTTGTTTTTGGTTGAAATCGTCGGTATCGATGGCATTTACTCTTTTAAGGAAACCTTCCACTTTATCCTGATTAACATAACAGATTAATAGTCACTGTATAGTTTAGCATGTTGTTATGTTGTATGTCTATTGCAATTATATCTTACTCTTTATGCGTATTGAAAAAGTGAAATGAAATAATACAAGATTCGTTAACACGTAACCCAAAAGTTTACAGAAATATATCGTTTGTATTTATAAAACGTAGAATGAAATAAAATACTCTTTACACGTATACAAAAATAGAATGAAATAATATTATATTCTTTAGTTACGCATACAAATGTACATTCTCTTTATATGCATATTATTATAAACGGTACAATGAATTATTACATTATGTATGCGCACTTAATTATTGTCATGCTATAGATTACGTATATAAATATAGTCTTCCCTATATGAATATCATTCATTTTCCACTAGATGCAGCATAACCAGAATTTAACTTACATTGCGTGGTTTAAAAAGATCAACACCGAACTGACGTAGTCGATCATTGCGTCTAAAATCCCCTGTAAGTGTGGCAAACTCTGGGGAATCATCTAATCTCCATTCCCAAAATTCATTTTCTATCGATATTAAGTCATCCACTGCACTGCCTTAAAATATAAAAAGATAAATTGCCAGACATCGAAAATACTTCCGCTAACAGCTTTATCGTCAAGGTTTTTTTTATTTAAAAGATAGGTTGCCAAGCAACAAAACATACGCCCACAGCAGCTAAATCGTCCGCGCAGTTGACAAGGATTGTCGCATATTCATTATTTTGTAGGTAATTAGGGGAATTTAATAGACAATTTCATACAGATGACATTATAATTTTCGTCGTTTGAGGGTTCACACGGTTCTAAAAACTAAAACAAGGGCCGTAACTCTGGAAGTAATCTACTGAAATTGTTGAAATTCCACAAGCTTTTTAGTTTTACTAATTCAAATAATGCATATAAATTTCATACAGATCGGATGATAACTTTTGTCGTTCGAACGTTCCCAAGGAACAACAAAGGGAAACAAAGGCCATACCTCACGGCGTAATTAACGGAAATTGCTGAAATTCAAAAGGCTTCTTCGTTTCAGTAATTTAAATGATGCATATCAATTTCAATCAGATCGAATGATAACTGTTGTCATTAGAGCGTTCACAAGATTCAAGAAAGTGAAACAAGGGCCATAACTCTAGATGTACTCAACTGAAATTGCTGAAATTCACTAGGCTTCTTTGTTTTACTAATTTGAATGATGCATATAAATTTCATACAGATCGGATAATAACTTTTGTTGTTAGAGCATTCACAAGGTACAACAAAGTGAAACAAGAGCCATAACTCACGGCGTAATTAACGGAAATTGCTGAAATTCAATAGGCTTCTTCGTTTCACTAATCTTAATGATGCATATCAATTTCAAACAGATCGAATGATAACTGTTGTCATAAGAGCGTTCACAAGATTCAACAAAGTGAAACAAGGGCAATAACTCTAGATGTAATTAACGGAAATTGCTGAAATTCAAAAGGCTTCTTCGTTTCACTAATTTAAATGATGCATATAAATTTCAAACAGATCGGATGATAACTGTTGTCATTAGAGCTTCACAAGATTCAACAAAGTGAAACAAGGGCCATAACTCTAGATGTAATAAACGGAAATTGCTGAATTTCAATAGGCTTCTTTGTTTTACTAATTTAAATGATATATATAAATTTCATACAGATCGGTTGATAACTTTTGTTGTTAGAGCGTTCACAAGGTGCAACAAAGTGAAACAAGGGCCATAACTCCAGCAGAAATTAACGGAAGTTATTGAAATTAAATAGGCTTTTTCATCTCACTAATGCAAACAACATATATCAATTTCAAAACAATCAGTAGATAAATGTAGTCTGTAGAGTGTTCACAAGAAATTGTGGACGACGGACGGACGGACGGACGGACCGACGGACGGACGGGGGCAACGGCAATATACGACCACATTTCCATGTCGGCGTATAAAAATAGTTTGATCGCCATTTTAATGTTTTAAAAAACACTATTTCCTTCACGACCAGGTAACAATTCCTGGCTGTTTTCAAAACATCAATCAGGGTCTACTGTTTATTTCAATACCCATAATAGCCTACAACATTCTTATCTTGCAGCTAAAGTGTAGGAAACTAATCGAAAGTCCTGTTGTTTGTGTATTATCTATCATAGATGCTTTCGTGCTTTAAATGAAATGAAATGAAATTAAATTGGGGTTTTACATCCTACTGTTCTGTTCCGACTGGGCTAATGAAGACGGGCATACCCCATTCGTTGGGCGCTGAGGGAAATTTTGCCCGGGCAGTGACACTATGACCTGCTCTTATATCGAATTTCAACTGCCAAGCGATCTTTTACGTGCATGCCGATGTGTACACGGTACCTCTGTTTTTCCTCCCATCCGAACGACTAGACAGCTGCCTTGTCGGGCCCTTCGTCCTGCACCAATGACAAAGGGAAACCACGTCGGAAATCCCGATGAACTTTCTCGCCAATGAAGGGATCGAACACGCGACCCCCAGGCTAGCGAGCCAGCGTCTTACCCACTCATCCACCATGGCTCCCTGTACATCTTTAACATATTATGTACCCCAATATACTGACAATATAATAAGTCTTACTGGGGCTTTTATGCTTTCGTAGCTATATAAACTGCGGTTGACATCTATAAGAGTGCAAGATATTTTAAGGTTAGAGTTACGAATTCTGGGATTATGTCTTGATAGCGTCAGTAAGAAGGGTCTTTCTCCATTACCTCAATACCAAAGAATACCGAATGCACAGGAGTAGTGACCTACTTGCGTAACTACTGCACTGCTGTAAAGGAGGCACTGTAAGGAAACGTTACACAGTTTACACCAAGAAATGCGATTTCTCGATTTTATATGTAGTGACCAATAACCTTTGTTGTTTGTTTCACTCACTGATATCAACGCCGTTATCGGTCCTCACTTACCTCGCTCATCCGCCATTATGTAAACGCTAGGTGTACGCTGTCAGTGGCCAATACTGATAACATACAGTCTATATTATAAGTCTCACCACTAATAGTCTATTCTTTACAGCAGTTATAAATTTACAAGTGACTAGCTCAACACTTGAGTGAGTTGCTTTTCAGCTTAAATTATAGTCATATATACAATACCAACGAATAGTATTCATGAACTGAAAATATTGCCTTGTATAACCTCAACACAGGAAGTAGATCTACGTATATTGTTAAACGATACCGAAACACCCATTAGTAGCTTGTTGTAATTCAATCACATGGCTATTGCCTTACTATATTAATGTTTCCCTATTTGACTTTAATTCTTCCTATAAAAGTTTACCCGAGAATCTATTTTGATGATTTTTAAAGACACCGAAACACCCATTAGTAACTTACTGTAATCCAATCGCATGGCTATTGTCCCGGTCGCCTTATAATGTTTCCCCATTTGACTTTAATTCTTCCTATAGAAGATTACCGGAGAATCCATTTTGATGATTTTTAAAGACATCATTGTGTATAAATTATACCAATAATCTCCGGAAATGATAGCATTCGATAACATTGTTAAAGTTTGATTCATTGACAATCAGTAATTATAAACTGTAAATAAAGTGTAGACCGTAGCGCCACTTCTAGGCAATATTTCCTTCATAGCACACTGTATATGGCGTATGTCAGTCTTAATTAGTCCAGTCGGAGTAGAACAGAAGGATGTGAGACCTCAATTTCTATTTACAAATCACATCTTCCAGAAGGATTGAACATACGCTGGCTCATATACCGCAATACGACAATCTCCATCTATCGTTTGACAGTACACTGTATCTGTTACATTTTTCAAAGGGAGCGATAAATATACTCTTCAAAAAAAGTTGGGGATATTGAAATGCAAATACCTACGCAGGTTGGGATATGATAAATAGTCATGGACAGTTGACATGCTTTGAGAGTATGTTCACAGATGAAGAACTTATTGCGCCAACAGAACCACTGAGCTGCATGTGCGACACGCAATAGCGCCATACACGTGGGAGGGGTTCATTGTCAAATTTGACACTTCAAGGAAGGGTTGATGAAAACTGCCGTTTGCTGGTTTATCCTATCCATGTTTGCTTTCCTATCGATTCTTGCATAAGATTTACTGTTTAGTGTATCTTTGCTTTAGTGTGTTACGTTTAATTTGTTCGTCGACGTCAACGTCAACCGACAACACTGTAGGAATTGACCTTGGCACTGCAAGAGGATTAGGTCAGATTGCCCCAAATCGTGATTGGACGGTCGATTAGGAGCATGCCACGACGAATTGTCGAATGTCTGATGATTGGTGGAGCAATTCCTCATTATTAAGACAAAAATCAAAAATGTCCATTTTCCCTTTTGATAGTGTATCTCTTTGCGAGTGAAATGAGGCCGTCAGATAAGCCGCCCAGATGAACTGTTTATGTTCATGGGTAGGCAATTGACCTGTTATTAACATACACTGGTTACTATATTCATAATAACACAACTTTATGGATTTGCTACTTCTTAGTTTATTACATGCAACGTTTCAATACTCTTACAGGTATCTTTATCAAGCAATGATCAATAATGAATAATAAGCTACATTTATAGTACATCCATGAGTAAAAACAATATAACAATCAAAACATAACATTAATTAAGATTTATAACAACAACTATTTCCCTTTGAATATGATTTCACTATTTCTATTAAATATACAGATTAAATAGGGGACTGAAGCCACCAACTAATTAAAATATAATCCTGCAATCAATACGCCCTTATCTACACAATTAACTAGGTTAATGTCTTTAATCTTATCTTCTAACTAATTCGGTAACCTTAAGATAATAATTAGGTTGATTATTGATCATTGCTTGATAAAGATACCTGTAAGAGTATTGAAACGTTGCATGTAATAAACTAAGAAGTAGTAAATCCATAAATTTGTGTTATTATGAATATTGTACCTCTACTTCTAAATGTCATTCAAGGAACATACACTGGTTACCTCTAATAAAAACAGCAGAGCATTTCCGCAGTTTTGTATTGTTTCTGAATATCCCCTACTTTTTTTGAAGAGTATATAATGTGCTGTCAGTTAAAGATACATTATGGGAGATTAGATAACGAGTTGGCAGTTCTCACTATAATAGTTAAAAACTAGATAATGTAAAGGGAATTTGCTGAAAATTTCAGTCAAATTGATCCACTCTACTGAGAATTTAGCGATTGAATTTTTAGTCTAGCCTCGATCATTATTACTGAAGTCAGTACGATATAATACATAGTCTCGATTATCCATTTAATCATTAAATCGTGAAGGAAAGTTATGCAGTAATCGAATCCTAATCCACTACAGATCACAGGCTAGCAAGTTGGTTATGGTCTGGATAAGTTATTTAATGTCTAATTAATAATTTAGATAACATTTCAGGCATAAAGAAAGACCTGCAATAGACAGATTTAGCTCTTGCATTATGTATGTTTAAGCACCCATTACGCAAGAGCCAAATCTGCCTATTGCATGTCTTTCTTTATGGTCATGGGGGCGCAATATTATAATTATAGTTCATATTACACGAAACTCCACACCCACGTATTCCGAAAGAAAACTCAAATTGAATCCTCATAGATGAAAAGACAATTGTGATTGTAATATTTCAATATTTCTTAAATTGCTAGAATAAATCCTATAATTATAATGAATGTTATAACTGTGGAAATATTGACACCAACTCACATACTGAAATACATGCTTTAAGAATATTATCTTACCTAGTATTTTGGGTAATAAACCTGACAGAAAAACTAACAATAAATTGACATGAAACATCTAGCTGTCTACAGTTTTCTCCTGAAACTAAAAAAAAGAAACAAATATCAATACACCCGATCGAAGTGGAATTGTAATTGTGCATATTTAACTGTCGTGAAACAATACTTGAATTTTCTAAGCTCACTGGTATATTTGTGTTGCTTATTAGAAATAACACCAAAAATTGACATTGCAGATAAACATTTTAATCTTTTAGTAACATTTAGTTACTTTGGTTTTACTTGTCGTATATAGATAACCTACATTCATTGCTAATAAAACTGATATAATAGTTGCAGTTTTCGATTATTACAAATAGTTTAAACAGTTAAAGGCAATGTAAATAGTGATGCAAATAAAACAAATCTAAACATCACATTGTTGAAATAATGATTTCATGTCATCAGTTCCCATTTGAGCCATAAAGGGGGGGGGGGGACAACATATAACTTATATTGTCGGTAAAAAAATTCAGAGAAACACATGGGTCTATATTAACGGGTACGTCGGTGTAATCTGAGTGATATAGTACGTTTAAACACAAGTCATCATAACGAATATTTTTCCATTTGAATTGTCTTCGATTTCTATTCTACAAAACACGACAACCTGCAAACGACAGACAAGATCAAATGAAAAATTGTCATAGAATAGATACCCTCCGAATCAAATTAGTCTAATCATCAATTTGTTTAATGTTGATTTATTGTTATACTTTTAAAACTATAAAATGTAAATTTATTTATTTATTTATTTATTTATTTATTTTTCCAAGAGGCATATCAAACATGACAATATAGATGATAATATGAAGTTACAAGATAATAAGATGAGAAAGTTTTGATGAGAGAAAAAGTAATGATGTCATGGATGACCAGCCCCTTGAGGATAACCCATAAAAACCTGCTTAAAATAAAACTAGGTTTATTTCCAATGGGGTCCTTGGATGAGGATCAGTTTATGTCATCATGGAGGGGCAGATTCATTTATGAAAGATGAAAGATGGAATATGACAATAAATAGTGAAATGTGTGTTTCCCATAAGGGCTGTGAAGTACAAAGAAGTATGAAAGACATCGGAGTATACATACATAAACTAAAACATTTGTATTTGTTTTGCTAGCAAGTGTTGTTTAACATTTTTCTTAAAAGTACCAATGTTACCTATTGATTTAAGTTGGTTTGGAAGTTCATTCCAGGCCTGAATACTTGAATAGTAGAAAGTTGAGTATTGGGTATTATTTTGCATTTTGGTACAACATAATTATAAATGCTTGATCTAGTACTATGTAGATGAGCATCCCCGACTAAGCGAAAATTTGCTTTCATGTACACCGGAGACCAATTATGAAAGATTTTGTGAACACGGTTCAATTTCAGTTGTTTGACTCTATTATCAAGATTTAAACTATTTAAATCTTTGTACAAATTTTGGGTAATTGAATCTCTGGGACCTAAGCCGTATATGAATCGGATAACTTTGTTGTGCATAATTTGTAGTTTGGTCTTCAGCTTCTTGTTTAAGCCTGAGAACCAAGCTGAACATGCATAATCTAAGTAGCATTGTATAACATAACAAATTCTAACCAAGTTTCGCTTTCGAAATGTGCGATCCCTAAATTGGGATTTCGCTAGGGCTGTTCTTTATGCCCATGTGGATAATCTGGCCATTTGTTCAAATAATTCCATAGATTTCATGTGTTTGAACGTAAGCGAAGACAAAAAGTCCCTACTGGATATCTTGAATAATCCTTGTGAAGCAAAAAAATAAATCTAGCCTGAAGAATGCTCATTAGTATATGTAGGCAGAAAATGAGATACTATGTAAGTTTTTTGAACAGTGATAATACACACCATTTTTTACAGATTACTTATAAATATCACGGTGTGATAGATGAATTATCTCTGACTTCCACGTTGGGTATAAAACTTCAGTGATCAATTAACTCTGGAACACTGACTGTGTTTGTATAACTATGTTTATATATGAAATACAGCATCTATGATATTACATTATGAGTTATTATAATATCTACAGTCTGAGTTTAACACGCCTAGAACTCAGATCTAACGGCTGAAACACTACATATTGTCTATATCCCGGCCTCGAACTAGAGGCTGAGAGTATGCCCTTCTAAGAACCACGATGTCTTCACTCTACCTTGGAGCCAGAGGCTTTGAATTAGTCATTTTAAGAACCCTACATGGTGTCTGTATCCCGGCCTCTTAGCAGCGGAGGCTGTGGGAATGTCCTTCTGAGAATACTAAATGGTGTCTGATTCCTGGCCTCTAAGCTAAGGAGGCTGTACAAAACGTCCCTCTGGGAACGATAATGATGTCTGAATGATATCTGATTCCTGACCTCTCATGATGCCTGAATCCCGGCCTCTCAGCCGAGGCAGCTAAAGGTCCATATTGGACCTCTCTATGTCTAATGGATGCTGGAAGTGAAATTTAACTCCACTCTTTCTATATATTAGGGCGGGGCAATTACCATTTCTGGGTAAGTGTTTCGTATGGACACCGTTTTACGTCAACGTTATTCTATTTTATTGGGCTAATCCGTGCCTGGACCATAGTTAGTCTATGAAAGTAGTAGAATAATGCGAGGTACTTCATTAGCCTAGTTTTTGTCACACATCATGTAGATAACGAATTTCTATATTAAACAAACCATCAGTTTTAAACAAACCTCTACGGTATTATAACGGTAAATAAAGGCTTCTAACACATCTTTTTCTTTAAAATTGTCTTTTATAGTTTTAGGTTTAGTCTTGTAATCTCGTATTATAGTTGACATATTATTGTACTTTCCAGAGGCTACACTATAAAGTGAAAGTTTCAGATCTTTTTACAATTGTTAAGGAACATGAAATAATCTCATATATTTTATATTGTTAGAGGTTTCCTGTATTTGGAGGGATGCGATAACTTCACTGTTATATTATTGATTTTTCAACATATCATCCGTGTCAATGTAACATGAATACTAAAGTATTAGTCACGTTATTTAAGCAAAACTGCTCTTTATCAGATTAACTAAAGATAAGTCATGTTTTATTCATATACTACGTATTCTGGTCGTCTGCCACTTGCATGTGCAGCCTAATTGTCATTGTCTAATCTCAAAAACAATGCTAAATAACACAAAACAGAATTTGTTTTAAGTCAATTATTGGGCGTATCTGGTAAGATGAGAATGGGAATGACCCCCCCCCCCCGCCACCCACCAATACAACACTTAATACACCACAACGATATTTACTTTCCTCTGCAAACTCGGTAAACGTCTGTCAAATTTGACTTGCTAACTGGCCTATAACATGTTCTAGCGAAAAGAAAACAGAGACAGGGCATTTTGCCTATTCCCTGATCTCCCAATCATTTATATTGAAAAAAATATCCCCCCCCCCCATTAAAACGAAAAAAAAACAACCCAAAAATGCCTTTTCATGCGGAATAAGTAGATATGTAGGTAATGAATTGCGATGGATTCATACTTGTCATTTCGATGTACCCCTCATGGGTCTATTATGTAGGTAATATGTAGTCTAACACTATGTATATTGCTTTCTTTTAACTGAAATTCGTTTCCAAAATTACATTTTGTCCAAATTCAGACAAGGGTTCAGACATCCTGTGTAGACGATAAAAAGAGCCAGCTCCTCTTATAACGTTGGGTAAAACCTTTTGATGGACCCCCTTTTAATTTTGTCGAATTAATGCCAGGCGTAACTTTGGTTTATGTTTTCTTAATTACATCTTAAAATGATAAAATCATCAGTTTAGCGTGGTTTAAGTCGTAAAAAATTAGATATTGTCCGAAAAATGCAATGGCTTTAAACGTACATTATTATCCAAGAGCTAAATCTGCCTATTGCGGGTCTTTCTTTAGGCCTGAAATGTTATCTAAATTATTAATTAGACTGTGATATTTACTGGATTAGAATCCGATCTGCTGCTCTACGCTCATTCGTGATTAAATCAAGAAATGGATAATCGAGACTATGTATTATATCGTACCAAAATTCAATCGCTAAATTCTCAGTACAATGGATCAATTCGACTGAAATTGTCAGCAAATTCCCTTTACATTATCTATTTTTTATAGCTATTATAGTGAGAACTGCCAACTCTCTATCTAATCTCCCATAATGTATTTTTAAGTAATGAAACCAGCACATTTTAGTGAAGAAAGATATACTGATGACGGATTTCATATCGTGAACAAATATTGTTTTACATTTGTTTAGGTAAAAGAAATTCAAATCAATTCCGGTTATGGCGTATTATGGAAGTATCTATATTGTTTTTATTCACATTCTATTGAACATGAATTCAGCCGTAAACCAGTTTTTAACGCAATAATAAGAAAATGTCTATAAATCTTTCATAAGTCATCCATTACTGCTTGCTTTAATAAATAAAATATTTGACAGTGTTCTTGAACAAAATCATCGCCGTGTAGATATTACCAGACATTCGCCACGAGATCTGACGGAAGATATTAATTTGCCGTTAGTCATTATTAGCGCGATGCGTTCTACGCTTAATAGCTCTTCTGCTACTAGAAATAGACCACATTCATGAAAACTTGCTGAAACACCCAGTAACGCGCGGTTGTCCTTGGTGCCTTTAGCGCATACTTGACAATCAGTGGGTACCGAAAATAGCACACAGTCCAAAACACGTTCTGTCCACTACGTCATGTTGAAATTTCTATATTTAGTTTTGTATAAACTAATCATTGTATAGGTTACCGCTTAAGATCTTTAGAAGTCATACTCACCCTCTCCTCATATGAGATTTATTTCAAAGTAACCCGTAAAGTTAAATTTTTTCTGTCGAAATAAAACAAAACGTCCAGATTCCAAACTTGTATTTTCAAGTTTAAAACACATTTCTAACTTCTAGGCCTATAGGGTTTCAAAATTACAACAGTCATTGTAGTGTTTATACCAGTAATCTTTGTCGTGGGGTTTTATGTTGGGATTATTTGGCGGAGGAGGGGGGTGTGAATGGTCGAATGGTTAGCAAGTGCGCGCTGTATCATATATGTCTGTCATTGAGTCAACTGTCGTGGTTTCAATCCCCGGTTGTACGTGACAAGGAGTAGTGTCGCCTGTTCAACCTCGTGGGGTTTCTCCAGGTCCAACGGTTTCCTCCCACTGCTAAATACCCCTACGCGCAAGCGAATTATTGAAATAAAATTGAACCATATATTAGTCCCGAAATGACCTAGTATGTGTCGAGTGGACGTTAAACCCCATTTCTCTCCCCACCCCTCACAATTTTCGTGACCCCTTGTTCATCTTGCTCCATGGTAAATTCAGCACTGGGAATAATTCTGCACCCAGTCCCAACTAATCAATAAAAAAAAAGATTCAAATGCGCATTAAAAGAAATGTCAAGATTACCGGAATAAAAAGAAAATATGTCCCATTTGAAAAGTTCAAAAACGAAATATTTGTTTATAAATTTCTGAAATGGATTATATCGACAAGATCAATAAAACAGTGAGAAATGCCACGTGTGAATGTCTTATCTACAGCAACTTATCAGTTTATCTGTTATATATTATATAGTGTGGTGGAAACATTGGTGGATTTTTGTTGGGGAGGCCGGGGGGGGGGGGGGTGTACTCCCGCCAAATATACCACACAAATATACCTTTTTTCACCATCTGAAAATATGACTGAAACGAAGTTATGTTATTTACTTTATCCCTGAAGAAGTATTCATTGTCGATCGAGTATCTATTTAATGCTAGATGTCCACTGGTATCAATCGAATGAAATTCGGCTTAAATCTAAAGATATGCCATTCATTCCACTGATATTTAGTTTATGAGCTATTTAACTAGGCGTTTTCTGATCGGACTCCAACATCCACAACGACGAATGGCATATTGCATAACGGTTTTCATTCTAAATGTGCCCAAACTAAAAGAAAAAGTTTAGAAACGTGAAAATTAAACTCCAAGCATCTTGATTGTTTCACCAAACTGTGCACATAAGATGTCAAAAGAAGCAGAAAAATGTTTATGCGTATGTGAATAGGTTGATGTAAAATGGGGTTCGTACAGTTGCAAATGGCGATATTAACTGACGGTTTGATGACAGTTTGATCACAGTGGAATAATAAACATACGCACAAGAAAATAAGCAAGAAAGCAAATCTCACTTCGCTTTACACAACAGTGACATTTTCAATATCCATTGCAATATAACACGGCATCAATACCAAATATCAGCATAAATGTATTTAAATACACACAAAACCTAGAACTTGATTCAAACAATTGTAATTACAAGAAAACATGAGCAATGTTAACAAAATTTTTTAACAAAATTCTCGCTTCTCTCAACAATCCCTTATTATTGGCGAAAACAAGAATAATTTGCCATCGCAACTTCAGATGTTTTTAAATTCAAACACATGCATAAAACGTACCCAAAACAACAAGCCAGTCTCAACACCAATGTTTAAGCAATATCAGCGTAAAAAAGTATCACGACATCTAAAGTGCCGATGATGACATTCAGATGAGTGTTAGCCCCTTCACTGACAAGATTCGCCCAAATAACAATCCACAATGCAATATTTTAGTAGGTGTTATTACACTCAAAGTGAAGTAATTAATTTTGACTTTGAAAAGCATTAAAATAATATGAAACAAACAAGAAAAGCAAAAATGGTGACAAACCTCTCAATATATAAGGTAAATCCAAATTAAACCGAACCGAACCCTACAGACTGTAGTCTCTTAAATAGATGTTCTCGTTTATGTTCCTTATCAATCATTAAGCTATTCACTGAGCTAATTGCTGCCTTCAGTTACCGTACTTGAATGAAAGAAATATCGAGACGAACTTTACAGTCAACTGCTTGCTGATTGTGTTTTCTGTCAATTCTCTGTAACGTGCTGGGTTATTTCCCTGGGGATAAGTCGGCTCAAGTCAGCCAATTCTATCAGACATTTGTTTACTTATCGAAGAATTGGAGATGAAAGGAATTCGTTTAACGACCCCGGATCTCTTTTTAAGATATTTCTGACAGTTGCATTTAGTCTAGGACTTTTGAAATCTTTATTGTAGTATCCACATTACACCGCCATCCAGATCAGCTTGATTTGTTATACTTAAACATACATAATGTGGTCCATTTTCTTCTTTATTTGGATTTAACCTGTTTGTATTGATTGTCGCTTATTTGTTTGAATTTTGAGTTAAATGGGTTTTTTTTTTAATTCAAGGCATATTATTCAAGAGCTAAATCTGCCTTTGCCGGTCTTTTTCTGGCTTCAAATGTTATATTAATTATTATTTAGACATGTTTTCACTTGAGAAGCCCATTATCAATTCTCTAGATCATCGGAGGTCGAGATATTGAATGGATTAGAACCTTTTATACTTTTAACAATCTGTTGTCATCAGTATTTTGTTGGAAATATTATTTGCGAAAATGATTTTCAATTCAAATATTTAGAACTATTACCACATAGATTTTTTCTCAATGAAACTCATCCAACTTATTTTTTACTCGCTTATAACTGTTATAAACAGAACTGCCAACTAATTAGCATTAAAATACAAATGTGACGTCATCCTTTGATGTTGGCGTACCATTATTTCCAATAATGTACGGGCAACTTGCAAATCGTACATTATCTATACTAGATGAAATATTGGACTCGCGTGACGTATTTCATTGAAAAGCACGTGCGGGATACTGTCTGTATTTTAAGTTGTTTAATGGTCTCGAGCTAAAGACATTGCGTAATATATTAAACAACACTCGGCTGACGCCTCGTGAAGTATCAATATATTACTTAATGTCTCCCTCTCGACCATTAAACCATTCAGACAGGATCTATTTACAGCGGGCAGTAGATAAACCTGTTAACACACACAATCTGGAACGAAGTAATGGCGCGAAAGTGGAATTACGAAGTCGTTTGATTACTTCTATTTATCATGATATTCTGGCCCTGGACATGGGGGTAATGACTGAATTGCTGCCAGGGTCCCCAAAATTAGTTATGTCTTTATTTATTATGTTGTGTATGTGTGTGCCAAATACCATACTGACATACACATTTCATTTGTGTGTGTTACCAGAATATGCCAATAATTTTGATATTTCTATAGTTTGTTTAGCTATATACAAAGAGGGAGTCTACCAATGAGCAACAAGTTCTGACATTAATTTCGGAGTTATTCTCCCAATTTTTATAATACCTTGACAACTTACAGTATTAGGGAGAGTGGTTTTACATAGGCTAATTCTGTTCTAATATCCCATTTAGATATATGAATAAAAATATTGCTTAAAAAAACAAAAAAATTCACAGTGTCCCGAATGTATCATCCGCACTGTTGGGGATCATTAGTATGATGATTGAAAGATTGGAATGGAGTAGTATTTAATGCCAACACAATACTTCCGTTAGTTTGAGAGTGACCTGTGGTAACTTTTGATTCTACTGTTACATGCACGTAAAAATATTTACACACGCGTTTCTTTGTCTTACGGCTAGTTACAATTTCGCGATCAGCCCTACAAGTGAAGACCGGGCTGGGAAAAACATTCTGAATGCCTTTCTCAACCCACGGTGCCGTCAACAGGCCTATTGTACATGTAAATAAGGTTAGGGCTCGTGATTGTTGACGAGATTGTTGGTTAGGGTTAGGGTAAAGTATCTCCTTCCGTGTTGCTCATCAGAGCGTTTAGTGATCAATATTGCTTTTAACGGGATTAAACGCCGATGCTATATTGTTTGATAAATATAAATCAATATAGATTTGTATGCTTCGAACTTAAAGCTCCAATATACCAGAATATACCAGAATAAAGATTAAATATATTATTCAAGACTACAAACAGGCAAATGCAATTGGATTAAAAGGAGAGAATGGTCAAAAACGTTATCAGATCAATCAATTTGAAATTTACATTGAATTCTATTGATTTAAAGCCGCCATTGTTCACACGAGTTGGTGTAAAACTGAGAAACTGATCGCGTAACTAGAACGTCGAAGGCGTCTGTGGTCTTTGACTTGCGTAGTAAAGTAAAGCCCCCGCCCCCACCCTACCTTGAAAATCTAGGCAAAGCCTACCGCCCCCCCCCCACACACAGACATATCCCTTTCCAACATATAATACTATTTCGAAATATCATTACTTAGTTAACTTTTTGTCCCATCGTTACTCTGCCAGCATAAAGTAAATAGTTGTCTTATTTGTTTTTAACCAGGCCGTTAAAATATCTCAATATCTGAGATGGCGAGAACAATTTGTCACTTTGAAATTTTGACCCCTGAACGCATAACGTATGTCATCGGCATGTAACAGTCATCTGTGAATAATCTCTCCGCTATATAAACTGCAAAAATAGCCTTTGATAAATTTGACAGAGTTCTGAGATAACGCAGACAGCATGTTTCTTAACGTGTTACTTGTAAGTTTAACTGTGATTCTAACAGATGCAGCTATTAAGGACGATATTTTGAATTTATATCGTCATAAATTTAATGGGGATGTAAGTATTTATTACATATTAAAGCGTTGATTGTTATTCCTTTGTGACGAGTGTTGGGTGGTTTTTCTTAATGAAACACCATATTACATACAATAAATGGTGAGCTTGTAGTTTTAACTAGTGAATACAGCTAGCACTGTATAATCTCAATAATGACTTACATTCTAGTTCAAATAATCCCGAAAATATCTGAGATAAAATCCGCTATTAGAAGTAGGTTTTGTTTGTCTTAAAATACAAATCAATAAACAAACAGAAAAGTTAAAAAAAGAACATTTGCATATTGGGTAATTGTCCTGCCCCTGCGGTTGGACTTAGATGTAGGGGTGTAGTTCAATGAAAATTGAACATCAACAAATTTGGACACTTTCTTGTGGTCGACAATTTAACCAAAAACCGAAATAAATAAACAAGTGAGCAACGCGATATTCGCTTACCCACTCGGAACTAAAATATACACGTGTAGAGCTTTAAACAGAACACTATGTGGAATACGAATATAAATCAATATTGTTCACTAAATCATACAACAGGGATAAAAACAATTCAAATGTGTGCAAAAAAAACAACTTCCAATTCTGATTTGAGTTCTGTCATTTTCTTGAATGTCAATTTCCCAAATGCAAATCACACTTATTATTTACAGGCTTAGCCATATGAGATTAGAATTCATTTCTGATTTAAACCGACTCGGCGGGGAATAAATAGTTGCGTGACTGGAAATAAGATTATTAACTCGACGGATTCGCTTTCAAACAAAGATAATCAGATAAGAAATGAGCTTACTGTGTTCACCAGACGACTTCTGTGGAATAATTGCACGAATCAATATTTTGTTGCCAGAAAATTAGCTTTTCTCTTTTTTCTTGTCCGTGAAATCCAGTAGCTTCATTTACCATTGTCAAAAGTTTTATATGCAATTTGAATAATATGAGATTGTTACTACCAGAAGATTTCCGCTTAATATTGTATTTTGTAATAATGGTTACCATTTATTCGAAATAAAATGAATTTTAAACGTATTTCCAGATTGTTAGAAGATACTTGAATTGGTCGAATAATAAGAGAGTTTATTTCTTTTTAGTTTTGCATTTACAAGGGATATTTTTTCCAAATGTAGTGGCATCAAATTGTTTTTGATTTTTAAATTCTAAATATGCTATTATTCACCATCATGAAAGGGGCAGACAATTCATTACTAGTATTTATTATCATCACAAGAACACACACATGTCCTATTTCAGGGAACTTACTATGGACCAGCTGATACCGGTACGTGTCAGTATAACCCACCAAGTCGTCCACCAGCAGCACTTCATCCTACCATAAAACATTTTGTAGCTCTTAATAAACCACAGTTCCTAGGTTCCTATTCTTGTGGCATGTGTTTTAAGGTAAATATGTCTTTGTAAACGCCTCTTGTTCTTAAATTAGAAAAAACAAAATTTGGAGAGTAAAAAGCAAGTTGGAGTAAGGCGATGGCTCAATCGCCAGGAGATCCCTTTGTAGTGTTGGCCGAGAAAATTCCTCGGGATTTCCTACTTTTGACGTGCAGGTAAAATAAGTATTGACAGCTGGAATTCGATGGTGAACAGACGGGAACGTTTACATTAACAACAAAATCCACTGCATGGCATATGAACGTCTTCATTATCCCGGTTTGTGCAGCAAAGTAGAACGTTAAACCCCATTTCATTTATAAACAAAATATAAAGGTTATAAGAATTGAACAGTTTCCTTGAAGCATTGAGAGATCATTATCAGTGCTATGACAGTTATTGTGGCGTGATGTTTCTGATTGGATTGAAGCACATGTCCGGTTCCTTGGTCAACTCTGGTGTAGGTAAATACATAAACTTTGTGAGACACGAGTCCATACGCTGTTATAACCTAGTACAGAAGCCTTGAGATTTCAATTCACAATTTATCTGCTATAAGCACTACAATTGTGACAAACTGCATTTTTTACCATAACCGTTTGAATGGCATATTATGGTTGATCAGTCGACTAGTGTGGCAATGGTACGAGGCCTGGCTGAAAAGTTCTAAGCCTAAAAAGGGTAGATAAGTTGGGTTGCAACAAACCTTTGTCACCAACAAGTACAATCATAGACATAAGAACTACAACTGTTATTATTGTCTTTGTACCAGACCATCTTGTGAATCTACCCATTGAAATCACGCAGAAATGAACAAAACTGGCTATAGTGCAGTCATCAAGTACCTGCAGCTCAAAGGACTAACCCCAACACAGATACATACTAACATGGTCACCACTGTATGGGATGATGCCCCTTCCTTTTCCACAGTAAAGAAGTGACCTATATGGTCACCACTGTATGGGATGACGCCTCTTCCTTTTCCACAGTAAAGAAGTGGGCTGTGGAATCTAAGCGGGACAGAGAGAGCCTTGGCTATAACCTGCGTCCTGGAAGGCCATCAACAGCAACCATTCACGAAAAAATTACCCGGGTGAATGACACGGTGATGGCTGATCGACGATTGACCACTCGACATATTCCCAACGTTGTAGGCATATCTCGTGGGAGGGTTAAGCACATTATCGCCAACGAGTTAGGAATGATACAAGTTTCTGCAAGATAGGTGCCAAAAGTCTTGATCAGAAACGTGTCAGATTTCTGACGTCCCGTGACAATCTGCGACGTTTTGAAGCAGAGCCTGATAATGTTTTGGCCCGATTTGTTTCCAGAAATGAAAGAAGTACTGGCCGGTCGTTATTTTCCTAGCTTTCAACGATTTATTTTTTTAGCGTGGCCGTAGAAAATTCCCCCCTGACTGCATCCAGGCCTTGCAACATCGTCGGCTACAGTGTGTACACCTCGAAGGGGACTATGTAGAAAAATAAATGGAAACCATCGACTTGGATAGACTTAGAACTTTTCAGTCAGCCCTCTTATGGTCGCTACAAGAAGTACGAAATAAAACGCGAGATGTTGTTTCGACTATTTTAATTAGCCGACAAGTGAATCCAATAGACCAACGAAAACATAATTGATATCAAGCGTGGCAATGATTAGTGAGCTGATAATGCTCGTTACCGTTGCTTTAGAATATGATTTTGAATGTTATAAGAACCGATTATTTATTTATCCATTCACAAAGTGACTCTTTGACATTAGAAAGAAAATAACCCCAATAGGTCAAGGGAATCAGATATAACTGGGATCTCAAGAGTACTCATATCATGCATTTCAATAAGTTGGAATAAGGCGGGTGATTATAAGTCTCTACAGAGATAATATTATTCTATATTATTTAGACGTTTCGTCTTGTTCCATTATATACGTGATAATCGATATTAGAACACGAATGGTAAAAATAAGTTTAAATATGGTATTGTCGTTATTCCAAGACTAATCATCGACATAATGAAACCTAATGGAACTCAGTCATTTTATCGTTTCTGATTTTAATAATAGATAGAAGTTCGTAAAATAACTTAAATTTTTTACCTGGTAATATAAGTCAATTTTTGTTATGCTTTGGTATTATTTACAATGATGTTGTATTAATTATTTTGATTAGTCGATCAATACGTTTGTAAGTTAAAATTTAATGCATCACCGAGAGACTTTTCATGATGACAATGGCGCGAATGTAAACAGTATAACAATTTGTGAACAAGAATACACACGTGTGAAAAACGAGCTACAACCCCAAATGAGAATATATCCCACATTATGTAGACGACATTGGAGTGGCATCAACAGTTTCCTTTAAAATCAAATTATTTTATTTTCACAAATCTTTCTAGGTTCATGCAGAGGGACAGGGGTTAGGTAGTAATCCTATTAATGGAGATTTTGTTGCATTTGCTAATGATCTGTGTCCAGAATGTGTTGCAGGTAAACATTATCTAATTAATATTAATACTGTATCACATATTTACCATCGATTGGGTGGGTTTAATGGCAAGTTCATATTACATGTACTCGTCCTTGGCTATCAGGAATACTACTATCTCCCCAATGATTTCATGAATTTATTGACCGCTAACAATATTGTTTTGAATAGTCCAACAAACTTAATCTATGGGGTTGGCCATCTTGATTTGTACCTACGTTCAGTCAAAGTCATCTATAGTCCGTGACGTAATTTTCAGGGCTGACTTCCCTAATTCAGCTCTGTTTACTTCATGAATATTTACAATATATAAACAAACTTCGTGAAACCGGGGTACACAATTAGGTCTGTTAGTCCGTCCGCCACTGAAGCATTAATATAATATTGAATGTCAAATGCCAGTTCCTTACCGTCCCTGAGAGGCACATGCAAACTACAAGATTATTAAAATTGGATATCTAATCAGCTCATCGCTGAAAACGGGCTCCGTGGATGAGTTTCCTATTATTAGACCAAAACTATGTACAGTAGTTGATAGCCCCTATTTGTAATGCGAGAACTGCGTACAGTAAGCAGTGCAAAAAAGGCCAGAAGATTAATCACATTAGCGCATGCATGATATTCAAAATGAGATAGCCATTCTAAACATAATATGTATCAAAGAAATATATCTACAATAATAGTAGTCATCAGTATATTAAATAGAACAAAATGTTCTAGGTGACGAGCATAACATTTCGTGATTTCCGATTTAAGTTAAGATGGTGTTTTGGCGTATCTTTGTGATTTCCAAGAATACACAGCATTATGTACAAACTCTAACATATCGGTTCAAATGCAAATGTATACCTGATGCGCTGGAGGTCATGGTGTTGTGTTTCATATGAAAGGCTAGTTAATAATTGGAAATTTAAATCAATTCTCTTTACTGTAGATTATTCAATTTCTGATTTGATCTGATATCATTAAGACACATGTGACTCTTTCCATAATACTTATCGGTAGCTAGGAATATTACACTAATACTATATTATATTATCATGGTTCTATTGATGTTTTTATATAATATGATATTTCAGGGGGTGTAAACATTTAACAGTTTTGTGCAAATAGCAACCACTGATAAATATTCAGATTGACTGTCATTTTTCGTTGACTGTGACAAAGAGTGTATATTTTAAATTTTATCAAACATTTTCATTAAATAGCAAAAGTTATGGCTTATTGACGTTTAAAAAATCATACTGCAGTAAGCAAATTATAACCAATTCACGTCAATTTCATGACTGTATGTTACAAATTTTAGCAAATAACATTCAACAAAAGTATAAAAAAATCGACTTATTTAATGATTCTTAAATATGCTCCGAATTTTTGGGAAGTGAAAATATAATTGCTAATCTGCAAGGACCAATAGTCACCGTTGACCAAATCACTTTCAGACCCGATAAAATTTCAGATTTATACTAGAGTATAAGTGTATAAATACTGCTGTAGGGGGAACAGAACATCCGGGAACCGAAGACATAATGACCTTTGCACTTTACATTTGTGGATCGCAAATGTACCAAATGACGCCATGTTCATACCTTTAGATAATTTTAAAAGTACATTATTTTATGAATGGATGCATTTTCAGGATCTCTGGATTTTGGCGAGAATGGTGATGGGCGGTGGAAGATTCAGATACAAGCAGTACAATGTCCTGTGGGGAATACTAAGCTAGAATATAAACTACAGGGCAGCAACCCCTATTATATTAAACTTCAGATCAGAAACGGGAGGTGAAGAATTACTTAACGCATTCTGACATGAAACAGTTAATATTTAGTAGCATTTAATGATGTGTTGCAGAATAATTAATTGTTAATCATATGCAGTAATAAGACAGGGCAGAATGGGAATAGCTTATACATCAAGATACTAAATACTTGACCGTACATGTGAATCTACCATGAAGGTTTTGTTTCATTTTGTCCAAACTCAAGGTCCAGATGATTTTAATTTCATCAAAGACAAATTGTATTTTAAACATTTCAAACTGCATTCGATGATCCAACAATTTTGATTGCAAGGGCCTTGGACCTTGAGTTGGTATTTAAAGTGCACATAAGATGGGTTTTGGAACTTTTGGATATGTGTAGCCAATGGTTACTATATCAACTTTACGGCAAGTTCACACCAATCTGATTGAAATTAATTCAGTTATCTTCACTCAAAGTCGTAAAAATGGACCTCCCGTGAAAACGACTTTGCCAATTATCGAAAACACTCTTAATCCCCTCAGACGCCAGTGACGTCACAGTGACCGAATGCATATTCGGAATGTTTATTCCTTAATTACCTATATACAGCCGGCGTGTGTACTCATTAACGCCTGACTGATTCCTTAATCTCCCTTAGTTCTTAATTAAATAAAACAATTGACTTCGGAATAATTCGTTTTGTAATTCATCTTAATTTAAGATCCAATTTAGATTGCCTACAACTTTTAAACTTTGAAGTCTTGAACTCTTAATTAATTTTTTACAATATGGAACTTATTGGACGAACACTTTTAATATGTAAATAATATACCGGTCCAGCTATGTGTTTTTTACTGCGAGCACTTCGCTTTTCCACATAAAGTGTAGTGTCGTTAATATTTGTCATTAATTAATCAATCCGACTATAAAAGTTATACAGGCATGGGTCATAAATTACACGTCGGTGTTAGCAGTGAGTGTTAGTGGGATTAAGAATGTTGATTAGGTAATTATCTTTTTTTACGCCGGCCAGATCAAAGACATCACTCTAAGTGGAACGTGTGCATAATACCTCATGAACGAACTAATGGTAGAATCGTACACCCACACATTAATTGTATAAAATCATTAAGTTTTACTCATCAGTTGTTTATAAGTATTATTTACCCAATAATTATTGCTCACCAGTGTTTTTGTAATCAAGTAGCCTCGTATTATTTGTTGATTGGCGTTTAAACAACAATCGTTTATCTTCTTTTTAATAAAAGTATTTTACAATTGCATTGACAGTTTAATCACTCACCAAACGGCACCAGGAACTCCACGTATGATCCCGTGCAATTTGCGTGCCGAAGTTTAACCTCATTTACTACACCCGTAGTACATGTAACCGTAAATGGTAATAAGATTCCCAGCGTTGATTGGCTGAGAAATGAGGGCGATCTATTGTACATGTTATGCATAGTCATCGGAAAATTCCATATTCACTGTAAATTTCAAATGGAGTTACGATAAAAGTTGTTCTTTATGTATAGAAATGGTTATTATTATTATATATAGCTAATAATGAATATATCGACAAATGACGGGCGCCATTATATCAAGTATTACGGGGTTATCCAAATTACCGGTAAATGCGCTAATTTCTTGAGTCGTCTTCATTTGACATGTGGCCTATTTGATGATGAGTTAGTTGTATTTTACGTCCGCTTCCACCGAGGTGATATCGCAGACAATGACGTGTTATGTGTACAAGGTGCATTAATTTACAATGTGATTAATGAGGCCTATTTAAACAAAGGCAGCTTAAATGGATCTACGGCATGATACGGCATTTGAAATTCACTCTAAAATATTCCAAATGAAAGACGATAATTCGGTGATTATGATTAGGCCAGTCATGTGGTAATTGGAACGTCAACAGACGCTTGTCAACTTGCCGTGTGTATTGATAGTGCTATATTGTACAGACGGTGAGATATTGTATAGATAATGTATATCCTATGTGTAGTGCCTGTGACGTCACCAGCCAATCAACCGGATTAAGGTCGTAATTGAAAAATTGAAAAGCGTTTTGGCGTGTCGGACACTTAAACGTTAACAGCCGACTTAATTTTAATCAGATTGGTGAGAAGTTGCCGTAAAGTTGATATAGTAACCATGGGCTATAAATACATGTAATTTAGATTTTCGATCTTACGTGGTCTTTAAGCACAGTTATGTGGTGTTTATTGATAGAAGAAAACTTACAACACTAAGTCATCCGGATGAGCCTTTGGAATAAGGGTTGATTTCATCTAAACCATGTAATTTAGACTGTAAATCACTTTGGTGTTGGGTTAGTTTTGATTCAGTGTTGGATATGACACATTGTCATCATTTGCTTTAAACAAATGATGTTATCTTCGAATTTATCTTCTATTATTCAAAATTTATAACATACTTAGAACCATAAAAATCGATATTTCTGAAAACTGTTATGTTTGGTTTCCGTTTCAAATTTTTGATATGTCTTAGTGTTACTGCTAATCAAAGAACAGTAGTAAATGTATGTATTGATAACCTAGGATATCAATGTGTCTGACTTGAATGCCCAAGTTAAAGCAAAATGAGAGCACCGCATTAAAACTATATAGTTTTAATAACACAACACGCAACTCTACACTAACAGAACTATGTTCATTCCAAAGCTTGAAATGACCCAATGCATGAACGTGTTTCTTTGTTAGAACTGACGACATTGTTTTCTACTTAAATATATAGAATCCCCGCAGCCGATTTAAAAATGATGCAATCTGGTAGATGGGTAGACATGAAACATACTGCTGATGGTTTCTGGGTTTTATCTAACGGTAAACCAGTTGATACAACTAATATTAGGATAAAGATAACAGCTGCTAATGGTGAGATTGTAGAAGATGTTATCCCTAAATTAGGTATGTATGTATTTTTACAGTTCCATAATGTATGAAACATGCATGATAGGTTGACATGAGTAGCATATTTCTTATTGGAAGAGGCTTGGTATTTGTCATTTCATATAAATGAAATGAAATGAAATGGGGTTTAACATCCTAATGTTCTGCTCCTAAACTGGGCTAATGAAGACGGGCATACGCCATACAGTGTGCTACGAGGGAACTTTTGCCCGGGCAGCTGCGCTACCGCCTACTCTTATATCGAATTCCAACTGCCAAGGGATCTTTTACGTGCACGCCAATGTGTACACGGGACCTCGGTATTTCGTCCCATCCGAACGACTGGTCAGCTGTCCTTAAGTATTTAATGTAGACAATAATTCTACTAGAACAGCAATCCAATTCCTATTTAATGTCATTGTGTACATAAACCAGGATAAACGAATAAACAAGCAACTATTACCAGAGCTAAAGACCCATGCTACTCCTAAAGACTAAAAAGCCAAGTGTACAGGGCATTTCTAAAACAATGATAAGTATGAAAACAATATCTAGTATTTGTTACCTTGGCAATCTGGGTTAACCAACATTATCAACGGAAGTGTAAACATTTTGGATCAATATGCAGCCTAAAAGGATATATATATGGTTCGTTATATCGTTGAAATTCATCACACCTATGGCCACCGAGATCATGACATATCACATATATAAAAGCATTCCTCCTGAATTATTAATGGCTATATCTTATAACTATATCGGTCAATATCTTATAACTTGAATTGTGTTTTCAGTTAATAATCAAGTTTTACATGGAGCAAAAGCAGTCCAGTTTGCCTTAGATAAAAGTCTTCCCACTGCCTAGATTGTATTATTATATTTATGATCGATTAAAAGTTATTATCCTGACCAGTGTTGTCAATGATATCAATACGTTTAAATTCTTCCATACCAATTTTTTAATTTTCTTCGTGATGCTATTATTCCCATATGACGTTTAAGATCATCATCTTAACTGGCATACACATATTTTAATTATTTGCAATTCTTGATTTTGAAATAATTATGTCCAAACCTCAAGTGGTTGAAAAGAATAATTGTGGTCATAGAAATATATAAATTCAGTGGTTGTGACAATAGACATTCCTCGATTAGCGCGGTAATTTCCGGAGTAGCGGGGGAGGGATTTCTTTAGAACACGCCTAGTGAGATAAGATCAACTCCCGGGCATATCAGTATACGTGGATAACATAATTTGTTAGGAACTTGATTATTTTCATTACTACTTTAGAATTGTCTTGAAATACGTTCCATGCCGACCATCTTTTATATTAAAGAAACGGAGGTTTTGGCCGAAAAAGTTCATTGGGATTTTCCAGTCTAGTTTCCATTGGATGAGAACGGAGGGCATGGAAGAGAAAAGTATTACGTCGTTCGGGGATCCCGTTTATACTATTAGAATCATGTTAAAGATCCCTGAAGCCTTAAGTGAACGAAATAAAGTTTCTCATAACACACTGCATGGCGTCCGCCAGTCTCCATTAGTTTGGTTGCTGCGGAAAAATACGTCAAACCCCATAGCAGAGGCTAGCATAAGATCTTAAGTAGGTACTGTGGGCAGTTTTCCCGCGTCACCTGACAATAGTACTTTCGGGAAAATATAGTTCTTAAGATAGGATTAATCATTTTGAACTACTATTATTAATATCGTATCAATTTCAAAAAGGCTAGTGGTTGCGTTTTGTAAATCAAGGGAGGCTACTCCAGATTTTACCGGGCAGAATACGGTCTCAGACTAGCAATTATTTGCCCATTGAATTCAATGTTAAATGGCTGTAACATCATAGGTAGTAACTTTTTACTCAACATTCCGTTGGTTCCAATCTTTATAGGCACAATGGGTACCACATTTGGCAATCCCCAAATTTTTTAAAACTCGCAATACATCATGAAATAAGGGGAAATAATTACTAGTCTGAGTCCATACGGATGAAGTCCATCTTGGAAAATGGCCGATGTCCGGTCGAAAAATAGTGACAGATCAAGAAAATCGAAAAGAGAAAGAATTTTCCATTGATGCGGGTCTTTCCTTAAGTTTTTAAGGTACATGTAATTCTAGAAATTCGGTCTCAATTTTTTAGAAGAGAAGGTATATTTTCGGAAGGGAGGACACACAGCCACACACATCCCTATACCCTGGTAGGAAATCTGATCTAATTCAACCATTTCCAGTTTCTTTTGTTTTGCATTTAGGGCAGGGTGGACAACCTGCATTCCGGCACAGCACGCCGCTGTCGTAAAGTGAACTAACTTTAACAGTGTAATTGTATGGTGTTCTATTTTGGCCATTTCCCGCGTCGCGCATCGCCCTTGAAAAAAGCGACGCACTACGTTGAGATGATTTTACTCCTCCAAATTTTTTGCCGAGTTTATTTTACCAACGCGCTATGTTGTATGGTGCCATTTCGTTTTAAATGCACACGTTTGCGTTGAAATATTGTTACTCTGAAGTTTTGTCGATATATTCCATTTGTGACCATATGCTATGTCAACATATACTATTCAAAAAAAGTAGGGGATATTTGATTTTGGGGGCATAATACTAAAATATGCAAATGACTACGAAAAAAGTCACTATAGAACCTAACAGAAGAAACATTTCCGGTTACATGTGACGCCCAAACGCACCAATAGCTACCGCATGGAATGCAGGTGATGCTTGGGATCATCATGGGGGTCCAACCCAAGATTTGCACGACTCTGACTTTGAATGTTACAGTCATTGTGGCATTGAATTCCAGGGTGGAAACATCAGTTTAATTGTTTTAGTGACCAGAAAACAAATTTTGATATGCGTCGGCTTACCCAAAATGAAAGGTTACGTGCCCTTGGCATGCTACAGATCGGCACAACACAGGCGGTTGTGGCGCGGACGATGAATGTTTCTCAGTCTGTCATAAGCAGGCTATGGTCCAGATACCGTGATACACAATCTGTACAGGACAGACCACGCTCAGGTCGACCAAGGGCGACAACTCAAGCCCAGGATCGATTTATCCGTACCTTGGCCTTGAGAAATCGTGTCATCACAGCAAATCAGATCAGCGCTCGTCTTCAAACAGACACTGGTGTGAGACTGAGTGGCCAGACGATTCGGAATCGACTGCATAGGGGTCACCTTCGCGCCCGACGTCCTCGCGTGATCCCTTGTTTGAGAGATCATCACATTCAGGCAAGACGTCGTTGGTGTAGGGATCGTCAACACTGGGATAATCGACGCTGGAGCAATGTGATGTTTTCAGATGAGTCAAGGTTCACTGTTGATTGTTTGGACAGACGTAGGAGGGTGTGGCGTCGTCGAAACGAGCGCTTCCAAGACGTTAACGTCATCAGACATGATCGATTTGGGGGTGGTTCTGTTATGGTGTGGGGAGGCATCACTGTTGCTGGAAGAACGGCTTTACATGTTGTTGCAGGGCGTGTTACAGGCCGGTACTACCGGGACAACATCTTGGCAGTCCACGTTGTGCCGTTCGCACGACGTCATGGCCGCCGTTTCATCTTCCAGGATGACAACGCAAGATGTCACAGGGCCAGGATCGTTACAGGTTACCTCCAACAACAGAACATCACCACATTACCTTGGCCAGCACTGAGTCCCGACCTCTCCCCCATCGAGCATGTCTGGGACATGCTTGGACAGAGGTTACGTCAACGTCAACAACGTCCTGCCAATGTCCAAGAACTTGCTGCTGCGTTGCAACAGCAATGGGACAATCTGGACCAAAATGACCTTAGACGTCTCATTAGGAGTATGCCACGTCGGATCAATGCTTGTTTGGCAAACAGAGGAGGATTTACCCGTTACTGACTTGGTTGTGATGCTGTGGTAACTTTGCTGTTTGACCCCGGGTATCATTTTACCCTTATAATGGTCAGTCTGTGCCTTACTTAGTCTAACGATCATTTGGAATAAATCGATGAATGTGAACTTCATTTCATTTTGTCATTTGTTTCTTCGTCAGTTTCATTAGGTGACTTTAATAACACTTAAAAATCAAATATCCCCTACTTTTTTGGAATAGTATATACTACGGCCAAATGGAATATGTTGACAATATAATATTAGCAATATATTATTATTAACAAGAGAGAGAGAGAGAGAGAGAGAGAGAGAGAGACTTAACGTCCACTCGACACAAACCCGGTCATTTCGGGACTAACATATGGTTCAGTTTTATTTCAATAATTCGCTTTCGCGTATGGGTCTTTAGCAGTGGGGGGAAACAGGCGGACCCGGAGAAAACCCACGGGTTTGGACAGTATATTAACGCAATCGCTTTTAAACCGCAATGACGACACACAACATGTCGTGTTGATTCAATTAACTCAGCAAAACTTAGGGTTAAAAACATCTCAACGACCACAATATTTTGACATATCACCCTATTTATATTGCGATATCTTTCACGAAATTGACCCCTATAGCTTCCATAGTCAAATAATGTTTCTGATGACGCAATTGCTGTTTCCGAAAAAATGTTTGTGCCATATATGTGCAATATACGGTGAAAGGCAACTTACTCTGTTTTTGATTTACATTTCCAGATCTCTTGAAAAGTATCATTTTAAAGATACATTATGGTAAATTTTAATAGAGAGTTGGCCATTCTTGCTATAACAGTTCAAAAAACGATGATGAAAGGAGAATATATTGAAAATTTCAGTCAAATTACTTTATTCTGAACAAAGTTATCACCATTGTAATTTTTGACTAGAAATAGGAGTCAAGTCTATCTTCACCGTCTCCGAGAATGGCCGATGTTAGCTGCGATGTTTATCAATTTCCATAATTTTTCTTTAAACGCAAGTGACAAAAGAGCGTATAATACCGACATCCAAACTCTGATTTTAACCACATTTAAACATAATATCAAGGCCGTATATCGAACTTTCAATCAAATTGACTGACATGCGGCCTCGCTCAACAGCGGCCTCGCTTCGTACGCTCTATAATTTGGCCTCGATCATCACTGCCTTTTATGGATAATTTCCGGGAGTATGATATGCAACGTAACGGTTAATCTCCGCTTACGGCGACATTTAAAAATTTAATCAATCAATGAAATCCTGTTTAAATCCAAGCCGAATCCAAGCCATCCGTGGGTCTACAGAGTTGATTTTGGGCTTGTTGTGTAAATAAAGATCTAATTTATAATTTCTATGACATCTGAAGCCTAAATAAAGACTTAAAATATGCTGATTTAGGTCTTGCATAATGCATGTTTAATTTAATATTTTGAATGATGAAAATGGTACTGAACGAAAAAACTAACGAGAAGCCACTTTCAGGTCAGTTTTGAACCAAGTGGTTTCTGTCCCTACAAATACAATTTCCCCCCACCCCCTCGCACTCAATGGGAATCTTATACACATTATTTAGGGATGTGCAGCGGTATTAAAGAGTAATGTTTTTACAAAGCTCTAAGAAAATCATCATTTATATCAACGTGAACTCATTTCCCGCTAAAATGCGCACATTAAGAAAACAAAACCAAAATATCAACTATATAGGACACAGATCCCCAAATATTTCTACGCCGTCATGTAGGGCGGAAGTTATTTTTAGTCTTTCTCTCCCTTTCCCCTTTTCCCCCTTTTGCATGGCAATTTTTGTTGACGTTTGGGTGTAGAATCGAAGAAAATACATTTTCTGTCAGGTCTTTGTGAATATTCATGATTTTGAGGCGGAAGGATACAAGAATTGAGAGGTTGGTTAGGTTGAAACAAAGCCCTATATAGGGAAAGTTACGACAACTCATTTCCAGGCACCATTTTGGGTCCCAATTATGACGCCATGAAAGCTATGACGACATGGCGTCATACAGGTTTACATACCAAAACGGGTTTTTTTTCTTGCAGTATTAGGCCTTGAGTGATAACGTTTTACCCTAAAAAATGCAAAAGAAACCAATGCAGTTTGGTTCAGTGATAAATATCAAACAAAATCATACTCAAAATCGGTAATTTTCTGAGAGCGATATCTCGTATAATCAGTGTGTTTTACTATTTACTCGTTGGATTATAAATGATTTCTTTTTAAATTCCTCAAACACGTAGTGGTTATGCAAGCGAAATGTGTTGAAAAATCGAATTTGACAAACAATAATTAAAAAAATGTATTTTTATATGGTGCCGGGCGTTTCTTTCATAATGGCTGCCAAATTTGGTATTATTATTATTATTATTATTATTATTACAGCATATTCATAGTGCGCCCTTTCATATAACATGTTCAGGGGCACTTTACAAGGTGACAATGTGATCATAAAAAAACAAAAACGATTATGGACATGTTAACGATTGTAAACAGAGTCAGTTAAAAGCCTGATTAAAAAATATGTTTTAAATGGTAGATTATTCCATAAAACAGGTGCTTGATAACTAAAAGGTTGCTGACCATAAGAGACTAGTTGGACATTTTTGGACTTTTAAAGTAGTTTGTCTGATGTACGTAATTTTCGGCCATTATATCGTGGTTATGTACGCGAAATGTGCGGAATAATCGAATTTGACAAACATCAATTAAAGAAATGTATTTTTCATATGGTGCCGGGCATTTTTTTTTAAAATGGCTGCCGAATTTGGTACTATAATGTCATTTAATAAAAACTCAATAAATATGGCAATACAAGGGCATCTCGTAAGATACGTAAGATATGTCTTTCATATGGTTTTCGGTAAACGCGCTTTAAATATCTGGATGCGATAGACTTCGTGTAGAAAAGTCAAGGTACAGTATATCATTGGCAATAATAAAGATCCAATTTTAGTTTTTAGTTACACACTGTTAACCACCAATAGATGGTTTAATCACAATAATTTAATCATAAAACTTATATATTCAGCTCGACGTAATACTTAAATATAAATAGCTACAGTTGGTTTAACTTGAATGGAGATTTAATTATCTATGCTGCATATATGCATATATCACCTTGCAGCTGAATCACATTACATCTTTTTTAGTTGATGTTCATATCGTCTTACGTATTTGTCAACATCAAGGTGAACTTGCTCTATTGTCCAATTAGCCTATTCAAAATTTCAGACTTGTTACCACGAATTTACTCACCACACCCTCGCATAGTTATGAATTTTCTTGTTTCACTTGACTAAAGAAACATTTTGTAGGAATGTATGCTTTTATAGATTGAACCCTTGTTTGCGATATCATTTTTGATGGAAACTGGCACTATATACTGTCCGTGTATTTGTTTTTGTGTAAATTTTGTGTGGTGCAGTCCCCCCGCACTTACTATTAAAGAATGAACAAAGCGGAGACGGGGTTTCAGCCGGCTGATTTAAATTTTTTCTTTAAATACAGTTAACCTTGAAATATGGCAGTTTTCACTCTTTAGAATGTTTTTGTAAACATGTTTTTATTGTAGTTTCCGTGACGTATTCCCAGTAAGCGTTAGAAATAAAGATATATACCCTTAATCCCGGTGCCGATAAATGTTGGATTGTGTGGAACATGCTAACAAATCTCAGGTACGATAAAGGTTTGATTCCGGTTGAGAACAGCATCAGAGCAACATGATTGTTTTCATAGGGGATGGGACGCAAATATTCAAAGGGGTCAGACAAACTCTAAACCAACTGCGCCCCCTTTACTGAGTCCCTTCAAGGGGGGGGGCTGTCTGTCTACCTGTGGAATAACATGCATTTGTATTTGTTAAATTTGTGTGGCACCGGGCATTTCTTACAAAATGACTGTCAAATTTAAAATGGAATTTTTCCGACAAGACCAGCGATAATCTCGTAAGATATGACTTTTACTATGTCTTAAATGGTTTTCGACGTCCTTTATAGGTCACCGTCGAGTGCCGAAGTCGTGAAACGCACATCTGAACTCCAATCAACAAATCAATCAATCAGGCTGTTGTCGTTGCAGTCATATTATGACACCAGACGTGTTACTGATGAAACAAATATGCCCGAAACACATGTCGCAGTTAGTGCGACCCATTTGTGACAATTTCTAGTTCCCAACTATTAGCGATTTAGCTCCTTTAAAAGCGAATGCAAGTTAAATATGTTTAATAGCGCTTTTATCTAGTGTATCTTTTATTTTGATTTTTCTTATAGAATAATGCTAGGCCTTTATAGCAATTATGTGCGCTTTTTTGTTGTATACTATTCAAAAAAAGTAGGGGATATTTGATTTTGGGGGCATAATACTAAAATATGCAAATGACTACGAAAAAAAGTCACTATAGAACCTAACAGAAGAAACATTTCCAGTTACATGTGACGCCCAAACGCACCAATAGCTACCGCATGGAATGCAGGTGATGCTTGGGATCATCATGGGGGTCCAACCCAAGATTTGCACGACTCTGACTTTGAATGTTACAGTCATTGTGGCATTGAATTCCAAGGTGGAAACATCAGTTTAATTGTTTTAGTGACCAGAAAACAAATTTTGATATGCGTCGGCTTACCCAAAATGAAAGGTTACGTGCCCTTGGCATGCTACAGATCGGCACAACACAGGCGGTTGTGGCGCGGACGATGAATGTTTCTCAGTCTGTCATAAGCAGGCTATGGTCCAGATACCGTGATACACAATCTGTACAGGACAGACCACGCTCAGGTCGACCAAGGGCGACAACTCAAGCCCAGGATCGATTTATCCGTACCTTGGCCTTGAGAAATCGTGTCATCACAGCAAATCAGATCAGCGCTCGTCTTCAAACAGACACTGGTGTGAGAGTGAGTGGCCAGACGATTCGGAATCGACTGCATAGGGGTCACCTTCGCGCCCGACGTCCTCGCGTGATACCTTGTTTGAGAGATCATCACATTCAGGCAAGACGTCGTTGGTGTAGGGATCGTCAACACTGGGATAATCGACGCTGGGGCAATGTGATGTTTTCAGATGAGTCAAGGTTCACTGTTGATTTTTTGGACAGACGTAGGAGGGTGTGGCGTCGTCGAAACGAGCGCTTCCAAGACGTTAACGTCATCAGACATGATCGATTTGGGGGTGGTTCTGTTATGGTGTGGGGAAGCATCACTGTTGCTGGAAGAACGGCTTTACATGTTGTTACAGGGCGTGTTACAGGCCAGTACTACCGGGACAACATCTTGGCAGTCCATGTTGTGCCGTTCGCACGACGTCATGGCCGCCGTTTCATCTTCCAGGATGACAACGCAAGATGTCACAGGGCCAGGATCGTTACAGGTTACCTCCAACAACAGAACATCACCACATTACCTTGGCCAGCACTGAGTCCCGACCTCTCCCCCATCGAGCATGTCTGGGACATGCTTGGACAGAGGTTACGTCAACGTCAACAACGTCCTGCCAATGTCCAAGAACTTGCTGCTGCGTTGCAACAGGAATGGGACAATCTGGACCAAAATGACCTTAGACGTCTCATTAGGAGTATGCCACGTCGGATCAATGCTTGTTTGGCAAACAGAGGAGGATTTACCCGTTACTGACTTGGTTGTGATGCTGTGGTAACTTTGCTGTTTGACCCCGGGTATCATTTTACCCTTATAATGGTCAGTCTGTGCCTTACTTAGTCTAACGATCATTTGGAATAAATCGATGAATGTGAACTTCATTTCATTTTGTAATTTGTTTTTTCGTCAGTTTCATTAGGTGACTTTAATAACACTTAAAAATCAAATATCCCCTACTTTTTTTGAATAGTATATAATACTAATAATAGTTCAGCTATACTTTTCGTTTAAAAAAATGTATGTTTTATCTCCTATAGACACTTATTCGCTGAAATCTATGACATATCTATCAACGTGACAACCCTGTTTGTCGGGACCTCCAACAATATAATAGGGCATGTAAATAGATAGTGAGTTGGTAGAGTTACTTGGGACTCAAGATGGCGTCTTTGTACACTTGACGTCATATTTGCATGGCGTCATTATGTAATTCCCGGCTTCACAGTACTGTTGTCGCAACTTTATCTATACGGCTTTGATATAACTTTACTTAACAAAACGTTTTATTTTTTTCTTGGTATAACGTTTTACGGGTCCTAAACAAATTGCAAAAGAAACCAATGCAGTTTGGTTCAATGACAAATATGTCAGACAAAATCATACTCAAAATCGGCCAAGGCAAAATAACACGATTAACAAAATTAAATTTGGCGTTCTTCAGGAATTATCGGAGAGCGATAACTTGTACTGGATGTCTTTCAATGGTGGAAGGATAAATAATTCTTTTTAAATTCCTCAAACACAGAGTGGTTATGCAAGCGAAATGTGTCGAAAATCTGTCATTTGGCGGCGGGCATTTCTTTCAAAATGAATGCCAAATTTGGTAATATAATACCATTTAAAAAAAATGAAAAAAAAAAAAACAACAACATTAATTTGGTAATAAAAGGGCAGCGATAATCTCAAAAATTTAATTTCTAGAATTCCTGATGGTAGAAATTCAAAATGCCCGTCAAAATGAAATCCAAAATGGCGGAATTTTAATTAATCGTCATTTCTTTCCGTTGGGGTATGGCTTGAAATATGTGGTATATTAATCCCAAAATGAATATAATGTTAACGCACTTTAAACATCTAGATGCAATAGACTTCGTGATGAAAATTCTCGGTACATTCTAATGTTGGCAATAAAGATCCAATTATAGTTTTTCGTTATGCATGTGCTCTGTTAATCACCCATAGATGTTTTAATGACAATAAATCATATACTTTATTCAGCTCGGCGCAAGACTTAACATGAATAGATGCAGTTCGTTTAACTTGAATGTAGATATTATATATCTATGTTGCATATATAGGACCTTTCGGTTGAATCATATCATAATAGTATCTTATTTCATAGTTTTACGTATTTGTCGACATTAAGGTGTACTTGTTCTATTGTTCCATTTAGCCCATGAATTTTCTTGTTTCACTTGACTGAACAAAACATTTTGTGGGAATGTAGGCTTTTATAGACTGAACAAAAAGCTGATAAATGTTGAGATGTGTGGAACATGCTCGGGACGGTTTGTAAAAAACCTCAGACACGATATATATTTGATGCTAGTTGAGCATCAGAACAACATGGTTATTTCATTGGAAATGGGGCGCAAATACCCAAAGGAGTCGGACAGACTTTAAACCAACCGTGTCTCATTCACTGGGCCCCTTCAATGTCTGTCTACCCGTGGAATAACATGTACATTATTTGTATCTGTTAAATTTGTGCGGTTCATATATTAGATTAATATTGTTATTAACACATGGGCGGGGACCGGGGAGTGATAACGTCTTACCCAAAACAAATTGCAAAAGAAACCAGAAAGTTTCGGAGAGCTCTATCTCGTATCACATGTCACTTATGAAACATAGGCCTGAAACACATGTCACACTAGACACATTTTTTTAAATTACACTGATTTTACACTGGTTTTAAGCTACGCTGATTTTAAATGTTTTATCCATTAGACAATTTAAAGAAATTTCTATTTTCGAAAAATTGATGATACAATTAATGATCGATGACCGAAAACTGACACACAATTTTCATTATTACATCAACAAATATCTGTTATAAAAGTATTATTATTTTTTCCTTTTCTTTAAAATGATTTTCTATCCCCAATTCTTTGTACACCTTTAACCTGTCATTACTAAAATTAAAGCAATATATGGGAGCATGGATTTTATCCTCAGTTGAATGCTACATTCTCACATAGTTTATAACTCTTACATCAGAGATTTTTTTTGTGTCTGTCCCTTATGATCGGCTGAAGTTTAGTGATTTTTTTTTCTCTTGATTTCTGATATTTTTAAAATCAAGTTATTCCATAAGATTATAATTTTGTTTTATTTTATAGTAAATCTAATGTTTTAAATCTGTATCATTAGTCGAGTTTAAATTTTGAACAGTTTTACAATTCAAGTAATCTTTGTTAATATTGAACCTATCATTGAACTCGCTATAACATATATTAACCATAACAAATTCATTATGCATATTTTGTACACTTTAGTCCATGAATGATTTAGTATAATTATAAAATAAAAATCAGCATGTTTATTTAAATTTTAAAATGACTTTGTATATATGTTTTTACATACCTATTGTATGCTGATTCACGCCTATAAATTCATATCTTATCAACAGAGCTTGTACATACTGTTTTTTCCATATTCATTTTCATTAAAATCAGAACTTTTGTCAATTAAAGTCATTACAGTAATATTTAATGTTTAATTTTTGAACTCCATGTATTAAAAATCTTAACTAATTCTTTATATATCAGACATGTGCAGCATACATATTTATTTTAGTCTATTATGGTACATTTTTTCTCAGTTGTTTGATGTTAATTATCAATGAATTAGTGTATGTGTAGTGTGTACATGTGTGTGTGAGTGTATGTAATATATATATGTGTATATTTATGTATTTGATTTATTATTGTAATTTCATTATGTTGTGATTGTAATGTTTATATCTGTTTGTATTTTTTTTTTTGGAGAGTGGGGTTGCCTGCTCTATAATCCAATTATCTTTAATAAATAAAGTTTTAAAAAATAATTTATTTTTAAAACTCCCATAGACCGCTCCTTTCAGCAAGACCATGTAGTCTATATATATTTTTTAAAATAGGGGAATGGACAAACAATGGACATTTTAGCCAGTTATTAGAACACAACCTGTATTATACCTATGCATTAATTTCAAAGAGTCATAATTTAGCAAACACAAATAACTGTCCACAAAACATCAGTTAATTGTTATTACATTGCCAAACCTTATTAGGGGTGCCTTTGGTATGGATGTGGTCGGGCTTTAGGAATTTCCGTTTTGTGGGTATATTGATATTAAAAGGTATTTCCAACCTTATATGGAGGGTGGGGGATTAAGCAGTGTGTGAGGGGGGGGGGGGGGGCTGGGCCTTGCATTTGATTTATGCATAGTTGTATTATATGGATGCTACAGTGTCAACTTTATTAGAGATGAGGAAGGGTGGGCTTAGGGGATCTCTTCTAACCAGTTAATATTAGGGTGAACTCGACAATGCAAAGTATGTATGTCTACACACCAAAGACAAATACAGTAGGAAGAGAGCCTCTAATAAAATATAGCTTCATACACCTTTATTGATTTTGATATTTGGCAATTATCTATATTTATATTCAATTATATATAGGCCTATATCATTGCTATCAAACAACATTTCCAACCCTTCTCAAATTATCTTAATACTCGGAACTGTGGTGGGACGTTAAACACGATGCATGCAAAAATTAATTCCACAGTGTCGTGTACTTTCTTAAGAATAATAAATTGATTCATCACATTTACACAGGCTAGAAACAGCCCGTCAGGTATTACCGACAGCGGCTTCACGGGGGTAAGAGGGGTAAAGCTTGTCTGGCTTCTGGGAAAACTGTCCGTCTGATGGGGTGAAGGGTCCGAAAACACTGCACATAATCGCCAAGTGGTAAGCAGCTTTCAGTTGGACACTCTACCCAATGAGTCATTGCTGACCTAAATCTTTCACATTTATGCATTTATTACATGTTAGCCGACACCGGTAAATACCAGTATTAATAGCGCGCACTTTCTTTTCATTAGAAATATGATTTACAACGAGTTTGGCTAAAAAAAATCGAGCTAATTGTATTATAGCAAAACAACGACGGTGATCGATTAAATTCTCCTTAAGGTCACGTTTATTTACTGTTATTCGCTATTTACTAGATTTTCATTGGCTGAAAGCTCGCCGTCTCACTACTTTTATTATTGCGAGGACAAAAAATGCTGTCGTTTAGATTATTTGTTTAAAACGTTTCTGGCACATAAATTGGAGTGTGGCAGTTTTGTTTACAACACATTAGGCTTATTTCTCGGGAAATAAATATTAAAACTTTCCACAGCGGTGAGTTGCAACGACTTTTGAAAACTAAGCTAGTTAGAACTTCCCAGTCCTCCGCCTAGAATAATCAAGGCTTTGTTTCAGTCACTGACACCACTTCCCCGCTGTGCTTCCCATTGACCCTGATCATTAAATGACACGTCAATCAGTAAGGGGATGAGAGGATGTTTGACCCTGTTACTATATCTGGTTTCAACCTCGTGCGGTGAACTTTAACTTCAACAGGGTAATTGCACGGCTCTTTACACACTGGCACAGTGTGCTAAACTGAATAACGATGAACAGACAAATAGTGCCTTGTTTCTTTACCGTCCTCGTTCTTGTTTTCAGCTATGATCTACAACAACTTGACAAGGATATAGAGGAAACCTTTAAGTGTCACGATAATCCTGGATTATCTGTTGCCATTGTCAAAGATGGACAGACTATATTTACAAAGGGATATGGAGTAAGAGATTTTGACAGTAAAGACAAAGTAACAAATGAAACATTATTTCTTATAGCATCGCTATCCAAGGCCTTTGCAGCAACTCTTGTAGTAAAATTACTACAAAAATCACAGTGAGTAAAACCTATCGAATCCGTCTACAAACTACATTAATTATCTGATCATTTTGAAATTTATATACGTTGTTTACATTAGTGAGACGAAGAATCCTATTTAATTTCAACAATTTCTGTTAATTACTTCTAGAGGTATGTTCCTTCTTTCACTTTGTAGAACCTTGTGAACAATATAACGACCAAAGTTAACACCAGGTCTGTATTAAATTTACATGCATTATTTTAATTAGTAAACCGAAGCATCCTATTGAATTTCAAAGATTTCCGTTAATAACTCTAAGGACAAAGGTTATCATTCGATCTAAATGAAATTGATATCAGGGTTTTGAAAATGCTCCCATTACGTGCAAAAGAATAAATATGCCTCAAGCAGTGTTCACTGTCCGTATGTTAGCCGCTGTGTGGTATGTTTCGTCATCCCTGCATTGGCCGAGAAAGTTCATCCCGATTTTCCGGCGTGTTTTCCCCTTGTCATTTACGCAGGACGAAGGGCCTGACAAGGACAGCTGTCTAGTCGTTCGGATGTGACGAAAAACTGAGGTCCCGTGTACACATTGGCGTGCACGTAAAAGATCCCTTGGCAGTTGGAATTCGATATAAGAGTAGGCCGTAGTGCCGCTGTCCGGTCAAAAATTACCTCATAGCACATTGTATGGCGTATGCCCGTCTTCATTAGCCTAGTTTGGAGCAGAACAGTAGGACGTTAAACCCCATTTCATATCATTTCATTTCGTATGTGTCATGGCTTGGCAACATATCTTTATACTACCTTAGTGTTAGCAAATGGAAACAATTACAGTTGTTATTAATCTTTGAGAGGCATTTAGCAACTGGATAGAACAATAAACTATAAAACATACTTATGGTTTAATTACAGTTGTATTTTGACAAATGTATATTATATAACGCCCAAATGTACATTTTTATAGTTGTAATAATTTGTTTTTAAAAAAAAAGCGAAAACTTCATATTATGACAATCTAAAATAAACATAGCGATAACAGACAGAGATATGCAGTCTGTTGTACAAAACATCTGTCGTTGCCTACACAATGTGGCCTATTTGATTTGGTTTAATAAATCACATGATATAAAAACTGCTTTGTAATGGTTTACTTCATTTGAAATATTATGTCCACAGGCTATAATACATTTCTGATTCCAAATGTCGACAGTGAAAAATAATACCGAAATTTACTAGATCTCCCAAAATTCTAATTTAATAGTATATTGGCTGGTCATATCAACTTGATTCAAAGTATAATTTGGCCCAAGTCATAATAATGTGATAATAATGTGTTGACCTGTACGTAAAATGCAAAGTTTTTAGGATGGGACGAAAGGCGATCTCGTGTACATCTTGGCATGCACGTAAAGAAAGCTTTGCGTTTAGAATTCGATAAAACTAGCGTTAAACCGAACTCCATTTAGTTTCATGTACAATGGATCTTGCTCGACTTTGTTTTATTGTTAATTCCAGTAAAAAGAATCTGAGAATAGCATGTTGATGACTGATGAACAAAAGTACATTAATATGACATGTTCTACAGGAGCACGATAAATTTACATTGATGACATACCACATGATTGTGAAATAGTAATGCACTATTAATTATCACATGGCAACACGCTATAAAGTGACGGCTACATCGATAACTTTTCAGTAATTATCATCATTTTCCCACTGCCACATTTTATATGCCGAGCCATATTCTTTTTTATACGCCACGTGGAAATGTGTCATATATTGCCGTCGCCCCCGTCCGTCCGTCCGTCGGTCTGGACGTCCGTCCATCGTCCACAATTTCTTGTGAACACTCTACAGACTATATTTATCATCTGATTGTTTTGAAATTGATATATGTTGTTTGTATTAGTAAGATGAAGAAGCCTATTTAATTTCAATAATTTCTGTTAATTTCTTCTGGAGGTATGGCCCTTGTTTCACTTTGCTGCACCTTGTGACGCTCTAATGACAACAGTTATCAACCGATCTGTATGAAATTTATATGCACCATTTAAATTAGTAAAACAAAGAAGCCTATTGAATTTCAGCAATTTCCGTTAATTACATCTAGAGTTATGGCCCTTGTTTCTCTTCGTTGAATCTTGTGAAGCTCTAATGACAACAGTTATCATCCGATCTGTTTGAAATTGATATGCATCATTTAAATTAGTGAAACGAAGAAGTCTATTGAATTTCAGCAATTTCCATTAATTACGCCGTGAGTTATGACCCTTGTTTCACTTTGTTGTACCGTGTAAATGCTCTAACGACAAAAGTTATTATCCGATCTGTATGAAATTTATATGCATCATTTAAATTAGTACAACAAAGAAGCCTATTGAATTTCAGCAATTTCCATTACTTTTCATCTAGAGTTATGACCCTTGTTTCACTTTGTTAAATCTTGTGAACGCTCTAATGACAACAGTTATCATCCGATCTGTTTGAAATTAATATGCATCATTTAAATTAGTGCAAAGAAGAATCTTATAGAATTTTAGCAATTTCCGTTAATTCCGTGAGTTATGGCCCTTGTTTCACTTTGTTGTACCTTGTGAATGCTCTAACGTTATTTTCCGATCTGTATGAAATTTATATTTATCGTTTAAATTAGTAAAACGAACAAGCCTATTGAGTTTCATCAAATTTCCGTTAATTACATCTAGAGTTATGGCCCTTGTTTCACTTTGTTGAATCTTGTGAATGCTTGAACGACAAAAGTTATCACCTAATCTGTATGAAATTCATATGCATCATTTAAATCAGTGAAATAAAGAAGCCTATTGAATGTCAGCAATTTCCGTCAATTACTTCTAGAGTTATGGACCTTGTTTTACTTTGTTGACCTTGTGAACGTTCGAGCGACAAAAGTTATCATCCGATCTGTATGAAATTTATATGCATTATTTGAATTAATAAAACGAAAAAGCCTGTCGAATTTCAACAATTTCTGTAGATTATTTCCAGAGTTACGGCCTTGTTTTAGTTTTTATAACCATGTGAATCCCCAAACAACGAAAATTATAATGTCATCAGTATGAAATTGTCTATTAAATTCCCCTAATTACCTACAAAAGAATAAATATGCTGTGGGCGTATGTTTTGTTGCCTGGCAACATATCTTATTGCATTGAAAACTATTACATGAGGCTGTTCTTTAAAAACATAGCAGTTCGAAGTTCAAGAATTTTCGAAATAATGAATAAACAATTAATTTACCAAGTATCTGATCTTTTGAAAATCTTGTTATTAAAAAAAAATATCTCCATCCGCAAAACAATATGCATATTAAAAAAAATATACCCTCGAAAATATAACAATATCTTTTTGAACTCTTGTGGTGAAAAAACTGAACACCTCCACCCAAACTTTGGCATGCATGACAATAAATTTTGGTGTGTAAGTCATTATACGTTAAAATAAATATTTTAATAATTTGGAAAGGTTTATAATAAAGCGTTTCATACTATAGACAATTAGTATGTTTATTGCATTCGAAATTTCATTACAAACATATTTATATATTTTTGTACCTTGTCATTTATTTATAAGATAATATAACAAATGTCCATTTTCAATACATTTATTGTGTTGGTGTATCATATGTGCTTTGATCAAACCTGGCAAGATACTGTAACTATGACGATTAACATTATGCAAGAGCTAAATCTGCCAAATGCAGGTCTTTCTCTAGGCCTGAAATCTTATCTAATTATTTAGACATTAATTAACTTATGCAGACCATAATCAACTCTCGATGATCCCATTTGCTGCTCGAATTCCGTTCATAAATTAATCATGAAATGAATGATCGAGACTATGTTTTTTTTATCGTACAGACTTTAGAAATGATGATCGAGGCTATGCCGAAATTTCAATCGCTTAATTCTCGGTTCATAGTCGATAAATGCATTAAAGGAAGCGTGGGCTGTCATTCCCTCATAGCACACTGAATGATGTATACCCGTCTTCGTTAGCGCGGTTGATCCAGAAAAGTAGGGCGTTAAGCCCCATTTCGTTCATTCAAGGAATACATTTTGTATGGTTCCGTGCAGCCTTTGTTTTGATGTTCGAAAAGAAGAAAGTAAATAAAAGACAAGCCATTAATTCAGTATGGTATTTATATCACAAGTAATATATATATACGTACATTATCTATATTTGTGTTATCTAAATGTTTGGATGACTTATTTGACGTTGACTTTTGTGCTGCAGTTATACGCGAGCCCAAACTTCCCCATCTGAAATTCGATGAAGGGACTCCTATATGAACATACGCGAATGGCTTTATATAAGGTGGGGGGGGGGCGGTGGATGGCAGAATGGTTAGCACGTGCGCGCTGTATCATAAGGCCTGTCACCGAGTCAACTGGCGTGGTTTGGAATCCCCGGTTGTGCGTGACAAGGAGTAGGGTTGCCTGTTCAGCCTCGTTGGTTTTCTCCGGGTCCTCCTCCCATTGCTACAGACCCCTACGCGCAAGCGGATTATTGAAATAAAATTAAACCATATGTTAGTCCCGAAATGACCTAGTCTGGGACGAGTGTACGTTAAACCCCATTTCTCTCTCTCTCTCTCTCTCTCTCTCTTTCTCTCTCTTTTGTTAGTTAACAAAATTATAACTGATTAACTAGTTGACTCCGCATAGAGAGAGGTTATTCTTTGCCAAATGGCACCACAATTAATTCGTCATGAAAGAATGGTGCCAACAGATGTTCGATTGTCTGACGTGGTTTCTTTTCGTATAAATAAACTGGTGTAGTGAAATGTAAATCCTCCAGTAAAAAAAGTCTAGCAGTAAGATAAATAAATGATAGTTCGTTGTTAACAAGTAACACAGATGTTTCTGGTTACTAGTTTGATAATATAAATACAACCGAAACTAACTAGGAACACCGGCATGATGTGATAAAGTGAAATCTAATTACAAACATATAGAACATAACCTGTAAGCATTTGCATTTTTATACGCCTGCGTGAAATTGGGGTCGAATTTTGCCACCGTCCGTCGGTCCAACCTTCGTCCACCATTCTTGTGAACAGTCATTATCTGATCATTTTGAAATTTATATATGCTGTGTTTAATTTCAATAGTTTTCGTTAACGTCTTCTGGAGTTATGATCCTTGTTTCACTTTGTTGCTCCCTGTGAACGCTCTAACAAAAAAAGTTATCCGATCTGTATGAAATTGATATGCATCATTTAAAACGGTGAAACAAGGAATCCTATTGAATTTCAGCAATTTCCATTAATTACGTCTAGAGTTATGACCCTTTTTTCACTTTATTGATCCCTGTGAATGCTCTAAAGACAAAAGTTATCATCACATCTGCATGAAATTTAAATGCATCATTCAATAAAGTGCAAAACAAAGAAACTTGTTGAATTTCAGCAATCAATTTTCGTTAATTACATCTTAAGTATGGCCCTTGTTTTAACCGTCGTTGGCCGACGGATGATTTAGCTTCAGTGGGCGTATGTTTCGTTGCCCGGCAACTTATCTTTCACATAAATAAGACGTATAGTGTCAAGAAATTGTTTGACAGAAATTGATTGAAAAAATTGATTGACAAAAATATTATACTTTACAAGAAAAGTTTTACTTTATCATCCCTGAATTCGAGAACATATATGTTTTAACAAAATGTTCTTTCCCTCGAACAGGATTACGTGTTTATATACATCGAAATACTTTTCATAGTTTGTTATCACGCTTAAAAAGTTAATCTATAATTAGTAATTCGGGTAGTCGTAAATAGATTTATCTGACATTAAACATGCAAATATTAATGAATGGTGAAGCTGGCGCCACAATACGAGTACTGGAGTACATTAGCCTTGAAATTTACGACATCATATGCTCAAAATGCAATTAGTCGATGTAATGTGCAAACCAATTTATGTTTGAGGGCAATTCAATTAAAAATAAGTCTGGTCATCAGAAATATCACATGTTTATGTTTGCTTTTCATTTTCTGTTCTCTAGGTACACCTTACAAACTACAGTTAAGGAAATCCTTGGACCGAACTTTAAATTTGCAGATGATCTCAGAACCGAATATACAACAGTGGAAGATTTACTCAGCCATAGAACGGGAACACCACCGAATAACTTCATCCGTTATGATAACAACTTAACCAGAAATAATCTGATAAAGTAAGTGGTAAATTTCGTATAATAACATTCCTTATGATATCAACTTTACCCGAAATAAACTGATAGAGTAATACTTTTGTATTTTGTTTATGTTTACACGAAATTACTGTGTGATTAGAATACCCTGTGATTAGATAGCCACTTAAGCTGTAGAACAGTCAATTTGATTTATTGAATGATGTCCTTGGTGTATGAATTTGGTAATTTATGACACAGGCCTGAAAGATTTTTTGGAGGGAGAAGGGTGGAGTTCAAGAAATTGCCTAGCCCATTATTGCATTTGTGCAATATTATAGATTCGATTTGGTCGATTAACTAAAATTGACGATTTATTCAAAGAATCGCATACATATGGAAGCATATACGTGTCAATAGCGAGACACATACCGAGATATTACTAGTGGAATCATAGAACTGTACTAGAAAGGGAAACCCCGACTGTTTTTTTATGTTATACATCGCATGCGCGAAAAAGATGTACCACAACGTACTTCCGGTTAAATAATAAAAATGAAGAAATAAGTCCCGTGAGCTTCGAAATAAAATAAGAACAAAACGTCTTCTGCACAACTACCAAGATACATCGGAAATGAATGCTTAAATATGTGTAAGTTATATTGTATCAATACGATTAGTTGTCAGTAAATGTTTCGTCGAACCCAAGAAAAGCTATGCATCTAGTCTATGTTTTTATTAACTTCATTAAATAGGCAGGGAAATTCAGTTAAGATTCTAAGGAAATTCTCTATAAAAATTCAGACCTTAATAAATGGTCACAGCATTTTGCCAATTTCAAATGTATGTATGCACACACTGAAATTTCAGGGTAAACATTTTTAAAAATCGTTTGAAGGGGTGTCTGTTTTAAGCCGAGGTTTAATATTTAAAACATTATCATATTAATTCTAATCCTGTTGAATTTTCAAGAGGCATTTGAAGGGGTGCCTGTTTCTAAGCCCAGATTTAATATTCAAATCATTATCATATTATAACACAACACAGTTCTATGGATAACAATCACTATATTATATACACACGACGTTTCGACAAGAATTCACTGGTCGTTATCAAGCATACAAATTACAAATGAGGAAAAAATTGTGACAGTGTTATATATAGGTACATTGAACAATAATAAGAGAAACCAAAGTTAACAATCATGAAACGCTAGCTTAATTGGTTATCAAAGTAATTATACACAGATTTAATTATGATAGCAAATAGTATAGTAACAACAGCGGATAAAGGGTTAAAGAGGAATTAATGAAAACATAGATGATGGGTGAAACCTAGGTGAAGCCATAATATATGTATCTGGGCATCAGAGAGCATAAAGTGACTGGTGAAAAACACTTTAATTATAATGATATTCATATAGGACTTATTTGCATTGTGACATGGAATAGTACATAAAGATAAATGATGGATCTAGTTACATCATATTAATTCTAATCCAGTTGTATTTTCAAGAGGCATAGTAGTAGTAAATATTGGTCATATTGACATTGTAAATTTGGATATATGATACAACGCTGTTATTTTTCTTCTAACAATATTTATTTAATCAGTAGTTCACCTCCTACTGTATGTTAGGATTATGTTGAATATATTAATACGAAAAAAAAACTCCTCACTGTTCTTTATGAATATGATAATACCTCTTCAAACTCTGTACATTCTTTCTTTTGTAGGACCCTGAATATAAGATGAAATGTTCCCTGTCACTACCCTCCATTAATAACAGGGTGTAAAAAAAAGACTATTGCAGGTCACAAATAAAATCGTATTTTTCTATTATTTAAAGGAGCTAAATTGGTAATATTTTGGAGCTAGAAATTGGCACAAATGGGTCGCAACACATATAATAATATAATAGGAAGTTATATAAACTGTTTTACAATCGTTTCTGTTTTACTGTGAATTGTCATCAGTTATGTTCGGCGATATACGCCAGAAGTCTCAACCCAAAGTCAGTTTCTAGCGTCTGGTTATTCCAGTCAACATCGATAGTATTTATTGTGCATGCTCTACAAATAAGAATATGGCATTACCGTTTGATATGACATGTGGAATATATGTCTAGCGTCATTATTTGAGCACCTTGTTACAAATTGCACTGAAACGTATTATGGTACACGATTCGTGTACCAATGGTAAAATGTTTATTTTGTCTGAAATATTGGATATCAGAAGCCCATATTTTCCAGGTAAGATCACCACACCAATGCTGATTTAAATTACAAAAAAAATCGTGTTTTCAATGTCGAAGATTTTGGATGATATTGGGTTACGGACTTAGCTACTTTAACTGGAAGAATCAAATAATTTCAAATATAACAAGCTGTTATTATGCAAGATAAGCCCATACTTTCCAAGAGATGGACAGAGAACAGGGTAAATCGATAGAGCTCATCCTCTCATTGCCCTAATGCTTCACACTAAATTTCTAGAGCCGCAGAGGGTCTGGAGTTCAGTCCCGGTGGTGTTCGAGAAAGTTCCCAAGAATTTTCAGGCGTAGTTTCCCCTTTTCAGTAGTTTAGGGCGGATGGCATTGTCTATTCGATTCGTTGGCGTGCATGTAAAAGAATCCTTGACAGTTAGAATTCGAAATAAGAGTAGGCCATTACGCTGCTATCTGGGCAAAATTTACTTCATAGCACACTGTATGACAAACACCTGTCTTCATTAGTCTAGCTAGTATACAGAAAATAGGCGATAAATCCCATTTTGTTTTCAACCTCTATCGTGTTCGAAGAAGGGGGTGGGGAGCTCTGGAACACCAATTTGATATAAATCTGTTAAAACCTGTAGCCTCTACTGATTTCAGGAGGTTTTAAACAAAGGGAGTAACTCCGGAACGTAGTTTTGTAGATTCACCTTGTCAGTGGTGCAGGAAGGAGAGCCTGACAAGAACAGCTGCCTAGTCGTTCGGATGGGACGAAAACCCGAGGTCCCGTGTATACATTGACGTGCACATAACAGATCACCTGGCAGTTGGAATTCGATATAAGAGAGTAGGCCATAGTGCCGCTGCCCACGCAACATTTCCTCATAGCACACAGTATGGTGTATTCTCCATCTTCATTAGCCCAGTCGGAGCAGAACAGCAGGGTCTTAAACACCATTTCATTTCATTTAATTTTTTTTAAGTAATAATAATATACAAATTAATAATAATAATATTTTTTTTTATTTATTAAAGTGTCACAAATCATTCTATACAGCTAAAACATAATATTATGTTAAAAAAATAATAATAATAAAACTAGAATGATTTCCGGCCATAATTGACCTACGAGACACGACTACACACTGAAAAGTCCCTTGTGTTGGATCTCAACACAAGAACTTGTGTTAAAAATATTTAACACATGTTTGTGTTGTATTGCATTGCAATGACACAAGTTTGTGTTCTTTTCAATGTCTTAACACAAACTTGTGTACATTTATAAAATCTTATGTGGTTTTTTTTTTCCATATAATTAATTACGTCGACATTAAAGATAACATTTATTATGTTCCTTTATCACATTATGTTTTTTATTTATTGAGAAAATCTGAATGGGATTGGGGAACTGGATTAGGGATCTGGCCTAGCCTATATGTAAAACCACTCTTCCTGAATTTGAATGTCGAGTAATTCACTTGATTTATTTTTTAATATTTCTAATTATCTAAAAGGATATTATATTAATTATTACAAACATTAAGTAGAAATCGCAATGTATGTATCGTGCGATGCATTTAATATCTCTTTTAAAACAACGTATTTTATAACAGTATACTGATATAAGAGATCAAAGTTTTAGTCAATTATTATCTAAATATAAACTATTTATTTAATTAGATATAATAAAAGATTATTCTGATTCTACTCTTTGTTTATTTTCACATCTTGTCTCAGACAATATACAGAGACAGGTTATTACAATGTCTGCATTTGGAAGTGTCTGATTGATATCGCCCCAATAAACTTGACACATCAAAGACAATAACAATTGTGTTATATCTACGTTTTAAAAAAATGTTAGAATGGGCGTGGAAATAGTCAAGTTAATCTTTTTATTTAATTTAATTGGTTCATTAATCGAAATTGGAAATTTATTCTTACCTGTAAATGACCAATTAAAATGAATTACTCTTAAAACAAAGAAAGAAATATTTATTGAAGTAATTTTGCGGTATTAAACCCTGTGGTACTGCAAATGTTAACTGTATTATTAAGCATTAGTATCGAAAAAAAGTGATATTGTTGTGAAAAAACTTTGTTCAGAAAATAAGAACATCAGGTTTGTGATTTTGGTATTTTTTAATACAATGTATTTATAACGCAAATTTTTCGTTTCGGTTAAAACAAAATATACGTCCATTTTAATTGGCCGAAGGATGTGTGACTAATAGAAATATGGCGGGCGGACAAACTGACCAAACAGTATATTTCGAGGTATTTGAGGTAAGCTAATTTAATATTATATCATAACTGCATGTGCATAATTGTGTTCTGTTTGATTAAATATTCAAAAAATCATTCTTAGGATACAACCTCGACACCAGTCCGCCCTGAATTGCAATGTTTGTTTTGTGTTCTGGGCGCCATTTTGAATATAATACAATCCAGCGATAGTGTAGTCTAATTCCTTTAAAAGGGAATCCGAATTTGTTAATTTTCTGCAATATCACTTCGGTGGAAGCGGACGTTAAATAAAGCTATTTCACGTACAAAGACCTACAATAAAATCCAGGTGGATTGGGAAAAATATTCATGTATTTTCTTGATGAAGAGTAGCTATTTCAATTTGTAAATGCCCAGTCATCTTAGACAAATAATAATTCCAACTTCAAATCAGTTGTATTTATTCAAATCATACCATGAAGAATTGTATTTTTCCACTTGCATAATAATAAAAAATTGACTTTTATTATTTTATTTCTTCAGGCCAAGAGCATGGAAAATTGGTAATTGCCTTGTATCACTGCTAACTATAAATCACAGGGAGCCTTGGGCAGAAATGATAATATGGTTCTCAGATATGTTACTGTGTACAGACTGAACAGAAAATATTTATACACTTGCTATTACAGTACTGGCCAAATTAATAGCAATTTTTTCTAAAAACGTTGCAGAAGTAACTCACTAAAATTGAAGTATGAATAAAATCATACACCGTGAATATATTGAACTGAATATTCTTACACATAACCATAGGCGTACGGGGAAATTTTTGACTGGGGGGCGGTGGTGGTTGGTGCCCCAAAAATGTAGTTAGGTTCTTAGTATGTTACATAATAATAATAAATTCGCTGTTAAATTGGACACATTCAAGAACACAATATTTCTTTATACAACTTTTACAAAGTACAATTGTGTGCCCAAATTTTCCCAGCATTTGGTTCCCAAAATGGGGGGGGGGCGCCGCCCCCAGCCCCCCCCCCCCCAGCTCGTACGCCTATGCACATAACCATATTGACATCTACTTCACATTGCATGGTTGGTCGACGCAACGCCGTGTATAGATAAAGTTGCGACAACTGTGAAGCCAGGAATTTCATATGACGTCATGCAAACTTATTATCTATTTATATGACCTATTATATTGTTGGATGTCATAGATTTCAGCGAATAAGTGTATATAGGACATAAAACATACATTTTTTAAACGAAAAGTATAGCTGAACATACTATTATTAGTATTATACAACAAGAAGCGCACATTATTGTTATATAGCCTTATTCTATAAGAAAAATCAAAATAAAAGATACACTAGATAAAAGTACTATTAAACCAGGGGCGGATCTAGGAATTTTGAAAAGGGGGGGGCTGCAAAATGAAGGCATTGACCGCGGAGACGGGGCTTGCCGCTGAGGGGGGAGGGGGGGTCCCCAAGAAAATTATCCGTCATTTCCTTGCATCTGTAGCCATTCCAAGAGCTATTTCCCAGACTGGTGTGTTTGAGTCGATGGTTCGAGTCATTTGGGATCCCTACAACGGGTTGGGAACTGACATATTTGAGTCTGAGAAAAGGCACTTTCAGCCGTAAAAAAGGGCACTGTTGAAAATTAGGGAGGGGGGGGGCGCCCCTCGCGCCCCCCATTGAATCCGCCTCTGATTAAACATATTTAACTTGCATTCGCTTTTAAAGGAGCTAAATCGCTAATATTTGGGAACTAGAAATTGTCACAAATGGGTCGCACTAACCTTGATGTTGACAAATACGTAAGACGATATGAACATCAAGGTGATATATGCATATATGCAGCATAGATAATTAAAACTTCTATTCAAGTTAAACCAACTGTATCTATTTATGTCTTTCGTCGAGCTGAATACATTTTATGATTTATTGTCATTAAAACATCTATTGGTGGTTAACAGTGTGTAACTAAAAACTAAAATTGGATTTTATTATTGCCAATGATATAATGTACCTTGAATTTTTCATCACGAAGTCTATCGCATCCAGATATTTAAAGCGCGTTTACAATATATTCATTTTTTTTGTATCGTAAAATTCATCTTCATTTGACGAACTACACCCAAACTACAGTCAGTGTAAACACGGTTTGGAGACTGTATCTGAACTACAGGGTACATCGAACTACAGTGTACATCATGCTTAAGAGACACTATCTAATATCCAACAGGAAAAATGGCGATTAATTTAATATCCGCCAATTGGTGTTGCTGCTATTTTGTATTTTCAAAATTTATCTTCAAATTCAGAGACATCGAAAACCATATAAAGGACATTGCAAAAGTCATATCTTACGTATCTTAAGAGATGCCCTTTTAGTCTACCAAATTTATGTTTTTTTTGTTAAATTGCCTTATACATGTATTACCAAATTCGGTAGCCCTTTTAAAAGAAATGCCCGGCACCACATGGAAAATACATTTCTTTAATTGATGTTTGTCAAATTCGATTTCCGCACATTTCGCGTACATAACCACGATATAATGGTCGAATATTACGTACATCAGATAAACTATTTTTAAAGCCCAAAACTATTCAACTAGTCTCTTTTAGTTATCAAGCACCTGTTTTATGGGATAATCTACCATTTAGTTTAAGATCTTGTACATCTCTATATTCTTTTAAAAAAACAACTTAAATCACATTTATTTAATGAGGCTTTTAACTGACTCTGTATACAATTGTTAACATGTCCATAATCTTGTTGTTTATTTATGATTACATTGTCACTTTGTAAAGTGCCCCTGAACATGTTTTATGAAAGGGCGCGCTATAAATATGCTGTAATAATAATAATAATAATAATATTACCAAATTTGGCGGCCATTATGAAAGAAACGCCCGGCACCATATAACAAATACTTCTTTTTTTTAATTTGACGTTTGTCAAATTCGATTTTTCGGCACATTTCGCTTGCATAACCACTCTGTGTTTGAGGAATTTAAAAAGAAATCATTTATAATCCAACGAGTAAATAGTAAAACACACTGATTACGAGATATCGCTCTCAGAAAATTCCCAGATTTTGGGTATGATTTTGTTTGATATATTTATCACTGAACCAAACTGCATTGGTTTCTTTTGCATTGTTTTTTAGGGTAAAACGTTATATTATCCCTCAACGCCTAATACTGCAAGAAAAAAACAAATTTTGGTATGTAAACCTGTATGAAGCCATGACGTCATAGCTTTTATGGCGTCATAATTGGGACCCAAAATGGCGCCTGGAAATGAGTTGTCGTAACTTTCCCACAGTCTACTCACTCATGTGCTCATCGTTGTATACCAACTATCGTTGAAAAAATCAATTTACGTCGATTTTTGAACATTTTAAAAGCCGTAGTTCGATTCGGCGCCCAAGAAAAGATATAAATCTACACCAAAAACATGGCAATCAATCAAGTTGAAGCGTTTTGGCGTAAAACATCTGTTTAGGCGAGATGACGTGTTTTTGGTGTACATGAGTAAGCAATAATGCTACCTGACTAAAATACCCCCCCCCCCCTCTTGCATTCGCATGTAGTCATACATATGAGTCTCAAAATAATATAATATATTGTTAAATTATGCTCTTTTCAACTCTATACCCATGACTGGTGTACCAAGTTAAATCCACATCAAAACCCCATTTGTCGATAAGTGTATTTATAATAATCACTTGAACATCCTTGGAGAATTATATCTATTTAGTGAATATTAATACCAAAGAAAGAAAACAACTCTAAATTCTGAATATAAAGTCATCAAATTCTTTTACAGATCTTATTGTGGAAACCCAAAAGTTATATGTCACCATTGCCTTTTTAATCACATTTTTTTTTAATGTCAAATACCAAACCATCTCTAATATTGTTTCATTATATATAATGCAGTGTAATCCTAAACACTAAAGATTTGGCCTGAAAATTTGAAATAATATAGAGGGATCATCAATAATTAATAGTAACATTCGATAATTATAAAAATGTATTATTGTAGGATGAAATCAACCTTTATTTTTAAACATTTAGTGAACATTTCGAATGTTAATGCCTCTTTTATATAAAATGGTTTTATTAATTAATCAATTTTTGTTTTACAAATTTTTAATTTTCTCCATTTTGTTTGATTTTTATGCTATATTTATTTTATCTATCTATAATTATTTGCCTGTGCTTTATCTATTAGTTCCCATTTATATACTGTAGAAAATTTTGAATTCCTAATCTGTTAAAGGGACTATTTTTTCTTAAAAGTATTTCAATTTAGTGCATTATTAATGTCTTTAGTGCTTGGTTTGGTTGATATTAAATTTAGATATTTTTAAAATGTATGTTTTGGGACCATGGGGTAGGGATATTGTGAACATATGTATTATATTCTCAGTTCTTTTTAAGGTTAATTGTAAAAAAAAATTAAATAGCTTTTTTTGAGGGGTGGGGGGATATTGTTATTATTGAACACAATTTTATTAGTATTGAAATTAACTTTTTTGATTAATATTCCAAATGTCTCGGTGCTTTATTTTTCAATTTAAATAGCTACTTTTTATTTAATAATTGGGAATGGGGGGTGGGTATTTTTTCATTGTATAACACAATTTTATTAGTAATGGAATTAACTTTGTTTATTAACCTTCGAGATGTCTGTATTGGTATTAATTAGGCATTAATTTATTTTTTCATATCATTTATTGAATAAATAATAATTTAACAAACAAAATTATTATGTCATTTATCAATAATTACAGTTTAAACAGAACGAATGGAAGGGGTTGCATTCGAAAGGTTGTTATACTGGATATAAATTGGTAAAATACAACACAAGTTTTTGTTATACACAAGTTTGTACGAAACAACACGAGTTTCAGAAATTTCAACACAAGTTTCAGAAATTTCAACACAAGTTTCAGAAATTTCAACACAAACAAGTTTCAGAAATTTCAACACAAATAATGTGTAGATTTTCACATAAGTTTTGTGTTGTTTCAACATTTAACACAAGTTTTGTGTTGTTTCAACATTTAACGAAAGTTTTGTGTTGTTTCAACATTTAACACAAGTTTTGTGTTGTTTCAACATTTAACACAAGTTTTGTGTTGTTTCAACATTTAACACAAGATTGTGTTGTTAAATAGAGACACCTAACTTGTGTTGAAAATAACACAAGTTTGTGTTGTTTCAACACAAGTTTTTTTTCAGTGCATAAAACATATATAATTCTTTTAGTTCAATAAAATATACTTTTCACTTAAAACTCAAACTTCAACGCATATTATATTGTAACATTTTGTTTTTTTGGATTATACAAAAGTTTTCAGAGACTGCCTTAAGTATGTAAATATAAATGTGTCAGAAAATTATTTTAATATTTGCAAAGAGAAATGAACGTGCTCTTTCGTGATGTATAACACGATATCCGGAATTCATATTAAGACAGGTATGTTTACTTTAAAAGCACCCGACTTTGATCATTTTTCTTTCCCCGTGTCAGTGATGCAGGACGGAAGTCCTAACAAGGACAACTGACTAATCGTTTGGATGAGACGAAAGAACGAGGTCCCATGTACAAATAAGCGTGCACGTAAAAGATTCCTTGGCATTTGGAATTCGATACAAGAGTAGGCCGTATATAGCACCACTGACCGAGCAAATTTTTCCTCATAGCACACTGCATGGTGTATGCCCGTTTTCCTTAGCCCAGTCGTAGCAGAGCAGTGGGACGTTAAGCCCCATTTGATATATCATTGATCGTCGACATTGTAGATTGATCGCATAAACTATTAATTTCCGGACTTTTTTCCGTATGCAAATAAGCTTCGTCGTAGATCCCATATATGGTATATGTTCTATTATGCATTTGTCTATTATGCAAAATGCGCAATGAGGAAGTGTAATGTGCAAAATAACTATTATACTGTATTTTGTATTATTGAAAAGTGTATTCTGTATTTTAACACTGTGACATTGGTAATGTGGAGCAATGGAAATTGCAAATTGTAAAACTAAAATACGTATTTTGAACGGATGCCATTCATTTTTTATCGTGAACATTGAAATAATATTGACAACGTTATTCTTCCATATATGGCAACAGTATGTTTAAGTTTGCAATAAAACACAATTTAATAGCGTCATTATAGCATTATTCATTTTAAGTTATATTTTCATGATTAATTTTTCTCCATTTTTATACACCCACATTGAAATGTGGTCGTATATTGTCGTCGCCCCCGTCCGCCTCTCCGCCCGTCCGTCGGCCCGGCGTCCACAGTTGCTTGTGGACGCTCTAGAGGCTTAAGTTAGTATCCGATTGACTTTAAATTTATACACAGTGTTTAAGGTCACGAGGCAAAGAAGCCTATTGATTTTCAGCGATCCACTATAATTACTGCCAGTGTTATCATCCTTGATCACTTCAAAAAATCTTGTGGAAGCTCTAGAGGCCAAAGTTAATATCCGATTGACTTTAAATTTATACACAGTGTTTCAGGTCATGAGACGAAGAATTCTATTGATTTTCAACGATTTCCGCGAATTACTGCAAAAGTTATGGCCCTTAATAATTATGCATTTCCATAATTATTTGGACAAATCTAGAGAGGCCAAAAACTTTAAACTAAACAATGAATTGACGCATTAAATTCCAATATTTGTCGATGAACATGACATCGTAGGTGATAAGTAAAATAGGCTAGAGGTGAATGTGAAAAGAATATACGGTAACGGAGTCCATCCGTAAAACTTGAAGTGATAAAGTCATATCATATCTGTCATCCAAACCAAAGAATGGTAGCTAGAACATTCACCAAAGACCACATATATACTCTATAAGGCACTTGTCATTTGTAATAAAATTAACAGAAAGATATAGATGTCTTTTAATTCCTGCTAAATTATTTTATTTACGAGACTGTTTCAAATATATTAACACAGCTAGATAAGGTAAATAAACTATTTAAGGATTTCCCTTTATCGTTGAGTGTTTATAATATGTCGATATTAAAAAGAGACGAGTATGACATTTGATCACCCATAAACTACTACAAAAATACAAATGAAATGGTGAGCAAACGTTAAACTAATAATATATTATTATGTCTTTGTAACTGGTGGCTGGAAAATTATAAGGATTGTCTTGACCTCGATTTATCTATTGGGAAAGATTGTATAGATAACACAGGAAACCTAAAATATAACATGCAGTTTCTGAAGAGATAGCAGGTGGTTCAAGTGGCGGAAAGCAATTAACAGAAATCTCCAATGGTTAACGAATACCCGTTGATTTTATTATGAATTTCCAAAATATGTTCGAACGGTTATGAAATCTCTCTGGTCAGAACTATTGATGCTGCATCATATTCCATTTGAACCCCAGAGTGTAATATTTTAAATGTAAATAACGGAAGGTTTCTTTCAAAGCCCTAAGCTTCTTGGGCATCACCCCGTCAATCCTCCCGTCATCTACAATTGCTTGTGTACACTAAAGTTAATATCCAGTTAAGATCATGAGACGATTTCTAATAATACTACCAGATTTATTGCCCGTGGACAATCTACAGACCAAAATTATTATCCGATTGACTTTAAATCAGGGTATACGGTCATGAGAGGAGGAATCCTATCTTCAACGATTTCCGAACATTTCAGTCATCGTTATCGTCCTTTACGTCTTTGAAACATCTTTAGATCCTTTATAGAGTTTCAACAAATTCCTGTAGTTACTGTCATAGTTATGGATTTTGATCATTTTGAAAATTCTTGTGTGTTCTCTGAAGTTGCCAATTTAGTTAACTTCTCAAAATAATAAATATGACCTGCTTTGTACTTTTCCAAGAATTAATTTTGACATTTTGATAACTCCAGTTTTCTTTTTTCAGACGTGTTAGATATCTGGAAGGTAGTAAAACTTTCCGTGGCAGTTTTATTTATAGTAATGTGATGTATGGGCTGATAACAACGATTGCTGAAAAACTTGGTGGCAAGAAATGGGAAAAGCTGGTTAAAGAGGAAATATTCGATCCACTGGAAATGACGTCATCTACTTTTTCTACCACCATTGATTACAACAACTCGAACGTAGCTCGAGGATATATAAAGGATTCTGGCGAAGACACACTCGTATCAACAGAATTCTTACGGTATTTAATATCTCTTGATTCGTTTTAAAATAAAAATCTAGAAATACACATGAGACACGTTATTATGTGTTTTAGAAACATATCTTGTTTATGGTCCTTGACTAAGATTGTCTATATATATTTTTATTCGCCCACATTGAAGTGTGGTCGTATATTGTCGTCGCCCACGTCCATCGGTCGGTCTGTCCATTGGTCCGGCGTCCATAATAGCTTGTGGACGCTCTAGAGGCTAAAGTTCATATCCAATTATACACAATGTTTAAGGTCATAAGACGACAAAATCTATTGATTTCCAACGATTTCCGATAACTTGAACTAATTAATTCATGGTATTAAATGTTTTATATACTACACGTTAGCATATAGAAGAACTAGAAGCCAAACAAATTCTAATTATTTCTGATAGTTACTTAATGGGTTGTGACTTGTAATCAGATTTTAGTGTGTTGTAAATGTTTTCATAAATGACAAAAGAAAAATATGCGACACCCTGGTTGACTGCAGGACGACGTAGCTGCTGTGGGCATATGTTTCGTTGCCTGGTAGCCTATCTTTAAAATATGTAATGCTTGAATGTAAAGTGTTAGTAAGTGGATGAGTTGTATACAGCCACACTGAAATGTCGTCAACCACGTCGGCCCGTTCATCTGTAGGCGCTCTTGGGTCAACTGACCTCAATTTTTTTTATGCACAATGCATTAGTTCACGAGACAAGAAGTTTTCGATATTGCTGCTAGAACTGTGGCCCTTGATCAATTTGAAAAATTGTAGATAGTTGTCAGGAACATGATTTAACTAAGTTTAAATAAATAGAACAGTACCAACATATATTTCAGCAGCTTCACGTGTCTTTACACAATTATTTACTGCCAAACCATTAACGATTTGTGAAACATCATTTAAACTATTGTTAAGTTTACTTTGAGTCCTTTCACGTATCCACCGTTTTTGTTTCTGTTTATCTTAGACGATGGGGTCTTCTATGTGGTTCCGGTTGTGTTATGGTCAATGCTGTCGATATGACAAACTGGATGCTGTTTCATCTAAATGGCGGAAAGAACAGAAAAGGCGAGCAAGTTCTTGACACCCAGGTTCTCATGGATATGGGCAAGTCTAGAAGTGTCGCTAGGTCATTCAAATATTACAACACTCCAGAATTTCCAAGAATGACTTCAAGAGATGGTTATGGCCTAGGCTGGTTTATTGGCTATTATGATGGTAAGAATATTGAAATTTTAATAACTTCGTCTGCAAAGAACCGTTTAAAATATGAAAGACACACGAATATCAATTTACATTTACCTCGTATCCACCTTGATGAACACGTAATTAAAACGTAAGAAGCCCTCGGGCACCATCGCGCTTGGGTATGGCATGTCAAATGCTTAAAAGTGTTTAAAAGTGCTTAAAGTTCGTTGATTATGCCACACAATTCGATGTCACACGAGGGGGTACTGGAGTCATGAGTATCACTATAAAACCTTGCGTTTTATTACATGTTATTTCAATATGCCGAAAAGCGCAAATTGAAGTCCATACAAAAGTTAATGAGTGGGGTCGTTAGTACTCCTTCTTATAATGTTTTATAAACATGTGGAAGATTCGGCGGGGCGTTAAATAAACATATTTCAAATAATATTACATGTCAATGCGCGGTCTGGTAAAACCTAATTTACATTGGCCTTAGACAATTAAACCTTTTAGTACTTATTGGCGATGTTCAGGTCAGGGAATAAACGTGTTTGTTTTGCCTTGAATCCGGCTACAGAGTGTAACACTATGATCCTGTTGATTCTGTGTCACGGCTCCAAAATTAATCATTAGGCTACCTTTGTCATGGTTGTAAATCTAACTATGTAAGACTACACTGTGTCACAGCAGCAAAACGATGGATTTTAATATGCACTTAGATTTTAAATCTTCACTTGATTTCACATTGTGTTATTTTTACATATTGAAATTCGAGGAAACCGTGTTGGTCTAAATTGCACATAAATGTGTTTAAGTTACTCACACCTCAAACCGTATAAGTCTAAGCCATCTACATTGTTAAGAGCACCTTCTCAGCTTTGTGCTTTGTAATAGTTCACCTATATATCTATACAAAATATGGGTTGGTATGCTCTAATAATTATTCAAAAAATTTTTTTTAAAGGATCGGGAGTTGATATCCGACTACAAAACAACGCACCATGCGTTTGTAACTTGTATTTTAGTTTCCAATTCATAAATTATTTTGTTTGAATTCGGTGTACTAAATTGGTGATTTCTTTTAATTTTAGGACTCAAGATTCAGTGGCACAGTGGTTCAACATTTGGCTACAGAGCGCTTCTCACATTATACCCAGATGAAAATTTGGGTATCTTTACAAGTTTAACTGGACATGACGATAATTACAAATACAGAATAAGCCTTCATAACTATATCACAGATAAAATATTAGGACGAGAACCATGGTTAAATGTGTCCACGATATGTTCTTTCCCACTACCTTGGTTAAATGATACAGAATCCGTTGATAAAGTTTACAAATTTATAAGACCATCTTTGGAATTATCCGCCTATGAAGGTGAATATGAAAACAAACTTTATGGGAATTTGGTGGTATACGTAAACGCATCTAGAAACCAACTTGAGATAGTTTATGGAATTACTAGATTTTCTCTTAAGAGATTTTCGGTCAATTCCAACAAAACTGAGTATTTTTATGGTGACGGCATGGGAATAATATACCAGAAAGATGTATCCCCGTTCGTTTTCAATTTGGAATTACAAGACGGCAAAATACAGTCGGTAACTGCTGAAGGCTTTTATGGCGCAAAAAGTCCACCAATATTCACTCGAAAGCGTGTAAATATTAAAGGCATATCAGCAGCGTTATCACCGTCCAAATGTTTTTATATATTTGTATTGTATTTCTTGTGTAAAATTCTCTTATAAAACTTGTCCATAGTGTAATAATAATGATTGCTCAATCTTTTACTACTGGTATATGCTCAAAACCGTTTGAGAGGAGGAACTATTGATATAATATAGGTGTATCCCCGTTCGTTTTCAATTTGGAATTACAAGACGGCAAAATACAGTCGGTAACTGCTGAAGGCTTTTATGGCGCAAAAAGTCCACCAATATAAAACTTGTCCATAGTGTAATAATGATGATTGCTCAATCTTTTACTACTGGTATATGCTCAAAACCGTTTGAGAGGAGGAGCTATTGATATAATATAGGTGTATCCCCGTTCGTTTTCAATTTGGAATTACAAGACGGCAAAATACAGTCGGTAACTGCGCAAAAAGTCCACCAATATTCACTCGAAAGCGTGTAAATACTAAAGGCATATCAGCAGCGTTATCACCGTCCAAATGTTTTTATATATTTGTATTGTATTTCTTGTGTAAAATTCTCATTTTCTTATAAAACTTGTCCATAGTGTAATAATGATGATTGCTCAATCTTTTACTACTGGTATATGCTCAAAACCGTTTGAGAGGAGGAACTATTGATATAATATAGGTGTCTGCATCCTATATTAATAAGATGGATTTACCTCCCTTATATGAACCGGCATATATTCGAACATGACTGCATCACAAAATACGGATTTCAGAATATTCCTGCTTCACAATATTATATGCATACTTCAGAATAGTGAAGTTGATAAACGAACCGAATCTTGATAAGAATTTTAGCCCGGTCTGCCATTTATCCATAGGCGTACGAGGCGGGTACCACATCCTGGTTAGTTTTAGGGCAAATAATTGTGTTTTAAATTTCAAACATTAAAATTATTAACTCTTTTGCTACTGATGATGAAACCAAGTGAAACCGTAGCATTATATTTCAGAGACACCATATTTAAAAATCATATTTTACAAAGTGAAATCGCCGCCCCAATGAACTCTTTAACCACATCAATGAGACTCTCTTTTACAAAGCGCCCTCTGTGAAATATAACTTTTAACAATGTAATTTATTGATAAGGCACGGGATTTTCCAGACTTGCTGAAAGGTTTACATCGGTCGTTACGTTCTGTTGCTCCACAGCCAACATCGATTCACAATTGGCACATTTGCCCCGTTTACACTTGGCCCCGATAAACGCGCCGTTCTCGGCAAGGTACCAGGCCGCGGTGTATTTCTTATGAACTCTCTACAGACTACATTTATCATCTGATTGTTTTGAAATCGGTATATGTTGTTTACATTAAAGAGATGAAGAATCCTATTTAATTTTAATAATTTCCGTTAATTTTTACTTGAGTAATGGTCCTTGTTTTACTTTGTTTAACCTTGTGAACGCTCTAACGACTAAAGTTATCACCCGATCTGTATGGAATTTATATGCATCATTTAAATTGGTGGAACAAAAACCTTATTGAATTTCAGCAATTTCCGTTAATTTATTCTGGAGTTATGGCCCTTGTTTCACTTTGTAGCACCTTTTTTATAAGCAATAATTATTTTTATTCAGATTTGTATCTGAATTTGAATTGGGGAACAGGCATGGCCTATAGTAGATCCCTTTCTGAGAATTACTTCCAGTGTTAAGGCCTCTGTTTCAGTTTGTAGAACCTTGTGAACCCTCAAACGACGAAAATTATAATCTGATCTTTATGTTAATAAATGCCTCCAATTATCTACAAAAGAACAAATGTGCCGGACGATTTAGCTGCTAAAGGCGTATGTTTCGTTGCCTGGCAACCTAGCTTATTTTGTTGGGTTTTTATACGGCAACATGTCCGTACACAATTTCCGATAATTACTGCCAGAGTTTTGGCCCTTGATCACTTTGAAAAATCTTGTGGACGCTTTAGAGACCATAGTTATCACCTGATTGATTTAGGCCTTTATATAATGTATGAAATGTGGCCGTATATTGTCGTCTCCCCCGTCCGTCCGTCCGGCGTACACAATTTCCGGTAGTTACTGCCAGAGTTATGGTCCTTGATCACTTTGAAAAATCTGGTGGACGCTTTAAAAGACCATAGTTATCATCTGATTGATTTACGCCTATATATAATTGTTTTGATTGACTTTAGATTGATACACAGAGTTTAAGGTCTTAGGGCCCTGTTGATTTTCAATGATTTTTGATAACTTGAACAGCTAAATCTATGATATGTAGCTGTTTTGTATACTAAACGTTACAATGGGCCAAACAAATTCTAATGATTTTAGTGTATTATAAATGTTTCATTACCGACAAAAGTAAAAATATCCGACAACTCTTGTTGACTGTCCTGACCTGGACGATTTAGCTGTTTTGGGTGTATGTTTCGTTGCCTGACAACCTATCTTTTTCTTTGTTTGGGTGGGTTTTTTTACAATTTGCTAAAATACATATTAGACAGTACGTGGTGCATTTTTTAATTAATCAGAATCTAAATACAAAAACAAATATTATGTATTAGATCCCTATTTAACTATACATGTATATAGACCTGACTATTACATCTTTATTTTGATGATTAAGTTTAATGTATATTGCCATAAAGTATCACATAATTTGCAATATAAATATTTGTATTTCTATCGAAGTTGAAGTTGTTAAATTATCATTGAAATTTTGAAATGCTCCTAGCTTACCGGTCGACATACTGCAAAACATCCCGGTCAAAATAATCTCCCAATCAGGTAATAATGTCCAGAATAATGTGTAAAATATAAAACCAAAATTATGTGGACCGTTGTTGTGATTATTTTAAAAGGAGACCAGGACAAAATGTTCAGGGCAATTCCCCCCCCCCCATTATTATCTTTCTTCCTATATTCCTATGTCAACTACTTCTGCTGATCACTTGCAGATCTATTTCAAATTTACTGGCCAAATATCTGTCTGAAATAAATATGCCATACCCAGATAAGTCTGACAAAGAAACCTTTCGAATAGCAACAGGTTCTATTAATTACCTACACGGATATATGAACACACGTTTGAATGTTTTAGTATCAAAAGCCAGAATCCGATTTATCAGGTTTTCAATAACTATGTTTGGAGTTATTCTCAACAGAACGTTCTACTCATGACATACCTATTACTAAAAAGAGACAACCTTTGTGAACTTTCCAGGCTGGTGTAGGAGTGTAATAATAGCGAGAAAACACAAAGCCTTGAAGGCGACATGTCTGCATACAATCTCTATTCCAGCATATTGTTTTAACCATTGAAGAATGGAGATGTAAACAAAGATGAAATTATTTTCTTATGCAATTTTCATTTGCATTGCTGTGGAACATCTCTCGCAAAGAAAAAAAAAACATAAAAGAATTGAGTCCTTTTTTTTAAATATTTTTTTTCTAAACCAGAAAGAGAGAAACAAAACAAATATTAAAGATGTATAACATACATTACTCAGCTATGTTCGCTAAAGCAGTATTAATAACGTTTAACGTAATAACGCAAAGGGCTTTTTTCTTTGGCATTTTCAATAATTAACCAATGAAAGCACGATAACTCAGCATCTGAGTATACTCAAATGTTGCTTATTTATAAACTCTTCTGTAGATTTCAAAATAACAATTAATAAAAACATAATAAATCATCTGAAAATATACCAAAATATATGCTTTGTAATTTCATACAAATTCAAAATACAGTAAATATACAAACCTAAGGAAACCTCTTTTATTCTAAGTTTGCATGTTAAAGGAAGTCGCGCTGGCTCACTAACCGGGAGGAGGTCCCGCTTTTGGTTGCAGTTGGTTAGATTTTCCATACTTATCTCCCTTGTCATTGGATCAGAACGCGGGGAGAGGGGAGGAGGCTAGCTGTTCGGCGGTCACGAGAAACCGAAGTGTACACGTAAAATAAATTCTACGAACAGTAGGTGGAAACGCCTCTATATATCACTCCATAGCGTATGGCTGTCTTTAATGTCCTTGTTTAAAACGAAAGTTCAAAATCGTGGTTTTACTTTGATGCAGAAGAGTAGGACGTTAAATCCCTTTCCAATGATTAATTGCTTTTAGTCTACAAAATTATACCAAGGTGAACTTTCTAAATATATATACATGTATGACCATCAGAATTATAGTTGTCAAAAGATTCAAAAGGCTGAAGCCACTAAAACAGGGACCAAAAACAAATTGAGAAACATAGTTATTATAGATACAATTAGTGGTTTTAAGATGTCTGTGTAGATATGTATATAAAGTATATCCATCAATTCAAAGTAATTAATTTTAAGTAGTAATTTGTTCGAATGTTATCGTAACATTAATAAGTGAGAGAGAGAGAGAGAGAGAGAGAGAGATGGGTTTAACGTCCACTCGACACAAACTAGGTCATTTCGGGACTAACATATGGTTCAATTTTATTTCAATAATTCTCTAGTGCGTAGGGGTCTTTAGTAGTGGGGGGAAACCTGAGGACCCGGAGAAAACCCACGAGGTTGGACAGGCGACCCTACTCCTTGTCACGTACAACCGGGGATTCGAAACCACGCCAGTTGACTCAATAACAGGCCTTATGATACAGCACGCACGTGCTAACCATTCGGCCATCCAACCCGCCACATTAATAAGTAATCCTGTTAATTGCGTATAATTTGAATTTGTCAAGCGTTGGTATTTATATGTCTTTTTTCACTATTTCATAAAATTAAAATGTTGCTAAATAAAAGGACTGCTGGTCAACTGGAAAATATGGTACATAAAATTACTGGTTAATGAAGTATTTGTCATATAGAATTACTAATTAATTAATTATTTGTCATATAAAATTACTTTTTAAAAAAAATAAAGTATATTATATTATAGAAAATCATAATATAGTACCTGTATAACGAAAAAAAAAAAATTTTCCCATATGAACACTCCCTTATTGCATTTTATAACCGATCCAGTTAATAAAAAGGGTCATTTAATATATATGATACTGAAATCTGTACCGAAACTTATGTATATGTAATTATGAATAGAAACTGGTATATTGTCGTCGCCTCCGTCCGTCTGTCGGTCCGTCCGTCGGATTGCTTGCGGACGGTCTACGGGCTAAAGTTGATATCCGATTGCAACGATAAGCTCAATTTCAATCATATAACAAACCTGTATAAGATTTTACCCTTTTTTTGCCTCTTGTATATTTAAGATTTGTCAATTAATTCTAATGTGATATTTTACTGGAAATTGAGGACTATAGACATTTTATTTCTAACTGTAATAAATACTCATCAATTAGATACGATCTTTGCGTTAAATCCTGTCAGTATAATCCTGATCTTAATAATATAACTAACCAATATAAGCTTTTATTTTTAAATGACTGTAAAATGTAGAGATTTTACCTTTATTTTGCCTTTTGTTTCTTTTAAGATGTTTAAATTAAGAAAGAACTTGGTGATACTATGATATTTATTTTAATTAATGCACGTGTGGCATATGAATAATTATTTTAAATTTATTACTAAAGCAGTGATACTCAACTAGTGTGCCGCGAGATCTTACTAAGTGTGCCGCGAAAGTTTGAACGGCACACTAAGAAAATTCCTCACTAAAGAAGCCAGCTATTTGACTGATGGAATTCGAAACGCTGCAAAAAAGTAAGTTCATAGCTGTATTTTTCTTTATTTAGTTTGAGTCATTCTATGTGTGTATGACTACTCTGTGTCCAAGGTTCTATGCCGTTTATGACTTGCCAAATTCAAATATTTTTCATATATATTTTGCCGCTATTGTTTCATGTGTTCCAAGGTGTGTCGTTGGCATAAAAAGGTTGAAATCCACTGTACTAAAGTGAACAAAATATCGATTGACATCTACATTTTACTTATATGGTGAGAGCTAAATAAAATATATTATTATTAGTAATAGTAGTAAAAATATAAGTAAATCTTGTGTTAACGACATCTGAAGAGTTAACGAAATTCTTACATATGTATCTTTAAGGTCAATATAACAAAATACCAAAAATGTTTTTCCAGATGAAACCACCCTTATTGAATTAAACAATCAATCTAATTAATAAAGCGCCAATTTAAGAAAAAATATAAATAAATCTTTTGTTAACACCAAACCACGTGTTTATGTTTATGTTTATGTTTAAACTACAATTTATCATTTAAAGCACAATATAAACTAATTACAGATTCTAGTATACAAAGCAGATGAAAATTAATTAATAGTCTTTTAAATTATATAGATTTACAAAATCGAATATAAATTAATTCATTTTTTTTAATTATTTAAATACTTTACACAATATATATTAGTGTTATTCAAATACGATTGCAACATTAGAAAGGTGTAAATGGACTAAAGGAAGCATCATAAGAACAGGGAAGAAAACAATAAACTGAACAGTGTAAAAGGATTAATACAAGGTGTTAATATTTTACCTACACAATTAAAATATATAATCTGTTGTACAAACAAACCTGTCAGTTGATTGACAGTCACTATAAGAACATATAATCAATGTCAATTATTTGGGCAAATTTTAACCTTAAATGATCCATGTCACTCGTCACGTGTGACTTTTGACACCAACTGTGTAATAAATTCTGGTTCAACGTTTGGTTCTGCATCATTCATTCTGTGTGGATCTCTTTGGATAATAGCATCTGTCTATAACATAAGGATTTTACAACTTGTTCAAATTATTCTTCGCCAAGATGGATTCCAGTAGATCATCTCTAGATCTCATGAAGTTTGACCAGCTTGAAAATTATGATAACTACGATTCCGATGGTAGGTCATCGTGTTTGTTATACTAGTGTGGTTTATTTCTTTTACTAGTTGTGGCATAGAAGCTTCAAATAAGTGACTCCACGCCCTTCAAGCAATAATCCAATCTGTCTTTATTCAAATTTATCAAAAGCCGATTCTCTTATCAAAATATTTAGCCGAATTAAATCTAAATTATGAAATATTATTTAAAACTTATTTATTTATTCCAGATAATTCAAGTCGATCATCTGGATATGAATCTTGTGACGACATCTGTCGATCAGAAAGAGATACCTCTTCAGCTCCACGAGATTCTACTAAAGAAATGATGGTGTTTAAAAGTAGAGAATCTTTGTGTGATAATCTAGATTATATTCTGTCTATGAATGAATTATGTGATGTAGTGTTTTTAGTAGGAGAGGCGAAGATACCAGTTTATGGTGTAAAAGCTATTTTAGCAACCAGAAGCCGTGTTTTATATCAGTTGATTCTTCACAGCCAACGCGAGGTCAAGGTCAATAAGAAGAAGGTTAAAGGTGAAAAGTTGAAAGGTAAACTGGTGATAGAGATAAAGAATTATGATGAAGAAGTATTCAGAAGATTTATCAGTTTTATTCACTGTGGTAAAATCAAGGCGGATATTAATACTGTTATAGGTAAGTTGTCGTTTTATAAATAAAAGAAGTATGTGTCTCTTAGAAATAAATATTTTAAGAATTTTAATATTCATAGTACCTAGACAGTCATGTAAAGCTTTTTAGCAGTATATGAAATTGATCTATATTAAACATTATAATAAACCTGTTTACTAAACTAATTCTCACCCTTTCAGGTTTATTTTGTGCTTCTGTTGAATATGACATGCAAGATTTGCGTAAAGCATGCTGGGACTATTTTCTTAGGTGTTTCCAGAACCAGAGAGAGGCACTGATGACGTCAGTAGATCAATATAGAAACAATGACTACAGAGGAATGAAATATATCTTAAATAAGGTAAGAAACTATCTAATAATAATAATAAATAGATATAATTTTCATGTAAACCCACTTGGACAAATTGGCCATTTAGTCTTCAAAATGAGATTCATATTGAAGCTACGACTCACCAATTCATTGCAAAAGACAACACTGTGTCTCATAAGATTGGTATGAACTGTATATAATTGCCAGTGGTAAAATAAGATAACTCCATACAACTGAAATATTTCAGATATAAAAATCTAATTAATGTTTTTAAATTGATAATTTTCAGGTATCTTCTATTAAAGAGGTTTGAGAATTTATAGATTCTGAATAGTTCAAGACAAATAGTCCTAATTGTTTCAGGACAAAAGCCACCTTCTAATCGGGGTGTAAATACAAGAGTTTACGGTTAGAACCGGAAAAGTTAGAAAACGAAGAGTAACCAAGGGGATTGTCGTATTAACGACGCGTGTCAGTAGAGAGAGTTTAACGTCCACTTGACACAAATTAGGCCTGGAAAGATCCGGAAAAAAACCACGAGGTTGGACAGGCGACCCTACTCCTTGTCACCTACAACTGGGGAATCCAACCCCCACGTGTCAGCAGATAATATGCTTCTTTTGATTTTTGGAATTGAAATGAAAGTAAAATCAAATAGAAGAAACGGCCATTACATTGTATAGTCGACGACCAGAAATAAGATTTTAAATATGTTCCGAAAATTGTAAATCCTGTTTATTGTTTTATTGTTATATTTATGTTATTACTGTTAACCAATGGGAATAAAAAGTTTCTTTAAAATCTTTTTGTCTTTAGAATTAATCAAGTTACATCAGTGCAAGATTGTATAGATTTGAACGGAATAAAATAATTGTGTACTTTGCAAGACATACGTCCTGTCCACGTTAATAAAGCAGTAGGATGCTTTTATACTCCACAACCCCACCCCACAACACATCCCAATTACTAAATAGTCCGTACACGTCTATCTTCCAATGGAGCCGCGGCGTCTTAGTGAGTAAGACGTTTACTCGCTAAAATTTTACATCTCAGTGTTGGCCGAGAAAGTTCATCGTCATTTTCTGGCGTGGTTCCCCACAAGGGGCAACGCATTGTCATGAGACGAAAAACCGAGGCCCCGTGTACACATTGGCGAGCACGTAAAAGAACCCTTGGCAGTTGGAATTCGATATAAGAGTAGGCCGCATTGCCGCTGTCTGGGCATAATTTGCTCATAACACACTGTATTAGCCCAGTCGGAGTAGAACAGCAGAATGTTAACACTAACTTCATTTTTATCTTCGAGAATGTCGGTAAAGCACGGCATCAGTCTTTCGCAGTAGACTAGATTCGGCACTTTGCGTCAATTAAATGTGGAATTATAAATCAGAACATGTAGGTTATTATTTTTATAACATAATTGAATGTACTAGTAACAGAAGAAAGGTAGAACTTCTATATACACGGGAAACGGGTCACACTTCAGGTATAATCGGTTTATCATCACCAGAAACATACTTTGTATATGGTATACATAGCCTTACTACCAACCCAGACCACATGTCGACTTCTTAGCCCCCATCTTTCAGCTTCACTCTTATTCCACTATTCTCTAATCTCATATGATATTAGGGAGCCACAGTTGCTCAGTGAGTAAGACGTTGGCTCGCTTACCATGAAGCCCCGTGTTCGATCCCTACATTTGCCAAAATAGGGTTACCTATTGAATCGCGTATCAACTTTAAAATCCTCTCCTTAACGTACCTGGCTCTCCATTCTGAAGACTCTCCACACTATCTTCAATCTCTACTCCATCGATACACCCCAACTAGAACTCTAAGATCCCAGAATAACAATTTACTGGTACAACCAAACACCAAATCGTCCTACGGTCAGAGATCTTTTGCTTACGCTGCACCAATGTTATGGAATTCTCTACCCGAACACATAAAAAACTCGTAATCCCTGGTAACTTTTAAAAAATTGTTAAAAACAGAACTTTTTAAGCAAAGTTTCATGTAGTGATTGTGATAACTTTTAAAAAATCAACTTTTAAGCCAAGTTTTATGGAGTGTCTGTGATGACTTTTAAAAATTGCACTTGTTAACAAAGTTTTATGTAGCGATTGTGATGACTTTTAATAACCGAACTTTTTAGCTTGCGCTGTCGTTTTAATAACTTCATATTTCTTAAATTTTCTGTGATTATATGTACTATTCATTTTTATTTATTCTGCATCTACCATTTTTACAAAATGTAATAGTGCCGCGGAGCAGTAATTTTTACTGGAATGCAGGCGCTTTATAAATTCATTATATTATTTATTATATTATCGTTAGCATATATTTTAAGTTTCATTTAAATCGGACACAATTGTGCTCATAAGAGAGTTCACAAACGTTGTACAATTCCTATTTTGCATGAAAGGCATGGGCCATAACCAAAGAAGACGAGGACTGATACCGCCAAAATCGAACCAAATATTGTGGCCCCTGGAAGGGTCCACAAACTTCACAATTATGGATAAAAGGCAAGGGACATAACCCCAAAAGTTGCGGCCCTATACTCACTAAAATCGAACTCATCCGAGATCTTTTGGTAAGAAATGTCCCTCGATTAACCAAAATCCGATAACCAGTGTGACCTCTAGACTGTCCTTTAAGGTCTATTGATCTTTCATTTGGATCTGACCAAACATTGTGGCCTCTGGAAGGGTCATTGTCGATATTCTTTTTTTTAAAACAACATTTTTTTCACAGGACACCGAAACAAGCCAAAGGCTTATATACATCGGCTTCCGAAAAGCAATATACATAAATGATATAAACATATATTATAATTATCAATATACTTGTATATCGAGTATTAAAGTACATACATGTATATAATACGATTACAGGAAGAATATAAACAAGTTTTGGCTAGGATTGTGGATATTTCATAATTATGTGGAAAAGGCACGGGCCATAAACCAAGAAGTCGCGGTCATATACTCACCAAAATCAAACCTATCCGAGATCATTTGAAAGTAAACATATCTCCTTACATTTATCAAAATCAGATAACCAATGGGACCTCTAGACTGTCCACAAACAAACATCAGTATGGCCAGACATTCAGGCGTACGGACAGCCGGTCATTTGTGACGACATAATATGTCCAAATGAAAATCTACTGAATCGTTCTAGTGGGTAATATTCTGTGAAAGAAAATGGCAACCAACTTGGAACATAAGGACTATTTTGAAATTTCACGTGATTTTTTTAAATAAATGCATATGCATATTTTATAGCGTGTATACATATTTTGAACAGTTGTTACAACATTTCCCTCCCTAAAACATGTCGCGAGCTAGAAGTGATGTGATCTTTAAAAACAAATAGTAGCTAACGTCCGAGGGTGGGCTGATGTTAGATTTCTGAGATGTATCCACGGTGAATTGATATCAACATTCAAAGAGTTAATGAAATCCTTATATGATTTTCTTTAAGGAAAATATTTTTCAGGTGAAACCTCCATTATTGAATTATATAATCGATCTACCTAATAAAGCGCTGATTTAAGTAAAAATATAAATAAATCTTTTGTTCACACCAAACCACATGTTTATGTTTAGACTACAATTTATCATTTAAAGCACAATATTAACTAATTACAAATTCTAGAAATTAATCTTGGAATCGGGATTTACAAAATTAATCCAAGTCAGATACAAATCAATTAACATTCATTTTTTTATATAAACTACATAAATATTTTAAATTATCTATATTAGGTTTATTCAATGAAGCTAGCAACATTAGAATAGGGTAAATAAGGTTATAATGTCTGAAAGGGTTGACAACAGTAGAACGGGGGGAAATAAAACAGAAAAGTGTAAATGGATTAAGACATGGTGTTGATATTTTACATACGCTATTAAAATATATAATCAGTTGTACAAACAAGCCTGTCAGTTGATTGACAGTCACTATAACAACATATAATCAATGTCAATTATTTGGATAAATCTTAACCTCAAATGATCTATGCCACTCGTCACGTGTGACCTTTGACACCAACTGTGTAATAAATTCTGGTTCAGCGTTTGGTTCTGCATCATTCATTCTGTGTGGATCTCTTTGGATAATAGCATCTGTCTATAACATAAGGATTTTACAACTTGTTCAAATTATTCTTCGCCAAGATGGATTCCAGTAGATCATCTCTAGATCTCATGAAATTTGATCAGCTTGAAAATTATGATAACTACGATTCCGATGGTAGGTCATTGTGTTTGTTTTACTAGTTGTATCATCGAAGCTTTAAATAAGTAACTCTAGGTTATCAAAATCCGATTGTTAGATCAAAATATGTACCGAATTAATTATAAATTATGTTAATGAAAACTATTTTTATACTCCAGATAATGTAAGTCGATCATCCGGATATGAATCTTGTGACGGCTATCAATCAGAAACAGATACCTCTCCAAAACCACGAGATTCTACTAACGAAATGATGGTGTTTAAAAGTAGAGAATCTTTGTGTGATAATCTAGACTATATTCTCTCTATGAGTGAATTATGTGATGTAGTGTTTTTAGTAGGAGAGGATAAGATACCAGTTTATGGTGTAAAAGCTATTTTAGCTACCAGAAGCCGAGTTTTATATCAGTTGATTCTTCACAACCAACGTGAGGTCAAGGTCAATAAGAAAAAGGTTAAAGGTGAAAAGTTGAAAGGTAAACTGGTGATAGAGATAAAGAATTATGATGAAGAAGTATTTAGAAGATTTGTTAGTTTTATTCACTGTGGTAAAATCAAGGTGGATATCATTACTGTTATAGGTAAGTTGTGGTTTTATGTATATGCATCACCGGTCAGTTTTAGAAACTGCATTCATAAATACAAGAAGGGCGAGGCTATTTTATAAACAAGTACCGCCGTTCTATGAACCAGACGTCACCACGATCATCTAAAATATGTCATATCCCAAATGGAAATCCGTCAATTACTGCGCAATAATCCAAGCACCCGTATACCAAGTTTCATATCGATCGTTTCATTAATTTCCGCAGTTTAATCATTTTTCGAAGACCGTCACTCCCAAGAACAACAACAAGAAGATGGGCATCGGTTGGGCGACGGTTCGTGGTCCAAAAATATTTTGAAGAACGGAAATATTGATAATAACCAAATATTGAAGCTTTTAACAGCATTTAACATCATTATTCGAAACACATGCATTTGATAGATATTTGTATGAAATGGATCTTTGTACAATATGATACACATTATAATAAGTCTGTTTACTAAATTAATTCTCATCTTTTCAGGATTATTTTGCGCTTCTGTTGAATATGACATAAAAGATTTGCGTAAAGCATGCTGGGACTATTTTCTTCGGTGTTTCCAGAACCAGAGAGATGCACTGATGACGTCAGTAGATCAATATAGAAACAAAGACTACAGAGGAATGAAATATATCTTAAATAAGGTAAGAAGCTATCTAATAATAATAATGAATAGGTATTATTGCCATTTAATTCCCCTGGAATTTTAGTCTTCCAAATAGATATCATATTGAAGATTCTCCAATTCTAACCATATTATTTAAAGCCAATTCCCAACCAAGGAGGTGTATACATATTGGCCCTTGAATAACTTACAACGATACATCTGAAACCGCAATGTAATTTATAACTAATTAATATTTGATACTTTTCAGATATATGACGTTAAAGGTGTTTGAATATCTACATAGAATTTGATCAGTTAGAGGAATATCACCATGATTGGTTCCATAGCAGTGCCACCTGCTGATTTTTTGAAAGTTACGTATGGTTAGAGAGTTGAGAAATCAAAGGGTCATCAGTTGACGAATATCAGATCAACTCGTACAGCCACACCTAAAGGTGCTCCCTTTAATTTGTGGAATTGAAATCAAAGCAAAATCAGATATCAAAAAACAAACAATGTTACTGTGTAAGCTATAGTTGACATCAAGTTTTAAATCATAACTTACAATTTCATAAGAATTGTGCTGGGAATTGTTAAACCTGTTTATTGATTTATTGTTATATTTATGTTGTTACTGTTAAGCAATGGAAATAAAGTTTACTTGAAGAAATCTTTTGTATCATTATTATCTACACATTCAGGCTGCAAAATAGACGGAACGACAGTTGAAGTCATATAATCGTATTCATTAAATTCGCACCGTCGATGTAGAATTGTAAATGGACTTTTTATGGGGCGTGAATGTTTAAATACAATAGTTTGTGAACACCGGGAATAAATAAAATAATTATTGAGTTATTTATCTTGCCGTCCCAGAACATCTAATGTGGTTATGATTCCCATGTTGGTCCTATGTATCACGGGCTGTATAAGTTCAAATATATATATTTAAATATCTACATAACCGATTCGATTATAAAGCATGGATACAGAGCGATAAATGTGGGCCAGATTCCAAATCACCCACGATGTAACAACAAATTTGCATCTCATGTCTTTTTGCCAAATTCATTCCATGCCACTATCCAATGTGAAACAATAAAACTCGCCTCAATACATAGCAAAGTAATAAGAATTTATTCTTAATTACAAACATTCAAATCCTATTTACAGAATTAATCATTGTTGTTCTTGCTATTAAATTGTGTTTGAAATAAATGGTGGATGATTAGAAATCTAAAATAATACTTCAAACAATGCTAAATTTATAACAAACTGTGTTACGGGCACAGTAACAAGCTTTGATGGGCCTTCGAAAATAAACCCCTAAATACCAGTTTTCAAATAGAAAAAAAAAGAATCAATGAAATTGACATTTAATTAAGTATGATGAGCTATTTTAATAGTATGTTCCCGTCATTGACGTCGGATGACCCTACGACCGTCCACAGGTTTCGTTTTCAGAGGAGGTTTATCCAAGGTCGTCGTAGCGATGTACAGTTATGTACAGAGAGTTATTTTCCACTTCAATAAAACCTATTAAACGTGTTATAGACAAAAATAATATCAAACTATGTGAAAATCGGAACATTTCTGTGATTATTTTGACATGAAAATCTTGCAAACCCGCTAGAGAGAAAGATCCAAGAATATTTTCTAAACTGGCATCTTATCATCAGGATGAGCACTAAAAAATCAACACATATTGATAATTATTTTACTTTGACCCAAAAACCTTTTCTTTTCTCATTAATGGTTAAATCATTTTATTTGATCTTATCATGAATTCATGCACGAGTCGAAATTAGTCATTTTGATTTTTACTAACGCAATTCCTAAAAAGTATTGTTAAACTACTGAGTTTGTTAATTTTATGGAGCCACCCTGTGGCTCAGTGGGTTAGGTGCTCGCTCACTAACAAGGATGTTGGCCGAATCAGTTACCTACGATTGTCAAATGTGGTTTCCCGTTGTCAATGGTGCAGGCTGGGGGCCTGACAAGGACAACGTCTGGTCGTTCGGATGTGATGAAACATCGAGGGCGATGTAGACATTTCCGATATTAAATGTAAATACTAAAACAAAAATGTAGTACCAGCAGCTTGTCCTGTCAAGGACGTGGTGTTGGTATATAATTTGAGAGTTAGACGCGTGGTTAATGGCTGATAACACACTCCTCACACTGCACTTTTGTTCATCATATTAATGGAAGTAATCATTACACATGGTATAATGCCGATCAAGACCAGAAAATAAATAAAGTCTAGAGAAAGAGTAATAATTGAATGTTTTATTCCTTAATTGCAATGTAACACAAATAAATAAAGCCACAATGCTAATATAACAATACTATATATTATTAACACAATTTATCGTCTAACGAGAGTCAAATAATTTATATCTTCAGGTAGTGTGATCGCTATCGTTATTGGCTGATCAATATCCAATATGTTAGTGCATTTGGGTGGACGAGGTTGTGTTCAAACTTCTTTTACTTTAAACAACTGCAGAATAAGAAAATGTTAGTGCATTTGGGTGGACGAGGTTGTGTTCAAACTTCTTTTACTTTAAACAACTGCAGAATAAGAAAAGGAATATTTATATTTTCAAATGCAATGTAACATAAATAAATAAAGCAACAATACTAAAATAACAATACTGTATATTATTAACACAATTTATCGCCTAACGAGAGTCGAATAATTTATATATTCGGGTAGCGTGATCGCTATCGTTATTGGCTGAATATCCAATATGTTAGTGCATTTGGGTGGAAGAGCTTATGTTCAAACTTCTTTTACTTCAAACAACTGCAGAATAAGAAAAGGAATATTTATATTTATACATTCATCAAAAAAATTAAAGTATGCTTTGGATCTTGAATGTGTTTGTAGAACATTGTTACATATCATATCAATGGCAACAAACAAGGTAGCAGAAAATAACTGGCGTTGAGAAATGCCATATAGATTATAAAATATTGTACTCATAAATTTAATTCTTACCTTATCCAAGATGAATTTCATAGCTTTATGGTTCTTATATTTACATACTGACGTCATTAACACGTCTACGTCATTATCAATACATCTAAGATAGAAATTCCAGCATGCTGTACGAAGATCTTTAATTCCTAATTCTACGGAAGCACAGAATAAACCTGCAATATTGAAAGTTAGAAATATTATACGAATTATATTCGGGAGATCGAACCATAGAATGTGTTGATACATCCATGCAATATTTCACTGGAATGCTCATTACATGATACATCCAAGCCATTCTATATGGGATTGTTCATTACAAAAACAGCATACACCCAGGCATTTCTACACTGAATTGTTCATTATAAATAGAAGATACATCCAAGCAATTCTACACGGGAATGCGCATTACACAGACAAGATACATCAAATAATTTTTACACTGGGATAATGATTACAAATACAAGAAGGTAATTGTTTTTCAGTTGTTTTTTATATTGAAACACCGAAAATACTTATCAGAGACTTACTTGGCCATCGAATAAAATTCCTTTCTTATAAAGAAAGAAATGGCGATCGACCAAAGCCGAGTTTCATGCGAATGATGTCAACTGAAATCCCGCTTGGGCGATATTAACACTTTTAACATGGCGATGAAATATATAAATATTGTAAAAGTTAGTTATGGTGATATTTAGGCCAATGTTACAAAGTGAATTACTTACCTATAACAGTGTCAATATCCACATTAACTTTACCACAGTGAATAAAACTGATAAATCTTCTAAATACTTCTTCATCATAATTCTTCATCTCTATCACCAGTTTACCTTTCAACTTTTCACCTTTAACCTTCTTTTTATTGACCTTGACCTCACGTTGGTTGTGAAGAACGGGTATCTTCTCCTCTCCTACTAAAAACACTACATCACATAATTCACTCATAGAGAGAATATAATCTAGATTATCACACAAAGATTCTCTACTTTTAAACACCATCATTTCTTTAGTAGAATCACATGGTGCTGGGAAGGCATCTCTTTCTGATTGACAGCTGTAACAAGATTCATATCCAGATGACAGACTTATGTTACCTGGAGAGAAAAAGAATAACGTATAATTAAAAATAATTTTTCATACATAATTTATAATTTATCTGGCTAAATATTTTTTTTCGTAATTGGCTTTTGATACATTTAATTGTATTAAATTGGATTATTGCTTGAAGAACATACATTGAACAGATTGCATTATTTGAACAGTAATTAGCAAATTGTAAGTGGTCGGTGTCAAGCACGAGGCATAGTATGCTTATCACTTTCTGGACTGTTTATTGTTCTAGCTATTGTTCGGATGGCAGATTTCGTGCCTCCTACTTTGACTAATTACATTGGATATACTGTCCATCGATAATAGTTTAAACCAAATGGTATGTGATCAATTAATTAAAAATGAAACTATAAGATTTATTTGTAAAATGTCTTCCACTCTTTAATAAAATATACTTTACCGTGCGAACGACAGCTGTAATCAACTTGGCTACTTTCAATAAGAGACGAATTACTGGAATACATGTTTTTATTAAATATTTAAAAGTAAAGATATACTAAATATTAACAGTTGAATGATATATTACAATAATACTTCGTTCGTCTATTATATAGACTTCAGTAGTGTCACCTTGGTCAGAATCTTGGACAGGAGTGATACAAGTCAATCAAGACAGTTTTCTAGTTAATTATTGTTAATTAACAAGCTGATTAAATGTTTGCATACACAGCTGATAGTCAAATCAGTACCTTTCATCTATATTTACTTAACATGTTTTTAAATAATAAATCTATATTATCTATATTAATCATATATATTTAAATTGTGTTTTCGGTATCTAATATTAGAAATGCAAATTATTCTTTAAATATATGCTTCAATGACAATTAGATAAATTTCAAATAGATGTCTCTGAAAACCCTTCATGTGAATGGGGCTACTACATGGAAAATACACAACACGTTTTCTTCTTTTGCCCAATGTACAAAGAAGAATGCATCCGTACAAAACTACCATTGATAATCTCCCCTACCATATCCACACTATATCAGCCTGATAAAGTATGATTCAATTAAGAGTCTTACATACAGAATCCATGTGCCACATTTAGTGCAAGTTACTAGATACCTTCATCGTATGGGACATCATAAAATGTGCCTGGTCTATGTAAATTTTACATTGTGTTAGGGATGTTGAAAATGTTTGTATCAACATAAGATTTTAAATACAAAATGGTGCACCTCATTCCATTCGGAGCGATCAGAAACATGTTCCCTGTCCCTCTCCATACACTGCACAACAGACAAGAATACGTGTTTCGATCTTTGGAAGAATAATAGTGCACCAGATAACTGCATAATATCAGGTAAATCTTTCAAATTTGGATACAAGTACCACAAACGGCACAAATATTCCTTGAAGACTACCCTTTCAGAAAAACTTATTAGAAATTCGAAAATCCAAGATTTTCTAGATTGTTGATTTTCGATCAAAGAAATATCATATTTGTCGATAAAATCACACTAAATTTTCATATTATTTTATTGATCTTTAACATATATTTTAAGTTTCATATATGTGCACAATCGTGCGCATGAGACAGTCCAAAACCTTTGTACAATTCCTATTTTGCATGAAAGGCATGGGCCATAACCCAAGAAGTCGCGGACTGATACCGCCAAAATGGAACCAAATATTGTGGGCTCTGGGAGGGTCCACAAACTTCGCAATTATGGATAAAAGGCAGGGAACATAACCCAAAAAGTTGCGGCCCTATACTCACTAAAATCGAACTTATCCGAGAACTTTTGGAAAAAAATGTCCTGCGATTAATCAAAATCCGATAACCAGTGTGACCTCTAGACTATTGATCTTTTATTTGGATCGAACCAAACATTGTGGCCTCTGGAAGGGTCATTGTGAATATATTTTTTTTCTAAACAACATTTTATTCACAGGATACCGAAACAAGCCAAAGGCTTATAGAAATCGGCTTCCGAAAAGCAAGATACATAAATGATATAAACATGTATTATAATTATCAATATACATGTATATCGAGTATTAACGTACATGTATATAATAAGATTACAGGAAGAATATAAACAAGTTTTGGCTAGGATTGTGGATATTTCACAATTATGTGGAAAAGGCACGGGCCATAACCCAAGAAGTCGCGGTCATATACTCAACAAAATCAAACCTATCCGAGATCATTTGAAAGTAAATATATCTCCTTGCATTTATCAAAATCGGATAACCAATGGGACCTCTAGACTGTCCACAAACAAACATCAGTATGGCCAGACATTCAGGCGTACGGACAGCCGGTCATTTGCGACGACATAATATGTCCAAATGAAAATCGACTGAATCGTTCTAGTGGGTAAAATTACAACATTTCCCTCCCTAAAACATGTCGCGAGCTAGAAGTGATGTGTTCTTTAAAAACAAATAGTAGCTAACGTCCGAGGGTGGGCTGATGTTAGATTTCTGAGATGTATCCACGGTGAATTGATATCAACATTCAAAGAGTTAATAATGAAACCCTTATATGATTTTCTTTAAGGAAAATATTTTTCCAGATGAAACCTCCATTATTGAATTATATAATCGGTCTACCTAATAAAGCGCTGATTTAAGTAAAAATATAAATAAACCTTTTGTTCACACCAAGCCACGTGTTTATGTTTAGACTACAATTTATCATTTAAAGCACAATATTAACTAATTACAAATTAATCTTGGAATCGGGATTTACAAAATTAATCCAAGTCAGATACAAATCAATTAACATTCATTTTTTTATATAAACTACATAAATATTTTAAATTATCTATATTAGGTTTATTCAATGAAGCTAGCAGCATTAGAATAGGGTAAATAAGGGTGTAATGTCTGAAAGGAGTTGACAACAGTAGAACGGGGGGAAATAAAACAGAAAAGTGTAAATGGATTAAGACATGGTGTTGATATTTTACATACGCTATATAAAATATATAATCAGTTGTACAAACAAACCTGTCAGTTGATTGACAGTCACTATAACAACATATAATCAATGTCAATTATTTGGATAAATCTTAACCTCAAATGATCTATGCCACTCGTCACGTGTGACCTTTGACACCAACTGTGTAATAAATTCTGGTTCAGCGTTTGGTTCTGCATCATTCTTTCTGTGTGGATCTCTTTGGATAATAGCATCTGTCTATAACATAAGGATTTTACAACTTCTTCAAATTATTCTTCGTCAAGATGGATTCCAGCAGCTCATCTCCTGATCTCATGAAATTTGAGCAGCTTGAAAATTATGATGACTACGGTTCCGATGGTAGGTCATTGTGTTTGTTTTACATGTTGTATCATCGAAGCTTTAAATAAGTAACTCTAGGTTATCAAAATCCGATTGTTAGATCCAAATATGTACCGAATTAATTATAAATTATGTTAATGAAAACTATTTTTATACTCCAGATAATGTAAGTCGATCATCCGGATATGAATCTTGTGACGGCTATCAATCAGAAACAGATACCTCTCCAAAACCACGAGATTCTACTAACGAAATGATGGTGTTTAAAAGTAGAGAATCTTTGTGTGATAATCTAGACTATATTCTCTCTATGAGTGAATTATGTGATGTAGTGTTTTTAGTAGGAGAGGATAAGATACCAGTTTATGGTGTAAAAGCTATTTTAGCTACCAGAAGTCGCGTTTTATATCAGTTGATTCTTCACAACCAACGTGAGGTCAAGGTCAATAAGAAAAGGGTTAAAGGTGAAAAGTTGAAAGGTAAACTGGTGCTAGAGATAAAGAATTATGATGAAGAAGTATTTAGAAGATTTGTTAGTTTTATTCACTGTGGTAAAATCAAGGTGGATATCATTACTGTTATAGGTAAGTTGTGGTTTTATGTATATGCATCACCGGTCAGTTTTAGAAACTGCATTCATAAATACAAGAAGGGCGAGGCTCTTTTATAAACAAGTACCGCCGTTCTATGAATCAGACGGCACCACAATCATCTAAAATATGTGACGTCATATCCCAAATGGAAGTCCGTCAATTACTGCGCAATAATCCAAGCACCCGTATACCAGGTTTCATATCGATCGTTTCATTAATTTCCGCAGTTTAATCATTTTTCGAAGACCGTCACTCCCAAGAACAACAACAAGAAGATGGGCATCGGTTGGGCGACGGTTCGTGGTCCAAAAATATTTTGAAGAACGGAAATATTGATAATAACCAGATATTAAAGCTTTTAACAACATTTAACATCATTATTCGAAACACATGCATTTGATAGATATTTGTATGAAATAGATCTTTGTACAATATGATACACATTATAATAAGTCTGTTTACTAAATTAATTCTCATCTTTTCAGGATTATTTTGCGCTTCTGTTGAATATGACATAAAAGATTTGCGTAAAGCATGCTGGGACTATTTTCTTCGGTGTTTCCAGAACCAGAGAGATGCACTGATGACGTCAGTAGATCAATATAGAAACAAAGACTACAGAGGAATGAAATATATCTTAAATAAGGTAAGAAGCTATCTAATAATAATAATGAATAGGTATTATTGCCATTTAATTCCCCTGGAATTTTAGTCTTCCAAATAGATATCATATTGAAGATTCTTCAATTCTAACCATATTATTTAAAGCCAATTCCCAACCAAGGAGGTGTATACATATTGGCCCTTGAATAACTTACAACGATACATCTGAAACCGCAATGTAATTTATAACTAATTAATATTTGATACTTTTCAGATATATGACGTTAAAGGTGTTTGAAAATCTACATAGAATTTGATCAGTTACAGGAATATTACCATGATTGGTTCCATAGCAGTGCCACCTGCTGATTTTTTGAAAGTTACGTATGGTTAGAGAGTTGAGAAATCAAAGGGTCATCAGTTGACGAATATCAGATCAACTCGTACAGCCACACCTAAAGGTGCTCCCTTTAATTTGTGGAATTGAAATCAAAGCAAAATCAGATATCAAAAAACAAACAATGTTTACTTTGTAAGCTATAGTTGACATCAAGTTTTAAATCATTACTTACAATTTCATAAGAATTGTGCTGGGAATTGTTAAACCTGTTTATTGATTTATTGTTATATTTATGTTGTTACTGTTAAGCAATGGAAATAAATTTTACTTGAAGAAATCTTTTGTATCATTATTATCTACACATTCAGGCTGCAAAATAGAACAGAACGACAGTTGAAGTCCTATAATCGTATTCATTAAATTCGCACCGTCGATGTAGAATTGTAAATGGACTTTTTATGGGGCGTGAATGTTTAAATACAATAGTTTGTGAACATCGGGAATAAATAAGATAATTATTGAGTTATTTATCTTGCCGTCCCAGAACATCTAATGTGATTATGATTCCCATGTTGGTCCTATGTATCACGGGCTGTATAAGTTCAAATATATATATTTAAATATGTACATAACCGATTCGATTATAAAGCATGGATACAGAGCGATAAATGTGGGCCAGATTCCAAATCACCCACGATGTAACAACAAATTTGCATCTCATGTCTTTTTGCCAAATTCATTCCATGCCACTATCCAATGTGAAACAATAAAACTCGCCTCAATATATACATAGCAAAGTAATAAGAATTTATTCTTAATTACAAACATTCAAATCCTATTTACAGAATTAATCATTGTTGTTCTTGCTATTAAATTGTGTTTGAAATAAATGGTGGATGATTAGAAATCTAAAATAATACTTCAAAGAATGCTAAATTTATAACAAACTGTGTTACGGGCACAGTAACAAGCTTTGATGGGCCTTCGAAAATAAACCCCTAAATACCAGTTTTCAAATAGAAAAAAAAAAGAATCAATGAAATTGACATTTAATTAAGTATGATGAGCTATTTTAATAGTATGTTCCCGTCATTGACGTCGGATGACCCTACGACCGTCAACAGGTTTCGTTTTCAGAGGAGGTTTATACAAGGTCGTCGTAGCGATGTACAGTTATGTACAGAGAGTTATTTTCCACTTCAATAAAACCTATTAAACGTGTTATAGACAAAAAATAATATCAAACAATGTGAAAATCGGAACATTTCTGTGATTATTTTGACATGAAAATCTTGCAAACCCGCTAGAGAGAAAGATCCAAGAATATTTTCTAAACTGGCATCTTATCATCAGGATAAGCACTAAAAAATCAACACATATTGATAATTATTTTACTTTGACCCAAAAACCTTTTCTTTTCTCATTAATGGTTAAATCATTTTATTTGATCTTATCATGAATTCATGCACGAGTCGAAATTAGTCATTTTGATTTTTACTAACGCAATTCCTAAAAAGTATTGTTAAACTACTGAGTTTGTTAATTTTATGGAGCCACCCTGTGGCTCAGTGGGTTAGGTGCTCGCTCACTAACAAGAATGTTGGCCGAGACAGTTCCCTACGATTGTCAAATGTGGTTTCCCGTTGTCAATGGTGCAGGCTGGGGGCCTGACAAGGACAACGTCTGGTCGTTCGGATGTGATGAAACATCGAGGTCGATGTAGACATTTCCGATATTAAATGTAAATACTAAAACAAAAATGTAGTACCAGCAGCTTGTCCTGTCAAGGACGTGGTGTTGGTATATAATTTGAGAGTTAGACGCGTGGTTAATGGCTGATAACACACTCCTCACACTGCACTTTTGTTCATCATAATAATGGAAGTAATCATTACACATGGTATAATGCCGATCAAGACCAGAAAATAAATAAAGTCTAGAGAAAGAGTAATAATTGAATGTTTTATTCCTTAATTGCAATGTAACACAAATAAATAAAGCCACAATGCTAATATAACAATACTATATATTATTAACACAATTTATCGCCTAACGAGAGTCAAATAATTTATATCTTCAGGTAGTGTGATCGCTATCGTTATTGGCTGAATATCCAATATGTTAGTGCATTTGGGTGGACGAAGTTGTGTTCAAACTTCTTTTACTTTAAACAACTGCAGAATAAGAAAAGGAATATTTATATTTTCAAATGCAATGTAACATAAATAAATAAAGCAACAATACTAAAATAACAATACTGTATATTATTAACACAATTTATCGCCTAACGAGAGTCGAATAATTTATATATTCGGGTAGCGTGATCGCTATCGTTATTGGCTGAATATCCAATATGTTAGTGCATTTGGGTGGAAGAGCTTATGTTCAAACTTCTTTTACTTCAAACAACTGCAGAATAAGAAAAGGAATATTTATATTTATACATTCATCAAAAAAATTAAAGTATGCTGTGGATCTTGAATGTGTTTGTAGAACATTGTTACATATCATATCAATGGCAACAAACAAGGTAGCAGAAAATAACTGGCGTTGAGAAATGCCATATAGATTATAAAATATTGTACTCATAAATTTAATTCTTACCTTATCCAAGATGAATTTCATAGCTTTATGGTTCTTATATTTACATACTGACGTCATTAACACGTCTACGTCATTATCAATACATCTAAGATAGAAATTCCAGCATGCTGTACGAAGATCTTTAATTCCTAATTCTACGGAAGCACAGAATAAACCTGCAATATTGAAAGTTAGAAATATTATACGAATTATATTCGGGAGATCGAACCATAGAATGTGTTGATACATCCATGCAATATTTCACTGGAATGCTCATTACATGATACATCCAAGCCATTCTATATGGGATTGTTCATTACAAAAACAGCATACACCCAGGCATTTCTACACTGAATTGTTCATTATAAATAGAAGATACATCCAAGCAATTCTACACGGGAATGCGCATTACACAGACAAGATACATCAAATAATTTTTACACTGGGATAATGATTACAAATACAAGAAGGTAATTGTTTTTCAGTTGTTTTTTATATTGAAACACCGAAAATACTTATCAGAGACTTACTTGGCCATCGAATAAAATTCCTTTCTTATAAAGAAAGAAATGGCGATCGACCAAAGCCGAGTTTCATGCGAATGATGTCAACTGAAATCCCGCTTGGGCGATATTAACACTTTTAACATGGCGATGAAATATATAAATATTGTAAAAGTTAGTTATGGTGATATTTAGGCCAATGTTACAAAGTGAATTACTTACCTATAACAGTGTCAATATCCACATTAACTTTACCACAGTGAATAAAACTGATAAATCTTCTAAATACTTCTTCATCATAATTCTTCATCTCTATCACCAGTTTACCTTTCAACTTTTCACCTTTAACCTTCTTCTTATTGAGCTTGACCTCACGTTGGTTGTGAAGAATCAACTGATATAAAACGCGACTTCTGGTAGCTAAAATAGCTTTTACACCATAAACGGGTATCTTTTCCTCTCCTACTAAAAACACCACATCACATAATTCACTCATAGAGAGAATATAATCTAGATTATCACACAAAGATTCTCTACTTTTAAACACCATCATTTCTTTAGTAGAATCACATGGTGCTGGGAAGGCATCTCTTTCTGATTGACAGCTGTAACAAGATTCATATCCAGATGACAGACTTATGTTACCTGGAGAGAAAAAAAATAACGTATAATTAAAAATAATTTTTCATACATAATTTATAATTTATCTGGCTAAATATTTTTTTTCGTAATTGGCTTTTGATACATTTAAATATATTAAATTGGATTATTGCTTGAAGAACATACATTGAACAGATTGCATTATTTGAACAGTAATTAGCAAACTGTAAGTGGTCGGTGTCAAGCACGAGGCATAGTATGCTTATCACTTTCTGGACTGTTTATTGTTCTAGCTGTTGTTCGGATGGCAGATTTCGTGCCTCCTACTTTGACTAATATTACATTGGATATACTGTCCATTGATAATAGTTTCAACCAAATGGTATGTGATCAATTAATTAAAAATGAAACTATAAGATTTATTTGTAAAATGTCTTCCACTCTTTAATAAAATATACTTTACCGTGCGAACGACAGCTGTAATCAACTTGGCTACTTTCAATAAGAGACGAATTACTGGAATACATGTTTTTATTAAATATTTAAAAGTAAAGATATACTAAATATTAACAGTTGAATGATATATTACAATAATACTTCGTTCGTCTATTATATAGACTTCAGTAGTGTCACCTTGGTCAGAATCTTGGACAGGAGTGATACAAGTCAATCAAGACAGTTTACTAGTTAATTATTGTTAATTAACAAGCTGATTAAATGTTTGCATACACAGCTGATAGTCAACTCAGTACCTTTCATCTATATTTACTTAACATGTTTTTAAATAATAAATCTATATTATCTATATTAATCATATATATTTAAATTGTGTTTTCGGTATCTAATATTAGAAATGCAAATTATTCTTTAAATATATGCTTCAATGACAATTAGATAAATTTCAAATAGATGTCTCTGAAAACCCTTCATGTGAATGGGGCTACTAAATGGAAAATACACAACACGTTTTCTTCTTTTGCCCAATGTACAAAGAAGAATGCATCCGTACAAAACTACCATTGATAATCTCCCCTACCATATCCACACTATATCAGCCTGATAAAGTATGATTCAATTAAGAGTCTTACATACAGAATCCATGTGCCACATTTAGTGCAAGTTACTAGATACCTTCATCGTATGGGACATCATAAAATGTGCCTGGTCTATGTAAATTTTACATTGTGTTAGGGATGTTGAAAATGTTTGTATCAACATAAGATTTTAAATACAAAATGGTGCACCTCATTCCATTCGGAGCGATCAGAAACATGTTCCCTGTCCCTCTCCATACACTGCACAACAGACAAGAATACGTGTTTCGATCTTTGGAAGAATAATAGTGCACCAGATAACTGCATAATATCAGGTAAATCTTTCAAATTTGGATACAAGTACCACAAACGGCACAAATATTCCTTGAAGACTACCCTTTCAGAAAAACTTATTAGAAATTCGAAAATCCAAGATTTTCTAGATTGTTGATTTTCGATCAAAGAAATATCATTTTTGTCGATAAAATCACACTAAATTTTCATATTATTTTATTGATCTTTAACATATATTTTAAGTTTCATATATGTGCACAATCGTGCGCATAAGACAGTCCAAAACCTTTGTACAATTTTTATTTTGCATGAAAGGCATGGGCCATAATCCAAGAAGTCGCGGACTGATACCGCCAAAATGGAACCAAATATTGTGGGCTCTGGAAGGGTCCACAAACTTCGCAATTATGGATAAAAGGCAGGGAACATATCCCAAAAAGTTGCGGCCCTATACTCACTAAAATCGAACTTATCCGAGATCTTTTGGAAAAATATGTCCTGCGATTAATCAAAATCCGATAACTAGTGTGACCTCTAGACTATTGATCTTTTATTTGGATCGAACCAAACATTGTGGCCTCTGGAAGGGTCATTGTGAATATATTTTTTTTCTAAACAACATTTTATTCACAGGATACCGAAACAAGCCGAAGGCTTATAGAAATCGGCTTCCGAAAAGCAAGATACATAAATGATATAAACATGTATTATAATTATCAATATACATGTATATCGAGTATTAACGTACATGTATATAATAAGATTACAGGAAGAATATAAACAAGTTTTGGCTAGGATTGTGGATATTTCACAATTATGTGGAAAAGGCACGGGCCATAATCCAAGAAGTCGCGGTTATATACTCAACAAAATCAAACCTATCCGAGATCATTTGAAAGTAAATATATCTCCTTGCATTTATCAAAATCGGATAACCAATGGGACCTCTAGACTGTCCACAAACAAACATCAGTATGGCCAGACATTCAGGCGTACGGACAGCCGGTCATTTGCGACGACATAATATGTCCAAATGAAAATCGACTGAATCGTTCTAGTGGGTAAAATTACAACATTTCCCTCCCTAAAACATGTCGCGAGCTAGAAGTGATGTGTTCTTTAAAAACAAATAGTAGCTAACGTCCGAGGGTGGGCTGATGTTAGATTTCTGAGATGTATCCACGGTGAATTGATATCAACATTCAAAGAGTTAATAATGAAACCCTTATATGATTTTCTTTAAGGAAAATATTTTTCCAGATGAAACCTCCATTATTGAATTATATAATCGGTCTACCTAATAAAGCGCTGATTTAAGTAAAAATATAAATAAACCTTTTGTTCACACCAAGCCACGTGTTTATGTTTAGACTACAATTTATCATTTAAAGCACAATATTAACTAATTACAAATTAATCTTGGAATCGGGATTTACAAAATTAATCCAAGTCAGATACAAATCAATTAACATTCATTTTTTTATATAAACTACATAAATATTTTTTAATTATCTATATTAGGTTTATTCAATGAAGCTAGCAGCATTAGAATAGGGTAAATAAGGGTGTAATGTCTGAAAGGAGTTGACAACAGTAGAACGGGGGGAAATAAAACAGAAAAGTGTAAATGGATTAAGACATGGTGTTGATATTTTACATACGCTATATAAAATATATAATCAGTTGTACAAACAAACCTGTCAGTTGATTGACAGTCACTATAACAACATATAATCAATGTCAATTATTTGGATAAATCTTAACCTCAAATGATCTATGCCACTCGTCACGTGTGACCTTTGACACCAACTGTGTAATAAATTCTGGTTCAGCGTTTGGTTCTGCATCATTCTTTCTGTGTGGATCTCTTTGGATAATAGCATCTGTCTATAACATAAGGATTTTACAACTTCTTCAAATTATTCTTCGTCAAGATGGATTCCAGCAGCTCATCTCCTGATCTCATGAAATTTGAGCAGCTTGAAAATTATGATGACTACGGTTCCGATGGTAGGTCATTGTGTTTGTTTTACATGTTGTATCATCGAAGCTTTAAATAAGTAACTCTAGGTTATCAAAATCCGATTGTTAGATCCAAATATGTACCGAATTAATTATAAATTATGTTAATGAAAACTATTTTTATACTCCAGATAATGTAAGTCGATCATCCGGATATGAATCTTGTGACGGCTATCAATCAGAAACAGATACCTCTCCAAAACCACGAGATTCTACTAACGAAATGATGGTGTTTAAAAGTAGAGAATCTTTGTGTGATAATCTAGACTATATTCTCTCTATGAGTGAATTATGTGATGTAGTGTTTTTAGTAGGAGAGGATAAGATACCAGTTTATGGTGTAAAAGCTATTTTAGCTACCAGAAGTCGCGTTTTATATCAGTTGATTCTTCACAACCAACGTGAGGTCAAGGTCAATAAGAAAAGGGTTAAAGGTGAAAAGTTGAAAGGTAAACTGGTGCTAGAGATAAAGAATTATGATGAAGAAGTATTTAGAAGATTTGTTAGTTTTATTCACTGTGGTAAAATCAAGGTGGATATCATTACTGTTATAGGTAAGTTGTGGTTTTATGTATATGCATCACCGGTCAGTTTTAGAAACTGCATTCATAAATACAAGAAGGGCGAGGCTCTTTTATAAACAAGTACCGCCGTTCTATGAATCAGACGGCACCACAATCATCTAAAATATGTGACGTCATATCCCAAATGGAAGTCCGTCAATTACTGCGCAATAATCCAAGCACCCGTATACCAGGTTTCATATCGATCGTTTCATTAATTTCCGCAGTTTAATCATTTTTCGAAGACCGTCACTCCCAAGAACAACAACAAGAAGATGGGCATCGGTTGGGCGACGGTTCGTGGTCCAAAAATATTTTGAAGAACGGAAATATTGATAATAACCAGATATTAAAGCTTTTAACAACATTTAACATCATTATTCGAAACACATGCATTTGATAGATATTTGTATGAAATAGATCTTTGTACAATATGATACACATTATAATAAGTCTGTTTACTAAATTAATTCTCATCTTTTCAGGATTATTTTGCGCTTCTGTTGAATATGACATAAAAGATTTGCGTAAAGCATGCTGGGACTATTTTCTTCGGTGTTTCCAGAACCAGAGAGATGCACTGATGACGTCAGTAGATCAATATAGAAACAAAGACTACAGAGGAATGAAATATATCTTAAATAAGGTAAGAAGCTATCTAATAATAATAATGAATAGGTATTATTGCCATTTAATTCCCCTGGAATTTTAGTCTTCCAAATAGATATCATATTGAAGATTCTTCAATTCTAACCATATTATTTAAAGCCAATTCCCAACCAAGGAGGTGTATACATATTGGCCCTTGAATAACTTACAACGATACATCTGAAACCGCAATGTAATTTATAACTAATTAATATTTGATACTTTTCAGATATATGACGTTAAAGGTGTTTGAAAATCTACATAGAATTTGATCAGTTACAGGAATATTACCATGATTGGTTCCATAGCAGTGCCACCTGCTGATTTTTTGAAAGTTACGTATGGTTAGAGAGTTGAGAAATCAAAGGGTCATCAGTTGACGAATATCAGATCAACTCGTACAGCCACACCTAAAGGTGCTCCCTTTAATTTGTGGAATTGAAATCAAAGCAAAATCAGATATCAAAAAACAAACAATGTTTACTTTGTAAGCTATAGTTGACATCAAGTTTTAAATCATTACTTACAATTTCATAAGAATTGTGCTGGGAATTGTTAAACCTGTTTATTGATTTATTGTTATATTTATGTTGTTACTGTTAAGCAATGGAAATAAATTTTACTTGAAGAAATCTTTTGTATCATTATTATCTACACATTCAGGCTGCAAAATAGAACAGAACGACAGTTGAAGTCCTATAATCGTATTCATTAAATTCGCACCGTCGATGTAGAATTGTAAATGGACTTTTTATGGGGCGTGAATGTTTAAATACAATAGTTTGTGAACATCGGGAATAAATAAGATAATTATTGAGTTATTTATCTTGCCGTCCCAGAACATCTAATGTGATTATGATTCCCATGTTGGTCCTATGTATCACGGGCTGTATAAGTTCAAATATATATATTTAAATATGTACATAACCGATTCGATTATAAAGCATGGATACAGAGCGATAAATGTGGGCCAGATTCCAAATCACCCACGATGTAACAACAAATTTGCATCTCATGTCTTTTTGCCAAATTCATTCCATGCCACTATCCAATGTGAAACAATAAAACTCGCCTCAATATATACATAGCAAAGTAATAAGAATTTATTCTTAATTACAAACATTCAAATCCTATTTACAGAATTAATCATTGTTGTTCTTGCTATTAAATTGTGTTTGAAATAAATGGTGGATGATTAGAAATCTAAAATAATACTTCAAAGAATGCTAAATTTATAACAAACTGTGTTACGGGCACAGTAACAAGCTTTGATGGGCCTTCGAAAATAAACCCCTAAATACCAGTTTTCAAATAGAAAAAAAAAAGAATCAATGAAATTGACATTTAATTAAGTATGATGAGCTATTTTAATAGTATGTTCCCGTCATTGACGTCGGATGACCCTACGACCGTCAACAGGTTTCGTTTTCAGAGGAGGTTTATACAAGGTCGTCGTAGCGATGTACAGTTATGTACAGAGAGTTATTTTCCACTTCAATAAAACCTATTAAACGTGTTATAGACAAAAAATAATATCAAACAATGTGAAAATCGGAACATTTCTGTGATTATTTTGACATGAAAATCTTGCAAACCCGCTAGAGAGAAAGATCCAAGAATATTTTCTAAACTGGCATCTTATCATCAGGATAAGCACTAAAAAATCAACACATATTGATAATTATTTTACTTTGACCCAAAAACCTTTTCTTTTCTCATTAATGGTTAAATCATTTTATTTGATCTTATCATGAATTCATGCACGAGTCGAAATTAGTCATTTTGATTTTTACTAACGCAATTCCTAAAAAGTATTGTTAAACTACTGAGTTTGTTAATTTTATGGAGCCACCCTGTGGCTCAGTGGGTTAGGTGCTCGCTCACTAACAAGAATGTTGGCCGAGACAGTTCCCTACGATTGTCAAATGTGGTTTCCCGTTGTCAATGGTGCAGGCTGGGGGCCTGACAAGGACAACGTCTGGTCGTTCGGATGTGATGAAACATCGAGGTCGATGTAGACATTTCCGATATTAAATGTAAATACTAAAACAAAAATGTAGTACCAGCAGCTTGTCCTGTCAAGGACGTGGTGTTGGTATATAATTTGAGAGTTAGACGCGTGGTTAATGGCTGATAACACACTCCTCACACTGCACTTTTGTTCATCATAATAATGGAAGTAATCATTACACATGGTATAATGCCGATCAAGACCAGAAAATAAATAAAGTCTAGAGAAAGAGTAATAATTGAATGTTTTATTCCTTAATTGCAATGTAACACAAATAAATAAAGCCACAATGCTAATATAACAATACTATATATTATTAACACAATTTATCGCCTAACGAGAGTCAAATAATTTATATCTTCAGGTAGTGTGATCGCTATCGTTATTGGCTGAATATCCAATATGTTAGTGCATTTGGGTGGACGAAGTTGTGTTCAAACTTCTTTTACTTTAAACAACTGCAGAATAAGAAAAGGAATATTTATATTTTCAAATGCAATGTAACATAAATAAATAAAGCAACAATACTAAAATAACAATACTGTATATTATTAACACAATTTATCGCCTAACGAGAGTCGAATAATTTATATATTCGGGTAGCGTGATCGCTATCGTTATTGGCTGAATATCCAATATGTTAGTGCATTTGGGTGGAAGAGCTTATGTTCAAACTTCTTTTACTTCAAACAACTGCAGAATAAGAAAAGGAATATTTATATTTATACATTCATCAAAAAAATTAAAGTATGCTGTGGATCTTGAATGTGTTTGTAGAACATTGTTACATATCATATCAATGGCAACAAACAAGGTAGCAGAAAATAACTGGCGTTGAGAAATGCCATATAGATTATAAAATATTGTACTCATAAATTTAATTCTTACCTTATCCAAGATGAATTTCATAGCTTTATGGTTCTTATATTTACATACTGACGTCATTAACACGTCTACGTCATTATCAATACATCTAAGATAGAAATTCCAGCATGCTGTACGAAGATCTTTAATTCCTAATTCTACGGAAGCACAGAATAAACCTGCAATATTGAAAGTTAGAAATATTATACGAATTATATTCGGGAGATCGAACCATAGAATGTGTTGATACATCCATGCAATATTTCACTGGAATGCTCATTACATGATACATCCAAGCCATTCTATATGGGATTGTTCATTACAAAAACAGCATACACCCAGGCATTTCTACACTGAATTGTTCATTATAAATAGAAGATACATCCAAGCAATTCTACACGGGAATGCGCATTACACAGACAAGATACATCAAATAATTTTTACACTGGGATAATGATTACAAATACAAGAAGGTAATTGTTTTTCAGTTGTTTTTTATATTGAAACACCGAAAATACTTATCAGAGACTTACTTGGCCATCGAATAAAATTCCTTTCTTATAAAGAAAGAAATGGCGATCGACCAAAGCCGAGTTTCATGCGAATGATGTCAACTGAAATCCCGCTTGGGCGATATTAACACTTTTAACATGGCGATGAAATATATAAATATTGTAAAAGTTAGTTATGGTGATATTTAGGCCAATGTTACAAAGTGAATTACTTACCTATAACAGTGTCAATATCCACATTAACTTTACCACAGTGAATAAAACTGATAAATCTTCTAAATACTTCTTCATCATAATTCTTCATCTCTATCACCAGTTTACCTTTCAACTTTTCACCTTTAACCTTCTTCTTATTGAGCTTGACCTCACGTTGGTTGTGAAGAATCAACTGATATAAAACGCGACTTCTGGTAGCTAAAATAGCTTTTACACCATAAACGGGTATCTTTTCCTCTCCTACTAAAAACACCACATCACATAATTCACTCATAGAGAGAATATAATCTAGATTATCACACAAAGATTCTCTACTTTTAAACACCATCATTTCTTTAGTAGAATCACATGGTGCTGGGAAGGCATCTCTTTCTGATTGACAGCTGTAACAAGATTCATATCCAGATGACAGACTTATGTTACCTGGAGAGAAAAAAAATAACGTATAATTAAAAATAATTTTTCATACATAATTTATAATTTATCTGGCTAAATATTTTTTTTCGTAATTGGCTTTTGATACATTTAAATATATTAAATTGGATTATTGCTTGAAGAACATACATTGAACAGATTGCATTATTTGAACAGTAATTAGCAAACTGTAAGTGGTCGGTGTCAAGCACGAGGCATAGTATGCTTATCACTTTCTGGACTGTTTATTGTTCTAGCTGTTGTTCGGATGGCAGATTTCGTGCCTCCTACTTTGACTAATATTACATTGGATATACTGTCCATTGATAATAGTTTCAACCAAATGGTATGTGATCAATTAATTAAAAATGAAACTATAAGATTTATTTGTAAAATGTCTTCCACTCTTTAATAAAATATACTTTACCGTGCGAACGACAGCTGTAATCAACTTGGCTACTTTCAATAAGAGACGAATTACTGGAATACATGTTTTTATTAAATATTTAAAAGTAAAGATATACTAAATATTAACAGTTGAATGATATATTACAATAATACTTCGTTCGTCTATTATATAGACTTCAGTAGTGTCACCTTGGTCAGAATCTTGGACAGGAGTGATACAAGTCAATCAAGACAGTTTACTAGTTAATTATTGTTAATTAACAAGCTGATTAAATGTTTGCATACACAGCTGATAGTCAACTCAGTACCTTTCATCTATATTTACTTAACATGTTTTTAAATAATAAATCTATATTATCTATATTAATCATATATATTTAAATTGTGTTTTCGGTATCTAATATTAGAAATGCAAATTATTCTTTAAATATATGCTTCAATGACAATTAGATAAATTTCAAATAGATGTCTCTGAAAACCCTTCATGTGAATGGGGCTACTAAATGGAAAATACACAACACGTTTTCTTCTTTTGCCCAATGTACAAAGAAGAATGCATCCGTACAAAACTACCATTGATAATCTCCCCTACCATATCCACACTATATCAGCCTGATAAAGTATGATTCAATTAAGAGTCTTACATACAGAATCCATGTGCCACATTTAGTGCAAGTTACTAGATACCTTCATCGTATGGGACATCATAAAATGTGCCTGGTCTATGTAAATTTTACATTGTGTTAGGGATGTTGAAAATGTTTGTATCAACATAAGATTTTAAATACAAAATGGTGCACCTCATTCCATTCGGAGCGATCAGAAACATGTTCCCTGTCCCTCTCCATACACTGCACAACAGACAAGAATACGTGTTTCGATCTTTGGAAGAATAATAGTGCACCAGATAACTGCATAATATCAGGTAAATCTTTCAAATTTGGATACAAGTACCACAAACGGCACAAATATTCCTTGAAGACTACCCTTTCAGAAAAACTTATTAGAAATTCGAAAATCCAAGATTTTCTAGATTGTTGATTTTCGATCAAAGAAATATCATTTTTGTCGATAAAATCACACTAAATTTTCATATTATTTTATTGATCTTTAACATATATTTTAAGTTTCATATATGTGCACAATCGTGCGCATAAGACAGTCCAAAACCTTTGTACAATTTTTATTTTGCATGAAAGGCATGGGCCATAATCCAAGAAGTCGCGGACTGATACCGCCAAAATGGAACCAAATATTGTGGGCTCTGGAAGGGTCCACAAACTTCGCAATTATGGATAAAAGGCAGGGAACATATCCCAAAAAGTTGCGGCCCTATACTCACTAAAATCGAACTTATCCGAGATCTTTTGGAAAAATATGTCCTGCGATTAATCAAAATCCGATAACCAGTGTGACCTCTAGACTATTGATCTTTTATTTGGATCGAACCAAACATTGTGGCCTCTGGAAGGGTCATTGTGAATATATTTTTTTTCTAAACAACATTTTATTCACAGGATACCGAAACAAGCCAAAGGCTTATAGAAATCGGCTTCCGAAAAGCAAGATACATAAATGATATAAACATGTATTATAATTATCAATATACATGTATATCGAGTATTAACGTACATGTATATAATAAGATTACAGGAAGAATATAAACAAGTTTTGGCTAGGATTGTGGATATTTCACAATTATGTGGAAAAGGCACGGGCCATAATCCAAGAAGTCGCGGTTATATACTCAACAAAATCAAACCTATCCGAGATCATTTGAAAGTAAATATATCTCCTTGCATTTATCAAAATCGGATAACCAATGGGACCTCTAGACTGTCCACAAACAAACATCAGTATGGCCAGACATTCAGGCGTACGGACAGCCGGTCATTTGCGACGACATAATATGTCCAAATGAAAATCTACTGAATCGTTCTAGTGGGTAAAATTCTGTGAAAGAAAAGTCGAAAATGGCAACCAACTTGGAACATAAGGACTATTTTGAAATTTCACGTGATTTTTTTAATAAATGCATATGCATATTTTATAGCGTGTATACATATTTTGAACAGTTGTTACAACATTTCCCTCCCTAAAACATGTCGCGAGCTGGAAGTGATGTGTTCTTTAAAAACAAATAGTAGCTAACGTCCGAGGGTGGGCTGATGTTAGATTTCTGAGATGTATCCACGGTGAATTGATATCAACATTCAAAGAGTTAATAATGAAATCCTTATATGATTTTCTTTAAGGAAAATATTTTTCCAGATGAAACCTCCATTATTGAATTATATAATCGGTCTACCTAATAAAGCGCTGATTTAAGTAAAAATATAAATAAACCTTTTGTTCACACCAAGCCACGTGTTTATGTTTAGACTACAATTTATCATTTAAAGCACAATATTAACTAATCACAAATTAATCTTGGAATCGGGATTTACAAAATTAATCCAAGTCAGATACAAATCAATTAACATTCATTTTTTTATATAAACTACATAAATATTTTAAATTATCTATATTAGGTTTATTCAATGAAGCTAGCAGCATTAGAATAGGGTAAATAAGGGTGTAATGTCTGAAAGGAGTTGACAACAGTAGAACGGGGGGAAATAAAACAGAAAAGTGTAAATGGATTAAGACATGGTGTTGATATTTTACATACGCTATATAAAATATATAATCAGTTGTACAAACAAACCTGTCAGTTGATTGACAGTCACTATAACAACATATAATCAATGTCAATTATTTGGATAAATCTTAACCTCAAATGATCTATGCCACGCGTCACGTGTGACCTTTGACACCAACTGTGTAATAAATTCTGGTTCAGCGTTTGGTTCTGCATCATTCATTCTGTGTGGATCTCTTTGGATAATAGCATCTGTCTATAACATAAGGATTTTACAACTTCTTCAAATTATTCTTCGTCAAGATGGATTCCAGCAGCTCATCTCCTGATCTCCTGAAATTTGAGCAGCTTGAAAATTATGATGACTACGGTTCCGATGGTAGGTCATTGTGTTTGTTTTACTAGTTGTATCATCGAAGCTTTAAATAAGTAACTCTAGGTTATCAAAATCCGATTGTTAGATCAGAATATGTACCGAATTAATTATAAATTATGTTAATGAAAAATATTTTTATACTCCAGATAATGTAAGTCGATCATCCGGATATGAATCTTGTGACGGCTATCAATCAGAAACAGATACCTCTCCAAAACCACGAGATTCTACTAACGAAATGATGGTGTTTAAAAGTAGAGAATCTTTGTGTGATAATCTAGACTATATTCTCTCTATGAGTGAATTATGTGATGTAGTGTTTTTAGTAGGAGAGGATAAGATACCAGTTTATGGTGTAAAAGCTATTTTAGCTACCAGAAGTCGCGTTTTATATCAGTTGATTCTTCACAACCAACGTGAGGTCAAGGTCAATAAGAAAAAGGTTAAAGGTGAAAAGTTGAAAGGTAAACTGGTGATAGAGATAAAGAATTATGATGAAGAAGTATTTAGAAGATTTGTTAGTTTTATTCACTGTGGTAAAATCAAGGTGGATATCATTACTGTTATAGGTAAGTTGTGGTTTTATGTATATGCATCACCGGTCAGTTTTAGAAACTGCATTCATAAATACAAGAAGGGCGAGGCTCTTTTATAAACAAGTACCGCCGTTCTATGAACCAGACGGCACCACAATCATCTAAAATATGTGACGTCATATCCCAAATGGAAGTCCGTCAATTACTGCGCAATAATCCAAGCACCCGTATACCAGGTTTCATATCGATCGTTTCATTAATTTCCGCAGTTTAATCATTTTTCGAAGACCGTCACTCCCAAGAACAACAACAAGAAGATGGGCATCGGTTGGGCGACAGTTCGTGGTCCAAAAATATTTTGAAGAACGGAAATATTGATAATAACCAGATATTAAATCTTTTAACAACATTTAACATCATTATTCGAAACACATGCATTTGATAGATATTTGTATGAAATAGATCTTTGTACAATATGATACACATTATAATAAGTCTGTTTACTAAATTAATTCTCATCTTTTCAGGATTATTTTGCGCTTCTGTTGAATATGACATAAAAGATTTGCGTAAAGCATGCTGGGACTATTTTCTTCGGTGTTTCCAGAACCAGAGAGATGCACTGATGACGTCAGTAGATCAATATAGAAACAAAGACTACAGAGGAATGAAATATATCTTAAATAAGGTAAGAAGCTATCTAATAATAATAATGAATAGGTATTATTGCCATTTAATTCCCCTGGAATTTTAGTCTTCCAAATAGATATCATATTGAAGATTCTTCAATTCTAACCATATTATTTAAAGCCAATTCCCAACCAAGGAGGTGTATACATATTGGCCCTTGAATAACTTACAACGATACATCTGAAACCGCAATGTAATTTATAACTAATTAATATTTGATACTTTTCAGATATATGACGTTAAAGGTGTTTGAAAATCTACATAGAATTTGATCAGTTCCAGGAATATCACCATGATTGGTTCCATAGCAGTGCCACCTGCTGATTTTTTGAAAGTTACGTATGGTTAGAGAGTTGAGAAATCAAAGGGTCATCAGTTGACGAATATCAGATCAACTCGTACAGCCACACCTAAAGGTGCTCCCTTTGATTTGTGGAATTGAAATCAAAGCAAAATCAGATATCAAAAAACAAACAATGTTTACTTTGTAAGCTATAGTTGACATCAAGTTTTAAATCATAACTTGCAATTTCATAAGAATTGTGCTGGGAATTGTTAAACCTGTTTATTGATTTATTGTTATATATATGTTGTTACTGTTAAGCAATGGAAATAAATTTTACTTGAAGAAATCTTTTGTATCATTATCTACACATTCAGGCTGCAAAATAGAACAGAACGACAGTTGAAGTCCTATAATCGTATTCATTAAATTCGCACCGTCGATGTAGAATTGTAAATGGACTTTTTATGGGGCGTGAATGTTTAAATACAATAGTTTGTGAACATCGGGAATAAATAAGATAATTATTGAGTTATTTATCTTGCCGTCCCAGAACATCTAATGTGATTATGATTCCCATGTTGGTCCTATGTATCACGGGCTGTATAAGTTCAAATATATATATTTAAATATGTACATAACCGATTCGATTATAAAGCATGGATACAGAGCGATAAATGTGGGCCAGATTCCAAATCACCCATGATGTAACAACAAATTTGCATCTCATGTCTTTTTGCCAATGCCACTATCCAATGTGAAACAATAAAACTCGCCTCAATACATAGCAAAGTAATAAGAATTTATTCTTAATTACAAACATTCAAATCCTATTTACAGAATTAATCATTGTTGTTCTTGCTATTAAATTGTGTTTGAAATAAATAGTGGATGATTAGAAATCTAAAATAATACTTCAAAGAATGCTAAATTTATAACAAACTGTGTTACGGGCACAGTAACAAGCTTTGATTGTCCTTCGAAAATAAACTCCTAAATACCAGTTTTCAAATAGAAAAAAAAAGAATCAATGAAATTGACATTTAATTAAGTATGATGAGCTATTTTAATAGTATGTTCCCGTCATTGACGTCGGATGACCCTACGACCGTCCACAGGTTTCGTTTTCAGAGGAGGTTTATACAAGGTCGTCGTAGCGATGTACAGTTATGTACAGAGAGTTATTTTCCACTTCAATAAAACCTATTAAACGTGTTATAGACAGAAATAATATCAAACAATTTGCGAAAATCGGAACATTTCTGTGATTATTTTGACATGAAAATCTTGCAAACCCGCTAGAGAGAAAGATCCAAGAATATTTTCTAAACTGGCATCTTATCATCAGGATGAGCACTAAAAAATCAACACATATTGATAATTATTTTCCTTTGACCCAAAAACCTTTTCTTTTCTCATTAATGGTTAAATCATTTTATTTGATCTTATCATGAATTCATGCACGAGTCGAAATTAGTCATTTTGATTTTTACTAACGCAATTCCTAAAAAGTATTATTAAACTACGTGTACTGAGTTTGTTAATTTTATGGAGCCACCCTGTGGCTCAGTGGGTTAGGTGCTCGCTCACTAACAAGGATGTTGGCGGAGACAGTTCCCTACGATTGTCATTGTGGACTCCCGTTGTCAATGGTGCAGGCTGGGGGCCTGACAAGAACAGCGTCTGGTCGTTCGGATGTGATGAAACAAGGATGTTGGCGGAGACAGTTCCCTACGATTGTCAAATGTGGACTCCCGTTGTCAATGGTGCAGGCTGGGGGCCTGACAAGGACAACGTCTGGTCGTTCGGATGTGATGAAACATCGAGGTCGATGTAGACATTTCCGATATTAAATGTATTTACTAAAACAAAAATGTAGTACCAGCAGCTTGTCCTGTCAAGGACGTGATGTTGGTATATAATTTGAGAGTTAGACGCGTGGTTAATGGCTGATAACACACTCCTCACACTGCACTTTTGTTCATCATATTAATGGAAGTAATCATTACACATGGTATAATGCCGATCAAGACCAGAAAATAAATAAAGTCTAGAGAAAGAGTAATAATTGAATGTTTTATTCCTTAATTGCAATGTAACATAAATAAATAAAGCAACAATGCTAATATAACAATACTATATATTATTAACACAATTTATCGCCTAACGAGAGTCAAATGCTTTATATGTTCAGGTAATGTGATCGCTATCGTTATTGGCTGAATATCCAATATTTGGGTGGACGAGGTTGCGTTCAAACTTCTTTTACTTTAAATAACTGCAGAATAAGAAAAGGAATATTTATATTTTCAAATGCAATGTAACATAAATAAATAAAGCAACAATACTAAAATAACAATACTGTATATTATTAACACAATTTATCGCCTAACGAGAGTTGAATAATTTATATATTCGGGTAGCGTGATCGCTATCGTTATTGGCTGAATATCCAATATGTTAGTGCATTTGGGTGGAAGAGCTTATGTTCAAACTTCTTTTACTTCAAACAACTGCAGAATAAGAAAAGGAATATTTATATTTATACATTCATCAAAACAATTAAAGTATGCTGTGGATCTTGAATGTGTTTGTAGAACATTGTTACATATCATATCAATGGCAACAAACAAGGTAACTGGCGTTGACGGTGTTAGACGTTAATGCTGGTGTAGGGAAATGTCATATAGATTCTAAAATATTGTACTCATAAATGTAATTCTTACCTTATCCAAAATGAATTTCATAGCTTTATGGTTCTTATATTTACATACTGACGTCATTAACACGTCTACGTCATTATCAATACATCTAAGATAGAAATTCCAACATGCTGTACGAAGATCTTTAATTCCTAATTCTACGGAAGCACAGAATAAACCTGCAATATTGAAAGTTAGAAATAATATACGTTATATATTTGGGAGATCGAACCATAGAATGTGTTAATACATCCATGCATTATTTCACTGGAATGCTCATTACAAATACAAAATACACCCAAGCAATTCTACATGGGATTGTTCATTACAAACACAGAATACACCCAAGCATTTCTGCACTGGGTTGTTCATTACAAATACAAGATACATCCAAGCAATTCTACACGGGAATGCGCATTACACAGACAAGATACATCCAAGAATTTCTACACTGGGATGCTCATTACAAATACAGAAAGGTAATTGTTATTCAGTTGTTCTTACATTGAAACACAGAAGGTACTAATCAGAGACTTACTTGGCCATAGAATAAAATTCCTTATAAAAATTAGCCCAGTCCATTATTAATAAGAGGGACTGGTCAATTTTACTACACAAAGAAAGAAATGCCGATCGACCAAAGCCGAGTTTCATGCGAATGATGTCAGCTGAAATCCCGCTTGAGCGATATTAACACATTTAACATGGCGATGAAATATATAAATATTGTAAAAGTTAGTTATGGTGATATTTAGGCCTATGTTACAAAGTGAATTACTTACCTATAACAGTGTCAATATCCACATTAACTTTACCACAGTGAATAAAACTGATAAATCTTCTAAATACTTCTTCATCATAATTCTTCATCTCTATCACCAGTTTATCTTTTAACTGTTCACATTTAACCTTCTTCTGATTGACCTTGACCTCACGTTGGTTGTGAAGAATCAACTGATATAAAACACGGCTTCTGGTAGCTAAAATAGCTTTTATACCATAAACTGGTATCTTCTCCTCTCCTACTAAAAACACTACATCACATAATTCACTCATAGAGAGAATATAATCTAGATTATCACACAAAGATTCTCTACTTTTAAACACCATCATTTCTTTAGTAGAATCACATGGTGCTGGGGAGGCATCTCTTTCTGATTGACAGCTGTAATAAGATTCATATCCAGATGACAGACTTATGTTAACTGGAGAAAAAAAAATAACGTTTAATTAAAGATAATTTTTCATACAATATTTATTTTTCGTAATTGGCTTTTGATACATTCAAATATATGATGAGACTTTGGATTATTGCTTGAAGAACATACATTGAACAGATTGCATTGTTTGAATAGTAATTAGCAAACTGTAAGTGGTCGGTGTCAAGCACGAGCCATGGTATGCTTATCACTTTCTAGACTGTTTATTATTCTAGCTATTGTTCGGCTGGCATATTTCGTGCCTCCTACTTTGACTAATATTACATTGGATATACTGTCCATTGATAATAGTTTAAACCAAATGGTATGTGATCAATTAATTCAATATGAAACTATAAGATTTATTTTTAAAATGTCTTCAACTCTTTAATTAAATATACCTTACCGTGCGAACGACAGCTGTAATCAACTTGGCTACTTTCAATAAGAGACGAATTACTGGAATACATGTTTTTATTAAATATTTAAAAGTAACGATATACTAAATATTAACAGTTGAATGATATTACAATAATACTTCGTTCGTCTATTATATAGATTTCAGTAGTGTCACCTTGGTCAGAATCTTAGACAGGAGTGATACAAGTCAATCAAGACAGTTTTCTAGTTAATTATTGTTACTTAACAAGCTGATTAAATGTTTGCATAACACGGCAGATAGTCAAATCGGTACCTTTCATCTATATTTACTTAACATGGTTGTAAATAATAAATCTATATTATCTATATTAATCATATATATTTAAATTGTGTTTTCGGTATCTATTATTAGAAATGCAAATTATTCTTTAAATATTTGCTTCAATGATAATTAGATAAATTTCAAATTGATGTCTCCGAAAACCCTTCATGTGAATGGGGCTACTACATGGAAAATACACAACACGTTTTCTTCTTTTGCCCATTGTACAAGGAAGAACGAATCCGTACCATCGATCATCTCCCGGGGGGTTGGATGGCTGAATGGTTAGCACGTGCGTGCTGTATCATAAGGCCTGTCATTGAGTCAACTGGCGTGGTTTCGAATCCCCGGTTGTACGTGACAAGGAGTAGGGTCGCCTGTCCACCCTCGTGGGTTTTCTCCGGGTCCTCCGGTTTTCTCCTCCTGCTAAAGACCCCTACGCGCAAGCGAATTATTGAAATAAAATAAAACCATATGTTGGTCCCGAAATGACCTAGTTTGTGTCGAGTGGACATTAAACCCCATTGTTCTCTCTCTCTCTCGATCATCTCCCCTACCATTTCCACACTATATCAGCCTGATAAAGTATGATTCAATTGACTAAAGGTACAATTTTATCTTAGTATTAAACTCAGTAATTGTGTATCCATAAAGTTGTACCTTGTGGTAAATTATATAAATTGTTCAGTGTAATTCAATCTGCGTTTAGATAAAAGCAAAAGATCAAAAGCCATTATTCTGTTTAATATTCTACTTCCAAGTATGAAGAGTGGCGAATGGGTTCTTTCACTCAATTCCATATAAAAGACAATTCTGGATGACTTTGCTCATATTTAATGTATTTTAGTTCAAATATATTCTGTGGTTCTTAAAATATGTTGCAGTGATTGAAATGGTTTCATATAAAATCAATGTAATTTTCAAAGTTTATTTTATACTCTAGTTGCACAATCCTATCGTGACTTTAATGGTGAATTTTCTTTTTTCTCGCATTTTGTAAAGAAGTTTATTGTAAATTCAATTGCAAGATAAGCAAACGATGTGAATAACACTTCTGTGAAAACACCAAGACGTGTGTTTGTTTTAACAGCAATTCATCATTTTAAAAAAATTATAAACTAATCGCAGATTTGGTCCATTAAATCTATTGATTAGCTTCATTATCAATTAATGACTGCTTGCGTTAGAATGTCACCAAAAAATCGAAACTGTTATGTTTTTATAGAGAAGATTTTATCCAAGGCAAATAATATTATTAATATATTAAGATTTGTAGTGATACTACTACAGACAAAATAATTTATATAAATAGAGAACTATTGCGGCTCGTTGTGTTGTTTGCGATATCACCCAAGGTGGATCCAGATGTTAAGCTTTAAGCAACGAACGCACTAACGGCTTATTGTGCCAGATAAGTAAAGAGGTGAAAGAGGATATAGGCCTACTATGACTAGTAATAAAACAGAAAAGTGTTAATGGATTACGGCAAGGTGTTGCTATTCTACCTTCACTGTTATTATGTACATTCAATACGTTAATCACTTGTATAAATAAACGTGTCGCATGATTGGCAGTTACAACAACAACTTATAATCAATGTCAATTACTACTAATTAACTAATGATTGTATTCACTAAAATTTAACCCAAACTGATCAATGTCATTTGCTACGAGTGAACTTTGACACTACGTTTATTATATATTCTGAAAACGTTGTTTTTATCTTCATACATTTTGACTTACCTACAACATATCAGGCCTCTGCCATCAAGATCTTGTTCATACAGCTGTATATTTAACGATGGATTTCTCTAGATCTTCTCTTGATCTTATGAAAAATGACCAACTAGAATCGGACAAATACGATTCTGATGGTAAGATGTTTATCCAACAAATCTATCAATCTTAAGAATTCAGTTATAGCCGGAATTTTAATAACAACTGAATTTTGGGACGTTTAGTAAAATTTCTATTGTAAAGGTTACTAATATCCTTGTCAATGCCCTCCATGAAAACAAACACCACACTGTTTTGCTTTCGTATTTTGTCAATGATGATTTACTAATGTTTATCATTCTTTCTTCCAGATACCGTAAGTCTTTCATCCGGGTATGAATCGTGTGACAGCTGTCAATTAGAAAGAGATGCCTCCCCAGCACCATGTGATTCTACTAAAGAAATGATGGTGTTTAAAAGTCGAGAATCTTTGTGTGATAATCTAGACTATATTCTCTCTATGAGTGAATTATGTGATGTAGTGTTTTTAGTAGGGGAGAAGAAGATACCAGTTTATGGTGTAAAAGCTATTTTAGCTACCAGAAGTCGCGTTTTATATCAGTTGATTCTTCACAACCAACGTGTGGTCAAGATCAATAAGAAGAAGGATAAATGTGAAAAGTTGAAAAGTAAACTGGTGATAGAGATGAAGAATTATGATGAAGAAGTATTTAGAAGATTTATCAGTTTTATTCACTGTGGTAAAATAAAAGTGGATGTCAATAATGTTATAGGTAAGTTAGATTACATTGAAAAAAAATTATTTCGTATTGCCTAGAAGTATACCATGCTCCCGACATACTTTTTTATTTTCCTTTCATCCTTCAAAAAGTTAATTATTCTACTCTCTTCAGGTCTTTATTGCGCTTCTGTGGATTTCGGAATGAAAGATCTTCGCAAAGCTAGCTGGGATTATTTTCTTAGATGTCTAGACAACCAGAGAGCGTCTTTGATGGGGTCAGTTGATCAATACAGAAGTCATCGAGGAATGAAATATATCTTTAATAAGGTAAGGATTTTATCGTCTGAAATCATAGATACAGTATCTTAGTTTAAAAAAAAGAATGATAATAATAATTTATTGAGAATGACTTTCGATCGTGGTTTTAGCTACAATATATAAAATAAAATCAGATATTTTGGTTGTATCCTTATGGTTAGATATATATATTCTATCAACTTTTTACCAAGAAAATATTATCAGCATGGGGTACCCCCCCCCCTCCGCTCTTAAATGAAATATTATTCTAGTTTACGCCCCAAAAATTTCTAAATGGATTTTTTTACTTTCAGATCTACGCTATTGAAACAATCTGAAAGTCTATAGCTATAACTATAATGAAATGTGACCAGTTCCGGAGACATCGTGGCGATGGGTTGGTTATACGATCAACGTAACCTAATGAGTTGGTGGTATGGAGGTTATAACTCCGCCAAGAACGAGAATAGGAACATCTACACCGTGACGATGGGTTATTGATCAACGTCACCCAGTGAGTTGGTGGTATGGAGATTATAACTACGCCCGAGAACGAGAACAGGAACATCTATATGTGTACATCGTGACGATGGTTTAACGATCAACGTCATGTCATCCAGTGAGTTAGTGGTATGGAGGTTATAACTACGCCGAGAACGAGAACAGGAACATCTACATCGTGACGATGGGTTAACGATCAACGTCACCCAGTTGGTTGGTGGTTATGGAAGTTACAATTACGCCGAAATCGTGAACAGGAACATCTACATAACGCAGCAGGCATCCTTGTGATTATTACCATATTGGGAAACGTATATGCGAATCAAATTGGAGAATCACCCCCAACCTTCCTCTGGTCATTATTAACATGTACCAAAGCATTAAATTCAATGCAATGATAGCCGAAAACAACGACACTGCAGTGTTAGCCACATGTAGTCGGCCCAAAAAAGAAGTTTGACGAGGTATCTAGGAACAGTAAGCATGTCATGGTTCGTTCAACCGTTTACTTAAAATATGCAGATGAAATACATGTTTATTAAACGCATGTCTATAAGTATCCACTGACTGTACAAACAGGAGTGTTAAAGAAACGTCAGATAAACACAATGTTGAAAGAAATCAATGTTTGATTGTTACATTGCCATGGTTAACTTGTTTTTTATGATTGTTAATAAATACCAAATATAAAGAAAAGAAAACTTTCTTTCTTGTTATTGTTATTTCACATCCATGTCTTTAGACCTGGCTTAAAATCGATAACAAACTATGTTGGCAATTCTGTGGAGCATGGGGGTAGACCAAATATCAAACACAGCGACGTTATATTATATTATGATACAAGGTCAATAAATATAAGTTAATTAGTATGTTTAATAATATACATTGACCCACTTATTATTCAGACTTGCTAATCGGTCTGATATTGTAATCTTTTATGCGACTATGATTGCCCTGCTGGGTATAATAAGTGGTTATGATATTCAAGAACAGCTATAATTATGTGCATGGAGATCTGGTACAAAAGGTTAGCTGCAACAAATTGCTAACAGCTGAGAAAAGTGTGTGGTTCTAATATAGTCAGATACTATAGACCAGCGTAGGGGGTTGACTATGTGCCTAGCTTGCTTAGATACCCTTTTTTATTTACAAAAAAAATGACATATCCATAACATTTTTGCAAGTAAAATGGTAGACATATTTAATGAATAATAAATTACCTAACTGGATCTTAGTAACACCTACAAATCAATTGAATGCCTCCCAATTGGGTTTGATCAAACACTTAGCGTAGCATATGACACATTAAAGTGTAACTTAGTGTTATGTGGTATCTTATATGTTTATTCTTACACAAATGTCGGGAATTTTTCTTCGAGTTCGTGTGAGTCTTATGCAGTGGAATAGTATATTTGTCTGGTATTGTCTATTCTGTACTCCATGAAGTGTACCTATCCATTTCGATTAACTTTCATATGGTACCTCCAATGTTAGATCCAACACATTGTTGGGCTCTTCGTTTGAGCAGAATATGTTCGGTTAAACAACAATGTTCCGGTACTCGGATATTGATAAAATAAGTTTCAAAGAAAATTGGAAACCACTTTGTCACTCGAAACCGAACGAGAAAATAAGACAACCGGCGATATCAGAATATGAATTATGTTTGCTACCATCGAATTAGGTGTAGTCCAACTAGCGGGGTTTATTTTCAAGCCAGATTCCACGTTTCTCATTCACCCTTGGTGTTACCCATGGTATAAAACCCATAAGCTATATCATAAAGCAATTCCCAAAACGCTTAGACAGTTTGATGCGAGTCTCTTACCGTTATCCAAGGATCGCTACGATTAATAGGCGGGATGCGGCCCTGTATAAATTTACAGTCTATCAGTGACCTATAGTTTCCTGTGCCATTGTTCGGAACTGTATGGTTACTAGTATATTTTATATTATTTGAGTTTGATTTACACAGATTTGTTGGTATCAATCAAGATACGATAATTCCATACAGCACGGCACAATAAATATCATCAGCCACGATACATTAAAGATACATTCTGTAAGATTTAGATAAAGAGCTAGCGGTTCTTGCTATAATAGTTCAAAAATACATAATGTAAACTGAATATATTGAAAATTCCATTCCAATTACTCTATTGCGAGCGAAGATATTAGCCTTTGAAGGTGTGACAAGACGTGTGCAATAATTTCAATCACCGCACTGGTTGTTCAAAGATAAGTCTCGCTCCTCCATTTTTAAATTAAATCAAAATATGGCTATCATCAATGATGCTACATGGGGTGTAACAGCGGGTTACAATAAGAATATTTATCCTCGGTCAAGAGATGGTAAATAAATCTTGAAATATGTACATTATGCTATAAAAATCGTTTAAACTAAGTACATGAAGACTGATTTGAATAAGGTTTGTAACCTAAGAGATTTGTATCGAGCTTGGATATATATTCCCTTTCAGATTTCTAGTCTAACCCTATTGACTCGCATTTTATTCAGTCGGTGTTTTATTCTTATTGATTAAAACTTCGGAAAGAATAGTAAATTAAAGGTAATTGTCCACAAGGGAGTAGAAATTTCAGCCTATCTATACGTTATTACCACACCAGATCAATACGACATTGCAGATAATTTGACGATACTATGCTTTCTTTGTCTGTCACTGTAGTTCAACTCGACAAATTTATCGTTATTAAATTAGCACCATGGCAGTTAAGATTCGTCATGTAAACACGTTTGCCTTAACAATGACCATTCTTCTATTCACAGCTATGTCGCACCGAACGAACGAACTGTTTCAGGATCTTATCAAAGATACGTGAATTCTGGCTATTTGTAATTAAACCGAGCTTTGTTTACATTAAAAATATAAATCATTAGAATGCAACAGAATTTTTTATAGATTGCTTTTGTTCTTTCGATGTGTAATAATAAAAATAGAACGGTTTTACTGTCATGAAATCAATAATGACGAAGAAGAGCTGTACATGGGTACCTTTACTTTATCGGTAAACTACTGACATATTACTGGTTGAAGTCAACAAGACATAACATGCCGCTAACAAGGCGTACAGATATGCATCACATTTAACCATACTTATAAAGTACTTGATGAGGCGGCAAAGACAGTGGAGTAAAAATGGACGAACGAAACCACCTAACATGTCGCCTAGGTTTAGAAATGTAGATTTGGTGAAATGAAAGACGACTCATTACTGTGGCACCAGTTCTTTAAGAAATCAACCGATTACCACCGTAAAGAAAAGAAAGTCTAAATATAGCTAAGAATATTATTGGATTTCTGACAATAAGAGTTGTGTATGATTGTGGTCTTCGTGCCCTGTTTGCTTGTACATGTATATTAGAATTGATCCGAGTTCCAGGAAATTACTTTTTGTGATTTGTGAGCCTTTTGCTGCCGTTGTCTGGTTTAGCAGACGAATATTGGCATTAACTGGGTCATACGCCGAAGTCATATCACTGGTGCCTATAATGTTTGAGGATATATCGCCTAAAGGTGATATTGATTTCTTGTCATATATAGTCAACTTGGTGCTAAATTCATCGAGAAGTTTCTCTCGGCCAAATAATTGGTATAACGACGTTTTGATAGCGGTGACCTATTACTGTAGTGGCGTTTGTCAGATTCATTGACAGCTCATCGGCTACTGAATTATTTTAGGACGGGCTCCCTGTGTTGATGGTTTTTTTTTCAAATCTGTTTGCCGTTAATGGAATCAACCACAGTATACTTTTATGGGTATATTGTATGACGTCAAACCTCCAGAAATACCCCCACTCTGTCATCTTCTACCGCTCCCCGACGACAAATCCTTTGTCAGTGAGCATTAAACATTTTCAAAGACTCTTTTGTGTTGTTTAATACCTCAACGAACCAAAGAAGTTACCCGTTGTGCTTGATAACGATAAGAGAATACTTGTCGAAACGTCGTGCTATACTTATAAACCAGTGATTGTATTTCCATATAAACTGTGTTGTGTTTTTAAGTTACCCAAAGGCGTATCATATACAGGTCACGAAAAGTGTTTGCGTGTTCCGTGAGTGATACACGTTATTTCTTCTGTGCCGGATTACCACTGTATACAAGGTGATATATATGTTTTATGAAATCATCTAGTTCTATGTAAATCAACCATGGAGGTAACTCCCCGATACTTCTCCATATGTTGCTGACTTCGTAAACGAATTTCTCATCAATGAGCAACCCAATCTAAATTGTATACGTACTTCAGTCGAACGATCGCGTAAGAAACAGTTGTATTGATCAGGGTCACACCACTATTTTTTTGTGCACCATTCTAGACTAGAAGAAGCTATTTTGGATTAAGCATTCATTGATTAAGCGTGTATTGTGTTGATGTGTAGTCCTGGAAGTACAATATGATTAAATATCTATTCAATGAGCTGTTGGTTTATGTAAGTCTTATTCAAATATATTATTGATCGTGATACTGAATTGGCCTACCAGGCTACATTATGATATTACATGGGAAATATCATAATACTAAAAGTGCTGAAGATAAGTATCATGTTCTAAAACCTAGATGGAAAATGCGATTTTATCACGGCTTCGCCCGGTAATCTGTGAATCGGATTGAATATAATTATTTACCTGCACTAAAGGGATGTTTAAAACCAATGCTAACTTATTCAAGGATTAATCGCCTTCAACCATTTCATAACGTCTGATGCCACCCACCGCTGTTATGTCGGCTATTGGAGGAAACGCCATGTCTGAGAAGGAGCAGGAGGATATCAATAGGATGCTCAACTATTCATCTTCGTCATTATCATCTAATGATGATGATGCAGATGTGGATGTTGAAAAGAGACAGGCGTATGAAGAAGCTAAGCGACAGGTACGTTTGCTATTTTTGAATGTATATATAGTTTCTCACTAACTTAAAATATCTGATACTTCCTTATTGTGTTATTTATTGTGCTATACATCTTCAACAATTGGCCCTTATTTTGATTTCTCAACCAGAACAACCATTATACCCCTTTCTGTTATATTCATATTCTCGCCTTCCGGAATTCAGCTATAAAATAATAGTCAAACTTTTAGATTGTAAATTCGCGTTACTCTTTAAAACAGTAATGCGCATGGGTATCATCAGGATTAGGGAGACAGATTCCCCTAGATACCTTATCAATATATACAATGATTCGCAATGATCCGCAAAGAAAGTTTTAGTACATGAGCCTTCTATGATGACATATTCCAAAGTTACTGAAGTACCCTTTTTGCACATATCATTGAGAGATTTATATGGAAATTTCCAGAAAGAACATAAATTTAAGGCACCGGCTAATATTTCAATATAGTAATACAGTTTGCATTTTTACATAATTTGGTTGTGGGATAAATTGGGCAGCTCCTGTTTTCATTTTTATGTTACGAACACTACTTCTTTAAGAAGTTCACCTTAACCTGACTTCTCGTAGCCTATAGCCAGTGAAGAGATGCCTTGTGCGAGATTGGTTTCAACCAATCGAAACGTTTTAGGCGCGACTTAAAGCAGAAGTGATCGTATTTGCATGTAGTGGTATTTGAACACAATAGAGATAAACAAAATAAAAGTGCAGTCGATCTCAACCGAATCTAATTTTAATTATATTTCCAGAGAAGAAGATTTGACTTAATTTCTCTGTATAGGTCAACAGCTAGCGTATCTATATGTTATCGTCACTAATTCTCTCTTTTGTAAATAATATATAATACAATCAATAGGGAGATGTGGTGTAATAGATGTTATAAAAAGATAGGTAAATATCATTGTACATCTATTTTTTTACATTTCTGTAGTGTTAATTGTAATTTGACCAGACCATATATTATATCAATGTATGTCATGGAAGATCTATGGTATCCTCATTATTGATATTCATCATTAATTAATAATCATGAAAATTCTAAAACTAGCCACACGACTTTCTAATTAATTAATAGTTTTCATTTTCCGTTAGGGGTGCCAAACTTTGGAATGAACTACCCAGAAACATCAGAGAGTGTACTCAACTATCTCAGTTTAAATCTAAACTGAAGACTCATCTGTTTAGTGACTCTTATAAATAGAACCATGTGCCTACCATTGTGTAGATATGACTGTACAGCGCTTAGAAATAACTATTGTTATAATGTAGCGCTTTAAAAATGAAATTATGATAATAATAATAATAAAGAGATTATGTTAACCTTATTGTATAAATCAAATATCGGATAGAAGTGTTATTGGTATTTTGACCAGGACATTTATACCAGAGTTAATTGTCATGGAAGTTGTATGGTATTTACAATACTAATATTCGCTATTCGAAACCTTGCCGCGCGACTGCAATGCGACTGCATAATCTAACAAAGATTATAATGTGATTGCATTCCATGTCAGTATTTCACGGTTGAAATTCGATATGAGAGATACCTTAAAAATGGAATAATTTAACGGATCCAACCGAAATTGCACAAGGTATGAAATAAACCTACAAAATTTTTATTCGGCATTGTATGCCGTCTCTGGAATTTACTGTGTATTTGAAATATAAACTTAGTTCTATCAAAGTGATTTACAGTTCGTTTTATTTTTTTTTTTGGTTCGTAGATTGAGCTTGGTATACATTATAGCTCAAAGCTCTGTAGTAATATTAAATAACGAATATTTTCTACATTATATTATACCCCAAAGACATATACACGGCAAATATTAACCATACATATAATGTTGAGGTTTTATGGCAGTTTACCAAACCACCATAATCTAACTTATTTGCCGGTCGTTTATGTGGAGATTAATATCAAATCTGTTAAATACCGTAAATACTAAGAGTAGTGATTTGTTACTGAATTCAAATTATAGAAAGATAAGTTTTGTTCAAACATTTTTACGGGATCGTTTAATGCGATCTTATACCGTCATTCCTTTGTAGCCTGCCGAATTGAACCGTAGAGTTCCAGGGCTATGGCCATGCATGTGATCATTACGTCCTTAAATGACATGGGAGTGGGAGGGGCAGGGGATTTGGGAAATTTTAGAAAAATGTACTCCTGCTGTTTGTACATCAATATATCAAACAGGTGCCTATAGGACAATAACAAATCTGATTCCCTAATTTGATTTACATATTTGTGGAAAAATTGGTTAAGGGAGAAATATTTGTTGGGCTATTGAATTATCTCGTGTATACGTGAACCACGTTCGATTCAATTTTGAAAAGAATTTAGTTTTAAAACAAATAATCATCGCTGATTTACAAGCCAGACTAAAGTTGATTTAATTTGCTGAAGAATACGTGGGACTTTGTAACGGAGACGCTTTCTTTAACGCTCGATTATCACATGGGTTAGATGAAATTCCAACTAACTGATGTGTGGCTTATTCGAGCCTTGCGGAACATTATAATCCATAAACCTTAAATGAAATGAAAAGGGATTTAACGTCCTACTGCTCCGACTTAGCTAATAAAGAAGGGCATACACCATGTAGTGTGCAGTAAGGAACATTTTGACCGGGCAGCGACGCTACGGCCTATCTTATTATCGAATTCCAACGGCTAAGGGATCTTTTAAGTGCACGCTGATGTGTACACGTGACCTCGTTTTTCCATACCACTCGAACGACTATACGTTGTCCCTTGCCAGGCACTCGTTCCTGCACCACTAACAAGGAGGAACCATGCCGGAATCATTTTCTCGCCCAACGCAGGGATCGAACACGGGACCTCCAGGTTAGCAAGCCAACATCTTACTCACTGAGCCATCTTAGCTCCTCTTGAGCGTTGCTATTCAGTCAGTCCGTTGCTATTCACTGCTATTATTACTGAGAGATATCCTATTTTGAAGACAAATTTAATGTAATGTAATGTTATGTAGAACGCGTGTGTATAGTGCGACCTAACAAAGATACACACAAATAATATTGTATCGACATTAATATGTTTGTTCATTATAGAACCAAATCATTAACAATAATTGCGCTTGAGTTTGTTAAAGGGACAATAACACTCTTACTGGCTTGACACCTCCAGAAAATAAACAATAGCCTTATTCTAAGAATTATATGTTTAAGTGTCTTACCATTACATCATATTTTACTTGTCCAGAGGGTTCGAAAATATTTTTAAATCCAAGTCACATTTGAAAAGGTTTACGTTAGGCTTTTCAAATCATTTAGTTAAATTTTTCCAATTTTTAAAATTAGGTGTGTTAAGATGAAATTTGTATCATCAATTAATTGGAATATTATATATAAAATAGTACAATTTGTTGAGCAGAATAAAGATTGGGACATATTATTCAGTTACAACAAGAGTTGTATTGAGCCTTTAAATCTTTTGAATGCGTGGAAAACACTCCTTGAAATATTTATGAATTATTGGAAGATGTTTTGCTTTTAGTTATGTTAGTAATAGCCATTCTTCTTGAAAAATAAAGTTATATGTGACTAATGACCGATAGCATTTTATCACGGTAGACTTTAAAATGAAAGTACAATATTAGGCGGGTGTATGACGTGTCATCCCATTTGAATCATTTATTACCCATGGGGAATCGGCCCGTTGAGAAAGAAAGGAACGTTAAAAATCTCACTAAAAAAACTTGCCCTCGTGCAGGAAAAAAATGATTTCAGCTACATAAATTGTCTATATAGCTACACGGGGTTGTCCATATTAGATTGTATCCAATCTGCCAGTCCATCGCTAAGATGAAGGAGTTTTAACTTTCAATTTACGAGTCATGCACATTTTGTAGCATTTTTCGAGAGGTCACTGAACATTCAGTCAAAATGCTTTACTCTGAATAGTTCTTTAATTTATAGTAATTTGGTTACCCCAATTTAATTACATTGGTGAAAGTCATGATGTCTCTTTATGTTTGAAGTGTAAAAATCGACAAAAATTATTTTGATGAAACTGATGATGTCTTTAAGTTTGAAGTGTAAAATCGACCAAAATTACATTGATGAAAGTGATGATGTCTTTAAGTTTGAAGTGTAAAATCGACAAAAATTACATTGATGAAACTGGTGATGTCTTTAAGTTTGAAGTGTAAAAATCGACAAAAATTACATTGATGAAAGTGATGATGTCTTTAAGTTTGAAGTGTAAAATCGACAAAAATTACATTGATGAAACTGGTGATGTCTTTAAGTTTGAAGTGTAAAAATCGACAAAAATTACATTGATGAAAGTGATGATGTCTCTTTAAGTTTGAAGTGTAAAAATCGACAAAAATTAATATTGTTAATATCGAGCTGTGCTAATTTAAAATTTGAGTCGACTTATGTTTGAAGTGTAAAAATCGACAAAAATTATTTTGATGAAACTGATGATGTCTTTAAGTCTGAAGTGTAAAATCGACCAAAATTACATTGATGAAACTGGTGATGTCTTTAAGTTTGAAGTGTAAAAATCGACAAAAATTACATTGATGAAAGTGATGATGTCTCTTTAAGTTTGAAGTGTAAAAATCGACAAAAATTTCATATTGTTAATATCGAGCTGGGCTAATTTAAAATTTGAGTCGACTTAAAATGTTTTTGAGAATTGATTATTATAACAACGAAAGAGAAAATGTAAACAGCATATTATTTGTAAAGTGTTTTAATGACGTGTGGTGTTGTATATGTAGGATTATTAATTAAAACTTATTAAACCCCGATCAATTAATCAATGGAAGAAGATAAATAGGAAAACTAGATGAAAGGGTCATAAAAGACAATTATTTACAGAAACATGATTCGATAATGATAATATTAAAGCTGTGTTTCGGGGTGTGTCTGTAGACTCGCATCGATTTTGGAATCATCTACAAGCCGAAAAGATGGCTGATTAGACTAGACACAAGAGGTTATTATATTCAAGGTATTGTTTAATCACGTATGCATTATTAACGCACTATATGAATCACTTGATTCCATCCTTATTTTCCTGTAGACATATGAACAGTGGAGCGGAACACCCATCTGTGTATAATTCGCTTGGCTGGGTTTCATAAAACGTATGATCACACCTAAATCAACCATGCAATGTCTTATACGGCGCATCCAATGTACCGTACGTGCGTGGTATGTTAATAATTAATGGAATAGAAACATAGATTAAAAGAAGCAGCAAATAATTAATTTGTTTGGCTATATTTTATGTTATTATGCAGAGCGATTTTCAAACAATCTGATTTCTATGACATAAAGCGTCATGTGCATCTTCTTTGATCGATTAACACAAAGAAAGATTAGTCATTGATGCTCCTCTTTTTTGATTTGACGTTCGAAAGTGGTTCTTACGCAATTCGGGAATTAAGGTATTTGAATTTGATTGGTTGTCTGATAGACGTGGCGACGTGAAGTTAGCTTGTTGTTCGTTGTTCGGTATTCGCGAATAACGAACAACGAACTGGTTTGTTGTTCGTTATTCACCAGATATGGAATTAGTAATATAATAAAGGCACTTTTAGAGAGATTATGCCGGGAGTGGGTTTTTATTAGCCTAATTGGTTCATAAATCTCCAAAGTCTTGGGAAAAAGATTCTAACAACCTGTCTTTCTACTCGAACAACAAGCAGTTTCATATTGGCTAATAACGAACAACGAGCTGGTTTGTTGTTCGGTATTCGCGAATAACGAACAACGAGCTGGTTTTTTGTTCGTTATTCACCAGATATAGAATTAGTAATATAAAAAGACACTTTTAGAGAGATTATGCCGGGAGTGGGTTTTTATTAGCCTGATTGGATTATAGAACTTCAAAGTCTTGGGAAATAGATCTAACAACCCATCTTTCTACCCGAACAACGAGCAGTTTCATATTGGCGAATAACGAACAACGAGCTGGTTTGTTGTTCGTTATTCACCAGATATGGAATTAGTAATATAATAATGGAACTGTTGTATGGAATACGCCGGGAGTGGGGTTTTATGAGCCTAATTGGATTATAAAACATTCAAAGTCTTGGGAAATAGATTCTCACAACCCCTTTTTCTACCCGAACAACGAACTGTTTCATATTGGCGAATAACGAACAACGAGCCAGTTTGTTAGAATATTTATTCCCAAGACTTTGAAGATTTATGAACCAGATATGGAATTAGTAATATAATAATGGAACTTTTGTATGGAATACGCCGGGAGTGGGTTTTTATGAGACTAATTGGATTATAAAACTTCAAAGTCTTGGGAAATAGATTCTAACAACCCCTCTTTCTACCCGAACAACGAGCTGTTTGATATTGGCGAATAACGAACAACGAGCCAGTTTGTTGTTCGGTATTCGCGAATACCGAACAACGAGCTGGTTTGTTGTTCGGTATTCGCAAATAAAGAACAACGAGCTGGTTTGTTGTTCGTTATTCACTAGATATGGAATTAGTAATATAATAAAGACACTTTTAGAGAGATTATGCCGAGAGTGGGTTTTTATTAGCCTAATTGGTTCATAATGTTGTTCATTATTCACCAGATATAGAATTAGTAATATAATAAAGACACTTTTAGAGAGATTATGCTGGGAGTGGATTTTTATTAGCCTAATTTGATTATAGAACTTCAAAGTCTTGGGAAATAGTAATATAATAAAGGCACTTGTTCGTTGTTCGTTATTCGCCAATATGAAACAGCTCGTTGTTCGGGTAGAAAGAGGGGTTGTTAGAATCTATTTCCCAAAACTTTGAAGTTTTATAATCCAATTAGTCTCAAAAAAACCCACTCCCGGCGTATTCCATACAAAAGTTCCATTATTATATTACTAATTCCATATCTGGTGAATAATGAACAACAAACCAGCTCGTTGTTCGTTATTCGCCAATATGAAACTGCTCGTTGTTCGGGTAGAAAGATGGGTTGTTAGATCTATTTCCTAAGACTTTGAAGTTCTATATTCCAATTAGGCTAATAAAACCCCACTTTTAGAGAGATTATGCCGGGAGTGGGTTTTTATTAGCCTAATTGGATTATAGAACTTCAAAGTCTTGGAAATAGTAATATAATAAAGACACTTTTAGAGAGAATACGCCGGGAGTGGGTTTTTATTAGCCTAATTGGTTCATAAATCTTCAAAGTCTTGGGAATAAATATTCTAACAAACTGGCTCGTTGTTCATTATTCGCCAATATGAAACAGCTCGTTGTTCGGGTAGAAAGAGGGGTTGTGAGAATCTATTTCCCAAGACTTTGAATGTTTTATAATCCAATTAGGCTCATAAAAACCCACTCCCGGCGTATTCCATACAAAAGTTCCATTATTATATTACTAATTCCATATCTGGTGAATAACGAACAACAAACCAGCTCGTTGTTCGTTATTCGCGAATACCGAACAACTAACTGGCTCGTTGTTCGTTATTCGCCAATATCAAACAGCTCGTTGTTCGGGTAGAAAGAGGGGTTGTTAGAATCCAGTCCCCAAGACTTTGAAGTTTTATAATCCAATTAGTCTAAAAAAAAACACTCCCGGCGTATTCCATATAAAAGTTCCATTATTATATTACTAATTCCATATCTGGTGAATAACGAACAACAAACCAGCTCGTTGTTCGTTATTCGCCAATATGAAACAGCTCGTTGTTTGTGTAGAAAGATGGGTTGTTAGAATCTATTTCCCAAGACTTTGAAGTTTTATAATCCAATTAGTCTCATAAAAACCCACTCCCGGCGTATTCCATACAAAAGTTCCATTATTAATAACGAACGAACGAACAACGAACAACGAGTTGGTTTGTTGTTCGGTATTCGCGAATAACGAACAAAAAACTGGCTCGTTGTTCGTTATTCGCGAATACCGAACAACGAACAACAAGCTAACTTCACGCCGCCGATAGACGTTATTACAGGCACAGAACATGGAGTTTAGATCTAAAAGAAGCTAAACCTCTTATACGATATTATCCGTAATCTTCAACATTAAAATCACGAAAATATGGGTTCCTAATATACAATATTTAAGACACAGTGTACATTTTAAAATCAGTGAGCTATGTTGTTTTCTCTATGATTCCAAGCGCCGTATGTAATGATGCGCCTTGTTAAATGGCTAGATCTATTTCTTAAGACCAACTCAAGATTTCGCCAAAGTCGTTGAGGTGTAAATAAGGTTAGGTCACGTAGGTTAGGTCCAGGGTTTGGGTTAGAATTGGTGTTAGCTCTGTTTACATTTCGAGACCTTTGATGAAACTTGAAGTTGGCCTTATGAAATAGAGCTAACCTAGCGTGCGATGGCCATTCACGCTAGGTTACTCGTGTATTTCGCTGAACACAGACGATAACAAACTACAATAAAACGGTTTAAAACTTTGAACGTAAATCAGTTTATATACATTCAAATTAACTTAATATGTACCTTTTGACTGATTTTCTTCCATTTTTAAGTTCCAAGGAATAGCGGTTTCGAGGCTTTAAATACTGAGGACCGGAATAAACGAAACGAACTTAATCTTATATTAAATCTGATGCAACTGCATAACAAGGTCAAAATATGAACGAATAATGAAAACATCCGTTGGAGAAGTCTTAAGTGAATTTTGTTCTCCCTTCCCTTCATTTTGGATTCAAGCATTCGGCAAGTGGTCATTTTGGTCTTGAACACGTGAGCTTTGGTTACATTCCTGGTCTGATGTATCAATAGCCAAGTTGAATCAAGGACATTGTGGTCATATTAATCTGAAATGCATTTCAGTTTGTGCTTTTCAATATTCGATAGGATTGGCTCCAAGTGTATCTTTGTCTTTATTTTTCGTATTCTATTCGAGTGTTAAGGGCTGATATTTATAAGAAGGAAACATGCGTGTCTCCGGTGTTTTAATTTAAATAAACTATCATAAACGTTTCAAGGAAATGAAATTACTAAGGGTGTTCCTTTCAATGATATAAAACCCAAAAAATCTACATTTTCACAAAATTAGATAAAAATCGAGGTGACCAATTCGCTTCAAGATATTAGTCAGATAATTGTTACTTATTGGGATCATGTAAAATATTAAAATTTAGACTTCATGGAAAGTTGAAAAGAGAGAAATTCAATGTAAAAAGTATTTACCAGCCCCGGTTTATGTGCACTTTCTCCATTGACTTCAGTGTTAATTTAATGCCATTAACATTCCTATGATTGTAACTTTCATAACCATATTACAATTATCCAACAAAAGTCTTGAAGGGGGTTTGTTAAAGCCCCGGTACCCACCAAAGTAAATTCTTCTGTTTTTCGAATTTGTAAATGCGTTAGTGATCTGTATCCACATCTTATTTTATAGTTATCTCCCTTTTGTCATTCAATTCAGCACAAACTTGGTTACAAAACAATGCTCGTTTCTTTTTTTTCAATTGTGGCATTAATTATATTGCGTTGAAGGGTGGAAATATTAAAATAGTGTTTAGATAATAATCGGAATTCAAATTGTCATTTGAAGGACAGTTAATACAATGCAAAGTACAATAATTGTGAAATTTGAATCTCTAAATGAAATATCCGTCCAAAATGGTCCAATTTCAATCTATTGACAGGTTTCATGTTAATCAGATTGAATTCGGGCCGGCTGATATCAACCGTTGATGGGGTTTTTCCGTTCTTAATTAAATATTTTAATATTTAGAAATAATATATTTGTGTACATAAAATTAGATATTATCCGAAAATGCCCCCAAACAAACAATCAGCGGCTGAAACTTTTTAGGGGAGTAATTGTTTAAACGATTATCAAGAATGTGGTTCCCCAATGTTTCCATTTGACTAATATTGATAAAGGTTGTATCGCCGACCTTAGCGATTTGTGTGTTGCTGCTCATTTCAAAACAAAGAAAGAAATGTACTTTAAACAGGTTTTGCCAGAAAAGGTACATATAAAAGTACATTGCAGTTAAATGTTTAAGTATGTATTCCGGTCAATCTGGTATATGCCATAGCAATCCCTATAGTGGTTACCGACCTGTCTCGAAACAAATATATCACATGCAAGGAGTTGTCTAACATAAAGTACAAGATAGATCTTAGGATTTCCATGACACAGAAGGAGACATCATCATGAATATTTTGATATACTCATTTACTCATTTTAAACTTCTGTGGCTCAGGGGGTATGGCATCGGCCCAAAACACGGAGATCCTGAGTTCCATCCCGGTAATGGCTGAATAATTTCATCGGGGATCTTCCAACCCCGTTTCCCTAGGTCTGTGGTACAGGATGGGGTGTAACTGTAACGTCCTACTTTTTTGCTCAAAGCTGTCTAATGAAGTAGGATATACACTTTGCAGTGAACTATAAACCGGAATTTGGCCCTGACAGCGGCGTTACGGCCTACTCTGATTTTGAATACCCACTGTCAGAGGAACTTTAACGTGTCTCCGATAGCCTACACGGGAACTCTGTTTTTGTCACATCCAAACGACTAGACGTTTTTACCTGAAAGAAAATCCGCCCAGTACCTCTCCGAGGAACGTTCCCGACCAACATCGGAATCGAACCCGGAACTAACAGGTCAGTGAACATGAACTACAGTCACCGAACCATTTGGTATTTTAGATTTGCAATATACAATGCTAGATGCAAAATTGTTACGCGAGATACAAAGTGGTATCACATATTCCCGAAGCAGTGATTATACACAACACTTGCAGCAACTTATAATAATAATCACTAGAACGACTAATACAAGTATAAAATAGTATTCATATAAACTCAGTTCTATAAATTACACTATTTAATTAATTTTATGATAAATAGTAATACAAATAAACAGTTATGATAAATACTTAATATAATTAAATAACTAAACATAATTGTAATTTAAGTCATGGCTTATTTCACATCTAAAATCGTAGGCTTTGTTCAGAGGGGTTTTTAATCATCGAAAAAATATTTTCATATGAAGAAAGATAAAACACATATTTAGCACCGAAGTTCGTCATTTATTTTGAATCTGAATTAATCATTACAATGTTTATCCTACGTATCAGTGTCTTGATCATTTCTATACGACATATTTACAGGAGAAAGTACGAAAATAACATGATGAGTCAAACATATCACATAGATTAGGCTGTTTGTTGTGTTGAACTTTCAGCCTCTTTACCGTCTTTTCCTTCTTTTCCTTCATCATCCTTTTCTTTGGAACCGTGTTTTAGTGTACGCGTGAAAGCCAGATAGTCGAATTTACCGTCTGCTATAGGAGAACAGTTAAATAATTCATCTACCATTTCTTCTGTCCATCTATCCCCCATCGTCATCATACATTCCTTGAGGTAGTCCTCTCCGATCACTCCCATATTTTTATCATCGAAGCAAGCGAAAGCGTTTTTTATTACGTCCTCAGGGTCCGTTCCGTTTAACTTTTCACCAAATAGGGTCAGAAACATAGTAAAGTTAATTGGTCCCGGCGCTTGATTAATCATTTCGTCCATAGCATCCTCTGTAGGATCTTTTCCTAGTGACGTATACATCTCTATAAGATCGTCTTTGTCTATGTAGCCATCACGATTCTGATCTATCATATTAAACGCTTCTTTAAATTCCTGGATTTGAGCTTGATTGAACATCGCGAACACATTAGATGTGTACCGCTGTGTGCGGGTTCGCTTGTTCTTCTTGGATTTTAAGCTCGACATTTTGATAAATACAGTCTACAACAATCCTTTAGAAATAATGGAATATTAGACACAAAACACAGAAATTACTAAATTTACCAGCTCACTGGTCAATGGAGCTTTCTTCTACCCTATTTCTGACTATAGCAGCACGCGCCAACCAAACACCGCTGCGTCATAATCATCCAGACGCTCTTCGCGGATGCACTGCGTAGATAACTTCACTGGATAATTATATCTATAAGTTCCAGATGTACCGAAATCTGATATGTCTACACTCCTGCATGAAGGAAACTATGGTAACATCGTGATAAACTGTTCACGCGGAAGTCATGATTCAAATAGGTTACTTTTATTTGCTTACATTATATCATAAGATATGGAAATATGAATACATGACTTTGTATGAATTTTTTAGATAACGGATTACAACTCTCCAAAACAGTTAATCAATATGTAGTGGGACGGTGTGATACACGTGGATTCATCTGCACAATAATAATATGTTTGCTATATAATAATACTTTGACAAAAACGTTTTACAACTACTATGAACAGCAAAGTATTTTTGTGTATACAGTCGGAGGACGTTGGAAATGACCCCCCCCCCCCCACACACACACACACACACACACACACACAAAAAAACCCTAAAATTTTAATTTCTATCAAAGCACTCCTTGCGCCAGAAGGCCATTTTAATCATTTTTTATATATATTTACATACAAAGAAGTTATAAGTAGACTTAAAAATGTTCTTAAGATAGTATTTTGGACGATTTTTTGGACGAGGCGTAGATGTTCGAAAATATAAATTAATTGTTGTTCAGATGCTAACTAGCGACCCAAGAAGAAGAATATGACAGAAAGAAATCAACATAACTTTATGTGAACTTCCTATGACTATAACTTTCGCTAGAATTGATTGATTTGAATCAGTTTTGGATGAAGATGATTTTATTGTGTATGATCTGGAAGTCTATTTTTGCTGTTTACTCGGGATCACGTGCCTATATAAACTATTTTGACAAATAACAATATAGTAAATGAATTTCCTGGTGAATTTATATATAGTGTTAATGACTAACCAATTTATATTAACAAATTAAACTGAATAATCATTCAAAGCCACATGGCAGAGAGGAAGCGGGGACGAGTGGTTTAACACAAGCGCTTTAGATCATAAGATCTGCCATCTTATCTTTTCATTATCTATTTGTTTAACTATTATAACGAGAACTGTCCGCTCTTTATCTAATCTTACCTAATACGGCTTTAAATTAGTGGAGGGGGCGAATGGTTAGCGCGTGCGCGTTGTATCATAAGGTCTGTCATTGCGTCAACTGGTGTGAGTTCGATTTCCCGGTTGTACGTGACAAGGAGTAGGGTCGCCTATCCAACCTCGTGGGTTTTCCCCAGGTCCTCTGGTTTCCTCTCACTGCTAAAGACCTCTGCGTGCAAGTGAATTATTGAAATAAAATTAAACCGTGTGTCAGTCCAGAAATGACCTAGTTTGTGTCGAGTGGACGTTAAACCCCCATTTCTCTCAGCACGGAGACAAAATGTGTACAGCGGACACTGCTACTCATAAGGCACTTCTGCGTCTTTAAAGTAGCTAAGTCTCTAACTCAATATCATCCAAAGTGTTCGACATTGAAAACACGAATTATTTGTCAATTTAAATCAACATTGATGTTGTGATCTTACCGGGAAAAGATGGGCTTCTGATATCCAATATTTAAGACAAAATAAACATTTTACCATTGGTACACTAATCGTGTACCATAATGCGTTTCAGTGCCATTTGTAACAAGGGACTCGAAGAACGAGGCTGGACATATTCCACAAGTCGTGTCAAACGGTGACGCCATATTCTTATCTTGAGAGCATGCGCAATAAATACTATCGGTGTAAACTGGAATAACCAGACTCTAGAAATTGCCATTCGATTGAGACATCTAGCGTATTTCGCCGAAAGTAACTGATTTGAACTTAGAGTAAAAACGGAAATGATTGAATGTAAATCAGTTATATACATTCATATTACATTATTATATGCGTTGTGACTCATTTGTGTCAATTTCTAGGTCCAAAATATTAGCGATTTAGGTTCCGTGCACAGCATGCCAAGAACTCACCGAAACAGATCGTTTCATTGGCTAATTCCTCACATCAAGCAGAAAGTATGTTTTATAACAACTCTTCCAGATCCTAGTGTAGTAAAGACAAGTAAAACGAAATTTTGAACTATAAAAAACGAAACGAAATAGGATCTGTGTTTTAATCAGATTTCCCCAGGAAACACTTGTCTGCGATGTCATCCTAGGTGGAAGCGGACGTTAAGCGATGAAGACTATATCTCGGTCATGGCCTGGTATCATTCCATTCCAACTTTATTCATTTTAAATGATAATCTGCGGTAACTTGTTGTCGAGATAATATAATCACCTGAAAGGTTTTTAGACCAAGGCGACTAAAACATAACGTCACGTGATCGCAATTCATCCGCTAGTAAACACTCGGGGATTACTATTTTTATTTGTCTACAAATGTGGTATCATTTTTCTTACGCAAAGTATTCCTGTCAACGTCAACCCTTTTCTTTATAATGGGACGAAAAACCGAGGTCACGTGTTCACATTGGAAAGAACCCTTGAAAGTTGGAATTCGATATACGAGTAGGCCGTAGTGCTACTGTCAGGGGAAATATTTTCTCTCTGCATGGTGTATGCCCCTCTTCATTAGCAGTCAGTGCAGGACAGTAAGACGTTGAACCGTGTTTCATTTCATTTTCACACAAAGTTATGGTTTTGGATTGGTCTCTGAACATTAACAAAGAACGGGTGCAACCTTTCAAAAAATATTGCATAAACGTTTAGAGTTTTACCTATATTTATCTTTTCATTGATAAACACGAGAGTACCATCGTCGAAAAGCTGAATGGTAATAAACCAGTAAATGTGATTGTTATTCCATAAATAGTTTAGCAGAGACTGAATGGTTAACGCGTGTTACTGTTCGATTACTAAATGTCACCCAAAGGAGATCTTTTCAATACTCTTTCACAGGTAGTAGGAATGTAATATTGAATGGTACTGATAGTGCAGCCAATAGTGGCAAGGGCCTTTAATCCCTTTGTTCTATGTCATCTGCCTATGAACACTCCTTGAATAAATAATAGTTTTATCTTTAAATCAAGTTTCATTGTATTGCCTATTTTAGTGTATTGATTGTGACATTTATATGTGATATTAGAGAATTGAAATGAAGTTTAACGTCTTATTCGTCTGCATCAACCGTGTTAATGATGATGAGTGATTATATGCAAGCTGTATACTCTAGATAACTGACAGAACTCGGCTTACCTGATCAAATTACGCTTCTATTGTGATTGACATAATGTATATAGGTGTTTAGTTTACCCTCCTTTTGAATTTATAATGGCGTATGGTAGTTGGCCCTACTCATCCATGACAGTACATGTATATAGATAGGTGTAACTGTGTAACACAACTAAAACTATGTTCAGGATTTAGGATACATGGTTTCAAGTTCTGAACTTTAGTCCTTTAAACAGGTATGTGTTTATATTTTGTGTAATAATAATTTCAAATTTTATGACATTTTACATCGGTCTCGTCGGTTTGGTCGTTATAAACATTGGACATGCGTATATAGAGTAGCAATGGGAATAACATGTACCCTCGTTAACTGCAACCGTGACAATTAAAATTACGAAAAGCCATTGTAGAATTGGCGACATAACTGTATGTTTCGCTACACGTTCTGATTTCATACACTCATCTTACTTGTACAGAATGGAATGGGGGTTGGCGTCTTATCGACACTTAACAAGGCCATTGTTAATTATTATGGTTATGTGTATTGCGAGAGGACGAAGGATCTAACTCAGACAGCGGCTTGCCGCCCTTTTTACTCTTCTTCGAATCCCGACAACTGGATATTTTGCGTGTGCTAGCTATTTCAAGATTTTTTTTTTATGATTTTTACGTTTCACCCGAGTAACTTGACAAACTTTCAGCTCTGTCGGCACCACTCCTGAAAAGCGGTCTTAGAAAATCACAACCCAGTGTCATAATTTGGCTCTTTTCTTTTTTTGTACTTACGGAAAAAGCAGCCTTAGCCATGACTTTTCTGAAATTAAATGATTGGCTTGCATAATATACTATAAAGCACAGCACTCAGTAGACGAAAGTGGACCTTATCAGAAAAAGATTATACTCATAAACAGCAGGCCCCCTAGCAGTTCCATTGAGGTTTTCTTATACCAAAACCGCAACAACTGCTATGGAAATAGATAGTAAGTGCTGAGATCATTTGCCGAGCGGGTTATTGGTGAATATTATTAGGCGTGCGGCCGTCTGCATGTGTAGCCTGAACTTCCACGCTGAATATTACATAGTAAGGCAAATTGTTGGCATCCGAACTTGTATTCAATGTTTCCATTCATGCGGAGTGAAAGATCACCTGATTAGTGGTGTCGACAGCTGATTGGCTGTAAATCACTAGAGGTAGAATTTTATGCAGTATAAACTACATGTTCAATATGTTATACGTACATTGTATTTTCGTGAGTCCGCAGTTTAGTAAATAATCTACCTTTTTAACCTGACCAAGACTCGTCTTACCCAATAGGGGCTATTTATATAATAATGTACATTGTAGAGCGTCAAATCCACCCAAAAGCATGATCAAAGCGCAATATATACACAGTAAACAGAAAGTCTAATTCTCATAGCATTCTCAAAATAAGCGATCCTTCAGCTGTGATTTGAAAGTAGTCAAAGTTTCACTGTTTCGGATTTTCAGTGGTAATTTATTCAACAACTTAGGAGCAACTACACTCAAACTTCTGTCACCAAAATGTCTCAGTTTTGACTTTGGAACGACAAAAGTGTTCTGGTTATAAGATCTCAAGGACCGATTTGGTTGTGTTAGTTCTGATAAATAGCTTGGGGCAAGATTTCGTAGGCAATGGTATGTGAGGCACAGGACCTTAAAGTTGATGCGAGCTAGAATTGGGAGCCAATGTCAGGATATTAAAATAAGTGTTATGTGAGATGATGTTTTGGTTCGGGATATGATTTTGGCTGCTGTAGAGACTTGTTTGATTAATCCCAGACGACAAACTGTTACAATAGTCTATTCCGGACAGAACTAGTGACTGTACTAGAGATTTGGCGGCGTCGAATATCACTGATGCGCCGCAAATGAAAGTAACAGGACTGACGCAGCTTATTAACCACTGTTTCAAACGACAAACAAAGATCTAGATAAACATCCAAGATCCTTCACAGCACTTGCTAGCTGAATAACCGAGTCTCCATTTGTTTTTGAGATATGGTCTGAAGGCATCTATTTGTTCCAAATAACATTTCACCACTGTCAACTGAACGTTTCAGATCGTTTACAACTCTCAGCAAGGTATATTCTGTACTATGTCCAGAACGATAAGCTGATTGAAATGTATCCCAAAGATTGTTATTTGATTATATGTGTACGTATACAATATTGTCCATACAATAACGGGCTTTAGTATTCCTTAAGGTTTTGCTGGCATTGTTTCGATTTGATTTATAGATGTTGAGGTGAACCTCCAGGTTGGACTTACACCACTTTCGTTCTGCCACTTTGCTTGTAACTGAACTTTCCTAACGTCCTCATTATACCATTTTGAACCTGGTTTTATAATGATCGCTTTCTCGACTGCTGGAGCATGTTTACCGAAAAGCTCAACCAGTGTCTTGTGGTAAAGATCACATATATCACGTTCTGTAACAAAATAATATTTAATGCGACTCCACAATTTCTAAGGGGCGTAGCTGGAATTTGTGCCGCCCAGGATGGTTTTGACGTCGCGTGTTCCTTTACCGTCACGACAAGAGAGAGAGAAATGCAGTCTAACGCCCACTTGACATTTCGGGACGAACACATGATTTATTACAATAACTCGCTTGTGAATAGGGGTCTTTAGCTGTGGGAGGAAATCGAAGGACCCGGAGAAAACCCACGAAACCATGCCACTCAATGACAGGCCATGTGATCTAACGCACGTGTTAAACTAATCCCCCCCCCCAGCCATCCCCATAATCCCTATAAACAGGAAACTTTTAATGCAGTACAAGTTGAAAGCCCCACGCCCCCACCCACACATTTAAAAGGTGAATATATGCAGGATTTAGTTTAAATCACCGATGGACGCAACATCAGTTACCATCCAAAGTTTATACGTTAATTTATATCATTAAGAAATAGAAATGAAATGGGGGTTAAACGGCACCAAATCCAAATGTCAAAATTTTAATTGTCTGCGTGGGTCTATAGTTATTGGGTCTTCTTTCACCTTTCCATCAAATGCACCACTGGCTTCCAATTGCCTATAGGTCCGCAAAGCTGTGGTATTGCACGATAAAGTATCGCACCTACTCTTACTTTGCTAATGTGTGTCATGGGAGATATTTTGCGAAATGTGTCTTTAATTTGACATGGTGTTATACTACGTACTCTTGGGTTGCTAGTCAAATAAACCCAAGATCTTCCCCATATAACAGCCCAAGAGGCTTTATTAACTAAATTATTTGATCGATTTTATGATAAAAAAAAATTATAATCAAAGGTCATCTGGGAATGGCACAAACCATGTAATGGCAACGATATTTGACGGCGAAGAACATCTGGTACAGTTGAGACACAACTTGCTTTCGTCATCGATTGATCCAAGAATAAATGCGTTATTTCATACTTTATTTTTGCAGCTATATGTGTAGTGGGTGCATGCTCACCTTCTTATCTTCGAAACACAAGTTCCAAGAGATCTTTTACGTCCATTAGCACTTCTTGAGAAAATCACGACGCGATTTTGAGTCCAGTGTCCGAGCCTCATAACCCCCTGAATGCGTTGAGGTGATAAAATCCATGACGATCAGATAAATAGGGTGTCCATCTTAATTGCCACAAGTTTAAGATAAATGTAAGTCCTGTCAAATGACCCCATTAGTGGCTTTCTCGTGTTTTCTAACATCCATTATACTATTTTATGGCAGGAAACGTTCATGGTTCTTTTACGTTCCGCAAGTGAATCTTTAAAGCTCCCCTGGGTAAAGTCCGCAATTAGCTCTATATTTAGACTTTCGTTCAGTATTAATAATATCTATAGGGAATCCCGTGCCACCTATAGATCATAATGGCACGCATCATAAATGACATAGTGAATGGTCGTATAGTATCAGTGATAGCTGTGTAGTTTGCATTGTGTTGTTGATGTTACTGTGCGTGTGTGCAGCAATAAAGTGGCAGGCATTAGCACCTTACCCAGGCGAAGATCCTTGGTGATATTGGAGCACGCAGATGAGAAATAAAGACGGATAAATGCAACAAATCAGCCTACTTTATCGATAATATATCGAGACATTGTAGTGTGTGTCTGTTTTTCTGTGTAGAAACTATCTTGCGTTCAGTAATAGTATCGATCGCTTTAGTGCCACCATTCTAAGAGCCAAGTTAGTGATGACAGTATTACTTTATTGGTCAAAGGCAGCAATGGAAACTAGTACTGCAAAATACTGTCGCTTGTATTAAAAGACCTATTAAACATAAATGGTACTGGTACTGGTGTTTTCTAAACAATGTGATTCTGCTTGTTGTAGTTTGAGGTGGAAATGAAGAGGAGAGAAAAGGAGTTGGATTGCGATCTGTCGACAATACTACAGCCTGTTGATTGTAAGTATTAATTTATAACTCGTGTATCTTCAGTTATATTGATGTATATACACAAACCGTTTCATAAAATATGTACACTAGTTGTAGTATGTTTAGTATATATAAAAACTATATTCATTTGATGATTTTGATTCCTCGGTTGAACATGACAAGGTGTAGGGTCGCCTACCCAACCTCGCTGGTTTTCTCTGGGTCCTTCCGTTTTTCCCCACTAAAAAAGACCCCTACACGCAAGCGAATTATTGAAATAAAATAGAACCATATGTTTGTCCCGAAATGACCAAGTTTGTGTCGAGTGGACGATACCCCCTCCCCCCCTCCCCCCTCTCTCTCTCTATCTATCTCTCTCTCTTTCTCTCTCTCTCTCTCTCTCTAAGGGAGCATATTTACTTTTACATTTTAAAGGTTACGGAATTTACATGCAGGATGGAGTTCCTGTACACAACAATACTACCTGTGTTTTTTTAAGTAATGGAATAGGGTTTGACATTCTGTCAGTACTGGTCATATTGAGACTAACATGTTCATTTTCAACTCAATGGGTCAAGGGTGCAATGTTAGTGTGTGGGGATGGGGGTGGGGGGAGCTTGGACAGCGGCCTTACTCATCTTCGAAAGCCAACCGCCAAGAGTTCTTTAACGTGTTTGCTAATGTTTGCACGAGTGGACCTCGGTTTTTAAATAGGTCAAGGGTGCAATGTTAGTGTGCGGGGATGGGGGCGGCTTGGACAGCGGCGTTTGTACTTACTCATCTTCGGTTTTTCGTCACCCGAACGACTAGTCATATTTTACCAGTCCGGCTTGAACGTAAGCGCACACATAGAACTGTCTACTTTGAGATTTGATCTATACACTGAATGACTGCCATATTGAAAAAATCAGTATACTATTTTGTAATGCGGGTCTAATCCGTTTACATCTTTCATACACACAAAAGCTAAATAAATATTTTCAGTTTTATTAATTCGGAGCATAGAAAATACCTCTAAATATCTTCAAAGCGTAGTTAGTATTTTCGATTAAAATTGTCGATTTAAAATATTGCCCAACCAGCTTTGTGTTTGTTTTTAAATGGAAGCTTAGAAAATACCTCTCAAACTATTCGAAGCATAGTTAGTGTTTTTGATTAAAATCGTCGATTTAGGATTCAAAATGTCGGTAAACCAGCTTCGTATAAGTTCTCAAACGGAGCTAATTGTAGGCATACAGCACAACTTACGTATGAATAAAAGCAACGCTAAACTATAAACATGCAGCTATGTGAATCCTGCAATATACTGTGCCTATTGAGTAATCTACTCTGCTTATTGAGCAATGTAGCAATGCAAGGGGAATTGATTTTTAAGAAATAATTTAATTGCGTAGATAAACATACCCATGATCTTTTCGCAAAGCACTTTACTTTTCGCGCCTTTGTTGACAACTGCTGCAAACGAGCAGTTTATTATTGTCTCGAATAATACTGATCTACCCTGACCAGTCAACTAGATATCACATATAACCGCAATCCTATTGGTCGCATTATTCCCAATAACAGAACTGGGTAATTTCACTAGAGTATTCCTGCGAATATATGTAAGTAGCCTAGAGACACTACGAGTCTCCAAGGTAATCAAAATGGACGATTGAGTTCGGTGTTATGGAACGTCGCTTATTGACCCCGTTTAAATTAGACACAGAATATACTCCAATTATGTTTTATGATGGGATATTCGACTTAACACCCGCGTTAGCTAAAAGAAATTAATCTAATACATCTATAAATTTATTTCGTTGGTTGTATAATTATATTTTACGAAATAGAAACCATTTCCCAGATAAGGCTAATGAAAAAAAAATATGCGAGGGAGTATATTATATTAAATCTCATATTATAGTTTTGTTTGTAATACTGGTATACTCAATATTCGGTCTTGCAAGTAGTCGGTCCTACAGAAAATGCATGAAATCTCAGGAACAACAAACTAGACTTGAGTATTGTATGTGCCAATATCATAACTTGATTTTAAATTATATACTCGCTAGCCTGGAGGTCGGGTGTTCGATCCCTGCATTGGCCGAGAAAGTTCATCCAGATTTTCCGGCGTGGTTTCCCCTTGTCAGTGATGCAGGACGGAGGGCCTGACAAGGACAGTTGTCTAGTCCTTCTGATGAGACGAAAAACCGAGGTCCCGTGTATATTTTGGAATGCACTAAAAGATCCTCTGGCAGTTGGAATTCGATATAAGAGCAGCCGATTGTGCCGCTGCCCGGGCAAAATTTCCCTCATAGCACACTGTATGGCGCATGCCCGTCTTCATTAGCCCAGTATAGGAGTATAACAGTAGAACGTTAAACCCTATTTCATTTCATTTCATTTAAATTATATAAAAATAGTTCGGTAGGATCGTTTTAGACGCGCATGCATGCATATATATTGTTAATTCGCGAATAAACATAATATGATTTAACTTAAATTAGTGTCGTTAATCTGTTAATTCAGAATATGATAATCGTATTACTAGAAACATTAATCCAGTCAGTTCGTTACATAGAAAGGTGTGTGTTGGATTAATACTATGGATCATGGGTACGCCTAATCCCGTCTCTTAGTAACATGTTACTAACGACGGGCTACTAATACCATACCATGATGCAAGTTAACTGATATTAAATTCATTCGGCAACTTAACTTGGACATTAGACGGAGACCTCAAACAATCTCGCAGGTGTCGTGGTTGGAATCAAGATGAAGAGTTTGGTGGCTTGTTTTATATGCCTTGCTTACGTTTCTGTGGGAGAAACAGCATGTACTTTCCCAGCTGATTTACTTGGAAATTGGGACAGTAGTTCGTTGGAGCAACTTGATTTTACCGACTCCTCAACGGTCGTTATACCGAATATTCATACCTATGGCGCTGTAACCTTTAATTGTGAAAGTATGTCCGGCTCAAAATATATACTAAGATCAGCGTCAACTGTTGCGACATTATTTGGGACAGCGATGGAAGCTGCTACTTGTCTGCAATTAACTCAAGTGACATCTTCAGCGAAGTATACGTATATCCATGCCACAACTCCATTAGCGCAAGCTGGAAACGAAAGAATTAAACTAAATCCTGTATCCACGAGTTTGACCCAAGCGGCAGTATGTGATGAAAGTACACCTTATCCAGATGGCACCTACGATATGCTAATAAAGAATGGCAGTCTTTCCCTTGCGACGATCACCTGTCCAGTTGTATTTTTTTCAACATTTTCATATACTGTGGATGGAAATTGTTTTGCAAACTCTTCATTAGATGTATGTTCAGATAAAACCAAGCTTAAATTCGATTACAGTATTTGTTCTAGTGTAGCAGCCTATTCTAGTGGGGGTGATTTGAGTTGTGTTTACAGTAACGTTTATAATAGTATGACTTATGTGACTCTGTATAACAATGATGCTACTACTGATGAATCAAGTACCTATCGATATACATGTATGGTTGTAGCAGCCAATGGGAGTCTAGTTGACGCCACACAAAATCCCCAGCACTGTTCGTCAACACAGACCTCAAATAATATAGCGAGTCCTGGATTAGCGTTACTGTTAACCCCAGTGAGTAATTGTGCTGTTGATACCACTCCAAACCCAACAACTGCTGTTCCTGGTAATGAGGCACAAGTTGGTACCGCATCCGTAGCCGCAGGAACCACCATTGCAATTATAGCTGTCGTTGCTCTTATTTTCCTCCTGCTTTTCTTCTTGGTATTCAGAAAGGGTGCGCCATATCCAATGAAGGGCGGTCAATGCGCATGCTGTTCAAAATGTGGTCCTCTTCTGTACTGTTTATCATGCCAGTGCTGTTGTGGGAAAGTCGGTCGAGGTGCCAAGATTGACCCAGAAGGGCATGTTTTATCCCCAGAAGAGATTGGCGTTGTTACTGGCAGTGAGGAGTCTCAGGTCACAGGCAATGGGCGAGAGGTGGATGTTATTCCTGCTCCAACACCACCAGGCGCAAAGGATATTGAAGAATTACAAGAAATATCTACATCTAGTGATGATGGAAAACCTAGACGACTCCCACCTATTGAAACAACCGTATCTGAGACTATTGACGAGAATGAAACACAAAACCAACAAACTACTGAACAATCTGTGGATGCTAATGACTCCCCGGCAACAGTGACTCAAGACGAACCGGCTCAAGTGGAAACGACAACAGATAAAACTGAAAATCAATAATTCTTTTAAATGGCTCGAAACTTACATTTTTTAAATGAACATTATCTGAAGAAAAGAATAATATACTTCGTTGCGTTTCACCATTGAATAAGTTTACTGTCATAATATTTTGAACTGTTTCAGGTATCATACAGTCCAATTACTTGATACGGTATAATTAGTTGAATTTAATCGATTTTGATAGTGAATGCATGCACTAAATTACCATCAGTCCATTAAGACAATTGGATTAGCTAAAGATCAAAAGAAAATCTAACCAATGAACGTTATGCTTAAACTAACTTATTAAAATTTATTTATAGATTATTTTTGTATATACGTTATATGTAATATTATCATCTTGCTAGTTTGTTTATAATTAAAAGTCATTGTTGTATATTCATTGTAGAAAATATATATTTTACCTAATATTACCGTGTGTGATTTTTGGACCAGGAACTAGACACCAAGCGCTACTCATCTTGTTGCTGTTTTTCTTGGAGACAGCATTCTTTGGAAAAAGCCTAAAGCTCCGCCAATTCAAGGAAGACCGACTTGACACTAGGTATACCCCTTGGACAATTGCCCATCGATTAATGTTTGATATGAAGTCGCAAATGTAAGAAGGCTGCGATGAAGTGCTGATCTTATTTTGACAAATGTAATTTAACTTTAAAAAAAAACAAACATCGAATATGACATCCAGCACTGAGTAATATCAAGCAGAAGTTTGCAAGGACATGTTCAGTATTCCGCTCCAATATTTTATTTGTGCAACACACTATAGCTCGAAGAAATATTATGTGTGCTCGATCTAAAATGACCGTAAGTAACCCATTTAGTGCAATTTAATATCTGAGTGGTGTGGGTACCGTTTATATCCGGAATTTCCGCAGAATATTTTTGTATCGCATTATACGGATTCCGAAGATGCAATTCATGTAGATAATCGATAATAATCTTACTAGAGCATTTCTGTAATATAGCTATAAATTTTGAATGTTGTTATTGAAGGCTCTGAGGATTTTGCCATCTGAAAAGTAAATGCGGTATACATGTATATTAAATGTAAACCATCGTGTCTTCAAGGTCGCCTTCTAAACTACAGGCAGCTGTTATTCTGATCGATATACAATACTATCTAATTGAAATAATTGCCTACACTTCCTTCTGAGACAATTGCTTTGAGCGAGACGTACTGTCAGCTCACAAGAATCAAGTTCATGTTAAATGGAGATGTTGCGTGATGGGATGTGTCAATTGAATCTACAACGGTTTGTAAAAAAAATGATGAACATTTGACTTCAGCCTTGACTTCCATTTAGCGCTAAAATAAATAATTCTACAATGAAAACAAAAAAAAAACAACCGACGTATTCATGTTTCAAGATTCTTTATATAGTGCATAAAACATCTATGATATTAGCAGTCTTTAAAGATACATTATCCATTTTTGGATTTAATCACCAATGAGGGTTGAGCAGCAGTTTGGATTCCAATCCAGTGAAAATCCGATACATAAGATGACATCGAGAGTTTATTATGGTTTGGATGAGTTAATTAATGTCTAATCAATAGTTTATATAACATTTCAGGCCTAAAGAAAGACAGATTTAACTCTTATGTTTAACACACTATGAAAGTATTGTTTTATAACGACGTAAAATGTGTGCCCATTGATCAGAAACCAAGATGCAGCAAAGTTATGTATAGACAGCTTCTCAAATTCACTGACTTCAGTGATTTAGGAAATTATTAATCAGAACATAAACAATTCATACCAACCAGCTTTGTATTCCTGTTATATGTATTAAGCTGTATATAATTATCTTCAATAATTAATTAGGGATAAAAAGATTAATACTATCTGTGTAATCAGTTCAGAATACCCATATACAATGCCTATAAATTAAGTTTCCAATAAATCTTAAGACCTTTCGTTTATGTAAATGTACCGTGGTATGGGATAATGAAATTTATACATTGTAAAAGAAAAGCTTATTTTGTAACAATACAAGCGTGTGTTACTTTCAACACAAGACAAACTTGTATTGGGTGTCAACAAATCATTTGTGTCAAATGTAAGAAACTTTTGTTTTTTATCCATACACAAACTTGTGTTGTTTTCATACATAAATTGGTGTTAATGTATTAGAAAAGAACACACGTTTGCGTATATTTGTTTTTACACTAGTTCTTGTGTTGAACTTCAACACAAGAGTTTTTTTCAGTGTTAATAAATCTAGCTTTGTCAATTCCACGCAAAAACCACAAGAAACATAATATAAAGCGTATTATGTAACTGATAAACGAATACTATGAATTGAACAACTATATCATTATTAATTATTTAATCACCGTCTAATATTTTGCGCCACAGGGGCATCATCAGGACATAACATAACAATATTAACATGCACTGCGCAATTTGTTTAGCTTTAACAATTGTTTAATACTCGCATGATGGGGCCCACGTGCAGTTAGAATACTTAAAAATGTACATAGGATGAGGAGTTGTTTGAAATGTCAAGAAGGATGTGCTTGAAATAACTTAGATAGCTTTTTTCTATTAATTGAAAACGGGCGTATGTACATTTAATGCTCATATTTTTACCTATATATAGGGTTTTTTAGAGTCCGATGAAATTAGCCAATAACGTCCAGCAAGAAACGGCAAAAGCGTTTTTGTCAATAGCGCCCAAAGTATTGAAAAAAGTGATCAACAAGGAAATATATGTTATAGATATGCATATTCTGCACATCAAATTTTTAATAAGATGTGTAGAATATGTATATATGATGTAACATGTTTCCTTGTCAGTTACATTTCGCAATTGAAAAAGCAAAAATGCTCTTGCATGTGATTCGTAGGACCGGAATATTGCATAGTTATGTCGATAGTTTATTGCCGAATGATGCCACGAAATGTTTCTTTAAGATTCGATAACTCATATCAATGTTGGCCAAATGAAATAAATCGGATAAAAGTAATTAGTGACATGTTCGGTATTGATCTCAACGATAACATGTAGCTAATATCCTGACGTGCCACAATCAACATAGAAATATTTTCAGTCATCTATTGTTCTCTAATATTCTATGATTGTTGGCAGTCAAATTCCATGATATGGATCCCTATTTATTAGCTATGGTTGTATTGTTCTATTTCTCTGTTAGCTTTTTGATTCCAGTTAATCGTACAATAGTAATTATCTCTGTATACGTCAACAGTGGTTATTATATTATATAGTCTATTCAACAACCAATTTAACTCAACCGATTATTAAAGGGATATCGGTCTTCATTATGCTTACTCAATGCACCAGTGATAGGTGTTGTACACGTGGCAGAATATGTTTACGCCTTCTAGAACACTTACTACCACGGCTGAAAGGCCTTAAGCTATCTTTGACTGGTATCAAGTCATTTGGAATCAAAGAATGTGGTGTTATCAGTGGATACGGAATATTAATCACCCTCATCCTTAGAACAAAGCTCGCTAGCCTGGAGGTCGGGTGTTCGATCCCTGCATTGGCCGAGAAAGTTCATCCAGATTTTCCGGCGTGGTTCCCCCTTGTCAGTAATGCAGGACGGAGGGCCTGACAAGGACAGCTGTCTAGTCGTTCGGATGGGACGAAAAACCGAGGTCCCGTGTATATATTGGAATGCACGTAAAAGATCCCCTGGCAGTTGGAATTCGATATAAGAGTAGGCGATAGTGGCGCTGCCTTGGCAAAATTTCCCTCATAGCACACTGTATGGCGTATACCCGTCTTCATTAGCCCAGTATATGAGCAGAACAGTAGGACGTTAAACCCCATTTCATTTCATTTCAATTCACTGTGTGACTTTTTGATTTTAAACTCAAATACCATAATACATGTAGTTCAGGAACCGAGCAAGGCAACGTCGCTGCCATCTTAGAATTGTGACGTCATATCAATAACAGAAGTTATCCAATCGAAGCCCAATGGTCCGAGGACCAGCCATATCAAGTTCCATATCGATCGTACTTGACATACCGGAGCTTTGGGGGTTTTTTTTATCGAAAAGCGAGGTCCCCCCCCCCCAAGAAGAATAGAAACGAAATAAGTAGTGCTTGTATCCCATTTCCCGAGTCCAATAATTTGCAGTCAAATCTCATTGACCAATGCAGAGAGAAAGGTTATTTACTTTATTCTCTTACAAATAATCTCACCGAGTGTTTTACGTCATCATATTAAGCTGTTCGTATAATGCGTTTATCATCAAGTATGTCTGAACATGTCTGTAACCTTTCGAGGTTGTTGTCATTGTATTACATTTTATGTTTGCTTGACGTGATCATAACTTTATAGGGTTGTACACTTAATTACTAGGTAAGGATATAATGGTGCATCGAAATATCGAAATTTCTCAGAATTGACGGGTTGGTCAAATTAATATAAAACTCCGTTACTGGTATATCCGCTTATATTGTCGTCACCGTCCGACGTTTCGTCCACAATTCTAGTAAAAGCTATTCGGGACTGAGTCAATGCAGCTAGTCATAATGAGGAAACATGTAGTAGCTAGAAGTCATGCATCACGGTCAGTTCTTTATATTGAAACCCCACATGTTCAGTTAGTATCCAGACACGAAACAACTCGAAACAAACATGACCGTAGTTGTCTGTATTAACACACTAAGGTTCAGAGATATTGGGTGTTTAACTTCCAATAATGTAGACCCACCCCACCCCTCGCAAAGCCGTCATGATATATGAGCTTGAGTAAATTTGCTGCTTTCCATGAAACAGTCACATAAAGTATTGTATGTAGTTAACTCGATCTCCTAATTTCAAATCATTTAAACTGTGAGTTGTATTCTCGAATGCTATGCATTTCATATCACCACCCTGGGGCGTTATTCCGTATTTTATTTTAAAAGGTGACCTCAACAGATAAAAGATAAAATACCACGTCATGTAAAATAGATTAATAACGGATGTGACGGCACTAGGTCTCTATTTAAAACCCCTGTTTTGTTAATTGCTGTAATCAACAAGTGGTTTAGATATATATATACAATTTACAAACGCTATTATATACTTGTAAATTTCCCTCGAGGTTCTTTCCTGCTTCCGTTAATAAGGTCGGGTTACTGTCGGTCGATATCATATTGTGGCAATCTTATGTTGATTAATAGGTCAATGGTTTATCACCTATGTTATGTATGCCACTTCCAAGATCACTATGTCGGATAGACATAGAAAATCTACAGATATGCAGCCAATAGTTTTCTAATGAAGTTAGATCTGACCGACTTTGAACGAATTGATGGATAATTTCCCCTTGATTTCTACACATGCCCGAAGCAATTCAATCTGACTTGATTTTTCAGTTGGTTGAGCTTTGATATTGGTCAATACAACTCTTGTGGAACGCTGCAGAATGTCTTCAATGGAATGAAAGGCTAATAAGGGTGACATAGTTGTCTTTGTTCCTAAATGCAGTCGTAAAAGGATAAATCATAATTGTCGAGTGTTGATTAACTGTGTGAAATGACAACATTTGAAATGACAACATTTGAAATACATGTACATAGATATAAAAAATATTGTTGGGATGTGGTTGTGTTTAGACAAAAATAAAGTTAAAAATTTGTAGCCCATAGGCTTTCTGCTGCTAATTTCCTTCAAAAATAACTGGAGTTTGCCACTTTACTAATCAAAATAACTGATCAGATTTAAATAAATAAAAGCGGTAGTTTATTTAATCACATGCTCCGAACAAATCAACAAATTGATAATATTTATATTATTATTTTTACAGTGTCTAGAAGAGAACAAAAGTTACACCAAGCAGCCAAAGAAAATGACGCAGCTACAATCCGTGCTCTTTACTCTCAAAACAGCAAGGAGATCAACAGTAAGAATAATGTAAGTTTATGTTTCAGCAATTTGGGGTCGACTGCTTGGAAAAGGAAGAAAACCATTTCCACCTTCAAAACATCAAGCACACAACAGATGAGTAGATTTATCTTCCCAGAGAGGATAGTGATGTATTAATCATATTGCTGTAGTTAACTATAAATAGTAATATGAGTCGTGCACGAGACGGCGTATGATCACTCTTTGTAAAGCACGTGATAACACTTCTCATTTCAGCAGTTTACATAGCTAACAAACGACCCTTGACCCTGTTCAATCAACAGTATTTTAGTCCATGGTCTTGTGATAAAGTATAACTCTACATGTACATACAACATTAATTGTGAAATATTATGTATTTAAAGTTTTATATATATTTTATTGTAAGCAACCATCCCCAACCTATACCTATTGGAGTAGAATCTTGATGCACTATATCAAGAAATGGGCGAACAGACAAAGCCCAAAGCAGTTTATATTCAAGTTCCCGAGATAATTTTAAATTTAGGCCCAATACATTTCTCAAGCGCCGAGCTCACATAGATACCAAACGCCTGTAGTTTTGCTGCAGACAGATTAATAAAAAAACCACTTCAAAGATAACCATGTTTCTTGTAGTCGTCATCTATACAACGATATCCTGAGAGCGGAATGTAATTGTAATTGTTCTTCCATAAGTATGTGTTATAGTTTATTGCTCTATTGCAGCAACTAAATGCAGCTAAAAAATAAATTATGCTATGGTACCCGAGATGACACATGCTCTTCAAAGATATCTTTCTTTTAGTCTGATCCCTTCTGTAATTGTTCTACCATAAGTATGTGTTATACGTAGTTAATTGCTCTAGCCAATTGCTAAATGCCCCTAACAAAATTAAATTATACTATAATACTTTTGTTTACAAATAATATTATTGAAATGCCTTAGAATTCTTACATGATAACCCCTTAAAAATAAAATCATCCGTTAATTTAAAAGGATCTTAATATCATATTTTCTCAGCTTGATAGAACGCCGTTACATTGGGCAGCTGCTAATGGCAACATGGAAGCTGTTCAGGCTCTTATTGAAGGTGGTGCCGATCTGGAAGGAAAAGACAAGGTAATGTAATTAATACATGTATTTTCAGATGGATAAGTCTACAGATCATTACACACATTTTAATGAAATGTATCGACCAGATGATATCCTATTTGGATGCAAGTTGATTTGTAGTTGAATAGCTGAAAACAAGACCATTCACTGCTAATAATAATAATACTTCCAGTACTTAACTTTCTTATACATGTATATCCATACATACTGATATCACAGACAGTACTTTCCAGATGAAACTCCCCATATGTACGAATGATCGTTTAATTAATGAATGATTCTTTATCTGAACCAGGTGTTTGTTTGTTATCCATATATGTGTTTATACATATGCCCATTTTTTCATTTAATGCTCACAATAAAGTTTAAAATTAGAAGATATTTACAGGAAATCAACATAGGATAGAATCCAAAATACACCAATTAACATAGGTGAAAATGTACATGTACTGAGTAAGCTAACCATGAGATATAAAAATACAGCGGTTGTGCAAACTTTATTCTGGAATATCTTGTGGGAACCCATTAATTAAGACTCGTCCAGTTTAAAAGCCGTCTACGGGGACGCCATTCATTTTACATTGCATGCTACTGAATAATCTAATCATAGTCTATAATCTAATAGAAGAACATTTGAATTGTAAATATTATTAGACATGAAGTAGCTCCAGCAGAATACCAAACCCCGTTGGCTAATTTCTATATATCGTTTTTAAATGAAACTTTATTTCCTACAGACTTAATTTGAGATTTGGGTTTTTTCCCCTTATACTAGACGTGACCTCCAAGAATTAATCAATTGATGAAATTGTATTCTCCTTGTGGGGAAATATCACTTTATCAAATTTCCATCTTTCCAAATGAACAATGCAAACAATAAGATGAATATGTTTATGATTATGTTGGTTGATCGACGAATTTCACAAAATGTTTAATCGATATTCGCAGTCTACTTTTGACCGGTTGTCGTAAGCCATCTTTGATGAATCGCAACTAAATGGCGATTGTCAGACTATTTATGAAAATGCCCGACAAAGCAATGGTCCCTGTTGTCTAGCGAATTTGAATTCGCATCTATAATTCTCCCATTGTGGTAGTTAAACCCCCGAGAAGGAATCTGTAACTCATGTCTGTTGAAAAGTGAATAGAATGCTTTTAGATACCATAAATTATTCAGTACGTGATTCGGTGCCAAGAATTTCTCATTTTCTCTTAACTTTCAGTATGGTATGCGACCGGTCTTATGGGCAGCTTGGTTTGGACATCTCCCCGTCTTGAAAGCTCTTATTCGATCTGGAGCAACACCATTGTGCTCCAATAAGGTAAGTTTCATTCTGTCTGTGTGTCTAGCAATGTACTGTTGTTAAGAACTGTAAATATTTGATTAATGTTTTGTGAAGATATAGAAACTATTTTCTGACTAAAAGCTTATCGTTTCTTCTAGATTGTCTCTGAAATACAGTTACAGCGTTTGTGATCAATAAATTCAGACATTTTAGAAGATCTATGGCATCCATGACGAACTCTATAGTTTAAGTAAGGTCTCGGTTTAACACAGATATTATGCAATACTTGCTATTAATCCAGCTTATTCACGCGTACCATGCGATAAGCACCCCAAAGGTCTTTAGAAGAGTTTAACGCAGCTTCTTTGGGGTTATCCCAGAATATCGAGGATAGAATCAATCAACTAACAGGTAGCAATAGTAACCGTGTTATAGGGTACCTTAAAGTGAATAGCTTTATCATACATTAAAGCATAATAAACTGTCATTTTGAATTAGTTATTACGTTTGGTAGTTATGGAGGGGCGGGTTAAACATTTTTCCTAAGGTTGATAAGTTAAACTATCTATACAACGTAAGTTCAACCCCACGATTATACATGACCAGAGGTCCTCTCCGTTCTCTAGAGTAGATTATTTTATTATCAGACCTGATTCATTTATATTTATTGGAATAACAAAATAAATACGAATTTGTTTTTATCTTATTTTCAGCAAGGCCTTAGTATTGTTCATTGTGCGGCTGAAAATAATCACGTAGACGTGATGAACTTTATACTGGAATCTTTAGAAGGTATAAATGTCAATGAGGTTGATAAGGTAAGAATGATTTTAATCCTTCTATTGTGTTCTATTTTGTTATCTCCAATTTTTTATGGAAACGACTGTCTATCATTTAAAAACGTTCTTATAAACTTATTGTATTTTGTTTGGTTTGGATTTTGCTTGAATTTTGTTTTCCTCTGCTGCGAATAACGTACTGTTAAATGCCAATCTGGTATTTGTATTCTTCCTGGTACCAAGTCGATAGAGGTCGATTTTATATATATTTTTAACTATTCAACACTCTATGTACTTGCTTTCATCAAACTGTTCCAAGAGATCAGTCTATTGTAGACATATACCAGTGCCGTTATTTGTGTTCAGGGCAGTTTGAATTATGGTAAATCGTCAATAAAATGTATTAATTGTCATTCGGATAACGTTACAAATCCGTTGGTTTTGTTCGGAAGTCATGTCAAAATGATATATCATTCTCCTGTGGAAATATAAACCAGACAGTATTATAAAGCCATAAATCGATGGAATTCGATTAAATGAGTGGATTTTACCCCAGAATGGGCAGAACCCAGCAGATGGAAATTTACATACATTACCTACAAATATATCATGTTTGGCCTTCCAGACATTGTATATATCTACATCAGGGACAGATTTTCAGCGTTTTTATCAGTCTTGGTTGAAATCCCTTGTGTACTTGTCTGAGTCTGGCTTCCGGTCAACGAGAATGGTAATTTAATAAGATATTGCCCATTTGTAAGCAAAGGGTACGATTTCAGCAAAAGGACTTCACTGATTTGTGTTGAATTATGTACTCGTCAATCGATACGAAAGTGTCTGATTGGTCAGTTCGATCGTTTCTAACATTGCGTTATACATTTTAATGTTGGCAAGGTCTCACAGATTAATCCCTAATAACTATGACTGTTACTTTGATATGTGTTGTTTATTTCTGGCAAATCTATGTGGCTTGTCTTGTCCGCAGGTTTGTCTTTTCGGTTCTATTGTACATGTAGTGCGGTTCCCCCGCACTTAATGGTCATAGTAACATTGTCTGGTTATAGACTTTAGGTTCTAACGTTATTGATTAACCCATCAAGCCAAACGTTGCATCTCAAATGCGTTCCCGTCACACTTATTCAACTAAAATGTCTGTTACTTTAGATTGTTGATGAGGAGGGACATTATCTCAGCAACTGAAAATTCGCCGGGTTTTATTTCTCACACGTTAAAGATGTTCTTGGTGGGGCTTGATTCAATTCATCTCCCAATTTATCTGAAATTGACCTCTTGTAACTAAGACTGGCCTTTAATTAAAATGGTGTCCAGCTTCTTGAACGATAGACATAAAGTACAGTATCAAAGTCTGTTATCAAAGTCTAAATGATTTAGTGCAATAAAACTCTTACACAATGTGGGGTATGCTTATTCTTTTTAGAACGTTGTGATCAACTTCATTTTTATTTGGTGTAATTTACATCCACTTTCAATGATAATTTCCCTCTAGAACTGGAAATTTGGCGTCAGGATAATATCATCTATTTCTTCAATAAAAAAGGCTGAAAATAAAATATGAAATTCAAAATCATATACATATTTTCCTTTTGAATATTTTCCTTCAACTCAGTGACTAAAAGATAAGTTTGTTGTATTTTATGCATATAGGACAACTTAGGGTAATTTTTAAAGATACATTATGGGAGATTGAATTTTCGGCCTAGTCTCGATCATCATTACTAAAGTCGGTACAATAAAAATCATAGTCTCGATTATCCACTTCATGATTAAATCATGAATGAAAGTTGAGCAGCAAATCTGATCGTAATTCAGTAAATAACGCAGGCTAGCGCTGACATCGAGCGTTGATTAATAATAATAATAATTTATTTATAATGCGCCTATTACCAATATAAAATACTGTTCAATTGCGCAGTTAACATTTTGTGGACATCACACATAGAAAAATAAAATAAAATTAAATGGATGATAAAATAAATTAAAATGGCATACGATAACAATCAAAATATGGTAGTAAAGATTATAATAAAATATGACGTGTAATAAACAAATTAAAATAGTTAAAAGTAATAAAGAATAAAATAGAACAGCGCCTAAAACAGTATACAATGAACTCGGATACCTGCATTAAAAGCCATAGTAGTCAACAAAAAGGTGTGTTTTTAAATTGCGTTTAAAACTTTCAATGCTATCAGATAGTTTAATATTGAGAGGTAAGGTATTCCACAGAAAAGGAGAACGATTACCATAAGATGTGGAAGGATAAAAAAGGTGTAAGCAGGTAGCTATTTTTAGATCGGGGTGTACGGGATGGAGTATAATAGGGAGATAAGGGATTTAAAGTAATCTGGCGAATTATCTGAATGTAATGTAGAGTAAGTAAGTAAGTATTTTGAAAGTGATACGGTGTGATATAGGAAGCCAGTGTAGATCATGTAAAACAGGGGTAATGTGATCAGTAGGTTTAGTTCTGGTAATGCTGCTTTATTCTGAATTTTCTGGAGGAGAGACACCTTATTTTCGGAAAGATTACATAGCAGGGAATTACAGTAGTCCAAACGAGATGTAACAAGGGTATTCACAAGCATTTTACAGGTTTCATTATCAATGAAGTTTCTTATTCGCCTCATTTTATACAGTTGAAAATTTGTTGATTTACAGATGGACGATATATGGTTACCCATGTTAAATTTACTGTCAAATTAACACCTAAATTTCTAACATTCTTACCAACTTGAATTGTATCGATGGACAATTTTTCTATTTTTTGATTTGATCCAATAATAAGCACTTCAGTTTTATCATCATTTAGTTTCAGGAAATTGTTTGTCATCCATTCTTTTATTGATAAGATGCCGTTTTCAAAGTTGGAAATAATACTTGATTGAGAGTTTGGTTTGATAGCTAAATATAGTTGTGTATCGTCGGCATAACTGTGATAGACCAGGTTATGGTTTCTAATAATATTACCTAGAGGTGTAGTGGAGGCTGTAAACAGAAGTGGGCCTAATAGCTATCTTTGTGTCACTCCAAACTGTAGATTAACTGGATTTGATTATCTTGGTCAATAACAATTACTTGCTGTTTTCTATTATTTAACTTAGTGCACATCCTTGAACATGACATCGCTTTTCAAGTCTTTTCAGTAATACATTTTCATCAATGGTGTCAAACGCGGCACTAAGGTCTAAAAGAATCAAATACAACGGCGTTTTTACTATCTAATTTACATAGAATGTCATTATAGACTCGAAGGAGGGCTGTTTCTGTACTGTCGCCAGTTCTATATGCTGATTGAAAAGATTCATTTAAATTGTTATTCTGAAGATGTTGTTTAAAGCGGATTGAAACGATTTTCTCAATTAATTTAGAAACAAATGACAAGTTGGATACAGGTCTGTAGTTTTTAAGCACATTAGCGTCGAGATTACACTTCTTGATTAATGGAAAAACTAAAGTTGATTTTAAGTTGTCAGGAAATCATCCTGTTTTTAGAGATGTGTTTATAATATGGGCTAAAACTGGACATAATTTATCGATACACTTTTTAACAAGTTGGGTTGGTAGTGGATCTAGTGCACGCGATGCAGAAGAACTGGACAAAACATCACTATTTTTCAATAAAACATTTATTATATTTTGGACTTCCTTCGGATTAGGCTTATGTTTGGAAATTACACTAATAACGTAATTTTGTTTAGTGCGTTTTGTTAATCTATTAGTATCATTCATAGACTTACAATAACTGTCTATGAATTTTGAGTTTAAACTTCATCCAATTTTTTTCACATTTTCTACGTTGAATTTTACTATTTCTAATTTCATCTGTAAACCACTTTCGATTTGGCCTAATTGTAATTTCTTTTTCCACGATAGGGGCATGTTTATCTAAAAGTTCCGATAATACCTGGTTGTAATATTCAATTTGGTTTTCTCAGTTCGAAATTGTTTGAAGATTTAAGAGAAGATCACTCTGAATAATATCAGCTTTGAAAGAGCCAATATTAATGTTTCTAGTTTTCCTAAATTTTTCTGTATACTCACTTTATCAATAATGTTATCAGTCTCGCGTGTAATAACAATATCTAAACGATGCTCTCGTCTGTGGGTTATGTCTGTAACATACGGCACAAGGCCAAAAGAGTTCAATATATTATGGAATTCGTCAGAAACAGTATCATCAACCTTATCAAGATGAATGTTAATATCACCAGTTATAAAAATCTTACCAGGTTTAGAAGATATATCCAATAAACGATCCGAAAATTCACTAAGAAAGACACTAGTTGATGTTCTATTTGGAGGTCGATAAAAACACGCAAGATGTATATTATCATTGTTGGATTTGAGAAAGGTGTGAAGAACTTCAAAACTTTCTTAATTAATAGCTGACGTAACAGGAGATACATTCAAAGTTTTCTTGTAGAATATTGCTAAGCCACCACCAGGTTTCAACAGCAACAAATATGTCAATGTCATTGTCTATAATTAATTCTTGAATTTCATCGGTTTTATTTTTTATGGATTGACAGTTCAAGACACATAAATTTACTTGATCACACTTTTTATCTTTACTATTAACATCTAGTTGTACTAAATTAGTAAAATCTACTCACCTTTTCCCTCTTTTTCTGGATACAATTTCCTACCCCAACAGTTTGAGTTAATTAGATGGTCAGTTGATAAGAGTTCGGGAAATTGTTCATTAACAACATTGAAGATAGGAGAGTTGTATTGTTTTTGGGTATAATCCAGAGATTCCAGCTCACTGAAACTGTTGGTGATCATCTCTGATGATTACTATTCGTCACTATACACTGTCAACTATGGGCTATTTTCATCCAAAATACACATTAAAATATAAAAAATTCCAGAATAAATTTTCTAACAGGTATCCTTATGTTATAAACCAAGTCCATGCAAAAAATAACTAGTACTAATATCATTTAAAACATATAAAATTACAAACAACTAGCAGACAAGACACAGTGCAACCTCTTGCTAGCCATCTTGATCAATTATTGTGGTCTGGATAACTTAATTAATGTCTGGATAACTTAATTAATGTCTAATTAATAATTTAGATAATATTGCAGGCCTAAAGATAGTCCTGCAATAGGCCGATTAAGCTCTTGCAAAATGTATGTTTAAGTTGCTTTTTAAATTGATATTTTATGACCCTGGTATCAAAACCAATCACTTTTATCTGAAAGGTTTCCTTCCTGACCCTGTTAAACGTGTGCCTAAGTTTTTGTTTGTTATTTTTTTTATTATATTATTGTTTTTAAATGTCACCAGACATTTGATTTCAAGGCGAATTTGTACTTGAGAACTATCAGCTGACATATTCAAAAGTTCAAAACATGTCTAAAACAGATGTCTCCATCTTCTTACTTTAATATGACAGTTTTTATTTGGGGGGGGGGGGGGTATAGCACCGAGTCATTTCTGGGTTCCTTCATTTATTATTATTTTCTGTCTTCTTTCAACAGAATGATAGGACGCCCTTACACCTAGCTGCTGATAATGGTCATTTAGAAGCTGTTTGTAAATTACTAGAATCAAAGGGGGAAGTTCATCGGAAGGATAAGGTTGGTATTTTTACTGGCAACGTTTGTATCAGATGGTAATTTATGACTAGGATGTAAACGAACAATGTTCGGTTAATTCCGGGCACAAAACTAATGTCTCCACTATATAGTTTAAAATCCATTGATCACGTCGAAACAGTATTTTTCTAGATTAACCATGCATGTCAAACTGACAGTCTGGTCGAAATCTGGTTAATCGAGATGCGCTGTGATCTCTCGGAACCGACCCTGTTTCGAGTAAAAAAGAACAGACCAACCAGTCCATTTTCCCAGCTTTCGATATCATTTGCTATCCAGTGTATTCAAATTGATACATATCGTTATATTCGAATCAAACTCTTTTGTAGAATGGAGAAACAGCTGTGCATTTAGCTGCTACAAAAGGACATGCTGATGTATTAAGAAGTTTATTATTAGTTGGTATTGAGGTAGATGATAGAGATGTGGTAAGTGTTGCTGTATTCCTCGCAATTCTATGGTTCTCCTTTCACAAATAGTAATCAGATCAAAGAGGGATTAACCCTATGGCTGTAAATATGGCGAACCAAACCGTGCAACTTTATACGATTAGAAATACAATGAAGCCCGGTGTTTAAATTACAGAACCGCCTAAAATGAAACGAAAATTTTTTTGGAGTACGATTTTATTGGACCATATTTATATAGAACTCATACTGATATTTGGAATCGAGTTTCCACGCCCAAAACTTTACGGTGTCCGAAATTTTATTGCATATGTCAGATTGAAAAGAAAAGTTTGTGATTTGTTATCGTGAAAATAGCTCAAAATATTGATTATTCCTAATTACCCGTTCTATATTTCTGTCCCTGAATTTAATATCAAATTCGTGTAATATCAAATTGGACATCCTTAACTGTAATAATTTGTTTATCTGTTTAGGAAGGTAGAACAGCTATACATGCTGCTGCTGAAAATGGACACAAAGAAATAGTTGATATGTTATTAGATTATATGGCTAGCCCTGATGTTGAAACTATAGTAAGTATGACTATTAATTCAATTTTGGTACTACTGTCTGTTTAACTTCAGTACGATCAGTATATCTAGGACATGATTATAAATAGTCGAGTTAATGACGTACAGGTGTAGTTGGAGATGAATTATATATAACATGACCATATGAAGCAACCATGTGGAATCATTTAGAGTGTTACAGGAATATCGTAAAGTATGAGAACATTTGAAATCAGTAACAAGGAACTCATGATACTGCATCTCTGTTTTCACTGCAAATTTTTCGAGGTTTTTGAAGTTTCGGGGGCAGGGGTGTTAGGTTTCATTTTTGTTTTGTTTTCCTTTGTATCTGTATACGTTCATCAAATTGTTTTGGATTTTTCTCCTTTTTTGTTTTGGTTTTCTTTTGTATCTGTATACTTTCAGCAAATCAGTATTAATACGTGCACCCACCAGAAACACATGCAACTAGTAATTATGATTTTAAATATTCTTCTTCTATCTAGGCAGAGATTATCAGTTCTAGAACCAGTAGAAAGAATAAGCCTTGTTTTCTTTTGACATATCTAACAAAATATTTAATATTCGTATGCAATCAAATGGTGAGCTTTCAAGAGTGCTGATAATATTTTGATCTGACATATTACATTGGACCCTCACAGATCACGATATCCCAGCGGTCGAAAAATAAACGTATAGTTTATATCCAATTTCATCGCCCTAGTTGATTTTCCAATGCGAATTATATATTGAATTAATATTTGATACCAATTTGGACATTATTAAAATATTTGAGATTGACTTGTGTCTTTAGATTAATTATTAAAACACTGTTGTAAATTCTTAAAGCATAATTACGCGTTTCTATCCTTTTTATTTTATGAATATTAAATGTGTGAAAACTTTAGTTAGATAATTTTTTCTTTCAATTTCAGCGTGAAATAACACCATTACATTTAGCAGCAACGCATGGATTTGGGGACATTTGTCAAAGTTTAATAAAAGTAGGCTGTAACGTGGATGCTCAAAACTTTGTAAGTTTTTATATTGATGTTGTGTTTCGTAACTGGAACTGGATATTTTTTCTTGTTCCTAGGGCGGCGGTTTTTAAAATAAATCATCCAAATGTTCCCCGATCCAAATGAAACTTCGCATGCCTTTTCCTTGAAATATTGCATATCGATTGACAACCTTGATTTTTGATACATTTCCAAGATCACTGCAAAGGCATTCTGGTCGATTCCCAGTTCATATACTAGGCCTATATGCCCGTACTTGTTTTATTAATGAACCAGCGAAATATATTCTTTATTGACACTTTATATTATGCCTTCATGCATTTACTTTATAAATTAGCTGATCTATGTGTTTCTATTGTTATAATTTTATGATCTATATTACCATATTGCAGCAAGGTAATACGGCACTTCATATGGCGGCCCTAGGGAATCATAAAACTGTAGCTTTAACTCTGGTCGATGCCAAATGTGAATTAGATCTTCCAAACCATGTAAGTTATAATCCACTGGGAATTCAGGTTTATTAAGTTATATAATTTTTATAGTCTTCATATTGAAATTCAAATAATGAAAAATCAATATTGATTCGAATATATGTTTTATCTACACTGGCAGAATAAAACTTGTTCGGCATAAGCTGTGTAACAAATAAAAGACAGTTTTGAAGAAAACATATAAATAGTATTGATAGAGTTACTGTGAAATTTGCTTTAATTCGCTAATTGTGCCGATTTACTTGCACCCATTATAAATTATACAGATAATTCTGAATTATAATCTATTATGTTTCTAAAACATATATGTGACTCGCCGCGTCAATATGAGTCAGAATGCGGAAAAATTAATTTTGCACAAGAGACAAAATAAGCGAAAATATTGATTTTGATCGAAATTGAGATTTTCACAAAAATGAGTCAATAAATATACTATCTATCGACTCTAAGGATCAAAATAGCAATAAAACATTTTAAAACGCCTTTATTTGGACGTTTTGTAAGAGTACCGTATTCTTAAATCTGTATTTTTCTGAATATTCTCAGTGGAATTAGATTTTTTTGTCTGCTCGCAGCGGGGCGACCTGTCAATCCTCTTGCAAAATGCATGGCATCGTTGTAAAGCGGATAATCTCTAGTTTATAAATATGACCAAAATATTGCCGATGAATTCATTTTGAAGGAATACAAAAGGGTTTTAAAACCCCTAAAAATGTAAACACACTCCGCTTGTTGCTATGCTTCCAACAACGCGTGCAAAGCATTCTGGTTCCGTGACCGCATCGAGGCTTAAGCAGACGATAGAAATTAGATTTGGGCAATGTTATGGGGTGTCTACATGCGATTCACTCTGAGAAGTGGCAGAAAACAACTGTTGTTGTTGTTTATTAAAGATTTAACGTCCAATACAATGAATATGATATTATGGACAGGTTGATTTCATTAAATTATTTAGACTTGAAAATTGTTAAAAACACAAAATAAAAAGATACTTGGTTGGATACCAACAACTTAATTCTGAATCTGATCGTATATAGATAGCCGTTGAGTGTTAATCAAAACATTGTAAATCAATCAACAAGCCGTTCGTGTCATTGAGTAATACTAATCCGTAATCACTTCTCACGAATTAATGATTAGTTGATTGATAATTAACAATGAAAAGGGCGCATTTACTACGATTTTCGTCTTCGGCACCTTTGAAAACCTAAAGAAGAAAATATTAATATTAAACAACAAAATAACGAAAGATTTAATGGCATGGTTCCTGTGTGATATTGTTTTAGAACATACCGACACCTTTCTAAAAACTGCAGATGTCAGTGCATTCAATTCATTTGCAACTGGGAGCTCGCCCTTTTCCATTCTCGAACGTTAAACAGTCGCCCATGCCCGATGAATTAATAAATTAAATTCTCGTAATGCAATTATAACCACTGTAATTAAATAGCGTTTGTTTACAGCTGTCTATACACTGACATCGTAACCGTGCCCTACGAAAACTCCATAGTATATACAATGGAACTAGTTTCAATTAAGGTTTATAGTCAAACCATGTTAATATCGTATCTTTGATCATAAGGCCTAGTACCATCTCTTTTAACTAGAACTCGGCAGTCAAAACAGTAGATCAATCAGTACCCAATTAATTAAGCTGTATTCAATAGTCAAACCATATTAATAAGGGATCTTTGATCGACGATTTCTTTGGGGGTCATGGAGAATATTCCACCACCAGCGAAACGTGGTCGTGGTCGCGGTCAAACCACGAACAGTGATATTGTTCCACCATGGTCGACATGGGCGTTAACAGAACATTAAATTAGTAATCATAATAAACACGCAATAGCTAAATGATTCCGCACCCCACCGTATCGTAGCAAAATGAACTGGCTCATCTAAATGGCCACATTTCCAGTGCTCGAATTACTTTTCTTTTACAAATCATCTTATTTCGAGTGCTATTATTATTCCATTTGTTAATATATTTTATTTAAAAAAAATACTAGTAATTTGTGATGCATTATAATACAAATTGTTATTATATTTTATTAAATTTATGAGAGTTTTTAGCATACTGTTGTCTTTTGAAGAATGTTCTCTTTTCTTATACTTAACATCATAAGGTGTTGAATACCGTCGTTTCATTGGTATACCCTATCCTGCAAGGTGTGACCATAACTGATGGGTGACCATAAAATCACCGAATATGTAAAATGATAAATATTTGTTGCATCGACCCAAAACCATGTTTTCGTATTCAGCGCCCCCGAAAACCTCTAAAATGATATATTACACGAGTACCAAGTATAAGAACTCCATTAATTGCCATTTTGGTGGAGGATACAGTCCAGTCGACCCCTGATGCTACAACCTTTGTGCCTAATAAAACATATAAAATGACATTGCACCAGCCGGTTACAAATATACGGTGATAAAAAAAAACGTATATTTGTCATTTTGGTCGCCATTTTGTTAAAACAAAATGGTTGATATTGTCGGATTAATTTTACTGCTACGATTATCATTTCGGTCGCCATTATTAAAAACCAAATGATGGGCATTATCGGATTTACTCTTATGCTGCAATTTTTTGATGTAGCACCCCCAAAACGCATTCAATGACGTTAATAAACACATAACTTATGAAAACTCGAAAATCTGTCATTTTGGCGTCCATTTTGAAAAAAAAGATGGTGGAAATTGTTGGATCAAATTTTTACTACAATTTTCGTCTTCAGCACCCCTGAAAACAATATTCAACGACAAAACAGCAAATAAATGGCTTGGTCGCTATGGGATTTTGTTTTGAAACATACCAAATCTTTAACTTGATTTTTCTCAAAACTTACTTTGGTGAGTTGGATGGCTTTAAGCAGTCACAACTCAGTCAATTTTTGTCCGATTCAAACAAACTATATATCAAATTGAAGGTAATGAGTCGGAGAATGTGAAAATAACAATAACTCAATTTTCAAAATTTCCTCATTCCGACTCAGTATGCCATGGGGGGGGGGGGGGGGGGGTGTCACATATTTTGAACAAGAAATTGTTCCGAAATATAAAACAACTCATAATATTAACTTACTTAATATTATGTATCTGTCTGATGTACTATTTCTTTACTTGAATTTAACTAGAAGTTATAATTTGTAGATTTATCAATGACTCGAAATGGAAGATAAACTAAGGTCTCGTGTACACATTGGCGTCACGTAAAAGATCGCATGACAGTTGGAATTCGATATAAGAGTAATCCGTAGCGCCACTGCCCGCATAACACACTGTATGGAGTATACCCGTCTTCGTTAACCTAGTCGGAACAGAACAGTAGGACGTTAAACCCCATTCATTTAATTTTTTAAATATATTCTGCAATGAAGTCACACACATCGACATTTTAAGCGTGTATCATTCATTAATATTTTACACACACGTTCAATAGATTATTTTGAGAACAAAAGGTGAAATATAAAATATCACACTTCAATAATCCGGTTGTCAAGTTATACAAATCGTTGGCATCAAACACCCAATTAAATATAATACAAGCATTTCAATTATAGATTAAATATTTAACAACATCAGTTACATTAAAAGTGCATATTCGATATCGAATTGTATTTACGCGATCTTGAGCACTTGAATATGTCATGTCAGACAAGGCTGTCGAGAAACTTAGGAAGCAATTACCGGTTTTACGCTCAATCAGAGCTAAATGCGCTTTCATCGACATTTAACTGTCATAGTTCTTTTGGGGATTTTCCGCCCATGACTCTCAAACTGATTTATCTAGTAGCGATATCGTCCTGTACATATAAGATTTATAGATTTTGCTAATGAAAAAAGGTAGATAGCTTCCCGTCTATCTGATTAAAATATGGATCTAAATTTAATCTCGGTTATTTTATAGATGTATTTATATGCTGTTATTTCTCCGGCAAAGATTTTGTAACCGTCGAATGAATATCTCCTCACCATGATATCTCATTAGCTAATGTCTTAAATAACAGTGGCATTATTAAGGAATATCTTGTAAAATAATACAGTCACTGAATAATCAACGTCATCAAATCTCTTCCTTGTATAAAGTCAATCAGATTAAATCAAGATGACATTTTCGCTCCGTTTATTTGACATGGTCTCGCCATGAACATATTTAAGAAAAGTGCGGTCTATGGCTTATTTGACCTCAATTACAAAGAAAATCAAATGTCTGGATAACTAAAGTATTTTGTGGAATTGATTTTGAACCGATCACAACCTGTGCCTTGCCGAGAGGTTCTTAAAAATAAATCAAATTGAAGAATAGTGTACAGCGGAAAAATCCAACATAACGAAATATTGCTTTTATTTAAATTAGATTAATATTGAAGTAAGAATATGAATTCTGGTTTCCTAATCTCTTTGTTTCGTTATAAAGCGAAAACTTAGGTTACAATCATAAAAAGAGATTTGCATTTTTTATCATATTATCGGCCCTTATCGTATTCTCGATACTGTGACAATTGTTTTTAAATAAAAGAAATCATATTTGTTATAGAGATTACAAACTGCCTTACATTTAGCTGTAGAAAATGGTTATTTAGATGTTGTGGAGGTTTTGTTAGCAGGAGGTGCCAGCCTAGAGGCCAGGGAAAAGGTAATGGTCGTTCTAGCTCTAGCTTTGTGGGGGTTTTTTTATTACTGCATACTAAAGTAGATTGTGAATTATGCGCGATTTTCTATTTTCTTAAAGTTAAATTGTTCTTGAAGAATTAGGGGCTGATAAAATTAATAAATGTTTTGTTAGTTTTTTCGTCGAAATATTTTCGGTGTTCGTTCTTTTGATTGCGCATGTGGGAACTATCTGTTTTATATTTTGAATTGTTTTGTAGACTGGTAAAACTCCGTTACAGTTGGCAAGCCGTGGAAGTTTTGTAGCAATAGTTGATATGATTATAAAAGCTGAAAGATATTATGCAATAGCTCGGGTATGTATCATACAAATGTATTGATGATTTCATAATAGGTTCATATTTTACTCTGCATTTCATAATAACTTTTGTTTGTTGACTACGTGTAATGATGTTTCACATAATTAACTGAATCAAATATTGAATTTGGTTGATCTGATGCTTTATTTCGAACAGTGACAGGGCAAGCTTTATGTGATTAAGTGTTTAAGTGTTGGTCCTTTTTTAATTAAGCAGAGTTCGGATGTGACTGATTATGTCCACAGTAGAACGCAAATTCGGCTATATCTGTTGGCTTTGTCTGTAGACTTCAACGAAAACAGATTATTGTCACACAAAAAATAATCGACATATAAAATCCAATGAAATCACCGGTCACTATTATGTGCACTATCATATTATTAATTTGTCAGTTTATATTTATGGAGATTGAATTTAGGATCCATGGAATTACATATCTTATTTTCGTTCCTTTCACACCTACATGTATACACTGCTAACTGTTCATTATAACAGATGGGCTGAGAAGGAGCCTGTAAGTAGATCTATGGAAGGCGAGGGGGCCCCTAAAGAAGTTAATGTTCTAACGTACTTTATGGACTCCTTTTAGTTTGGAGGCCATAATCATTCTTTACGATGAATTTCGGTGAATTGGATACATTGTCACACTCTGCATATTGTGCATAAGTTTGAAAGATCAGGATATACTCAAGAAAGCCCCATTTATAGTCAGTTTTTCAAAAAGGTTGTCTCCTAGAGTTGGTGGGCGCCCACGAGACCAGACTCCGAGATTTCTTACCCCGGTCCATCACGGTGGTCCCTGCATTATAGATGCATATTCATGTATGAATTAATTCTATTTTGTAAAATATATTCAAGGATTATCATGATAGTGATCTGGGTTATGTTGATCCTCACCTCTATCTAAGACGACCAGCTCATCCGTCCGCTCTCCAGATGAAAGATGTCATGTGGAAGCTAGCTACTAAACATCTCAAGCCCACCGACTGGAAAAAACTTGCCGTTCATTGGAAATTTACCCCAGAACATTTAAGGGCAATAGAACACCAGTATACGGGTAAGATAAAGCATTTGATAAATTCATTGTATAAATGCATTATTAACTTCCTCCGCTTCTTGTCCCAGTGCAATAAACTTAGATTTTCTCCATTAGTGATATAAACATGCTTCAATAGTACTGTATGGAAGTGAACATAACTGGTGTTAACAATTGTCATAGGCAGTGCATACACCTGTTCTAAAATACATTATTCTAAAATGCTGAATTGATATCTAAAACGTGTATTGTGCTCTTATTTAAATAGTGCACTGGTCTCTATCATCACTACACCGTTATTGGAAATCCACTACCATATCTGAAAGAAATATTGTAAACTCAAACACGCTATGTTCTCTAGTATGCCTATATTGATATTGGTACTTAATTACCACTTCTGACATATATGATAGGCTTTAATCTTGAATACCGATGATCTCTATCATCTCTATGTTATTATTACTGGGCATGCCATATCTAACCTTGTATGTATTGTGATCTAATCTCAAATACTTTTTTCTGTCATGTCTACTTTGTTTTGGTACTTCACTTAACTACGGCCGTATCTGACCAAATATACTGTGCTCTAATCTCGAATACAAATGGTCTCTACCACCTCTACATTTTTACTGGCCATAGTCTGACATTGTATTCTACTCTTAATCTCGAATACGCTGTTCTGTCATGTTTCCATTGTTTTGGTACTTCACTTAACTAACATATCCGACCAAATATACTGTGGTCTACATGTTTACTGGTCATAATCTTACATTGTATTGTGCTCTAATTTCCAATAGCTATGATCTCTATCATCTCTATGTTGTTAATGGTAATTATTCATTAACCCAGTTTTATCTTTATGTTCTTTCCGTCATTACAGGTACAAATTCATATAAAGAACATGGCTATAGACTGCTGATGATTTGGTTACATGGTATAAGAAAAGATGAAAATGTGATGAAAAAACTATTTGAGGCCCTGGTGGCCACCGACAGGAGACAACTTGCTGGTATAAACATTTTTAAATCTAGTTACTACTGAATATTAAATGTGCTTTTAGAATATTAATTGCATGATCTTATATAAATATGGAAACTTGTTGTGTTCAGTTTGTAATCTCGGGCTATTTTTATCGCCGACGAAACTGTGGAACGCACGACGTGAACACATGTTCGTGGAAGATATAATTTATGCATTTAATACAGATAACGTTCTTTTGTCATTCAAAAAGTTAGAAAAAAGTCCACTTGCTTGTTGATTAACTTTGATTAACAAGTTATTGTTCGCCCACGATTTATTTTTTTGATTTTGTCAAAGTGGTAAATTTGTATATAATCTGACATAGATATCCCAGTAATAGTTAGAGCTATTGTTCTTCGTTAAATACCCCGTCTTCAATATCCCAGCCGGAGCCGAACAGTAGGACGTTAAACCCCTTTCATTCCATTAAATACTGGCATTAAATCGAGGCGGGAAGTCGAGGGCCGGGGCGCAAGAAGACGACGATTTTAAATGCGAGCTGTCGAGGGAGCGAGAAGTGGAGGAAAATAATCTCTAGTATTCTGCACTTCTCGCTCTGGTTCTCCAAGTCTTGTGACCCCGTCGTCGAATTCTCGCACTCTAGACTTCTCGTATGTTGAAATTATAACATGATATCAACCAGCTTCCATATATAATCAACATTAACTGGATTGTCAAGATATATACAGTGACCAACGTCGTCTATTCTATTTTATAGAATCCATCAGAAGAAAAGCAAATCTACAAGCTGAGAAACCATGTTCCCCGTCATTTTGTGCTGTTTCCTAGCTTCATCGGGACAAACCAAGTGGCAAAAGAAGTTATTGTACCCTCATTGCTTTTGAATACGACAACGATGACCTTTGTTCGGGGATCCGCGTAAACTATGCCTGAAGTGTCAGTTTCTTTCTGAAGTAGATGAAGAAAAACAAATGAAAGGCTGTGGTAGATTTGACCTCCACCATAAAAACTCTTATTGGTATAAATAAGGATATGTGTGAAGCCGGTACGTTTGTTATATCGATATACGTAAAGCATCTTCGCCTATACAAAACGCATTCGCAACATGACTATAGTCTATGAGCTTATGGCTTGTGTTGTTTACTTTTCGAATTCATCGATCATCTTCATTTCAAGACATCCATCGAACTGAGTCAACTCTTCTAAAAGGGATATAACTCTTATTTACTGTTGTGTAAAATTGACTTTTTCGTGTCGGGTTGTTAGAAAGTGTTCCTGAGAAATGTACTGACGTTTGAATCTTGTTGATCAAGATTATAGAAATGTAGTTTGGCAGAGTATGTTATCTCCCTTTACCAGTGACCCCGTACAGTGTTGGATTTCGGTACATTTGTTATCTGTTACGTTTTAGATGGCGATTTACTTCAATACCCATTGAAAGGACCGATTTCATTGAAAATAATATTCCATTGTGTTAGATAATAGAGTGGGGGTTTTATGTGTTGTCAATGCATTTGTGATAATAGTGTTGAATATTTATTTAACAATTGTTGAGATATTTGTTTATTTTAAAACTTAAACAAATTCAAGTACAGAATAATTAGTAAATACCAATAGGATAGAAAATTTTACTTCTCTATCACTAATATAAACCCATAATTACGAGAAGGGCTATAAATGTACGACAGTCATATGTTTAGTATGCCGCATTTCTATGGGCATCCTCATACACACTATGCTCAGGGAAAATTTGGGATTATTAGTTAGAGACGGATAAAGAGATAAGAATTAACACTAAAGTGAATGAGATATCTTAGGTGCTCTGTTTCCTCCCAAGTTATTCCCCCTGCTTATTTAGTTATTTTTTTTCTTGTTTCCCTTCTCATCTTGTGGTTTGTCACTTTTGTCCTTGATGTTTAGGATCTATCTAAAGTGTATTGAGACAGTCGTGCATTCAAGTAAAGGACGTTTAGACTTAGCCCAGAGAATACTCTAGTTAGTAATTATGAGTTGTTCCCCCCGCTGGGGTTTTCTATTTCCCTTCTATGATCTCGGTGTTTTTTAATATTATGTGATTGTTGTATTCATTGCTCATTGATGCTCATTTTCTACCCTTTCTTTGTTATATCATGGTTATTTTTCATGGTTGTTTTTTTTAATAATTTAACGACTGACAAATGCCGAATTATGAGAACATTTTACAATTAAAATAATTTATAATATAAAATTGTACTGGGTTGTGTTTGTCCTCGTTGGTCGATCAGCTGCTGTAAAATGACCTCAGCACTGCTTACCGACATGATATACAAAGAAATTCATAAACCCGGAATTTCATTGGTCCACCACATTGGATCGCGATTAACAACTATCTATTAAGAGGATGCATCACTGACAGTTGGAATTCGAAATAAGAGTAGGGCGTAGTGCCACTGTCAGGGAAAAATTTCCCTCACAGTACACTGTATGGCGTATGCCCGTTTTCATTAGCCCAGCCGGAGCAGAACAGTAGAACGTTAAACCGAATTTCATTTCAATTCTCTATTGAGAAGTTAAAGGTCATTAATCGCTAAATCTTAAAGGCTCAATACCACTCTTGTTGTAACTGAATAATCTTTATTCTGGTCAACAAATTGTACTATTTTACAATATTCCAATTAATTGATGATACAAATTTCATCTTAATACACCTAATTTAAAAAATTGGAAAAATTCAAGTAAATGATTTGAAAAGCCTAACGTAAACCTTTTCAAATGTGACTTGGATTTAAAAATATTTTCGAACCCTCTGGACAAGTAAAATAGGATGTAATGGATAATTTACACAAAAAGTAGGACACTTAAACATCTAATACTTAGAATAAGGCTAATATTTATTTACTGGAGCTGTCAAGCCAGCAAGAGTGTTATTGTCCCTTTGGTGGACTTTCGAGGAAAGCAAGACAGTGCAAGGCAAATTGTGTGATCTATGTCCAGCGTTTTTGTGGGGTCTATAATTAATATAAAAACAAACACCAAACAAGCAGTGATGCATCTATCGATTATAATAAATAATGTTATCTTGATTAGAGCTATGTCGCTAAAGTGAATGGTTTAATCCCTAGTGGTGTCTAATAGGTTCATTTTATAATCATTTCCATTAAAAATATTGTAATCTATGTGATCTGAAAAAAAGTAAAAATGTTTATCAAGCGTTTGTGAAATTTCAATAACAACGTTCCGGCACATTTCCGAACTTTTGGATTTATCATGCCCACGATGCTATCTAGAAGAAAAACTTGTTTAATTATAAAAGTTTCTTAATGTATCTTTAAAAGTGTGTGTCGACCCAAACTAATTTGCCATTTCCTGCTTTGCCATCATTTAAGGAGAACAAGAAATTGCCCACGGCCTGTACTTGTAAACTCTATAAGTAACTTTACTTTTTTTGTACCGGTAACAAACAAAAACTCGCATTACTGCCACTTTCTAAAATCTTAAAAGCCAGCGTTTCTGCGTTTTGTAAACTTATGTTTGTTGAAAGAAAAATGTAAACGAAATGCATGTCATCGATCATCTCCCTTGGCATTTAAATGTCAGATCTCTCGTGTAACAACATTTTAATAGTACACGATATTCAATGTATTTTAATATTGATCAGTTATGAAAATCCATGGATATGTGTACAACTAGGACTACTCAGACCAATCAAGTAAACCAAATGCCTAGGATATACATCAATCACGACATCGAAATGTCAATGACTGCACAAGTTCACTGTGGAGGATACCAAATTAAGAAACAAGTATTTTATTAGTTTTCGAGATAACACGTAGTAGGTCCTCTGTCCCGCCCCATCCCACTACTAAAAATTCCTACGCGAAAACGAGTTTTTGAAACAAAATTGATCCATATGTTAGTCCCGAAATGACAATGTATTGAGTGGACGCTAAACAGCATTTTCGTTTAGCGTCCTGATATCTCACTGATAATTTCGTTGAAGTCGAAAAGTTGTTTCATGAGGTCATGAGAGGGTATCTGTTCGAAACGCACTATTCATAAATTAACAATGTATGCAATGTCTGATGGTCCACGTAGCGAAGACTTTATTTTAATAACCGTTTTTAAAGATTCCATGACACTTCAATAGACATAATAATATAAAATATAAACTTGAACAATTTTATTTACAATAAATGTCTGTACAAATCAACAAATATAATAAACAATAGCTGCTCGTTAGGCCCATATGGTCACATGACATGACACAACACAATCTCTAAAACATCATATTCTTCTAATGCAAACAAAAGTAAATCATATCATTTATGTATGTATTTATCTATTTATTTATTTATTGTTATCGATAGTAAATCTACTTGGACGGCCGACATACGACTGGCAAGTACATGTTTACTACTATTAAAGTCTCTGGTCGTCATTTGGGGGATTGTTAATCCTTTACAAACTACAATACTGTTTAAGTTGATTCTCTCCAAGGAATATCAGTCCAAAATTGATTCAGTATTTACTAAGATATGATGAATTGAAAATTTACAATTTACAACATTCGACATCAACTGCGACAGAATATATATAGGATAGAGTCAACACAAGCCAGCGCCATCTGTGATTTTCGATTAAAGCTTTTGATTCGCCTATTTTTAATCAGACTGAATCCAATCTGGGAGAAAACCTAGCGCTGATAGTTTGATTTGAGTTTGTGTTCTTGATTAAATGTTAAATAATCAAATTGAGTAAATTTTAGCATGGATTTAGACGTGAAAAATGAGATGTTAACCGAAACAAGCAATTGACGAACAGCGACTTTCATACATAGGCACTGTGTGTATTCCTACCTTAGATATACTAACTTGACAAGCGCTAAAAACTAAATAAACTTTTCGAGTGATTTAGTACGCCTTGATCATAACTTGTCAAATTACGACAGTATTTTGTATAACGTGCCACAGGGATACTTAATTTGATTTCAATGGGCCCGATATTCGATATAATGACACTCACGGCCCAATTAATTACTGAGGGCGTTATTGATATTGTAATGTCTGAGGTACCATATGGATTACTCTTTACTTTTAAATGTTAACGCTATTCTATTCCGAAAAATAACATCTTACATTATATTTAATATATTTTAAGTTCTTTAGTAAGATCTCTGCCACAGTTTGATATGCTTGTCATTTGGGATAATCGTTATGAACATGTTCGACACATAATTTGTTTTCAAAATTGGCCAAACATTCACGATAAGAATGATTTTGAATTTTTGGCAATCTTTCAGAAATATGTTAAAGTAACATGAGCGGAAATGGACAAAATGATTGGTATAATTTATTTGGAGATGGTAAACTTGTATTCCCTGAGGTAGATCAATTATCATAAATGCTGTAATTTTGGTAGATGTGACTTGTGGCTACATATAGGATTTTCTACTCGTCCTGTTGGGATAATGGATACGGGGTCGACAACATTACTAGAATGTAGTAATAGTTCAATCTATGCAACTTAGAAAAGGGTTCAATGACCACCACTGAAATTAGTTAGAGTACGAGAACGGAAACGAAAATTATAGCAAAAATTTGTGTAAATGTGCTGTTTTTCATAAATTAAATAATCAGAGGTTTCCAATCTCCGTCCATAAGAACTGGTGGATCAACATTGATGATGAATATTGTTTTGTTTCTTTACATTAGAAGTCCATAAAAGTAGCATAAAGTCCGTTAAAGCTCTTCGCCAGTATAAGCCGGAAATATGCCGCATTATTTTAATAAAAATATCGTAAAATAAGAAAGTTATAGATAATACCTCTTTTGTAGATAACGAAAGGAATTTCCTGAAAGCATTTTTAGTACATTTTTGTCTGTACTCCTTCCCTTCATAGTATTTAGTCAATTTATAAATTTTGATGTAAAGATAAAATTAAACTCTGATCATTTTAAATATTTTGATATTTTAGTACTAAAAGGTTCTATATAGACCTATAGACCATAATTGGAAGTCCAGTATCGGATTTTACTCAACGGCGATAACCACTGGCCCTGGTAAATTGCCACTTTTGGTAAAATAACGTTGCCAACCAATAACTACGAATAAAACTGGTTGACAAGTCTGAATTTCGATATAATTATACTCATAGTGATTGCCTCAAGAATTCCAGCAAGTTTGAAAATAAGATCTCAAACATTCTCACCTATAGTATATTTACAATGTTTCAGTGACAGGGGCAGTAACTCAATGTGCGACTCTGAATTTCTCTAGGGTTCACCCTTAACTCCTTGATCTGTACAGTGTTTACAGTGTTTACAAGAATTGTCGAAGGCCTAACGGGGGTGGGGGTAAACCGACAGTGCCGACGACAATATACACTAAGATGAACTGGAGGCGTAAAAAACGTAAGCTTATCACGGTACTTTAATTTCTAAAAAGTAAAATTTACAAAGGAAATCACGTTGGCAAGTATACGACTCAAAACTTGGCCGTAACCATTGTTTAGTTTTCAGCTTTAAACACAACAAAGGCGATTATAATATAATTTACAAAATAATTGAAATTAACAAACACAAGAGCCCACATGGGTTTAATCACCCAGCCGTTGGGTTCGGTTATAAATATATTAGCAACTGGTATCTGTCCAAGCAACAATGTCTACTTTGGCTTACAAGTACGTACGTAAAAGTCAGCATTTCTAGAAACTGTAGCTCAACTGCATTTGAACAAAACTGAATAAGCATAAGCACTACCTAAGCAATATACTTACGTCAGGCTGTTCAAAATAAGAAGACCAAAGTTTCATAATTGTGCCCTAGCAGCAGTACGCCACCATACAACACGTAGGTGTATTCGTATTAATACACTGATTAACCTCGACTCATCACTACACAATAAATAAATAAATAACGTTACACGGTGCTGTCTTTCTAAGCATTGGACGATTTAATTATAATCTTGTCTTTGTTAACCTTTAGGACGACATTTTCATATAAATTATTCATCCCCTCTCCTGTAGACAATTACAATCTAAGTGAGTTAATTCACGAACGCTTTCAATCATAAGTTCACCTTTAGATTAGTGAACTTCGCTATTATCTAAAAAGTAAGTGTATGGTACACCACAGTAAATACAAACTCAATTATTTTATTCAAACGTTTTTAACCAGCTGCTGTGTTGAGATGAACTTAGGATTAATAAATGAGACATATCAGATCAATATTCATATCAAATACACGTTTAATGGCAAATTATCATCTAATTTTGCGTTCTTATGTTCATAATTTGGCAAGTCGGGGTAAATTTAATCTTTACCCCTGCAGAAATGTCACCATTCTGAGAAACATAAAGAAAATAGATGGTTTGAAAATAGAAAGATGGATTTAAAAAAGTTTAGCACTTCACAGTTACAATTGTCCAGCAGTTTCAACCACAATTAAGACATTATTGCAAACAAACATTGACGATATCTTAATGTCCCCATACATGTCAAATTACATAACATTTTTATATTTCGTCTAAAACCGCAGATGACAGAAATGGGATGGCTTTAAAACCTCCACCAAACGGAAACGTCTCCACACGAGACTAGATCGTTCAAAGGGGTGATTCCCTGTTACAAATCTATCAACACATAATTATTCGATTCTCAAGTCTTAACTTAAAAGTCAGCAAACGTTTTCATACTGCTTATATTACGTTCTTTGGTCAAACCAAGTCGTCTTCCATTCAGCAAAAAAAAAATGTAGTTTCCGAGCTAAAAGATCGTAAACCATAATTTCCCCAGGAAAGCAATATATCTAATCATAGCAAACACGCATCCGGTCAAAAAGTCTTATGGCACTTTCACATTTTTTTTCGACAATAAAGACTTATAAACAATTAATGACAAGGGGAGTCGACTAAAAGGAAATGACATGCCAGCCAATTTTTGTGTTCAGGTTTTCGCAAAAACACATACATTGTGAAACACTCGTCATGAAAGTCGTCTGTTGAAAGACGCCGCTGTTCATATTAGATTATCTTTTCCTTGATTACGTCAACAACCATCAAATTATGTCTCAAGCTATGACGTCAATATAATTTGGCTGGGATAGACATAGACTGTCTAAATGTCTATGTATTTCTCTCATTGTCATTCGTTCATGGGGTTGTCTTTTCCAACAACATAACATAACCTTATATACTTCTTCTGGACATCCACGTGGACGCTCCAGTAAGTGACCGTTCTTTATGTACTGAATAACCTGAAATACATGAAACAGGAGAATGTTTAATTAAATAAGTAGTATGAAACAAAATAATGAAAGTTCGCCCTGTAAATAAGACCAAGTAAAGATACATTATTTAAGATTTAGATAAACAGCTGGCTGTTCTAGCTATAATATTTCACAAATTGATAATGCAACATGAATATATTGAAAATTTTATACAAATTACTTTATTCTGATCGAAGTTATGACTGTTTGGAGATCGTCGCAACGGTTCTTGACAGTTTAACATTACATTTCTAAATCTCGCGGGTGTTCAAATTCATTTAAATCTCGGCCATCCGGCGTTTTAGAGAACGGATTATAGGCTTGTCGTGTAAATAAATATCTATATAATAGTTTATATAACATTGGAAGCCAAAAGACCTGCAACAGGAAGATTTAGCTCTTACATTATACATCTTTAAATAAATACAACAAGAAGTGATAATACAAGAAAGAAATTTATTAAAGCTTACCCTGTAAATATGTTTAATATAAAAGATTAACATTAGTAAAATAAGCAATAAATCTATAATACCATATAAACTAATTTAATTAAATAAATGACAATTTTAAGTACTAAAACAATAAAAGAAAATAATTAAAGCCTAGCCTGTAAGAATTCTAGAACTATTTTCTCCGCTTATGTGGCACCATGCTTGTATCGATGTTTGCGTAAATCAAAGTACTGGATACTGCATGTCATGCAAAATATGCGGAAACACAAAAGCAAATTTGTTTTAAATGATTTGTTTTGAAAATAATCTGACATACGCCGATCATTATTTTGAAATCGGAAAATTTTTTACTCAAAATAGAAATTGATGTTAACCTAATTATAGAATGAATGTTAACTACACATTTGCCGCGTAAAACTGGATGTAATGTATTATACATTTTTACGTTTTTAAGGTCTACTTTGTCTTAGAAATAATAAACACCCAAAAAAAAGGAATAATAAATGATAATAATTGAGATTCGAAATGGGTTTTTTTTCTTGTTTCATTGTAATACATAAAAAAGAAATTTGTATAAACATTCATCGTTTATGTCTATTTACACTATTATAGTAAGTGCAGGGGGACTGCACCACACACAAACAGTTACACAAAACAAATTTACGCAATACGCAGAAATCAAAAACAAACATACATATCAGTTTCAGTGAATTATGTTATTAATTAAAGGCGTATAACAATTCTTTGGAACGCTATAATGGTCAAAAATGGGTCTAAAAGCATATATTAATCCATATTCCTGAAGCAATGGCCCGAGAAATCCCTCTCTGGCCATCGCTGGATTGGCTTCTGATACTTGAGCTCTGTTTAAAGCGTAATGGTATTGTTATGCAGTTAGCTATTGGTTGTTAATTGGACTAGCTCTAATCAAACGAAGCACTGCGAGATATTAATGTAACAAAAGTTTATATAATGTGATTTACAGTCAATTTCTAAAACATGTATTGTAATTTCTGTTCAGCCCAAATTGAACGACCGTCGTTTGCGCCTGTTTTGTCTATTCTACACGTGTTTTTTATTATTTATTTTGTCATTTGTGTCTCAGTCAATTTCTATTACTTCCGCGTTGTTTTCGGGGATCTGGAATGGTTTGTTTTTTGGGGATTATACTGATTTTTTTTTTTAAAAAATATGTCCATTGTGTATTAAATACCGGATATAAGGGTTCCATATTTTCACGGTAATAACATAACATCGACATTGATAGGAATGGTCCAATATTGAATTATAATTCGTGTTTTTAATTTCGAATATTATAGATAATATTGAGTTATAGATTTAGCTGCTTTATGATTGGACATGTGTGTATATAACTTCATTCATTGTCACATCGTTAGAAAAGATAAAAAATCTCCCAATTATGGAATATAAATTCACTCATTATTCATTGCTTTGCTAAAAAGGGCGACAAAGTATTGTTTGTTTTCAGAAAAAAATATGAATGGTTCGTTTGTTGACATAGCTATGTTACACAATCATTATCTAAGATCTAAATTAAACTGGCATTATATAAGATTAAGATACAGAGCTGGCCGTTCTCGCTATAATATTTCAAAAATTGATAATGCAAAATGAAAATACATGTTTGTATTTAAAATTTCATTCAAATTACTTTATTTTGAGCGAAGTTACTAATGGTACCGGTCATTCGAGTCTTTGCCTCGCTTCTCCACTTTTTAATTAAATCATTAAATGGCCGAAACGTTCTAATTTACTTCAAATCCGAGCCATTCGATTGTATTGAGAGTTGATTATGGTCTTATGTTAATACATGTCTGTACCCTATATATCATGTATTCAATATACCTCGATTCCATTGAATACTGAAACGTTTCTTGACTGATTTAGATTTAGACTATTTTTAATATATATATATACATTTCATCGATGTGGTTACTGTATAGTTGAATTTTACTACATATGCTTGCATTCGTATTTCTTGTAGCATATAGCAGATCATGACCCAAGCTGACATTACACAATGGTTTCTTTGGGTTGTATTCCTGATTGTTTTCAAATTTGAGTGAAGTCTGTGTCACTACAGACCCGGGACTGTCCCGGAACTGTACAGCACAGTGGACGCTTACGGCTAGCCCCCCGGATCCATTCACACTTTTTGAATTGTTTGCTTGTTTGTGTTTTTCTGAGTATAATGTCTTGTCCTTGTATTTGTTTTTGTGCAAATTTTGTGTGGTGCAGTCCCCCTGCACTTACTATTATATAACATTTAAGGCCCATATAATATGTACTAGGAAGATTTAGCTCTTAAATAATGTCGGTTTAATGATTAGATATTTGGTCAACACAGGGGCATTTATTTATTTCATCAAAGAGATATTTTCACTTTCACCAAGAAAATATATGTAATTAATTTGTTAGTAAATATCTTCGTTTTTATTGACAAATATTTGAGACTGATGTCTTGGAATATAATCTGAACAGAGAGCCAAAAATAAGGCTGATTTTTCACGAACACTGACGGAACAATATGCATTACTCACCTCCATATTTGATAGTTCATACCACGGTTGTTTACCGTAAGTAAATATTTCCCATAATACAACACCAAAACTCCAGACGTCAGATTCTACAGTAAACGTCCGATATAGCATACTTTCAGGTGGCATCCATCTTATAGGCAACATGGCCGTCCCGCCAACCTGTGGAGGATATAAGCATTCATTTTCTAAACCATATTTAAGATTATACGCTTTTTTATTCTTATAGTAAGTATTATAATACACACAGTTATCCCTCGTTATGTCGAACGTAGTATAAAATAAAAAAAAAACATTTCATGCCTATAAGGTGATTTGAGTGATCGTTAATGAAATGTTTCCGAAATATTTACACCCTGTCCAGACTATAGTTTGCATAGTTTGGTTAAATAATGCACCCATATTCGTATCCTGGCACTTATTGGTCAGCGGGATCCCCGATAGATTAACGCAGTGATTCTCAACCAGTGTGCCGCGGCACAAGATCTTGATAAATGTGCCGTGAAATTATGAACCGCACACTAAGAAAATGCGAAAAACCACGTGATCCCACTTGAGTATTCACTGGTGTCTACATATAAGTTCCTAGCTGTGTAAACCTGTGTTTTTGTTTATTTAATTTATGTCATTCTAACCAATAAAAACTTCGATGTTCAATGACAACTTTAATCGAGTTCGACATAAACGTTTCATTTTTTCATTGATTTCAGTCAGTATGTCAAGCTTAAGAGAATGACCTGAGTTTATTGCATTAATAACATATTAAGCAATGGAAACATAAATTTAAGTATTTTTCATTCTATTGAATACGTACCCTATAATAATCTGTACTATAAACATCACGTGACATACCAAAATCACCTATTTTAACCAATAATTTTTCTCCAACTAAACAGTTACGTGTAGCGAGATCTCTGTGAACAAAATGCTGTGAGGATAAATACTCCATACCAATGGCTATCTGATTAGCTATATGTAGAAGTTGAGCCGCAGTCAATGATTCGGTGCCGACTGTTTCAGCAGTAATAAAAGAAGCATCTGGACCATGGCATCTAGTTGTTAAAAGAAAGTAACACATTTAGATCATTAAACATGGACATTGTGGGAAGCCATTATATTTAGAATTTGAAGGTACCAAAATGTATTGCAACATTCGTTCCATCTACCGATTGTTGATATTTTTGCAAGGCGCATCAAGTGCACCACACAGACTTCCTAAAGTGTGTTCTGTTCGGATGGACTTTCCATTTTCACAACCCGAAGTAGCACCTGTCGAGCTAACACGTAAAGTGATGCCAATCGTTAAGACGAAAAACAAAAGCTCCAACGGTGTAAACATCGGTGTGACATAAAAAAATCAAACAGTTTGAATTCCATGATCATCAGAGAAAACGCAAAATCTCCTACGATGTAGACATTGGCATGACGTAAACAAAACTAACAGTTGTAACTACATGACCAAATGAAAAATATAACGGCATATTTGTCTCAAAATGACCCAATAATTGGGTTCCATTTCCATTAATCTTTAATTGAATGATATATTTTTGTGGGTTAGAATAGGATAATCTAAGATTTATTTGACATTCACAAAATAGACTATAACTCATTGAAAAAATATCATAAAGGATGATTACTAGTAACGGATCTTAGAGTGTAGTCTATTACAAAAAGCAATTCTTTTGGTTTCTACAACTTCAAAAGTCGTATTTAAAAAGATTCGACGTAATTAAAAGCCATACTTTTTTTATCAAAGCTACAAGCTTTTAATGTTATGCCGCTTATACAATCTATTGAGGTTAATACAAGTCAAATGCGTGTCTTTAATGCACGGATTAATCATTGGCCTGACACATAAAGAGATGTTCTTTTTATCATAACTTTTTACAATATTATCAAAAGTTCTTTACAAATCGTACATCCACAGAACAGCTCTTTATTCAGTGTTCTTAGTTCTTATTTCTTAATTCATAGTCCTTAATTCTTATTTCTTCATTTGTTGTCGTATTTCGACATTTTGTAGCACCAGGGGTCTTCTGTCTGACGTGGAGAGCGGACTACACAAACCGGTCGCCACATCCTACATACGACCCATGCATCTTTTCTTACTACATATTTCTGTAGCCTTGTGATCGTCTAGAATTGGTCTCTAGATGTCTTTACTTCTGCTTCACGTTGTGTATTTACTTCTACAGTTTTCTTAAGACGTTTGTCTTACCAGGAATAACAATGCAACAGTTCGCTTCTACATTTTATATAGCATAGCCGAATACATGTATACAAGCACAGATTACAATACAAGCTAAAACCGTTTCTCAACCCTAGCCAGCCTCGCGGCTGTCTAGGAACTCAGATGGAACCTCTCTGGAATCTAATGGAAGTCTAACTTAAAACTTTACTATGATTTCTTTTATAAGACTCCTGCATATCACACACAGAAAGCCTGTTCATGGCCCTGAACCTGCGCAATTAACAATATGATTGGTTAAATTAAACCCAATGATGCAATTAGAATAATTCCACTCACGTGTAATCTGGTGGTATATTATTGACACATGTTTTGGCTAAATAGTTCTTTTTATGTGTCAACTGTCAATTACAGTCTAAGTTGGTTTAGTACACACTATATATAATATATATGTGAATATGTGTGAAACTATTAATTTGCCAAATATATTAATTAATGAAATATAAAGTCATCTTATTTCTCTATTCTTTGCCTATAAATTTAAAAAAAGGTCGCAACGACTATATTGTTACAATTTGTACAGAAAAATTAACATTTGTATCTTAAAATCAATATTTGTTTTACAAATCAGACATTTGTCATATCTGATTTGTAGGCTAAAATGTATTTTTGTTTAACTTCATTGTATTTTAATATAAAGATAAAATTCATTTTAGAAAATCCAAAAATTAGCCTACATTTACATTTTATCAGAGAATTATAATGAAAAGCAAATCTCGAACAACAAATTTCCAAACACAAATCTCCAAATAAAAATCTTGCAAAACATTTCTCTAAAAACATTTCTCTAAAAACATTTCTCCAAAAACAATTCTTGAAATACATTTCTCGAAATTCATCGAAACGGAACATTATGACGACATGGACAGAAATCAACCTGACATACAATAAGTCACCATACAATAAAGGAGAATTGAGCAAGCATTTATAATACAATAAGAAAAATCGCTCGATGACCATGACTTTAGTGAAACCACGAGCGTGTTATGTTTCTATATATATAAAGAGCTGTTTGGTCTTCCATACAGAAAACGTGACCTTTCTTTCGATATTGTTTAAGTATTTCTGACCATACCTGCATAAACTATACGAATTATGAGAAATGAATAGAAGTCCAGTACCTGAACAATAAAGATCCTGAGTTTTTCAGTAAAACCAGAATAGTTATTTGTGATCCAGGCGATGTTTAGATGTGTATGAAAAATAGAATAATCTGTAGAGTTTATGATAAAACAAAATTCATCAAGTCAATAAACCGACTAGGCTAATGAAGACGGTCTTACTGAAGAATCTTGCATGGACCTAAATGGTTTTGTTCGCCGAATTGCGATTCCTATTCAATGGCATTTTGACCTTTCTAGTCAGTTCTATAATCTTCCGATCGAGTTTACGGATCAACAACGTGTTCTTCTTTTTGAATAAATATATATCTGGAATCTTTAAATCAGATCTACAACACTTAAAATATGTGGACAATGATAATGTTGTCCTTTAATATATATAAAGATGGATACGAATGCCTTCGTGCAGTCATTTTTCCAACAGTTTAGGGAATATTTCAAGGAATGATCCACAATAACGATGTAAATCAAAAGTCTTCTGAACGACAAATCTGTTTGTTGACTGTAATGGAATTTACAAGTTATAAAAACAGTATTCTCTTTTGGTGCTTTTATCGTTTTTTACATTTGCTTCCTTGTGAACTGCATTGGCATCTCTTTTAGGTGGGGCGGGGGAGGTGGATGGCCGAATGGTTAGCGCGTGCCCTCTGTATTATACGGTCCGACATTGAGTCAACTGGCGTGGTTTCGATTCCCCGATTGTACGTGACAAGGTCGCCTGTCCAACTTGTCCTCCAGCTGCTAAAGACCCCTACGCGCAAGCGAATTATTGAAATAAAATTGAACCATGTGTTAGTCCCGAAATGACCTAGTTGTGTCGAGTGGACGTTAAATCTCTCTCTCTCTCTCTCTCTCTCTCTCTCACACACACACACACACACATACTTTGAATGAAACACACACAACTAATTAAACAATCTTACCGAATATAATTATTCAAATCTCCATTTTCCATGTATTCAAATATCATCATCATTTCATCATTGTCAAGACATACACCATAAAATTTTACAATGTGCTCATGTTGTAAATTTGTTAAAAGTTCAGCTTCTCTCTCAAAATCTTTCTTAATAGAGTCAATTGAGGCATTCTTCAGCATTTTTATGGCCACCATACTGACTTCATCTTCTTTGATCAGACTGCAACAGGTCCCGAGATATACTCGACCAAACGCTCCTTCCCCAAGAGTTCGTAAAAACGTAATGGTCTCGAACCCAATATTTCGAATCGCTGTAAAAGAAATGGTGAATTGAACAGACCACTTTCAAGCTGTTAACCCTTTTTCCAGCTTTTTTCTATTATCATTTACAAGTAGATAACACCGACAATAAAGTGGGTCTTTTAAAATTACACCCATAAATCAAACATATAGCAGGCCTTCGAGTAAAGTCAGCTCTTGTGTTGTTTTCGTTCATTTCATTAACCCGTTTTACTTCAGATTTTGTAGTATGCATTGCTTTACATTAGTAATTATATGGTTATAGGATTCAAAGCTTTTGTAAATGTCGATTGGCTGGGGCATGGTACTGTCCTATTTGATGACGATTGCAACATTAGCCACATTAATAGTTGATTGACTAGTTCCAAGACGTATAGGTCTTGGTGTTTCTATCGGTATAGTATGTTAATCCGCGTAATAGTACGTCCATACATCAACATACGTTAAAGAATCAGCAAACCTAGTTCTGCTTTTAAAGTGAGCCGAGTTCTATTTGTAAGGTTATTTTACTCAAGTGTTATTTTTATTGACGCCAGTCAGACCTTCTTTGTATTCGTAGAAGGTAACTTGAGCGCAATTTTACATATGGGTATACACGCGCAATTTGCCGCGACGTATGTGTGAAATGATCTATCAATTTGCGAACAACAGGTTTTTATTACGTTAATAATACTTGGTGGGCGTAGTTTCTGTTCACTTTTTTGAATACCATCTTTCATGGGATTATTACTTGCACTTTTAATGTGTGCCCAGTAATCATGATGACGAGAAACATAAACTGGAACCGGAAATATTTGCCGTGACGTATGTGTGAAATGATCTATCAATTTGCGAACAACACGTTTTTATTACGTTAATGATACTTGGTCGCCGTAGTTTCTGTTCACTTTTGTTTTGAATACCATCTTTCATGGGATTATTACTTGTACTTTTGATGTGTGCAGTAACCATGACGACGATACACATAAACAGGAACCGGAAATATGTTCTTCTGGGGTTATAAATGTTAGATGTTTACGATTAACTACGCGACTAACCTGACACAGACTTATTAAAGATGTATTATGTAAGAGCTAAATATGCCTATTGCAGGTCTGTTCTCTAGCTTCAAATATACATCATTATTTAGACACACAAGTATATTCGCATGGCAATCCCATAATAAACTCTCAGGGCCTTCGAATTGTTGACATATTAAATGGATTAAATCATCCGCGCCATATAATCGGTTAAATTTAAAATTGACAATCGAGTCATCGTTTATTATGTAGGTCTTTAACAATCGAGACTATTTAGGATATATCTTGTCAAAACTTCAAATATCCATAACTTCGCTCAGTATAAAGTAATTTGACTGAAATTTTAAATATTTTATTCATTTTTTATTATCTATCTTGGAACTAGTATAGCTAGAAGGCCCGACTCTTTATCTAAATCTTAAAATATATCTTTAACAAGATTTCTGTATAAATGTTATTTTACCTGCTGAACCCGATCTACTTCGTGATGCGGATTTTTTGGTGTAATTTGGATTATCGACCATCATAGAATTTAACGGCATTGCCTCGCGTGGTACGATGCCATTTCGTTTAAAGCTATGATTTCTGGAACTACTTTCTGCATCGGCATTTCGTGAAATATTACCATGATATCGTCTGACGACCAGTACAATACATATAACTATTATAATTATTGTAATTATGACTCCGGCTAAAACTGAATAGATCTGAAATTGTAAAGTAATTCAGATCACAGAAGACGTTTAATATAAAAATAACCTAAATGAGCCTAGTATAATACAAGCATATATGAATAATGTTAATGTGTATGTTCCTATTCAGGGTAGGCCTATACATCATAAAAAACAGTCACCATATAAAAATAACCTAAATGAGCCTAGTATAATACAAGCATATATGAATAATGTTAATGTGTCACCATATAAAAAAAATTCATAATTATTATCACGCTTGGTGGTAATGTAAAACCCTAATTGCTACCACTGATGGCGGAGGTCTAAAATTCTAATTGTTGCCACTCTGGGCAGACATGTAAAATCTCAATTATTACCTCTCTTGGCAGACATGTAACAGCAGGTTTTAAACACAATAATCCAATTGAAGCGCTAACTCTATTCCAGTAATAATCAAATTAATGTATGTACATGCAAGTACAAAGAAAAGGTTGACTGATTTGTGGAGAGTTTCGGTAGTTTTGGGTAACAGAATAATGCGAAAAGTCTTACAATGTTGGTATCTCCAAACACGTCATTTTGTGTTTCTTGGTCTACAATTTTCGTTTCTTGTGGATTTCGTTCGTCATTTTGAAGAAGATGATTATTGGGGTTAAACTGTGGGCTGGCAGCAGGATACGTGCTTGTTTTATCTTTAAAAAGTGAGAGAAAGAGAAATGGGGTTTAACGTTCACTCGATACAAACTAGGTCATTTCGGGACTAACACATGATTCAATTTTATTTCAAATCGGGGTCTTTAGCAGTGGGAGGAAACCGGAGGACCCTGAGAAAACCCAAGGGGTTGGGCAGGCGACCATACTCCTTATCACGTACAACCGGGGAATCGAAACCACGCTAGTTGACTCAATGACAGACCTTATGATACAGCGCGCACGTGCTAACAATTGGGCCATCCATCCCCCCTTTAAAAAAAACAATGGTTATAATACATTAGTAATTATCTAGCTTAACATAATCGTCTGCATCTCAATCAAAATTATCCATTTTGAAGTAGGGAGAGGTAATGGTGGCTACCGTCATGTAGATAAAGTGAAATAAAATGGGGTTTAGCGTCCTACTGATTTGCACTTAACGTGCTACTGAAGATTTGCTTATCTCATGAAGTGTACTATAATGTAAATGTTTTGCCCAGACAGCGCAGTTTAGAGCTACTCTTTGTCGGAATCTACTACCATGGTTTGTTTTAGGTACACGTTAACGTGTACTGGGTACCTCCTGATTACCGCGACAACGCCTTACTCACTGTGCGACAGTGACGCTCATCATGGAGAGACCAAAGAGCTTATATAACTGCTGGTGCAGCTATTCACTTCCTTTAAAAACAGTTTTAGATAGCTGAAAAAAGGTCGTACTGTTGTTCTCTTGCATTTATCCCTAAACTCAAAAGCAATTATTCCCATTGGACTTACTTGCTGTTCCGTATTCATTATGTGCCTCAAGCGTATAATCGCCACGAAAGCTAGGACTATCCATCTCAAAAGTAAGACAACCCTTAATCACACCATATCTCGGATCTTCTTTATGATCATTCTGCATTCTGGACACGGCTAGAGGTTTACCATTCCTCAACCATTTTGTCTGCGGTTCTGGCCAGCCGCTAACTTTCCATCTCAAGCAGGGATAAAATTGATCTTTGTCCATATATAGTTGTTTTATGTCCGGGACATCTGTAGAATAATTTTACATATAAACGTTATGTTTTCCATAATTTACAGAACGAAAACTTGTATTATTTTAAAGCCAATACATGATCGCGAACTAATTTTGTTTCGGAATTTCCGCGCATGTATTTGTATTCTGTTCTGGACACCACATAGCATTGGAAATGTGACATTCACATGATAAATGTATTTGGGGTCACTCTTTGGCACTTATATGGGTCTACATTGTTATCATTTCGGTATATTAGTTGTATGTGGCTTGTAACTTATTCAAGGACGTGTTCATGCATTTCGACAAGCACCGCGCTCTAATTTATAATGTAAACATGATTTATTCTTTATGTTTATGTGTATTTCAAATATGGCTTTAATGTAATCAAGGAATTTAATCTTTCAGAAAATCACTGATGAAGAATGCCCTCTAAAGCTACACACCAACCACCACATCCGGCGCGTATCGAGCTGAGGACCAAAAATGGAGATTCGGGATTAGAATGACATGACCTACTCGAAGTATATAAATCATGCATCTGCAAGAACAAACCATCGTTTTGTGCATTAGCCAAATCTGTCAGTTTACGCATTGTTGAACGATACTGGCCAGGAATCAATTTACGAAAGCTTATCTATCACACAAAACACCAATTTATCAGTGAGATACGAAATATGTGAATTGATCTTGTCTAAAAAAAACAGATCGAAAATGATAAGCCTTACACGCAGTAACAGATTCAATCAAAATGTGGTCCTGAGCTGAGCTTTACCGTCTCGTCAACAACATATTGTGGTCAGTTCGATATGAATATATAGCCTATTACACGTGTAATACAAAGGGTGTGGGGATTTTGCCTGAGACCTACTTTTAGATATAGAAAAGAAGTAATCATCAGCTGTAAAGCTTAACACAAGGGGAGTAATTAACTAGGATTATATACCATATGCATGTTTGAATAATATATAAGTTGTGTAGCAATGAATGTAAATTTAATACAATATGCAAAGATGTGACCGTCATTCGGCCAGAACGCCAAATCATTAGTTACAGTGGTGATAACTATCAATCTGGGAATAAATATATACTGCGCGCCATGGAAAACGCATCACTTTTTTTCCCAAATATTTTATTACTAGGTGGTTTTGTATGTATAATATTATGCAATACTATGAACTATTGTTTCACACAATGCTCCCAAACGCAAAGAATATCGGCCCGTGTGCACAAAAAAAAATTGCACGAGATGCACATTAAAAACCCAATATTCACGTGCAGCATTGTGTGTGAGCCCTTTAAAAGCATGTTTTCAACTTAATGTGCAGTACATGAACTGTGAAACGTCAATCTGTCGTAATTTGTTGTTGGACGTGTGAAGGAATCGAGTTAGAGATGCCGAGACTTACTGAAAATCAACGGAATGAAGCCATGGGAATGTCCAGGGCTGGCATGTCTACACGTGATATTGCCAGACACTTCAATTGTCATCAGTCCAGTATTGTAAGGTTGGTGGAACGTGTTCGAGTTACTGCATCAACACGTGACCGACAACATCCTGGTCCACAACGCGTTACATCCCAAGCTCAAGACCGCTACATCCGGGTCACTCATCTGCGTGACAGATTCCACCCAGCGACTCGAACAGGTGCAGCAGTCGTCAAACGACAAGGACCAGTAAGTGCCAACACCGTAAGACGTCGTCTAAGAGAAGTAGGACTCCGTGCACGACGACCTTATGTTGGAGCTATCCTCAGGGATCATCACCGTCAGCGGCGTTTGATATGGGCTCAAGGACACCAGACATGGAGAAGAGTAGACTGGCAAAGTGTGCTCTTTAGTTGTGTGGAGACGTCTTGGGGAACGTCTTGCAGACTGCTGCGTCTTCGAAACGAATCGATGGGGTGGGGGAAGTGTAATGGTGTGAGGAGGCTTCACATTTCATCACCGGACCGCCCTACACATTTGCAGGGGTCGCGTTAATGCTGTAGCCTACCGTGATGATGTCTTGCAACCAATTGTTGTTCCGATGTTTTGAGCGCACCCACAACTTCAGCACTTCCAACAGGATAATGCACGTCCGCATGCCCCTCGTTTTAGTATGGACTACCTGGCTGCTGACAACATCAATGTCTTGGACTGACCAGCCATGTCTCCGGACATGGCACCGATAGAACATGTCTGGGATGAGATTGGACGCCGTCTGTATCGGAGACCACAGATGCACACCATTGCTGCTTTAGAAGCTGCCCTTGTCCAAGAATGGAACAATTTGCCCCGGGCCTTCTTTCAAACATTGTTAAATTCCATGCGACGTCGCTGCACAGCGTGCGTAAGAGCCCGTGGAGGACACACGCGCTACTGACATCTGTGTCGTACTTTTGGTTTTGACCCCTCTGACTTTGTACCGTTGATTACAGATTAAACATTCATAAGTGTACAAATGTGTTGTTATTGATGTGTTCCCATTTTAATATTGTTCACAATAAGAAGCAAAATAAATAAGATATGTTTACAGGATCATTTTGTTATACGAAAAACTAAGTGATGCGTTTTCCATAGCGCTCAGTAGATAGGTGGCAGACATTTGTTTTATTACAGAAAGAGAGTTAGAGAAATGGGGTTTAACGTCCACTCGACACAAACTAGGTCATTTCGGTACTAACATATGGGTTAATTTTATTTCAATAATTCGCTTCCGCGTAGGGGTCTTTAGCAGTGGGAGGAAACCGGAGGACCAGGAGAAAACCCGCGAGGTTGGACAGACGACCCTACTCCTTGTCACGTACAACCGGGGATTCGAAACCACGCCAGTTGACCCAATGATAGGCTTTATGATACAACGCCCACGTGCTAACCATTCGGCCATCCAATCCCCCGTTTGATTACCGATCATATACAAAAATATCAGTCTTGGTATTTTAGACAAAAAATAAGTTTCGAAATTTATTTAAAAACGCACCCGATCTGATCCTAGACAGAAATATCTCTTTGACGTAACATATAGTTAAAATCGAACTACCCCTAAATAGAATGCATCGTAACAACTGACATGGCCAAGTCTAAGGTAGGTATATAAGCTTATTAAGATTGGGTATAACTACACCTGACTATACGGTTTGTACATGCCCAGGCAAGATCTAAATCTACAGCTGTAAAATACCATTTTTGTCTCAGTGTCCAAAGGGGAAACCTAAATCCGTTTTATCTTGACGTTGAATGTTTTCCCCACATAAGGAAATCTATTCATTTTAATATTATAATACATGTAATTGATACCAGAATTCAAACGCTGTCGTTGGACCTTACTGTATTGTAAATATAAACGACTAATTTAGATTTGAAACACCCGCATATAATTTTAATTCATCCCATTAAAAAAGCAACTCTTTAATATATAAGAGGTATACAAGGACAAATGACTTACGATTGATTAATAAGACTGAGCTGTTGCTACATTTTGTTCCTGCTTTTGGATCATAACAAGTTAGCTCTCGACCATGGTCTTCAAGTGTAATATTTATCAGTGTTAAAGTTGAAATATCATCAGTCGACGTTGATATTTTGTATTTTGATTTAATGTTTGTAGTATTCCAGGTAACTATTGATGATGATGGTAAACCAACAGATGAACAGTTTATAGTTAAACTATCTGATTGATTCACTGTATAACTACTGTTCTCTATATGCACAATAGGTTTCTCTGAAATAAAACAAAACAAGGTAGATAAACAAAAAACTGCAACTCCACCACTGCCTTGCTTAAAATCATTGTAGTTTTAGACCCTCTTGCCACTAGGGTCAGTTAAATATATAATTCTACATGTTTCGTGTTTTTAATATATACTCTTCAAAAAAATTAAACGTAACACACTAAAGAAAAGATACACTAAACAGTAAATCTTATGCAAGAACCGATAGGAAAGCAAACATGGATAGGATAAACCAGCACGCGGCAGTTTTCATCAACCCTTCCTTGAAGTGTCAAATTTGACAATGAACCCCTCCCACGTGTATGGCGCTATTGTGTGTCGCATGTAAAGCTCAGTGGTTCTGTTGGAGCGATAAGTTCTTCATCTGTGAACACACTCTCAAGGCATATCAAGTGTCCATGACTATTTATTATATGACAACCTGCATAGGTATTTGCATTTCAATATCCCCTACTTTTTTTGAAGAGTATACTATTTGTTAATTTATGTCGAGAATGAATTTCCGTGCATAAAGAAATACGGTGCGAAATGATATGTCTTTAACTGGAGGTTGCGCTATCTTTACATTTTGGTTATTTTCAATTGTCATATTGACACACTAAATTAGCTACTAACGATTCTTGGTTTTTGGTGGGATTATTCATTTGGGCATCACTAATCCAGGCGAATTCCATCCATTTTATTCTCAACCTGCATGGGTATTAAAGCGTTATATTTGCCATCGCTAAACTTGTGTCGAGACCAATTTAGCTGATTTGCCACTGACCAGGAAGTAACGACATATACTCATAGACGAATCATTTCAGCTCAAATATCACAAATACACTCGCACTCGAGGGGCTTACCACATTTTGCTGACAATTTCTCAGGAGTCTTCCTCAATCCATTTTTAAATCTTGGTTTTAATGGATTATATCTAGTCACAGTCGGTGGTTTCACATGGTTTCTGTATTGTGTTGTCTTGTCTGTAATGAAAATTAGTAATTCATAATTTCCTATTTAGTGAACGACAGACAGATTTTCATTATCAATTTGATGAATAGATTTTAAACACAATTTTCAGTTAGTCTGATGTACAAAGTGTCCGAAATTGGTCACTTTGTCATCTTTTTGACGGCCATCTTTAAAAATGGCCAGTGTTTTTTCTTTGCGAAACCTTCAGAACTCATCAAAAAGTTTACCTATTGATATGTAATATGGTTCAAAATGTTTATAATACATTTCGGCATCTGTTGATGATTGATTCATATCGATATCGTTTAATAATATTACTATCAGTTTCCAAATAAATGATAAATCTGAAAAAAGTGACATTTTCGATTTTATTTCATGATTTCTGTTAATAAGTTTACTAAGAAATCATGTTCAAACCCATCTTCAATAGAAGGTTTGATCTCGCTTCAACTCCGTACCGTACATCTTATCAAGCCCTTCACGTAATATACTGCATATTTCGTCACTAATTTCGATTGGCTACTGGACCAGCCGATGAAAATATCATAGCAAATACCAAGTCTCGCGCATTCCAGCTAAAATGTCTACCTGTGATAATTGAGTTGCAAATTTCATGGTTCGTTCAATGTCAAGGTTTCCGTGGAGGTCGCCATGTTTGATTTGAGTGTGTTTGTGTCACAACCTCTAATTTGACAACGCTTTTGTTCACGTGCCAGTGGTAAAGAGGAATAACGTACCTATATGTTCGTGAATTTCAGACGGCTAGATGTTATAAAACTCGCGGTCGTTGCTTCGGAAACGTGGTTCAGAAATTATCTGTTTGGTCAACTAAAGTGATTATTTTACATTGAAATAACTGAATTTATTATTTGATTCAATTTTGCGGTTTGTGTATTTATCCTAACGTACACCAGGTTTAGCCTTCGTCGCTGTTGTCTGACTGCACCTCATCCTCATCTTGCATGTTCGTGCAATTCTGTAATGTGCATGCTGTTATGCAGGGTAATTCAATTCTTACATATGGACAGTTTCATCGCAACGTCTAGGGCATGTACAGGCCATCAACTCCAGAACAGCATCCGGTGCTGGTGGTCCTGCACACCCAAGCATGTAGCACTCTAACTAATAAATGGAGTCAAGGTATCGAGTTCATTTTTGTTATTTTTGGAACATGGTGATAGTGTGCTGCAGGTAAGGGAATAGTTGGAAAGCAAGGCGGAAAAGCGTTGAAAACCACGGGTATAGAACACTCGGCGAACCTTGCCGACGAAAGTAACATAAAGATGTTCTAATTTGTTGTCAATATCTAATCTATCGAAAGCGTTCAAGTGACCATTATTGTGAACACCGGGGTTTCGACGGAACGGGATTTAAACTCGATTTCATAATTCTCCACCCCGCTATTATTGGGCATGCGGTCGGATATTGGGTGCTACAGGATTCCAACAGAAATTAGATTTACAAGTAGTTATGGTATGATGCACACGACAAATCATCCTGCTGTTACATATTACATATTTGGATATATTAGTTTGATAAAAGCCACAGCACCCTGGTGGAAACGCCCCATGACATAAAATCTAAATTGATGCTTATGTCTACTCCCACATAGAGAACACTGACTTCGTACTTCAATAAAGTACATAGAAGAAAGCCTTTAAAACCATGAGTACTATTCAGAGTAAATCTCAAATATAGCACAATGCATGGCATATGTTTGCTTTTATTATGCCCGTTGGGGCTGAAAAGTAAGACGTTATGCTCCATTTTATTTCTTTTTACCTTACTGTTGCATATAACAAATAAAACATATATACTCAAGTATTACGCTTACTTATCAAAAGTGCGGTCGTTTGGTTTATTGCGTTATGATTTTTTGAAGGCTGAGACTCAGGTTTAAAATCTGTATAAGCAAACCGGTAATAAAGATGATACATTTACAATAAATTTAAAGTAAAGACATTTCAAGCACTTACTAGTTTTTCCAAAGGCATTGAATGCCACTAACGTATAATCTCCATAAAAATTAGGACTATCCATTTCAAAGGTCACTCGTCCTGTTACTACACCGTAATCAGAAGAATCCGTGTGGAATTTCTGTATTTTTGAAGGTTTTGGAGGTATGCCATTTCTCAGCCACTTCCTTTCTGGTTCTGGCCAACCGCTTATTTTCCACCTCAGACATTTAATATAGGCCTCTTTGTCTAAATAGAACTCTTTTATCACTGGGGCATCTGTAAATATACATAATGTATCCATTTGGGGCAATATGTAATTAGAATATCGTCAATACAATACATCACGGTTACATGTATTTTTATGTATTATAGTCATATACAGTTTCTTTTATGCTGTGCCAGTTTGCGCAAGGACACGTTTTAGTTTCCCCTTTTATGCAAACTACATAATCATAGCTAGAGGTTTGTATTTTACGCAAAAATTAGACACTTTGTACACAAGGCGATTGGCTTTCAGTTTCTATTTTACCCATCATTATGACTCCAGGGAGCGACGGTTGGATTTCAGAAGGTAATCAAGTAATTCAAGGGGCAAAGACGATAAACCGAATCACCGCCTATGTTCTTTTATTACTAAGTATATAAAAGAAATCTACTTTAAATGCGTTGTAGACATGTGTAATTGAAATGAATTGTGTACCAGTCATCTTATTTAAATAAATTCCGTATTTTTCACCGGTACTGTATTTAATTATGTTTTTGTCTGCAGCATGAGAAGTTTCCTCATGAGTTTCAAATATTATGTTTGAAACCAGGAACCCTCATTATGTGGATTTTACTTTACATGTAGATCAAACGGCAAAGACAGACATCTATTCGTACATAAAACTTAATCATATCAAATGCCGCTTTCATCATAGTTCGAATTTATAAATGCAGATATAAAAAACTGGGATAATGATCAGTTTTTCAAGATCTATCAGAATGACTGGATATTTAACAGACTCGCTTGAGGCATTGTTTTATTTAATATCCTCTTTAATTTAAGAACAAAATGGCTAACATGATATTGTTATTCTACTCAAAGTATTACCCATGTATCAGTTGTTTCTGTCTGTTAAACCATAACAAAACAAATCGCAATGCGCCGGTTATATATTTCTTATTCTGGGTGGTTAGGAAATATCTTTAAGATGAGCACATTCAACTTTTCATGCCCGTGGCAAAATGGGTTGAGATGTAAAACTTCACTGGACCCGATATCTGAACTACATAATTTGACAGTTATTAACAGTAATGTCAAAATTATCTAATTACAGAAACGTCATGTTTGGAAACAGATATCACTTACAATTTAAGGACAGTATACAAGGATTTTATAAAGTTGTTTCTCAATCCAACAAACGAATATGTCAAAGAAATTGAAAGAGTTTGTTTTAAGTTTATTTTGAAACAAAATAACGATAAATCAAATGAGATCAAAGATATAGGTGTAAAAATGACAAACATTAATACAAGCTGGATAAGGCTCAATATACAGTTTCAAACTTTATGAAAATTTTATTAGTATATTACAAACTTACGGTTCACCAAGAGAGTTGTATAACTGCTGGTTTTGGCCACCTCGTTTTCAGCGTAACACGTTAACTCTCGACCATGGTCTTCAAGTTTAATATTTATCAGTGTTAAAGTTGAAATATTATCAGTCGACGTTGATATTATGTATTTTGATTTAATGTTTGTAGTATTCCAGGTAACTATTGATGATGATGGTAAACCAACAGATGAACAGTTTATAGTTAAACTATCTGATTGATTCACTGTATAACTACTGTTCTCTATATGCACAATAGGTTTCTCTGTAACGAAAAAAAGATAATTCATACAACGCACCCCCTGAAACCGAAGTATTTAAAGGACAACATCATCGGTCAAAATGTTTTCTTATATTTAATGCCTGCACACTAGGTCCAAGTAATTATATATACATAAAGAACTGCGACGGACATCGTCGGCCCTTTAAGACACTGCTTGCCCTGAAATGGTGTCATGAGCCTTAACCAGGACTCAGGACATTAGGGACATAGTTATTGTTTAGCCACACAGCAATTTACGTATGAAAATTTTATAACATACAATTTTAACACACAAAATATTACTAATTCTAAGAACTAATATGAGGACACTTTTGTAGAAACCCACCATAAAAGCATAACGTTTAAATGTAGAAACCCGCCTTACCGCATAAATGTAGTCGTCTTAACATAATGTAGAAACTCGTCTTAACGTATAATGTAGAAATCCGTCTTAACCAATTAATGTAGACACCCGTCTTAACCAATTAATGTCGAAACCCGACTTAATATTAAAATGTAGAAACCCGCCTTAATGTTTGAATGTAGAAACTCGTCTTAACATTTGAATGTAGAAACTGGGCTTAACGTTTAAATGTAGAAACCCGTCTTAATGTTATAATGTAGAAACCCCTCTTAATGTTTAAATGTAGAAACCCGTCTTAGTGTTTAAATGTAGAAACCCATCTTAAAGGCTCAATACCACTCTATGTCCCAATCTTTATTCTGGACAACAAATTGTACTATTTTACAATATTCCAATTAATTGATGATACAAATATCATCTTAACACACCTAATTTAAAAAATTGGAAAAATTCAACTAAATGATTTGAAAAGCCTGACGTAAAGCTTTTCAAATATGGCTTGGATTTAAAAAATATTTTTGAACCCTTTGGACAAATAAAATAGGATTTAATGGATAATTTACACAACAGGTAGGACACTAACACATCTAGTACTTAGAATAGGCTATTTTTTATTTTCTGGAGCTGTTAAGCCAGCAAGAGTGTTATTGTCCCTTTAACGTTTAAATGTAGAAATACGTCCTAGTTTTTAATTTTAGAAATCCGCCTTAACGTCTAAATTAATGTTGGTATAGTTGGTAAAATGGTTCATAATAATAAAAGACAAAACACAAATGCTCACCGCAGTTTTGAAATATTTCGTTCCGCAAAGGCTGGGGTTGATTATTAACATCTAAACAAGTAATGTTTGTATTTTGCAATGGTGAGGGTTTCTCTATCTGTACAAGTTGTAGCCATCGTAAACCACACCCACATTTAAGAGGATTACCATGCAAGTCTCTAGAATTAAAAAAAAATACATATAACATGGATATGAATTTTAAAAAATGGGTATGGATTTTATAAGACGGATATGGATTTTACAAATGGATATGGAATTTTACAAAAATTGATTATTTTAACAAACATATCTAAATAACTTCCCGTCTTCATTAGCCCAGTTTAGAAGCAGAATAGTAGGTATGTCTTTATCTATCAACTTTTCTATTCCTAGTTTCTGATCAGCATTGCTTTCAAAACATTTACAAGAATACTAAAGGTTTAGTTCATAAAGCCCATTGAAGTGCAGTCGAAATCACAAATTCCGAAAGCTGAATTCGATGCAGTATTAGCAGGCCAATACTTCATGATTCTAAATACTCAAATTAATTTCAGTCAGTTTTTCTGTTGTTTTACAAAGTAAATCAAATTGGTGATTTAACACTCTCCAAAGTAATAATATTCAAATATCATTCCTGAATTCAAAGAACTAAATCCAAATAAAACGTAATGCATTTATACGCCTGTTGGGTATTTGTACATATATATTTCAATTGTGTGCGTGTGTAGTGTGAAAAACAAATTCTCAAAAATAGCCTCTTTTCAGATTCCATTCAAACTTCATCTAAATTTAGATTCTAAAATCAATTATGTGTTATTAGAACTATACACATTATTTACTTCATGTTGGTATAAAGTAATTCCAGATAAAACCACAAGCTCTATTTTCGCCATGCAAATATCGTATCTCGACAAATTTGTTCAAACGTGTCATTAGTGCTCATAGTGGAACGAGCGGTGAGTGAGTGTATTGTAAGCGTCTTCTTAATTTGGAATTATATTAAGTCTCAAAGGACACTTTTTTAAATTATACATTTTGATGGATCTGTATATCGCATTATTTCTCTTTCAGAATAAGGGGATTGGGTGGTCGATTGGTTAGCGCATGCGCGCTGTATTATAAGGTCTGTCATTAAGTGGTTTCGATTCCCCGGGTATACGTGACAAGGACTAGGGTCCTTTTTTTCCTGGATCCGCCGGTTTCCTCCCACAGCTAAAGACCCCTATGCACAAGGGAATTATTGAAATAAAATTGAACCATTATGTTAGTCTCGAAATGACCTACTCTCTCTCTCTCTCTCTCTCTCTCTCTCTCTTAGAATAAAAAAATAACACAAATCTATTGTCATTGCAGTATGTTTTAATACACCACCTGGTTATCTGTGGGAGTTCTACCTGTCTCCAATTTGTAATAGGTCACAAGTAGTAGACAGCTGGGTTTAATGAGTTTGTTACTCTAGGTTGAACACATCTTATAAAGATATTATTTATACGTTTCAAATAAGCACCATTGAAATATTTCAGGGTTCAGTAAGAGTCATCCCGAGGCAACACAGCGGTATCTTTGTTTCTTTTTAAATTCACATTTTATAGTCCGAAGGCTAGCAGCCACTTTCCTTTTAAAATTGAAAAAATAAATGCCGAAAGATGTTATTTAGATAGTAATCTAGGTAAGAAGCCCTCCATGATCACGTATCCAAATGAGTTATTCTTCAAAGCTGACTGACGTATAGGACAGAAAATGGTAACGCCATGAATCGAAAAGAAACTAAAGGAAACTTTAGATGATGACTGATCGATTTGAATCATTTTAATATGCATTTTGCTAAGACTACTTTCTAGTGTCCGTGGACTAAATGTCAGCATTGTGGTGATGAAAAAACTTTATTTGGTTATAGGCTCTATTGGTATACATAATACTTACAATATTTTTAAAGGTAAATCAAGCAGTTTCCTTGAAACACTGTTCAATTGATTATTGTGTAATTTTCTGAAGAAAAATAAATAAGTTACATAACATAAAGACAATAAAAAGGGAAAAATTACTACAACACGTTTAGATTAAATTCCACGCACATAGTCACTCAAATTGATATAATTTATGTTTTGTTTGTGCTGTTCACTGAAACAGTTCCGCCCCATCATGGCTAATAGTACAATTGGGAGCTGACATATGTGGCAATATGTGTTTCTGTTTGAACTCGAGATTTTTAAGTTTCCAATGAACACTGTTCATTAGGTATTTCGTTAATTAATATATCGGAATAAGATGGTGGTAGGAATGTTTGCATGCATAAAGCAAAGTCCAAAACTTGTTGAATTTTGCTCAACTCTATCTATCGGAAACGCAAAATTTGGGGGTGTAGTTGAAAAGTGATCAGAACACTGGAATATCGACTAGAAAATTCCCGATTCGAATCCAGGCGTTGACCGAGAAAAACCTTTGGAAATATCCAAGTCCGGTCTTCCCTCTTGTGACACTGACAAAGAAAATATACCTAGTCCCCTGTGCGTTTAAAAGAACTCCTGGGGGAAGAGTGAACGGATACGCGACTGTTTGGGCAAGATGCTCCTGCCTCGCATTTATCTCAAAATGACGCAAACGGTATTTCTAATTCAATAGGGTTGCGTCTTATCCCACTCAGTTTTAAAATTACATCGATGACATTGTCCAGTACTAAAGTTGGTACGATAAAAAACATAGTCTCGATTATCCATTTTGGGATTTAATCAACAATGAGCGTTGAGCAGCAGATAGGATTTAAATCCAGTGAAACATACTAAATAACTCGGTGAATCACTTTAATCACAAATCACATCATGCTTTGAAATTGCCGCGAATCGATTGTGTGGGGAGATCGCAGATAAATCTGTGATTTGAGATACAAACATATTAATTTCGATACGGATTTTTTGTAGGTTTTCTTTTTTTCTTCTTCTTTTTTTTATGACCAAAAGTACAATCCATTAAATTCTTTAAAAAAAACCGTAGTCTGCAGAAGGTTTACAAAAAAATTGGACGGGCGCAGGTGGCGGATATATACTCTTCAAAAAAAGTAGGGGATATTGAAATGCAAATACCTATGCAGGTTGTGATATGATAAATAGTCATGGACACTTGACATGCTTTGAGAGTATGTTCACAGATGAAGACGGAAGACGCCACACAAAAGATTCTACAAAGGTAAAAGCACACAGTTACTTGTTTTTGGACTATGACTTAAAACTTACATGCTTTCCAATTTCTTGTTCTTCAAAAAGGCATCTCTTGATATTGTGGTTAAACGACTTGATTGTATTTCTCTGAAAGTGATTTACAATATATCTATACAATAATTGATAATAGAATATATATATATCGATATTGAAAAACACGGCCTAGTTCTGTTTCACCTTCTGATTACTTGCTGGCAATAATGATCTCTTTTATTTTCCAAATGTCATACTTTATTAGTATTGAAACATTAAATCACGACAAGTAATAAAGTTATCGATTACTAAAAGTAATTTTGATTTAGCACGGAATGGTATTTGTAAAGACGTAACATGGGCCGATCGGAGTGCACGTCCTGAAATATAAAGAGCTGTTAAACAATGTTCCAATGGCATTTTCTATGGTTGTTCAATTAGAGCCATTGTTGACCGGGTTATTGCCCTTCCTGAAAAAAACTTGATAACAGGCTATAGACAGCAAAACTTTTAACCACAGTTCATGAAACATATATAGTACGAATCAGTACACCGTGGTTGTGGGTCTTATTTGATATTTACAGGTTCAGTATTTCAAAATCTCTTAACAAGCTAAATATACTATCGTGTTTCTTTTAAACGCAATGGGTCCAGATTCCTATCAGTGTACCTATTGTGTATGTACTACGTTTCGACTGCTGGTGTTTTAACCCTAACCAGTTAATTCCTATTTAATATTTGAAACGAAGCCTTCTTTTTAAATTATAGCAGAAATCCATCGATTGTTCTTATATTGTCCCTGTTCCAGATTTCAATCAATATGGCATTAAAGGATACGTTTGGGAAAATGTCAAGAGTTTTAGTTTATATTTTCAGTTGTTTTGTATTCCAAACTTTTTTAACCTATAATCTTATAATCACATATCTTAACAGGGAATCATAAAGTGAAGTGATTTAGTGGTGTGATCTATCTGATGTTCCTACACATTACAGCCTACATAAGGTACTGGGGTTATGACCGTCTGTACTGTTATAATAATCATGATGAAATTGTGACAATTGATCAAGAATGTAAGAGAGTGGGTAGCAGTGTATTAATACCATTTGATCAACAAGGGGGATATTTCAATTTAAACATCCTTTTGTGAAAACCTGGAAAATCAAAAGGGGTCATAAAGGGGTCATATTTAGCGCCATGCTGAGCACATCTTAATATTAGATGACAACTTCAGAATGTGTACATGTTTGGTTATGTGGAGTTACTGTCGCAGACAATCTTTATACGCAACCCTTTTCGGCTAATATATAGAATATCCTAATCGAGAGACGAGCGTAGGGTATCACAAACCGCTACTCGCTAGTGATTGGACCGGTTAGAGGCTTTCAGGTGTAAGCTAGTGGTACTATCAACTTGCAGGTATGTAAACTCTGCCATAGAGACAAACCGGCTTACACAAAAGCCAATCAGTTATACGATCCGGACTTAAGCGTGCTTGATTAACAGTTATTACAACCTATAAAAGATATTTTATACATTTATGAAAATACTTACAATCTGATTAACGTATGATAAATAACAATATACTTTATAGATCTTAGAAATAATGGAAATTAGATATACATGACATGTAATATACCAAAATTTGCAAAATATAATTCTTTATATTATGGTTAATAAATTGAAATGAATACTATAACATGATAATTATTAGGAATGATTATATATGTATACGATTACTTATCGTTGCATTTGCAAATATAAATAATCCATAAATTCCTGGCTATTACACCGTTTATCCCGTAAAATAACAGAATTAAGTCCATTTTAGAATGCAATGGAATAAAGATCTCATCCCTAAATTTAATGGAACTTCCTGGCCATTCCATGGTTTATTCCGTAAAATAACCGAATTAAGTCTATTATAGAAGGGAATTTAATAAAACATTTTATCCCCAAATTTCACGGAAATTTCCTGTTTAATACTGAATATTCCATAGAAATACATAAAACACGTAATTTGCAGAAATAATTCACACTTTTAACACAATTTCTCGAAAAAAGCCATCGATTAACAGAAAAAAGGAGTTAAACTACGAAATTCGGCCACATAAAAATGGATATTTTTTACAGTGTGGGTAACAAATTAAAACTCACATGCTTTCAAGATTAATATAATCTTTTAAGTCGTCATCTGTTAACTGAGTAAAATCATTTTGGTTTGCTATAAATCTGAAAGTATAAAATGACAAGAGCATTTGAAAGAAATACTAAAAAATATCTACCAAAATGTAAGGACGTACCGAATAATGTTTGCCATCTAAATGAGAAAATATATAAAGAGTCAATTGGGATAGATAGTTGACAGCCTTTTAAAAAATGGCATATTTCTTTCAAGACAAAAAGGTTACAAGGAAGCAACTTAACACAATCAGTACACGCAATAATATCGGTGACTAAAAAAAAAAACATTTTATCAATACCAACTACACATAAATCTTGTTAATAATCCCCGATTTGCACAATACCGATAACTGCTACAATCACATAAATAACCAGATCAACTGAACTATTTTATTGACCTACAATATTGTTGGTGTTATCATTAGTTATCTTCGTTTCAGGAAACGGTATTAGACAATCTGTATTTGTTTTTTTTTTAAAGAACAGCGATCATTGAAACACCAACAGTGCGAAGGATGAAGCCAGTTATTGATATTGGGATTCTCTACGCGCTCATGTCTGGCTAGTGGCACCAAAAAATAATATGGACTTTGGGTGATCCTGCGCATTTCATAGTTGTAAATTAGATTATAATCCTAAACAATTGAATCATCGAGATAATGCAACTATGCAAAAATTACCGCTATGTTTCGTGAAATGAAATAGGGTTTAACGTTCTACTGTTCAGCTCCGAACTGGGCTAATGAAGACGGGCATACGCCATACAGTGTGCTATGAGGGTAAATTTAGCCCGGACAGCGGCACTACGGCCTACTCTTATATCGAATTCCAACTGTCAAGGGATCTTTTACGTGCACGCCAATGTGTACGCGGGACCTCGGTTTTTCGTCCCACCCGAACGACTAGACAGCTGTCCTTGCAAGGCCCTCCGTCCTGCATCACTGACAAGGGGGAACCACGCCGGAAAATCTGGATGAACTTTCTCGGCCTATGAAATAATGATGAAAATAAAACATCAAAGCATGCTTTATCAAATTTTTCATAATTCTTTGACATATTTTTATAATGAGACACGATTATCTACATCATTACCCAGTGAATTGAAAGAACAATGACCCCTGTCGTGCATCAATCTGATTAAAATACAGATCTATATTTCGTTTCGTTTTTTTATACTTTCGAACTATTTAAACGAAATGAAATAGGATCTGTGCTTTAACCAGATTGGTCGTACATTAGAAAGACTGCAGGACATCTTCAATGTCCTCATAATAATGAATGAAATAAAATATTTAAAAGCATTCGTCTAATCTTGCTTATCTCAAGACGAATGTCGTTTTAAAATATGACACAATTTCTGTACGACGTAATTCATTGTGGTTTTTTAAACGGAAAATTTTTCCATTGTTGTGATAAAGGCATTTTTTGGTGCAGTCTGGAAAGGTTTTCGGTTAGTTTCTATCAACGGTAATCGGCACTAGTTCCACGTGGTTTTCTAGTGTCGTGTCTTCTTTTGGGCGACATTGATGTGCCCGTAGAAGTTTGGCAGTTGGAATTCCAAATATAGTAGACGGATAAGCCGCTGCCTAGTTATAAATTCCTTCATAGCACTCTGCGCTGCGTATGCCCATCTTCATTATTCCAGTTTCATAGCTGAAGGTGAATTCAGCTGATATCTGATGGCTGACATCATGGCGTCATACATTGGATTAATATCAAACGATGTAAATGATTAAAGATTGGGTGTTACATGATATCGATCGCTGTTTCTATTTATAATATTTACTTTTTATTTTGGAACACATTACTTCACTGATTGAATGCATGAATAGTATAACTAAATAGAAATTGCATAAAAGATAGATATATCAATTGGAATAGCACTATCCCTCTCGAAAGGCCGGAAATAAGAAATTATTTATTATTCTGTATCGGGTGTCAAGGAAATAAAATGGGATTTAACGTACTACTGTTCTGCTCCGACTGTGCTAATCAAAACGGACATACGCCATAAGGGGAATTGTGCCCAGATAGCGGTTCTTATATAGAATTCTAACTGCCAAGGAGACTTTTGCGTACACTCCAATGTGTTCACGGAACCTCGGTTTTATATCCCGTTCGAATGACTAAACGCTGTCCCTTGCCAGGCACTCTGTCCTGCACCACTGACGAGAGGAACCAAGCAGGTACATCCCGACGAACTTTCACGGCGAACGCATGGATCTAGCACCAGGTTAGTGGGCAAACGTCTTTCTCACTGAGTCACCGTGACTCAACTATCGGATGTCAAGGATATCGTTCTACAATACTCAGAACAAGATTTAAAATTTTAAGCAAACATTTCACAGTTGCTTGAAAGAAATGTATGCAAGAATACCAATAAAACTGATGGAAGAGGTTGTTTTTGTTAATGATGTTATTAGAAAGTACATGATATCGAACTCGGATATTATTATGAATGATTTAGTTCGTCAACATTACATAAATTGGACAATCATTGACCAGTACCTTGAGGTGGCGACCATATAATAAATTAACAACAATTACACTTTGTAAAACAATCTGATCAAAATACAGATCTATATTGCGTTTCATTTTTTTAAACTAACTTTCGATGCCCTACACTACATGAAGATCTGACGACAAGTTGTACTCGGAGGTCGTATCAGGGGTCGTACGAGCGACTTTTGACCCTATGACGTCAGCGTTGACGTTTCTAGTGGTTTGCCCACAGCACCGTGCATGGCACGCCAAGAAGTCGCCGTAACAGACCGTTTCATTGGCTTATCCCTCACTTCAATCAAATCACAGGTAATATAACAACTCTTCCAGATCCTAGTGTAGTAAAGACAAATAAAACGAAATTTTGAACTATAAAAAACGAAGCAAAATAGGATCTGTGTTTTAATTGCCTTGTGAAACAGCTTCCGTAAAATAAAAATTATCTAAATTATCTCGAATGATTCCTATGTGTCTGTGCAATTATACCCCGCACAATAGCATCCCACCCACTTCAGGTTGTTTAGCAAAACAATTTCTTATATCCGGAGATCATTTGCACTGTTTATGTGACGCTGGATTATATTTGTCAGCTAATTTGCTAGCTAAAATAGTCATTAAATAGGCGGCATAGAGTAGCGAAAAACACATACCGGCGCTTTCATTAAAATCTGTCCATTCACAAAAGTAGCAATATAATTATGCTATCCATTCTTTTGTCGCGCTAATTAGTCTAGAAGGACAATATTGGCGTCAGCCATTATTACATATGTGGGAGAACTGGTTAAACATGTTAAAAATATAATTTTAACACAAAGACCATTGCTACGATAGATACGAAACGAAGATTTGAAGAAACGGAAGTGACGCAAAAAATGGAACACAAGAGTTATCCTTCTATATAACTGACTGAAGTAACGAGCGATAACAGATACATTCGCCTGTGTATCTGTTATCGCTTGTTACTTCAGTCAGTTATCTAGAAGGATAACGCGTCTTTTCCTTTTGCTTTCATCACTTCTACTTCTTCAAATCGTCGTTACTCATCTATCGTAGCAATGATCTTTGTGTTAGAATTAGCCAGTTCTATCACATATTATGTGATAATGGCTGACACTATATATTGTCCTTTAAGGCCAAATTACAAGCATATTTAAACAGAAACAGTATCACACTGACAAGTTGTCCACTTGTCATTGATTCAGGAAAGGGGACAGGGAGCTGGAAAGGACAATGACTAGTCGTTCAGATGGAACGAAAAACAATATTTGATGCAACAGAATGAATCGGATTGAACAACATGCAAGTGCAATTATTTAAGTTAACTCTATACAGTATTTCTACTTGAAAAGCTGTAAATAGATATGGCAAAACTAAATAATTGTGGTAATTGTAATGAAGAGAAACGAAATCGCGTCTTACTGTTCAGTGCCAACCGACATAATAAAGATGTGATACACCATGCATTATGCTGTAGGGGGAATTTTGCCAAAACAGCGACATTACGACCGACTCTTTTTTTCGAATTCTAATCGTCAAGATCTCTCGTATACACCAGCGTGTACACAGTATCTCAGTTTTACGTCCTATCCGAATAACTAGATGCTGCCCATGGCATACCCTAATTTGGACATTTCCTTAATTTCATCAGTAATTATATTGAAGGATTTAGTCAATTAGAATTGTGGACGTTAATAAGTCATATTCACATCACTTAAAGCCATGGACAGAGGCTGTCATTTCAGGTGTTGTTCTGGATCGGAAATGATATCTGCAGATCATCATTGATTGATTCATCAAGTACAGGAAGATTGAACGATAGCCTAGAGTCTATAACTTGATTTAAATTGTGTCTCTTATTACCAGCTGACAATGTATTATTATAGAAGATGGGATAACAACCGACCAGTTAAATATCTCGCGACACTATATTGTTAAGCTGAGAGGAAATCAATGAGTGATGAAAATAATGGACAGAACTAAACAAGCAATATTACAAAAAAAACAATCAAATTTTGAAAAAAGTATTAAGTCATTTATATAAAAATTCCTTAGAAATATAATTACAGTTTTAAGAATAGTTGAGTATAAAGGAGGATGAGTGGCTGTTCACAAAGAAAATAGATTACCTTTATGATAATGGTCAAAATTATCAGGTTTTTGTATATGAAATGTTCCTTGTGGCCCACGGACAAAGAGTGTTATCATCTTTTAAGTTTTTAACAGATAAATTGTTATCTTATCAATATAAAATATCAAAAAGTCTCGAGGTCATTGTCGGTTGAAAACCGTTTCTGGCTTTTACACGCATTAGCGTACTTAGTGAATTTACATGTACGTTTGAGTCTCCCCATTGACTTCAGTTTACATTAATGACATTTATTGGCCTATAACATCTTTTGAACATTCCAGTGATCTTAACCTTTATAACCACAACGGGGGGGGACGTATCGCAATAATCTGATAACGATATTTTAGGGGGGCCAAGGGAGTTTACGGGTAGTAGGCGATTACCTTATTTCTTGTCTGTTAAACCCTGATCCTTCCGCATCAATCAAAATCATTAATAGTTACCAAAACTTCCCAGACGGTGTAATTACAAATACGCCTCTTTAATGCAAGACCAAGCAATCAACAAATAAAGCCGTGCATAAGGGGTATGGGATGGGGGGGGGGGGGCTTTTAAACACAAAACAGCAAAATTTGAAAACCATGGAATGTTAAGGAATAAGAGATAGATAGATCCATGACTTTCGGGCAAGGCGAGGACCCATCTCCAGATTGTTCCAAGACTGTCAGTTAAACTGTTACAAGGATCCATGAGAATAACATGAAAATTGGAGACTAAATAACAGAAAAATGTAGCAAGCCTGAGAAAGTCAGCATCGGATGAAATAATACTCAAACAAAATGCTTGGGCAGACATACGAAGAAAACATCTTTGATCAACAGTATCATCAGAAAAAGAAAGTAAACTCCAACAAAATGGTATATTAAATGTAATCTTTTAGACGGGAACTGGACCCAAAGCGCTATTCATCTTGTTGTTCTTTATGTTCTCAGGGGTGACGTTCTTCGAAAAAGTTTAAGGCTCCGTCAATTCTAATACGATCGTATGAAACTGGGCACGTTTGTTCCTTCGATAATTGCGTGTCGATTGACGAACTTCGATATATCATATCACAATTCCAAAATTGTTGAATAACGCCATGATCGGTTCCTATTCATAGTACGCTCGTGTTTGTTTAGATTGATCCCAGAACTTTTACCAACAGCAAGATCATGACGCCCATTCACTGCTACATCGTAGTGATCGACGAAAAACAGTGAATCAAATGATTGTTAAAGTGAACATTTAAATATGCATTATGCAATGTAGCACCATAGGTCTTTTGTCTGAGGTGGAGAGCGGATTAGGGGATGATCGAGGCTAGCCGAAAATTTCATCAGAATGAAGCAATTAGGCTGAAATTTTTCAGCATTTTCTGTTTTCATTATCTATTTTTTAACTATTATAGCGAAAAATGTCAGCTCTTTATCTAACCCCCCTTAAGCTACTTCACAGTGAATCAAATGATTGTTAAAGTGGACATTTAAGCTTCTTTACATTAAAATCTACACCCACCCACACTACTTGGTAGATTAAAAGAAAGTCACAACTAAGTACTAGCTTAGCCTACTAATGTGACCAAATGTGACGGACAACCCGTTGTTTATTTTTACTTGGTTTTGATACATTTTATTTGTATTTTGTTTTCTCTTCTGTGGATATTAACAGTAGCCTACACAATGTATATGATGAATAATATCAATCTGATTAAAACCTGATTATTTCGTTTCGTTTTTTATAGTTCAAAATTTCTTTTTATTTGTCTGTACTACACTAGGATCTGGAAGAGTTGTTATATAACTTGCGTTCTGGATGGCGTGAGGGATTAGCCAATGAAACCATCTGTTACGGCGACTTCCTGGCGTGCGATGCATGGGTGTAGGCCATCGAAAGTGTAAAAAAACCCGAAACGAAGTATAGATCTGTATTTTATCTAGAGTGCAATAATAGGAAACTTGTCGAAATGTTGTGTTTATATAATACAATCAGTGATTGTTTCGCATAAAAATTGTGTTTTGTTTATGCGTTTCCGAATCGCTAAATGACACTTAAAGATTCTGTGGAAATGGACATAATTATTAATTAGACATTTATTCACATGGCAGGCCCATAATCAACTCTCTAGATCATCGGATAGTTTTGACTTTGAAAAATATCCGTTTCATTATCTGTTTTTAAACTATTTTAGCGAGAACTGTCATAATCGTTATCTAAATCTTACATAACCCCTGATCCATTATCTTTTAGTACAGATAATATACAAAATATGCTACAATAAGATGACAGCTCTGTAAACTGTTTGGAACTGATCCAGTTCAATTATTGATTTTCGATCATGTTTTTGTTTAGGAACTATTTAAAACCCACACAGTCTATGTCATAAACATGTTTTCGGCCAGACATAGCCTGCCATTACCATATTATTTTTTTATATTGACAAATTGTAAATGAAGATTAAACGCCCCATGTCGGGACATCTATTACTTTGCCTCGGCTTATTATGCATAAACGAATACTGGATAAAGATCTCCCCCGTCATTTCAAACAAAGATTATCTGTTCAAAGTCATAATACTTTTGCTGACAACACCGCGTGACTCAATGACTTTTTGTCATTGACGAAGAGAAAAATAGAATTATGGAAATGGTTTTATTTGTTAGCAACCTGATTAACTGCTCTCTTACTTAAAATACACATTATAATTACATTACGATGTTGAAATACGATTTTTGACAACGCCCTTCTTTTTAAGTAAGGAAACACGTCCAGAACCTTTTTAAGTGAGAGAGAGAGAGAGAGAGAGGGGGGTATACTTAATTGTTTCAATAATTCGCATGCTCTTGTGGGTCTTGGGTAATAGTAATGTCTAGATCGCGATTTTCATGACTTTACCTAAACGAACTGAAAATAACATTTACTTTAAATTTACATTTAGTTTGGAGTTGTTTTTGCAGGTATGTAACAGTAACTTTTTTAAAATATCGATTCTACAAAGAAACACATAACAAAATCGAAAAAAAAAATTAAACTTCAGTTGTTGGCACGTAAATTGATTAACTTTTCTGTGTTTTGTTGTTAATGTCGCAATAATTATTTTCCATTTTAATAGAAGAAAATGTTTGGATTTCTAATTTAACGTGACAGAATAACTGTCTTAATTAAACAAAAAACAGTGTAATTTGTTAATGTCATTATAAAATTGAACGAAAGAAGGTGAGCAATGGCGACGTTTCTCAACAGGTGTCTGGTTAATATATTGAGAAAGAATGATTGTCTAAATAAAACAATAACGTCATTTGTAAATTACGTTATAATACTTGACAGAAGGGTGTGGGTTGGCAATTGGCCGACATGTCGGGATAAGGTCAAAGATCGAATTTATTCTCACTTAGAAGTGTCATTATGTTACAATCCAATTATAGAATATACTACATATGATTATACAGATGATTGTGTTTTAACGGGAACTGGTTAATTTTTTAGGATGTATCTGTTTCGTAGTATTCGATCTGTTTCGCATTATACATTAACTTATAATCCAATAGAGGTGTGCTGAAATTCTTCAGTATCAGTTAAAACATGAAACTGGACACCTATACATGTTTTTGTGCTCATCAATTCAATATTTGGGAACACTTCCGGAAATACTTTAAAATGCATTTTTAAAGCTTATAATAAGGGCCCAGATTTCATGTTTAATGACTGAAAAAATACGCCGTGGGTGTAAAAATGAAAACTAAAGGATTTAATATTGCAGATAAAGAATCCCGCTTGACACCCCGACACTCTAGTTAAAGATTAAAGGTCAAGACCAACGATTTTAAACAAGGTTTCCATAAACCTTATATATATATATTAAGAAATACTCCCCTCTGTATTACAAGCAAAAAAGTTTTTGCAATCGAGAAATTAAATTTGATTAAAACCGGAAGTGATGTAATTGGTTCAACAAACTCGCTTACAAAAACTTTTTTGTTTGTTTTACAGGGGTATTTCTAAATATATATTTAAGATTTATGGAAGCCTTGTTGAAAATCGTTGGTCTTCCCCTTTTTTCATTCTTGTCACTCAATGGTCTATAGGCAATGACTGCGCTGACTTAAAAATCGTCTGTAGTACTCTATTTTAACATTTCCCACGCTTGATACGTAGAGAATTAAACTTGGAATATATTCGACTACTCGTGGGCTGCTGCAGATAATGACTGTTCTCGCTTGACACCACTATAGTACTTTATAGTACATGCTCTGTCGTATTCCTGTCTCATAATTTTCTAAAACAAATTTACAAAGTTTTTCATGTATATTGTTGGACTTAAATGTGAATGGATTGTTTTTTAAATTTAACATGAATTTCAGTCACGGATTTGATGAATTTTTTTCTGGAGTTATTAAAAACTACTAATTAGCTTTAATATGTGGATATTGAAAAAGTTATATTTATTTTTTCTGAATCGGAATTCTGAATTGGGATGTTAAAGAGGGACATAATGATACAAGGGTTTTTAGAAACTGGTCTGGTCGTAGTCCCATCATAATTCTACAAGTTATGTTACATTTTGGTTTTAGTGGAGATGTTTAAAATACACTTCATTTTAAAATAAACTAAACGATATTATTCTATAAGACACAGAGTGACTCATTAGGCATATCATGCAAACCAACGCTTAATAACATTTTCTCCCATAGTACGACGTAGTTGGCTACATCCGATTTTATTCTCATTTAAATGTCGTAAAAAATAATATGGCTAACATTGAAAGGGTGAAGAATCGATTCCCACCTACACTACAAGATTCACGTCTATTAATCAACTTTGGATTTACCTGTCTTTATTTCAGAATTTTAGATGAAATTACATCTAGAAAAACAGTTTAAAAAGTAGAGTGATTGGCATTTTGTCTTTTAATGGAAACGCTTGAGGGGACGAATGGTTAACGCGTGTGTGTTTGATCATAAGGTCTGTCATTGAGTCAAGTGGCGTGGTTTGGAATCCCCGCTTGTACGTTACGCGGAGTAGGATTGTTTTCCCAACCTCGTGGGTTTTCTCCGGGTACTCGGGTTTCCTCCCACTGCTAAAGATCCTTACGATCTAGCGAATTATTGAAATAAAATTGAACCATATGTTAGTCCTGAAATGGCCTAGTTTGTGTCGACTGAACGTTAAACCATTGGTTTCGAATCCCCACTTGTACGTAACAAGGAGTAGGGGCGTCTGTCCAACCTCGTGGGTTTTCTCCGGGCCCTCCGGTTTCCTCCCACTGTTAAAGACCCGTACGCGCTAGCGAATTATTGAAATAAAATTGAACCATATGTTGTCCCGAAATGACCTAGTTTATGTCGAGTGGACATTTTAAGACTGACATAGGCTAAATTTAATTTCTATGCTTAAAGTAGCTAAGTCTCTAACTCAATATCATCCAAAATCTTCAACATTGAAAACACGATTTATTTGTCAAATTAAATCAACATTCATGTTGTGATCTTACCGGAAAAAGATGGGCTTTTGATATCCAATATTTAAGACAAAATAAACATTTTACCATTGGTACACGTATCGTGTACCATAATGCGCTTCAGCCCCAGTTGTATCAAGAGACTCGAGGGACGAGGCTAGACACATTGCACCAAATCAAACGGCGTATGTAGACTGGAATAACCAGACGCTAGAAATTTGCACTCGCTTGAGACTGCTGGCTTTTTTCGCCGAACATAACTGATTTGAAATTGGAGTAAAAACGGAAACCATTGAATGTAAATCAGTTTATATACATTCATATTACAGTATTATATGCGTTGCGACCCACTTTTGTCAATTTCTAGATCCCAAATGTTAGCGATTTAGCTCCTTTAACTATACAATTGAAAGGGCCGACCGGGTTTCCGACTACTCTTCTTCGAAATCCACTTTCCAGGGGCCACCTGTGAGGACACCCCAAATGATTTTCTCGGCCACGCCTGGTTTCGAACCCGTTAGTTTCTCGTCGAGTTCATTACCACTTGCCTATCGATGCCACAGCATATAAATACAGTCAAACATACAACAACATGGTGGCCAAATCTGTTATCTGTACAGTAATCAACTTCCAATTGGCGTACAGGTAATGGTGGAATTGAATCAATAATTATTTTCACCACATTTTTTCTTTCTAATAACAATATGCATCAATTCACCCCTTTATTTGTTCGATTAGAATGGAAAGCATCATTGAATTTCATGTATAAAAAATAGCTTTAAAAATCAGACATAATTGGGCCTATGTGGTACATATAACGCAAATAAAGCAGACGGTGGATTTGGCGAAACCAATCCATTACGCTAAACTGGCTTACTAATATGGTAATCATTGTCAGTAGATAGAGACCGCAACAAGTGAAGGCTTTGACTTTATCGTCGATAGCTTAATATAATACTTCAACGAAACTCATAAAACAAGCTCTTAGGAGAATAAGATATTCATAAGGCAATCTTGTTGGGGCTAGATAGAGACAACGGGGTTTTTAGTCATGTCGGCTTGATCAATATGAAACGGAAGACTGGATGCCTAAGACCTCTCTTCACTGAACAGTTGTGTAATTAATCACCATATTTTTGTTACTATAGTTTGATTAAATTAATTCCAACGTTCTTTAAAAGCATTAATCTTTCCTACGAACTACTAATTAAACCGCATAAATTTCCCATGTGGAAGAGAGGTGTTGGTGGTTAGCTCAACGTGTAGAACGTTTGACATTTGATTAGAATTAATCCGCACAACAATAACGAGTACAGCAATATCAGGTACCAGTAAATTCAACATAAGTACTTGTATTTTAGAAACTGAAATAAAACTCCTTATAGCGAAATAATTCTTCACTAAGGGTTATTGACATTTCGATGTCGAAGCGTTAATCAATGGTGACAAAACTACAATTACACTAACAACCCCTTGCTTGTTGCGAAATACTATATATTTGTATTTAATCATCACTGTATTCTATTACTTATGTACCAGACATGGGATCGGCTACTAGAAGACTAGTCATTGTTTCTACGCCAGGTCAAAGGAATCTATGGGCTGCAGTATCATATTTAATTCGTAGGTAACATTCGCCTCGAAACCATAAATATATATCAAGACCCTCCAGAAAATTTAGATCCGCACATTTTTCTTCGAAAAGGGGGAAAAGAGCAATCAGATCTATAGTTCTTTGGGGGGTTTTTATACTTTCGATGGCCTCTACTACCTGAAGATCTGACCGGTTGTAGTGGAAGGTCGCGTCAGGGGTTATACGAGCGGCTTTTGATCCTTTGGCATCAGACATTTGATTAACCAATCAGCGCTGATACCTCATGCCCAAAACTCGCCATAACAGACCGTTTCATTAGCTAAACCCTCACATCATCCAGAGTGCGGGTTATATAACACCTCTTCCGGATCCTAGTGCAGTAAAGACAAGCAAAGCGAAATTTTGAACTATAAAAAACGAAACGATATAACAACTGCGTTTTAATCAGATTGGAGGAAAGATCGAAAAGAGCATTTTTTATAAATAGGCGAACTGCATCCTGGCAAATGGTAACCAGTTTTAGGCCTTTACGGGTTGATTTTTTGTCTCCTTATTGAAATAAAATTTTACTTTCACTAAGGATTTTTCTTTTGACTTTCTTTGTCAGTCTAAAGAAGCATTATGTAAAAGCGTAGACTGGCTATTGCATGCTTTTTTCTAGCTTCAAATGTTATATAAATTATTATTTAAACATTTATTCAAATGGCAAGACCATAATCAAATAGTGAGTGGATTAGATAATTCTGCCATATCTTTCGTTAAACGTTAAAATGCAAACTCGAGACTTTTCATAGCAATGGTACTTGGTAATCGAGACTATTTATGCTATCTTTTTATATATATCTTACATAATGCATCTTTAAATTTTCCAGTGAGGATGTTTATATTTAAATTTAGTACACGTGAATGACATCACACCCTACTAAACAAGTTTCCCATTAAGTGTGGATTTGTCTCCACCTTTCATGGTTTTACTAAGTGTTACAAAATCGGCTTTTAAATTAGTAAAGCACGCGTGAATTGCTTCTTCAATTTCAATTTCTCAACGGCTGCGAGTATAATGAAATTGTGTGTAATTTATTAAATTAAACAGTAAAACTGAAGTAATCCGTGTATAACTGTTCAACACCTATATAAAGCACCTTTGACATTTGGACATGGAGAGAGCAGAATAATCAATGTTGACACTGTCATGGCCATTTGAATTTGTCATAGTGAAATTCCAACAAAGAAATTGACATGAAGCTTAATTACTTCCGGTCATTTCAGCTCCCTTTTTCGTTCATTAAAAACATTATACAACAGCACAACAACGTTTGTTGTTTATTAAAGTCTATGTAGTTTGTGTGTCTTGTCCGCATGTTTGTCTTGTTGGTTTAGGTTTGTGTGAGATGGAATATCACGAAGCCTTATTACATCAGGTCACTGCGACCCTCGTTATACAAGTGGATAAAGGTTGTTCAGTATTCAAGTGCTTAAATAGAACCCACGGCCGACACAGATAACAGGTGTTATTTTGTACCCCACACGCGTTATATAGACCACTCCCCCAATATTTTGAAACCCTGGCGCCAGATGTTCCTTTTAGGCCTATACATATTATACATTATTATTTCATATTATACATCTTTAAAGAAAACAAAATGTTATGTACTTTGGAAACCGATATAATTCTAAAAAGAATGCGTTCAGGAAAACCATCATGCACATAATATCATCTGTTAGGATAATATTTCCTGTGAAGTAAGCTGAATATTTATGGAATATCAGATCACAACGACGACCTATATTATTTACACTTGTTTCATAATATTTCCTTATTTAGATCCAAATAGAATTGGATGTCGACTTTTTAAGAGTAATTAATAAACTTGGTTCCCTGATTAATTGACATGTATGACGTACAACAATATATATGTTTTCCGACAAACCGTCTACACGACAGAGTGAAAATAACCCGCTACTGATAAATTACAAACATGTAATATACTAGTTGGAAATTGAGATGGTGTAATTGGGTATTTTACAGCAGCATAAATGTAAACTTAGTCAATATAGGGTAATCAGAATATTGAATGTGTTTTAGGTAACACTCCAATACGTTTACCTGAAATCCTAGCTTAAGGGTGATAAAGAGAAATAAAAAATACTAAATTGCCAATTACTTGAGGAACTGTATAAAAGTTAATTGAAAAACTGAATACTTTATACGGTGTTTTCTGGAAGTTTTACAGCTTAAATCTAGAAGGGGCGCTGGAAGGGAAGGGGCGCATTCATCTATACAAATTCCTACTGCGCATTTAAGAATTTTGCGATATTTTTTTTTAATTTTCCTATTGACTTGTTTACAATTATTAATGCTTATTGTCTAACGTGTGCGATTTAGAGGTTTGTCATTGAGTCAAGTGGCGTGGTTTTCATTCCATCTTGTGCGTGACAAGGATCGCCTGTCCAACCTCGTGACTTTTCTTGGGGTTCTCCGGGTTTCGCCCAAAGCTAAAGACCCCTACGCACAAGACCACTAGCTTATGTCGAGTGGACGTTAAACTCCTTTTGACACTCTGGATAAGTATTTTGACCAATAAAAGATCGGATCATTAGTCGTAGTATTTAAATGTAAACATTCTGTCGACATATTAGTGATATTTTGAACAGTTAAAAATGAAGTGAAATGGGTTTTAACGTTCTACTGTTCTACTCCGATTGGGTTAATGAAGACGGGCATACCGCCATACAGTGTGCTATGTGGAAATTTTTCCCAGACAGCGGCGCTACGACCTACATTACGTGCACGCCAATGTTTACACGGGACCACGGTTTTTCGTCCCATAAGGTGTGAAATAATCGTAATATATTTTTTCATTTCAATAACCCAATGGTTTTCCATTAGAGATAGATAATCCTGTGATAAAAATAACATTAGATTTCAATTTCTAAATCCCCTATGTATTTGTCATGTCATTAGGAATTCTATTGTGGCCTCCGGGTGTTCTTCTGTATGTTTGTTATTGTTCGTTTGGTACTATAGATACACGCTAATTAGTATTAAAATCGTTGTCACAGAACGTTAGCCGGTTCTTTTGTACAAGTGCAAAGTCGAAATACATTTATAAGAGGCATCTCACAATCTTGACCGGACATTAAGCCAGCTGAGATGATCAATATGATTGTTTAAAAATATACAGCGCACATGATGAACTGGGCCATTTTATCAACATGACAAGGGTTCGGGAACCGAGATCTGTTTATCAAGGAACCGATTTTAATTTTTACTGTAATTGTCATCTAAATGTCAAAAACCTCTTTCTATTCGATGGGAAATATATATACATGTTGGTAAATTATCACCCTATGAAGTGGGTTTTTGAAAGAGATATTTTATTCACTATAAATTAATAGGAGATTGGGGAACAGGCAAAATGCCAGACCCCTATCCCTATTTAGATTACAAATTATATGCTAATAATGAAAAGCAGTAGATACACTATAATATACACAACCCGTATTTATTATGGTTTGTAATAAGAATAATTCAAAATCGTTTAGTTAAATTGAAATATGGGTGAACTGTTGTAAATATAAGATTAATAATTACGTTGTTGAAATTTGGACAGTGTAAAAGATAGTGTTCGCTATCCTCGAAAGGGTAACCACAATTGCAAGCTGGATTTTCAGAGATGTGTCTAAGAAACATGTGACCTATTAAGTTACTGCATGAAAGTCGTAGCTTGCTGTGGATAATTTCAACTTTTCTAGAACCAACGTAGTAGTGTTTGGGGGTGGGGGGAGTCTTGTTCAGAGAGATTTTATTTAAAAGAAGAGAGACTTGTTGAACGTTTTGTTGACTGGTCTAACCGGTTCCATTCCTTTATTGCAGATGGTACAGATGAGTTGGAAAATGATTTCGTTCTGCACCGATATTCAGTGAAGTCATTTATATTTCTAAAATTGTACAAAGATTTTCTAGACGGTGGAAAAAGTGTAAAAAGATAATTAGGTATAGCGGTATTGCAAGTTTGATAGACAAGAATAAGTTTGTCTTCGTCGACGTTCCTTTAGAGGAATGGAACCGGTCTCCTTATAAAGAGAATCGTGGCTCGTATACTTTTAACGGCTCCGCAGATAGTCCGTAGTGCGTCCAGTTGCAGGTGTTCAAGTTAATTTGTTAGTAGTTCCGAACACCCATCCCAAACAATATCGAAGTGAGTCAGAATGAAAGCGTTCTAGATAGTAAAAATCTGCGTTTTATGAGATATTTCAGAGATCTCAAGCAGTTTACCATGGAGCGTCCTAGTTCTTGAAGGTTACTGTATTGTATTAAAGGCACTTCTGTCTTGTTTTGTTTTAAGATTAGCGAAAACAAAGTGATTTAGATTTGTTGTGGTTTGGCATGTGAAAGAAGCTGTTATATCTCCTACTTTATTTGAGCCGTTCTGTTCAATTCCATCATAGAACTATTCCATTTTACAATTTAAGATACGATCTATAAATATTTTAAATTCCTAACCCCGTCATGAAGTTTCAGTCCTTACATTTAGTAGTACTCACTTGCTTACTTAGTTTTATGATCTCAATCAAGTTGTATTTATAAATAAAGTAAAATGTGGATATTTAATCATATTATTGTTAATAATCTATAATTATCTTCTTTAGAACTAATTCTTTGACTAAACCGACCAACTGTGGTTAAATTACGTAATGTGTCAAAAGTAGGTAAATCATATACCGTTAATTAGCCTAGTATTTATTGTGGCCAGTGATAACACGAAACCATAAAACTATGTCCTGGCAATTTGACACAATTACACACCATAGAGAAATCTTTGAACTGCAGGAAGTAATCATTTGTCTGCTGCTTAGTTTTATTCCAGTTTGTCGTCACAGAAGTCTTGTTATATTATTATAAATGCCGCACGGATGAAAAAAAAAATACTTCTATGAAATTTTTCTCCAGGATCTCCCGCTTGCACTTTGATGACGCCACCAACGTCAAAACTTTATTAATGACCAAAATTGATTTGAAATGTTAAATTAATATCTAATTTGTCCAAAAAACATGAATTGGGGGTTATTTTGAATACATTTGGGTCTAACGTCTGGGCGAGTGGGCTTTTACTATAATTACATTCCCGCTGTTGCGTATTTATTGCACTTTAAGAGATCGATGAATACAGGCAGAGGATATTCGCCATCGGGATGGCAAAGAGTAATTCGCCACTCTTTTTCGTTATTTACCATTTTTTTTTTCAAAATCGATATTCCCCGTCCTTTTACAATGTCTGATCGAAGGGTATTGCTACCAAGCACTTAAAATAGTTTCACTTTTATCCTAAAACATGAACAAACATCATTTTCTTTGCAGTAAAAATGCGAAAATAACTACTGTAACAAAGGCTGATTGACACCGTGCCATTGGAAAGCTATTTCTAGCCTATTGGTGACAACCAGAAAAAGTACCTTACTTTAAGACCTGTCTATGAATTTTGAATTTGAACCCTTTCTTACTATTTTTCCGAGGAAAAAAAAGCCACGGCAAAATAGACTAAAAGGTGCTATTTGTTACAAGTCACTCTTAAACAGTTTGTGACATTTTTATTTCAGTTTCATACGTTGGCCCAATACTGTCCGTGGCGTAGTTTTAATTTCTTACTGCCATAAGGGATCACCTGTCCGACCTTGTGGGTTTTTACCGCTTCATACGGTTTCTTCCTACTATTAAAGATCCTTATTCACAAACGAATTATTGAAATACAATTGAACCATATGTTAGTCCCGGGATAGGCTAGTAAGACCTAACCCTGGTTTCCCTTGGTCAGTGGTGTAGGGCGGCTAGTAGTTTTGATGGGAAATAGCCGACTCAAACTATAATGACGCCGATTAAACTGATTTTAAATGTTCAAAATGTTCATCCATTAGTCAATTTAAAGAAATTACGATTCCCGAAAAGATAGTGAAACAAATAATGTTCGATGCATAAAAAATGTCGCAAAAACAGTATCTCTCGACAAAATGTTTAAATCCATAGTAAACATAGTACAAATTCATCGTATTCAGATTTTTAAAAAAAAAGTGACATGAGTTTCTTATTATCACGTAAAAGTCATTGGATTTCAGACAAAAAAAATTATTATATTAAACCTGCGGTTGGCACGGGCGGACAGATCAGAGAAACAGGCAGACCTATTTCAATAGACCCCTACTTGTTTTTTCGCTCGACAGGAATGAAATTAGATTAGGTTTGTATTTTATCTACACTACATTGTGATCAACAAAAGTGCAAATAAATGCGTTTTACAATGTTTGCAATTCTTGTTGAGAGGTTATGACTCGATACAGGAATACATTACCGATAATAAAGATTCAAGCTAGAGGAGTGGTAGTAGGGGTAGTAGTAGTATAGAGAATCTCCTACGAGTCTTTTTTGATATCAAAAAAGGCGAGTAGGAGATTTTATTTATCACCAAATCTTTTCTTACATGCACAAATAAATAGCATAATTCTTTGCTATAGATTTTACTTTTACTGAACCTGATAACATTACGGCGTAGTGATACATCATTTTTTGACAGCAATTCAAAACCATTGCAAAGTTCATTTTTAATAATAAAAAAAAATAAGTTACTTTTAATAAAAAAAAAAATGAACTGTTCTTTGAAAATAAAAAACGTAGTTCCTTTTCAACTGACCAATCAAATTCATGTAAAGCGATATCTACTGTAGAATTATTATTGGGTGATAAACAGCTATGTATTGTGACTGGCGACTACCGATATTAAAGATACAATATTATTATTAACATTACCGATATTAAAGATTCGAGCTAGAGGAGTAGTGATGGGGGTAGTAGTAGTAGTAGTAGTAGTAGTAGTAAATACAGCTATGTATTGCGAGTGGCGACTGGATCTCCCATCAATGAATACATTGAAAATTTCAGTCAAGTTACTTTATTCTGAGCGAAGTTATGACTATTTGAGGTTTTTACAAGATAGTCTCGATTGTCAAGTACCATTGCTATCCATTTCATCTTAAAAATATTAAATGGTAAGAGTTTTCTAGTCCATTCAATATCATGGCCATCCGACGTTCTAGGGAGTTACATAATCATTTATATAACATTTAAAGCAATTGACAGATTTAGCTCATGCATATTGCATCTTTAAGGCATGTGGCGTGACAATGAGACCAAATCTTGTAATAATTATACAGACATTACGATATTTCAGAATTAATCATTCCTTGGAAGCTCAACGCATCCCGGCAATGTTTATGGTATTAGCTTTTAAATAAATATGAAGGGTTTGGGAGAACGAATTTAGCTCAGATTATGATTTTAAAAAGACGGTGAAAATCCCTTTCTAATAGGAACGTGCATTAATTTTGTAATAAGCACCATTTCGATATAATGCTATTATTAAATACTAATTACAAATTCCAATACTGTCCAAAGCATTATTGCTCTAATCCTATGATCACGAAACTTGGCCCGCGATACATACAAACTTTTGAAGTTTTCCAGATAATTTTTGCAGATGCCTTATTTTGAAGTTTTCAAAAATAAGAATAATGATAAGGTATTTTACATTTTAGACAAGACGGAAATAACGAATCAGTCATTGTTTCTGTTTTCTAAATGGTCATTATTTGTTATTCACTGGTCGATTTTAACGTTCGATTCCATACACTCTCAATACTGCTGACGAAGTTGAACTAAAGATTAATTTTAATCTATAGCAAGCTAATTATGCGAGTGCTACTTGAGTGTTATGGGAATATAAATCAAAATTTGCCTAGAAGACGGCCTAAAAACGGCCTCTCTACTATAACAATGAGATAAACAATCAACACCTTCTATAGAATTGATTTGCGATGGGTCACTAAGTCATGTAACAAGTTATTTAGTATGTTACTATTTATTCATGATAACAGCACAAATTTCCTCGCTCTAAAAGAGCTAAACCTCTCACTTAATATTTTCCATAATATTTGAAATTAAAAACACGAATTAGAATTCAATATCGGTTCATTTCAATCAATATTGATGTTGTTATCGTGTCGTGAAAATAAGAGATTGTAATATCCAATATTTAATACACAATGCACAGTTTATAATCAGTACGCGAATCATGTATTCTTTTTTTTCGGGTGCCATTTGTAATGAACAAAGGAAATCATATCCTATAGGACAATGCGGAAGTAGTTATTAATGACTGGTTCACAAACGACAAAATAATATTTTTTTAAAAAACGTGTAGAATGGACTTAACTACAGTCGTAAACGAATGTCGTTCAGTTTGGAAGGTTCACGTGTTTCACCGACAATAAGAAATTAAAATAATTGATTATAAATAACTTTATATACATGCATATTATTGTTCTTTTAGACCCCTTTTAGTCTATTTTAATGTTCTAAAGAATAGAGCTATACGCCCTTTAAACATAGACCATCAAAAGCGGGAAAACAATAAGCTAATATATCAAACGAGACCGTATTGAATCTCCGCCAAGAACCTATTTTGCTGCTAGCTCTTATTGAAATTAAGTCCTTTGTAATGAATTCAGGAGCAGCTCGCTAAATTGATATATTTACAATTTATAGTTCAATATAAACCCATTATCTGTAAAAGCACACCGCCTTCGTATCATTATCATCCCCACATGGATAATTTGAGAATATTTCCCGTCTATTTTTTTTTTACATCAATTCTTTTTACAATAATTTGGTTCCTCAAAATTTCTTTGCATGTTGATCCGAACATCTAGACGCCAGCAGTGAAAATAGAAACCTTTCCAAAACGGATCATGTTACAACAGAAACCTTCATTTTTGATTGAAGGTTATGGATTGTTCGGTGTCGCCATCGTTATAATTTACCTCTATTGTATTTTATATTGAGACAAGACTTACAAAACATTTGCAGACACTTTGTTGATTTGATCAGAGCAATCATATACTGAATATATGCTGACTGGAATTACGTTTCATGTTTTGAAGAAAACTTGGCTAAATCTCGAAAACAGCTCTTTTTGCCATAGAAGAAATTGTCTAAATTTCCTCGGCCCCAGACTTGACTAGTTTTATAAGTCTACTATGAATGTTATTGGTATTTTATCTTTTAACTTTGAGTCATGCTGCAATTTATTTCATTTGTTCCATAAAGAAGATTAATCTCTTAGAAAAAATTTGTGAGTATTCTGAACTGTCTGTAAACATTGATAAAACAAAATTTATTGTTTTTCAAGAAGCTCAATAAAGAAAAAGTGAAAAGTGGTATTATAAAGAGGCAAGGGTTGATTGTGTTACTTAGGTGTTACTTATAGTTATTTAGGTATCTTGTTTTCTTCCAGGTTACACTGGGATAAATGTCATTTGTTGAACTTAAAGCCGAAAAAGCTCCCATTCCTACTTATCCATTCATTTGAAAAACTGATCAGCCTCATCCGCAGGTATGCTTTAAAGGACAACATATGTGATACAACTGATTCAATACGTTCCAGATATAATTTTGACACAAGGATCATTGCTACGATAGATGCCTAATGGAGATTTCAAAAAACGGAAATGACGAAAGGAAAAGGAAAACACCAGTTATCCTTCTATATAACTAACTGAATTGGCGAGTGATAACAGATACATTAATAATTCCTTCAAAGGCCAAAAGTTGTTATATCAGACTGTGGGAGGATATCTGACAATTCCTAAAATCAATAATTGACTCACTATATAAGAGAAAACGAAAAAAATATAAAATATCAATGCATTACCATGTTTTATTAAGCGTAGAATGGATAAAAACAAGGGAATGTACGGACTTTTTCTATTTTTCTCGTTTTCTCTTATCTAGTGACATTCAATTACTTTTTTGAATTGTCAGAGAGCCTCTCGCAGTCTCAGATAACCACTTTTGTCTTCGAAGGAATTATTAGTGAGTAGAATTCGTCCGAGTATCTGTTATAACTCCTCAATTCAGTCAGTTATGGCTAAATATATTTTTTAAGGCCAGCTCAATTTTTGTCAAGGTCGCTGAGATGTAAATAAGGTTAGGTCACGTAATTGTTGGCGAGATTGTGGGTTAGGGTAAGGTTTAAGAATTTGGGAGAGAGGTTAAGTCTCCACATAAGCACTGACCATAGAACTAAATACACTGACCTAGGATGATGAAAAATTAGTTCGTGACATTTCCTAGTTATTGGGGCTAGGTCCAGGGTTAGGGTTAAGGTTGGGATTAGCGTTAGCCCTGTTGACATCTTGTGATCTATGACAAAATATTGAGCTGACCTTATCATTTGGCACTAACCAATCGGTTATATAGAATGATAACTCGTGTTTTCCTTTTGCTTTCGTCACTTCCGTTTTTTTTTTAAACCCTCATTGTGCATCTATCGTAGCCATGATCTCTGTGTTAAAATAATATTTGAAACTTGTATAACAAGTTCTATCACATATGTGATAAAGACTGACACCAATATTGTCCTTTAAAATATTTGATGTTATAATCAAGCCGGTTATATTGTACGGCTCGCAGCTCGGGGGGTTTCAATACAGACCCGATATAGAACGGGTTCATACAAACGTTTTTATGTATGTGTTAGGTATACATAAATCTTCCACCACTTCTGGAACTGTAGGATAATGTGGCCGACACGGCCTCAATGTTTACTACATGTTGTCTTGTATAAATAATGGATGTACTTTAATCAATATGAATATAAACCGTTAGCTAAAACAGGAGTATCTAATGTTAAAAATTAGATTTGGGTCGGAAAACATAGCTTACTCATTTGAGAATGATTTTATTCTCATTTGGATTTAGTTTTATGTTATATTTTGACAGCATTGTTAACGTAAGCCAATTTGTACTATTAGGGAAATTAAGGCTTAAGGATATTGATATCAAGTTATTACCACATGATAGTCTTACTGAATACAGTAATTTTAAACATGAGTGCTGTTTACCAAAGAAGAGGTATTCTGAATATCCAGTATGTCCTTTATGTAATGAAGGAAATGAAAACTTATACCATTTAAGATTTCCAATAACAATAACAGTTCTGCAAATTGCTGTTTACCAAAGAAGAGGTATTCTGAATATCCAGTATGTCCTTTATGTAATGAAGGAAATGAAAACTTATACCATTTTAGATTTCCAATAACAATAACAGGTTTACAAATTGCTTGTAATGTTTTGGGCATTAACCATGGTTTTGGTTGATGGTTCTATATTAAGGATCCCGGGTGTCGAGTAATCTACATTTATGGACTTAAATAATCCGCCATAACCACAGTGACGTGTCTAACGGTAAATATATTCATTCTATACATCATCATTTTCATAATTGATCTAAAGTTATATTACTTAATATAGAGGTTCGAATAGATCGTAATAGCAGATGACATAGGTCGCGCTGCCATTATGAAAGCAGACTGTTTCTGACCTTAGTAAGCAATTAATCAATTTCTATTATTAAGATGGTCATCGAAAACTGTAATTACCTACAACTAAATATCTCTCACTTATAGGTTGACAATCAAGATAACAATCCCGTTAATACCACAGTTTGAGACTAACATCTGGTAACTGTACGTTACGTGCTGATGGGCAAAATTTTTAGTTGTCAAAATGACTTTTTACCAATTTACTAAAAAGATTTGAATTTTTGTTCCGCCCGGAGGAATAGAATAACTTTACTCGTGACAAATTTAAGCCGGAATTTGATCATGGTGGAGAGTGTTCTCGGCTCACACAGATACTCCAGGACGGAGCATTCCAGTCGTGTCTCGAGAGTCCATACCCGCACATTTATCTTGTTAAAACGCCATGTTACAATATCAACGCATCGTTGCGTTTTCTGTAGTGTGTATTTTCTCCCTCGTTCTGTATTCCCTTTTATATATTATATCATATAAACGATAAACAACCCAAATCTAATCTTCATTAAGCTAAAAAGAAATACATTATGTCTGTAAGCGAAATCAATAAAGTTCCTTAGATTACTCTGATTGTGTCTGTCATTGAATAATTACCTTTGTGAGAACCAGGTGAAAATCATTATGTATATATAATTTACATTAAGGATTTCGATAAAGAGCTAGCAATTCTCGCTATAGTAGTTCAAAAATAGATAATGGAAATGGAATATGTTGAAAATTTCATTCAAATTACTTCATTCGGAGTCGTTTCAAGAACAGTGTAGTCTCGGTTGCCATTGCTACCGCTATTACGATAATAAACAAAATCTCAATTGTCCGTTTTTAATTGAATTTTTAGCTAGCAATCGTGTTTAAATCCATTGAAAATCAAAAGGATCCGATGGTCTATAGCGTTGATTTTGGGCTTGGTGTGTGAATAAATGTCTTATTAATTATTTATATAACATTTGAGGCCAAACGTAAGACCTACATTAGACAGATTTAGCTCTTACATAATGCATCTTTAACTTATAGTTTTTAAAACTAGCTCGTAATCTTACTTATCTTACACATGTAATAGTAGGCCTATAGGTAAAATAGATTCAAAACATAGTTTTGAAGCTAAGATCTTTGCTATGATTCATTCGTAGCGTCCCTGCACAAATTCCAATTTCGACAAAAGTAAAAATATTGTCAGTTATTGTTATAGGCTGGAATACAGAGGCGTGATTTTGCTATGCATTGGTCTCAGTTCTCTTACAACTGACCTGAAGAATAAGAGTTGTCAGTGAAGTTAGGAAACATTGGACACGATAGTAAACTCATAAATTATGTTCTTTACTTATATTCCATGTGACGTAAGCTAAACTGGCATTTCATAGACCGAAGCCACTAGCCATCCGGCATTTTAACATTCCCTTAAGCACCACAAGTACTGAAAATTTGAACTCTTTGAATAATGGGCTAATACAAACGATACCTGTTACTGCTTTCGATAACTGGTCTTCTTTATTCGCGTCACATCCGGAATTTGGGCCTAGACGTTATGGATCAAGCATAACAAAGACCTTTACTTTAAAATTATATTTGGAATCTGTTTATCCTATTCCACCTCATATGTAAAATTAAAGGCAACATAATGCTTTAAACAAAAATAAATCGATTTATCTACACTTATTATTAGAATCGATTTACGCAAGAATTACTATAAAAACCAATTCCAAGTAAAACAACCATTGAACATTTCTCACACACTAAAATTAATTGAGTAGGTGTCAGATGTGGGACACAAAGGCACAACTATTTTTTTCAAAAGGAGGTGTTGTACTAGGTGTTCCAGAAAGAGTAAGTCTATAATGTCGAATAAGTTTTTCATATAGTTCCTTATATTTTCCACTGCGGAGTTTCAGCCTGTCCAAACTGTTGTCGCGAGGTCGTTGTGTATAATGAACAATGAATGACTATGCAAGTTCCGAAAATACCTACCCACTATAATGTATTGGGCGTTTGACGTAGACTTGGTTTGTAAGGCCAATTATTTTCATTAATAAAACGGTTAGCTTATATTATGTTTTGTATATAATGTGTGTCCATTAATCTATCCCAGGCAAAAATGTTGCGTGTAGGAGATATTATTTGTCTGGGAGTTATGAGTTGGATTTATATTGACCGTCTGTGTAGATCATCGTTTATGATTGTCTTACACACGATTACACAAACTTAAGTTATTCTCTAGGCAACGTAACTCAACTAGTAAATTACTACATGTATATATTATATCCATTTCATTTTCATTATCTCTTTTTCCAATTATCCACATGTCCCTAGGACGGACTTTGCACAAAAGGGTAAGAGCTAACTACGTAATACGTAATTCTAAAAGTACAACAGCATGGAGGTTTACTACAAGAACTGTCTCTTTTATAGCCCGTGTTGTTGATGTTACAAACTTTAAACTTCGATTACTATGTTTCGACGGCAAGGGCAATAACTACGAAACATTTATAATAAAATTCATAACAGGATTATGAGGAGTTGAATAAATAAAATAGAAGGCTGATCATAATTTAGAGAAAATATAAAAAAAGCTGGGCCACTTACATATTATGTTGGGTAAAATCTTTTGTTGTGTCTCTCTTTAATGAGATAGAGAAGATAAGATAAATTTTATTGCATAAAAACGCTCATAATTGCAAAAATACAATTGAATCAAAGCCATGGGATTGTGGGGTTTATTTTTTTTTTCTTAAAGATTAATTAATTAATTTGAGTACGTTTATCTCATTTTTGGTAGTATTTACCCATTACATTAAATAAATAGATTGACTTTTGACAGTAAAATACTTGTTAGTAGTGGGTAATCAAGGGAGGTAACTGGAATGGCGAACTCCTGATCATCACTTTCGTCGTACTTACGAATACAAATTCCTATCTTTACTTTTCGGGATTGTGATTTTCAAGATTATAGACATAAACATCAAGTGACCATCGTTATTGGTCAATATCATTCTTTAAAAGTCATTGCCAAAAATAAAGTCAGAATAAAATTGCTTAATTTTGTGTTAAAAGCCCTTAAATACCTTACGGCCGAGCAACTAACTCAATATACGTGATACGCTTTCAAACAACTTAAACCCGTCAGTTTTCATCTGGAAATGGAGACCTGTCTCCCAAGCTGTATTATACGGTGTCTGGATAAAACCAGACTTGCATTTTATAACAATAACGTGTAGGTGAAATTTATCTTTCGTTATTAAGTACAGCACTTGTATTTTATAAGAATAACGTGTAGGTGAAATTTACCTTTCGTTATCAAGAACAGCATGTGGGTCATGCACTGTATAGACAACTAAAGAAAAGGCAAAATAGACTATCACAACGACAAAATTTACCCGAAATCTTAAAAGGGTTACATGTCTGGATAAGCGGTTTTGACGTCCACGTCCAAACGACTGATTATTTTTAGCTGAAATTGTGAGATAAGGTAAATACATCATTCCAATATATTTTGGCGCTTATAGTTCATACGTACACAAACTTTTATTTCTAAGATTCTGTTAGAATCGGGATGGTCCCTTTAAGATTTTGTTGGACCTTGCCCTATTGGGAATGTAAAATAACCATAAAGAGAAGAAAGTTGGGTCTATGCCATTTATCACATGTACATTATTTTGTCCAAAACTGACATTTTATGACACATTACTTCTGATCGGATTTATTCTTTTTTTATTACTGCGTTGAACAGTTTGAATCGCATGTTCTTTACTTGAATCACAATGTTTATTGATTACAGTAAATAAATTACAAAAATAAGAGGCAGTGTGAAGTTAGCTCGATTTTCGTTTTTCGATATTGGCGAATAACAAAAAACAAATAGCTCGTTTATCGACATTCAAACTTGAATCTCAAAAGCAGATTTGATTGATGTATGTCTACAGAATGCCTCCAAAACACATTTGATTAAATAAGTTTTCTAAAACAAACTCAAGATATCATAAATAAGGATGCCTGAACAGCAGACCCACATAAAAACTGCTTTTTCTCCTTGTTTTTTGATTCACCAATATCGAAAAACGAAAATCAAACTAACTTGACACTGCCAGAATAAGAATATTTATATCTGTCATAAAATGAGATCAAGAGGGAGAGGTATTGAAACAGCAGTGCTCTTTTAAAAGGTATATAGTAAGACAAAGATTAAATACATTACGGGCTACTGCAAGAGAATATAATGTCATGATCCGGAAAAGAAACTGTAATGGCGGATGTTATGAAACGATCTTATTTGGAAATCAAATACAGCATTTAGTGACCTATTAAATTGTTTTGTAACTTTGATATTCTAAATATATTCTAGCTCAATTAAAACTGTAATTTGTGAGATGAATATGATAAAAGTGTAATGTAAGTATTATAAAAACGATTTATACAACCTCGGGTATCCGTGTATAGGGAATCCACATACTTACCTTACCAAATGATGTTTTCTGTTGAAAATATTTTAATTCGATTGATGGTTTACATCACCCAGAAAAAAACTGATTAGTTTTGTGTGAGAGATTCTTAGTGTCCTTTATTTTATTCCCAAGTAAGCAGCTGGAGCTCTGTGATTTGTTTTCAAAGAAATACAAGCGTCCAGTCATCGGGTAGACATAGTACGAGTATACTGAACATCGTCGTCAACTTGTATCGTCGTTGTTGCTTTGTGTGTTTTGTCTTTTACTGTTTTTCAGCAAGTAATAGTACTTTGCAGCTTATTGCTGCATTTTAATAACCATTTGGCAGGGTTACAATTGTTACAAACGATGTTTATAGTCGAGATCATTAGGTGAGCAACCCGAAACAGTTCTTTGCTATGTTAAATAATATTCTATTTCGTCACATTTGGCGTTTGATTTTCATGCTTAAAGATACATTGTCCCGAAAGTATTTATCGGATAGTTATCTCCAATGAAAGAAAGAGAGAGAGAGAGAGAGAGAGAGAGAGAGAGAGAGAGAAATGGGGTTTAACGTCCACTCGACACAAACTAGGTCATTTCGGGACTAACATATGGTTTAATTTTATTTCAATAATTCGCTTGCGCGTAGGGGTCTTTAGCAGTGGGGGGAAACCGGAGGACCCGGAGAAAACCCACGAGGTTGGACATCTCCAATGAAAGTATGACAAATTTGGTATACATGGAAAGTATAGACACACAATCTTAATAGCAAAATTTTCGGATTACCCGAAAAATACCCACAGGGCAAGCACCAGGCAAAAATGTCAAGGTATCACTAACTGGCAACCCGACTATTGTCTGCCAGCTTATAGTGTGTGTGTGCTAGCTTGACTGAGGGAGCGGTTGTTATTTCTTGATCAAATGGTTAGGCGGTTTTGGGAACATTGTGGGGTGTCAACGTACTAAAGACTCTGCATTAAACGGCGGAAAAAGTAATTAGCAGAAAATAATTAAGAATTTACTGATGCCTCAATATGTATGGTAAATTGACAGTAAGTAATGAAAAATACATTCTGAAAAATGGACCCTCTCTCCCAACGAATACAAAGTTTTGGGAAGTAATTGAAGCACATTTTTATGGCGATATATTGGATTCAAAATTCTAACATGCTATCGTCTAATTTCTAACTTCTATTCATGTAATTTCTAACTTCTATTCATGTTAAGACAATGTATAACCCAACTTCTTTATTTGTTCGGGGTAATTTTTTTATTCTGTTTCATCTTATTTCTGTTATTAAGACTTCATTGTCGGTTTACATGTTAATCATGAACGTCGATCAAATTTAGAATTTTGATACTTCTACCTAGCAACCACCATTGGGACGTCGTTTGGTGCCCCACCGTGTGCTCAATTTGTCGATTGAGCACCTGATCGGACCATTATGTTGATACAAAGGGCTCACTCTTGGTCAGGTTGAATGTTTTGGCGGAGTGTTAAAATTGAAAACAACATCGAACGTGATATGGTTTGCAAATACTTTTTCAAATATATTGCTAAACAGCATTTGTTCATTTATTTTTTTCAAGGCAAGTGCAGGATTTGGAGAATTTTATTTAGTCTTCTCCGGGTCCTCCGCTTTCCTCCCACTGATAGACCCCTACGCGCAAGCGAATTACTGAAATAAAACTGAACAATATGTTAGTCCCGAAATGACCTACTTTGTGTAGAGTGGTCGTTAAACCACATTTCCCCCTCTCTCTCTAAATTTCAGCACTCCGGCCAATCATCAACCAGACAAAGGGCGAGCCGTTTATATCAACAGGTGCGCAATTACCAAATGAGCACGCAGTGGCGACACCAACCGACTTCGTAATGATGGTTGCTAGGTAGAAGTGTAAAAATTCTAAATTCGTTATGTTCATGCAAAGCATCAATGAAGAAGTCGTTTTCCGTATAAATAATAGAAATAAGATGAAATAGAATTAAAATTTACACTGAACAAATAAAGAAGTTGGATTATACATTGTCTTATACATGAATAGATGTTAGAAATTACATGAATAGAAGTTAAAAATTACATGTACAGTAATTAGAAATTAGACGATAGCACGTTAGAATTTTGAATCTAATATACCGCCATACATTTTTGATAGATTAATTATGTTTTTAGTTCAAATATGTCATCAAATCACACAATTTGTACGCGGGGCAGTATCTTTAAACGACCTTCAATTTTTTTTCCGTAGACCCAGTCAAATTCGCCCTCATATGGATCGATAGTTAAAACTATTAATCCATATTTTTTGTCTTTATTTACAGTTATAAAACTAAGATCAATGACACATGTCACGAATATATCAATCGGTATCCGTGTGTAGGTTGTTATTTTATTGATGATGCGAAGTAGTTTGCTTTAAATCAAATTACAAGAACATGTACTTTTTGCCTTTCAGAGTTCTCAGATTCTTACCATGCACGTAATCTTGCAATTAACTATGATCACAAAATTGTGATTAACTGAAACGAATGAAATGTTAAACAGGGTTGGGATTATTGCATTTACCTTTTTATCAGAGAAATATATATCTTTTCTAAACTATTATTTATCTTTAACGGTATCTAATACATAGATGTCGTAAAGTATAGTCGTTTGAAGACGAACTTGGACTCGATGGGAGCACGCGGGGGTGGAGGGTGGAGACAAATGCCAAATAATGATGAATGTCGGTCCTAGTGAACCTAAGTAAACCTAAATTTGAATTAAAAATTTGATAACCATAGTATATTATTACGTTTTTATATCTCAAAGTACTTGCCTTTTCATCTATTGAATTGTCGAATCTAAATTATAAAAAAATAGTATATTTGAATCAGTTTCTAAACAAATAGATATTTTAAAACAGTCAGCCTTTGACATATACCTCAACTTAAATGATTGAGAGATAAATTTCAATAGTTTGTTAGTTAATATCATAAGTTTTTTTTAAGGACCTAAACCTCTAACTCAATATTTTTCATAATATTGGAATTTAATAGCACGAATTAAAATTCAATATTAGTCCATTACAATCAATAGTGACGTTGTTATCTTGCCGTGAGTGTTCACATATTTCACCAAACATAATTGAATAGAAATTACAATAATTTAAAAAAAAAAAATGAATATATACATTCATATTGCATTAATGTGCTTTTAAACCTATTTCGTCTACTTTAAGGTTCCACAAAATAAGGCCATACGCCGTTTAAAGTTATATAACCTATTGTGTAATGTGAACCAGCTGCCGTGTGAACGTTCTAATTGACTGTTGGAATTATAGTATAAAATTGTGTTAATATATATTAAATCAATTACATTTGAATGTAGCATTACTCAAATTATGCAGTTATGGTAAACAGTACTACTTTCGATTCAAAGGAACTAGAGCTCAGAAATGCAAAGTGCATTGTTCGAATCTGCATTCAGTTTATTGGCCTATAGAGGGTCATTTTTTAAAATAAATAATACATTAAGCTATAATTTAGGTTCCTAAGTTATTCGTGAACACGGCAATCGTTACCTGTATTTTCCGCTTTTTGATCGTTTATAAGACATTGATTTCATCGTCTAGAAAGACCATTAATGTACATGCAATTGTGTTAACGATATGGTCTTTCGAGTATTATGGCACACGTCACCTAGGCGACATACAATTACATTTATACATGTATAATGGCCAGAAGAAGGGGGTAAAATCCACTCAACAAAAACTAGGCCATTACTTCACTAAGGTATGGAACAGTTTTATTTCGATAATTCGCTTGTGCGTAGTGGTCTTTAGCCGTGGGAGAAACCGGAGAAAAACCCACGAGTTTAGTCAGGCGACCTTACTACTTGTCACATACAAGTTTTGAAATGAAAACACGAGAAGTCACTTAAATAAGAAACCATTTGCTCCCACTGCCCCCATTCACATTCCCAAACAATGGCGTTAAGATTTGTAGATGTTTTAATGTTTATGGTATCAAATGTATTTTCCCCAACAATTTTAATATTGTATTTTCAATCGATTGTTAAAGATGGATTATGTAAGATTTAGATAAAGAGCTGGCGGCTCTCACTATAATAATTTTAAAAAATAGGTAATGAAAGGAATATGTTGAAATTTCATTCAAATTACTCCATTCTGAGCGGAGTTATTACCGTTTGAAAAACAGTGTAGTCTCGATTGTCATTGCTACCGTTGTTACGATAATAAACAAAGTCTCGATTATCAATTTTTAATTGAATTATTAATCGTGGCAGTCGTGTTTAAATCCGTTGAAAATCAAAAACATCCGATATTTCAGAGAGTTCAATATGGGTTTGGCATGTTAATGATTTATACAACATTTGAGGCCAAACTAAAGATCTGCATTACGCAGATTTAGCTCTTACATAATGTATCTTTAAGTATTTAAGAACTCGACCACTGCAATACTTGTTCGTTCAGTATCAGATGTTTTAAAGAAAACCGACAAAAATTTAAACAAAGATTTTATGGTATTGAAAACATCAATCTTCAGAATTGTGAAGATCAGTTATATTGGATAAAGTATCTTAGCGTACAGTAAGCTTCCGATTGTCAATAAATACAAGAGTTATATCAATATCACTTGTGCACCAATTCCGCGGCTACAATTTAGTTATTGGAAGTTCTTTTCTGTTTATCAAATACCGATAAACAGTTCTCTTACCTTATATTAGATTTTACAGAGAATTGTAAGAAATAATATGCGATGGGGTTTACCGTCCTATTAATGACGACGGAATAAAAATAACGGTACATAATAAGGAAATATTAGTTACATGAACGGCTGATGTAAAAAAAAAAAAGGAAACGGTATCTCGTGCACATAAATTCGCACGCGAAATGAAATGAAATGGGGTTTAACGTCCCACTATGTCTCCTCTAAAAATACACCCAGGTAGCACCAACAATCAAAGACGCTACGCCAAAGGGGAGAGTCCCAGATTTCAAAGCTTGTATTACTTCGAAAAGGTATTACCAAGCTTCAGATAGTACTGTTACACCGGTCTAAAATATAGATTTCTTCGAGTTGTTCACTGGCAAATCTTTTCATTTTGATAGTAATATTTTGTAACCGCAGCTATATACATCTTATAAATCGGGAGAAATTGGTCGTTTCTTAATATGAGTTGAAAAAATAAAGGGGATTACGAAGAATCAAAGTAATAGTACCAATTGATCAACAATGATTACATTGATTGTTCGAAATTGACCACAGCAATGGTTTGATGATACGTTAAAAAGACAAGAATAATCGATACTTAGGTATAGTTAAATTACAAAATCCAGTGGACGACATCCCAATTAAATAATTAATTACAGAAACAATTTTTAATTCTTCTTAAGTCCGAGCATGTTCCAATTAGTTAAGTTATAAGCTGTGACCGATGTTGTTCAAGGGATTGTACTTTAATATTAAATAACATATACTAGGCCATCCCGATGCTTTATCGGTTTGACAGCCCTGTCATCAATGGAAATAACACATGTAATCTACTCCGCTCAATTCAATAGAATTAAACTATGTAAATTGTTCGTGTTTAAAAACCGGCATACGTCTGGTTGCTCACTTCAAAATTTACAGATATGGTGTATTTGTGGAAGATTAAGAGGTTGCTAATGTCAGATTTATGCATGTGTTTGCAATACACATTTAAAATCAATTAAAACCCTTGAATTAAATATGGCCTACGTTCCTTGTCTTGAAGCTGCATTATTTAAAAGCTAATTCTGCCTATTGCAGATCTTTATTTTAGCCTCAGTTGTTATACATTATTAATTAGACATTTATTCACATGACAAACCCATAATGGTTATGATTTTGCACAGATTGAAACACGATCGCCATTTAATAATTTAATTTAAAAATGGATAATCGAGATTTGTTTAGTATGATAACAACGGTACTAATGAAGATCGAGACTAAGCTATCCATCATACAGTCACAACTTTGATCAGAATGAAGTAAATTGACTGAAATTTCCATAATATTTCTTTTTCATTATCCATTTTTAAACTATTATAGCTCTTTATCTAAATCTTACATAATGCATAATCAAAATAAAACTTACATAACAAATTTGTACTTATTTCCACAAACTTCATGTTAATTCATGTTAATTACATCTCTGATAAATTGAATATTAGGAATAAATTGTAAAATCGACGTCAACATTTAACATTGTCGCATTGTGAACTTTTAGGTAAATAAAAAAGAAAACTTTAATAATGTATAAAATCACCGGCACTTTGATTATAAAGAGCAATAGCTATGTAAGTAATTATCAGAAATTGTTGTAATTGCTAATCATCTCAGTAACAGAAACAAATTTAAAGTAGACCATTGTGGTGACTTTCGCTAGTTTCTACAATGTGGGAAAGGGCAATAAGTTAGGTTTCTGCATTTCACTTATCTGAACAATACATAAAAAAAATTCAAGCAAAACGAATGATGCCTTTTGTCGCTGGCACGCACACAAGATTTTGCAGAGTTAAGAAGGGCCATTACTCTAGAAATGATTAGTGGCATATGTTGAAATTCGACAGACCCTTGTCTCTCACTAATATAAATAATGCATATATAGCTTTCAAACAGATCGCCAGATATCAAATACGTCTGGGGTTACGGGTGACATTTAGTCTCACTAATTTAAATGATATATTTATAAACACAATTTTAAAAGATCGCATAATAAATGTAGTGGTCACAAGCAGTTTAAAACGACTGATACCACCACATTTCAAAGCCGTGTTTAGGGAACCCCAGCTTGAATCGACCTTTTGGATTGGTCGATATACTGCTGGCGTATATTTCTTAAACAAAATACTTTATTGATTATACAAAATGCCCTGTATATACATAGCCTGGGGGTCACCGGTTCGATCCCGGTGTTGGCAGGAAATTTCCGGCATGGTTTTCCCCTTTTCAGCAATCTGATTAAAACACAGATCCTATTTCGTTTCGTTTTGTATAGTTCAAAATTTTCTTTTACTTGTCTTTACTATACTAGGATCTGGAAGAGTTGTTATATTACCGGCGTTTAGGTTGGAGTGAGGGATAAGCCAATGAAACGGTCTGTTACGGTGACTTCTTGGCGTTCCATGCACGGAACTTTGGGTAAACCACTAGAAACGTCAACGCTGATTGATTAATCAATGTCTGACGTCATAGGGCCAAAAGACGCTCGTACGACCCCTGGTACGACCTTCAAGTACAACTTGTCAGATCTTCATGTAGTGTAGACCATCGAAAGTATAAAAAAACGAAACGAAATATAGATCTGTATTTTAATCAGATTGCCTTTTCAGTGGTGCAGGACGGAGGGCCTGGCAAGGACACCTGCCTAGTGGTTTGTGCAGTGGCGTGCACGTAAAAGATCCCCTGCCACGTCAAATTCGATATAAAAGTAGGCCTTTCCTCATAACACACTGTATGGGGCAAAACATTGGGACGTTAAACCTCATTTCATTTCACTTCCGTCACTGACATTCAAAACTAATTGAGAGAGAGTAATCATTAAGGCCACCATGGACTGTCTTTTAAATGAATCTAAACCATAAAAAGATGATGCGATAATGACAATGTTGGTTTTAAGCTTCCTAGACTGACACAGTGTTCTGACTGGAGCTGGAAGAGAATACTTAATAATAGCTGCAAATATATAATTGAACTTACATTGATGTGACATTAGCCATGATGTCAGGTGAAGCAAGTCGTGGAACGGAAGTAATGGTGTCTTCAATGATCCATGATAAGTGTATGTTGTGTCTTTCATCAATTATACAAACACAGCTAACATTTCCACAATAACGGCAATCTCTAGCAAGGCTGTAACTGATACTGGCCACATAAAGCACTATCAGATATGAGGGCTTCATGTTGTTTATTTTTTTAAAATAATCACAGCGATAAACAATTATTGTAGTCCTGAATCCATAACATTTTCAAAATATATAATTTCGTTTTAATCGTCTAGCAATGCGGACTACAAAATAAACTAGGTTGTATTCAATTCATAATGTAGTCCGTTAATACGGCAGTTCTTCGGGAAGCGACTCTAAAAGATCTATAGTTACTTTTTTAAATTAACGTACTAGATAATTAATTGGATTCTAGCCTACAATTCCACATTCTTCAACTGTGGTTAGCGATTCTGAAACCGATACCCACAGATCAAAAGGTTTCATGGTGAATAACGGTTTACCGTACAGTCTACTTTAATTGAAAACCGTATAATTAGAGGTGTTTTCAAAGTCTTTAGTTTCAATGTTTCCTAAGCAAGTTACTAAAATACAAAAAAAATACTTCGATTCAATATTGAACAAATTCTAACTTTATGATATGGACAAAAATTGGGAAAAATTTCTCAATCAGCGAGAATTTATCTCTGGCTGCTAATTGTTACCGTGAAAAACTCTCCAGCGCCTGACCGTCCAGCATTATAACACATTCTTCGTTCAGTATCAACACTGGGGATGTAACATGTTTATCTATTAGCATGACCCACATATCCATTTGATCACGAATGAATCATAAACGACATTCAATAATAAACGGCATCCACAAACCTTGTAAGAAAAGGAAATTATTCAGTATGACTATATCAAAGACATCATTTTCAATAATACAGTGTTTTCCAAATCAAATGAGTGTTTTCATTCGAGTGTCAATATATATCGGATATAAAGATTTCAACAATGCTTAGCGAAACTATTAAGGCGATAGAATTAACGGAAATTCTATAAGTTATTGACAAGTTTCTTGTCACCGAAGCTAATCACATTTCACAATCAACTACTCTGTGTTCTTCTGTGTGCAGTATATAAAACATTTCAATTAAACACGACAGAACAACTGGAGGCTTTCGATCTCCATTCCGGATATAAACTGTATGCTAAAGAACTAATGTCTTATTCTGAGTGGGCGACGTTACCGTATTACTATTATCCAGCTTAAACAGTCAGCTTTGTAACAGATATTTGGAATATGAGATGATGGCGTTTAATTATTTTTTGATAATAAGATTATCCTATTTTATCATTAAACCCCTATCACTAAATTATAGTCCTACATTTTGGACCTTTAATACACCGATAAAATCTGTCAAAGAGCGACGTCTATTCAATTTAGCTATAGATACCAATACTGTTTAGAAGACCATATGCTTAAATTGAATATTACACTGGAGTCAATTCAAATCAAGCTGTCGCAAATATGGAATGGGTCTAAGCACGCACATCTTTTCGATACAAATCTGTAGAATACTGAATACAAAACGTCGATACAACTCCATTGGTGGTCCGGATTAGCGAAAATCAAGTCAATTGTTATTTGATTTCGTATTTTCCTTTTCTCAATTCAGTCATTTACTGGTTGTCTGACATTATCTGGAAGAGTATAGTGATGACCCGTTAGATGACATAATATTTCAACAAGAAACAAGATCAATGAGGCTCAGCATCTGAAAAAAAGAGTAAAAATTACATTTTAATTACTAATAATCTACACCCATATAACACTTAAACATTGTACTGTAAAGATTCGCTGTGTTAAGTTATTAATATGAATTCATATTTCTATTTGACTGTGAAAATACTGTCTTTAGTAACAATAGCTAACATTATACACGTCTAAAAATCTATAAATTTTCTTTTATCCCATTTTAGACGTGAACAAGCTGTTACCAAGCTTTGGAAATCATAATTTCTAACAAGTTTATATATGATAAACTGTTCAAAGTTTAGAAAGGCATATACAATAAATCACGATATTATTAACCTTAACTCGGCCTCATAACTGATCTCATAATAAAACACTAGCGCGTATACCACCTCTGAGAATTACACAGTCGTCTGCTTCAGTTTCCGGCGGCAAAAACCGATATTTCGTAATTGCAGATATTATTTTTTTTCCTGAGCCTTGTAATCGACACCCATCAAAGACTAATATAATGAATAAGTATCGAAGTGGTGTTTGATAAACAAATTAATCGAGTTATCCATTAAATGTCACAGGGGTGCCGATATCAATAAAAAAAACGGAACACGGGAAAAATCGATGATCGCCGCCCGATAAAGTGTTTATAGTACCGAGTGATGCGCTCTTGACTTTTCCCACATGTTGATTATTTTAAATAAAATAAACGGAATTATTGATAACCAATTAAAGAAAATGACCAGTCAACTTACTGACTTCAGGGCGTCACGTCAGAGGTGATCCTTGTTACCAAGTCTTCGCTGAACTGTTTCGAACACAGATATTGGCTTTGAATTGGCCACTCGGATATCGATCGATTCATTCATGTTGTGAACGGTTCGATATTCCCATGAAATAGTATCATTATTTTTTCAGTGACTAGTAGTATTACACGGTTGTTGTGCGACACAGCAGAAAATTAGACAAAACAAACGCAACCTTTTACCTTTCGTGACAGACATTTCCTTTCGGAACTTAATACATATCTTACGCCGGTTGAAACTTTTCACAATACATGATTTTCAATATACTATATTGAAAGTGCTCCTTTGTGTGGTCAGAAACTGGCGAATGTTCTTTCATAAACCTACAGAAAGTTTACACACTAGTATAGTGACCTTGAATATATAGAGAAATTCACGAAAAATAATAATTTCAAATTCGGAGCAGTTCGGTGCTTGGTCATGCCGTCATGGTTCGACTTACTGTTCTACGACTTTGGTATGTTTCTCATAAATTCTTCTCGGGCTTTAGCTTTATTCATTTACAACTTGAATTGGTTTGGATTAAGATGGGAGGAGTGACTGTGCAATGGGGTCCTATTCCACTGCCATTTTCAAAATGGCCACCATTTATTGATAAAACAATCCAGGGTGTGAACTTTGATTAACAATCGAGAAAAAATACTATATGGTTATATATATTTGTCTCAAATGCGTCATCTTAAATATGAGACAGGTGTACTTGTAGATAAATTCGGTCAGTTGGTTGACTTCTTGTTTGCGCCAAATGGGGCGCTTGATTCTCAAAGAAACATGAGGTTTGTCATTCAAAAAACATCTACAGACGTCAAAATAGTCATCTTCCTTACGTACAGTATAGGCCTATCTCTTTCAGTGACTTCTTTGTGTGTAAGCAAATTAAGGCTTCAAATTTATGGGCCGAAATTAAAATTTAATTACTAAAATCATGGTACATCTCCTTAATATTTGAAGATCACGGTAGGACAATTATGGAGTTTGATTTATTATTAATAAACTAAGGGCTGGTTAGAATTTTAACAAAGCGCTCATTCTTTACTGGTTTGGTTTACACTGTAGATTGTCATGGCTGAAAGTATGATTCTGAACGGGGCTATTGCTATGAAAACTAAATGTGTCCTTGATTTTCGGATGGTCTTAAAGTTATCTAATTCCATGTTAAGCTAAATCAGTCTGTGTCCAGTACTAAATAGTAAAACTGAGACCGACTATAATATATACAGAAAAAAAAACAAATTCCAAAAATACAGAAAAAACTCCGAAAAGTGCCGAAAAATATCCCCAAAAAACACCGAAAAATAAAAATCTTTTTAATATTATTAATTACCGAAAAAAACTAAAAACAGAAAAGTCACTAAATACCGAAAAAAAAACATGAATTAAACGAAAAAACCCTATGAAAATGGTAGACACTCTAGGTGAGTATAGGTCATGCTAGTCCACACATAAATATAGTGAGATCCTCTAGGTTGGTCATGGATCACGACAGGTCATGCAAAAGACTTATGGGAACTGTAGGTGTGTCATGGGTCAGCCTAGGCCACTTATAAAAACTGTGAGGCACTCTAGGTTTTGTTCAGGCGGCAATTTCTTCCCCGTTTACACCATTCAGCACGGAATTTTCTTTATGAACTAGTTATAAAATATCCCAATGCAGCTTTTGATCTTTTAGCTTTCGGTGTTCTGGTGTTCAGCATTTAACCGACCGTCAATAATCCACGTTTGAAAGTAACAAAGAAAAGGAGAGGAAAGTCAGGGCAGCCTAAAAGTTCAGCAAATAAGTTTCAGACTATTCCTGGTAAAAGACCTTGCTCTACATGGGATCAGGACTGCATTCACTGTAATACATGTAAACGTTGGTTTCATTGCACATGTACACATATTGAAGATCTACTTCCGGCATGGGGAAAGGTAGGTTTCATTGCACATGTACACATATTGAAGATCTACTTCCGGCATGGGGAAAGGTAGGTTATTTTTCTTTAATGTTGGCTTTACTTTCAACTATGATGGATAATTACTAGGTGAGTAGATTACAACTAGTTAAATCTGAAACTCTAACTCTTGTAATCCCCTAGAGGACGGTCGGTTGAATGCTGAACACTAAAAACTAAAAACACAGAAGCCGCCGAAGAATGCTTACACCCTGCATCGGAGTGTTATATAACTAGTTCATGCTGAATGCTGTAAACGGGAGAAATTATCATCTGAAAAACCCTAACCCATGATCCAACTAGAGTGCCCGCCGATTTTTATAAATGGCCTCCTAGCCTGACGCATACCCCACCTACAGCGCCTCACAAGCCTTATGCAGGACCTATTGTGACCCATGACCAACCTAGAGTGTCCCACTGTATTTATGATTGGCCTAGCGTGACCCATTACCCACCTAATGTGTGAACCATTTTCTCACGCGTGACCCAACTAATAATGTTTATGTGTGGTCTAGGTTTTTTTTTGGTAATTAGTGTTGGGGGTTTTCGGTATTTAGGGATTTTCGGTATTAAAGGTTTATCAGATTTTTTTCTGTAATTATATAGTATCAAAAACGTTTTTCGGTATTTTACGGTGATTTTTTTTTTTTTTTGGGGGGGGGGGGATCGGTGTTCCATTTTTCGGTACTTTTCGGAGTTCTTCGATATTTTTCAGGGCTTTTCTGTATGTTATAGTACAGCCCACTGAGACGACTATAAACTAAAATAAATGAACATGATAAAGAGAACAGGAAATTGAATACTTTTGATGACGGATATAATTATTGGCAAAATATAAAGGTAATTTTAATTTCACTTAGAATTATTGACAAGATATATTGCATGGAAACTTTCATGTTTCTTTAGGTCCATGATTTGTGTTACACAAGTGACATTACATAAATGTATTCCGCTTCTACATGTCTCCCAGATGTGATAACAGCTACGTCAAATATATCACTGCCGCCATTGGAGCCTTAGAGATGAACTTTCTTAGGAAACAAACGAATACCAGCACATATCCAAAACAATATTGTATCGGGTTCGAATTCTGGCGTGCGCCGTGCGGAATTTTTTGGGGTTTAATACCTGTGTTAACAATTCTAAAATACACTGTGCATAAGTGTTAAAAAAAAGATAATGAAAGCAGTATGAATATGGAAAAGCTTCTTGAATCTGGTGAATGAAATCTAATTTACCACAGCAACATTAAAAGGAACGTTGATATGATTTCCCAGTGTCTTCTCGGTCCACTCGTTCGACGTTATATCTTTATTTTAAACGCTGGACCTTTCTTCACCATATGAATCGTTCCTGTGGACTCGAAAGGGAGTATGTTTAGAGAATCCCTTCTAATCTGCATTGAGTATTACGATATTATTTAGTAAAATGATTAATGCACTGTTAAAAAAAACAAAGATGGACGATTAGATTAAGCCTACTTCGGATGTAAACAGAGCGAAGATGTCTTCATTAATCCGTAGTATTTTTGACATTGGTAAAATCATTTCCAGTACCAGTTAGCGCCGGTTAGTTCTAATACAATAGCTTGAAATTCGGTCTATAACGGGAACGTGTCGCAATAACAAACTGGCATTTGTCTTCCAGTAAAACCAAATTACCTTGTTGAATGTGTTATTCTCACATATCTGAGATACTTGTGGCAGAAATAACCGAATCTGTCTCTTTCTTCTACTTTACAAAATAATTGGTTTTTTACAACAAAGAGTTCCACTAAGAATAAACTTCCGCTTGTTATTTATTATTTATAAGCTATGGCTATGATAGGCGTAGGTTGTGCCCAAATATTTTAGTTTTTAATCGATGTCATTTTCTATTTTTCTTTTTTTTTTTCATAATCTCTATCAAACAAGGGGATATCATCGGAAATTACATAAACTGGATGTGAGAATTGCGTAGGCATACAAAGAGCATTAATTTATCTGTTTCCTTTTGTTTTCTCTTTATTTGTAAATGAATCATTCACATATAAATTAGATATCGAAAAGCATTGTTTTTACATAGAATTTCGGGATGGTGAGCTTCGAGAGTTTTTAGTTAGTTGCGTTATCTGTAAACATAACCTTATGGAATGTATATTTCTCAACTTATTTAATATGCTAGAGCATGTTCATTTGATAATGACCTTTTGGGTGGTGTCTAACTATTAACCAATCGGGCTTCATTCTGAATTTCAAAAGTGTTATGTTCGTCATCACATTTCTGCTATCTTTCAGTTTTATCATACACGGAGTTTAAAATTGCAGCAATTGCGCGTGGTGTAGGGTATACCTACCCTGTTACCACTTTCCTTTCTGGGGTTGACCCAAACTGATCCGCCGTAAATATTTGCTTGAAAAGATGGCTTCGCATCACCGCTGTTTAACAGTTTCCTGTCTAATGTGTCTAAAGGGTTGTACTTTTTTTTATCCGCAACATACACTTTTAATCACTTCAAGGGCCTGCTATTGATAAACACACTTATAATTCTGTCCTTACGACTTTTTACCCAAATATCAAATACATGTAAGGGTAATTGTCAATCTTCAAAAACAAAATCAATCAACAATTGATGCAGTTTTTTGTTATAGACCAACTCGGAAATATTTGTCCGAATACTTTACAAATTAATCAATAAACCATATAATTAATTAATCCATAGTACAATGGTTCTTTTGATTGAAAAAAAAAACAAAAAAGGGACAAAAAAAAAAAACCGGCTCCTGTAAACTCCTATAACATAGACATTACGTAAATGTCGTTCCATTTTACTAGGCTCATTTGGTGTTTATTCAAACCTACGAGATACATAGAGAGAGATGGGTGGGTACTTCTGTGCGTACGTTAATATTATGTATTTTTATGTCAAAAATTACCTTATAGAAAGACATCGTTACGAATAAGAGAGAGAGAGAGAGAGAGAGAGAGAGAGGGCTTCTATGCTTACGTTAGATATTATGTATTTATATATCTAAAATAACGTTATAGAAACAGGCATCTTTATGTAGCTTCTAAGTTCTATGCTTACGTTAGATATTGTGTATTTATATATCTAAAATTACGTTATAGAAAAAGACATCGACATGAATAGTCAATACTAAAAAAAAGATCTCTGACTATTTAATTACAGCAAATAAATTACCCAGGTAATTTAATGAGACATATAAATGTATTTGATATTATGTCTATAGTTATATTCTTGCTATGTAATCCTTTTTCACGATAATTTTACAGATCTCCAGTAATCCAATAGAATAGATTATGAAACTAAATCACCAATCGCTGTTGCGATAATCCGTCTGATTTTCTTGACTGAGTAGATTATATCAAAAAGAAGTAGAACTCTTTTCTGGATTCTATATTTAAGGTGAAAGAAAGGAAGTATTAGGAGCAATTTTTTCAATGTTGAGTGGAACCTGATAATTTATTCGAAATCTCCCATGAAATTCTAGTCACTTGTACTAGTAGTCAACAGTGCGCATTTAGCTGCAGGAATAGAGCATAGTCTTTCTAGAACACCTGGTACCCCTTGTGATCAATGGGCCAGAGACTCTGTCGGTAGTCTTCTAACCAGTAACCAGTGGACTATATGTAACGACAAGTACACATACGAGTATATCGAATTTTGTCTGCGATAACACTCTTGTGGAAGCAGTCAATAACATAAACCAACAAGCAAGTATACGCGGACATTATGGCGCATTATATCAACAAGAAATAATAATACCATTTTCAAACATATAGTTTAGATTGAACGTACGAAACAAGCAATTTAAATATAATTAAAAGTTGAGTTTTAAAAAAAATTGTCTTTTATGACCATAGGGCCATTTGACAAAGTAAGCTTGTTGGCTGTAATAACCTGGTTATCTATTCCCTAAAGGTGTAAGCCCTTTTATATACTATTCAAAAAAAGTAGGGGATATTTGATTTTGGGGGCATAATACTAAAATATGCAAATGACTACGAAAAAAGTCACTATAGAACCTAACAGAAGAAACATTTCCAGTTACATGTGACGCCCAAACGCACCAATAGCTACCGCATGGAATGCAGGTGATGCTTGGGATCATCATGGGGGTCCAACCCAATATTTGCACGATTCTGACTTTGAATGTTACAGTCATTGTGGCATTGAATTCCAGGGTGGAAACATCAGTTTAATTGTTTTAGTGACCAGAAAACAAATTTTGATATGCGTCGGCTTACCCAAAATGAAAGGTTACGTGCCCTTGGCATGCTACAGATCGGCACAACACAGGCGGTTGTGGCGCGGACGATGAATGTTTCTCAGTCTGTCATAAGCAGGCTATGGTCCAGATACCGTGATACACAATCTGTACAGGACACACCACGCTCAGGTCGACCAAGGGCGACAACTCAAGCCCAGGATCGATTTATCCGTACCTTGGCCTTGAGAAATCGTGTCATCACAGCAAATCAGATCAGCGCTCGTCTTCAAACAGACACTGGTGTGAGAGTGAGTGGCCAGACGATTCGGAATCGACTGCATAGGGGTCACCTTCGCGCCCGACGTCCTCGCGTGATCCCTTGTTTGAGAGATCATCACATTCAGGCAAGACGTCGTTGGTGTAGGGATCGTCAACACTGGGATAATCGACGCTGGAGCAATGTGATGTTTTCAGATGAGTCAAGGTTCACTGTTGATTTTTTGGACAGACGTAGGAGGGTGTGGCGTCGTCGAAACGAGAGCTTCCAAGACGTTAACGTCATCAGACATGATCGATTTGGGGGTGGTTCTGTTATGGTGTGGGGAGGCATCACTGTTGCTGGAAGAACGGCTTTACATGTTGTTGCAGGGCGTGTTACAGGCCAGTACTACCGGGACAACATCTTGGCAGTCCATGTTGTGCCGTTCGCACGACGTCATGGCCGCCGTTTCATCTTCCAGGATGACAACGCAAGATGTCACAGGGCCAGGATCGTTACAGGTTACCTCCAACAACAGAACATCACCACATTACCTTGGCCAGCACTGAGTCCCGACCTCTCCCCCATCGAGCATGTCTGGGACATGCTTGGACAGAGGTTACGTCAACGTCAACAACGTCCTGCCAATGTCCAAGAACTTGCTGCTGCGTTGCAACAGGAATGGGACAATCTGGACCAAAATGACCTTAGACGTCTCATTAGGAGTATGCCACGTCGGATCAATGCTTGTTTGGCAAACAGAGGAGGATTTACCCGTTACTGACTTGGTTGTGATGCTGTGGTAACTTTGCTGTTTGACCCCGGGTATCATTTTACCCTTATAATGGTCAGTCTGTGCCTTACTTAGTCTAACGATCATTTGGAATAAATCGATGAATGTGAACTTCATTTCATTTTGTCATTTGTTTCTTCGTCAGTTTCATTATGTGACTTTAATAACACTTAAAAATCAAATATCCCCTACTTTTTTTGAATAGTATATATGTTTATAATTTAGTATCGACTATTTTGCCCTTTTATTACAACCCTGTTTGCTCTTTGGGTTTCATTTCTAATCGAACACTATGGTTGTAATAGAAATAACTCGGTGTGTGTATATATATCTTGGATCTTCCTTTTTTATAAACCTATAACGGTAAATCCCTTTGATCATTGGGATATATTCTATGCCCTGAATAAGTTGTGGTCTGAAAGTCGGTGGAGGCTTTGAATATATACAAGGGAATTTGGGGTTATTCTTTGGAAAGCTTGGGTGGGGGGGGGGTCATAAGAAAACATGATATAAGGTTTACTGGAATTCTGGGATATTCTCATTTTACGTACATGTAAACAAAGACGGTTTATAATCAAGATAAAGTCCTTAACTTCGGTCATGCTGGGGAGGAAAGACTTGAGAAAAAAACCTCGAAAGAAAAATATCGGCTTCGGTTTTTCTTTTTCTCGCGTTATTTTCTTCGGTCTTTCTTTCCCGAGCATAACCTCAGTCTCGTACTTTATTCTTCATTTTGTGCATGGGGTTGGGTCTTGGTTTTATAACTGTTTCCATTTTTGTTCGTTCCTGGAGTTCTACGTCCACTTCCACCAAGGCTGGTATCGTAGACAATTGTTATAACTGGACGGGTCAACGTTTAATAGTTGGTCTACCGATGGTTTATGTAACTGGATGGGTCAACGTTTTATAGTTGGGCTATTGTTTTAAAGGGCAATATTGGTGTCAGTCATTATTACATATGTGATAGAACTGGTTAAATACATTTCAAATATAATTTTAACACAGAGATCATTGCTACGGGAGACGTGTAACAATCACGTGAAGAAACGGGAAGTGACGCCAAACATGACAAACACGAGTTGTCTTTCTATATAACTGACTGAAGTAACGAGCGATAACAGACAAACGATCGAATTTCATTTCACTGATAATTCGGTTGAAGTTGAAAAGTTATTATATGGGACGGTGAGAGGGTATCTAAGAATTCAAAAATAGAATTGGCTGTCACTAAATAAGGGACACGAGATAAATTGTTTTTATTCATTCTGTTCTTAATAAAAACATGGTAATGCCCGGACTTTTTCTAATTTGTTCGTTATCTTTTATCTACTTACAGCCAATTCTTTTTTGAATTGTCAGATACCCTCTCATCGTCTCATATAACAACTTTTCATCTTCAACTGAATTATCAGTTAAATAAAATTCGATCGTTTGTCTGTCATCGCTCGTTACTGCAGTCAGTGATATAGAAGGACAACTCGTGTTTGTCATGTTTGTGTAACCGCGTTCCGGTTGATAAAACTAAAACAACTGGTAAACCCACTGTTGTACAAACATCACGTTATGGTCGGCAAATAAATAAACCGACTCGTTTTCAATAAGTTTATTTCATGTACATGTCCCTTTAACTTTGTCACTTTAATTGTAGTTATATTGTGTACATGAGTCATCGGTCTTTTATCCAATCAGCGACCGCGCTAGCGATCAGCTGACTAGAAACGGATGTCTTGAAAAAACTTCTAGAATCCACGTGTGTAAGAACATTCCCTGCACGAGGCAACTTTATTTCACCTTCGGGAAATAAAATAAGACTAATTTTAATTCGGCATCATATGGTAAGATTTAGCCTAATATTATAGCGGATCTATGACTCAAAGTAACGATGTTTTTATGTTTATTATATTGTTCAAAATGTCATTCGCATTTGCCTAGTGCGGCACTACACTAGTCTAAGTTTAAAGTGAGCGTGCCTCTATTATTTTATTGTCATTTTTTATGGACATAAGTTAATTATTGTCAATCAACCATAAATCATTTTAAATGTTTAATGTTATGTATAGTAGTTTATTATACATTATAGCTGTTATATCGTACTTCATTTTGTTTTCAGATTGAAACGCACGCAAGTGACGTAACACAACGTAACTTTCGTCTACCTACTTCGCTCCACTCTGTATGTACGCTTGTATGCAGTACAACCATTTGTTGACTATAATTATTGTATTTGATGGTAATTAAAGACTCATTGAACTTGATAATATTGTTGTATTCTGTGGATTACATCACGTCAACGGGGACTTTCCATGCAGTATTTGTGGTAAATGGTGGATGTGACGGTAGCTGTTGCAATCTTTGAAGCTAAATTAGACTGTTTCTGTGGAAACATATTTATGAGTTAAAATAATAATTCAGGAATTTTTAGATACACGCACGTTTATTCAGATCTACTGTTCAGATTCCTGGCAGTAGATTTAGTTTGACGTCACTTCCCGTTTCTTCACGTGCTTGTTACACATCTCCCGTAGCAATGATCTCTGTGTTAAAATTATATTTGGGATGTATTTAACGAGCTCTATCACATATTTTATAATGACTGACACCAATATTGTCCTTTAAAGTGACCCGTGCTTTCGGTAAACAGTTTTGTTTTAGATATTTGGTTTGCGTAATTCACAAAATTGGCGTAGGCTGTAAAAAATATCTTCTAGGGATAATACTATATAAAATCAGTACTATGAAAATGTCATATACATATATCTGAGATTTATTTTAGAAATTTGACAAAGGTTAGATAAAACAAAACGATCCTTCTTTGACGCAATATATCTTTAATATCTAGGTTTCCATGGTTAATAACATATGGGTCAATGTCTTTCTTTTCTAGCTTACATTTATCTAGATAACCAGTGAATGATGACACTGGTGATAAATGTCAAAGTTGTCGATTTTATTCAGATGTAAACACAAATTGATACATTCCAGATGGGTCGTGGAACATAACGATATACTAAACAGACCCATATAAATGATGGGCGGTGTTAACCTTTCGTGAGCTCCCATTTTGCAATCTAATATAGCAAGTACGGGAGTCACCTACTATATGGATGAGAAACCATCTTGAAATTGTGACGTCATTAACAAAATCGAAACCCGTAAATCGATGCACATTGTTAAAGGAACAGGATGTCAGGTTTCATGTACTTCAATTTCCAGAGTCTTAGGTTTTTCCAAAGCGTCGCCCCAAACCAATCCAAGAAAAACAACAAGATATGTAACGCTGTGGTTTCCATTCCTCTGTTGTACGTGACTAGGAGTAGGGTCGCCTGACGAACCTCGTGGGTTTTTTCCGAGTCCTCCGGTTTCCTTCCACTGCGTGCAGGTGAATTAGTTAAATAAAATTGAACCACATATTAGTCTGGAAATGACCTGGTTTGTGTCGAGTAGACGTTAAACCCACATCTCTCTCTCTCTCTCTCTCTCTCTCTCTCTCTCTCCAAATATTCCAGGTGCTGAGAGCACTATATTTGTTCCGTTGGAAACACCAATCCATTCTAGCAGAGATATGACCAGACGACAAAGTATCATGCCAGTTCTCGACTACCTGAAGGGTTAATATCTGTTAAGGGTTATTACTAAAGGTGAATTTCCAATAGGAATATCAGTCTAAAATAGTTCAATTCCGTTCAGTGTTTACAAAGATATGTTATATTGAAATTCCATCTGTAAATCCCCGCCGCCATTTTTTTGTCCGCGAGTATAATAGATGGGCCTGTTTAAAATTCGATTGAATCCAAGCCAGGGGATTATCTAGCGTAGATATTTTTATTTTTTTTCTTCAATACCAATGTAACTTCACCAATAACTGAAACTTGATAGATATACTAATTCAACTAATAATGGCCACCGACAGATTGTCTACTATGGCATGTCATTCCATGCATTTATTGATATATTTTATTCCGCTGGAATCTGGGATGCAGAAACCAGAGTGAGATATCACAGGGCATCCAGAACTGAATGTTTTGCAGCTGATTGTGCCAGAACACAGGTATCTGGCATAAAGAACCCATGAGTAGCACTAGTAACTGATAAACATGTATATGCCTTGAAAAACCTCTGTCCTGGTAAAACAATGGAACGCCGGTAGAATTATCTTACACCAATTATCTGATTAACCTGAAAATATAGAATGAAACGCAGAGACAGCACAGCTATAGAAATACATGTGGGAGGGATGGGATGGGTTAAAATGTTATGAATTGATCTGCACAGGTTAAAAATAACAACCTATCGATTTTCGGTATTAAATAAATTCCAAAGTTGATTAAATTGTTTCACAATTTGTGAAGGCTGCTGCTCACGTTAGGCGACGTCAACACAATGTGGAACAAGGCGACAACTGACGTCTTTATAACCACTTGCTTGGTTCGAATATACTTTACCGTAAACTTCTAACAGTTGAACTTTGATAACATATTTTTAGTTAATCCTTTAAATCATTGCTAAAAAAAACCAATAGGCAGTGTGTAATCTTAGGCAAAGAAATAAGTTATTTCTGGAGATCGGTAGAGTTGGATGGCATTTAAAACTTGTGAGTGATTTACTGTGTACTGTATTTCTGTCCTATTTAAATAGCCCAATCTTTATCAGATGCGCAATACTAAATGACATATATGCCTGCCGTCGGGTGTTCCGCCTCTTGAAGTTCTTATCAAAGTAAACATTTTTTGAGAACTTGACAAAGGTAATACTTTGATGAATAGGATAGAGTTTTAACGACTTTCCTTCGCCTAATGACGAACGAAGGCACATTTGTTCTAAATCCATGTATTTTATTAAGCGAGGTGTTCGGGCATCTTGTACAAAGAGAGAACTGCGTGTAAGTCATTAATGGATAGGTGAGATTAAAACAAACGATGTATCAGAAATAAATGTTATATTTGAGCAAGATTAAATGGATGAAAACACAAAGCATAGGCCACGATAAAAAAGGATTAATGCCCTGTCTTTCTGGACTAACCGGCCTAATGAAATCACCGGGTAATCACGCTTAAACTCCTCGAGGAGCTTTGTATTTTATTCTATAACTACATGGAAATACAAGCAAATATCATAGAATCTAGTCAGTCAATACAGCCATTGAATAACCCATGCTAATATTCAGTGGCTTCGACAGGAACTATTTTTTTTTTCAGAATGACTTCACAAGTGTAATGGCGTCACTACTTGGCAACCATCGTTTTTGTAAAATAAAAACAACCTAAGATTAATTTTGATGTTATTGGCGACAACCGGGGAGGGGGGGGGACCTGGCACACTACAGGAAAATTACTTTTAAGGGCTCATAAGATGGGCGATAAAAAAAAATTTCGGTACTCGGTACGTATAGTGTGGTTCTAATTTCCCCGAGTAATAGAGTAATGAGAAGAACGATGTGGTCACGCAAAATGTATCATAAAAGTCAAACATGATTGAAACGCGATTTGTAAGTAGCCAACTGTATCTCGTTTTCCTGTAGCTATCGTACGGCGCCTTTCTTTCATACTTGTAGATTTGACTTCATTACTCTGAAATAGACCGTAAAAATGAAAAGCGAAACAATATCTCAATATACGTTAGAATTAACAGTGCAAATAAATTTGGTTGGTAACCATCTAAATCGAATAACAGATTGAGAAGGGTCATCTAACTATCTTTGTGTAAATAATAATATGGCAAGTGTTGTGTTGTTAAAGGACCTAAGTCCGTAACTCAAAATCCTCCAAAATCTTCGACATCGAAAACACGAATTATTGGTCAATTTAAATCAACATTGATGATGTAAACTTACCGGGAAAAGATGAGCTTCTGATATCCGATATTTAAGATAAAATAATTTGTTTAACATTGGTACACGAATCGTGTACCATAATGCGCTTCAGCCCCAGTTGTATTGAGAGACTCGAGGGACGAGGCTACACACATTGCACCAAATCAAATGCAGTTATGTAGACTAGAATAACTAGACGCTAGAAATTTGCACTGGATTGAGATTGCTGACTTATTTCGCCGAACATAACTGATTTGAAATTGGAGTAAAAACGGAAACCATTAAATGTAAATCAGTTTATATACATTCATATTACAGTATTATATGCGTTGCGACCCACTTTTGTGAATTTCTAGGTCCCAAATGTTAGCGATTTAGCTCCTTTAATATCTGTCATTAATAAATCCGACTAAAATTGCACAGACAGAAAAAAGACATCACGAACGAAAAAAGTTACGGGGGAACTTTTCTACAAACATTTCTTCACCCACAACTAATTGTTGAATCGTACATACGTTATTTGTATAGAATTGTCAAGTTGTTTATAATTATTATTTACCCAATAATCAGTTAGCTTTGTTCACCGATGTTTTTGTAATAAAGTAGCCTAGTATTATTTGTTGATTGGCGTTTAGACAACATTTAATTGACTTGATATGAAATCTGAATATAAATTATTCCATGGACAAACGTTTGTGATTTTTATCCAACGAATAATTCATATTCGGATTTCATATACCATCAAATAACAATGTATTTCTTTATTAATTTATACCAAGAGGGTTTTTTTTTAGACATATAAATACTCGACATGCCTCCGAGTGAGAGGGACGCAATAACTCGCTTTTGTGTCTCTTTTTTGAATTTTTGCCCCCCCCCCCCGCAAATAACGCGCTTTTGTGTCTCTTTTTTTAATTTTTGCCACCCCCCCCCCCCGCAAATGGCACAAACCCCGCTGTTTCAATGCGGTTTTCGACATCATAATCGTAATCATAATGCTCCACCTGTATCAAACATTTAGCGTTTGTCAGATATGCTACAAATCGACTCTGGCATCACAGCCCAATACTACTAGGTGGCACTGGGACGGACCCTCCACCGCGCACACATATAGATATTATTTTGTGGGGGCCAGGAGGCGACCATATTCCTCATGTCAAATCATACGTCACCGCCCCCTGCCCCCGGGCCCCTCTAGGCTCCGGGCCCCTGGACAATTGCCACAGTTGCACCCCCACCCCACGCCTCTCACTGGCCCTGGATAAATAAAACAAACAATGAAAGTGTGCTATATTATAAATAGACGCATATCTGTGGTGTTGGCATGTCATCTGAGATTAAACAAAAACGGTTATTACGTAGTTTTAAAAAGAACATTGCATGTCAGCCGGTATTTCGATATGATTGACAAAGATTGTGTCATTTAACAGCCTTTGATTCACTTATTTTATCTTTTATTTGTTTATTATAGACTTTGTAAAACGATATAACGCTAGCTTCTTAATGGCAATATCGATTTCATTTAAAAAGTTGAAAGAAAGAAATAATAACACCGGATGCTTCATCTGCGCCGCTTTGAAATTTCTTTAAATATCAAACACATTTTGAGCTAAAATTATGTATTAGATGCAATAATATGATAATATATAATACGATAAGATTCTAATTCACAATTTTGAACCAATTACCCTTCGGTTAAATATGTTTGAGCAAGCTTTTACGTTCAGGGTGACTCGGTGGATATAGAAAAATGACATTTTGTTCTTGTTAATCGGTGTTTAAATTAAATGATTTACCAATATCTAATATCCATTAAAATTACAACTACAGTTCTTTTATAATCAGAGTTTTCTGATATCCGTATAGTGTGATGACATAACTAAATTACACAAAAATAACTAAAAGTAAGAAAAAAAAAATGTTCACATAATATAAAAGTTATACATAGGCCTACAGCGCCTAGTTGATTATTATTATTATTATTATTATTATTAGCTATAACATTCTACGTCATTCCCATGTGATTACTATAACGCGTTATTCGTAATGACGACAACGGCGATGTGCTGATATTTTTCGAACTATCGTAACTAAGTTGTAAAATGTAAATAATCTGAGAGGAATTCTTGAATTGAAAAATGAATTTGACCTTGTTAGTTTTATTAATTATTTTATGAGGCTGGTATGTCTGGTGTCTGAAATGGATGACTATTTTACCGTGGTTATTTTCCTGGGAGCGCCAGTCTTAAGATATAAAGTGTTGGGGTTTTTTATCAGCAGATCCTTCCGTTGTTGTATTCTTGGATTTTATTTTCAATAATATTTAAGATAAATAACTTACACCACAGATTTATCTATCGTCTTTTTGTCCGGCTATAGCCTTCCGCAAATTTCCGTTGATTTGAACGCTTTCTACTGCAGATGTGGCACAGTTTTGCTCAACATCATGTATGAGGTTCACTATGGAAATCTTAAGATGCACAAACTGGAAGTAGCATAGTAGCTGTAACACTTTAATTAAACTAACCTCTAATATGGCAGTAAAAAATGAAAATTCATACCAAAAGTCAACAACACATCTACATGTAAACGATGGGAATAAGCGAGAAAAGCTGTAAATCGAAGGACCTACAGTTGAGGGGGAATCTTTAGTGATATGTGATTGTTCGGATATTCAGTTACTGTTTGCCTCAGGCCCGTAGAGAGAGGGGAACAAGGGTGTGCCGGGTGTGCCCCCCCCCACCCTATAAAACTTCACTGCCCCTCCGAAGCTAGCAAGCTGGCTACAGGCCTGGTTTGCCTATGTCTGTATAGGGTGTCATTGTTTGCTAAAATGTGTGGCGTGTGTTTGTGTCAAAATGCCCTACTGTAATGGGGGTTGGGGGGGGGGGGGTTGGGGGGGCGGCTGAATATATGGTCTGTCATTGAGTCAACTGGCGTGATTTCGAACCCCCGATTGTACGTGACAAGGAGTAGGGTCGCCTGTCCAACCTCGTTGGTTTTCTCCGGGTCCTCCGGTTTCCTCCCACTGCTAAAGCCCCCTACGCGCAAACGAAATATTGAAATAAGATCAAACCATATGTTAGTACCGAAATGACCTAGTTTGTGTCGAGTGGACGTTAAACACCCTCTCTCTCTCTCTCTCTCTCTCTCTCGCCCTACTGTATATGTGACTAAAGCCATATAATGCCATTTTTACATCATCAGTCATAAGTCATAGGGAATATACATACATTAAAACATAGTATTTCAATCAAATTAGTATGGTATCCAAATAATTAATTAAACCAATATTTGAACTAAATCGCGTATAGATTAAAGCCATACTGCCAATCATAAATACTTAGATGGGGAATTAATAAAACAATCTATCCACAATAAATCATGGTAACTTAGTAAAATAAAATTACTAACTAAAATAATGTAGTAAATATAGGGTTAAAAGATGTGGTCAAAAAAAAACATTCAATGATAATATTAATAAAGGATTTACTCATAGTCATATGACCGAATAATAATCTGAACTTAAAAAAAAAACTAATTCAAAGTGGAAGTGTTATCATTCTTAGATACCCATATATCTAACTATAACAGTTTATATCAAAAAGAAAATAAAACAGTCTCGATTAACAAGTAATGGGCCGGTGATAATAACAATCTCTGTCAAATAAAGTAATTTGAATGAAATGTTCAATATATTTATTTGGAATTATCTATTTTGGAACTATTATAGTAAGAACGGCAAGCCCTTTATCTACATCTTAAGTAATGCATCTTTAACAATAGGTAATGAAAAATGAATATATTGAAATATTCAGTCAAATTATAATATTTTAGGCGAAGGTATGAATGTTTAAAGTTACAATTTCATATTTTCTAAGAAAGTCAAAACATAATTATTTCTATGCCTTTTGCTCAATAGGTTGTCAGCTCACTATTATACGATCATAGGTGTCATTCTCACACTTAAAACTCATTTACATGGGAAATAATAACACAATAACCCCCCTTGTTTTCTATTCTCCACCATGGAGTAGCTATTTTCAAACGTTTGAATTTGAAGAGGAAAATGATATTTTTGCAAATTTCTCAACCGGCAATAGTGAAGTATAGGATTGTTAGGATTATTATTTAACAAGGTGGGACTGATTATATATAGATACCATCTATTTTAAGACTTTATTTTAATAAATTTCAAAAATATAACGTAAAAATATGAAATTGCAACTTTAAAGTTTTGACAACAATTAGCTAATTTAGTCTCGATCCATTTAATATCCCAACCATCCGATGCTCTAGAGAGTAATTTATGGGCTTGTAATGTGAATGTCTAAATAATAATTTATATATTATAATATTTGAAGACAGTTAAAAGACCTGCAATAGGCAAATTTAGCTCTTATAATTACGTGATACATCTCTAATGAAAATTCCCACCAGAAAGTACTTATACGGTATCAGATTGCTATGAAGGGACGTGAGTATGATGTTTCATTAACTATTTATTTAATTAGTAATAGGCGCCCATTTCCATAATGGCCAGCTATCTGTTGTCTACAAATAACCTTTCTTTGGTGCGGATCAGTGATATTCTGAGAGTATGATTTTCCTTTATTTAAAGTCTCTGATCGTCATATGAGAGATGGTTAAGGGGGGTTGGATGGCTTAGTGGTTAGCACGTGTGCGCTGTATCATTAAGTCTGTCATTGAGTCAACTGGCGTGGTTTCGAACCCCCGGTTGTACGTGGAAAGGAGTAGGGTCGCCTGTCCAACCTCGTGGGTTTTCTCCGGGTCCTCCGGATTCCTCCCACTGCTAAAGACCCCTACGCGCAAGCGATTATAGAATTAAAAATGAACCATATGTTAGTCCCGAAATGACCTAGTTTGTGTCGAGTGGACGTAAAACCCCATTTCTCTCTCTCTCTCTCTCTCAGAGATGGTTAAGTCCGCCCTGCAAATTTGTCACAATTCAGCAGATGATACATAATATGTCTATACATGTTAGCAAAATATTGCCACACGGTTTGGCGACATATACTACATGGGAATGGAATTAGGAAAAGGTTCAGAATAGCAATATCAACACGGTCAAAATGATCATTTCACTGTAAAAGCATTGCTAAGATCACAACAGCGATATACCTTATTAATATCGCCGTATTTATCGTCATATTGGTCCCCTATCCAAAAATATAACAAATATTGAGTTCCCGAGAATTTTCAGAACATCTATAATAATATTATTGCTTTATATATATCTTAAAATCGTTTTTATAACTAGTATCACGAGAATAGCCCCAATTAAAATAAATTCTGGATTGATTTTCTTACTTTTGTTTAAATATCAAGAAATTGATTCGTCTTGTACACACTCTAAGGTGAGTCACTTGGGGTTCATAGATTTTTTCCAAAAGTTTATACGGACTAATGGAAAACATATTTAATGTAGTATAGTAATGCAATATATATATAGATAAAGATTGCCTGGTAATACGGTAAAGCGGGATTCCCGCGCTCTTTTGGCAAGATTGTAGCCCAGAATTTGGATGGAGAGAGAGAGAGAGAGAGAGAGAATGGGGTTTAACGTCCACTCGACACAAACTAGGTCATTTCGGGACTAACATATGGTTTAATTTTATTTCAATAATTCGCTTGCGCGTAGGGGTCTTTAGCAGTGGGAGTAAATCGGAGGACCCGGAGAAAACCCACGAGGTTGGACAGGCGACCCTACTCCTTGTCACGTACAACCGGGGATTCGAAACCACGCCAGTTGATTCAATGACAGGTCGTATGATACAGCACGCACGTGCTAACCATTCGGCCATCCAACCCCCCTGGATGGAATGAAATGTCGTATGTCAGATTGCTGTTGCCTACTTTATAAGATGAGATCCCAAACCCCCGGGCGTGTGTTTAGACATCAACACATGCCACACATGGTAGAAATGCCTCGGTTCGTATTCCTAAGACTTTAAGAATATGATGTGTTTTGAGGAATCATTTGTAATGAAATAGAATGGTTATGGGTGATTGGAGAATTCCACCCTTTTCGCAATCTGATTAAAATACAGATCTATATTTTGTTTCGTTTTTTTTATACTTTCGATGGCCTACACTACATGAAGATCTGACAAGTTGTAGCGATAGGTCGCATCAGAGGTCATACCAGCGGCTTTTGACCTATGACGTCAGACATTTGATTATCCAATCAGCATTGAAGTTTCTAGTGGATTACTCACAGTTCCGTGCAAAACACACCTAAAGCTCGCTGTAACAGACCGTTTCATTGGGTAATCCCTCACACCATCCAGAACACGTCAATCATAACAACTCTTCCAGATCCTAATGTAGTAAAGACAAGTAAAACGAAATTTTGAACTATAAAAAACGAAACGAAATAGGATCTGTGTTTTAATCAGATTGTCATTTTCGGGACTCCTAACCGAAGACAGAAATTTCAAGCCTGGGCTCAAGTGCACAGAATGCGGGATGATCAGTTGGTCCAGCAATGTTCTTGTGTTTAAAGGGATTAGCTTTAACCACCATCTTCCCCACCAGTTTACGGCCAGTCCCCATAGACTTTTCCTACAGTTTTGAGAACTATTTACTACACGTCAGACACTTGGTTATTGGAAACTAGATATTGGGAGCGAAGAAAGTTGCCAACGAAATCATTAGAAGACTACATTATTGATATAGAGAGCATGTGCTGTCGCCTAACTAAAACTGATAACGAAAAAATGTGTGTATATTTACGCGGCTTGTTACCAAAGATTCTCCAGCAAGTATTGCTACAGGTAACTGAGGGCTGAAAATTTCGACGAAGCTGTTCATATTTCAACTGATCCGCACCAAAGAAAGGTTATTTATAGACAATAGATAGCTGGCCATTATGGAAATGGGCACCTGTTATTAATTAAATAAATGGTTAATGAAACATCATACTCACGTCCCTTCATAGCAATCTGATACCGTATAAGTACTTTCTGGTGGGAATTTTCATTAAAGATGTATCAGGTAATTATAAGAGCTAAATTTGCCTATTGCAGGTCTTTTCACTGTCTTCAAATATTATAATATATAAATTATTATTTAAACATTCACATTACAAGTTGGTTGGGATATTAAATGGATTAGACAATGTACGCCGTATGGACGATCGAGACTAATTTGGCTAATTTTTGTCAAAACTTTAAACATTCATACCTTCGCCTAAATTAAAGTAATTTGACTGAATATTTCAATATATTCATTTTGCATTTTCAACCGTTTGGTTTGTAACAAATCAAAGTAAGAATACGACACAAAGGTGCAACTTTTCAGATGTTAGATAAAATTTAGTCCCTTAAAATATAAAATAAGGAATAAAAAAAACGAAAGAAGACGAAAAGTAAAATGAAAAACATCTGATTTAAATCAAATTTTAAAAATAACATGAAATGAAATGCAACCGATTTTAATCAGATTTGGAAAAAAAAAACATGAAATGAAAAACAACCGATTTTAATCAGATTTGAAAAATAGCATGCGACCTTTAAATTCATGGTATGTTCAAGATTAAAACTTTTTTCCATAAATAAGTAAAACTGTCCATCCTGCACTTGCTTAAAATGCTACAAAGTTCACGAACTATCCCTAAAATTTTGTGGGATAATGATCGAAGGGATATTAAAAAGGGTACCTTTCGAACACTGCGGAGAAAATAATTATATTTTATTTTCGACATACTGAAAGAACATTTTATAAAATAAAAAATTCTCCCAGCGGCAAAGAAACAGCGAACTATGGATTTCAAAGACATTTACAGTTTCTTGTGCAAACATTAAGTTTCTAGGAGAAAAAAAACTTAAATACGCCCTTAAGAACAACCAATAATTCAATAAACAGAATAATAAAGTGTAAACTATATTTTTACAGCTAAATTGTTTGGTTAAATAGAATTATCGGATAAAGCATGATTCGCAAAACAGCCTGGGTACGTGATAACAGTAGAGCTATTTCTGGATATTTTTCGCGCACCTTTTCTTAAATATTAAAACTGAGTCGGTTTGTGTAACTCGTAACAAAAGATTTTCAGTTATTATACTTCGTTGGTGATATTTCAATCCGATACCACTAATCATTAAATCGATAATTCTTTATTTGGTTTTTATATCAAGAAACTGCCATATAATATTCTGAGGTTATATCTCGATTATTCATTTTGTCTTGAAATCAATTTTTGTAAAGCTTATTGTGTAGTCTTTTATCAATCTTTTGTGAAGCTTACTGTGTCGGATTTTATCAGATATATGACTTTACCTTAATACATATTTAGTTTAATAAAATCGTTGCCAAAAAGAATAGTTTGCTCTATTTATATCGTCAAAGTGTATGTATTGTACTTTTATTTTGATCTATGTTTAAAGTTTACCAAAAAACGCTTAACTCCTTATTGGTTTGACTTTTACAATTGCAACGATTGTAATACTATAGGGGTTATTTTATTTGTAGGAAATGCGCTCTGTTTAATATATTGACGTGGTTAGACAAATGGGTAATAACGAGAAATGGGCTAAGTAAGTATTTTGCAAGATTTAACTTTCTTAGACGAACTCAAAGACACTTCCTGCCACCATCAATTGCTGAAAGTAGGGTATTATCGTTCAGTCATCTCGTGCACAGATTAGTCCAATTAAATAGAATAATGTTGACGTAAAACGGTGCTCATACAAAACACTTACCCAAAAATGGTAATTGTCCCACCCTAAAAGCTGACGCGTCTATACTTTCTATATAAGAAAGAGCGAGGTTAAATTTCCCTTCAAACATCATTCAGAGTTCCTAGAGAAACATCGTACCCACAGCCTCCTCGGCTTAGAGGCTGGGGTATAGACAACATTTAGTATACCCAGAAGGACTTTCCTACAGCCTCCTCGGCTGAGAGTCTGGAAAACAGACTATATGTGGGCTTCCAAGAGAGATATACCGTTAGCCACCTCGGCTTATAGGCCGGGATACTGACAGGCATACAGAGTTCTTAGAAAGACGTTCTCACAGCCTCCTCGGCTTAGAGGCCGGTACAGAATCAACATGTTGTGTTTCAATCGTTAGATCTGAGTTCTAGGCTTGTTAAGGGCAAGGTAAAGTGACACCATTTTGTCACAACACCTGAAAAGATGAAAAATTTATTTCAAAAACCAGAACAGTGGCCCTTGGATACAAAAGTCTAAAATAAAAAACATTACTCACAGACCATTTTTTTACTACCACTGACCCTTTAAACAGATCTTGTGATCACTGAGGCGTAAATTTATGGTGAAAATATCGCAAAATGTCCAACAAACGCGGTTACACCTACAAGAATTATTTGAACTTTCTGACGTTACTTATCACATTCAACTATTGTCCCATGGTGTGTACAACAACCGTCGAGACCCGCTTTTTCAATTAACCTCTCTCTATTAATGTAATACGTATTTCAATCCGTCGGTACATACTCGCATGTGCTTTAGCCATTTTGTTATTTCGCCTCGCCCTTCTTCTCCAGTGACCCTCTGTTGACATATCACTGAAGCACGAAAAATCGCCAGGTTGATCGAACCTACTGACGGAATACAAATCGAGGGAAATCAATTATTTACATACCTATATATTTTTAAAAACCCTAACCGTTGCAGTTTCTTTCTGATCACCCATTATATACAATTTGTAGTTCCGAACACCGCTCAAACGACCTTCACCCTTTACAGGCATTACTCCGCGTTCAATGAGTTTTTGATTCAAGTTTATAATTTGCTGTAATAAGTGTCATATTATGTGGCATACTATTTGACACATATCAGTAAGAATATGTTGCTTGTATTACAATTTGTTAGTGAAGTGTAACTTATGGAATTTAAATTGGCTTTGCCGGAATATTGCCATTCGCTGCAGAATTTCTAGAAGGTGTCATTCGGTCTCCAGAAGCCAACAATTAAGAAATTTGGCAAAAACTTTATTTCGTGAATATTTTGAGAGAAATGTTTTGTAAGGAGAAAATTTGAAAGGTACTGTGGCATTATGTAGCATCGATGTCATTTGTGATCGGATAGCCGATCTCTGGAGATATGGGTTTTTTTTTAGAAAGATGGGACGAACTGTCAAAAAAGTTGGTACATGTGGTTTCGTCGTCAAGTGATCTCAAATTCGTTGAATAAATTTTATTTTCATGTTGGTAAGTACACACTGCATTCTTGCATTGCAACTTATGTTGTGGTGGTATCAATTTGGAAAAAAAATAGTTTTTAATTGCTTATCCTGTATTTTGTTTGGGACTACGGAACGCCACAGGTAGCACATGCCAAAGACGACAGTCTTCAATTTATTTGCCTAATCATTTGGGCTTTTTGAAATTAAAACTTTGCCAAAATGCATTATTATTAACTTGAAAATTAATTGTTGGATATTTTCAATTTCTTCTAGTGATAAGTTTTATGGGTTTATATATAACGAGGGTTTAGAACATAATTGTGATAAGTCACAATGCTTGATATAATGACTTATCACAATTATGTTCTAAACCCTCGATAAGTTAAAATTATCAAGTTTTAGCCTAGGCCTATATTATTAAATTATTTTTTATGTCTTACTTTATTTAAGACATGGTTTGTTGGGTTTTTCATTTTTAAAATTATTATATAATAATTATACTATTATAATTATGTGTCTTTTATTTAGGATTTGTTTCATATAAACTTTTCACTGATATACCTTGTAATTTTTATTCTTATTTTACAGAATTGGACAAGATAATCTACACAGATGATGGTGGCCCTGTTGCTTTAAAGTTATAGGAGGTAAATCGCTAATATTTGAGACCTAGAAATTGATACAAATGAGTAGCAACGCATATAATTTTGTAACTGATTTACATTCTCAATCGTTTCCGTTTTAACTCAAATTTCAATTCAATTATGTTCGGCGAAATATGTTAGAAGTCTCAATTGAATGACAATCTCTAGCGTCTGGTTATTCCAGTCTACAATAATAGTATTTATTGTGCATACTCATGACCAGATAAGAATAACATGACTTGTGGAATATGTCTAGCCTCGTTCTTCGAATACCTCATTACAAAAGGTCCTGAAACGCATTATGGTACACGTGGTAAAATGATTATTTTGTCTTAAATATCGGATATCAGAAGCCCATCTTTTCCCGGTAAGATCACAACATCAATGTTGATTTAAACTGACAAATAATTTGTATTTTCAAGGTGGAAGACTTTGGATGATATTGAGTTAGACTTGTGTAATTTGACAGATAAACAAGGAAAACTATGATTTCTATGGAATTTAAAGCAGCATTAAAAATTATGTGGCATTTATGATAAAAAAAAAACTTTAAAATGGTACGTATTGTCAATTTATATGAAAAAAACCTTCAAAAACATTAAACATTCCTAGTCAAATAAAATATGTGAGTATGGTTAATGTATACAATGGTAGCTGTCTTTTTTTAAATCTAGCATACTAAAAGCAACCATTAAATACATGCCAATCAAAAACATTTCCTATCTAGACAGTTAAGTTACACTTTTGCAAAGTGACAAGTGTTGTGCATGGGCAGGGTATGCCCAAAATATCACTTTTAATATTACGCAAACCCTGTTGGCAAGTTTACAAATCTATGTAGGCCTTTTAGAAGACAGAAACATTGTACATATGTGAATGGATGTGATTCATGTATGTCAGCATCTAATTAACTAGAACATCTGATATCACTTCCCATTGGAAAGTTTGCAAATAATGCTGAATGTTTTACACATGTACATGTATATTGAGAATTTGTGTATGTGCTGGATTTAGAAAATGAATTGAAAAATACACCTTTACATTATTTATTTTTCATAAATATAGGCCAGGAACTGAAATGTGATTTAGGATTTGTTGACTTTAATATAATAACAGGTGGGTATAACAAAATGTGCACATTTAACAAGTCCACATTTGATCACAAGGTCTGTCATTGAGTCCAGTGGCATAGTTTCAGTTGTCAAAATGTATGTGACAGGCAGTCGTGTCGCCTGTCAAGCCTCATGGGTTTTTTCCAGGTCTTTCCACTGCTAAAGACCCCTACACACTAGCGTATTATTGAAATAAATTTGAACCATGTGTTAGTCCCGAAATGACCTAGTTTGTGTCCAGAAGACATTAAACCTCTCTCTCTCTGTCTTTCCCTTTCACACAAATAATACATTCATCATTATGGTATAACTATATACATGTAATAAGCCTTAGCAGACATACGTACATTGTAATATAGCCCTGTATTCAAGTCATGAAAAATCCCTGCAAAAAGGCTGCTATTATTGTAATTAGATGTCATATCCGGAATATGAAGGCTATTTGTACAATGTGTACCTCATATCATAGGGGCAATATTGCTGTCCACTGTGCCACTAGTGGTACACCATACATCTGCAGTGAAAGTAGTGCATGAAACAAAATGGCCTTTTGTTTACAAAATATTTGAAAACTTTGAGGTCCTATAACTAATTTTTGATATTTTTTTTTCAGATTTCAAGTCTTGATGGTTGGAGTTTGGTTATTTGAGCAACTTTTAGCCAGTTTAATTTTAATGTGTTCTTTTTTATGAAGCTTGTAGCTGCGTAGTCCTGACTTAGGAATTTGCTTCATTATTTGGTAAATATTTTATTTCAAAGTCATTATTTTGGATTTCCATCCATTTTTTATTGTTCTGTATCATCTCAGGCACATGTAGATACCAACATATTTGCATTAAAGCTGGTGTAAATCCCTTTTTCAGAACCCCCCCATTTCAGGTGTTGTGACAAAATGGTGTCACTTTACCTTGCCCTTAACTCAGATTGTAGATATTATAATACATGTAGCTCCTAATGTACTATCACAGATGTTGTAGTTTCCTGTAGTTAATATAAACATAGTTATAAAAACACAGTGTCCTAGAGTTAATTGATCATATACACAACGTGGAAGTCAGAGATAATTCATCTATTTAACAACACCGTAGTGTCACATGAAGAAATAGACACGAAGCTCTGGTTCAGGATTTTCATTTCATGTTTTTTGTAAATATCTAAAATATCTATAAGTTAAAGACCATTTTGGTTACGGTGATTAATATCTGTTTAAGACTAGAAAGCAGAAATAACACAAGCACAAGGGAAAACTACGTCAATGAGCGAATGATTGATTGTTCCGAGTTCCATATGGCAGCACATTATTACTCGCTACATTAACTTTCTTATTGCTTTTAAATAACTGCATATTGTTTTTCTTTTGAAAACCTGAGATAGACTATTAAGGATGCTGTAATGAGATGTTATGATGAGTTTATTCGGGTCAAAGTGATACATACATTTTATAACACATGATATTGCACTTTACTTCCTTCCTTGTTTGTGGAAACTAATGTGGAAACTGTTTTATACTCTTCAAACAAAGTAGGGGATATTCAGAAACAATAGAGGTAACCAGTGTATGTTTATAACAGGCCAATTGCCTACACATGGACATACACAGTTCATATGGGCGGCTTATCTGGCGGCCCCATTTCACTCGCAAAGAGATACACTGTCAAAAGTGAAAATGGACGTTTTTGATTTTTGTCTTAATAATGAGTAATTGCTCCACCAATCCTCAGACATTCAGCAATTCGTCGTGGCATGCTCCTAATCAACCGTCCAATCACGATTTGGGGCAATCTGACCCACTCCTCTGTCTAGTCCTTCGGATGAGACGAAAAACCGAGGTCCCGTGTATACATTGGAATTCAATATGAGAGTAGGCGATAGTGCCGCTGACCGGGCAAAATTTCCCTCATAGCACACTGTATGGCGTATGCCCGTTTTCATTAGCCCAGCATAGGAGCAGAACAGTAGGGCGTTAAACCCCATTTCATTTCATTTTGTATATAAAATGACAACTTAGATCTATTCGTGTCTTATATTGTCATTTGTAAAAGTTATTTGTTCAGAAGTCAACGATATCAAAAGTACAGTGTAAAGGTCCGTTCATACTACATCCGTATCCGTATCTGTAAATACATGCGTGAATACGTACTGGTATACTTTAGTCATTTTTAGAGAAAGGGTTCAAATAGAATCCGGCACGTATTGCGCACAAAAACAACTGCGACCGTTAAGCCGGATTGATTGCCCCCAGAGCGTATTTTTGTAAAATGCGTCCGCATTTCGGCTAGTGAGCCGAGCTTCAGCCAATCAGCGATTACTTTTCCCTTATTACATCATCTCCCCAAATAGAAACTCAATCTCTGACAGACAATTCAGCCTTGAAAGCCTCACGTTTTCATGTTTTCTATTTGAACGGCAAAACGCGGATACGGATGCGGGTGCGGATACGGATACGGATACGTTGATGGATACGGATGTAGTATGGGGAGATGATGTAATAAGTGGAAAGTACTCGCTGATTGGCTCAAGCTCGGCACACTAGCCGAAATGCCGGACGCACTTTACAAAAATACGCTCTGGGAGCAATCAATCCGGCTTAACGGACGCAGTTGTTTTTGTGCGCAATACGTGCCGGATTCTATTTGAACCCTTTCTCTAAAAGTAACTAAAGTATACCAGTACGTATTCACGCACGTATTTACAGATACGGATACGGATGTAGTATGAACGGACCTTTATACGCGCACGTGTTAATGCGATCGTATATTGCCGCACGCCAGTCCGCCTGTCCAACTTTTGATCGCTGTACAGATCAGAGAGTACGTTGTGGCGCATCTGTTATCCACATGATTATTAACCCAGTCATCACTTCATCGAATTAAGGTAGACTCCAATGAAAACAGCTTATCCGTTGAAATATTATTTTATCGAATATTTTGAAAAAGAAAAGAATGTAACGTTTTACTTTTTGAATATCCGTCAAGAGAGTTGTATAAGTATTTTTTTTTTTGTGTCATTACCATACCAATGCAAGAAAACGAACTGCAGTCTCGACTAAATGGAGAAAAGTGTATATCGGTAAAATTATTCGAGCTACTAATTACAAACAAATTTAAAATACAGTCAATAATTAGGAATACAATCTTTTAAGGCGATTATTGGGATATGTCTTTATTGATGAAAAAGTTTCGAAAATAATTTTCTACCCTATCTAATACAAATGTACAAAACAAAATGTTTGCAATGTGAATTCCCACAAATGAATAGTGGCATCAGCTTTTCTGGAAAGAGTAAGCGAAATCTACCCCATGCACAAATTATAAAGCTTTAAACAGAAGATACAATGTCGTTTTATGTAGAAAGGATAGCGTGTTTGTCAAGTGACAAGTATTTCAAAGTAAACGAGTTTTGAAACATAAACAAATATTTGTTTAATGGTGAATCAATGAGAGAATATTTGTATTTCTTTGTAAATAAACTTATTTTCAAATCCAGAGAAAATATCTTATTGTGGTTTATATAAAAGTGAGTCAATATAGAAGATCTGATTTATACTATAGCCAGGTCTCTCGTGATGTATGGCTGACAAGGACAGTGTGTCTAGTCGTTCGGATCGGACGTAACACTTAAGTCCATCTTTGTAGACGGAAATGAACATTGGAATCCACAGAAGATTGAGCGGGAACGCCGGTCTCCAAGCAAAATCAATCAGATTTCTAGTAGGGTAATTAAAGATGGGTTCCCGCGTACAAACTGGGTGATTTACTGGTATATATGGACCAAAAACATATTGAAACTAATTAAATTGTCATAATTATGCTTCAAATCCTTCTCAAACATTGTTATTGCGAAGGAATGCCCTGCTATTAAAGTTCGATCAAACCAGGCCATGTTTACGTCACGTCTTGGGAGTCAGAGGAGAATTCATTGCATACATAAGACGATGTTGTCTTTAATCGCTTACTATTTATTACAAATATCGAATCCTAATTAAATTCTCGGATTATCCACTACCCGCGTCTTTTTCCGTCATTTTTATCTCAGAAAGTATTGTACGTCTAACTCTTCATAAAGTTTATCAACTTGTACATCAAGCGCTCAATGTTCGCTTGTGACCTTTGACATCACGCGTGCAGAAGTTCTAAATCGTCGGGCTGTTGATTAGGGGAACCCTTACATTTTTGTCCTGTATACGCTCCATGAATGTTTTTCGGGGAATCCAGTATTTTTCTAGTAAGATTGGATATCTCTACTTTCCATATATATACCAAAATTGTCATACTTTTATTGGAAATAACCCCCCGATAAATACTTTTCTGGGAACCCATCTTTAAACATTGACAGATGCCATTGATGTTGTAATGAATTTAATCGCGTCATTCGAAAATACATTTTGAGATAGTTATTGTAAAGATATTGACTTATGTTCGCTTTTATGGTGTTTCACAGCAGCGACTAATCAGATTTCAATAGGATCATAAAATACGATTTTAGAGATAACGTGGATTGACCTGGCCCAGTTACTAAGTCAAATATCGGAGTTCATAAAAATTAAAACATACATTTAATTCGAGCTGCATCTGTTAAAAATGAAAGTCGTGTGCAAAAATGACGCAGCTGTAGTTAAAACGTTATAAATCAAGGCGTATTCTTGCGATGAAGGCACATCACGAAATTCTTTGTAGTGCGCTTGGGTTTGAAACTCCAAAAAACAATTTGGTGGTACACGTCCTAGGTTCTAATGAGTTTAGGATATGTTAAATGTTGATGATTTTATAGAAAATCGGAATAGCTTAATTTCTAAAAATCTATACTTAAACAATGACTCTTGAACATCTTGAAACAGATTTAACAGTCATCACCGGTGGTTCTTTGGAGATATTTTTTTCTGACTCTTTCGCAGATAATCTGTTGCAGTCAACTGTTGTTCCAAATTGGTGATTGTTCGCATCGGTCATTTTGAGCTATGAATTGTCGCAGACAAATAATTGTTAGTGTGTTAGCCATTGCTGAAGTGGTAGACGAAAGAGGGGTCCGGGCTACTTACATTCTATATATTTCACTCGATTAAATGGCATGTACTTAGGAAACAAGAACAAGACTGTCATTTCGCTTCATGACTTAACTCATACTGACTGCTTGTGATTTGTAAATAAGTAGGACAAAAAGACTGGTCGCCAGATAAATTGATTCGGTCTTTTCTAGCTAATCACACGTTCATTGTAATCTGATGAAATTGGTGTATTATCTAAATTGCTACCCTTAAGCTGTACAGGCGACATCTGGTCGAATTGCTTCATATTCTCGAGGTATTGAGGACAACACAATTCGCTTATTATATAAGTCCCGTAAACGCTATATCCAGCCCTGACTCGAATATTTGCTTTCGAAGGAATACTTTTTAAATATCTTTGAAAAATGAGACACAGCGTCATAAATGTCCTCTTAATCCAAAAGATGCTCGTGAGTATGGGGTTACTTCAATTTTAGAGGCCGCCATAATCTGCGTATGCATGGAGATTAAGCTTAATTTAGAGCGCGTTTTTCAAATACATCATTTAATCGAGTTTCTTATGTTTAATAAAGTTCACTGGGGGGGGGGGGGGTCTATAGTTTTCTTCAAAACGATGTCAAAATATTGATTTTACGCGGACAACTAAACATATATAATGTGACACTATATATGACAAGCCATCGGTTCTAAATAATTTGCATATTTCATTTTATTGATGATATGTCTATTATTATAATGACACCAAATTAAACCATTTTATCGTTTAGTCATAACAAGTTCAGGCAGAAAACAAAACACAATCTAATTATAAATTAGTTTCAGTCAAATAGAGCAGTTTTCTCGAACGTTGACCGGAGCTCATCAAGGACAAACGTGGCAGGTATTGTATGGCCATTATTGGAAGGTCTTCGTTTACTGTTTCAGTTTTTTATCAATGAAAGATCCTCTTAGATTGTTGCTAATTGGTAATTAGTAATAAAAATAAGTTATAAAAAGGACTCTTTGTTTTAGGGGTCTTAAATATTTTATATACATCCATCACAGACTGGCATTTTAACATGACCACGCTTAGATTGGTTATTTCCATGGTTATAAACCACGTTTTCCTCCACGTATTTCTAGTCGCAAAGTTGAACTTGTTTTTAAAAATAACGTTAGATTATTTTGTCCGTTATATGCATGGTACCATACCACACCTAGCGTTTGCTGGTGCATGACTGATACAAATGGTAACAATGGTAACACGTAAAGATACCGACCCCGGGCAAAATTAATATCTAAAATCCACTGGCAACAGTCTACAAACCACATTTTATTATCTGGTTTTATTGTCGTCAGTTTACTGTCAAGGGTTTCTTGTTTAATCTTTTTCAAATTAGGAAGACCGCTATTAAAATACCAATCATTCGATAGCAAATCGGGAGTCGCTGGCTCGCTAGCCGGGTGGTCTCGGTTTGCCTCCCGGTGTTGGTCGCGAAAATTCCTCGTAGTTTTCCGGCATGTTTTTCCCTTGTCTGTGGTGCTGGATGGAGGGCCTGACAAGGACAGTGTCTAGAGGTCCCGTGTACATATTAGCGTGAACGTAAAAAAACCTTGAAAGTTGGAATTCGATATAAAAGTAAGCCGTAACAATACTGTTCGTGCAAAATTTCCTTCATAGCACACTGTATTGCGTAGCCCAATCGGAGCAGAAACATAGGCCGTTAAACCCCATTTCATTTCGATAACAAAACGAGATTTTTCTGAATGTACGGCAATATGCTAAGCATCCCGTCGCGTTTCTCGTTTCGTTCATCGTTTTAGCAACACCCCATTTGAAGTGAATTTCTATCTCAATAAATCTGAAGCCGCATTGGTCAAATAAAATAACGACATAAATACAACATGCAATAACGTGCGTTGTACTGGTCGTGTCAGTTCATACTCCGGGACACTATTGCTCAGAAATCTAATGGTTCTTTCTATTTAGACGTAAGTAGTAACGTGGACTGTGCACGAAGTAGTGTGTATTCTAGAATTAAGTCAAAATCGAAGTCCCGTGTAAAATTAAATCTTCAGACTGAAGTCGACATTGATCTCGATCCTAGTGCATCGGTTAAGATGATGCGTAGTACAGGGTTCCCGCGGTCCTTGAAAATCCTTGAATATCCTTAAATTTAAAATTTCATTTTCAAGGTCTTGAATATCCTTGAATTTCGCGGAAATAGGAAAATATCCTTGAATTTCAGTTGAGATCCTTAATTTTGTTTCAAATGTCTTTAATTCCTTTTAAATATGAGATTATAACGATAGTTGGTAATGTTTTGGTTATTTTTAAGATGAAAAATTGTAACTTTAGGCTAAAAAATGTCCTTGAAAATCCTTGAATTTGACGTATATTTATCCTTGAATATCCTTGAAAAAATGTTTGACGAAGCGGCGGGAACCCTGTAGTATCTGTAAAATGAGTACTCTATCTCCATGCTGTCGATTAGTACGATCCCCAAATTTAGGGTCTAATTACCGCTAAAAAACCATAAGTACTCCAAGTTATCAATAGGACTCAAAGTAGTGTGACCAACAATTGAAATTATTTCTGTGGATTATTTAGATAGTTTATTTATTGTAAGCTATAATAGTGTCTCCTTGTCGGTATTACGTCGCTTTACAAATGTATATTTTATCCCTAATTTTGCCAACTGTTTGTGAAATCATTTATACTTTGGATATGGTGTGTAGAATATGCATATCTATAACATATCTTTCGATCATTTAAGCAGTACTTTGGACGCTATTGATAAAAACACGATCTCGTCGTTCATTATCGGTGATTAGTACGACCGAATGTCCTAACCACATTTGTGCAATGTCGCACTTCTTAATTTATCCAATGAACCCGATGTCTTGTATTTAATGAACGTATGGGTAGCTAATTTGTAAGTAATTTGCTTATCGGATTTTAGTTCCTGTGCTTCGTTAGCCAGTGACCTTTTGATTCTTGTTCATTCACTCAGTTGTCAAAATAATTACAATATTTCTTACAAATTACAGACCGTCTTGCTCGCTTCGGGATCTGACAAAATTATTTCTGAAACGAATACCAATGACATTAGATATTTTATGGAATTATATATTTCGTTACAAATAAGCCACCGGGATTAGAATGTTACATTAGAGTAATGAAGATATCCGCGACATTCGTTATACAGAGTTTTAGTCGCAATTTCGTTATGTCTTGTTGGGATCTGCACTATAAACAAATTCAAAGGGTGTATAGAAATAGAAAATCAAATTTTTGAAAAACCACGTCGGTGAAGGGCCTAAGTCTAATGGTGTTAAATATTGATGGGGGAATGTTAGAATACAAATCGTTTTGTTCTTTACCACAACGATAATTTCATAAGATTTTTCAAAGACATGCTCTCCGTTAGACGGTCAAATCTGTAAAGAAAGGCCAAATTTTAAGTCTTTATCAAAATTTAGTTTTCACGGAGAGTAACTATGACCACGTTTATGGAATAACACAAGCGTTCTAATTAGTCCAGTAATGCTACAATTAGATATCTTATCACCCAATAATACGAAGGGGGGGGGGGGCAGTAGTCTAAAACGGGGAACTGTTGAAATAAACATATATCAAATGTTCCGAAATGACCTAGTTTATTAAATGAACGGTTAACATCATTTTTCTCATTCAGTAAATCTTTACTTTAAATTCCAGTAGTGACGCAGGCATTAGACACATATTGGGCTCTTCCAGTATATACATCTTATGCAAAATGAAATGAAATGAAATGGGGTTAAACGTCCTACTGTTCTGTTCCGAACTGGGCTAATGAAGACGGCATACACCATATAGTGTGCTATGGGGGGAAATTTTACCCGGACAGCGGCACTACAACCTACACTTATATCGAATTCCAACTATTAAGAGATCTTTTACGTGAACGCCAATGTGTACACGGGACCTTGGTTTTTCGTCCCATCCGAGCGACTAGACTGCTGTCCTTGTCAGGCCGTCCGTCTTGCATCACTAACAAGGGAGAACCACGCCTGAAGATCTGGATGAACCTTCTCGGCCAATGCAGGGACCGAACACCCGACCTCCAGGCTAGCGAGCCAGCGTCTTACCCACTTAGCCACCGTGATCCCCACATCCTATACGTCACTGATACCGATCCAAGACGTGTTGAACAATTCTAATAAAAGTATGTTCAAACGGACATTTTTTTATGAATAAAATCATTAATCTTGTTTGGGCTCAATGCCGCGAGAATAACTTACTATTAGCCCACAATGCATGTACTTCACTACGGTCAAACAAAAATTTATTTGTGTCCTAAAAACAGGTGCAAGATTATTTTTACTTTGACAGAAAGGACGTTGTGTAGTTGTGTCTTTAAAAATGCAGAAAGTTAAAGCCAGAAAACAAAATATGATTGTAAATATTTTCACACGGTTTATATTTAGATGGCCATTGTGGAGTTTGTGATGATGTTCACATATACAACATCCTCTATGGTTGTCTGAAATGCGCATCGCATACAAAGGTGTGTTTACAGGGTCAACAGCGTAATACTATCATTCCATAAAATCTCTCTTCTCAGCTGGCGTATATTACAAAACTATGGACGTATAACATCCCTTGCGTTTTTTCCTCGTAATACAACCGAAAAGGATTAAGAATGTGATCAAACGGAGCATGGGAATTTTTTGCGGCCGTATAACAGTAAACAGAACGTGCCAGTCATTCTCGTAAGGTGCCAAAAAGGTGTAGCTGCGCGGAGGTCGAATTGTTCCTTAGACCAACTCGCACTACTTGATCGAGATGCAACACGCGACGTTTGCTTGCCGATTGGTGTTCAAACAGTCGACCTGTTTTCCTATTGTATGTCAATAAGAACTTATTTGTTCAATTTGATTTCTGCAAGTTGATGTCAAACTTCAAAACATCCGATAGTAAACAAAGCCCGCATGAGGTAAAGACGTAGATGGCACTCTTTCTGATTAGGGTCAGTTTTGTAACTGTTACTCTTCGATGCATGTGGGATTGTAGTGCTTAGCGTTAACAATGATTATAAGATTGACTTTTATACCCGTGATTCTACTAATATGGGGCGTTTTTGTTGACTGTTCAGAAGATAGTGGGGACGACTATTTTGACACAGATCGTCTTCCGCTTAATACTTCAAATTACCGATATATACCAGAACCGCTACCAGACGTTATCGATAATGGTCGAAAATATGTTGAAGTTCATTGCAGTTTCAAAAATGATGAAACATTGGTTCGCCACCCCTCAAATTGTAGCAGGTCATTTATCTGCTCGCATGGAATGGTGGCAGAATTACCGCCATGCCAAAAAGGGACCGTGTTTTCCGAAAAATCTGATATTTGTGTGAAGATTGGTTCCAAGTTCGATGATTGTAACGAATTACCATTTGACGTTCCACCCAAGATGGTCAAAGGAAATAAACCATCTTTAGTCTGGCATCCCAAGCACAGGCATCACTCTATAAATAATCTCAAGAATCCGACAACAATTAAAGCTGAAGGTAGGATATCCATTATTATTAAAATGAATGTTATCTATCCAATTCAACAGCTACAACTAACCTGGCACTGATTGGGAAAACGGTATCGAGTGTTCATATAAGAGTATAAATAAGCATAATCTGGTTTCTACCCGACAACCATCGCCATCTCCAGGTATAGTACTATTATAAATGTGTGATGTTTCGGCCACATATGTTTTAACCCTAACCCTAATGTTAGCACCAGGTAGTTTAACCCCGGTGACCTACACCTCGTCGGCCGTAGTATAATTTCAAACACACAGCCGTATTAATCACGTCAGGGGCCACGGTGGCTCAGTGAGTGTGACGTTCAATCGCTAAACTGGCGCGCCCACCCCACCCTTGTCAGTGGTGTAGGACAAAGGGCCTGGTAAGTTACAGCGAAGAATCCTTCGGATGGGACGACCCGAGGTCCCCTGTACACGTAAAAGAATAGTTGGCAGCTGGAAATCGATATAAGAGTAGGCCGTAGAGTCGCTGTCAGGGTAAATTTCCCATCATAGAACAGTGTATGGCGTATGCCCTTCTTCGGAGTAGAACAGCAAGACATTAAACCACATTTCGTTTCATTTTATTTATTAAGCGCGTCATCCATAAAGGTTGAACTATTGCACACTCCTTTTAAATTATCTAATCGGCGGGAAGCGGGGGGGGGGGGGGGGCAGGTAGGAGCGTTGGGGGGGGGGGGTAGTCATTCCATATTGAGTTTTAAAATGGTATACACCCATATGAAGGGATAGGGTTTTCTAAATTGTAGCATTATGTTAAAGAGTTTGATATTGGAATGCACGTACAAGATTCCTTGGCAGATGGTATTCGATATAAGAGTAGGCGATAGTGCCGCTGCCCTGGGCAAAATTTCCCTCATAGCACACTGTATGGCGTATGCTCGTCTTATTTAGCCCAGTTTAGGAGCAGAACAGTAGGCTGAAATAAACCCCATTTCATTTCATTTCCTTATTGCGGTTTCTAAATGATATAATTGAAGGGAGGGGGGTCCCTTTTCTGACGATGAGAATAGGTAAACTATTGGGGATTCAATCCCTTTGGTTGTATGTGTGTGTGGGGGGGGGGGGTCTAAATGAAAGATTGCCCTATGTTAAACCCCAATCAGTTATCTCCTTGTTTCGATAAGCAATAATTGGTATGTGTACGAATTGAAAATTCGCTTTGTATTACTATACCTATTAGTTTATTATTTTGTCTGTGATATCACCTCAACACCTCGAAGCTGATGTTAGATAAACCCATTTTACATATTAACTATCATTTGTGTTTGGAAACAATACTATCGTCGCGTACAAACCAGTGATTGTATTCCACATGGTGGTTGTGCTTTTATATTTGAAGGGTTTCCATTCTTTTGGGGGATTTCTAAATGGTATATTTGAAGGAGTTTCATTCATTTTGGGGGATTCTAAATGGTATATGAAATATTCCATGTTATTAGAACAACGATAAAATTGAATATTCTCTAAGTGGCATTTAGTAACTGGTCAGAAAAATAAACTATAAACATACTTATTACTGATTTAACTATAAACATACAGCTACTGATTTATTTAGGTGACGTTTCGAAGAGTATTCTCTCAGCGTTTTCAAGCTAATACAATATAACAAAATTTCAAGCAACATATACAGACAAATTTACAATAACAAGGTTGAAACCATTCATAACAACAACAAGATCAAAGGCCTATGTCACAATGGGGTTATAATATACAAAACAAGATAAAAGGGACTAATTGACTTTATAAAAGCCACTGAGTAGTGGTGATGGGAACATAATCCTAAGTATTGAAATTTACATGACAAATGGCTATCTCTAGTCTTTCATCTGGACATCAATCACCAATTATTCTTACGCCGTCACCACAAAACAAGGGTCCCGCATTTTGGATGGCGATCTTTGTTAACTTTTTGGTGTAGAATCGAATAAAAGGGCTTGAATATACATTTTCTGACCGGTTTGGGTGAATATTCATGATTCTGAGGCGGAAGGGTGTGAGAGTTAAAATGTAGGGTGGACAGTGTTCGTTACTTCCAGTTTGTGTTTTCCATGATGAACCTCACTCCTGCTTTTGAACAAGAGATTGTCACATGTTGCTTTATCTGTGGTAAAAATTAAATTGAAATTAAATTGATTCATAGCAATAGGACGACATATTTCCGAATCACCTGATCAAATACAGACACATTTCTTCCTTATTTAGTTTTTTTATTGAGTTACATTTTATTCATTAATTTGCATTGCAGTTTGACATGGCCGGTCTTTTGACATACTTGTTGAGCAGTTGTCATTGATTTGGTGTAGGTGTGTGTATATTACAATTGCTATTAAAACAGCTTTCCAATGATTGTTTCTGGCGCCATTCTTTGTTGTGTCGATGGAATTTGTTAATAGAAAAAATAAAGAAATAGGATTGGCACAGAATGCTAGTTTTGATTTTAAATTTGAACCAAATTGATTCTTTTCAACTCATCGCCCTTAAAAATCGCCCTTAAATATCAAAAGAGAAGACATCAATACATGTTCGCAAATTAGATGTGAATAATTTTTTAAATATTTTTTTGAGAACTAGTGATGGCTAATTGGGGATGAATAAACAATGAGGGCGACAATAGAATGCAAGTTTTGATTTTACATTTGAACCAAATTGATTCTTTTCAACGCATCGGCCTTTGCATCAGCCTAAAATATAAAACGGGAAGATATCCATACATATTCGCTAATTAAATCTGAATATCTTTAACGTCAACCAGTATGGAAAATTATGTCAAAATTCGGCTAGTTCAGCCTAGTCTTTAGAAAAGACAAACAACGATCAGATGAGTTGATCAATATGAGATAATTAGTATTATATAATTTTTTATACGCCCACATTTTCATGTAGATGTATATTGTCGTCGCCCCTGTCCATCCGTTCACAATTTATTCGATTTTGACGAAACTTAAAATATAGGTCTACCTCTCAAAGATCTCGGATCCTGTCGATATTGGCATACATCGGACCATAACTTTATGGATTATGGCCCCTGATTGTACGAAAAATCACATTTTTAGCTTGTGGACACTCTAGCGGTCACAATTTTCATCTGATTTTGATGAAACTTGAAATGCATGTTTATAACTCAAAGATCTTGGTTCCTTTCGATAGCTTCGCATATCGGATCGTAACTTTCTGAATTATGGCCCCTGATTGTACGAAAAATCGCGTTTTTAGCTTGTGGTCTGTCTAAAGGTCACAATTATTATCCGATTTAAAAAAATACCGCTCGAATAAATCACCTTTACACTGTGGTGATGCTTGAGTTCGAATTTCGTGGAAATCGGACCAAAACTGCCGGACAAAATGTCCACCCTCGTACGCAAATAGTGTAAAAATATGGTATATCTAAAGGTCACAATTTTGATCCGATTTTGATGAAACTTGAAATATATGTTTATAACCCAAAGATCTTGGTTTCTTTCGATATTCGCGCATATCGGATTGTAATTTTCTGAATTATGGCCCTTGATTGTACGAAAAATCGCGTTTTTAGCTTGTGGTCCCTCTAGAGGTCACAATTTTTCTGATTTAAAAAAAACCGTTTGAATATATCACCGTTACACCCTAATCATGGTTGATTTCGAATTTCGTGAAAATCGGGCCAAAACTGTCGGACTAAATGGCCACACTTCGTACGCAAATAGTGTAAATATATGGTATATCAAATAAGGTTGTGGAACCTCTAGAGGACGCAATAATATTTTGATCCGATTTTGATGAAACTTGAAATATATCTTTATAACCAAAGATCTTGGTTCCTATTGATATTCGCGCATATCGGATCGCTTTTTGTTAGGTTTCTGTGAATATTTATGATGTTGAGGCGGAAGGATTAGGTAGTAAACAGTGGAACCGAGTATCAAAACGACGTCACGGCCTATAGATTTGGGCATAGAAAACATTCGAGGCGGCCAACCACCTTCAATATTTGTATCAGATGATTGTGGAACGTTGGACTATTTGTGATTATAAAGATTAAGATATTGGAATGTTCAAATAAATTGTTATAGGCATAGAAATGTCATAGATTTTGCATTTGGATCATTCAATAACTCCTATAATAAGCGCACATCAAGCCCGTTTAAAAGTCCTTTTTGATCTGGGTGAAAAGAAGGACGGTCGATTAATATAAATTTAATGATAATATGATGTACAAATTTGTCTGCGATATCACCTCGGTGGAAGCGGACGTAAAATACAACTAACTAACAACAACGATGTACAAATATAACATTTGACAGTAAAAGTCAAAGAAAAATTTAAACAGATCGACTATAAATACATTTGCTAGTAAAAGTCAAAAAGAAATTGAATAAGTAAACAGACCGACTAAACATACTCTGTCGATATGAAATTTTAACCCTATGGAGGCTATGGTATCGCTAACCGAAATACCACACCAGATTAACCCAAATAATTAGTTTATTTTGACCTAAACCAGAGATTAGTTGTGACAGTTGTTACCATCTGAAATACTATAGATCTTGCAAAGTAATTGTTCGACGTAATGTGTCTTTCTGTTTCTTCTGATCAAACAACGTGTTTTATAAGTGTCAGGGGAGCAGGATAGAGTAGTGCCCAAAGAACAGTATTTAATCGTTTTGATGGGACCACACACCGAGGTCCGGTCTACACGCTGGTGTGCGCGTAAAAGAACCCTTGACAATGTTCTTCTGTTCAACCAACGTGGTTTCCAAGTGTCAGAGGAGTAGGGTGGAGTAGTGGCCAAAGAACATTGTCCGGTCTATACGCTGATGCGCGCGTAAAAGAACACTTGGCAGCTGGAATTCGAAATGAGAGTAGCTTGTAGCGCCGTTGTCCGGGCAACATTTCCCCCAAATCACACTGCATGGTGCACAACAGTCATCTTTATCCCGGTTGTCGCAGAAAAATGGGACGTTAAACCCCATTTTATTTCTACAGATCAGGGGCCGTTTCACGAACCGCAAGTAAAATCTTGCTATGGTTTGTGAAACGGTTCCGACATCTTTATAGTATCTTGGTGTATTGTTACATGGAATGTATGAAAATATTTGAATATAACTGTACGTTTTACCGAAGTGCTGTTTTCTGGGGTTTGTAGCTTATTCCAACACTAACAACGATAACTCGGAATAAATAGTTAAAATTTTAATTTTAATAAACGAGTGTCCAAAACTGGCTAAAGATCACAATAATGAGATAGGTATCGATAGGGCGAGCCGGTCACCAGACTAAAGTTTTGGAAGAAAATATATACAAGCTTATGATTAAAATAATTATATAATAATATTTGATAAGAAATGTTAAATTGCACACCAGAAACAGATGTTTAAATACAGCAGATGATATCGACATAGCAAAAACGTGTGTTAGTTTACTATAATTACATAATACATATCGTTGCATTAATTCGGACATTGGTCAATTACTACTTTAACTAAAATTATATAATAAAATATATACAAAATTACACCATAACAACACCCTTCGACTTCGAGAAGCTTTTGACCCTAAAAGCAAATTTATATGGATTTTAAAAACAAAATCGTTAAAACAAGGGAAGCAAAATATCAGTATGGCCATAATGTAAAATTTACATTGAAATGCCAGAAAAACATTTAGACAAACGTTGTCTGTATTCGCTGGTCCTCCGATGTCCGTTTGACAACTTTAATTCACATTTTCTACAGAACACATTGTTTCCACCGAAACCAAAGCCAATGAGTCGGTCTCAACGGCCACTTCAACAGTTTTAGGCATCCTGTGCCCATTTGTATCAGTTCGTTTAGAAGAAATTAACGATATACCTGCTGAAAGTCACTTTACCTAGTAAGATTTTCTTGATCACGCTCTTTCTTTGCTGAAGTACGATGCTTCTTCTCTGGATTACGATGAGTAGAATTGCTTACTTAAATATACTTCTGAGGTACTGTAAACCGGTCTCAGGTTCCAAGTTACTGGTAACGTCACTATAAACCCGAGGACGGCCAAAGCTGCTGCTGGAAAACAGCGTTCTATATCCATGTCGTGACTTTACTCGCTAAGAGGGTTCAACGGAAAATATGAGTAACTAAATACGCTATCCACTTTCTCGAGCAATTGCCGAAGTGCTGTTTTCTGAGGGTTGTAGCTTATTCCAGCACTAACTACGACACCTTGGAATATTGTACTTATAATAAATGAAGGTCCAAAACTGGCTAAAGGTCACAATAAAGTGATAGGTATCGCTAGGGCGAGCTTGTCATCAGACTAAATTTACAGAAGAATATAGAACGTATATACAAGCTTATGATTAAAATAATTATATACATGTAATAATACTTGATAAGAAATGTTAAATTGCACATCAGAAACTGATGTTTAAATACAGAAGATGTTATCGACATAGCAAGAACGTGTGTTAACTATAATTACGTAATATATATTGTTACATTAAGGGTAAACCCAAACAGTTAAAAGACTTGAAAGATTAAACATACATTATGAAAGAGCTAAATCTGCCAATTGCAGTTCTTTCTTTAGGCCTGAAATGTTATCTAAATTATTAATTAGACATTAATTAACTTATCCAGACCATAATCAACTCTCGATGGCATCGCTAGCCTGCGATATTTACTGGATTATGATCCCATTTGCTACTCGACTTGCATTCATAATTTAATCATGAAATGGATGATCGAGACTATGTTTTTACCGTACAGATTTTAGTTATGATGATCGAGGCTAGGCCGAAATTTCAATCGCTCAATTCTCGGTTCATAGTGGATCAATTTGACTGAAATTTCAGCAAATTGCCTTTACATTATCTAGTTTTTTTTTAACTTTTATACATGTAGTGAGATTTGCCAGCCTTTTATCTTATCTCCCATAATGTATCTTTAATGAGATATCAATTCGGACATCGGTCAATTAATACTTTAACTAATATTATATAAAAAATATATACAAAGATATATTATAACAGTTATATATTCTTTATTGTTGTCATCTGTTACACATATAATATTTACACCTGATAATCAGTCTTTTGATGGAACATATTTGTTTTATTAACAAAACGGGAAATCTGGCAATATGAACAATTAAAATGTTTGTTGTCAACTGACTAAGTTTGTTCAAGTCGTTCACCTGTCAACAGTGTTATGTGACATTGATTGATTCGCATGTTACATTGTTGAGGTACGGGTTGTGTGGTACAAAAAGAAGTTCGAGAATTATTTTTGCCTGGGATGCTGCTCCTATATTTAGACATCGGATTTGCATTAAGCCGAAGTAATGTCATTGAACTAGCTATGTTCCCCACATAGTTTTCAATCGAATTCAAGGGGTCGAATCCGGGCGTGTGTCAAACTCGGTGCTTACGTGTTTTTAAAAAAGTAGAAATTCCCGATATATTTTAGTGAATAAAACGTTTTAATTCGATGTGAAAAACTTTGTAGTACCTGAAGCCCTGTGACACTTTACTGAGAAATGAAAACTTTCACTTCTTTCAATTTCAGGTAAATGGGTTATGGTCATACTTTGGCATATGTATACATATACCATATGTATAGCAATATATTAGTTATTAGTTGATTTAAATAGTTAAACCTGGTTTCTGTGAAATATGAGACTGTCTTGTGAACTAATCGGCGTCTGACTAAGTCCAATCTGTTTAAAGCGAGAATTTCATATTTTCTAAGAAAGTCAAAACATAATTATTTCAATGTCTTTTGCTCAATAGGTTATCAACTCACTATTATACGTCCATTGGCATTATTTCCCACCCTTAAAATTCATTGACACAGGAAATAATAACACAATTACCTCCCTTGTTTTCCTATTGCCTCCATGCATTAGCTACCTTCAAACGTTGGAATTTGAAGTTGAAAATGATATATTTGCCAATTTCTCAGCTGGCAATAGTGAATTATAGGATTAATAGGATTATTCTTTAAAAAGGTAGGAGGGTTTATGGTTACCATCTATTTTAAGGCTTTATTTTAATAAATTTTAAAAATATAACTTAAAAATATGAAATTGCAGCTTTAATTACTGATGTAATGTCAATGCATCCTCGACGTTTACTAATCTCACAATAACATCTTAATCAGTGCCTATGGTCATAGTGAATCACGCACATTTTTCATTGCGCAAATCCTTTCTTCACTGGATACATCCACGTTATTATATTCAACTAGAATACTCAATTAAATTTTGGATCCCTTTAACAATTTCTAAGATGTTACCTAATGCTAGGTCCCGACAATCACGATTCACAATACGTTCGAAAAGAGCGCATCGGATCCTGATGATCGTATCGAAACGTATCCGATCGTATCTGCAAGTACCAGATCGTGGACTCAATAGGGACACTCCTATCGGAACTTATCTGATCGTATCTGAACGAGACACCAGATCGTGACAGATCGTGTCACCTGAAATTGACAAATCGTGTCCATATCGCATCAAAGCCTACCAAATCATCCCAGAACGCATCAGCTCGCATCACTTCGTATCCGGGGGGGTTGGATGGCTGAATGGTTAGCGTGTGCGCGCTGTATCATAAAGTCTGTCATTGAGTCGAATGGCGTGGTTTCGAATCCCCGGTTGTACGTGGCAAGGAGTAGGGTCGCCTGTCCAACCTTGTGGGTTTCCTCCTGGTCCTCCGGTTTCCTCCCACTGCTAAAAACCCCTACGCGCAAGCGAATTATGTAAATAAAATTAAACCATATGTCAGTCCCGAAATGACCTAGTTTGTGTTGAGTGGACGTTAAACCCCATTTCTCTCTCTCTCCTCTCTCCCTCTCTCTCTCACACTTCGTATCCAAACGTGAAATTTCAAAGAAGTAAATAAAGATTCCACGATCAGCTAAGAATGTCCAATCGTCACGTTCGTAATACATCTCGCGACATTCGGAACGTAGCATTACATTGACGGCCTAAATTATTATTTTTTTTTTTTTTTAAAAACTGAGCCGTTCGGAAATGATTTCTTTATGAAATTCGAATAATCGAATCTTCATTTATTGGGCGAATGACTTGATAATCGCGACGATGACTTACCACTGTAACTTGACCCAGTATATAAGTGTGGAATTAAAGGGCTTGTGGTGAAACCTACATGGAAATTAAACGTTTGCATTTCATGAGATAGTTGTCTGTGGTCTGGATTAATGTTTGGAAATGTCATTCATCGTGAATTAATTTTCTTTATCCACCAAATATATCATATGGACCTGCTTTTTTAAAGCGTTTATATTTTAACCATTCTTTTTAGAACTTGTTAGTTTAATTCAAGCTCAGAAATGTCAACTAATAAACGAAATTGTATAATCCCCGAGGGTTATTCTAGAAATAATTGAAAATTTTAAGAGGCGTAAATAAAATTAATTTAGACGAGGGCATGACATAATGGATATGGAGGAAAATAAATACCGTCACGAACGGTGCGCATTGACATAAGTAGTAATTACAACCTCTTCTTTTCTTTTTCTCCAATTAATTTATGTCAGGGATTTATAATATAAGATTCCAATTAATTATTGTATGAGAAAGCCCGTTGCATTTTACTAAATGACGTTATACAATTACACTCGTGTTGCAGGTAAAATGCGTCAACATTATCGACGTTCTGATCACTGTCAATTATTGCCTGTACACTGTAAATAAGATACTGTCAGTTTGCGCTTATTGGATTTCTTTTCCTTACACGGTTAAATGTCACACGATTTTAGACGATACCAGTATACTGGAGTAATTGGTAAAATTATTAATTCCTAGATATGCTTCCACCCTTAGTAGTACCGTACGTACATTTTGTCTGGGATCATCTTTATACTGAAGAGTGTGAAGGTCAAACGGGGTAGATCGCCCTAGTAACGTTGCTTTAAAGAGACTTAACAAACCACACGGCCCATAACAAAAGATGAAATGGGTGTACTATTATACTTAAACTACTGTATTACGAGGCTGGTTGAAACATGCTAAGCCTATCTGTGAAAACATGTACAAACTGGATGGCTTCCATTTAATTTTCTACATAGTCCCCTTCGAAGTGTACACACTTTTGTCAAAGATGTTGCAAGGCCAGGATGCCGGCCAGGAAGAAATTTTCTTCCGTTACCTTAAAAAACAGTCATTACTAGTTCCTTTTTAATTTTTGGAAACAGGTGGAAGTCTGACGGAGCCAAATCGGGTGAGTGAGGTGGATGGTCAATAAGTCTGAAGCTTTGATAGCTTCACACAACCGTCTCAGTAGGCCAACATAATGTATTCCTTTGATAGTCTTGCCTTTTTCAAGATAGCCAATCAGCAGAATACCCTTGGAATACCAAACGACTGAAGCCATCACTTTTGCGGAACTGGTGACTCTGGATACTAACATTGTTTAGAATGAATTTACAAATCTTGCCAAAAAATATCAGGATCTGCTTCAAAACGGCACAGATTGTTACGGGATATCAGGAATCTGACACGTTTCTGATCTGTAGTCAGGAGCTTTGGCACCCAACTACTCATTGGTGATAATGTGCTCAACCCTCTCATGGGAGATGCCCACAACACTGGCAATATGTGGTCAATCGTCGATCAGCCATCACCATGTCATGCACCCGGGTAATGTTTTCTTTGATCGGGAGACGTGTTCGTCGATGTCAACGTCAACAGACAACACTGCAAGAATTGGCCGTGGCACTGCAAGAGGAGTGGGTCAGATTGCCCCAAATCGTGATTAGACGGTTGATTAGGAGCATGCCACGACGAATTGCTGAATGTCTGAGGATTGGTGGAGCAATTGCTCATTAACTTTTGACGGTGTATCTCTTTGCGAGTGAAAAGGCCGTCAGATAAGCCGTCCATATGAACTGTTTATGTTCATGTGCAGGCAATTGGCCTGTTATTAACATACACTGGTTACCTCTAATAAAAACAGCAGTGCATTTCCGCAGTTTTGTATTGTTTCTGAATATCCCCTACTTTTTTTTTGAAGAGTATATATTATATGACAATGCAAATCAACAAAAACTAATTTAAACTTCCGTTTAGAATTGATCGTTCTGAATAACTTCGGGTGACATTTTTATAACTATTTGGTCATGGTGTTAATTTGACTTTCATTCTGGCACGTTGTCCCTCTATTACGACATTCTGATTTACAATGCCAATCTCTATAGCTGAAAATACATCAATATTTGTCAGATCTTAGAAACCCATTTTGTGCAGCTTACCTTTAGTAGGGTGGCTGTGTACTGTATAGCTTACTTAATTTTGTTGTACTTTTGTGTTAATGACTCTCGATGGAATTATTATTTTCCAATAATGCGACTATTTTCAAATATAATATGTTATTTAATCTTGTGTAATACCTTTCTATTCTTGTTAATTAATTCTCATTGAATACCGTTGAGAATATTACATGTAGGCTACCATATGTATAGTAATATATTAGTTATTCCCGCCCACTCAAAAATTAAAAAACAAATTATAAACAAAAGTACTGGGTATTTATCAAGTATACAGAATGAAATAAATGAGCAGAAATCTTACCCCAGGGCTTCTGATTTTATAAAATCCCCAGGTATTGTCCCAGACTTCCCGCCAGACTTAACGCTGTTTCCACCTTGGACTCCCCGTTGCACCAATTCATGAACACGACCCTTGTGAATACACCTTAAACCCATTACATAACTTAGGTTAGAATTGATCTATTTGAATAATCCTTTCTTCTTTTGACAATTAAAATCATTTATAGGCTACCAATTAGGTTTATACAAATTTTTATTTTTATCTGTTGGCAAATGAATTTTACTTTTGGCTGGCAAAAAAATAGCGAAAACACATTTTATAGCAAACATAACGACGTGCCGCCACCATTTAAGATGTGGTCTAATTCAAGAGTTTAATGACACCAAGACAAATACAGATATAAAAAGTTGGCAATTCTAAAGGAAGTTAGCATATGTGGTTGGCAGTAAGACCATCAAGCTCAGTTTTTATACCCCAGAAACTTGTATTGGAAGTGACAGTGTGATTTTTTCAAATGGCTATTTTTTAGTGCAACGTGTACATGTATTAAATCAACATCTATAAATCAAACACCGCAAATATTTAGGCAATAAGTCGGATAAGATTATTTTTAGGAAAAAATATACGAAGGTAGTTGAATTTGGCACAAGTTCTCCTATTGTTTTTTTTTTTTTTTTCTTTTTTTTTTTTCTTGTCATGCAAGTTTGTGCCGTTACTGAAAGAAAAACATTAAGCCAATAGACATAAAATCAATTGTGTTGTAATTTTATTTTTTTATGGGTGGGGCATGATTTCTATTGTGTGTCTTAATTGGTAATTGTAGGCTATAACGCAAGATTTTCTAAAATCTCAAAATAATTGTAATATTACATTTTAAAAATACCATACAGCAATTAATTACATTCAAGGTAATTTTAATACGTTCTCCATAACCTATTCTAGCTCATTGTTCCATTACGCGAAAGTCTCGGTGATTTCCGTACCGGCGATTTGTATGATGGCGTTCGTCTTTGTTTATCTGCCACTGACTGTCTTAACACAGAATGGGATTGCGGTGCTACTTTGTATCACCACTACAATACCTTAATGATATTCCGTCAAGTGGCCCAGAATCCATTGATCAAAATCCGATACCTTTTACTTTGGCCATAGACCCAACGCCCCCCTCCCCCTCTCTTAAATCCGCGCCTGACTACAATACCTTAAAGATGTTCAATCAATTTGCTAAGAATCCATCGAACAAAACTCGACACACTTTACCCATTTCAAAAAAAAATCTTGGCCATAGACCCTTCTCGGTCTCGGCTTTAGCATTATAGCATTCTAAAACCAACCTATCGCTTCCTCTTTTCTTTTTAGGAACAGTTCGTTTGTCATCGGGAACAACTGTCCATGACCGGAATCAACCGTCCATGGCCGCAACTTGACGAATCTCGCTGAAAAACACGGTGTTGTTCTTGGCGTAGTCAAACTTGTTTTAAAGGGTCTTAGTTATACGTACTTTCATAGCTCGCCCGACTTTACAATTCAGTTGAATTGTCTTGCTTCAGGACAGAAGCACTGAAATTATGATGCTAATCTAAATCACGAGATTGCAAGACCGTCATTTAATCAATATACCAGGATGAAAATAAATCCTAAATGTTTTCCGAAAGATATAAGATAGTGGGAATCTATTAACTGTGAATGTTGTCAGGTACAATATCGATAAATAAATAATTACTGGACATTGCGGTACCGGAAAATCTTGACTTAAATTTTATTTACAGGATATTGTATTTTCTTTGGCTGGAAGCAACATTTTGAGTTAATTAAAATAGATAAGCAGTTTAATTTAAATTTCGATGAAAAACGTTACCCAGAATTCTTTTTCCTTACACACCTTCTTTTCTTTGAAATATTCTTCCGGGACCTATTTTGCCATGATTAATGGAGAATTCCAAATTTTCACTTGATCTCCTAAACATGTTCTTTTATGTAGACAAATCAAACGCCAAAATGTGAACAATTGGCCAAAACTATTTGTAGGAGTTCAGAACGTGTTTTAGAACGCTTTTTACACCGGGGTTAGTTTCTAACAGTTAAACGATATTTACATATCGATTGCTTTTATTTTACAGATTTGGAAGTGGATCCAATGATTTGTAAATCTGAAAAGGTTCTTTTGGATCCACACCCTGAGAATTGTGCTTGGTATTATAATTGCAGTGCTCACCCAGATGCTGTGATGGAGACCTTCTATAATGGTTTTATCATGGAATGCCCTTACCCTCAACTTTTCTCCTCTGTAACGTTACAATGTGAAGATTTTGAAGATGTAGCCTGTCGCGGTCGTTATGAACCCAAATCACCATGTAGGTATAGTATTCTAATTGCTCTCGGTGTAAAAGGGTGTGTGTGTGTGTGTGGTGTGTTTGCACCATAAAACGAACTCGGTAAATCAGCTGAAGGCAACAAATAAATAATGTAGCCTGTCGCGGTCGTTATGAACCCAAATCACCATGTAGGTATAGTATTCATATTGCTCTCGGTGTAAAAGGGTGTGTGTGTGTGTGTGTGTGGTGTGTTTGCACCATAAAACGAACTCGGTAAATCAGCTGAAGGCGGCAAATAAATAATGCATGTCAATTCTTGCAAAATTTGTTCTTTATTTGACATAACTGTGAATTGTTTCTATCGACAATATCAGGTTGATTTTATTATAAATCACCCCACTCATTCTATTTCATTTCTTTTAAAGGTGACTACAGAGCCAATCATTGTCATGAAACTTCTCACTGCATTCCTTGCTGGGTAAGATACGCCTCGTGTCTTCAGCTACCCGATGGCTTAAACCCCTGGCCCGATCTGGAATGGAAACCCTTCTTCGTAGAATGTTACAAAGAAAGGACGGTGTTTCAGGGCGCATGCGATAAAAGTGCAGTATTTTCACCCTTAACTAGAGCTTGTGAAACGCCTTACAGTATTCCGAGACAGCATGGCGGCTGGAGACCTGTTTGTGATAGCAGACGAGATGGTATCTACGCGGATGAATATGGGAGATGTGACATTTTCTATGTTTGTAAGAATTTTGATTTTGCCGGTTTTTTCCGATGTGATAATGAACAAATGTTCGATCCTTTAACTTCAACCTGTCAGGGACCCTCTACCGTACCTTATCCATGTGGCGATCTTGAAATGCCCAACTTGTGTGAATTGCTTCTAGATGGAAAATATATGGATATGTTTGGTCGATGCACACATTATTTTGAGTGTAAGAATAGAAAATTAAAAGGAATTTCAATGTGCCCGACAGGGATTTTCAACCCCGAAACACGGAATTGCGACACCAGTAAAGATATACCTAAACCATGCGGTTTATTTGACAACCCTTGCACCCACGAAGACGATGGATTTGTGACTGATCCGTCTGTGTGTACCAAAGTCTATTTGTGTGAACGGGGCTTAACAATGGCTTCGTTTGATTGTGACAAAAATATTACATGTGTGGGTGGCGAAGACGTTTCGAACATGTGTATGATTCCACCTGATTGCACCAACAAGTTGGATGGGTTTTATCCGGACATTCAGAATGGGGTTGATGTGTACTATACGTGCGAATCTAACGCGATACAACGTCATTATACTTGCAATCGAGAAAAGGGAGGAACTGTTTTTATTCCATCTAAACAGCGTTGTGATTTTCCAGAAGATTTATGTTACGACTTGTATCGATTTCCGAACAAATGGTAGGTAGCTCTGTGCACTCATCATCTGAATTCACGTTCCGGCCATTAATTTATCATCCAATGCATACAACTAATAAATAACATAAGAGGGTTTAGCTTAGTTAATTCTGAAAATATAAAATGACAAGTTGTGTTGCTTTTTTTGACAGATCTTGATCAACGCCGACAAAAAATAAAAAAGCAATAATGCGATATTTCTTCCTACTCTTTTGAAATATGCATATTGTCGCTTTCATCCTCCCACACGCTAGACGGCTTCGCTGGTTTAAGTAATATTTCTGGTACAAAAAGTACAATAATATGGCATATGTAAAAATTCCTTTTTATGCATGGACGAGGAGAATCAACAGTGTGGGCTGGGCTTTAGCATATCTTAAAGAATTTATATAGTTTTTTTGATATTATTAGATATCGTTTTATATTAAGTTGTTTACGCGGTGTTCACAAATGTCACTGACTCCTACTCAAATAAATAAATGTCATTCAAGGGTCATTTAAACACTTAAAATCATTCTGCGAGGCTTTCATTGATGAATGTTAATACAGATCTAAACTCGATTAGATCTGGAGAATGCAAAATATTGTGGGCATTCCACGTATTCCACGTTTTAAAAAAAAATGAAGTAGACCATTGCTTCTAGTAAGCAATGCCATCTTTAATTTAGGTGATTTACTGACTTTTTTGTAGTTAGTATTAAATCTGAAAATACCCAAAACGAGTGTGTACAAGGTCGTCAACACTAAAATCAATATTTGTTCATACCTTAATCCACATTTTCACGAAGGAAAATAGTTAATAAAAACGGCACTGATTAATCCGACAAAATAAATTTGCAAGCCAGTAAATTAACATGTCAGAATCAAACTCCTGGGAATTATTGTAGTATTTCATGCAAGATTCCATAGGTGACCAGTTCGATAATGGGATTGATCTGCATCTATATTATTTGTCATCTTTTCCGATAATAAATGGCAATTTTATGTCTCATCGTCAAATGATGTTTGGGTGAAATTTTAATAACGACATGCGAAAGTTTTACATCGAATAATAGCCTTTTTTTTAAAAAAAAAAATTAATGTGGCATACATAATATAAGATGCTACTTGAAGCTTAATTGAAATGTTGAAATATTAGGAATTACATTTTCATACATTTTCTATTATATTTTTTTCAGCTGATGGTCGCCTGGTGATCATAAAGGTGAGCATAAAGGTTCGCTTGTGTTACATGTGTTTACATTTATGAATAGTTTGTGAGACAAACTTTAAGCTTTCCAGTACTATTTTTTCTGATGAAGTTGCAATCACAGTAAGAAAAAGTTTAATGACAAAGAATCGATCATCAATGTAAAACGTTGAAAATAGTCTTTGCGGCTTGACCCCATTCCTTTCCCAATTTACCCATGTACTCGTCGGAGAATGTATTGCCCTGTGGGCCTACTTGACAGATCTGTAAGAACCAATAAAAGTCAAATAAGAACCTTCTTAATCAAAATTATAATGTAGTGATTCCTGTTACACTAATGACCATATTGATTCATTGAATGTTATGTTCTAATATCCAAACTAGTCGGCTTTTTACATTTAGGTAGATTTTATTTGTAAATAATAGTGCCTTTACTGTAAGTATATATAAGGAAATTAGCCTATCTTTGTGCTTTTAAACGTGCCTATAAATTCGATGTTTACTTCTCCTTCCCGTTTATAATCAAAAATGTTATTTCCAAAAGGCATTACAGATCCGTGGTCCATATTCAGACCAAGCTGTTGGGCGAGAGGTGAAACATGTTTGCAAACCATACCAGAATAAGAAAAACTATTCACAAATGCATAAGCGTTATGCACATTGTTCAGGCTAACATGTATTATATTTGTAAAATAATTAAAATATTGAAATAGATATGTAGGAAACACTTATAAGATTTACTGTCAGATTAACGGAACACTTTATAGGTACCTTGTTACTTTATTAATTAGCACATGTGGTCCGAATAATAGCACACATGGTCAGAATAATACATTAGTCTTGTACATGTATTTAGAAATATATGACGCCGAAGACATTAAATGAGTTTCTTATGCTATATATGTATATATTACCCAGCCGGAACAGAACAGTAGGCCGTTAAACCCCTTTTCATTTTATTTCATTTGTATATATTGTATTATGTAATTAATGTTTGCCTTTCTTTTAATAAACTTTTGGCTTATGGTGTACATTCTAATTAATATGTAATTGGTCACGCTGTTTTAAAACTCAGGGCCATAGGTTTTGTATAAAACCCTACCTAAAATTGTATGGGCATCTTGGACTTCCACGTCAGCCAAAGGATATTGTAAATATAATTATATTATTATGCCAGTTTTCATTCAAAGTTGTTCCAGAATTTATAGAATTAGAAAGATTCTTTATTTAACAATTAAGGAAGACTTGTCAAGAATATCCAACACGATGGTTATACCTCGAAATATCAAGACAACAAAAACCTGATTGTAGAATATAATTAGGCCTTTCATAACTGCATGACTTTATTCATTTTTTGAGAAATAGGCATATACACCGAATTTCTAGGCCAATAACAATCATAATAAAAGTTTCGGGCAATATTCGTGACAAAATTCTCGGTCCATGAGAAATATTGGTTTACCAAACTCCTATAAAGTACACTTCTTACGTCAATACCATTCAGGAAAAGTGGGTTAGAAAGATGAGTATCAATATTTTTCTATGACAAACAGATGTGTCGAAGGTTGTCTCCCAGTCAAATAATAAATAAAGGATGTTTATTTTTACCATTAAAGAGTTTATAAGTCATTTTATTGTGATGTACATTATGAAGACACAATTCGGGAGAAATAGGTTACGAAGAGGAGTATCCATATTTTTCTATGACCAATAGATATGTCGAAGGTTATATTCCAAATCAAATAATAAATAAAGAATGTTTAATTAATTATTCCATAAAAGCGTCTTCAAGTCATATTATCATGCTGTATAATAAGACATTTGTTGAACAAACATGCCATTTACAATCAATTTTAGTGTTATTTGCCCCAGACAGTCATCGAAATTCCGTATGTGTTGTAATTTTCACTGTTTGTCACCAGATATAATGACATCTGCCACTATGACAACTAGATTTGAAATCAATTCATGCAAATGTCAAACCATCGGAAGAACAACACCGAACAGTTTACTTTTAATGTCCATCAGACTATGAAAATTTATGTTATCCGAAAAATTAAAAGGTTCCTGGGTGTTTTATTTATCTTGAGCTATCATCGATGAAGAAGTGCCAGCCAGCCAACATCTACCACGCCTTTGCAATTAAATCCGGCCGTATGTGGGCCTATACAACCATTAATTATTATGACATAATCTTTACTGGGAAAGTACACAGATAATTCCATCCGTTGTAACTGAGCTTTTAATTTTTGGGTATACTGGATCTGAAAATTTTAGCCAATTTCCTGGCATTTGAGTTCATGGGAGCAAATTCTTGTGAACGAGAGGATAGGAAATAGGACATAATCTTGAGGCCTGCCTGTCAATCCCGCCTGTTTTGTGATAGTTGACAGAAATATAACCGTGAATGATAGCGATGAAATGAAATGAAATGGGGTTTACGTCCTACTGTTCTGCTCCGACTGGGCTAATGAAGACAGAGACGGTGATAGTGATGAGATAAAATAAGACCACAGAGGGATGGAAGAATGATGACATAATGGAATCGAGCGCCGTAGCCGAGAAAAAATTTCAGAAAGGGGGGTATAATGTAACGAAGCCTTTAATTTGTGGGACTGAGTCTGAGGGGACTTTGTCTCGGGGGGGGGGGGGGGGGGCTTACTTGGCTACACTCATACCCGTATCTCGGAAAAGCCCCCTGAAACACCCGATCAACACCCAGAATCGAAAGCCAGCAAAAAAACTTGGTCTCATAAATTCTCCTCTAGGGTGGCGACCCACACCCCACAACCTTTTTGAGCTCAATCTAATGTTAGTCTAAGGTCATTCACCAAAGTGTGTCTAGATTAAGGTCGGGAAAAGTCAGATATTTCGAATTAATGAGTAGGTTGCCTCAGCATTTCATTATAGCAAGTTTAGCTTTACTGAAAACCGCATGCTGCTCTAGAATATTGTCTAATTATTAAATTCAAACTGTACAAAATATTGCTACCTAAATTATCCCCACTAAAGTCTTGTAACAGCCTCTCAATAAGGTTTGCTTCAGAAAATAATCCTTAATTAACATAACATCTCTAGTTTACATTTCCACGACCACTAAATTAAAACAACATAAGATTCGATTATAAACAGTTCTCTTTATATTTTTTTAAAATACGCTTTCGATTTTTTTTTTTTTTTTTTTCATTTCAATATTTTTCGCATTGGGACGCTCTCTCTCTCTATGAAAGGTGTTCTGTTTAATATTTTGAAGTGGTTAAACAAATGGGTGAAAACGAGAAATGGGATAATTAGGTATTTTACAAGATTCAAGTTTTCTTAGACTAACTCACATACATTTCCTGCCACCATCAATTGCTGAAAGTAGGGTACTATCGTCCAGTCATCTCGTGCACAGATTTGTCCAATAGAATAATGATGACGTAAAACGGTGCCCATGCGAAACACTTACCCAATAATGGTAATTGCCCCGCCCTAATAGCTGACAAATCTGTACTTTCTATATAAGAAAGAGCGAGGTCTTCAGACATCATTTAGAGGTCCAGGAGAGATGTCGTTCGGAGTTCCCGGGGAACATCATACCCACGGCCTCTTCGGCTTAGAGGCTGGAATGGCTCTCGCCACAGAACACGGGCTAAGTGATAAAGAACTTATATTTAGCTTATATTTAGTGCCATAGCTGTGTGCAGTTTCCTGTATGTAACCTTTGCATTATGGATGTTATAAAGATATAAAAACATAGTTAACTAACAAAGTTTTCCACAGTCAATTGATCCTTGAAGTTTTATACACAACGTGAAGTCAAAGTTAGTTCCTAAATGACTGTAGTGTCACACGTCCACGTGAAAATGTTGGCGTATAAAAATCGTCCGTTCGTCTGGGGTTTTAAAAATGCTATTTTCTCATATAAACATGAATAATACATGAATAATGAATGATACGGAAAGCGACTGTATGATTAATGGGCATTTTGTACCAGCTTTGCATGATCGCATATAATTTAATACTTATCTAATAAGTAGGCGGATCTTCGGGCTATTATCTTCTTTAGTCCATATACTTCTATATCAAATTATATTGAAATAATAGAGAAGTTAAACAAAACACGCAGAAGATAAATATCAAAGTAGACACATTTTGGTTAAAGCAAACAGTGTGTGGGCTACTGAAACTGTTCTGTTCATTACTATTGGAGCAACACAAGTGTCTTCCTGATGATATTAGGCGGGAAACTGTCGTCTGCGTTTGTTGAATGATGTGTAAAGATGTCAATACCCAAGTATATTCAATAAACTTATTTGAATTAAAGTAACTCGACGTTTGAATTACAAGTGATGTAGACCTAATGATTGCAGAACAGCGTCCTGGCATGATATTAACATAGCAGGCCCGGGAATGTCTTTTTAATCAAAAGATAACTAGACATAATCCTTTAGAGGCATTTAGTAACTGGATAGAGCAATAAACTATAACTCGCATCTATGGAAGAACAATTACTTGCTTGGAAACGTTGGGAGAATAATCTCCTGAAGTCTTTAGACTGGTCTTGAACTGTTGAGTTTCAGGAAGATGTCTAATAAATTAGCTTCATTAAAAAGAAACTGCTGATATTGACAAGGCCTACTCCGCGCCAGGACAGATTGTTTATATAAGTCTAAACTCTTAAACTTTGTCTAGTCCTTCTGATAGGTCTAAAAAATGAGATGCCGTGTCCTGCGTAACGTTGGTGTGCACGTAAAAGAACCCTTGGCAAATGGAATTCGAAAAAAAATGCCTAATAGCACATTGCTTGGCGTATGCCCGTCTTCATTAACAAAATTTGTAACAGTCACAGAATAAAGTAAATTGACTGAATTTTCATATATTCCTTTTTCGTTATATATTTTTAAGATATAATAGCGATAACTTTCAACTATTTATCCAAATCTTACATCTTTAAGTGAGTTAGCAAACAAGTAAATACTAATTTCTTTACGATTTACAAGTTTGTTTATTCATAATACATATAAACAATAATATAAAGTTAAAGGCATAAACATTAAAACAGCACATCTCTTAGATATTGAACACATCTTGAAAAGGGAAGAGTATTTCACACGACATTATACATAACAATTTGAGTTAATTACATTTGTATCCAATCATCCACACTGGATAGTCTGATTTTACTCCTCTCAGGTTGAATATATATATACTCTTCAAAAAAAAGTAGGGGATATTCAGAAACAATACAAAACTGCGGAAATGCACTGCTGATTTTATTAGAGGTAACCAGTGTATGTTAATAACAGGCCAATTGCCTACACATGAACATAAACAGTTCATATGGGCGGCTTATCTGACGGCCCCATTTCACTCGCAAAGAGATACACTGTCAAAAGTGAAAATGGACTTTTTTCATTTTTGCCTTAATGAGTAATTGCTCAATCAATCCTCAGAAATTCAGCAATTCGTCGTGGCATGCTCCTAAACAACCGTCCAGTCACGATTTGGGGCAATCTGACCAACTCCTCATGCACTGTACGGCCAATTCTTGCAGTGTTGTCGGTTGATGTTGACCGTCGACGAACACGTCTCCCGATCATGTTCCAGACATGCTCTATAGGGGAAAGGTCAGGACTCGTGGCTGGCCAAGGCATATGGACAATATGGTGACGCTGGAGGTAGTCATTCACGACACGAGCGGGGTGGGCACGGGCATCATCATCTTGAAAGATGAAACCTCGACCTGCACGTTGAGCAAAGGGCAGAACTATCGGTGCCAGGATGTGGTCACGGTAGTGCACACCAGTGACCCTTCCTTCAACAATATGCAAGTCCGTTCTGACAGTCATGGTGATTCCTCCCCACACCATAACAGACCCACGCCCGAATCTGCCATGCTGTCTGACGTTAAACGCCTCTAAACGCGAGTACGTCATCGGTGAAATCCAGAGTAAATCTTGACTCATCTGAGAACATTACACGCGCCCATCGACGATTACCCCAATTTCTACGCTGCCTACACCATTGACGCCTGTTTGCAATGTGCTGGCGAGTTAGTGGAGGTACAACACGCGGTCGTCGCGCATGCAGATGGGCTGCATGTAGCCGATTTCTAATCGTTTGGGGTGTAACTCGAATTCCTGTAACTCGGTACAAGTTTACAGAAAGCTGATTGGCCGTTTGTCCTCGATTTCGCAGGACCTGTGTACGAATGTATCGATCCTGGGCTTGAGTAGTGGCTCTAGGATGATCTGAACGAGCTCAGTGGTTCTGTTGGGGCGATAAGTTCTTCATCTGTGAAAATACTCTCAAAGCATGTCAAGTGTCTATGCCTATTTATCATATCACAACCTGCATAGGTATTTGCATTTCAATGTCCCCTACTTTTTTAAGAGTATATATAGATCTACTATATGGTTCTAAACCAGGGCAATGATTCCCAACCAGGGCCATCTTAAGACTATATATACCAGAATCCCACCCCACACCCCATCTGTGGAAAAGCAATGTATTAATTGACTAACTTGAATGGATATGCCTCTTCGATATACAATAAATAGATAGTACAAATGAACTAATTAATTAACTCTTGAACTAACACATCAGAACAGCAAATAGTACGCTATTCACATTCTATAGGAATTTTATTGAAATTTTGACCGATGCAGACATGTCCGTAAATCTTTCAAAGGGGAAAATTAATGATGTTTGTTTGCATGTACCATAAATTTTACTCAGGGACACTATGTTGAATCAAATATTGCAAAGTTTATTTCCCTCAATCCCTCGAAATTTGTCAGTTAAGACTGGGATAATGAAGACGGGCATACATCAAGCAGTGTGCGTTGGTGGAAATGTGACCTGGTCCCGAGTTCGCGAAGCCTTCTCAGACGTAAGTTAAGAATTTACTCAATTTTCCAGCTCTGTTTATGAGAAATATCTTAAGTCTGAGAATGCTTTGTGAACTCCGAGCCTGAACAGCTGCACTACCGCCTGCTCTTATTTCAATTTCCAGCTGTCAAGGGTTCTTTAAAGGGGCCTCGTTTTTCCGTTCCATCCGAAACACTAGATGGTTTTCCTTGACAGGCCCGCTGTTCTGCACCACTGGCAAGGGAAAACTATGAAGAAAATCCCTAAAGGAAAACCACCTGGTTAGCTACCCAATGAGGAAGCACGACTCCATAAGAAAGCAAATATTTGTAGATAACAAGGTATGTAGCATGTATATCGCCAATCACCATACATACATGCATTGTAAAAGAACCATTGACAATTGAAAGTCAAAGAAGAATCTGTGGAAACGTTTCTGTCCTGGAAAACTTCTACCCCACACATAGATTAGGGAGCATAGAAATACAAATTGCCATATTGTTCTTTCAAAATGTCCGCAGTATTGTGATGACGAGAAAGTAAACCTCATTTCATTCCATTCTAAAGATTCTAGTCTGTCAACCCTATTTTGGTCAACTTCGGAATGTATAGCAATTACAACATACACTGGATTTCTTGACTGTATGAGCAACCCTTGTTTAGGCTGGAAGTTATCTGGAACAAGCTTATGACGGACAAATACAGCTCACTAATCTAATCAATCAATGCACTCATTACAAATAAATGTGTCTCGACTTTCTTGATGATCTCTTACATGGCATGTATCTTTAAAAATATTGTTTACCTATTGATTAAACTAAAGGGACATAACAGAACAATTAATCTCATCTTGTCTTTCTCCTTTCTTCACTACCATGATAGTCAACCAAACATCGGCAGCGGACTAGCCAGTTTTACAGAATGAATTATTGTTTATGTCCCCATGCCAGTTCCCCAAATCAATAGTACCATACGGAAAATGCATCTAAAAATGAGAGCTATTTCGAGAACACGCTCTAATCTTAATACTGATGCTTGCCAGGGTGTTGTTAGAGCTTTAGTAACATCGCATATGGACTATGCAAATTCACTTCTATTAGGAGCACCGGAGACAGCTTTAAACAGACTACAAATAGCGCAAAACAATGCTGCACCCTCATAACTAGAAGACGAAAATTTGATCATATGTCGACTAAGTTACAGAAACTCCATTGGCTTCAAGTTCGAGTGAGGGTTCAATTTAAAGCTCTTGTGAATGTGCTTAAATCAATTATTCTTACACTGCACACAGTTATTTAAAAGAACTCTTTGATTTCTATACTCCCCGAAGATCCAAACTTCGTTCCTCAGGTGATCGTAGCATTTTGAGGATTTAAGACTAACTTAAAAACATATTTATTTCAAAAATGTTTTTAAAGTGTTTTTTGTAAATGCCCTTAGAAGCCCTATATAAATCGAACAATAATAATATACTAAAAAGAAAATAGACAAAATTTAAACTGAAAAACTGATCATGAATGGTTTGGCAAATCATTTGAACATCTATTTGTGCTTTCTTTGTAGTAGAAATTCTTCTTTGGATTTCATCCTTAGCAGATCATGCACAGAACGAGAGGCAACTATTACTGTTTTGATGTATCACTCGATAATCTAGACTAAACACTAAGAGTCTCCATCCTGTAGAATTGTCCCTGTATCTTATATATACTGGTAGCACACTATTAACAAGGGTAGCTGGTGAGATGCTTTATTAAGAAATAATGACAAGACCATTACAGGTTTAACCACTGTATCTTGGCCACAAATTAATAATACTGTAATTAATATAATTAGAGAATAATTACCAAGTTCGGATAAAATGGAATGAAACAAGCCAACTATGAGGCTAATGTGCCCCCCCCCCCCATCTCATCGAAATCCCAAAATAAATAGATGACACATATCAATTAATCGCACTTTTATTTTTTTCAAATGATTACCAACTATACACTAAGTTTCATCACTCTGTATCAGATAAAATCAAAGCCAAAGAAATTGCTTAGATCCGCTTAGCTTTAGCGGGAAATGTTAATCATTGAACTCAGTCAAGACATTTACCTAATGAACATCAACATTAAGTTTAATCATTCTATATATACTGCCTCAATTAACAGCAGAGTTGTTGTTCCAAAGTCTTGGCCAATCAAATTGCTTATCGATCTTTAGCCTAAGCAGAAAATTCTCATCAAACTTAGTCAAGGTAATTATATAATGAGTTTCATATAGGTCTCACTTAATTATAACCAATCAAATTGCTTAACGTAAGCAGACAATGTTCATCATCGAACTCCATCAAGGCATTCACCTAATGAACGCCTACACCAAGTTTGAACATTGTACCTCAATTAGAAGGAGAGTTATTGTGTTTGAAAGTCTGAACCAATCAAATTGCTTATCACTCTGCTTACCCTCAGCAGAAAATGTTCATTATCGAACTTAGTCACGGTATTGATTTGATGAAAGTATACACCAAGTTCCATCACTGAAGTTATTGTGTCCCAAAGCATCGACCTAATAAACACCTACACCAAGTTTGAACATTTTAGCTCAATTAGAAGGAGAGTTATTGTTTCCCAAAAAGTGTGACGGACAGAACAATTAAAGCTTCAATAGAGAGGAAATACAATTATAATCAAGTTACTTTTTAAGCGCTTTTCAATATTATTCACTTTTTACAGCATTTTTCAATGATGAGTATGATGATCTGCGTTGTAAGCCTGGACCTCTATTTTTCTTATTTTCACTTAAAATGGATGCCAATTTTTCTTTAATTTCTGAAGGTTTAAAAACACCAAACTCTGTTACTATTCCTCCAGTAATAAGTTCTGCTGGTGTTACATCAAAAGCAGGATTCCAACAATTTATTCCTGAAAGAGTGCAATTGGTATAACATTTATAGTGGCTCGGCAGGTAAGACGTTAGCTTGCTAACCGGGAGGTCGGGTGTTCGATCCCTGCATTGGCCGCGAAAGTTCATCTGGATTTTCCAGCGTGGTTCTCCCTTACAAGTAGCGTAGGATAGTGGGCATGGCGAGGGATAAAGTATAGTCATTCGGGTCGGATGGAAAACCAAGGTCCCATGTACATATTGCCGTTCATCTAAAAGAACCCTTGGCAGTTGGCATTCGATATAAGAGTAGGCTGTAATGCTGCTGTCCAGGCAAAATATCCCTCATACTGCACTGTATGGCGTATGCCTGTCTTCATTACCAGAGGCTCACTATAGACCAGGAGCTCACCGAATTGGATCCCTATGTTTGTTAGACAGTTCCTCCGTGATTTTTCAACAGTGTTTTTGCATGTCAGTGGTGGACAGATTCTAGTTGTTTAGTAGGGGTGAAAAACTGAGGCTTGAACTCACTTTAAAGTCTCTAACTCAGTATCATCCAGAGTCTTTGACATTGCAAACATGAATTATCTGTCAATTTAAATCAACATTGATGTTGTGATCTTACTGAGAAAAGATGGGCTTATGATAACCAATATCTAAGACAAAATAAACATTTTATCATTGGTACACGAATTGTGTAATTGTGTACCATAATGCGTTTCAGCGACATTTGAAACAAGGCACTCAAAGAGTGAGGCTAGACATATTCCACAAGTTGTGTTAAACGGTGACGCCATATTCTTAACTGGAGAGCATGCGCAATAAATACTATCGGTGTAGACTGGACTAACCAGACGCTAGAGATTGCAATTCGATTGAGGCTTCTGGCGTATTTTGACGAACATAACTGATTTGAAATTAGAGTAAAATCGGAAATGATTGAATGTAAATCAGTTTATATACATTCATATTACATTATTATATGTGTTGCGACCCATTTGTGTCAATTTCAAGGTCCCAAATGTTAGCGATTTAGCTCCTTTAACTTTGTACATGTTATCAAGCCCTTCACATAATACCCTGCATTACTAATTTCAATTGGCTTGATTCCTTGATAGAAAATATCATCGCAAATCCCAAATCTCGCACTTTTCAGTTAAAATGTCTACCTGTGATAATCGAGTTGCAAAATTCAATGTTTGATTTGATTATGTCTGTATCGCCATGATCGCATGTCTGCAGTAAAGGGAGATAACGTAAAACTCACAGTCATTGCTTCAGGAACCTGTGTTTAATATGGCTTACATGTAAATGAAAGCTTGACAGTAGGAATTCTACGAAGAGGAGGTGGAAGCACTGCTGTGCACACAAAATAATTGGTAGTGGCTCTGGAATTGCTTATTGCTCAGACAGTAGCTATCTTATGACTGTGGGAAATTCACTGTGACCTACCTTCTGCCGCTATCTTTTGCCCTTTGATAGAAACCATTTCATGATGCGGACGTTCTTCAATTTCTATTTCTTTCCCAGAAGCTTTGCACGAATCAAATGTTGTTACAGGACATGCTACATAAAAAGGCACATTAAAATATTTCGCAACAATGGCTAACTGCAATGTTCCTATTTTATTAGCTGTGTCGCCATTGGCAACCACACGATCAGCACCAACCACAACAGCTGTTACATCATGGTGTGCCATCAACATGGAAGGCATACTGTCTAATATCAACGTAGCTGAAATATTTTCATGCACCAGTTCATATGCTGTTAATCTAGCACCTTGATTATAGGGTCGTGTTTCTGTACAATAAACATGATCAATCTTGCCTCTTTCGTGTAGTGCTCGAACAATTCCTGCGAAAATACAAAAATATGTATTGAAATCAAGCATAAAATTGCAGGAGGAGAAATATATACACATAAAATTAACAGCTCTCTCAAGTGGGACAAAACAACTGGTGGCTGGTGGTGGATTTAAGACATAATAAAACCCTTGTACAGTAATTGTAGCAAGAACCCACATTGGCAGCAGTTAAAGGGAGACAACTGCATTTAAAGACACCCATGAGCAAATCAAAAAGATAACGTCAAATTAACTAGTAGTATATATGATGTTTGGGCTACGTTTCAATCAAAATTATGATATTATTACTTTATTGTAGATAAAATCTCAAGTAATTAATACTAACTGTACTCATTAACATACAAACCAAGAGAATTTAACAATGGACTGGTCATTTAGTTAACCTAGTTTATCCTTGTACCAGTTTAAACAGTAGCCTATGTTTGATCAAATTAATGCCAACCTATAATCTCAATATGCTTTTAAATAAATAAAACTGAAATGGTGAAAGTGGAAGCACTAGATACTAGAAGTAGTCCACATATTAATCCCCACCAATCCTGTCACATACTTGTATATAATATGTTCCAAAATTCAATTTATTTACCTAATGCTGTACCATATCCTGCCGTTGCTAGGGAACCTGTATTACAGTGAGTTAAAATACGAACGTTTAAATTTTCTGTATTGCTGATGATATGCTCAGCCCCATAAAATCCAATATCTTTGTTAATAGTAACATCATCTTCAAACATTATTTCTGCTGCTTCTATGGCTCTGAAATACAAACTTATATAATTACGGTCCATGTTGATTATAACCAGTGTTGAATTAGACTTGGTGAGACCCTAGGCTAGAAAGTTACACCAGAGAAGATCTCACAAACAAACATGGGATTGATCATATTATCTGCTGTACAAACTTTAGACCATTCAACTACCTAAATCTCCAACCTTGCATAGAATAGCCAAATTGACCATTAAGAAGCCCATGTGTCTAGTTTGATTGCGCAAAGAAAATCATAAAGTTTTAGACATGATCATGCCAGCCAAAAACCCCAAACTACCTCTTTTGATTCCCATGAATATTAGTTCGATGGGCCAACTAGTATGAATTGTCTATATATTGTTAAAGATCATACAGAGCTTTCCGTACATCTAATAAATATTTGTGAAGAAAACTGACAGTCAACAAAAATTGGAAGTATGAACAATTCATTGTTAACTGGTGAATTAAAACATTTCCAAGAAGCTATTGCATGAACTGTAAATACAAATAGTGAGACGCAGGCCAGTAACCATTTACACAACTGACCAATATTATTGTTGAAGCAGAGACATTTTGGGCTGAATAAATGAAAATTTAGTAATTAAACATCAGTATCTGTCTAAACATGTTAGTTCATTTGATAATATATTTGAATACCCGGAGGGAGGGACACAGTGGAATCAAAGTTATTTTTGCTTACAATTCCTTGAAATCATTGATAGACAAATCGCTTTCTTCTGCCATATCTTTTATCATTGATGATATTTTTGTAGCAGCCTCGTCCATGTTAACAGCAGTTGGTCTAGCTGTTACCAAATATTTCAATCTATCGGAAACATACTCTGCTATCTCTTTCCGTGATTTAAAGTCCATGTAGTATAACTCTACAGCCAAACTAAGACATCCTACAATAGCAATTGCTGGAGCTCCTCGTACCTTTAATAATATAAACATATTACAGTACTTTGATCCTATTGTGTTTGAATTTAACAAAACAATACAGATCTACATGATTTAAAAATTAGATATTAAAAAGATCATTTATTTTGATAATCAGGATTCATTAGACACACAACAATCATTCCAGAATCTTTATCTATATAAAGGATATAATTATGATCTACCGTTTATATATTCTGTTTTTGTATGACAACTTAAAATGGGCCGATATATATTTTTAAAAACAGTAGTATTCTACCCAATAATCATCCTCTGTATCCCCAGTGGTCTCATTCCGTTTTACTTCACTATACCCTGGATTAATCTATAGGGTTTCCACGATTTCAAATTATCTGCCCTGGTCTTGATTGTAGCTAAACTCTACGAACCAATCAAAAAACAGTTTACAAACCAGCTTATTAATGAAACAACCTTCGTTTTGCGTTCGTTTTTATAAGGGTAGATAACCATCTTCATGTCCATTTATTGAATGATTTATGTAAATAATGTTTATATTTCTAATTCATTTATATTTAATTGTATTATCAAAATATGTAGCATACATGTACTTCACTGATTTCAAATATGTGTAACATCTATATGTTTGACTTTTGTTATTATTATTACTATTCGTTCTTTGAAATGTTTTATTCTGTTATGTTTATTATTATTGAACTTTATATACTTGGCAATATGATTCTCAATTAAGAGAGAAAGAAAAATCGGTTTTAACATTCACTCGACACAAACTAGGTCATTTTGGTAATAACATATGGTTCAATTTTGTTTCAATAATTCTCTTGTGCATAGGGGTCTAAAATAAATCATAAATCAATGGAACCTGTTGTAAGGTGGACACTGCATGCTTTCTTTTAACCTTTCTTTTAACCTTGGGTTATTTGAGGTGCCAGGTAGTCTGAACAACTGAAGATAACAAGTGGCTACATGCAATTTTATTCTTTGATCTGTTATATCACGGGGCAATTCTGTTAAAGTGAAACCAACCTGCATGAAAAGCATTAGAAATGGTTCCACTACTGATGTCTTCCGCCTTACTCCAGCCACAGTAGTGGCTCGTCCTACGGAGTTCCTTTGCGCAAGTCTTTTAGTCAAATGACTACAAAAAGGTTACAGGCCTATAGCTCCCTTAATTTACACATAAACTGACCCAAAACAGTACTGCACATAGCTTAACATATAATAAATCAATTCCCATTGAAATAAAGGTGAAGCCTTACCGCATAATTATATGATTTGATGAAACCCAACTGGTACGCGAAATTTCAACTGGCCGGTGTCATGGCGGCTTGCGTAATACGTCATTACAAGAAACATCTCTATGCAAATGTAGAACGCATAACCACAAAGAAAAACTGTTCGGTAACTATTTTAGTGGTCCAGTCTTCACTATTTGTCATAGAATTACTTATTCCAATACAAACTGTAATGATATGTGTGGACAATTGTGCGTTTGAACCTATTTGAACTTGCGTAAGGAGTCTTAGACTGTATCAGTATCAATTGTAACGTTAAACACACAGTTTAACGTTACAAGTATAGTAACTAGAAAAGCGTATGCTTTAGACATGGTAAAAAATTTATAAAATGGGAATTATATGAACTGAGGAAGAAAAGTGTATCGTGACTCACCTCTTGAGTCGTTTAGTGGTTGTGTAGTGACGGTATTTATTAATGAAATTGTTATTGAATATTTATTGAATAAAGTGATTTGTTTTGTTGTTTGTTATTTATAAATGAGACCTCTCTGGATTGGCGATAGTCTGCCAGTTGACATAATGAAAATTATACTCATATCAAACACTCATATTATACTGACTATGAATAATTCTTGCGTCCGTAACATTACACAATCTCGTGTGGACGACTTAACCAATGTATTTCTACATCCCGAAATTAACTAAGTCGTGTGGAGGAGTGAACCGATGCCGTGTGGACGACTCCACCAACGATAGTATGGACTGTATGGACTGTATGGACGACTTATTACCAGATCTTTCGTGTGGACCGGGCCACCACTTGAGAGTGGTATTCAAAAAAAGCATTCAACAACCTTCATTTGCTTGATGGCATCCCATCCATCTTCTGTATTTTGAACGGGGATATATTCAGAATGTGTTGGTAACTGTAACTGATCTAAAATCTCTAATTTCCCCCGTTCATAATGAATAGCTTGTAAAGCACCTGCCATTTCTCTACCACATCGATTGTCCGCGTGTACCGTTAATCGACCTTGACCTGTATTGTAAACTAGACTTGATTGTCCTCCCCTTCATTATTTCTCTAGATTTTATGTTTCGATGTTCAAGACTACATAAACCGGAAACATCCAAACACGTGGATCCATATCTTCCGGTTAGATGAGTTATATTAATATTCTTCTGACCGAATTAGATACGATACTATCTAGATTCTATAGGTTAGTATAAAAAATGATATATAATATATACGTAGAACAAACCGTTTTGTACCACAGGTGGTTAAAACATCATAAAAGGCTCATTTATCAATTATTATCCTACTAGTACTACACTTAATTGAATGATAGAGATGAAACCCCACTGGCACTTGAACTTCTAATATTTTTCACAGAGTTTAGCAGCATGAAAAATCAATTCTAAGTTGTTATAAAATAGATACATAGGCCTACGTAGTAACTATGCTTTTTCACATAAGTACCATGCACAAGGAACTGGACAGTTCCTAGTCAAACTTTCACACCAACTCTGATAGATATAAATTGAGGAAGATATATATTGGCAATAAAATATGTCACAAACTTTAGACTGAATTGAAAAAGTGTGCTAGTTACTTAGTAACTTAGGGTGATTAACTAAAAGATAGTGAAATTGCCACACTTGTCTGTTAAGGTTTTATGCTGTATCGCTTACTACTGCCCTGATTTTACAATTGTTTGATTACATTGAGTCATGTTTGTATTGAAAAATGAGTTGAATTTGAGGTTACCAATATTGACCTTGTGTTTCGTTATTCACTGACCGATGTTTGTCACAGGTGGTCACATTCAGATCTTGGTTCTGAATTACATATAATGGTAGGCCTACTTGTAAGAGAAAGTCACTGTATCTTTATTTGAATGGTAATACAAATACAATGTATTTCTACCATATTTTTCAGAGTACAAATTTGTCATGTTTAAGATACCATAAATTGAAATTAATTTTCTTTTTTTGTCTTCTTGCAGAACAAGTTATCCTAACCCAGGAAGAAAGTACCCTTGCTGTTATACTAGTTCAATCATGTTTATAAACATTAAACTTTAATTACCGTAATAATGTCACGATTAATTGTAAAAAATCTCCCTAAACGGGTTAAAGAAAGTAAATTGCGTCAACTATTTGGTGCTCATGGAACTCTAACAGACTGTACACTTAAATATACTAGAGAAGGATTATTTAGACGATTTGCTTTTATTGGCTATAAAACAGAAGCAGAAGCTCAGGCAGCACAACGTTTTTTAGACAGAAGTTTTTTAAATACCGATCAGATTGAGGTTAGCATAGCAACAACAGTGAATGATGAAGAAAAGCCCAGAGCGTGGAGTAAATATTCACAAGACAGTTCAGCTTTCCAGCGTATCGAAAGAAATGATCCAGCTTATATTGAAAAGGCTAAGAAGGAATATGATGAATTGAAGAAAAAAGAACGTGCTGGAAGAATAAATGATCTATTGGGTGACCTCAAAGATGATGAGGGTTTTCAAGAATTTCTCAAAGTGCATGACAATGCTGACAAAAGACCTATCTGGACAAATGACACCATTGAAGCTGGAACAAAGTCAAAGCCACTAAGAAAGGATAAAGAAGAAGTAAAGCTTGATAAAACAAAAGATGTCTCAGATGTAGAAGAAGATGAGGAACAAACTAAATCTCCTCAAAAAAAGAAAAAGGACAAATCCTTAAAAAAAGAAAAAAATAAACTGTCAAAAGCTAAAATATCAGATATGGACTACCTTAAAGCAAAGATGTCCAAGTCTGATTTAAGTGATGATGAGGAGGAGGACAAGATCAATGAAGAACATGTGGAAGAAGATGAAAATCAGACAGGAAGGGAGAACATGGACACAAGAGATGCTCCATCAAATACACAAGAAAAAAGATACACAGTTCTAGTCAAAGGTCTTAAAGGAGCTTGTGGTGCCAATACTATTATCCAGTTCTTCAAACCGCTTAAAGTTGGCAAAATAGACATTAAAAAAAGTGAAAATGGTGTGAACATTGGTTTTGCGTATGTTGATTTTTTTACTTTGAAAGACATGGAGCAAGCACAGAAAAGGAGTAAAAATTTCATCAATGGCAAAAAAGTAATCATAAAGAAAGTGGGAGAAAAAATGGTGGACGTGGAAGTGAAAAAACCTCGGCCATGGGAAATAAAGAATTTTAAAACAACAGAAGATGAAGAAGGAATAGCAGAGAGTGGTCGATTGTTTGTAAGAAATCTAGCCTATTCTTGTACTGAAGAAGAAGTGGAGGAGGTGTTTAAGCCTTTTGGTCCGTTAGCTGAAGTGAGTTTACAAGTGGACAGATTAATGAATAAACCAAAAGGCTTTGCCTTAGTTACATATATGATGCCTGAGCATGCAGTAGCTGCTTACAGTAAATTAGATGGAAGTATCTTTCAGGGACGCATGTTACACATTATACCTGGTAAAGAGAAAAAAGAGTTTGAAGATGCAGATGGACTCACCTATAAGAAGAAGAAGGAGCTGGAGAAAAAGAAGCTTGCTAAAAGTTCCCATAATTGGAATTCTTTATTCCTTGGTGCCAATGCTGTAGCTGATGTAATGGCAGAGAAATATGGAACCAGTAAAGGTAATATTTTAGATGTTGAAGGTAAAGCCAGTCTTGGTGTAAGAATGGCTTTAGGTGAAACCCAAATCGTTGCAGAAACACGTGAATTTTTAATAGAAAATGGTGTTAGTTTGGATAGTTTTAGTCAAGCTAATGCACCAAGAAGTAAAACTGTTTTATTAGCTAAAAATTTACCAGCAGGTACAAAAATTGATGAACTAAAAACATTATTTGTTAAGTTTGGTAATATTGGACGTTTGTTACTACCTCCTAGTTGTGTTACAGCTTTAATAGAATTCTTGGAGCCTAATGATGCCAGAGCTGCTTTTACTCGATTAGCTTATTCAAAGTTTCATCACTTACCGCTATATTTGGAATGGGCGCCAGTGGAAGTGTTTAAACCCTCTCCTTCACCCATCAAAGAAAGTAACATAGAAACTGCACCAAGCGGTAACAAGGCAGATGAATCGGCACAAAGCAGTAGCAAGAAAGATGAAGCAGTTGAGGACTCTGAAAACGAAGCAGAAGAAGGTGCAACACTCTTTATAAAAAATGTGAATTTTGAAACTACAGATAGTGACTTTTCTGCTGTGTTTGAAAAATGTGGTAAAGTTGTTAAAGCCAACATTGCCAAAAAAATGGATGTAAAAAATCCAGGTAAACAGTTGTCCATGGGATTCGGTTTTGTACAATTCCAGCAGAAATCTTCCCTAGAGAAAGCTCTGAAAGAATTGCAGAATGTGGAATTGGACGGTCATAAATTAGAATTAAAAAGATCCAATCGAGCCACACAGAATTCCAATATCAAAGACAGAAAAATACAAAAGGATAAAAAAGCCACAACAAAAATCCTTGTGAGAAATATCCCATTTGAAGCAAAGGTTCATGAACTATCAGAATTATTTAAAGTGTTTGGGGAGATTAAATTTGTGCGTCTGCCCAAAAAACTAAGTGGAACTGGAACACATAGAGGTTTCGGTTTTGTAGATTTTCTGAGTAAAGAGGATGCTAAGAGAGCTTTTAATGCCCTGTGTCACAGTACTCATTTATACGGTCGTCGTCTGGTGTTAGAGTGGGCTGACACAGAAGAGAATATTGATGACTTGCGGCGCAAAGTTGCAGAACAATATTATGATGAACCTGTGGCCAAAAAACTGAAAAAATCTACATTTATTGAAAAATTAGAACGAACTGGTTAAATAGTGCAAGTAACCATTATGTTTTCCTTCAATTTATCTTTAGCCTATTTATCAAATTGTGAAAAGTACTGTGACTGCTTGAGGAATTTGAATTAATTGTTATTTAAGATTAGTCTACCGTATACACTTCCAGGACAATTAATGAAATAAACATTGCTAATCTTAAATATAATGTAAATTTGAATGCACATGTATATTCATGTGAATAAATCAAATAAAAATCCAACCTCTGGCTAGTTAAAGGGAGACAACTCTATTTGGCATAGGAAGGCAGACCACCATTTACTTTTCACCATCTTATAGTTCGTCTATAATTATATAGCAATAGAGGTTTAGCTCCTTTAAGAAAAAAATGGAGAGAATAAATTAATGCGATAGCTCGACGAAAACCTTGTAGTGCATCAATTAGTTTTCTAGAAAAAAAGAAAACTACTTAAATTTACGTTCTTATAAATTTTATGTAGGTCTATAACTGATGCAATAAATATTTTTGAAAACCCTGCCCAAAATAGGCATCATTGATTTTATAGTGAGGAGATCGATATTTTGATTCAATTTAATTATAGAGTATTCATTAGTATTTTTTTTTACTGTCTTCCAACATAACTACTTATATATTTTAACTGGGAAAATATATAACTAACTAATAAAGTATTTACTTTAACATAAGTATACTAAAACTCTTTGTCCAGCCCTTTGTATGGATGGGGTTGGTCAGGGATATTGGAAATAACATAGTAGCAAACAATTACAATCATGCTCTGTTATTCGCTTCTAAATCATGAATGTTCACCAAAACCCGAGAGAAAATGTCAATTCAACCCATCTTCTTTGATTCTAGGCCAAACATTCAATAGAAATCGCCACTAAAAAGAGGGGTGGTATGGTAGAGAGAATAATAAGAATTTCATGAACCGAGAAAGTTCTAAGCCGGTCTGTGAAAGACCTATTTAAAGTCGGTGGTTTCCATTTATTTTTCTACAAAGTCCCCTTCTAGATGTAGACACTTTTGGCAACGATGTTGCACTGCCTAGCCCCGAGGTCATAATGCATTCTCAGACTGAAGTTTAAAATTTGCTCAACTTGTATTCACTGTTTATGAGCAATATCTTTGATCCAGAAACACGAAACTTTGTTTGATACTTTAAAACAACAAAAGTTTTACAAAGGACTATATTTTAGTTCAATAAGGCGAACAATTTTGAGTAAATTCTTAACATAAGTCTAAGAATGCTTAAAGATACATTATGGGAGATTCGATAACGAGTTGGCAGTTCTCACTATAATAGTTAAAAATTAGATAATGTAAAGGCAATTTGCTGAAAATTTCATTCAAATTGATCCACTATGAACCGAGAACTAAGCGGTTGAAATTTCCGGCTAGCCTTGATCATCATTACTAAAGTCAGTACGATAAACAGCATAGTCTCGATTATCCAGTTAATCGTTATATCGTGAAGGAAAGTTATGCAGTAAATCGGCTCATAATCCACTAAAGTTCGCAGGCTAGCGATGCCATCTAGAGTTGATTATGGTCTGGATAGGTTAATTAATAATTTAGATAACATTTCAGGCCCAAAGAAAGACCTTCAATAGACAGATTTAGCTCTTGCATAATGCATGTTTAACTCGGGGTCTAGATGCTGGCCAGGAAGAAATTTTCTGCAGCCACCCTAAAAGTCGTTCACAGCTGACATGACGTCATCATTACTAGGAAAATGACGACCGGCTAGTTCCTTTTTAATTTTTAGAAACAGGTGAAAGTCTGGCGGGGCCAAATCTGACAAAAAGATTCTTAGGATCTGCTTCAAAACGGCGCAGATTGTCACTGGACGTCAGGAATCTGACAGGCATTTTGGCAGTCATACGTCTTCATTACAGACACCCAGCTTCTTATACTTTAAAATATCTTTCTTTATTTTCTGTAAATATTCTTTCGCAAAACAAAATAAAATCGCCTTGTTCGACTATATATACAATGTATACAGACAAGAGGCGGGATGTCAGTTTATTTTATATGGAGAATCGAAGCCGCTACAAGAATTAACGACCTCAGTTGAGACAGGGGGCTTCATAGTCGCAATAAAAATCCGACAATTCATATTGATTGTGCGACTAGCTGAGGCGATGGATTCCACGGCGATATTCTTTAGAACCAACTCTAAGTGTGTTCACACTTGATGCTAGCATTTTAAATAGACATTTTAAAGTTCAGTTGTGGCGGTGCCAATAATGGAATATATTCTGATTCTTCAGTTGGTTTTCATACCAATAAGTATGGGTAAGTTACATTTTTCATTTCCATTTTTTTCTTATAATTAATTTTTACCTTCCCAAAACAACATTTACTTAAATCTATATTTCTAACTTAATGGTTTTGATTTACAAGTTCCGAATTTTAAATTACATGTGTTTCAATATGATTTACTTTTCAATTATAAGTTATTTGTTTAATCTACGAATCCCCGGAGGAATGCCAGGAACCAAAATGTATTCATGGACGAAAATCATGTAAGGCTTGAAATTACGTCGGAAGGAAAATAGAACGAAATCTTTGTGATCAGTGTCCATTTCTGTAACGAGCGATGGCTATTTAATTTACTATTTCTGATAGACGATCTTCCACCATATTAGCCACTATATGTTACATTCTAAAAATAAAGCTTCAGTACAAAAGAAAATATAAATCATAAAAATATATGATCTATATATTCTCAAGATTTAATAGGTTCGTCTGTGTTGACTCGGATCTGTATAATGATAAATATAAAACTGACTTATTTAACCGACCATTCACTCATAAATTCATTCACTTTTATCGATTGTTATCTGGATAGAGAGAGGGGAATGCAATATCCACCATGTAATACAAGGGAGATTAAATGACAACTTAACGTTGCTTTTTTTTTTCGATGGTTTTGTTTTTCACAAATTCCACGAGTGAGCTAATCATTTCGGCATCGAAGCGAGAAGCGTTTGTTTTGAGAACTTTTAAAAAAAACCTTCTACGGCAACAGAATATTGATTGAAAACGCTTGGTGTATCACAGAGCTAATTGAATTTCTAGAATTTCATTTGTGCTGCCCAGATAATTCACTCAGACAAAAATAAGATTAGTCCCTGAGTTAAATAAATAGAATATTTCCTCGAGCGAGGGGAATATGATTGAATAACAGAAAGAAAATCATAAAAATTGTTGCCACATAGAAGCTAATTTCCTCGAAATAATAAATAGAGATAAGAGCTGATAAGAAATTGCCAGTTTAAATGGCTCTCTGTTCAAATATTTTGACGGGAATTTTATTACTGATCTATTTCGAAATAAAACAGATAAATCACGATCTATATATTCGAATATTTTCTTCAAACGTTCAATTTGGACTGTTCCCGTATTTCACCAAACATAATTGATTAGGTATTACATTAAAAAATGTAAAAGTTGAATATAAATCACTTTCTATACCTTCATATATATCAGTATGTGCATTCAGACCTATTTTCGCCTATTTTAAGGTTCCAAAGAATGGGGCATATGTCTTTTAAGGTATTGTCAATGGCAAGTGTATGTCTACACCAAGGCTTTCGTGTTTAAAAAAAGAAGTCCAAGTTCCCACTTGGTCTCCAAAAAAAGAACCAAACATATTAACTTTGTCGTGTCTGTCTTAAGTTTCAGTGATTTAGGCGCTGGATCGCAAGCGTAGAGGGCTCGGGTTGTTCAATCTCGATGTTGTTCAATCTCGATGTTTTTCCTCAGGATTTTACTGGTGAGACAAGAAAAAAAAATCATGACGGTTGGCAAGGCAAAATTTCAAGTGCGCACTAGGACGAACATTGAATCGCGCCATTAGCTCAGATGGAGCAGAAAGTAGGACGTTAAACCCCATTTCATTTCACAAAATTAAACTATGATCACAAAACTGAAAGATTATCACAAAACTGTTTTCTTCAGTACAATTACTGTTTATTTACTGTTTATTTACTGTTTATTACATATTTAAAAAGCATTGTCTATTTTAACCACCGTATTTAGATCTATAACCCTTTAGGCCTATATCGAATGTGTTGTAAATTTGACTTCAATAAGAACCATTTCACACTCGACAGTTTTTTACAAAACTGAAACCATATTTGTAGCAACCTCCTATTTTTACAAAATTAAAACGTTTATTATGATACTAGTTTCTAAAATGACATAATTTACTTTGACATTCGGAATAAAAAAAAAATAACACTTTGTGTACCATCTTCATCCTAGTTAAACATACATTATGCAAGAGCTAGACCTGCCTATTGCAGATCTTTCTTTAGGCCTGAAATGTTATCTAAATCATTAATTAGACATTAATTAACTTCTCCAGACCATAACCAAACCCTCGATGTCATCGCCAGCCTGTGATATTTACTGGATTTGAATCCGATCTGCTGCGCAACGCTCATTGGTGATTAAATCCAAAAATGGATAATCGAGACTATGTTTTTTTATTGTACCGACTTAAGCAATGATGATCGAGTCTAGGCCTAAAATTCAAAAGCTAATATCTCGGTTCAAATAAGCTACAGATCTATATTTCGTTTCGTTTTTTTTATACTTTCGATGGCCTACATTAGTGAGATTTCACGTCAGGCTTCAAACGAGCGGTTTTTGACCCTATGACGTCAGACATTGATTAATCAATCGGCGTTGACGTTTCTAGGGGTTTACCCACAGTTCCGCGCAGAGAACGCCAAGAAGTCGCCGCAACAGACCGTTTCATTGGCTAATTCCTCACATCAATATGAACGCCTATTAAAGTATTATATAACAACTCTTCCAGATCCTACATGTAGTGTAGTAAAGACAAGGTATACGAAATTTTAAACTATAAAAACGAAACGAAATAGGATCTGTGTTTTAAAAAGATTGGGTTCAGAGTGGATCAATTTGACTTAAATTGTCATCAAATCCCTTTACATTATCTAGTTTTTAACTTATATAGCGAGAACTACCGGCTCTTTATCTTATCTCCCATAATGTATCTTTAATGATTTTAGGAGTTATATTTAGTTCCCTTTTGTCGTTTTGTTCTATTGACTTGTTATACGCCGACACATGTCGCCTACTGTAAATTGTCAACTGTTTTCTATAATTACCCACAGAGTTATTCCCTTTGATCATTTTGAACTATCATTTTGAACTGTCCTGACGACTCAGCTGCTACGGACTTATGTTTCGTTGCCTGGCAATCTATATTTTTTATATGGTTTGCTCCTTAGACATTGGTATTTATATCGCTTTGGATGGACATTAATCCATTACGACCTTATAACAATGTTTGTGTTGATTGATGACGCAGATAATTAACTTAATTAGTCGCAGTAGTTTAGTAATAGAACTGCCTGTAAGCACAACCGGTACTGATGAACATTTTACTTCAAGGCAAACCACATCACCGTGTCTCTGGGTTAACAAACAGTATAATTTGTAATACAAACCCTTCATCGATTCAAGATATCATTATTCATGGATTTTGGTCATCAAAATACCCCTTTGTTCAATCATTCCTCGGAGATAGCGTAATGCAGTAACATTTCATCTTCTAAGGTTTTTGATTTTTCTAAACAGAATCTGCTCTAAGCCGAATGTTGCCAAATTAAATTCAGTCACATACCGATTACCGAAATGAAATGGGGTTTAACGTCCTATTGTTCTGCACCGACTTGGCTAATGAAGACGAGCATACGCCATGCAGTGTGCTATGGGGCAAATTTTGCCCAGACACAGCACTTTTTATGGCCTACTCTTATTATATCGAATTCCAACTTACAAGGAGGGGCCGCATCGGAAAATCCCGATGACCTTTCTCGGCCAACACCGGGATCGAACCCGAGACCCCCAGTTTACCGAGCCAACGTCTTACACCCTGAATCACCGTGGCTTCCATGATTCATACCATTTGAAGTATAGGAAAAGAATGTATCCGGAGTATCAAGCATAAAGGATAAAGCATTGGGAAAGTTAATTTCATTGGATTTATTTGAAATATAAAAAAAAATCTCATCCCTAACTAAAGTGGAATAGAGCAAAGCAAAATGTAGTACGTAAACACTTTCAGATAAAGGCCGACAACCATCTTCTCATAATAGCCGACAAGGCTCGCTCTCTTACATTAAGAGAAGCTGCGGTGGTTCAGTGAATAAGACTTGGCTCACTAACTAGAAGGTCCGGCTTCTATTCCGGAGTTGGCCTAGAAAGTTCCCGGGGATTTTAAAGAGTGGTTATCACTAATTTAGGTTGTAGGACGGAGTTCTGACAAGGCACAGCTTCTAGTCTTTCGGATGGAACGAAAACCGATAAAAGTACGTATAAAAGCACCTTTGACAGTTGGAATTCGAAATAAGAGTACGCCTTAGCGTCGCTGTCCGGGGAAAATCCCCCTCTTAGCACGCTGTATGCTCGTCATCAGTTGGTGACGAAAAGTATAGGATGTTAAACTCAATTTCATTTCTCTATGAATAACAGTGAGGGGAATTCGTGTAACGGCCATGGCCAATACCAATGGCCTCCTTACTCTCCGACATCTTTTCATCAGCGTAAAGATATATTTTCACTGTATCTGGTAATAAAACGAATTCAGAGAATATAACAAAAACACTTCACCCAACAATATATATATAACCCCGTAGAACACAGAAATTATATGTTTGGGAAATCTTCAAATATTGATTTAGTTAACTTGCTTCGAAGTCCTAGAAATCCTCAATCGATTTAGCTTTATTTGGTTGGTTAGAATTGTATACCTTAACAGTGTAACTTTAAACTGTATTATTGTCTGAAATAAGCTGGTACCTCTTGGCAATGCCACAAATCACGGGGTTACGATGCCTGATATCCCAAATGTAAATACATTCGCCCAAACATTATCTAAATGTCATATTATAGATTTTGTGACGTTTCGCGTAGACGACTTTCTCTCAATTTGTGTTTTAATCATAATAAACGAATAGTACTGTAATAAATATTTTATGTTTCGCCGAATATTCTAGTAGCTAATAGGCATGTGATGAATATAGATGCACATTTTATGTTTGAAGAAACTCGGGCGCATTTCAATAATATAAAATCAACATCGTCTTTTCCCTGTTTTGGGTAATCCAAAACAAAAATGGTACTGGAAAGGGTAGGCATGCCCTGTCTTGCGCCCAACAATCCAAAGTTTGAACTATAATAAACAGATTCGGTTTGGGGTGTCGTGCACGGGGCGGGTATGTCTGATCGTTCTGTAACTAATGTTACCGCTCAGTCATTTTGTTCACAGTCACACGATTACTCATTGAGTGAAAGAGGTAGAAAACATAATGATCCACTCGGATGTTATAAAGCCTATTGAATTAAGGTTGGTTTTTTTTTTTTGGGGGGGGGGGGGTCCCCCAAGCTTTGGGGGGTTGGACGGCTGAATGGTTAGCACGTGCGCGCTGGATCATAAAGTCTGTCATTGAGTCAACTGGCGTGGTTTCGATTCCCCGGTTGTACGTGACAAGGAGTAGGGTCGCCTGCCCAACCTCGTGGGTTTTCTCCGGGTCCCCCGGTTTCCTCCCACTGCTAAAGACCCTTACGCACAAGCGAATTATGGAAATAAACTTGAACCATATGTTAGTCCTGATATGACCTAGTTTGTGTCGAGTGGACGTTAAACCAAATTTCGCCATCTCCCTCTTTTTCAAGCTTTGATTTGAACCACACATTAATTAATAGAAACTTTTCTTAGAAGAGTACTTTTTGGTCTATGTCGTTTAAATATATATGGAATATGTTTGTTTTAAGATTATTGTTGTGTATTAATTAATGTACAAATTAGAAAAACATCGAAAGTTAGCTACGTGAATGTGGTAAAGTGACGTGGTATCAACTGTTCCAGAAAGCGTATACCTATTCTGGCTAGTATACTACACCGGGCGTTATCTATTGTCAAGTGAAGTGATATTTTGTGTGTGTGTTAGTTGTATTTTACGTCCGCTTTTTTGGATTGAGTTGGTTTAAATACTAATTATTTGTTGTTCTGTCGCTTTAGCCAAATATTCTGCCGATGGCTGTGAATGGGGGTGGATGAGTTATAGAGATCACTGTTATTACTTTGGTGCCAAGATGACAGTTTTTACAGAATCTGTTGTGGAATGTGACAAGAGGAACTCAACTCTAGCCAGTGTATGGACTAGCTCAGAAAGAGATTTTATCATTGATCAACTATGGCAGGTTATTATACACAATTCCTTATCATATGATCCGTTTTTTCAGATTCCCACTACTATACCACCTCCATCACAAGATTACAAAACGCTTGTCTGTCCAATGGCTGGTCTCGTGTCAACGCTTGTATGTGATAAGGAGTAGGATCACTTGTGTCCAATCCTGTGGGTTTTCTCCGGATCTTCTGGTTTTCTCCCACTGCTTAAGATCCCTACGCGCAAGCAAATTATCGAGGCGCAATTGAACTACCTGTTAGTCCCAAAATGACCAAGTGTGTGTGTGTGTGTGTGTGTGTATCCTATTATATTCTCTGTGGAATGGGGAATCCACCAGGGCTCAGTGGTTAAGGCGTTGAATCACTAATTAGGAGGTCGAGAATTCGATCCCGTTGATGGCCGAGAATGTTTCCGGCGATTGTCCAGCGTGGTTTCCCCTTGGCAGTGGTGCAGGATGCAAGCAAAAGCGTATAGTCGTTGGGATGGGACGAAAAACCGAGGTTTCGTGTACACGTTGTATTATCCCGGTTAGTGCAGAACAGTAGGACAAAGTCCATTTCTGCGGAATAATAACTAGCATACGAAGATGTGTCTTTGATGAGCACAAGCAAATTGGCTATTATCGGACATAAATGAATTTCTTAATAATAACAAATGCTACCATGGTGACCTACTTTTACGAGTTCTAAACAAAATGAACCCACATTACAATTGTCGTTTCTTAAAGTTTATGTTCCAAATCTTTATTGAATCCAACTCATTTAGTTGAATACTGTTGCAATGGGGTCGATGACTTTTAGATCGATACAATTAATTAACAATCAACTGGTGTTCAAACAAAACAGCAAGGCCAAAGCAAAATGGTTGCTCAAGAAATTTAAATCAAGTCACGAGATGTTATCAAGTTGTAATAGACTAGCTAATGATTTATTATAGACTAGTTCCTGGAATTAATGGCAGAAAAGTTCCAACGTTACGGAACAGGTTTAATTTATTGAACGTCAGTAGGAATCGATCGACAATAGAGGACCGGAAACTGTGTGCGTGAAATGACTTGCTCGATGTACGTTGATGGCCCATTAGCAACCTGAACATTGGTAATTAATCTCGAATTAGACCATTTCGAGTACCACATGCCTAGAATCTTAAAGCCGAATTGTCACATTTCCAGTGAAGAAAAAAAAGACACAATGTTATGATTTATTACAGTTAAACTGTCAATTGATTTTGATGTGTTTTTAAATAATATAAACTGTAGCAAACTTAATTCACTGACATTTGAATTGAAGTGTTATTTATAAAGGCATAAAATCAAACGCAATTCATCTGTATGTTCTATTAAAGAGCGCGATATAAGCTAGTATGTTCTATTAATGGACACTCCTGGCTAGTATGTTGTATTAAAAAGAGCGCGCCTTAGGTTAGTATAAAAAATGCTCCAGGCTAGTATGTTCTATAAAGCACAGCGTTGTGTTCAGCGTGCATCGACACTTCGGCAACTGGGGGCAACTGGCAGCAACTTGTTGGTTGCTCAATTCAGACGAAAATCCCCCCACTCCCACCCCAAAAACCCCAACAAAAACAAAAAAAGCAAAAAAAAAAAAAAATACAAAAACAAAAAAAAACATGATTCTTTCTCGGTATAATTTTTGTTTATTCATTACAGCCAATTGTTGATCGTGTAGAGTTCGGTTGGATGGGTTTATATGGTACATCAAATAATAATTGGGCGTGGCTAGACTCTTCACAAGTTAATCTAAATATTACAGGTATGTATGTCTCCAAACAATAATGCACATAAAAATGTATGTAAACTTATTAATACTGGAGGTAGTATTAACTATGTGAACTGCTTAATACAGGAAGTGGTATAGAATATGAAAAGTGGTTAGATTTATTTGATAAGGCCAACTTCAAGTTTGGTCAAAGGTCACAAGATGTAAACAGACGTAGGGCTAATCCCAACCCTAATCGTAACCCCGGACCTAGCCCTAACGCTTACTCTAACCCTAACCTACAATCTCGCCAACAATCACGTGTCCTAACCTTATTTACATCTCATCGACCGGAGTTGGTCTTAACAAATACATCTAGCCATGTAAACTTATTAATACAGGAAGTGGTATGGACTATGTAAACTTATTAATACTGGAAGTAGTTTAGACTATGTAAACTTATTAATGTAGGACGCGGTAAATACTGTGTAAACTTATTAATACTGGAAGTAGTATAGATTATGTAAACTTATTAATGTGGTGTAGACTGTGTAAACTTATTGATACTGGGAACATCATAGACTATAGAAACTTTTTATTACTCCTTTTTTCAAAAACATATTCAGGATTATACCAGTTCAGCTGCAAAATACAATTTCATAAATGGATTCATGTGAAATGTCTAACACGTAGTAACACTTCCGAACACTATTAAACTAGACACGAATTGTATGTGAATTAATTTTGCGAGAGCGCAGTTATATAGATCTTATGTTTTGTAATTCTCGGACCGTTACACAAAACTATTGCACTATAAATACAAAACTATTGCACTATAAATACAATTAGAGCTTTTCAAAAACAAATTATATGTATATACGTCGCTTACCAGACTTCGTTTTCTTGCCCTGAGATTGGTGTCGGGCGGTTTAAATGTAATCCACACTGTGTCGATCTACCAGCCTCATCCCCACACCCACACCCCATTGGACATAATAGACAAATTAAATCCCCCTAAGTTCTAAACCATAATCTGGATCATGGAATTTCTTTGGCCCACAACCCAGTGGACAGAACGGCTTTTTACACCAACTCAATATTTTTGTGAATTTCGAACCATTGTCGTGAATGAAATTGAATTCTTGGTTGTTGTTTATTTTGTGACTAAGCGCAGTTTCAAATTAACATGCATTCACGCTGGCGTATAGTAAAGTTTGTAGTGGTCTGACACAGAGCGTAAATGGAAAGGCGAAAGATAAAAAAAAATGTGTTCTATGAAAGCACATTCAGCAATATTTACTTGCTTCTTGCTCTTTGTGTTTAGATAGTCAATAGAAATGATACAGTGATACCACAAAATTAACCCTCGATCTTAAAGGATTTGGGACATTTGCTCGAAGACTTGGTTTGCTTTGACTGTTTACTAAGAGCTCAGACAAAGATAGTCCGGGATGAAGATAACTTAATACGACAAGCTTCGATCGATGCCTCCAATTAGTCTATAGAATTCAGAAGATTTACTTGGAAATGGCTAAAAATTTAATTACATCATATTGTTCATGCTAACAGAATGGACATAGCCAGAGTCATCAGTCCACAATACTATCGAGCTATATTTGACATGACAAGTGTCTTAAAATCAAAGCCGTCGTATATTAGGATACTGACGAGTAGATAAATCAGTAGATCTTCCTATCAATATAATCATTTTGAATTTGTTTTAGCTGACATTAAGTCTACGTTACTAGGTTTAAGATATTGATTGATTGGAAAGATTGACCTACAAGTCATTATAAGTGTGTAGATATTTAGGCAGTTTATATTCTTCACATAAATACACACAATTAAGGTTACGATGCCAATCTTTTCATAATGTTCTCTGTGTGACCGTTAGCAGCTTTATTTCATTTTTTGCTGTTGGTTTTATTTATCGATTATTGATATTTAATTCATGATGTAAAAATCAATATTCAATAATCAGTTCCTTTTTTATACGTCCACATTTAAATTTACTCGTATATTGTCGTGACCCCTGCACGTCCGTTCGTCTGGCATCTACACTTTCTTGTGAACACTCTGCAGACTTTATTCATGATCTGATTTCTCTAAAGATTCACATAATTATGTTGTTTAAAATTGATGAAACACTTTGAACGACTCAACACCAATGTAACCATCAGTTTTGTTTGAAATTTATATGCATTATTCTAATTATTGAGACGCAAAAGCATATCTCATTCAACAATTTCAATGTATTACTTCTACGGTTATGACCCTGCTAACTTTTCAAAATCTTGTGAACATTCTTAAGACAAAAGATGTCATTCGATCTGACTGAAATTCATATGTATTGTCCATATTAGTGACACGAATCAGTTTACATAGTCAATAATGTTTCCCGTATGAATAGATTTACATAGTACATGGTGTATATTATACTCTTTCCCATATTAAAAATATATTACGGGAGATTCGATAAAGAGCTGGTAGTTCTCATTATAATGTAAAGGGAATTTGCTGAAAATTAAGGTCAAATTGATCCACCCTGAATCGGGTGTTTAGCGATTGAATTTTGGGCCTAGCCTCGATCATCATTACTAAAGTCGGTACGAAAAAAAACAATTTTTGATTTAATCAGAAGCATCAGACCGCGTTGATTATGGTCTAGATAAGTTAATTAATGTCTAATTAATAATTTAGATAACATTTCAGGCCTAAAGAAAGATCTGCAATTGGCAGATTTAGCTCTTGCATAATGTATCTTTAATAAGTTTACATACTCTATAAGGCTAACTCTATTAATAAGTTCACAGAGTCTACAATGATTCCTGTATTTCTTAAAAGAAGTTTACAAGTTTTTACTACTTCCTGTATTCCTGTATTTAATAAGTTTCTGTAGTCTATACCACTTCCCGTATTAATAAGTTCACATAGTCTAAACCACTTCCTGTATTGATAAGTTTACACAGTCTTTTCCTGTATTAATAAGTTTACATAGTCTGTAATATTTCCCACATTAACAAGTTCACAGTCTATAATGTTTCCCGTATTAATAAGTTTACACAGTCTATGTTTCCCTATTTTAATACGTTTACATGGTCTATAAAGTCTTCCATAGTCTATATTAGAGACTTTTGGCAAGTGGAATTTTTCACATCCATATAACGTATCCGTATCGTCACGTGATACGTTCCCTTAATTTAGTTTTAGAGTTTTGGCAGATTTTTGTGCCGTCTACGTATGGGTAGCTGAGCTAGTTCTATTACAGCATGATGGCAGTTATCTATCAATCAATATCAGTACTAGTCAAGTACCTAGCCTACAAATTCCTGAAGGGAGTAAAGTCGTTCGACTTTCGCTGAGTTATGTAAAAAAAAAAAAAAAAAAAAAAAAAAGGTGCGGAATCCTATTAAAAATATACATCTTTTACAGATTTGCAAGGTCCCACCTCCATAAATTTAGCACGTAGATCAACAAGCGTGCAGACGGATAGAAAAATATGAAGATTCCGCGAAAAGCTCATCCAAAGTAATAATTAAATTCCAGTCTTTGCCATGGTTAAAATCACATCAAATATACAACTTCGTTCTAGGATAGACATAATAGATTCATAAAAACGCTACGGCACAACATTTCAGCGTTTAAAAGTAGCAAAAAAGACGACGACCTTTTCCGTATTAAAGCTGTTCGATACGTGCTGCCGTATCCGTGTGCCGTATCACGTATGAGAAATACACACGAATTGATGACGTCACACGCAGAATCGTTACGGATACGCGATACGGACCAGGAATTTACGCTTGCCAAAAGTCTCTATTGTTTGAGACTAGATTTCCTATGCTACATTGAAATGTGTTTTAATTGAGTATGTCATATTGATATTTTGTTTAGGAATGCCCCAAGAAAAGAAAGATAAATGTGGTGCCATGAGAGGAAGTGGGAGTTATGCGTTTTTAGACTGTATAACTCCTGTAGGCGCATACGTCTGTAAAAGAGGTAATCAATACATCTCTGTTATGGGTGATCTATAGCGTTCTTAGTGCAAGTCGGGACCCCGGCGTACGACCACAGCGTTGGTCCACTGCGTAGCGCTTTTGTTCTTCGGTCTTTTGCAATTATGACCGTGTTTTAATCTTTGGATTATAACCAACGATATTGGTATTGGTCACGATTTTTCCCATTCGCAATGTTTTGTGTAGGTCGAGGCCCAACCCCACCTTGTGAGTGTACACCAGGTCCCCCACCCCACCACGGATGTGCGCGTGAGAAAATATTGAATAAAAAACTTGATCTTATATAGGTATGTGCTGAAAGAATCTATAGTTATATAGTTATACAAACATATTTTTCCCGGGGGGAGGGGGGCATAAAACAATGCACTCGGCTTTAGAAAATCAATTATTACCCCCCAGTTAGGTCGAAAAGTAGTTAGTACGTATAGCATTATATAATTTTAAATGAATCAGTTGAATATTGATTTGTAGGCCTCATTTTGGTTTCATTGAATGCGTAAGACCGAAAACACCGGTCCACTCGGCCTGTCTATACTAAGCTTGGAGCGGACTGCGCACCACCATCCGACCCCCTCAGTTGTGCGCCCCTTGTTTCACCACTTTTATTCCCATTATGCGAGGTCGCCATTATACAAGTCTTCGTGATATGTAATATAATTTTACAAAATAACAAAAAACACAACTGCTAAATCATTTAATGTATTCAATTTAATGTATTCATTGGAAATGAAATGGGTTTTAACGTCCTACTGTTTTGCTCCGAACTACTGGGCTAATGAAGACGGAATACGCCATACAGTGTGCTATGAGGAAAATTTTGCCTGGACAGCGACACCACGGCATACTCTTATATTGAATTCCAACTGCCAAGGGATCTTTTACGTGCATGCCAATGTGTACACGGGACCTCGGTTTTTCGTACCATCCGAATGACTAGACAGCTGTCCTTGTCAGGCGGAGCTCCGTCCTGCATCACTGACAAGGGGGAACCACGCCAGAAAATCTGGGTGAACTTTCTCGGCCAATGCAGGGATCGAACACCCGATCTCCAGGCTACCGAGCCAGCGTCTTACCCACTTAGCCACCGTGACCCCCCTGTATTCATTGGAGTCGGGTACATAAATACAGTGTCCAATAACAAATACTTCTTTGTATTTCAAGATGTCTTATATCCTTAAGAGTTAAAAACAGTTGTGTTTGATAACCGTACGAGAAAGCTTGTTGAAAGGTCGCTATATGCGTTCAGACCAACTTCCAATGACCGTTTTCCATATATATTGTGTTGTGTTTTTATTGTGCCCGATCGATAAAGGATCATATCCTTATAAGTTATAGATTGAAGATATCATATATTAACCCATTGATCTACTTGGATTTATTTATGACAATTGGATTTTTGCTATTTTATTCTTACATTCTCAAGTCATATCCTCTTAATATCTTTTGACAGCGAACCCGATGGTTTATACAGCAAGCAAATTAGTAAACTACACAATACCTTACGATCAAGATAATATTCATACGGCAGAGTTATTTGAAAGGGTCTGGCCTCCAAGACTGACAGGAATGCCGAATTCTTCTTATCATATGGCGACTGTAGACGTGGTCTCAGAAACTGGCTGCGCCTATCTGTGTTCTAATGTTCCTGGATGTCGGGGATTTGAATTGCTGTGTTTCACGCATTTGAAATGTAATAAATATTCTTGCACATTACTGTCCGGAGTACCGTAGGATATGAAATCGTTAAGAAGCCTAGCCATAAACCAATATTGCGACAAATCTGGTTTTCAGAGGAATTGTAACCTTATTATTATCAATAAATTTAGAAATTAATGCTGTAGAAATTAATGCGTGATGTACTTATATAGGTCACAGTGGTGTGCAGAGGATTAGTGATTACTGGGTCAACTCCTTGATTATATATATCCAAAAGATTCAATTATGGCCTAGTGCTCAGAAATGTGAGAAAGGAAGACATTCTATATGTCAAAACAGCTGAAATAACTTTTTATTTCATATATGTAAGACAGCTCGTATATTAACAGCGATTTTCGAATTTCAAAAAGTCTAAATTAAATTTCACTCTTTTGACCGCCCCCTTCCCCACCCTCTCTCCCGTCAAAAGGCAAAACCTAGTAACTCACTTTTTTCTTATTTTGAGAAAACAAAAGAAAACGTAATGAATGAAAATTAAACGCCAGCTCATCCATTGATTTGACTATTGAGTTACTAGGTTTTGCTGTGGTATACTAGGCAAATGAAGGAAGTTGCTAGGTTGTGTCATGGGTGTAACTGCTTACAATATCAAAAGATTGGAATATCTAGTACAACAACAGGAGGCACATACCCTAGTAACTACAAATTTGGTCCTAACTCATTTTTGATAAAAAAAAAAGTGAGTTACTAGGTTTTGCCTTTTGACGGGAGCTCTCTCTGCACGTCAGATAATGTTACTGCTGCTATCGACGACCACAATTCAAATGTTTGTTGTATTTGTTACTCTTTTCTTGCACTTATGTTTTGTCCCTCCAGCAAGTTTATTGTTATTGACTTGTTATTCCCGACTATGCAATAATATTGAGCAATGTTACATAACCAATAAATCAATGATTTATCTACGATTGGGTTTTTTATTGTTTCTTTTTCTATTGCAGCCCATTGATAAAAACAATAAAGCCAGTGCAATAAGAAAACGACATACGCATGCATCGATTGTTACGTTTATTTCTCAATATTTAATGATTACCAGACTTTGAATAGATTCGTGCCGCTTCACTAGTTGGTTGATAATCTCCTGACATTCAAACGTTTTTAAAAATTATCCGTCATCTATCCCATTCCAAATCATCGCCCAATTTACCCAAGAAGGGATCCATATATGCAGGGCCAGATGTACCTACCTGTGGGCCCTGGGCCAAACTCGTTAGTGGACCCCAAAGTGCCTATATTTATTGTACCAGTGGCCCTATATGCAGGGTCCTATACTTATTGTACAAGCGGTTGCCTGGCAAGATACGCCCACACTTTGCAAGACATGGATAGAGAACAAGCTAAAAAAAACAAAGCGATTTTTTGTACAATCAGGGGCCATAATTCAAGAAGTTATGGTATGATGTCCGAATATCGAAAGGGACTGAGATTTTCGGGAAATGAAGATATATTTTAAGTTTCATCAAAATCGGACAAAAATTGTGACCTCTAGATGGTCCACAACCTTCGTATTACATCCTTGTACATAATTTGTGTTCAAGGAACAGCCTTTTGTCGGGCAGTTTCGTTTCAATTTTCCCGAAATTCATTTTTAAAATCTGATAAAAAAAAATTGTGTCCTCTAGAGGATCCACGAGCTAAAAATGTGATTTTTCGTACAATCTGGGGCCATAATCCAGAAAGTTTTGGTCTGATATGTTCAAATATCCACAGGAACTGAGATCTTTGAGATATAAACATATATTTTAAGTTTCATCAAAATCGGACAAAAATTATGACCTTGGTATTAGGCCTACATACTTTTACACAATTTACGTCAAGGAGTGGCCATTTCAACGGGCAGTTATGGTCCGATGTTTACGAAATTCGAACACAATCACCATCAAGGTGTAATGAAGATATATATTTAAACGATTTCTAAAATCGGATAAAAACTGTAACCTGTAGAGGGTCAACAAGCTAAATTCGCATTTTTTCGTACAATCTGGGGCCATAATCAAGGAAGTTACAGTTCATTATGGGCTAATATCGAGAAGAACCAAGATCTTTGGGAAATAAACACATGCTTTAAGTTTCATCAAAATTGCATAAAAAATGTAACCTTTAGATGGTCCACAACCTTGATATTACATACTTTAAGATTATTTGCGTACAGGCAGCGACCATTTTGTCCGTCAGTTTCGGTCAAATTTTCACTGAATTCGAACTCAGCTTTTATAATAGTGTAACGGTGATATATTTAAACATTTGTTTAAATGGGATAAAAATTGTGTTCCCACACGCTAAAAACGCGATTTTTTATTTCAATTAGGGACCATAATACAGGAAGTTACAGTCCGATATGCGCGAGTATCGTTGGATAGGCCTAAACATATAATTTCAAGTTTCATCAAACTCGGATAAAAATTGTGACCTATAGAGTGTCCACAAGCCAAAAACGTGATTTTCCATACAATCCGCGGCCATAATCCATGCAGTTACGATCCGATACATGCCAATATCGAAAGAAACAGAGATATTTGGGAGATAAACCATGGACCTTATAAGGTCCATGGATAAACTTAAATTTCAAGTTTCGTCAAAATCGGAAAAAAATTGTGACCTATAGTAGGGTGCCCCACCATCAATAAATATTCCGACAATTACACAATATTTTTATATATACCAAGCCTTAAATCAGTTTCCCACAGTTATAGTCACTAAATAAACGGCCATGTAATGTTGTACTTAATAAGCTATGACCATTTAACCATCCATAGATAATAGACGGGCACATTTGAGTAAAACACGCAAGCTGTTCTACAGACCTAATGCGGCCAAGCGAATATTCACTGCGGATCAGTGGGTAAAACACGTGCCCTTGTTTTGAAATTAGTCTCGCTTAACCAGACTACCGACCATTATCAGCCTGATGGACAGGCTGGGATAATCAAGACTACTTTTTTTACGCAACATTTACATCACAGAAAGCCTGAACAGAGAGAGAGAGAGAGAGATGGGGTTTAACGTCCACTCGACACAAACTAGGTCATTTCGGGACTAACATATGGTTCAATTTTATTTCATCAATTCGCTTGCACGTAGTCGTCGGAGCCTTTAGAGCGGGGGGACTGGGGAGAGAGGGGGGAAAGATAGGGAAACTTAGGAAACCGAAGGCCTTGAAGAAAACCCACGAGGTTCTGGGACGGATCCAGGATTTTCAGAAAGGGGGGGGGTCGTGCTGCCAAAACTTGGGAGTGCGATGCCCAGCCCTCGGTGGGCGGACTGACGGGAAATCAACCAAATCACCAACCGGCTTGTTTCGGAGTAAATTACGACGGAGATCACTACCATTTAAAGTCAATCGGATATTAACTTTGACCTCTAGAGCGTCCACAAGATTTTTTGAAGTGTTCAAGGGCCATAACTCTGGCAGTAATTATCATGACCCTAAACACTGTGTATACATTTAAAGTCAATCGGATATTAACTTTGACCTCTAGAGCGTCCACAAGATTTTTTGAAGAGATCATGGGCCATAACTCTGGCAGTAATTATCGGAAATCACTGAAAATCAATAGGCCTCTTCATCTCATGACCACATCCCCACTCAGTCATAAACTTGCATGTTGTAGAGCATCTCCAACAGTCTATTTTTCAAAATTTTCTTGGCGAGGTCCCCAATGGACTCGCTACTTTGGCGCTTACAAGGGGAATTCGTCGAGGTTCGCAAGTCCGTTCGTTTGACATTCTGTTCTCTAGTCGGATAAAATAGTGATCAGACGACGGACGGTATCTGGTCAGATCTATTTATCTCGACGATCGGTGCCTGACAGAATACTGTAAGACAGCATTTCCGACAGTCTATTTTTCAAAATGACGCTCTTGATTGTGCTGCGTCGCAAGTCCGTTCGTTTGACACTTTACCTCATCGATCAGTGCCTAAAATACTGCCAGGCTGCATTTCCGGCAACGGTCTTTCCATGTTAATGAATGTCTAATTGATAGTTTATATAACATATCAGGCCCAAAAAAAGACATGCAATAGGCAGATTTAGCTCTTGCATAATGTATGTTTAAGTAATTATCATTTGTTTGGCTTCAAGTCAATTGGGTGATAACTTTTGTGAATTTAGCAAGTTTACATTTTTATTGAAAGAGTGATTAGTTTCGATCATTTACAGCATGTTTTCATGATACAAGAATGGCCGTCTATTCACTTTCAGTGTAAAAGACCTCATTTGACCCTGAATATCTCGAAAACGCCTATTTCTTTAGTCGAACAATCCTATCAAGATCTTTGAATTTCGAAGCACCTATCCCCCCTCCCCCCAGCACGATTCCATGCTGAAATGAGTATTTTGTTCCAACAAGTAGTAATCAAACAAGTAATTTCATACTACATGAGAAGAGGCTGACATTTCATGAATGAAGAAAACCTACACTAAATTTATATTTGATTTATATGTTTAATTTTCCCATTTTGATACATAATCTGTTGGGTAATCAGATTGTAAGACAACATTAATAAATCACAATGAAATCAAATGAATTAAAGATTACTTTAAGATGAGGGATGGGATGATTCTGTTAATTATCTAACAGAGATTAAATGGATATGAACATTTAAGAAATCTATACAAATTAAAAGAAAATTAAAATGACTTGGTGCTCCAATACAGACTGTGTGCTCTTTATAACAATAATAATAATAGTAATAAAAATGTACAAATTCAAAACTGAATACAAGTAGCTTGATTCCGATGTTTATAAGAAAATAAACTTTGCCACATACAATGCCTAGCACTTGAAATATTTTAGTAAAACACCGAACGCTTAAATAACGTTAATTTAAACAAAGATATACAGATTGTAATCAAAATGTACATTCTACACAGAAATTCAATAAACTAATGCAAGTTATAATAAATATTAGTATATCTATAGTAGATAAATACATTAATCTATTAATTCTCAGCAAATAGGATGTATAGGTTAAAGCTGAGGAGAAATGTAAATTATAATTGTATTTCAGAAACTGTTACAAGTATCACACACCAAATTCCAAGGAATATTCTAATATTATTTTTATTTTCGAAAATACTATTATCCAGTAAATGTATGTCTTATCTAGCTAATAACTACATATAGATATACATAATAGGCTTACCTAATGAACTAAAGTGATCTTCCTATTTAAGTTGAACAATACTTGTGTATTTTATATTACACAAAAAAGGCTAAACTGGAAATAATTTTTCTTAAAGGCACTTGAACTATAAAGCCATCTATATTATACCATCACAAAAACAATATTATTAAAACAAGGGCACTAACAATTCACACAATTAAGGAATTTGAAAATTCAAATATTGCTGCAAAGGAAAAAGAACTCAAGCTAGTTATCAAGTTATCTTGTTGTATGCTTTAGGGGAGAGGAACAACATTAAGCGTTAATAGACAATAAACAATTTGAAAGAAAAACAAATAAAGTATAAATCAACAGAATATATTCAAAGGAGAATGTATATTAAAACTACATAACAAATATATATATAAATCTTTCTATGTACAATAAGTCTGTACCATTTAAGTACATAATATATCATATATAAACTAAATTTGAACATTTTAATTCATATATATGTTCCTTTACTTAATATAATATTTTACATGTTGAACATGAGATATTCAAATACATGTACCCTTGTCATTATAAACACATGGGATAATAAGCAATACACTTACTCAAGACATAAACAAACAGGGTAGGAAAAGTTGTCAAACAAAAAAGCCAAATCCAATGAATAAAGAAACAAATATAGGGGCAACTCTGTAATGGTCGTACTATAGTCATTCTCAATATTTCAGTTTTAATGCATCATGCACGTATTTGACATTCAGTAATTACAATCCGCTTCTAAACCAGAAATATTTCAATAAAGTACGATTCTGGAGTAAGACAACCACATACGCTCATTAATGACATACATGTACTTTATAAACTATGTCTTTCTTTGCAATAAAAGCAGTCTTTAGGATTGTTTGCTATCTAATAAAGTTCAAACTTTTGCCATTCACTTATATACTGTAAAACAACCAATTTATTTTCATTTAACAGTCAAGATCTTTTGTTGTGTACGAAAACATCCTACATAAAAACAACAATAACAAATTTAGACATGTATTAAGCCACATTCTGTTTGCATACAGACTGTGAATAAGGAGTAGCAAATATTTCAACAAGTTAAATGTGGCCTAAATCTGACATGTAAGTAAATAATAATATATACTTTACTTATGGTCAACTTCTACAATAGATACCACAGAAACCACAACGCCTGCTTATCAAGAAAATAACTTAATTGTGTCTTTTTGTAGTTGGACTGCCTATGGACAAACAAGTCTGTATACGTTTATCCAAAATAACTACCCCCCTTATCTCATCCAACATCCCATGCCTAACCGAACCACATCCCATTTCAACCAATTGCTTATAAATCTAAAAACCCAAAATTCAAGAATGTAATAAAACAAGAATTTCTTTGACGCAATGAAAATCTCGTACATCTTTTATCTTTTGAATCGATCAACATAAGACTTGAAATTCTGCACTCAATATGATATGAAGAAGTAAAGTCTTGTGTAGTCAAATAAGCAAGCAAACTACTACACACTGAACTTTTTTCTGTAAAGTTTATTACAAGTTGAAATAAAGCTAAACAATATTCACTCTAAGCCCAGTCAGTCATCAGCGTACATGCAATATATTAATACAATTCATATATACAATTTCCACAATATACAATTTTCTACAAAAAAATAATTTTTTTCCTCTATTGCACATTTTAGTAAGATATATACATCTTTTACTTACATAATCAGTAAATATTCTATATTTACTTTGTTTAAGTTTACATATTATAAATATGTATAACAATCAACAATAGATGAGAATTTATTCCAATCTTAAATTCAAGCAGTGCTTATTCTTAACAGAAGCAATTTTAGTGCAAAATATCAAAGGATCATAACCTTTAGTGAGAAAGAGAAATTTTGTAAGAATTAATAATAATTGTGTCAAACACCATAACCCTTGTGATGCCCACTTCAAACTAAATTGAGTCTCAATTAGGTTTCTACTTTCAATATATGTAAAATAATTTCACTAATAATAGTAATAAGTTATAAATAAAAGATCTATTGTTGCAAAGTAATTTTAAACAAGAGCATCGCTACCCCTGCAATTTATGTCCACATTCCTGCTTTGATTGATATGTTTTTTTTTTAAAATGAAATATGAAATGGCTGCAACAAGAGGCAAAGAAGACTAGGTGTTGGGTTTGTTTTGCCAAAATTTACAGACCAATTATTAACAAAAAAGTGGATGTAACACTGCCTCAGGGGATCGGGTTATGCACCAAAATAAATAGTTTCTGTCTTTACCGTATAAGCAATAAATATGTCAAGTGAAAACAAATACAAAAAATGGGTGTGGCTCTGCCCCTGGGGGGTCGTGTATGCACCAAAAACAATAGGGATCATCCTTAGGGTATAAAGAATAAGTTGGCAAGTTTCAAGACGATCAGTTAAGAATTGCAGCCTGTAGGCAAGACACACACTGACAGAGGCGACGGCAATATATGTCCACATTATGAATGAATTTGGACGTTTAAAAATCTAACACAAAATAGTAACTTTGTAATAATAGTAGCCTATTTATACTAAAGGTAACATTTTCTGTTCTTAAGCTAAATCATAACTTTGTAATAATAGTAGCCTATCTATACTAAAAGGTAACATTTTCTGTTCTTAAGCTAAATCATTTGAATGCTTTGAGCTTATAAGCACATTTCACTTCTGCTTTGAAGCTATTTTATAACTGTCAATTATATCAGTACATAGGAGTAAACATACTACATTTACAAATAAGTGATCAGAATTATTTCATTCAAAACCTGACAGTAAATGATCATTCAAAATGAAGTTGGTAAAAAAGCGACTGTTTTAAAAAACACAGACAATTAGACCTAATATGTGTACTTGATAAAGGACTGAACTTTTTATTTATCAAAAATATAGAATGTCAATCAAGAGAAAATCTACTACTGAGCGCATATATTATATATGTAAGTGTGTTACTACTGTAACTTGAGGCTAAAAAATCCTTTCTTAATACCAAAAGTTAATTTACCAACTTTTTAAACCCAACCCTCAATAAATCCATGATATGAATACACATTAAAATTTCCACTATATATATATATTAGATATATTTGCATATGTGATCTGACTATAATTGTGAAGTATTAATTAGTGATGTATATAATTAATTAAACTAGTGAGGTATGATTAGTAAAACAATTATTTAGATATAAGTATTGGGACCTTCATCTAAATATGACCAATATAATGATAATATTGAGACAAGTTCTATTGTTTATAATCTAGAGGTATTATCTAATCTCAAATATAGCTTAAAATAAAATTAACAAAAATTTGAGTTGATTGTATCTTTGTTTATAAATAATGATGATTAAAATTGACCCATATTGAGATAAGCCTACTCTACTGTCAAACATATTTCACTGATTTCTCGGGATCAACAAAATACTTTCCTGAAATAAAATAAATAAAGTACATTGGTTGGTAGTAAATCCATTAAAAATGTATAACAAATATTTTATATTTTTCGATCTCCTCAAAATGCAGAAGTATCTGATACTTAGACAAAGCATACCCCACTTCATGCACAACATTTGTCACTACTTCCAGTTAAATGGAGATATTACTACAATATCTGTCTGCACAGTCACCTTACTCAAATTAATTAATATTATCTTTATTTCGGTCGCAATTTCATGCAAGTTGTTAGATCATTGAGTTGACGACGTCTTGGCGTAAATGGAAGATCTGCATTCTTTTTGGCTGTTTACACAATGATAAACCTAGTCATATATTAAACATACATTATGCAAGAGCTAAATCTGCCTATTGCAGGTCTTTCTTTACACCTGAAACGTTATCTAAATTATTAATTAGACATTAATTAACTTATTCAGACCATAATCAACTCTCGATGTCATTGTTAGCGAGCAAATATTTAGTGGATTTGAATACGTTTTGTGATGGATAATTTAACGTAAAAATGGATAATCGAGACATTGTTTATTATCGTACCCACGTTAGTAATGCTGATCAAGGCTAGCCTAAAATTGAATCGCTAATATCTCCGTTCAGAGAGAAGCAATTTGACTGAAATTTTCAGCATATTGTGTTTTCATTATCTATTTTTTAGCGATTATAGCGAGAACTGTTATAATGCCTCTTTAAAATCTTTAAAATATAAATTATGGAACACAAAACAAAAGCAATAACACTACTAAAATACCTAGATAAAATATAAAGACTTACCCGATGCAAATCGTTTCTTAGTTAAGGATAATCTATATCCACTACCTACTAGTTCAAACTCTAAACCAGATAGTGTAGCTCCTTCACAGATAAATTGTAATGCTGTAGTAGATGGGGTACTTGCACCAGATTTCATATCAAACTTGGCTCTAATACAACCTTGACTTGCTTGTTCACTAACATCAGATATATCATTTAACTTCCATGTAGCACGCTTGTTCTCTTGATTCCTAGAAAGTCAAAATCCAATTCATAGTTAAAAGTTTAAACATAGAATCACCTTGAGCCAGACCTGGGGTAATTACATTATATACATGTGTATAATTAATTACAAATGGTTCCACATTTTTAGTGAATATGTAATTAATTACAGTACTATTACAATTAATTTCACATTCTTAGTGGATATGTAATGCATTACAGTATCATTACAATTACTTTCATATTTTTAGTGCATATATAATTATTACAATATCATTCCATTACTTTCACATTTTTAGTGCATATGTAAATAATTGCATTATCATTAAAACTACTTTCACATTTTTAGTGCATATGCAATTAATTACCGTTATTATCTGTAAGAAATTAATTACCAATACCCATTTCTTAAAAATGCATTCCCATGAAATTATTTATAGGGTGGTTATTTTCAATAAAAGTATGGAAAATTGAGTATATATGGAAAGTTGAGACAAACAATCTTACTAGAAAAATACTGAATTCCCTGAAAAAAAACCATAGGGCAAGCACTTGGCAAAAATGTCAGGGTATCACTAACTGTCAGCCCGGTGGCGTATATTGTCAGCCAGCTTGACTTAAGCCTAAGGAGTGGTTGTTATTTCTTAATCGAAAGGTTAAGCAGTTTTGTAAACACTGAGGGGTTTAAACGTACAACAGACTCTGCAATTAATCGGTGGAAAAAGAAATGAAATTACATGGGGTTTAACGTCCTACGGTTGGCGGAAAAAGAAGATAATCCAAGAATTTACTTAGACTTCAATATGTATGGTAAATGGGCACTAAGACTAAGTAACGACAAATACATTCTGAAAATGGGCCCTTCCTTAAAGATACATTTAGGGAGATTAGATAAAGAGCTGGTGGTTCTCACTATAATGGACACTAAGTAACAACAAATACATTCTGAAAATGGGCCCTTCCTTATAAAGATACATTATGGGAGATTAGATAAAGAGCTGGCGGTTCTCACTATAATAGATAATGTAAAGGTTATTTGCTGAAAATTTCAGTCAAATTGATCCACTCTGAACTGAGAATTTAGAGATTGAATTTTCGGCCTAGCCTCAATCATCATTACTACCCATGTGTGTTTTAAATGACTTACCAGACACCATTGGGAATACTCTGCATTTTTGCTACTTCTCCTTCTATACTAGCGACTACTGTAATATTTTTAAGTGTAGCTGGTGAGGACATAGATGAGGGATTATATCTATAATCTAGACGATAATCTGTATGATTATCATTACATTTCCAATATACAACTAGAGGTATCGGTGTACTTTCTACACCCGGTGAATTCTTTACCTAACAAATACAAAACATTAATACAATCATTACTATACAAAATCATACTGCAAATAACTCAATTTTACTTTAATTTTATACCACAACAAAAAAAACAATTTGAATTATTGACAAATATTTCAAGGTGAAACTATATAATACTATTTATTTATAAAATCTGTCGTTATTTTGTAATTAAGTACATCTTAGCATAAAAAGACGTTTGGAGGAGACACAAATTTCATTTTTCATATGAGGTTAGCAATAGCTCCTCAAATTCCATGCTATGTTAAGTGTCAGGATCGCTGTATGTCTCTATATTCGTCGTGGGTGGTGTTTGTCACAATTATCAAGTCATTTTAACAAATGAAGAATGAATTTCCAGAAATATATATTGTAATTCTGATAGTGATTACGGTCCAATATTTTTAAACATAGTATATAGACCATATCATTACTGTCTCCAGTAATATCAGGGACAGAACCATTAACATTTATTTGGCTCCTTTTGAAAATCAAATTCTACGGCCAGTAATCTAATGAAAACCCCCAATTTACCTGATATTTCAAAATATCAATGTTAAAATAGGAAGCCATCTTATTTTTTTCCCCTTGTTGTTTGATATGGTCTGTTAAAGCAGCCATGTCAAATACATACTGTAAACCATTATTTTCAGTGTGTGTCTCATCTCTGAAATAATTACAATAATGCTTAAACATATCTCTTGAAAAATTTCATTCGATGCAATACGTGACATAGCTCTGGCAGTATGAAATATGTCATCCAAAAAGACATTCCAGAGGTTTTATTAAAGATAAATTATGTAAGATTCAGAGCTGATCGTTCTTGCTATAATGGTTAAAAAATAGACAATGCAAAATGAATATATTGAAAATTTCATTCATATTATTTTATTCTTAGCGAAGATCTTAGCCTTTGAAGATTTGACCAGATGTATGCACTAATTGTAACCATCGTACTGGTGGTTCGAAGCTTAATCTCGCTTTACCATTTTTAGATGTTAAATGGCTGAACTGTTCTAATCTACTTAAAATCGGACCTATCCAATGGTATCAAGACGTGATTACAGTCTTGTCATGTTAATATAATAATAAATGTCTAATTAATAGTTTATATAACATTTAAGGCCTAAAAAAAGACCTGCAATTGGCAGATTTTAATCTTACATAATTCTGTTTAAGCAATTAGCAAAAGTAAAAAATTCCCTTTTGGAAATGAAATCAAATGAAGTTTAACATCCGAATGTTCTGCACTGACTTGGCTTACAAATTCTTATTCATTTCTTTTGGGGGGTGTTTTGCAAAGACAGCCTTCTGATCTAATGGTACCACACGTCATCAACAATGTCGTAACCTATAATGCTCATCAACTGTTATTTAACTGTAGTATATTCTACTTACTTGACGAGTAGTTGTGAGTTAACTATTATATTTTCTAAACGACTGTGATTCTTCAGACGGAATGATAACATGGCTGGTGAAGGGTTGTCTGTAAACGCTCGAACAATACCAGCTGGAAACGATAGCATAACAGTACCCATTGTTTTTACTGTACATCTGAAAGGAAAATAACGTGCTTATTTTATTGAAAAGCCCAGTGTGATGATACAAACTATATAACCTAAAATTATGTACAAAAGTGTAGAATTTCTAAACAATATTTAACCAAGTTTCAACAAAATACAAGTAAAATAAAACCACTACTGGTTTAAACGGATTTCTTTGATTATAAACAAACTACTTAAAGAATAAAGATAAATTATGGGAGATTAGATAAAGAGCTGGCAGCAATTGCTATAATAGTTAAAAACTAGATAATGCAAAGGGAATTTGCTAAAAATTTCAGTAAAATTGATCCCCACTATGATCTAAGATTTTAGCCTCGATCATCATTATTTAAATCAACACGATAAAAAACATAGTCTCGATTATCTATTTCATGATTAAATCATGAATAAAAGTTCAGCAGCAAATCGGTTCCTAATCCACTAAATATCACAGGCTAACATTGCCATCGAGGGTTGATTATGGTCTGAATAAGTTAATTCATGTCTAATTAATGATTTAGATAACATTTCAGGCCTAAAGAAAGACCTGCAATAGGCAGATTTAGCTCTTGCATTATGTATGTTTAACTTTGCCAAATATAAATTTACCTATGTGTTTGAAATCACCTCCCGTTAAATAAAATCCATTCTACAATTAAATATTCCAATGAATAAAAAAGTTCTCTCTTGAAAATCTGACATATTTACTTGTATTTTTGACTGAGTTCATGTGTTTCGTCATGCGTTCGACAAAATCAGTGAAGCTGTTGCGGATGTGGTTTAACTTTGACAGATTTTGACAACTATGCATTGCAATCAAAAGAAAGCGCCATCATTTCAATCGTTTGAGTTTGGGCAACGAAAAGTATCAACTGAAGGCAATTACAAGTTTTTTAGTGTATCGTCAATTTGGTATTATTCTTTGAATCCAATGATAACCGTTTCAATGACATCTATAAGCGCGTTGCGGCAGCCCTGAAAGTGCCTTTTGGGTGGATATATAATGCTAAAAAAACCTTTAAGACCTCGTAAGAAGTGCACCATCACCTCTAGATTCGACAGTTTTGACCGTACTGTGATATGGTGCAATATTTATTGTTCATAATGTAAATACATTCTTTATCACCAAATATCTTTTATCGTAAATAATACTTAAATCACACCACAACCCCATAATTATAAATTCCCTGTACATATACATTTTTGGAAACCTTATAACACCTGGGCCCTTATTCACGAAAACTTAAACTAAGATACAATCGAAATTTTAAGAAATACTGCAATTCGATTGTATCTTAGTTTAAGTTTTCGTGAATAAGGGCCCAGGAACACAAATCTAGAGAGTTCCAAGCAAAATGTTTGCAATAACTCGATTTAGGGCCATATAAAAATTGTGATAATTGTCAAGGATATGCTACATTTAAACTAACAATTGTGAAGTTGACATAAAATTAAATATTGGGAAAACACTCAATGCATTCATCCTCGCCAAAGAATATGGTATTGGTTAAATTTCGATTTAAACCAAAATGCTGAAAACATAATGGACAAGGGAACATACAGAATTTTGGAAATCCATTAACGGTAATAGAGAGTTATCTCACTTCCTGTCAAACATCCTCAATTGATAACAGTATTTCAGGTGCGTGTTGACTGCTGATGCTGTATGACGCTCAAGACCACATGTGAGAAGCACACAAGCCCAATATTTATATTGTTAATGGAGTCCCAGGTGCCTGCAAGGGTTGGTGAGCGGGTGTTTACCCAGAATTATGGGTGGAGTGAATAGTCTGATGAGCAAAGAGATATGTTTGACATTGGTTGAGCAATATGGTTATGAAATAATGGAGACCAAATCTGTCCATAGTTTTGTAAATTGCATTGAAACCACGTGATTTTTTCCACTAGAATATAAACCCACACCCACATACCCTTTCAATTAGACCCTACAGGCATCTGTAAACCTTTAGTTCAAACACACAGGTAAGTTTATAATAACCAAAGTTAAGTAGTTTGTTCATAATTGAAGAAATCCACTTAAAATTTACGATGGTTCAAATTCAGGCAGTACAGATTTTCCACTTTTCTGTGTGCACTCAATTGACAATATAGTAGGAATGGAGTAATGTCTTACTAACACAATAATTTGATCATTTTCGGACTAACATACGTGTATATGTTATCTTATGCATGCTTGGGAGGAGAATTTTGCAAGGACAGTGACATTTTTGACAATTAATTGATTTGCACCGGTCAATGGTTATTTTACGTACATTCCAGTGCATTCAAGGGTGGACCTCAGTTTTTCACCATAACCAAAGTTAGGGCAATACTTTCCTTGTCATCCCCACAATTGCTGCCTCAAACATCATCCCACTCCGGGATTAGAGCATAGGATATACCATTGCAGGTTCCCTCAACTGATAAAATAACTATGATCAATGTTAATAATATTCACTTCTTTGCCTTTTATTTATTCATTATATATTCAGATAGATGGCAATGCATTGTTTAATACTTACTTAGTAGCATCATGACCTTTAAAGAAGGCATTAATTGTTTCTGTTAATGCTATAGCTATAGGAATAGTATCAGACATTCCTAATGTTAAAGGACTGGGGCCTCGTGATGAACCAACAGGTGTGGAGGTAGTATTAAATGTTACACTACCACTACTATCTGACCGAGACATAGGTGCTGGTAGCGGAGAACTTAACATTGGTTTTGAATTCTGAAAACAGAAACATAAGAAATATATAACATATACCCATTATGAGACATGATCCTTATTGTCACAAAAACATCCTGGTTCAAATTAATGTAATGTATTTCTAATCCGTGACATATTATCCACAATCGCTAATGGACATAAATCGCTAATATTTGGGACCTAGAAATTGACACAAATGGGTCGCATATAATAATGTAATATGACTGTGTATAAACTGATTTATATTCAATCATTTCCGTTTTTACTTCAATTTCAAATCAGTTATGTTCGCCGACAAATACGCCAGAAGTCTCAATCAAATGGCAATCTCTAACGTCTGGCTATTCAAGTCTACACCGATAGTATTTATTGCGCATGCTTTCCAGATAAGAATATGGAGTCACTGTTTGATATGACCTGTAGAATATGTCTAGCCTTGTTCTTCGAGTCCCTTGTTACAAATGGGGCTGAAACGCATTAATACATGATTCGTGTACCAAAGGTAAAATGTATATTTTGTCTTAAACATGGCTTTGTTTACAAATGCTATGACCTGCCACTTGACCCCAGGACTTTTGACCGTAACCCCTCAAGCGCACCTGCTCCAACTGAACAAAATAGCAATACTTTTTATGCCAATTCTGCAAGTATAGACTATAGAGTACAGATATTGTTAGAGTATAAAAATATCTAACATTAATGACAGTCAAGTGACAAGACATGCAATAGATCTTATGGCTGTGATATTTCCCTTATCAATTCACTTATTAGTTACTTTCATTACCCCGATTTTTCTTGATCAATACAAAATGACTTACTGGTAAAAGACTTTTTGTTCTAGAAGGTGGTCTAGCGATTACTGTAGGAAAACTTGTATTAAAACTGTTGTTAGTTATAGGTGATGTAACTTGACTAGAAGAACCAGGTGTTATTCTGCCAGGTATAGGTGGGGGGCCACTGTTGTTCATTTCACTAATACTTTGATTAAACATGTTACTAAAATCTACAAATTATATAGTAAAACATTTTCATTATTACATAATCATTGTCTTAAAATACTACACTCTTAACTGAAAGAAGCAATAAAAACGTGTCTAAAAAATCATCAGAGTAATTTGAGACTACCTATATAATAAAAGAGGAAAACCGTGGGAGTATGAAAATTTCATTGAAACTTTGTCAAGTATCATGTTCACAAGCTCTAAAATGTGACTGGAAAGAAAACTCTGATATGGTTTTTACTTATACACTAATGAACAATCCAATCCATACTGCTTTTAAAAATATGTCAAAAACTCTGACCTGTTTGAAAATGGAATGCAAACACAGCGATGTTCTGAATTTTACAAAAATCTATATGTCAGCTATGAAATATTAAGTGGTAAAAGATCACATGGCCAGACAATACAAGTCAATATTAAATGTGGGCATATAAAAACTACATAATATCAAAATATATTACTTACTAGTTGATGATAAGGTAGGTGATGTTATACTACTCTGTGTGGGGCTGATAAAATTAGAGTCTGTGAGTGGGGAAAGAGGTGATGGTAAGTTGTAACCGCTGCCAGTTGGTGTGGAAGCACTGGATGAGGCAAAAAAATCTAAATTTAAAAGATCTTGACTAGGCTTTGTACAACTGAAACACCAATAAAAATCTATATTACTATACATCGACAATATATTAATAGTTATGAAAACAAATGAAGATTTTTATCTACGTATACATGTATGTCAATAACAATAGTAAATTAGTATGTCAACAATTTATAACTGTAGACAAAGTTTCTAAATACAGATTTATCCGATATATTGAATTGTTTAAACAGAAATAAATTTCTATCATCCAGATCAAGATGCTATACAAATTTATTTCCGTTTTTGAAATTAATATATATTAAACTTCATTTGTTTTCTACATACACATGTATAAGTTTCATAGGGTGGTTGGATGGCCGAATGGTTAGTGTGTGCGCGCTGTATCATGAAGTCTATCATTGAGTCAACTGGCGTGGTTTCGATTCCCCGGGTGTACGTGACAAGGAGTAGGGTAGCTTGTCCAACCTCGTGGGTTTTCTCCAGGCCATTCGGTTTCCTCCCTCTGCTAAAGACCCCTATGCACAAGCGAATTAAACCCCATTTCTCTCTCTCTATGTATAAGTTTCACACAAAATATAATCAAATACTGCCATGTTATTTCTTACTCTTCTTTCTATTCAAAGCATTCAAATAAAATGCAAAAATAATGAAATCAACCTTTGGGCATTAGAAATGTATTTTTGTATTATAACTATAAAAAACATTTTTGTATTATAACTAAAATTAAATTTTTGAGATTTGATTAAATTGATATAATATTAAATCTTATTCTGAATATCTACTAGTACTAACTAACAATGAACACAATAGACACCTGGGGTTTTTAACCAAAAACAAAGAGTTTATAAGGAAAGCTACAGCAAGGAAGGATGACAGCAATAAGCGTTATGTAGGGTACCCACATGGCCAGAAAGTTGAACTTAAATGACAAATTGTATTATGTAAGCTCCAGTATTCATATGCTGTAGGTAATATTCATCTATATAAGCTTGTCATATAAGCTTATACGAATACAGTGCAATGATTATCAATATTATTAGAGATTTTTATTTACACTGTGGGGAATCCTACTTAATGCAATGATATTAAGCCTACACCTAGAGGAATATATTTTTTCTTACCATAACATACAACAAATATACTAACTATCTAATCTACCGGTATATTACCAGTACCAACTAAAAATAATTTACAAACAGGGAGAAATATACATCATAGCCAGTTGTATATAAGCTGAGGGGTTGGAAATAAAAGAAAGCACATTGCTTTTCATTTGAGAAAAAAAAAATACTGAACCATTTTCAGTTTTGAATTGATGTAAATATATATTTAAAAGTTTAAAAACTTGTATTTTTTTCTAAGTTGTCCAATTACCTGTGAACTTTTATTTTCATTGATATTTTTGATTTCAAAATAAATTGTTCTTTGTATTAATATAGCTTTAATATTTATAAATTATATAAGATACACGGGTGAAGAATAATAGTTAAATAAAACAAAAAGCTGGTGAGAGAACACAGGAAGATTGGGTTTGAAAAACTATAAGGATGTGGGATCTATAATTAACATACATGTAAGTACTGATTATAATAATAAAATTGTAATCTATTATATATGTATTTTTAAATTGAATTCTATAAAATCTATTTTATAAAATATGTCAAATAATACCCACAAGTATTTAGCTTTAAAACTATACATAGATAAAGCAAATAATATTAATAAATGTGAAATTGAACACAGCATTTCTCTACAACACTTCTAGAGCAATTGAGTTTTTTTAAAAAATAAAACAGTGACAACACATGAGCACAAAAAATATATTTAGATAAAATGTTAAAATTAGTCAAACTAGGGTTTTATTATTAGTTTGTTATTGTTTTTAAGTGATGGATCAAAAAATTGTGAATTACTAAACCCAATATTAAAATAGGTAGAACAGATAATAAAACTTACTCTAAAGTATCAGATTCAGATTGTGATCTCTTCATTTTCTTATCTATTGGGGTTTGACTTCTTCGTCTCTGTAATAAACAATGCTGAGTATGATACTAGTATTTAAAATACAATAAAATTACTGTTCTCTGGTCACAATCACTTTATTGCTTTCAAGTTGCATAGTCATAATATTCTAAGTCACAATGATTTCTTTTATATCAGAACAAAACTTAATGTTCTATTGGTGCTCATCAAAATGACATCCACCACAGATGAGGGCTTGCTAGGCCCACTGACAGCAAAATCATACATTCTAGCTCTAAAATAATTTCCAATAAATCCGGCAGGACAAGTTTAAAGAAAATCAACAATGAAATCTTGTCAATGAAAGGCTTCTAGTTCTTCCTAGAACTATTATAAACAAAATATGCATGATAATCAAATGATAACATTAACTGTTCGAATGATCAGGTTGAAAATTAAACAGAAACACTGTGCATAAATTTAAAGTAATTATCAGTAATCTTCATTATATAAACATTTACACTGTGTATAAATTTAAAGTCTACAAAATTCAAGAAATTTAGCAACTAAGTTTTTCTAAAAGGTTAAAGCGGCATTAGGTAAGATCAGATAAAGAGCTGACAGTTCTTGCAATAATAGCTAAAAAATAGATAATGAAAAGAGAATATGCTGAAAATTGTAGTCAAATAACTTCACGCTGAGCCAAGATATCTGCGACAGAATTATAGTCTAGCCTTGATTGTCATTACTACCGTTGTTATGATAATGAACAAAGTCTCGATTACCCAATTTCATGGTAACCGCATTGACCACAAAACATATTTAAATCTACTTATATCGCAGTCATCTGATGGCATTGAGACTTGATTATGGTCTTGTTAAGATAACTAATAATTTATATGAATAGCAATCTTCATAGACACAATATGCCAGATTACACAGCATGTCGGAATACTCAATTGCCTCAATACCGAAAGTATTATACCAGAAGTATTATTGTACCTTTGAATACTGGAAGTATTATTATAATGCACCCTCGAATACCCAGTACGATCACACATTATGAACACGATATTATAATGATAGTGATTCTTCATCTCAGCAATTTATATATGTCACTGTATTTGACGTGAGAAACTCAAATCAAATACCAAGCACTCTCTTACAAGAGATTATAAAATTATCAAGGTAATCAACAAAGACTGACAAATGTTTTTTGCTCACAGATAATTGATTGGTGATTGCTTGCCGGTTAACACCCACTGATTGAAGGCCAGATTATCCAATGTTAATTGAACACAAATCGTGTTTCGGGACTGCTGATTGATGTCATAATTCGGAACATTCAGTATCTAGGCTACTCAAAACTTTTTTGGTGTAAGTAATATAAGGAAATAAATCGGGACATGAAAATGATAACAAATTTCACAGAATGCAGTAATATTCATGTCGAAAGTGACAGTCGACTGTACCTTGAAACGACTTTAAGACGCTGCCTCCAAAAGACAATACATACCAATATATGTACAATATATATTTGGGTAAAAGTTTACTTACAATGGCTGTAGGTGATAATCTTAAACCTTCTACGGAAGCCTTGATATCTTCCACAGTACCAATAATAGGTGTAGCACCATTTGGACTTAAAGGTCGAATCTCTACTTTTATCTTTTTCTTTGATTCATCCCCGTCTAAAAAAAAAATAGTTTTCATTTTTGAGTGAAGTCTGTATCACTACAGACCCGGGACTGTACAGCACAGTGGACGCTTATGGCTAGCCCAATGATCCATTCACTTAATCTGATATGTACGTTTGTGATTTCTACATATTGTGTCTTGGCTGTAGATTTGTTTTGTGTAATTGTGTGTGGTGCATTCCCCAATACTTTTTTTGTGTAGGTGCTCGCATATTCATACTAGCCAAGTTATAGTGTAAAGTGGGGGGTTGGATGGCCGAATGGATAGCATGTGCGCGCTGTATCATAAGGTTTGTCATTGAGTCAACTGGTGTGGTTTCAAATCCCTGGTTGTTCGTGACAAGGAGTAGGGCTGCCTGTCCAACCTCGTGGGTTTTCTCTGAGTCCTCCGTTTTCCTTCCACTGCCAAAGACCCCTACATGCAAGCGAATTATTGAAATAAAATTAAACCATATGTTAGTCCTGAAATGACCTAGTTTGTGTCGAGTGGACGTTAAACCCTCTCTCTCTATAGTGTAAAGTGATTGTCTTGATTACTAATTCACACATACAATTAAAGAATGAAACCCTGTAAATGGGTATAACAACCATTAAATTAGGATACATTGTCAAATTTTAATGTATGGTCAATAGGATACATTGTCAAGTTTTGTCGCATGATAAATAGGATTGTCACATTTAGACACATGACAAACGATACATTATCATGTTCTATGTTTAAATAGGACAAATTGTCACATTTTGACATTTAATTTACATAGACACTTTTAATTTCGGCTTCTCAAAGTCATTATGAATATTAGATCTATATACATACCTGAATCTGTATCACTATCACTGGAGTACCAACTATTTTTATCTCCATTATCTACACTAGTTAAAGATGCATTATGAAAGATTTAGATAAAGAGCTGACAGTTCTAGCACAATTCCAGTCAATATCAGGGAATATCAAATTACTTCCATCTGAGAGATGTTAGGGCTGTTTAGAGAATAGCGGAGTCTCGATTGTCATTGTTATTATAATAGTAAACAAAGGCTAGATTATCCATTTTTTAATCAAATCATTAACCGCCAATCATGTTTAAATCTGTTGAAAATCTCAAGGATCAAGAGTTGATTATGATCTGACAAGTTAATATATGAAGAGTCCAAGGGAAGATCGATCTAAGTCACATAAAAGGCAAAACAGACTTTTGGGCGAGAATGGTTGACGCGAACAGAACAACGAGTGGGTTTAATAACAACTTTAAAATGATTATTACCAGTACAACAACTGACTTCCACTTTTCAGCTAAATTAAGGTCAAATAAAGGGTACGATTGACTTGTATTTGTCCGTGAGGCCATTTCAGAAGGGCCTTGGTTCGATGTGACTCCGATCGTTTTTACGTGAAATTGATCTTTCCACAGAAAGCTTATACAATTTGCTACCAGATGGCGCTATTAACTGGGGTTTGTTGAAAAGGTGACTTAGATCGTTCTTCCCTGGGGCTCTTCATATGTCTAATTAATAATTTATACAACATTTACGGCCTAAAGAACGACAATAGACAGATATAGCACTTGCACAATGCATCTTTAAGTTTATAACATAAATTATAACAAAGGCTGGGTTATTAACCCTAACACTTCTCTACAACACTTCAACATAAGTAATTAATATTTGGTTTTATTATTTATTAGCAAAATGGAAAAAATTTGGGATAGGCATATTTTATCTATAGTGAAGAAGGTAAGAGAGATGGTTAGTCAAAACTACCATATTTTCAATAAAGTTAAGAAGGTAAGACTGATAGTTACTCAAGACAACTATATTTTCCAAAGTACAAGATGCAGAGGTGCACAAATGACAGTTTTGGACTTTAAAACAACACCCAAATCATGTATTTTCTAATTCAGTAAATGAAATGAGATTTGACTAATATTTTCAAGTCTAAAATTCATTTTTACCACAAAGACGACATGGAAAGAAATGAAATGAAAACTGGTCTTATTTTTTAATAAAATTAAATGCACCATTTAAAATGTAGGGTGAGGTGGTCACTTGATGTTTGCAAACAAAGGGAGCATTACAAAATACAAAACACTGTCTAAACTTAAAGGCAATCGAATATTAACTTTATTATCATCAATCGTCTGGTAACATTATCCCCTATGTATCCAAAAGCAATTGGCGGACCAAGGATGAAACAATGGATGGATAGACAGGTGTGGTAACCACAATTCCTTGAGAGAATACAGAAAAGTTAAAAGGATACGATCAATTGTTCCCTCTGGTCTGATGTTATACCCTTCTTCATCTACTTGTGGTGTAGGCTATATTTTGAGACAAAAATATGATATTTATTAATTCTATTGTTACTCTCATTATCCCAGTTGGTATAAAAAAATAGAATTTTAAATAAATTATATTGTGAGGATGAAAATTTTAGTTGGACATAGCGTTTCTGTCTACTCTACTTCAAATTCAACTTGCCAAGGCTTCTTTTACGTGCATGCTAAGGCATACATGAGTGGACCTTGGTTTTTCTTAATATCCTACTGACTAGGCTCATTTTCATTGTCAGCTCTGCAATAACCCCACCCCCTCCTGACAAGTTCACCAGGCTTACAAATCCTCACAGTTCTTCTCAGTCCATGTTGGGATTCAAACTCAAACACAGTATATTCTGGATAAGAGGGGCAGTAGCCCAGCACTAGGTTACCATGTCCACTGTTGCAATTAACTTACAAAGTTTATTACCATGTTAATTCTCTGTAACATTTCTATCACATATATCTAGCCATACAATTGTGTACAGTAATATTTCAGTTGAGTGCGTAGACATGTCTTCCTCATATCCAAAATTCAATCTTAATTCTACAATTAAATTATTAATGTCATAAAAGTAAAAAAAACCATTACTGTATAAAATAAACTTACATTGTCAGGGTGGTCATTATCTCTGGAAAAAAAAAATGTGGGCATATCAAAAACAGGTTAAGTTTCCAAATGAAAAAAAGATTTGTGGTACATAACAATATTCCATTGTCAGTTACACAAATAAACAATTTATCATTTCAACTAAGAGTTTGACTATGTTTCTTCATGAAGGGGTTAAAAGTCTACGAAACAATATACTAGATTCTGACTTTATGGGCATAAAGAGATGTTTAAGTTTATTTGGTAATCAACCTCTTAAAATTGTGTATATGTCATATAAAGTAGTGGTAACAATAGCATAAATATGATCTCATTTATAAAATATCTTTTTTAACAGCTTCACAAATTTGAAACACCTACATAGATTCATTGTCCTTATCATCTTTTTCTTTTTTCTTCTTTTTCTTTGTTTTTTCTTTGCGATTTTTCTTTAAAAACCCTTTTTAAAAATAGACAAAGGATAAATACTAAAGATTTTAGCAATACATATATACCATTCTAAATTTAATAAGACAGTAAAAACGATGTTAGTAATGGCAGCATCCATATAAATATGTATATAATATGTACCATGCAAATGGTTAAAATCTGCTTTGCCAATTCAAATAATGGGGATTATTTTTTATAAGATTTAAATTAATCAATATTTTTTTTCATTTTAATACTTTTAATAGATTTTTATGGGTATATAAACAAATATAAGACATTTGGAATATCTATAAGGATTACTAAGTTTTAGGCTTTGTCCAAAGTTTTCAGAAATGTTCATAAAATTTACAATCAACTATAATCAAAAACATAGAAAATGCACAAAAACACTAAGCTTTTGCTATTTGCAGCTAAGAAATTATTTTTTTAGCTCGAAAAGTTAGTAAATAATTAAAAATTTATTTATTGTTATAAACTAAAGGATTACTTTATAATTTTCTTTCTTTTTTTTTTTAACAAAAGGAGTACGCAGATATAAAATGATAAGATTCCACAACCAAATGACAACATGTATTAATTCTAGTAAGTGTGCACATTGTTTTACACACATTTAGATAGAATAGGCATTAGAACACTCTACTAAGTCTACACACCATGTAATAAGTATTCACACCACCACAAACAATTAATGTCAATTCTACAAGTCTATAAAGAATATAATTCTAAGATAGAAAGCACAGAGTATCTCTAACCATAATCACAAAATAATTCTTAACAACATACAATATTCAAGAAATATTCCCAATAGAATGCAAACAGTTTGAGAAGCTTTCTAGTATATTGTACAATAATCATGTCCATCTTTTTATTTACAAAGTAATATTATAACAAAGTAAATCGAAATGACACAAAGTTTATTGAAAATTTTGATTTGATTTAATTTTATTACAGCCTGTAGGAATAATTATTTTCTTTTGGGACATATTAAAATAAAGAATGGAATCAGATAAATTGATGAATATTAGTTTACTGATATTTTTTTTCAAATTTAACAACAGATGAACTTTCTGTTGGCAATAAAAGATAAAATAGATAATTTGGGGCCAGCTCAAGGTCAATAATGTTCTCAAAAAAATATTGTTTATAAATTCAATAGAGAATTTCTGCATAAGTTTTACTAAGGGGTTACTACATGTTTTAGAAAGTTTTGGCTTTTTCAAAATACATGAAATACAAAAGCAAAGCAGCCAAAGAAAGCTCGAAATTCTGAAAAAAAAAATGGTCTGAAAAAATAGAAGTTGTTAGTAAAACAAAAAAAAACATACGAAATGTGCAAAAAAAATGAGATTAATTTAAAATGAATATATACATAATCTGCCAATGTTGCCTTATTCAATGTTAATCACAGGTTATAATCTTTCTCATGTTGTAGTATGAATTAAGATGTGATTGAAACTGAATTCAACAATAATAGATACTGAATCAGGTTATTTTCTATATCAAAAATGCCTGTTTGCAATTGAAGCAGTCTTTATAGAATACTATAAATGATAGTAGCATACATTAAACTGATCATTATGTTACTGTAATACAGTATTAACAAATTTTCTACATGATAATTTTCTTCAAGATGGACTTTTTTTATTTAAAACTTCATGTTTTCTTAAATTGAATCTATATGTACATGTATATGAATGATTAGTAACCAAAGTGATTAACAAAATAATATTAAATGAATAAAACAACACTGATGTAACCAGGTGCAACATTCTAAAATAGGTATGTATATGTAACATATGTTCTAAAAGAGCTCTAAATTACATATATATGTACGGTTATAGGATGAATATTACAAAACAAGATTGATCTGTAAAAACAAACAATTTTCAGAAATATTGAAAACTATTTTTTTTTTTTTTTTTGTAACTGAATAATAAATTAATAATCATAAATTGATGTTTATTTTTATGGAGAATCTTGCTTCAAAATTTACTGATCAAAATTGTTTTATTATTCCAGAAAAACATGCAAAAACAGGAAAAAGTGCAACAAGCCCATATTTCCAACAAGATATATATAGCTAGATGATGAGGATTATTTACATGTCCGAGATACTCGTAGTTTGACACTTCGACTTAGTGGGCCGGGTTGATCCGACATCACTGGGCTCGGACTACCACTCGAGTCTGGAAAACAGAGGCGCAAGAATTGAACCTCTCACCTGTGCAGTGCATTTGACATGATAAATTCTTACATGCGAGAGGCATCTAGTAGTAGAATATAAGATAATGATTCAACTACAAATTATTATTATTATTGTTATTTTGTCTCTGCTACATAGCTGAAAAGATCCCCAACTGCATAACAGATAAAGTGTGATATTAATATCAAAGATGAATACATGAAATGATATAAAATTTAATGAATATTGTTAGGTTGCAATATAAATGAGATATAAAGCTGTCCCAAGGAATATGTACAGAATAGACTATAACCTTGACTACTATTTAATATATATCACATATATATAATTACATCATTATACAGTTATTCAAAACAACAGGAATAACAATGAGGAAATCACATCATGGGGGGGGGGGGGGTATGGGGTAGGTATCTATCAGATTTTGTATCTTTTCCTCTTTTTATTTTGGCAAATATCATTTACATCATAAACCAGGTTATCTTTAATCAACAAAATTAATCTGTTTGCAAACAATAATTCATATTTGAAAAGACAAGCCTACGGTTTTCTTCTTTATTTACCTTTTGAATCCACATGCATCTCATGACTCAAGAATTCAGCTGATAATTGAATTTTTAAAATTATTTTCCAATTAGGAAAACATTGCCACTCAAGAAACAAGTTTTGGTTGCTGACAATTTTGTTTAACAATCATCAGATGTCAATGTTTATCGAGGGTAGCAAGTCAAGACAACAAATGTCTAATTACCAATTTCATCACAATGAACAGATAAAATTTCCATAAACTACATCATGACGCAACAACATTAGATGCATATGAACTGAACAAACTAAAACTTAATGTGCAATGAAACTGAAAAGATCCAACAGAATTAGTGACAAGGTCCTACATCATATAATAAAAATACTTTACCAGTAAACAAGGCTGCCTCTGTAAAGGAACATCAGAATGTGCTCAGGTAAACAGGAATGCATGCTCAGATATTGTAGGGATTTGTTAATTAGGAATTGACACAGAGATATCTCCCCATCTGTTCATAATTATTGAGAATTTTGTAATTTGGGAACTGAATTCATTTACAGACAAAGGAAACGTCTCATATCACAATTCCCAATTTTGACATTTGTGAAATTAAAATAAGAGATTTTTAGTTGAATAAATGTAATGATGTTTTCCCATTATAAGTGCTAAAGTTTTGATTATTACCAAATATGTGCTAACAAAAAAAAAACATAGCAGTTAATCCATGGGTTCCAACTCCTTCATATATGATGACAGTCTTGATAGTTTCAAAATGAACATAATTTTCACGGGACACCTTGATCAATATAAACGCATTTAAACTAGCCAAGTATTCCTCAAAACCCAATTTTCAAACATGCCACGGTCAATCTCCATAACATACTTGTAACTATAAAATTGAACAACCTGTACAGAAGTGCACATGATGTATAGAAAACCATGATTGGTGTTACTGAATAGCATACATAGTTGTCAATAGAGGATTATATTGTGTGATATATTACTGATGAATATTGGATGGTAGAGCAATAAAGTTAATTTTTAAGCGAGATTCTTATCAAATGACACAAATAGATCTATTGTTCGTCATCTCTTATTTAACCACCTTGGCAAAGTCTGTGTGTCAAAGGAATTTTAAAAAACAAAGCTTCTACAATGGTCACAAATGGAATAAAAGAGATTAATTTGATCTTCAGAAATAAAGGCAATCGGGTACAAAGAACTACTTTTCGGATTTTATTTCTTTATTCCAAAAATAGAAACTGTACATTATCATGACAAATGTGCATGTGAATTCATGTGTAAATGAAAACATGAAAAATGAATTTAAGTATCCGTGCGATATTGAAAATGACCGACAGACAAAACTTTGAAGCGAAAGCCCTAAATTAATGGTAAATACTATACTGCAACATTTAAAAAACATTAACTAGAAGCCCCATCAAATTAGAATTCATTGGATAAATTTGTTCAATTTACACTATAAAAATGCATTAAGAATTGTATAATGTTATACCTCAAAAGATTAGTGCCTTTTCTTTTCCATAAGCAAGTCAAACATTAAAATAGTTCACACAAAAGAATATTAAAATAATCTACGAATAACTCTACCTTGTCTTTGTTTATCTGTTAAACTGTCTTTCTTTTCATTTGGTTCAGGTGACATAGGTCGTAATGTATTTATACTGGATAAATCTGGCTCCACAAATAATATTGGTCCTGATATAAAAATAAACACATTGTATACATATAAATTAATAAATTTGAAGTCTGGTTTTCATAACAGAAAATTTATGAAGATTGCGAGTAAAAAAACCCTATTCAATCTTACGCAAAAATAATCACAACATCTCTAAGAAAGACAATCACAAAATTTGAAAAGTATTACATGAATAGGAGGCACACAATGATTTTCTTGTTAATCAGCAATATACTGATTCAGTTAATAAGAACTTGGTATATATTTCATTTATATACTTACATATACCTAGTTCTTTTTGACTGTTAGTTACATATTTCAGTCTTACTTAGGCTACCCAGAACAAATGAAACATTACACCTCTTTCTTTTTGACTATCAGTATTGACAGGAGAATCATTGTAGAAATTACTAAATTTTGCTTAAAAACCTTACATAATTTCTTTTTTACTTCAGACAATGTTGTGTTGTAATAAAATGTATTTCTAGATAAATAAATGCAGTCTTTGAGCCTCAAACTAAAAACATTAGTGATGAGGTATTAAGAAATTAACCACACTATCTCACAAACAGTTCATCTTAATTTGAATTGATGAAATTTATTTCTCATGGGCAAGTAATTTGTTATATTGATTTTCATCGTCATTTCCCTGGAGATATTGGGACTACAAGCTATTCAAACATTAAAGTCTATACTTTTTAATGAAAACGGCAATTTATAGTAATCAAAAAATCTTTCTGGATTGTTGGAACCAATATAACAAACAAAACCTCATAAATCATTGATTAATTCACAAATAATCTTAAAATTGTTACTTTATTACTATTTAATGAAAATAGCAGTTTTCAGAAGCAAAATATTACTTTCAACATTGACTGTATAACACCTCATGAAAAATTGTAAATAATTAGTTAGGCCACACAAAATAAATGTCTTGTTTCTCGGGCAACTGACAGCTGAAACTGTAGGGAGGGAGGGTGGTTTCTTTTTTTTTTTTTACTCATTGATGGTGCAAAATAAAATTTGGCTATTGCTGAAAATTGTTGGGGCGGGAGGGCGGTCTTTCTTTTTTTTTTTTTTTAAATGAGAAAGTCATTACTTGTTTACGTTTTTGCTTTCCGTTATATTCAACTTTATTGTACATACTTAAAACATAAACCCAAAATCAAGTCTACTAAAACACTGAGACTGAACACTGACTGAAAGGAAAATAATTTTCCATATTTAATTCACATAATTGAAATTGGTTTAAAATAAAATTCCATATACGACTATGTAATAGCCCTCCATAAAGACAACAATATTTTTAAAAACTAAGCCTCTTTCACCAGGTGTATCAAAAATAATAATCATGGTAAACAGTATTTAAAACTAAATCTAGTATCGCCGGTTTATTTATAATTATTTACCGAATTCCAACCAATGCATGTCACACCGTGTCATCGGTATTGGAGATTGCCGGAAATACTGTTTCTTGGGATATTCGGTGTGTTTCTCAGGATATTCGGTGTTCTATCCGGTGTTTATATTGAATGACTATTTAAATCTAACTAACAACTGGTCAGTAAAACCATCAAATCGGTAATCCAATTATTATTTTCCGGATTATCGAAACTACCGTAAATGTGCTAATAATGACCCAGATTCTAAGGTATGCATTATGACGACTATCGTCATCGTATCGTATTCTTAGCTATAATTAATTAACCTGTTCTACGGTTCATTATTTTATCAATAGGATTTTCCAAACAAGGACCGACTGAAGCCGGCAATAATGAGCCGATTACGATCGAATGATTGAAATATTGTCGCCAATGACTTTTAACACGAATCAAATTCTAGTTTATCAGGGGAGGTAATTAATATCACGTGATACAAAATGGAGGTTCTTTCGATATCAATAAAAAAGGCAAATCTGCCAAACTTCGCCATTGTTCGGATAAAAAAGACAGCATGTTCATCTGAATCAGTTTTAATACATTTGAATAGATATACATGTATGGCGGATGTAGGTACATGCGGGATATTTTTTTTACGACTTGCTTGTCGATGTGCGGGCGGGCGTTACATATTTATTTTTTTTCATCAAGACTAATAAATAGACTGCACGCGCAACCAATTTTGCGTGCGGGCGGTGCCCGAGAAACAAGTTATTTTATTTGTGTTGCCTTATATATAAAATTCGCTGTTACCCACAAGTAGATAAGTGAACATAGCAAGCCCTGAATAGTAATTGCAATTTTATTTCCAGGTTTTAGAGACTCTAATAAAATTATCAATTATTCATTTATCCTGTTCTTTTCTTGGTAAATAGTGACATGGTTATCATTCGCCATACAAATAATTACCTACGAGATATTTTCCATATTTGATACATGTATATTTGTTTAATTCATGTCGATAATATTCCTCAATAATTAACTCATTCATCAGCAACGTTTATAAAGAAAACTGTCCATGATGCATGCGTCAAAATACAGGGGTGACAGCAATATCAGACCAAATTTCAATGTGAGTGTCCTATAAATTTATAATTCATTTACTTACCTGGTTTTTCTGTACCAGTTTGTTTATGTTCAATAAAATTTGCAAATAATTTCTGAATTGTTAAATCATCACAAGTTCGTTTAAATTCTGTGTGAACCTATCAAAATAAAAATACGTCTATAAAACTTTACAGTCTTTTGTCTGTGATATCACTTTGGTGGAAGCAGATGTTAAATAAAGCTATTTCACACACAGCAATGCATAGCCAATATCATACAAAATATTGAAGCCAGGCAATAAAACATATGCCCACAACAGTAGTAGTCCTAGTAGTCCATAAAGGTTGTCGCAATTTCTGTTTTGTAGGTAAAATTTGATAGGCGAGATGCTTCTTGTTCTTCCTTTTACCAATTACTAAACATGTATGTGTAATCAGATAATAAGTTAAAGCTGTTCAAGTTTTAAGAAATCAAACAGACTTTTTCATCTCATGAACTGTGTGTATAAATTCCAAATCTATCTGATATTCCTCAAACCCCGAGAGGGTCGGTAATGGCAGGAACTCTCAAAGTCTTTATAGGAAATCATTGAAAATATACATGATCATCTCAAGAACATACAGATTTTCACATGTATTAAGTTAAGAGGCAATCAAATGATAATTGAAGCATCTAGAATATACACAAGCTTTTACAAAGTGTTCAAGGACAATAACTCTAAAAGTAATTATCCGAAATTGTTGAATACAAACATAAATATTGCAAGAGTCTACAAGATTTTTCAAAGAATTCAAGGGCAATAACTCTAAAAGTAATTATCTGAAGAGTCGAAAAAGATATATGACAATATATCAACATGAGCACATAAAAATATTCATGTACAAAGTTTCTCTGTGTTATCATAATGAAAACCACAATATTAATGTTTCTGTAGTACGGTACAATTCCAGTGAATATAAGTGGATTATGAATTCAACCAAGCGAAAACTTATCAAGCCACATGACTGTTATCTAGTGAGGAATCACTTAAAATTTCTGGTCAATCAGATTGACAACTAAGACATTGATTTTTAATCTAATATACTAGTATTTATCTATAAATCATGTAGAATGGTATTTTTTATTCCTTCTTTACACAAGTGATTAAAAGATTATACCTGTCCCAATAAAACATGCTGATTTTCCCAGGATTTGGTATAAGTATCAATAAAATCTTTCATTTGACATATATGCTCTTCTTCTGCTTCTTGAAAATGCTGAAACGAGTCCAAGAAAACAACCTGTATGGCATGAAATAAAACCAATAGATGATAAAAATCAAAGGAGTGAACTGGGAATTATTTTAGTTGGCAACAACTATTTTTCTGTTCTTCAAGTCAGTGGTCCTAATTTAGATATGGACTGATGGAAATATCTGTCAGGCTTACTGGGTCCATAACAGGGATCTTAATTGGCTGTTTTTTGTCGGCTTTAGCTGCTTGAAGTTCAATCAAGCCGGTTGGTAAAACAATAAATTGGCCACTATGTCGTAAATCAATCTAATTTCGGAAAAATTACAACGGGTTAATCATTATTTGTTTATTAAGTAGTCAATCAAATTGCTTGTCGGCTACAATAAGAATAGTGAGAATAAGCCATGTGGTTCATAATCCGAGTACTTAGCATCGCGGTAATTTTGATATTCCGGTGAAAAAAGAAAACAAGCTTGCTGATTATTCATAACAGGTCCAGTGAGTTGCCATTGAGGAAATAAGCCATGTGACAATCGAAGGAAGACAATCTCGGCATGGATTGTGCACCTATCGTGCGCCCTTAACGCACCGTATAAATTCCATGTGTACAGGTAGATATTAAAATAATTTAATGGTTTCACTAACCAGTTTAATATAATCCTCGGATAGAACACCGAATACACCGAGAAACCGTCATTGATAATATATTATGAATCTCCAATGTCGATGACGCGTCACATCACTTGGAATTAGGTCAATAACCCAGCGATGCTAGTTTTAATTAGCGTTTTAAGCCATTTCAATTATGGTTGTCACGTGATCACTGTGCTGTGTGTCTATCATGGTCGAATGAATAAAAACATGATAGAAAAAAACCTACAAATTGTGTTATGATGAAATACCATGGTGCCATATCAGCTTATATCCATCGAAAAAAACTGAATACCGTAATTTATTCAGGAATATTACTGACATGAATTTCAAGCCGGTACGTGAATTAAATATGAAAAATTTTCCAAACAGTGTAGCTGTTTGTCGTTATTTTTTGTGGTAATTACATGTAGTAGAATACGATGTTCCTCATAATAAATTACCAAGAATTATTTTTGTTGAAGTCTGGTTATAATAAAGGGAATGGAGAAGCTTAAAATTTTAAAACCCAGTTCCTATTTGAACCTCATTTGACACAATACTGGCCGGTTTGTTTCAAAATGGATTAAGAACCCTGGTCCATAATATGTAAAGAATGATCAAATAATAATTCAATGAAAAAACATACATGGCAAGATCCAGTCATTTTCTTTTCATAATCTTCTCGAATGTGTCCATATTTTTCTACTAAGCTTTTATATTCATCACCTTTAAAAAATATTATATTAAAAAAGACAATTTGAAGGAAATTATTTTAGGACTTTACTAGTTTAAAGGCAATTTTTGCACAGAATGAAGAACAGAATTTATCTGTAGGTCTGTTACTGCCATTGTTTTAATCTATGTTTACATATATAATACCATGTAATTATGGCTCTGACAAATATCAAACAAAATAAATGCTAATTTTAAATACCGGTATACTGTATAAAGATTTGGTGTTAATTTGTCAAAACTTATGGTGGCTGAACACACAAGTTGATCACACATAATTTCACTGATACAGACTTATTCCACCAAAAATAAATGCCATTATTGGGATTATCGATCATAAACACTGAATTATTTGTGATGAAAAATTAATGCTGAACTTACAGGTTTTCCTTTTCTTTGCTTCTGCCTACAAACATAATAAGCCATTCTTTTCAATCATATATATTTTCATTATTCAACTATAGTAGAATCTGTATTAAGCAGTCACTCAAGGGAATTTTCATGACTGACTGCTTAACGGGAGTAACCTCTTAATAAAATCCCAGTGTTTGTTAGTGCCGACATCAAGTATATAATTATTACGCTTGGATGAATTCGGGACAAACATCAAAACTTGCATTGGTAAATTTGGCCGTCACTGAAACTTGCATGGAATGAAAATTCTTTGACTCAAATCTATGATATAACTTCTGTAAACGAGTCATTTTGTACCAACATTGATACTACTGTTTACCACTGTGATGTATTCAATAATATTTATCCATTTTTGTGAAGAAAATCCATGAATTAATTTTCTTTTATCAAAAAGCAGATTCTACTCCTTGCCACGTACAACCGAGGAATAGAAACCACGCCAGTTGACTCAATGACAGACCTTATGACAAAGAGTGCACATGCTAACCAATCAGCCCTCCATCCACCCTAAACTCGGCTTAACGGAACTTTTAGTTTATTCAATCAGTATCAAATAATGTTTTGTTACGTGTGAAAAAAATGACCATAGGGTTTGTCATTTAATAAAATAAAAGATTAATTAACAGATAATCCTGGGTTTATTGTTATTTTCACAGTTCTTTTTACTTGATCGGTGGTGGGGGCCAGATAATCAACTATCAATCAGGGGATTAGAGGAGGTGCTACGAAGTACGACAAGATGGTATCAATCATTCAACAATGGCCGTTGAATATTGCTAAATTTATTAGTAAAATAGTGACCACTGGAGCTTTAGAGGAGTGACCGTTTATCAAAAAGATCAAACAATTGAATTTCTATGGGAGAAGTTTATCGTGACTGCTTAACAGGAGTGGCTGCTCGTACAGATTCTACTATACTTCAAATATTATTAAATCTAATTGTGTTTTTAAAAGTTAATGCAAATGAACTATTAGAAAGTATTAAATGATGGAACATACCTTTTCTAGATCTTTTTGAGAAGCATTATCTCTTTTTAATCGTTCTAATTCAAGGCAACGCGTGTGGTAGATTTCTTTGGCCTGAAATATGTTAGTTCATAACATGTTCAAATCAAATGTTTCTTTCAAAAAAAATTCAATACAATGCAAAAAATAGAAAACCCAAATCTCAATTAACTGCTAATATACACATTGGTTTCTAATATTTAAAGTTTGTCCCACATCAGAAATGTTTATAGGCCAATAGTAATATTTTTTGAAGGACATACATTGTAAATTACACCCTGGAACCAGAGGTCGCAGTCACGCAAAAATCTGTGTTTTTCACGCATTTTTAAAAAAATAAATGCAAATATTGACGGAAGCTGCGTAATTTACATGCAGAATATTTCCCAACATGAGAATAATTAGATTATTGTATGTAGTAGTTTGTACACTATGTCATCAATTTATGTGCTTTCATGTGGCATTTACACACCGCTACTGTACATAGTCTCTGTAGGTTTTTATATTTCCACTTATTTCATTTATAATCTTTAACTTCATGGCAGTAAGCCTTCTATACATAGCTATTCTGAGACATCCCCTATTTTACAGTACTGGAAGACACAAACTAAGTCATTTTGGGACTAACACATGGTTCGATTTTATTTCAATAATTCGCTTGCGCGTAGGGGTCTTTAGCAGTGGGAGGAATTCGGAGGACCTAGAGAAAACCCATGAGGTTGGACAGGCAACCCTATTTCTTGTCACGTACAACCAGAGAATCGAAACCACGCCAGTTGACTCAATGGCAGACATTATGATACAGCGTGCACATGCTAACTATTCGGCCATTCAACCCCCCACTTTGGATTGGCTAGAACATGATAAAACTGTTTTCAATCAAATATTGGCTTTCGTAGCAATAGTTTGCTCTTTACTTCCTGTCAAAGTGAAAGATTGAAATGACTGCCATCAACCTCCAGTCTTCATTAGACTAAATACAGTATCAATAAAATAAGGACGCTTAAAATAGGGTTGTTCAAAATCGGTTTTACTTGCTTCTTTCTATTGAGTATTTTGAGAGGTTCTAGGAAGTCACGCAGATGCAGAGGGCAAAAACGCCAAATTTTGGAATGTCTGTGCATTTTTACGCAACTCGAAATTGATCCACTGCGACCTCTACCTGGAAATGCTTTGTTTGTAAGCTTACTTATAATATATTATATTATATTTAACTAATTTTATGTCAAATATCATCACTGAAATACAAAATCATAATTTAAATATCATTAAAGATACATTATGGGAGATAAGATAAAGAGATGGCAGTTCTCACTATAATAGTTAAAAACTAGATAGTGTAAATGTAATTTGCTGAAAATTTCAGTCAAATTGATCCACTATTAGCCGAGAACAAAGTGGGTGAAATTTTCGCTTAGTCTCAGTCATCATTACTAAAATCATTAATATAAACAGCATAGTCTCGATTATCCACTGTTTTGATTTAATTATCAATGGCCGTTAAGTGGCATATAGGAATCTAATCCAGCCAACATCGAAGGCTAGCCTTGACATCAAGAGTTTATTATGGTCTGGATAAGTTAATTAATGTCTAAAGAAAGACTTGTAATAAGCAGATTTTGCTCTTGCATAATGCATGTTTAAATAAAAAGAGGATATTGTTAAATCACACTATCCAAATCTTTATATTTTGAAGACACAAATACCACTGATAATAATCACTGAAAAAATAAAAGAATTCCCTTATAAACAGACCTTGTGCACAGCAACAGTTGTTTGTTGTATGGCTTGAACTGTTTCTGATGTGCTTGCTTCACTTTCCTTCATCTATAATCAATTAGTAAGATACATTCATAGATGAATCACATCCAACAACTATATCTAATAATCTAATCCCATTACAAGATTCTTTTTACTATAAAATCTCTTCATTGAGTTTTTGACCGTTGATCTTATTGTTGTATTGTAAGGTTTCATGATTTGTTTTCTGTGTAGTTGCCTCACATTCTTGTATTACTTTATTAACATTAAACTTGTATTAACTTGATAAAATTAACAGAATACTCTTCGAAATGTCACCAAATAACATAGTAGTTGTTTTTCCATAAGTATGTATTATAGTTTACAATTCATGTATGTAACATTACCATTTTCTTACATGTCTTATATAAAGATACAAGTATTTACCATTCAAAAAAAAAATGTGTAAGGTCAATATTGCAAAGAAATAACATACAGTTTTCTGTCTTTTATGTTGATCTTCATTATAACGGATGACATCCTTGATCAGGTCAGACCAAGTATGAACTAACTGCATGTGAAGACTGGCTAATTTCTCCACCAAAGATTTCAATACATTCCAGAATGGAGCAAAAGTTCTGAAATATTTTCAAATGAAAAATAACATACATAACGAAATAATCTACAGTTTAAAAGAGAATTCGATAAATGTGCGGATGAATGGAAACTGCAAATATTTGTATTCAATGTCACACTTTAACAGTATGTATTGTTTTATTAAAACACCTGTGCCCGTCATTCATCCACAATTTCTTCTGATCAGTGATCATACTACATGTCAGAATCCTGAGTTTTTTTTGTTATTTCAATGTACAGTTCCTGTGTGAATTTTTAGTGGGATTGTTTAGGGTAACAGTCACACTTCAAGAATGTACTGTAGCCCTATCAGCATTAACTCCCTTTTTACACCCATTACAGAAAAGCTTTAATAAAGATAGATGCATTACATAAGATTTAAATAAAGAGCTTAACGTTGTTGCTATAGTAGTTCAAAAATAAATAAAACTGAATATATTGAAAATTTCAGTCAAATTATTTTCTTCTGAGCGAAGTTATTAGTGTTTGAAGTTTTGACATGATATTCTCGATTGACAAATATTATTGCCAATAACAAACATTGTCTTGATTATCCATTTTAATGTTAAATTATTAAATGACACATACATATGTTCTAATCAATTCAATATCAGAGCCATCTGATGTGCCACAGAGTTTGTTACGGGCTTGTCATATTAAACAAGCTAAATCTGCATAATGCAGGTTTTCTTTATGTCTTAAATGTTAAATAAATTATTAATTAGACATTAATCAACTCACCAAGACCACAATCAACCCTCTATGTCATCGGATGCTGGAGATTTTCAAGAGATTTAAATACGATTTAAAAATGGATAATCAAGACTTTGTTTATTATCTTAACAATGGTAGCAATGACAATCAGGATTACATTGTTCTTTTAACTGTGATAACTCAGCTCAGAGTGAAGTAATTTGACTGAAATTTTCAACATATTCCCTTTTCATGAACTATTGAAATCTTACATAATCCCACTTTAATAAATTCCAAATTTAGAATTCATATAACATTTGAAGCCAAAACAAGGACGTCCAATAGGCAGATTTATTTCTTACATGTATGTATTGTAATGCATCTTTAAAAGAATTTTTTATAAACAAAATACTTACCCAACTTGAGCACAGTTTGAGGTTGACTTAGCCAGCTTTGCCAGCAATTTAGCATACTGTTCTTCAACTTGACACCTGTGACAAAGGATTCATTATAAGACAGAGAGTTCATTTCGGGACGAGCATATGGTTCAATTTTATTTCAATAATTCACTTCTGCGTAGGGGTCTGTAGCAGTGGGATGAAACCGGAGGAAACCCATGAGGTTGGACAGGCGACCCTACTCCTTGTCACGTACAACCGGGGAATCGAAACAACGCTAGTTAACTCAATGACAGACCTTATGACAAAGAGCGCACATGCTAACCAATCGGCCATCCAACCACCCTAAACTCCGCTTAACGGTGCTTTTAGTTTATTCAATCTGTATCAAATAATGTTTTGTTATGTGTGAAAACAATGACCATAGGGTTTGTCATTTAAAAAAATGAAAGATTAACAGATAATACTGGGTTTATTGTTATTTTCATTGTTCTTTTTACCTGATCGGTGGCGGAGGGCCAGATAATTAACTACCAATCGCAGGATTAGAGGAGGTGCTACAAAGTACAAGATGGTATCAATCATTCAACAATGGTCGTTGATTAAGCACTATATTGCTAAATTTATTATGATTGGAATTTTGATACTCGATGTCATTGTTGATCATACATTGACATTATGATTAAATTGATTATGGTGAAATTGATTATCACTGGCTTCGTCTGATTACCTAATTAATGGATCAGTCAGATTATCTTTAAAATTAGATGATTCGCTTCACCAAGTGGCATTTTTTATTATTGATTGATCATAGAGAAACAATTATTTTCAAGTTAACCTGCAAAGTATATTTTTCAATAATATTAAATTAAATAAATCATTCATAAGATTTATTTCTGCAGTTCTAATCTTGGTTCTCAATTATGGCTGCCTATGACAACTGTGTTACTTTTGATTCCTGCAGTAAATGGACACTGTAGTAAATCAGAAAAATTTCTTGTGTGTAATTATTAATTTTAATTAAACATATTTGCTAGAATTTTATATGAATTCTGGAAAACCTTATTTATTTACTTGCATTTTGGTTTTACAGGTATTTCGAAAGCAGTCTATTTGAGCTTAGTTACCAGCGGCTGCCAGGCAGTATACGCCCACATTTTCGAGAGATGGATAGAAAACAAGCTAAACGAAAATGATTTTTCCTACAATCAAGGGCCATAATTCAGGAAATTACAATTCGATATGCGCAAATATCGAAAGGAACCAAGATCTTTGAGTTATAAACTTACATTTCAAGTTTCAACAAAATTGGATAAAAATTGTGACCTCTATAGGGTCCACAACCTTGATATACCATATTTTTACGCTATTTGAGAACAAGGGGCGGCCATTTTGTCTGTCAATTTTCGGCCAATTTCCACGAAATTCGAACTCAGTCGTCCTTAGGGTGTAACAAGCTAAAAACGTGATTTTTCGTACAATCAGGGGCTATAATTCAGGAAGTTACGGTTCGATATGCGCAAATATCGAAAGGAACTGAGATCTTTGGGTTATAAACATACATTTCAAGTTTCAACAAAATCGGATAAAAATTGTGACATCTATAGGGTCCACAACCTTGATATACCATATTTTTACGCTATTTGAGAACGAACGGCGGCCATTTTGTCTGTCAGTTTTGAACCAATTTTCACGAAATTCGAACTCAACCGTGCTTAGGGTTTAATGGTGATATAATAAAACGTTTTTTTAAATCGGATAAAAATTATGACCTCTATATGGTCCACAAGCTAAAAATGCGATTTGTCATACAATAAGGGGCCATAATTCATGATGTGCGCGAATATCGAATGGAACCAAGATCTTTGTGTTATAAACTAACATTTCAAGTTTCAACAAAATCGGATATAAATTGTGACCTCTATAGGGTCCACAACCTTGATATACCAATTTTTACGCTATTTGAGAACGAAGGGCGGTCATTTTGTCTGTCAGCTTTGGGTCGATTTTCACAAAATTCGAACTCAGCCGTCCTTAGGGTGTAACGGTGATATATTAACACGGTTTTTTAAATCAGATAAAAATTATGACCTCTATAAGGGTCCACAAGCCAAAAAACGCGTTTTTGCGTACAATCAGGGGCCATAATTCAGGAAGTTACGGTCCGATATGCACGAATATCGAAAGGAACCGAGATCTTTGTGTTATAAACTTACATTTCAAGTTTCAACCAAATCGGATAAAAATTGTGACCTCTACAGTGCCAATATCGAAAGGAACCGAGATCTTAGGGTGATAAACCTATATTTCAAGTTTCATTGAAATCGGATAAAAATTGTGACCTGTAGACTGTTCACAAACAATTGTGGACAGATGGACGGACAGGGGCAACGACAATATACGTCCACATGAAAATGTGGGCGTATAAAAAGTGGGACTGATCTACCGTTTTTGTGTCGGACATGCCAGGTGAAATGATTAGATTCATTAATTACCCAGTATTGACAACCCCACCACCAACTTTATCAACTATGTCAGAAGCTACTTATGCAACACAACCTTCAAAATGAACAGCACCAACTACATCAGTGCTTCTCAACCGGGGTCCATGTGCACCCCCAGGGGTGTATTCGAAATGCTCGGGGGTGAAATTTGGAAAAAGGGGGAATTGGGGGTGAATTATACACAAAGGGGTGAATTTTGTGAATAGGGGGGAATTTGCATGACTAGCACTAGCATAATTAATTTCGACGCTGAGTATAATGGCTCTTATCCTATCTTGCTGTACTGTTGGTTGTCCGGTAAGTGGGTAACCTAGTCTCATCTCAATGTGAAATAGACTATAGGCAGCTAGGTAGGATATATTGTCGATTGCTTAGTTTCTTTTTACACCAGAAATGTGCATGGCCTGAATGGGGATTCCCAATTTAATTTCAATCACTTGTCTTTAGTATTGGTTGCTCAATTCTCAGTTTCTCTGTTTCAATGTGACAATAAGCACTGTATTGTGCGATTGTGCATTATTACCTCTGCAGTGTCACACACCAAAGCTAGTGTCCTAGTGAATTAACATCATGGCTACGAAAGCGAAGGTGAAAGTTCGAAAATATTCAATCGATTATCTGAATTTTGGATTTATTGCAGCACCTCACGATGAACGATTACCCCTGTGTCTGTTATGTGATCAAACGTTGTGCAATGATTCCATGAAACCGATAAAACTTGAGCAACATTTGAAAGCTAAACATCAGGAGCATGCCAAAAAAACAGTCAAATATTTCAAAGACTTAAAACTGAAACGGGAAAAAAGGAAACCAAAGTCAATCGAGTCATTGTTCCGAAAACAAGTGTCTAATTTGGAACGCAGGTTGGAGTCTAGTTACGAAATATCGTTATTGATTGCAAAGAATGGAAAACCTCATTCAATCGGTGAAGAATTGATCAAGCCGGCATTATCAGTATTCGCTCGCACTGTACTACAGAAGGGCGACGATGCAGTGGGAATTGATTCAGTACCTCTCAGTAACAATACCGTACGCCGGCGAATCGATGAAATGGCAACGGATGTTCATGAACAACTGATATCCAAACTACAAAACATGAAGTTCACAGTGCAGATGGACGAATCGACAGTCCGCAGAAGTGAAGCGTTGCTACTCGCTTACGTGCGATATGTAGAGAACGGACAATTCAGAGAGGAGATGTTGTTTTGCGAACAACTGAAAACAACCACAACTGGGGCAGATATCTACACAATATATACCAAATACGTGACAGAATCACGTATTCCACTACAAAACGTAATATCATGCGCAGCAGACGGTGCTCCAGCTATGATGGGTAGACGACAGGGAGTTCTGAAGCTGATGAAGGATGACAATCCTGGCATGTTGACTGTGCACTGTGTCATTCATCGAGAGAATCTTGTGGCTAAAAACCTGTCACCAGAATTGAACACTGTCATGAAAGCAGTTATTAAGTGTATCAACCTAATCAAGTCAAATGCTAAACAAGAACGCCTTTTCAAAGACTTCTGTTCGCAAATGGAAGAAACTCATATTCGCTTGATATTGCATACAGAAGTGCGCTGGCTGTCCAAGGGTAACTGTTTGGATAGGTTTGTCGAGTTGTATGATGCTTTGGATGAGTTTCTGGCTGATAAAGACGAAATGGCTGTCTTACGAGGGGTCGAAGCAAAAGCACAAGTCTGTTATCTCGCCGATATTTTCGGAAAGCTCAACGGTTTGCATGCAGAGATGCAGGGTGCAAACAAGACCCTTCTGGATTCAAAAGCGAAAATATTCGGTTTTGTTACCAAACTCCGTCAATACAGAATGGAAATAGCCAGGCGGGAGTTCGTGAACTTCATTCGTTTGAGTTCTTGTGATGATGTTTCAGATCGGGTCTTGACTGTGATCACGCGTCACCTACAAAGTATGATGACAGAGTTCACACAGAGATTCGTCGACTTGAGTGAGATGGACTTTCCTGGGTGGCTTACTCAATATAAATTGGTCGATCTCGGTGACGTTGAGAACAGTTCCAAGATGAAATTGCTGATCTTCAGAACGACCCATCAGCTGAACTTCTCCACAGAGCAAAGCGCCAGTTCATGTGGCTTGATGAAGAAATCATTGAAAACTATCCAAATTTGAGTACACGAGCACAGAACTTGCTATTACCTTTCCCCACTTCGTATCTACGCCTGAAGTTAACAAAGTTAGTTCCGGATGTTAAGACCCTTGTTCAAAAACACCAAGCACAAGGTGCTCACTAAACAAGGGTCATGACATCTCTGTTGTGCTTTTAATGTGTAAATCTATGGCATCTGTTCATTAAATATGTGTTTGAAACGATTTAGTTTTTATTAATTTGATGTTTTATAGTGCCAGGGGTGAATAGCTGAGAAAATATTTCTCAAGTGGGGAATTGTATCATAAAGGTTGAGAAGCACTGATCTACATCAAGGACAATTAGATCTAGACGGAAGTTACAATTACATGCAACGTCATGAAACCACCCCTCCATCCACCTACCACTGAGACCAAAAAGAGGCAAAAGACAAAAAGGGAAAACTGGCACAACAAGGGAGTGAGTTAAAAGACTCAGAAAGGAACAAACAGAGGGACTCAAAGTAAGAACAAAAATTCTTTTAATAGATGTAAAATATTAACACAAAAACAGCAAATAGAAGAATATTTACACAAAGAACAAATTTTTAATCATTATAGAAATACTTCCATAAAAAAAAATTGGTAAACTCACGATGGATTATATTTTACACACTTTCTTGTAATTATATAAAAAAAAAAAAAAAATAAGCTCAAGAGGAGCAGCTATTTTCTTATAATTAATTGTATAATAATTTCTGATAATAATTATATAAAATATTCAAACAGTATATGAGCTCAGGGATAATTATTTTCAAATTGCTAACACAATATTCAAATTTCAGAAAATGGTAAATGAGCTAGAAGTAGATGGATGAAGGAGACATTTGTTGTCCTTTGCTGAAATAATGCCTTTAATTTTGTTTGATATTTTGGAAGAAGTAGGTAATAATAATAATAATGTATATTTATATAGCGCCAATACTTTCCAAAATTACATGCTCAAGGCGCAGTCATGACACTCTGTACACTATTTACACTCATATTCTAGATTAAATAAATGAGTTTTCAATTTTGTCTTAAACAATTCGAGAGAACTCGAAGTTTTAATGCTGTGTGGTAGGGAATTCCATACGATTGGTGCATAACATCTAAAAGATTTATAACCAAAGGATTGCAATTTGAATTTCGGTATATGTAAAAGGCTCTGTTCTTGGGAACGAAGATTTCTTACTGGTTCATAAACTTGCAAAAGTTCAGTCAGATATTCTGGGCTGGATACATTTAAGCATTTAAACACAAGACACAAGATTTTGAACGTAATTCTGGAATGTACTGGCAACCAGTGAAGTTCCTTCAGAATAGGTGTTATATGAGAGCGTCTTGATGTTTAACTTATTATTCTCGAGGCGGTGTTTTGAACAGCTTGTAATTTTGACATTAATAATTGGTTCAGACCACTTAAAACACCATTACAATAGTCTAACCTAGAGAACACTAGAGATCGAACGAGAGTATGGGCTGTTTCATTTGTCAGAAGATGCCGGATATTTCCAATGGCGCGTAGATGGAAGTAACATACTTTGCAAATGTAGTTGACATGTGTTTCCATTGATAGGGCTGAATCGAGCATTACTCCTAAGTTTTTAACATTGGTCAGCGCCTGAATGTCCGAATCGGCAATCGTTAAAGTAGTAGAGTCTAGGTTTGATAAATTTTTATTTGTTCCCACAAATAAAACCTCCGTCTTGTCATCATTTAACTTTAGCATATTAGATGTCATCCATGACTTGATCTGTGTAGTGCAAGCTGAGGTCCGTTGGTAGAAATCAACATAACAATCTGCCGAAAAAGTACCAATAATCTGGGTGTCGTCGGCATAAGAGTGATGATTAAAACCATGATTACTAATTATATCAGACAGTTGGTTGGTGTAAAGGACGAAAAGTACCGGACCTAATACAGATCCTTGTGGAACTCCACAGGCTAGAGATGTTCTCTCTGATAAGTCGGTACCAGACTGGCTGCGGTTTTGAAGATATGATAGAGGATACCCATCTATACCACAGCGATTTAAAAGATTCCCCAGTAGACGGGTGTGGTCTATGGTATCAAAAGCAGCCGATAAATCGAGCAACACCAGAGAAGCAATACAGCCGCTGTCTGCAGTAGAACGTAGATCATTTACAACCCTAAGTAGGGCTGTTTCCGTGCTGTGATATTGTCGGTATGCTGATTGGAAAACATTCAACAAGGAATTTGCAGTAAGATGTTCATTTAGACGAATATTGACAGCTTTTTCAATAATCTTTGACAGGAACGGCAAGTTTGAGACAGGACTATAATTTTTCATGATGTTTTTATCCAGGTTGTCTTTCTTTAGGAGTGGAAGGACAATAGACGATTTAAAACAGTCAGGAAATGTACCAGTTGTTAAACTGTTGTTGATTAATTGAGTGAAGAATGGGAGAAGTTGATCAATAAGTTGAAGGACAAGGTGTGTTGGGATTGGATCTGATAAACATGTTGTAGGTTTTGATGCCATGATGATGTTTTTGATTTCCTCTTTACTAAAGGGTTTGAAACTGCATAATTTATGTCCGCCAAATAAAGTTGTTTGGGTATTTTCAGAATCTGTAGATGAATTTAGTCCACTGCGAATCTTCTCGATTTTGTTGATAAAGAAATCATTGAACGAGTCAGCTAGACTTTTGTTATTGTCTGAACTTGGAAGTTTTCGATCTGGTTTTTTACCAAGTAGGGATTTCAAAAATCTATGGACTTTACCAGGATCGTTCTTGCAGTTTTGAATATAAGTTCGACAATACTTTTGCTTAGATTTACTAATGATCTTTAGATGGTCACTTTTAGCTTTACAGTAGATCTGGCGGTGGATTTCTAAATGGGTCTTCCTAAATTTACGCTCGGCTCGATGACGTAAGCATTTTGATTGTTTGACTTCATTATTGTACCAGGGAGCGCTGTTCCGTACAGTCACAGTTTTGTTTGTTGCTGGGGCATGTTTGTCAAGTAATGCAGAAAGAGTATTATTATACAGATTAACTTGAACATTGACATCACTCATTGGATCCAAAAGTAATTTTGAATTTGAAATATCAACTCGAAATGTACTCCAGTCAATGGCTTTAATGTTTCTGCAAATAATTTCCTTTTTAAGGTTTTGAGGTCTAGACAATTTTAATATTGCTGTAATGTAATAATGGTCAGAAATTTGTCTATTTTCTACATGTACTTCCTTGACAAGGTCAGAGTCATTTGCCGCGACTACCCAATCAAGAGTATTACCAGATTTATGAGTTGGTTCCATAACATGCTGATTATAACTTTTACAGTCAATGAGGGACACATATCTTTTGACATCCGACTTTATTGTGTTATTTATCTGTATGTTAAAATCACCAAGAATTATGGTATTCGGTTTTGAGTATGAGGAAAACAAAATTGCAAATTCCTGGTAAAAATCAGATGATGAAAGTTTATTCTTTGCCGATGGGGGCGGCCTATAAATGCAAACTACTATAAAACACTTGTTAGAAGCTGTAACTCTTAAAGGTAGCTGTTCAAACGTTTTAGCTTCAAGCTTGTTTGAGAGAACTTCAACAATAATAGAACGTCTGTAAATTACTGCGATTCCTCCACCAGTGGTGTGGGATCTTGCAAGGTGCACAAATGAATGGGACGGGAGTGTCATGGCTGTTATATGGTGTTCATCGCCATTGGGTTTAAGCCAAGATTCAGTGATGACTAGCATATCTGGATTATCTTCAGTAATGAGGTCAAAAATTTCAGTTTTTTTTATTTCGACATGATTGCGTATTCCATAGCCCTAATGTAAAAGAGTCTGCCTATTTATGTGTGATGGAAATGGACGTTTCTAATTTGCTAGTATTGCTATTAGTGTTGATATTATTTGATTTAAGTTTCTGACGTTTTTTCCTCCCAGAGGCACATCCACGCCTTGTTCTTTTATATTGTTTAACTATGTGATCAGTGGAATCTTTAAGAAACGTTTTATGTTCAGGTAATAGTAAATCACAACTTGACTTAGAAAGGAGTTCATCTCTGGATGTAGTGATTACATGTTTATTAACTGAGTAATTTGTGAGCATGATTAATAGTAAACAAAGGATTACTGAAAATGGCTCGAGTTGTGGTGTTAAAAGTCTTGATTGCATGCTTCAGTAGTCACTATATGATAATATAGAAAATAATACAAACTCAAAATACTTCAAAGTTATCCAATATTTAGGAAATAAATTCACATCCATGGGTGCACTATGTCTTTATAAAGCAACTGGTCATAAAATCCAAAATGTATAATCAAGATACCAGTATATAAAACAATGAAAACACACAGAGCACAGTGTAGGACAGCCACCTGAGATAGCGTGCCTACAGAATAGGTAATCAACAGTCAAGTCAATCACCAAATCCAGTTCCTGTGACAGATGTGGAGTTATGCCTAAAGATAGGCATTTCTTTACAACCAGTAAGTAATTCTTTTCTGTCATAATATCCTTCGAAAGATTTCACCAAGGAAGACTAATGCAGACAGCAGTAGTTAAAACCCCTTCATTTCACTCCTTTTCAAATTACCTGGCTTACTGAAAATAGATTTTAAAAATAGTTAATTCAATTATTTCAGGTGTTTGAACAGTATTGTTTAGAACCAGGAGTTCTGGATCTTGCCAATGCAATCTGATTAAAACACAGATCCTATTTCGTTTTGTTTTTTTATAGTTCAAAATTTCGTTTTACTTCTCTTTACTACACTAAAGAGTTGTTATATATAACCCACGTTCTGCATGATGTGAAGGATTAGCCGATGAAACGATCTGTTACGGCAAGTTTTTGGCATGAATTGCATGCAACTGTGGGTAACCTACTTTGAAACATCAACACTAATTGGTTAATCAAATGTCTGACATCATAAGGCCAAAAGCCGCTCGTATGAACTCGCGAGCTTCCACCAGGGAAAAAAATAACCGGGTTCGCATCGCACTTTGCGACCCATTTCCGACGTTACTGCGAGTCAATGGAAAAACTGATTAGCAAAATTTTAGTTGAAAATCTAAAAGGTTTCGAATCATTTTTATCAGAAATAATACCATTTATTTCAACATTGTGTCTCAAAATTCAACTGGCAATAAGAAATCCTTTTACGGTTACTCTAAAACGTGAACCTATCCTTTTAATTCTATATTTCACAACACAATGTTCATTTCAGGAGTCGGTCTGTTTTTGGTCATGCTTATCCAGACACAATAAATGTATGGAAATATTGGTCATGCGTCTGGAAAATGTGACTACTATGCCGCGGGTCTTCACGTTTCTCTCTAATGATTTTCAATGTAAAATATCTTTTACAATGATCAAAACAATGCTCGAAGTTTGACATACATTACGTAATTAGTCAGAAGCTACAGCTTTGCAAAACTGAAAGTTTGACATTGCGCGCTAACATTAGTCTCTTATTCACAGCAATTTATGCACAATAAAACATAATTATAAATACTATTGTGAATGTTCAGAACAGGATGAATGAATAGGGCTTTTTTTTACATGCATTTTTAATTGTGTGATTTTACTCTCACGACGGCTATGTAACCAAGGTGGACAAAATTACAGCAAGGTAATTCAGACCACGTGACATCAACATGAATCGTCTGCAGTTGGAATTCGTTAAGCACTGTAAAGGATTGGTGTTGAAGATATCATTCACAATACAATTCATGCCATACGAGATCAGTAACTTGCAAGTTATGCACAAAATATGAATAGAAAAAAAAAAAAATTTCCAATATGATAATAACCCCCAAAATTTAATAACCATGGCTACCATAATGTAAATGGGCTATCAAGGCAAATAAAAAGTAAACTGTTACATTTAATTAATATTGAGTATTCCTGATAGATTGTAACTGCACCTAAAATGACCAAAACTGCTAATCAAAAGGTAATTTGATTAGCAAAAATCTATTAAAACTGTTTCGCACTGCTAACCAACTGTCAACAGTTATTTTGTTACCTCGCTTCAACTACAACCGGTCAGATATTCATGTGGTGCAGGCCATCGAAAAACAAAATGCAATATAGATCTGTATTTTAATCAGATTGTTGCAATTGTGTATTGAACTGATGTCCTAGCAATTGGTAAGGACGTAGATGTTAATCACAGAGACGACACATGGCTTTTTTTTTTTTTTTTATAAGCAATATTTTATACAGATTTGTATCTGAATAGGGATTGGGGAACAGGCATAGCCTTTATTGAACCCCTCTCCCTGGTTTACAGGCAGATTGTGATGCGACGCCTTGGTAATACCCTCCTGTTGTGTCCTGAAGATATGGAGATTGTTTCTAGACAGAAATGGACAGTATACTGGTTTTAATACGAGAAGACTATTATGAAAAACAAATATATTCTTACATTAAAATCTGGTTCTCTTTCTTGGCTATTTCTGAAGTTGGTAAGTCTCAGCAATCTTTTGGGGGTCAGCATCACCCAGTTGTCTTTTCCTTCATGCTTTTCCTTTACCCACCAGTCCAAAGGGGGAGGGGGGGCTTTAGGTTTAATGCCGGTTTCCACCTAGGGTGATATCGCAGACAAAGTGAGTGTTTCCTAAGAATTTTGCCAGAGAAGTCACATAGTAGGCTTAGTCCAGTATGGGTAGGAGATATGGGATCAATAATTAGTAGGCCTATTCGATTTCGTTTCCTTATATAAAGACACACTGCCTTTTGCAGGTTAGCATCCAAGCTAAAATTTCATCCAAAGGAGTTGCTTCGGGTACTAAAATGGGGTTTATGTGTATTATGGCAAGTGTGTGCATTCTGGTTAGCGTTGCCATCAGTTCTGTGATCTGCTAAGGTTTGTAGATTTGACTGGCATCTGGGCCCAGGGGCCTTCACCATATTATATAGCAATGATAACATTATGCCATAATGATAATGCTTGGCCCCTTTCATTGGTGCAAAAGCCCAATTTGATGCTCTCTTAAGAGTATTTTCTGTGGTACCTGAAAGATTGAAATTGTGAAAGTGTTATTGTTTTTTGAGCTTAATAATTATACAACATGCTTAACAGTCCTTAGAATAACAAGTAAAAGCCCTGTTTTCAGTTATTGTTGGGATCTTTACAAACTGAAGTGCAAACATAGAAATGATGATCGTCAAACAAAATGACAAACCTTGGGTTATCAGGTTCATCCTGTCATAATTTAAATGCAGGTTACTTATATAAACATTAGCTCAAATAATCTATTTAACAGACTAGATTAAAAGAAAGTCAATAATAAGGAATATAAATGGAAAATTAAAAATTGCAACGGCAAATTCAGAAACCATGGATAGGGGGTGCACACAGGCGACAAAGCTGGACGTTTCGAGCACGAAGACCAGGTGGCCTCCTCCCGAAGATTTTGAAAACTATAAGCCTGGAAATACCATTTCCAGTGATTTGAAACAGAATCCTGTTCTTAAATGTACCCCTGGTTCCAGATGCGTCCCCACTTGATCAGCCCTTAAATGGCAAAAGAATACACACAATATTTTGCGTCTTTTATAAATACATTATAAACAATTAATGTTTTTAAAAAATCATGTTTTCCCATGGCAAATAATAAGCTTATAAGAATCGGTTGAATTGTTTTTCAGTGGTAACATATTTTTTTTATTTTTTTTGCAAATTACCTGTATATATTATATACATATATAATAACAGCTTTGCCTGGTTGCCAATTCTTCACGGCTCTCTATCATTCTATGTAAATGTTCAGCTTTCCTTCAATTCTTCCCACCTAATCTGCTCTGTTCCCAAGTTCATATTTGTTAACGACCAGCTCAGTCTGAACTGCCTCTGATATCCTGCTTGCTTGCGTTTCTTAGCCGAATCAATTGGGATGATGATCTACTAATAATTACACGCGTGACTTAAATATTACTAGGACTCCGACTTGGCAATCGACGGAAAAAATCAACACTTGTCAATGTCGAACTCAAGTCTCTAGATAATTGATACCAGCGTGATATAGGCCATATATCTGTAAACAATACAAGTAGATTATCTGCGTTCGGACTGTCTAGAATATCATTAATCAACTTGAATTAATTGTGTGTTAATCCAAGTCATTTTAATCCCGATTTCCTTTCACATTTCCGCTGATCTTATGTATTTATTTATTTGGAATAATAGGGTCACACACAAGGGATCTCCCGGTCCTATAACATCATTTAAAGCTATTTTTAGAACAGGAAGTCAATCAAATCTGGAGCTTATTACCTCCCTTGATAGAAATGACTCTCAGAAAAGCTTTAATGTGACAGATCTAAAATATATTTTCGAACCCTCTGGACAAGTAAAATAGGATTTAATGAATAATTTAAACAGCAGGTAGGACACTTAACACATCTAGTACTTGAATAGGGCTATTTTTTTATCTTCTGGAGCTGCCAAACCAGCAAGAGTGGCATTGTCCCTTTAAGAACAGTTAAAAGTATTACTACATATATTAAACAATATTTATAATTTATACACTTTAAATTAAATGTAAACTAGTTATAATAAGCTATGTCTCAGACGAACACATTTTATCACTCCAGCGGGATTTTCAGATCTCAAGGCCTGCTATCAAGCCATCAAGGATGTGCCAACTGAGGAGCAGTACATGACATTTAAACATAAAAAAAGGACTTTATCAATTACAATAAAACAAGACAATAAAGACGATCAAATTTGTTGGGAGAAATAAAATGTTTACCCATCTCTCAAAAATTCCATTAATTCTTTACTGGATGTTTGGCCATTTTTCAAATTATGATATAAAACATAAAATCCATTGTTCTTCTCCCCCTGAAATCAGATATAATCAAGAGTCAAATTAAAATAGTAGATCTAGCAGGTTTATTGCTAAATATTTATTACAGGTTGCAATACAGGTGTGGATTGTGTTGGCCATTTATTCCCCAAAAAAAATTAAATATGCTTTTTACTAGTATCATAGAAACACCTCTGGGGATTAACACTGTTTGCGATATCATCCTCATCATTTGATTTGTCAATTCATTCATTTATCCTTCTTTAGAGTTCTTGTGAACAGTGTGCTATTTTTTATTTCTTTTTTTTGCTGGGTCGGAGGGGAATTTAAGTATGGCTCAAAAAAGACTCAGGCTCGGCTGGTCATTTATGCACATAATCATAAAAGGATGTTGGACACATAACTACTGACTCAGTTACTGTACAATACATACAGTACGGTACTGACATACATGATTTTATTTAACCAATTTTATTGTAATGTATGAATATGATATACTGACAATACTATTGCATACCCATGCAGATAAGCTATGGTAACTAATTGTTGACCAAGTATTGTTTTAATTAATTAGGCTTAGATTGTCTTCATTGTACATGACGACAGTAAGTTATACTTACATGTAGTACTACTATTAACTAACACTGTCATTGAAAGTCAAACATTATTAAATTTATTATATTATATTGATATCCAATCAACATCATTATGTATGGGTAATTAAATGAACAATCATGAACCTACAACAATAATTAAGTATCTATTTAGTAGTATATGTATTGAAAAAAAGGTATTAAAATAGACCTAAGCAATCTGTTATTAACGGTCAATGCAATGTCAACCTCAAGTAAGGGGCGGTGTGTCAACCACTCAACTGACACATTCACTTCCGCCGATTTGAAATCAAATAGGGTATATGATAAATAGGCTTATATCAATATTTGGGACTGAAATATTGTTAACAATAAAAAAGACATTGTTCAAGCATCAGTTATTCATAAAATAAATTCACGCGAATTTTAATTCTTTTCTCTTTTTTGAAGTAAGAAGCACTGACACTTCACTTTCTTCATCGAAAAGGTTGCCGACAAAGTATCAAATTTGACGTTTACAGACGACAGTGGTTCCTGCTTTACGCATAGTTTCATCAACAATATTATAATATTTCTGGGTCTATCAATTATCCATTTAAGTCCCATGTTTATGCAAATTCGATTATTCCACATAGCATACCCAGAAATGGTCAGCGAATGTTGTCATTCTTGATTATCACATTTGTACAACAAAAGATGGCGTTTATTTAGATATTAATACGCATGCGCCATTACCCGACCTTTGGCCTATTCTCTTGCAAAATCCTTACTCTCCAGTCTCCTGGAGGAACTGCTTTGCGGTGGAATTTCACCCATCTGTGCTGTTTTGGAGAAACAGTCTGGGCACTTGCGCCAGTATCCAAGATTATTCAGTGGTGTTATTTTTGGTAAATTCTTATTTTGAGCAAAAAACTATCTTTTAAAGCGTTAATAAGAGTTTTCAAAAACTAAGGAGAATATACAGTGAACTATATTGTTGTCTGTAGGAGGGGTATTTACAATGTGGTGCGGAAAGGTTCATTTTATAAAGCCAATTGGAAGGTTTATATTGCTCTTACATTTGAAATAATTGTTCATTTTTAGCATAGAACTAGTATACTATTTTACTAGCATTCTCCACACAAGTCTCGCTATCCAGCATTCGTGAGAACTGCAAGGGAAGACAACTCTGTTTGGGAGATGGGCTCAGACTAGTTATTATTTATTTTGCCCATTGGCTTCAATGTTAAATGGCAACATCACAGGCTGTGGCTTTTTGCTCAACATTCCATTGATTCCAATCTTTATAGGCACAATGGGGACCACATTTGGCAATATCCTCATCATAGGGGGTTGACCGTTTAGATTTTTTGCTACAGGGATTTCATGTTGACTGGGGTGAAAATCTCACTTCTGACACAATGATTGCTCTGCAGAAAGACACTTTACACCCCCTATCCCTCCACTGTAATATCATCAGTATTACCAATCTGCGCCTGCATTGGCCGAGAAAGTTCACCCAGATTTTCCGGCGTTGTTTCCCCTTGTCAGTGGTGCAGGGCGGAGGGCCTGACAAGGTCAGCTGTCTAGTCGTTCGGATGTGACGAAAAACCGGGGTCCCGTGTACAAATTGGCATGCACGTAAAAGATCCCTTGGCAGTTGGAATTCGATTTAAGAGTAGGTCGTAGCGCCGCTGCCCGGGCAAAATTTCCCTCATAGCACACTGTATGGCATATGCCTGTCTTCATTAGCCCAGTTTAGGAGCAAAACAGTAGGACGTTAAACCCCATTTCATTTCATTTCTGTGTCACAGAGATCTTTTAATATCTCTGTTACAGATGACTGTTTCGACACGTGACGTCACATCACACGGCGTCAATCATTTTTTACAAAAGATGTTACTGATTCGGGCTAAAAGTGGACGTAAAACTTTAGAAACAAACTAACGAACGGGCTAAATGGTGAATTTTACTTATTTTAATACCCATTTACACTAAATAGGAAATGATTTTTACCTACAAACAATTCAAACGTCTTTATTTATTTTTCTAATAAATGAAAAAAATGTTTTTGAATTTAATTTGATGGAAGAAAAAAGTTAATATTTGGGACTCATTAAGTCGCATCGATGTCATCCTTATCAGTGATTCTAGCGGCCTAGCGAAAATTCACTGCTGATCAGTGTGCAGTATTACCCCAAACTGCTATGAAAAATTGCAAATTTGATCCCCTATCTCCAATTCTAGATAAAGAAGTCGACCCAAAAATGGAGGAAGAGTGGAGAAAAAAATTAAAGAAATAATATTCGTCCATCATAATTAATTACTAGTCGGAGTCCAGATTGGTATACTGGTTCTATGGTTTGAGCATGGAGGTGTATACATTGACAATATATACAATACGCCTCTATGAGTTTGAGTCACTCCCAAGGAGAGACCAATAGAATAGACACCTGCTCTCGAGACGTTGGGTTAGATTATCCAGAAAGAATAAATATATTTTTTGAAAACGTACCCAGGCATTAGGAAGACTACCCATATTAGTTTTAAATTTGATTTATTTAATTCTCACCATATTAACAATAAATGGTGTGATTAGGGTCTTGTATATTGCTACCGGAGTTTTATACTATAAAGTGTGATTTAATTAAATTGGTCCTGATGCTAGCTAAAACTTGATTATATTCTTCCTATAATCTTATATATGTACATAATACTTCTATACATGTATACTGATAATTATTTCATATATGTTTATATCATTTATGTATCTTGCTTTTGGGAAGCCGATTTATATAAGCCTTTGGCTTGTTTCGGTATCCTGTGAATAAAATATTGTTTAAAAAAAATAATAATAACTTTGATTAATGTGTATATTACTAAGAAAATTTTACACACTTGTCAACCAATTTAGTGTATTGCATTCAACACTTGTCTAGATCAGGAATGTCTCTGTCTCGGCTACTACTAAATAATAAAATATTGGTTTATAAAGGAATTGAATCGCCACCAAATGTCTCGTTATATGAAATAAAATGATATTTACTAATTAAAATATTATACAAAGAACAATTTGTCTGTCATTTTTTCAACTTCACTCATTACAAAATATCGCATTCGTTGCAGTAATTATACTGATATGAGGCTATTTGATATTGGGTTACAATTTGGCTATACTGGGTAGTGTATTTATTGTCATGCAAACATATTTAAAGTAGCTAAGTCTCTAACTCAATATCATCCAAAATCTTCAACATTGAAAACACAAATTATTTGTCAATTTAAATCAACATTGATGCTGTGATCTTACCGGAAAAAGATGGTCTTCTGATATCCAATATTTAAGACAAAATAAACATTTTACCATTGGTACACGAATCGTGTACCATAATGCGTTTCAGCCCCAGTTCTAGCAAGAGACTCGAGGAACGAGGCTAGACATATTGCACCAAACCAAACGGCGTATGTAGACTGGAATTTGCATTCGATTGAGACTGCTGGCTTATTTCGCGGAACATAACTGATTTGAAATTAGAGTAAAAACGGAAACCATTGAATGTATATCAGTTTATATACATTCATATTACAGTATTATATGAGTTCCGACCCACTTGTGTCAATTTCTAGGTCATTGGTCTGATCATGGTCCCAATCAGCCAAGGATCTGGTCCCAATCTGCCAAGAGTGTGAAGCATCTTCTCTGTGATTTAGCTCATTTGTATTGAAGCCGTCATTCACTAATTACACTATTATTTGTGACTAATTACACTATTTATTGTCATAGTTGTCTTATTATCAAAAATATGCAAACATATTTTAAATACTCGCGTCTTTTCAGTAATGGTCCGAATGAGCCTTGTCGTGGTCCAGATCAGCCATAAATCTGGTCCCAGTCAGCCAAGAATCTGGTCCCAATCAGCCACAAATCTGGTCCCAGTCAGCCACAAATCTGGTCCCAGTCAGCCAGGTTCCAATCAGCCACGGTCCTAATCAGCCAATTACCCATGATTTGTACCTTAAATTGATTCGTACCTTTTCCTATGTTGTTGAAATGAATTGAAAGAAATCAAAATAAATCTATATGTTGTTGAAAGAAATTGAAATAATAAACGATTACCTGCCTTTTCTAAAATCTGATGTTGATTATCGAACAAGTGGTTGTGATTATTGACGACAATTGATTGGTGATAGTTATTGTGAAAGCAATTTTAAAAACGATTGAAAAAGTATTTAATCTGGGGTTGATTATTTAACCAATTCTACTGAGTGAGTTGTGATTGTGATTGATTGGGTATCACGTCATTTGGGACTCAACATAAACGACATTTGGGACCACTGCTAATAACCCGGGAACCCAGTGAGATTTAATCAAAATATTGAGTCCAAAAGGTTTGAGGTCTACAACACATATTTTACCCCTAGATCATTTTGGAAAGCCAAGTATTAAGTTTTGTAACCTGTGCATATACCTGGGAGCACTGCCCCTAACCCTCCCATATTAGTGGGAGTTAAAATTCAATGTCCATCTACAATTTTTTTGCAAGCGTTTCACACTTAACACTAAGAAACAGAATGCATGACTTAAGAGCATACAATGTTGTGCTAATGCTACTTAAGAGCTTAATTAATTAGCACTAATTAGTGACCGTAATTAAAATTTAGAGTCCATAACTGAAACAAAGCCTAAAAGGTAGCTAAAGCAGTGGACACATTAGCCGAATCAATCGGCGCCGAATTTTATTCGGCCGAATGGGTGGACACACTAGCCGAATGCTTCGCCCGATTCAACCTGTCGATTGCATCTCCTTTCACGTCACATGATTAAACATGGCGGCGTCTATGTCTTCAATCTATCACGTGACTTCTCGATATGTGTGATGATTGGCTAACGAATTCTATATTCGGCCGAATGCTTCGACGACGCGGACACACCAGGCGAATATAATTCGGCCGAATATATCAAACCTGTTTGATTCGGGCGAATCATTCGGCCGAATGACAGTGGACACACTAGGCGAATTTCGACGCCGATAGATTCGGCCGAATCATTGGGCTAGTGTGTCCACTGCTTAACCAAGTTATGAAACCAAAAATATCACTTAAGAGCGACAAAAGTTGAACAAACCTTGCTTAAGATTCGTTCAAAGGTGACAAAGGTCACTAACGAATGACCGTAATTAACTGACCGTCCATAACTGAAACAAAGCCTAAAAGCTAGCTAACCAAGTCAGGAAACCAAAAATATCACTTAAGAGCGACAAAAGTTGAACAAACCTTGCTTAAGAGTGGTTCAAAGGTGTCAAAGGTCAAATTTTAGGTCACATAATGACGTTTGAGTGGATTTGATTAAATTGTCTTGCCCGGGATTATTTTTCTTTCTAACACCATTTCTATGAGTTTCACTGCACAAAATGACTGCTTAAGAGCATGAAATGCAGTACTAATGCTACTTAAAAGCTAATTAATTAGCACTAATTTGTGACCATAATTAAAATTTAGAGTCCATAGCTGAAACAAAGCCTAAAAGCTAGCTAACCAAGTCAGGAAGCCAACAATATCACTTAAGAGTGACAAAAGTTTTCAAATCTTCTTGCAAAAATGCCCCCACTACCTACCAGAATCTCTGTACTACTGGAAGTTGCCCGGATGAAGTAGCGTGACGTCATTGCAATCTTTCCTAAAATCACTATAGTATAAAAAAAAACAGCGGCTACCAGGCAGGATACGCCCACATTTTCGAGAGATGGATAGAGAACAATCAAGGGCCATAATTCAGGAAATTACAATTCGATATGCGCAAATATCGAAAGGAACCGTCTTTGGGTTATAAACTTACATTTCAAGTTTCGTCAAAATAGGATTAAAATTGTGACCTCTATAGAGTCCACAACCTTGATATACCATATTTTTACGCTATTTGAGAACGAAGGGCGGCCATTTTGTCTGTCAGTTTTGAGCTGATTTTCACGAAATTCGAATTTAGCCGTCCTTAGGGTGTAACGGTGATATAATAATACGTTTTTTTTAATCGGATAAAAATTATGGCCTCTATAGGGGTCCACAAGCTAAAAACGCGATTTTTCGTACAATCAGGGGCCATATTTCAGGAAGTTACGTTCCGATATGCGCGAATATCGACAGGAACCGAGATCTTTGGGTTATAAACATACATTTCAAGTTTAAACAAAATCGGATAAAAATTGTGACATCTACAGTGTTCACAAGCTAAAAACGTGGTTTTTCGTACAATCAGGGGCCATAATCCATGAAGTTACAGTCCGATACATGCCAATATCGAAAGGAACCGAGATCTTAGGGTGATAAACCTATATTTCAAGTTTCGTTGAAATCGGATAAAAATTGTGACCTGTAGACTGTTTACAAACAATTGTGAACGGACGTCCGGACGGACAGGGGCGACGACAATATACGTCCACATGAAAATGTGGGCGTATAAAAATACAGAAATGACACGCTCCTGTTTAGCTTCCGTATGTTCGTGAACGCCTTGTCATGTGTTGTGCGTTCAATCTAATGAATAATGATCGAAGCGATTCACTCACGACCTGCTTGGGGATTATACTAATTATAGTCCGTATCAGAGAGAGAGAAAGAAATGGGGTTTAACGTCCACTCGACACAAACTAGGTCATTTCGGGACTAACATATGGTTTTTAATTTTATTTCAATAATTCGCTTGCGCGTAGGGGTCTTTAGCAGTGGGAGGAAACCGGAGGACCCGGAGAAAACCCACGAGGTTGGACAGGCGACCCTACTCCTTGTCACGTACAACCGGGGATTCGAAACCACGCTAGTCCGTATCAGATATCTATTACAAGTTTTAAAATACACGTATCAATATCATCCAGTTAATGTTGAATACACCAGGTCATACTCTTTTGCTTCAAAAAAACGAAGAAACAAACGAATAGCCCATTTTTTAATATTTTATTTATTTGAAATTGAACGGGATCTTTCCATAATCTTACTTGTAAGTTGTTTTTCATATTAATGTCATTATGTAAGGATGAAAGAAATTCATTGTTAAATATTGGTTTTAAATGTAGGGTCACTAATTCAGTAATTGTGACTGCTGACTGGTCATACTTTTTGAAGACACGAGTTTAACAAGTTCGCAAACCTTTTAAATTTGCATGAAACTCAAATCTAAATAAGGCCGTTAAAATCCCGGGGTTCTCGGTTTCAAAATCAGTAGTAGTTGCATATGTAAACATAGCTACGAGAACGTAACTAAAAACGTTGAGAGTGAGATATACTGATGTGCTTGTTTTTAGCTACGATTGGATGCCTTTAGTTCCAAATGGCAAACTCAATTTCTTTATTAATGCATGTACCATCTTAAAAATAAGTTAATTTTATACTATTAGTACTTGTTACACATACGCAGTCCAATCTAGTGAAACAACATTCATTTATCAGAAAATATTGGCAATAAAGTAAAGGCAGTAGCTATTGTTACGACGAGTCGTAAAAATAGTCCCCAGGCTATTGTTACGACGATGCTTTCACAGTCCTCCATCGGCGAAGTTAAAAACTGAATAGTCGTAAAAATAGTCCTAACCCTAACCCTCCCCATCTCTGAATTGCTGCCTTTAGAACGTCTGAAAACGTTGAAAATACTGCTCCTTTTTCAAAGCTGGTGTAGGGGAGATTGACAGCCATTTTGGAATTCGTTCTAAACTTGGCTCAAACTCGTCGTAACAATAGCCACTTTGTAAAGTAAATCAAGCGTTGTTTTTATCAAAATTGATTCGGAGGTTCATAATTACGGCGTATTACTACTGCGCAACTCTGATCAGATTAGTACTTTGATTTGCTATTGCACACGAGGCCCCGCCTTTATAGTGTTACAGACGTAAATTTAAAATGTCGGAAAAAGCAATCTACTGTCGCTTTGATTTAAAAAGAGGGATTTGTACCAGTTTCAGGTAGGATTATATGCTTAATTGTAGTTGGGTGTGGCAGAAATATTATAAATAACAATAATCAATCGTTGTTTTGATTAAAAATATTGTCAATTTTGTTTACAAATGCCGGGTGCGAATCGCTCCCGCATGTGCTACGTTGAAGTTAACAGCACCATTTCTTATCTCGAAACACGGAGGGTTGAGAGATAAGGTTTGTTATCTAATGTAAACACTCAACGAGCCAAGTGGATACCAGACAGATGTAGCCAGGCTGCTGAATGTTTCCCAGAGTAGGCCTACCATTTCTCGCCTTTGGGATAATAATAATTTTATATTATTTTCAAACGGTTGAAATTAGGCCAGGAGGCCTGTCTTACATTTTGCCCGTTATAGTAGAAGTTAAAGCAGTTAACAATAAAATTTGAATATAGAACTAGAAGAGAAAAACTAATAATATTAAATTTGAATATAGAACTAGAAGAGAAAAACTAATAATATTAACAAAATCACAACTGAATATAATATAGAGCGAAGCTCTAAAGCATCGCGCGAAGCGCGGTGCTTGAGCAAAGCTCTTTTCCGGTAACACAGGAGCGTAATTGAAAATGTCACCCACAGACTGTTGATTAAAAAAAAATTCAGACAGGAACCGGATACACTGGGGAAAACAGGCAATGCGCATGTCTGTCAATGCGCATGTCAGCGCATGTCAACTTACCAAATCTCGCCCAAGCGAGATTTTGGGTCTCTAAGAAATATTTCTATGACGCGTCGAATAAATGACGTCAGATAATTTTGACGTCAATGAAAATCCTCACACCTTTTTGTTCTTTTTTCAATTGGGGAAACTTTATTATGAAGGTTTTATTTGACAACAATCACATCAGCTTCGCTCTACTCAGGCAAGGCCTGTTACATATTAATAACAATCACACTAATAAAATTATAAAGTTGTCACACACGAATCATCATATTATTATAGAGCGAAGCTCTAAAGCATCGCGCGAAGCGCGGTGCTTGAGCAAAGCTCTTTTCCGGTAACACAGGAGCGTAATTGAAAATGTCACCCACAGACTGTTGATTAAAAAAAAATTCAGACAGGAACCGGATACACTGGGGAAAACAGGCAATGCGCATGTCTGTCAATGCGCATGTCAGCTTACCAAATCTCGCCCAAGCGAGATTTTGGGTCTCTAAGAAATATTTCTATGACGCGTCGAATAAATGACGTCAGATAATTTTGACGTCAATGAAAATCCTCACACCTTTTTTCAATTGGGGAAACTTTATTATGAAGGTTTTATTTGACAACAATCACATCAGCTTCGCTCTACTCAGGCAAGGCCTGTTACATATTATCATTTTATGCTTAGGTAGGGCCTACATGTAAATAGAACAAACTAATTAATGAAAATGACCATAATTATTATATTTCTTCTGACCGCTCGCTACCTACACTTACAGGTACCGACAGCGAAATTCAACACGTGACCGCCCAAGCTCAGGCTAAACATGAGTGACCCCACCACTGATCTATAATGTGGACCCCACCTGCCCTCCATGGATCGTCAGATCCGGTTACGACGTCAATGGCGTAGGATCTCAGACTAGACTGGATAACCTGCTCTAAATGACGTCTGACTGGTTCATACGTCACTGCCATTCGGCAAACCTCGACAGATTCTACGCATTGTAGGGTACCGGAATCTGCCGAGGTTTGCCGAGTGACGTCACTGCGCTATTCTGACTTCGCAAGTCTGCAAAGAATCGAGTGTCGTAGGAGCGAGTCTAACGTATTACATCTCAGACCAGACAGGCATAGACGCCTACGTGAAATCGTATTACGAGCCAGACTTCCCGTTAGAGCTGTTCTTTTGAAATACGCCGACACAGTCAAATCCGGCTTCGATGGGTTCAGACACACAGGGCCACAGCAACGCTGGAGAACAGTTAGGTTCCTGTTGCAACGAGGCGATGGTAGAGCGAGGGTATACCGAGGACGAAATGTCATTAATCACAATGTGATTATAAAAAATATAATGTAACATGACTAGATCTCTTCGATTTTATTTGATGGAATACTTGTTTTTACAAATGTGAAATAAACATAGATCTGTCAAAAGCAAACCTCAAAGAAAATGCACCGTTGTTATCACTAGGCCTACTGTAATAATAATAATAATAATAATAATAAAAACTTTTTTTTCAAAGGGTTGAAAATTAGGCCAAGAAGCCTGTCTTACAGTGTAAGTATATGGTTAATCATTTAGAATTAAATATAACACACAAACACAATCTACATGTACTATTTACTAAAAACGAAATATATAATGAGTCCTCCCTCCTCAAAAATGCTTTTTATGTTATCGCATGGTGGTCGATCCAAAGTTTTATTTTGTACATTAATATTTACATTATTCTCTTCCTCTATATTTTCTAAAGCATGCCTAAATTTTAAAATTGCGACAGTGCCTTATTCAAATTTAAATTTATCTTGTAGCATTTTGTAAAAGAACGTCGGAGTTTCTATTTTGATGCACTTAAGTTACTCTAGCTTTTCTATGGCATATCTAAATTTTAAAATTGCTACAGGGTCTAATTCAAATTTATCCTGTAGCATTTTGTAAAAGAATGCCGGAGCTTCTATTTTGATGCACTTAAGTTGCCATAACAGTTTACCGTCTATGTGCTTAAAGCTTTGGATATCTTTTTCCAACCCATTTGCGCTTAGCCATTCGCGAACGTCTGCTTTCTTCATGTTGTTGAACAATTCTGGTGGACCAGGAGGGGGAATAACCATGATTGAATTCGACGTTCTCGAGACAATTGATGCCGTGATTGAGGGAGATGCAACAATAGCGTGGGATACTGGAGGTGATAGGGTTGCTTGAACGGGTATGCTATTATTAGTGATGTCTAATTTCGGTGTCGGTGAGATACCCCGGGTGCTAGTGATTACTTGCCTATCCAACGATTCAGATGGTGAAGAAGGAGTAGATTCTGGATGCAATCCAACCGTAGAGCTGGGTCGATGTGACAACCCTAGTAGTGCATGATTTTCACTACTATGTTCTTTCGGTATTTCTGGAGTAACGGGGGAATTAGCGGTGCTCTGAAGGATTCCTTGTTTACTTAATTCTCTAAGAAGTTTTGTAAAACTGTCTTCAAATTCAACTTCACTCTCTCCACTAAAATCAAAGTATAATCTGGTGCCAATGACCGCTCCCAACCATCCGTCTGGGTGGTAGGGATTTTGCATGTATAAAGGTATAAATCCCTTCTTTCGTTTATAGGCATAACCTGCTTCCGTGTGACAACACTGGCTTTGTTTATAACCTTCCGAGACGCAGATGATGACTACGGCTGAATTTTCTACAGCTGAAGACATTGCATCCAAAATATCCCCAGACATTCGATCGATATCTATCCAAACATTGTAACCGGTCTCCGTTAAATTCTGCCAAATTCTCCTAACGGTTTCTTGATCATCCCAACAGTAACTTATAAAGAGGTGTCTAGGTTTTGACGGATCTATAGCATTGGGATGCTCTTCTTCTCCCTTATCAAACAATACCCACAGCGCCCCTTTAACATTCTGCAGTAGCTCTCTATTTGTCTCTTCTTTCTCAAGTCGTTGTAGCGTGGAAACGAGTTCTTTGTATTCTCTAATCTGTTTTCTGGCCTCCTTTTTAAAGGCTAAAGTCCACACACATTTTGCGGCATTAATCTGTTGTTTAATATCTGCACTGTTCAGCATTCTGAAAAAAGCTTTCAGTGCTTTCCCTTCGATTATTCTTTCGGCGTTTCCATCTACAGCCAGTTTGTCCAAAGCATAAGCAAGTTCCGCAGCAGTGAATCCTTCCTTAAGCCGATGAAATTCGTCATTCATTATAGCAATGTTCATCCAGTGGATAATGGTACGGATCGCGTCAGGATCTTCAGTTACTTTTTGTGCTTCTTTCGCATCAACGATGAAAGCCAAGGTACACAGTGCAAGAACTTTTAGGTAATTGTCATTGGAAAACTTAAACTCAAAAACAATTTTCGTGGCATTGTATTTTTTAAAAGATTCCTTGTTCTTGGGTCTTCGAGCAATGTTGCACATGATAGACAAGGTTGCTCTTATGAGATAATATTGATTGGTATTTTTTTCTGGATTCTTATTCGGAAACTTTTTCAGATTCTCAAGGAGCACGTGTATCAGATTAGCTTTGGCTAAATCATGAGCGAATTCGTCACTGGCGTCAGAATAATTCCAAGCGTTATCCATTACATGTCGACTTGTCTTCGCTAGGGTTGGACTTGTTAGATTTCTTAATCCTTCAGGGAAATATCCTCGATCAGACAGACTCGTCATCATGTTTACTGTACAGACAGAATATCCACAATCGGCTAACACATTTCCAATTGCTCTGCGATAATGCCATGTCTTTTTCTGATAGTACATCTGTCGTAGCTTATGCAAGGAAAAGAAACTCTTCACTGGATCAGTTTCGTTCTTTCGTATTTCTTCAATAAGTTTTCTTACATCCTGTAGCAAAGTTTCCGGGGCCTCACGCTGTGTTTCAATAATCTCCTTTTCATCTCCGCCACTTTCTACCTCTGCATCTACATCCGTAACGGAAAGGTTTGTAACACTCATAACACTAATTCACCTATAAAAGGGTAGCGAAGGGTCCAACAATAAATGTCTTCACACACAGTATAGCTTAATTCTGAAGTTAATCAATCAAAACACAACCGCCATTGCAGGAGGGGCCTCATTTCCTGTCATTAAGAAACATGTTCGACCGTGTCTTCCTTCCATGAAAAGCGCCATATTCACATATTGTTGAATAAATGGCTGGTTAACCGTTGCATTAATTCTCGATAAACCGAAACTGAATGTAGCGTTAACATTACAGCACTGAGTCCTAAATAAAAACTATGGTGGCTGATAGTGGCCATGTAAAATCACGCCATTAGTATCACTGTTGACTTGATAACATTGACTTAAGGAACCTAGTCATTAAACATGCATTATGCAAGAGCAAAATCTGCTTATTACAAGTCTTTCTTTAGGCCTGAAATGTTATCTAAATTATCAATTAGACATTAATTAACTTATCCAGACCATAATAAACTCTCGATGTCAAGGCTAGCCTTCGATGTTGGCTGGATTTGATTCCTATATGCCGCTAACGGCCGTTGATAATTAAATCAGAAAAAGTGGATAATCGAGACTATGCTGTTTATATTAATGATTTTAGTAATGATGACCGAGACTATGCAAAAATTTCACCCGCTTTTTCTCGACTCATAGTGGATCAATTTGACTGAAATTTTCAGCAAATTACCTTTACACTATCTAGTTTTTAACTATTATAGCGAGAACTGCCATTTCTTTATCTTATCTCCCATAATGTATCTTTAAATCTCAAAAGTTATCATTACTGTTAACTAATGTTTAGTATTTATATATATAAATTACATGTAGTTAGACATTATACAGTAGTCAATAATTAGCAGGGCCATGTGTGCAACTAGCTGTAAAATATATGTTACTACTTGTGTAGAAGCGTGACTTTTTATAATACCCATCACATCTATCGAATACACAAACCTGGCTAATAGTGGTGAATATCATTCAATAGTCACGATTTAACACCTTAGTGACATAATGTAACACCTACTTAAAGATACATTATGGGAGATATTTATAGAGAGTTGGCCATTCTTGCTATTACAGTTCAAAAGTAGATGATGAAAGAAGAATATATTGAAAAATTCAGTCAAATTACTTTATTCTGAACATAGTTATCATCGTTGTAATATTTGCCTAGAAATGGTAGCGAAATGTGTCTTCACCTTCGCTGAAGGTTTGATTGACAGGCGTTAACTCCACCTACATATCTCGATTATCAAGTAAAGTTTTCAATGGCATACGGAAACGCTGAGTCGACCCTAAGTCCAAATCAAATAGTCAGTCGAATAAACCGGTCGATGGCTTATTAAAATTTTGGAATCGTTTGTAATCAGTATAAGTTAAAGAAAAAACGCACTAATTCCAATATCTTTTATCATTGTTTTTGGTTTTTTTTACGTCCCCTCATGTTCAAATTTGATTGTTCAAATTAAAACTTTAAGGTGTTATCTTAGTTATTGCCACCGCGGCTTAATAAAGTCATGCTTTACTTTTTCCCTCATCCCCATATGCCCCCATCTTTTAAGTGCACGCCAATGTGTACACGGGACCTCGGTTTTTCGTCCCATCCGAACGACTAGACATCTGTCCTTGTCCACCTCCAAAAGAATAGAGTCCCTATATATGATATGTTGGGTTAGGGGGGGCGTATGGGGATGAGGTATTTGACATTATCATGTGGCATCGTCCAGTCGATAAAATCAGTCAGTTAGTTCAGTCGATAACTTCAATCAGTTAGTTCAATGCTCGTCCCGTCCGAACGACTAGACAGCTGTCCTTGTCCGCCTCGAAAAGAATAGAGTCAATATATATGATATGAACGTGGAAAGGGGATGCGATGGGGCGGGGGTGGGGGGGGCGTGTCGGTATGGGGCGTGTCGGTATGATATATTTGACATTTTCATGTGGCGTCGTCCAGTCGATAAAATCAGCCAGTTAGTTCAGTCGAATAATCCAGTCGAATAAACCAGTCGAATAAACCAGTCGAAAAGTTCAGTCGAATACTTCAGTCGAATAATTCAGTCGAATAAACAAGTCGCTCAATATTAAGCAGCGGTGGCAGCGGGCTAAGATAATTAGTAGCAAATCATGCTCAGAGCCATAGCTGAAGGAGCAGGGGGCATGGGGTAGGGACCGGGGGGCTTCCCAACTAGTTTCAAGAAATGAAAAGAAATGAAATGGGGTTTTAACGTCCTACTGTTCTGCTTGGAACTGGGCTAATGAAGACGGGCACACGCCATACACTGTGCTATGAGGGAAATTTTGCCCGGACAGCGGCACTACGGCCTACTCTTATATCGAATTCCATCTGTCAAAGGATCTTTTACGTCCACGCCAATGTATACACGGGACCTCGGTTTTTCGTCCCATCCGAAAGACTAGACAGCTGTCCTTGTCCGCCTCGAAAAGAATAGAGTCCCTATATATGATATGAACGAAGAAAGGGGGTGGGGTGGGGCGGGGGGGGGGGGGGGATGAGGTATTTGACATTTACATGTGGCCTCGTCCAGTCGATAAAATCAGTCAGTTAGTTCAGTCGAATAATCCAGTCGAATAAACCAGTCGAATAATTCAGTCGAATAAACAAGTCGCTCAATATTAAGCAGCGGTGGCAGCGGGCTAAGATAATATAGTAGCAAATCATGCTCGTAGACATAGCTGAAGGAGCCGGGGGCATGGGGTAGGGACCGGGGGGGGCGTATGCCCGTCTTCATTAGCCCAGTTCCAAGCAGAACAGTATGACGTTAAAACCCCATTTCATTTCTTTTCATTTCTTGAAACTAGTTGGGAAGCCCCCCCGGTCCCTACCCCATGCCCCCGGCTCCTTCAGCTATGGCTACGAGCATGATTTGCTACTAATTATCTTAGCCCGCTGCCACCGCTGCTTAATATTGAGCGACTTGTTTATTCGACTGAAGTATTCGACTGAAGTATTCGACTGAACTTTTCGACTGGTTTATTCGACTGAACTAACTGACTGATTTTATCGACTGGATGAGGCCACATGAAAATGTCAAATACCTCCCCCCCCCCCCCGCCCCACCCCATCCCCTTTCTTCGTTCATATCATTATATAGGGACTCTATTCTTTTCGAGGCGGACACGGACAGCTGTCTAGTCTTTCGGATGGGACGAAAAACCGAGGTCCCGTGTATACATTGGCGTGGACGTAAAAGATCCCTTGACAGATGGAATTCGATAAAAGAGTATGCCGTAGTGCCGCTGTCCGGGCAAAATTTCCCTCATCGCACAGTGTATGGCGTATGCCCGTCTTCATTAGCCCAGTTCCAAGCAGAACAGTAGGACGTTAAAACCCCAATTCATTTCTTGAAAGTAGTTGGGAAGCCCCCCGGTCCCTACCCCATGCCCCCGGCTCCTTCAGCTATGGCTACGAGCATGATTTGCTACTATATTATCTTAGCCCACTGCCACCGCTGCTTAATATTGAGCGACTTGTTTCATCGACTGAATTATTCGACTGGATTATTCGACTGAACTTTTCGACTGAATTATTCGACTGGTTTATTCGACTGGATTATTCAACTGAACTAACTGACTGATTTTATCGACTGGACGAGGCCACATGAAAATGTCAAATACCTCACCCCCCCCCCATCGCATCCCCTTTCTACGTTCATATCATATATAGGGACTCTATTCTTTTCGAGGCAGACAAGGACAGCTGTCTAGTCTTTCGGGTGGGACGAAAAACCGAGGTCCCGTGTATACATTGGCGTGGACGTAAAAGATCCCTTGACAGATGGAATTCGATATAAGAGTAGGCCGTAGTGCCGCTGTCCGGGCAAAATTTCCCTCATAGCACAGTGTATGGCGTAGGCCCGTCTTCATTAGCAAATCATGCTCGTAGCCATAACTGAAGGATCCGGCGGCATTGGGTAGGGGCCGGGGGGCTTCTCAACTAGTTTCAAGTCTTAAGTGATACATGTACTTTAGATACTAGTATTTTCGCTCCCACGCACAGGGCCCCTCCCATTCCACCAACACCCCGTTTCTATGGTCATATATAGGGACTATACGTTTCGAGGTGGGGGCCGACAATATTAGTATCTACTTAAGTACAGTTATCTCCTGCGACGGGTGAGGACCAAACCCCGCCCAAGCCCTCGGCTCCTACAGCTATGGCAACGAACATTGAGCTACTCAATATTATCTTGGTTCGCTGTTGGGCTGTTTTTCCGACTGGTTTCATCGACTGAAGTATTTGACTGATTTTATCGACTGAGATATGTGTGGGATTTTATCGTCTGGACGAGGCCACGTTAAAATGTCAGATTTATGTAAGATGAATCATTACTTGGAAAGACCTAGGAAACCTATATACTACATGTAATTGGGGATCCGATTTATAGGAAGTTATAAGTTGTTTAATTGTTGCTGTTATGTAGGCACTATTTGCTCCTGAAATAAAGTGTTGAAGATCCAGTCCAAGAATCTGTATTCATTTCTGATCCTAAGAGAACACACGTTGAAGAGCTACATTCCCTGCTAGTCAAATTGTACATAATATATTGAAGAAGAAGGCATGGATATCAACTTTATTCTTCCTTCAGCAGCAGTAGCAGCAATAAGAAATCTTGATCAACTATCAGTGTCTTGGAGTCTCCAACAAGGGTTTAAATGGGCTTTAAAAGGGACTTCTCAGAAAATTAATTACCCAGTCCGGAAAAGAAATATCGTTCTTTTGTCCAAAAACAAAGGGATAGACAGCGACAGCTGGAATTTTTTGCAAAGAAGGGTGTCCAAAAAGTACAGGTTTCTGTGACCTCCAGTAAAAAGGATGCGGGTGTTCAAAATGTTCTGGATACTAACGATGTATCTTTTTTTTAATAACCTTGTGTTAATGGTGTCATCCTGCCAATTGCCATGATAAAGGTTGCAGCCATGCGAGATGTTTCAAGTTTTAGTGCCAAATGCACCAGCCGTCAAGACTCAAGATCACAGATTTAGACATGTTAGGCCTTACAGCAGGAATCCTTTGTACAGGAATAGAAATTATTATCGTGAAAATAGTTATAGATTATGTTATTTTGAATAATGGAAAAATAAGGATTTTGATTGTATTAATGATTAAAACATGGGGTCATGTTTTTGTTTGAAATAATTTTAAGGTGGATACACATGACTAATGTATAGGTCATATGTTATTTTATTATTGTTCAATTCTATTTTTAATTTCAAATCTATATTTTAACATTCATTAATGCTTGGTTAGTCATTAGAAGCAGACAACAATTAATTTGTCACTCCATATAAATTATGACAGGCTGGCAACTAGAGTGTTTGATCTGTTCAGTTTCTTTAACTATTGTTTTAAATGGCTTAAGACTTAATCCTTCAATAATTATATGCTTATTTCAACACTTTCATAGTAACTAATTTATATAAAAAGACAAGTGTATGTAGGATGAATTATACAGTAGTTGGAGAGACCAACTTAGTTGCAGGACTGATTTATAGGAAGTTATAAGTTGTTTACTTGTTGCTGTTATTTATTTGCTCCTGAAATAAAGTGTTGAAGATCTATTCAAAGAATCTGTAGTCATTTCCAATACTTAGAGAACACACTCCACGCGATACATTCCCTGAAAGTCGAACCATGTTATGAGCATGAAAGGGCTACTTAATAATATGAAATGAAATGGAGTTTAACGTCCTACTGTTGGGCTAATGAAGACGGGCATACGTCATACAGTGTGCCATGAGGGAAATTTTGTCTGGACAGTGCACTACAGCCTACTCTTATATCGAATTCCACCTGTCAAGGAATCTTTTACGTTTATTCCAATGTGTACACAGGACCTCGTTTTGTCATCCCATCCGAATGACTACACAGCTAACCTTGTCAGGCTCTCTGTCCTGCATCACTGACAAAGGGGAATCACACCGGACAATCTGGATGAACTCTTTCGGGCAATGCAGGGATCGAACACCTACATGTAACCTCCAGACTAGCGAGCCGGCGTCTTACCCACTTAATCACTCCCGCTACATAATGAAGTGAAATGGGGTTTAACATCCTTCTGTTGTGCACCGACTAGGCTAATGAAGATGGGCATATGCCATACAGTGTGCTACAAGGGAAATTTTGCCCCGACAGTAGCGCTACAGCCTACTCTTATATATTGAATTCCAACTGCCAAGGGATCTTTTACATGCACGCCAATGTGTACATGGGACCTTGGTTTTTCATGCCACCCGAAAGACTAGACAGCTGTAGTTTTTGTCACACCCTCCGTCCTGCCCTACGGACAAGGGAAACCACCTGGATAAAATCCTGAGGAACTGTCTCCGCCAATACTGAGAACGAACCCGCGACCTCCAGGCTAGCGAACCAGCACCTTACTCACTTAGCCACTGTTGTTCCAGGCTACTTATTGATCTTGGTTCACTTGGTTAGTCATTAAAAGCAGACAGCAATTAATTTGTCAGTCGATTTAAATAACTAAAGTGGGTGGTCTGTTAAGTTTCTTTTACTATTGTTTAAATGACTTAATCCTTCAATAATTATATGTTTATGTCAATACTTTCATAGTAACTAATTTATATAAAAAGAAAAATGTATGTAAGATGAATTATAGTTGGAGAGACCAGCTGAGGGAACCTATATACCAGTTGGAAGACCAATTTATAGGAAGTTATAAGTTGTTTACTTGTTGCTGTTATTTATTTGCTCTTGAAATAAAGTGTTGAAGATCTATTCGAAAAATCTGTATTCATTTCCGATACTTAGAGAACACACTCGACCAGATACATTCCCTGAAAGTGGAACTGTGTTATGAGCATGAAAGGGCTACTCAATGAAATAAAATGGGCTTTATTGTCCTACTGTTGTGCACTGACTGAGCTAATAAAGTCAGCATATGCCATACAGGGGATCTTTTACATGCATGCCAATGTGTACATGGGACCTTGGTTTTTCATCCCATCCAAACGACTGTCCCACTGACAGGGGGAAACCACCCGGAAAATCCTGAGGAACTTTTTCGGCCAATACCAGGAACAAACCTCCAGGCTAGCGAGCCAGTGTCTTACTCACTTAGCCACCGTGGCTCCAGGCTACTTATTGTTATCTTAGTTCACTCCAATTAGTGATTCATAAAGTATGGTCCTTCACCATCAAGTCAAGCGACTGCTTTTTTTCGACTGAAATATACACTGAAATATTCGACTTGACGAGGTCACAAAAAAAACCCTGACTCGTCCAATACCCCCAGCCCCTGACTACAGGCCTATGTAGGATTCTATTCACTTAGATGACGGGCCAAAAACATTACTCTCCGTTTAGTACATGTATCAACTAAATACCTAGATCATAAGACTTTTGCCCGAAAAATCTGACTTTAAAGTAGTTGGGAGGGGCGGGGGGGTGAAGCCCCTGGCTACGACCATGATTGGGCTATTCTATATTACCTTAGCTCACTGCCACCGGTACTTAATATTGAGCGACTGGTTTTATCGACTGGGATATTTTACTGTTTTTTCGCCAGGATTATTCAACTGGTTTTATTGACTAGATTATTTGACTGTTTTTTTTTCAACTGGATTATTTGACTGGTTTTGTTGACTGAATTATTCGACTGGTTCTGTCAACTGAATTATTTGACTGATTTTATTGTCGAAAAAAGTCAAATATCCCAGTCAATAAAACTATTTTCTTGTGGCCTCATCCAGACGATAAAGCCAGTCAAATATCTCAGTCAATAAAACGAGTCAAATAATTCAGTCAATAAAACGAGTCAAATAATTCAGTCGATAAAACCAGTCCGATAAAATAAGTCGAATATCTCAGTTTATAAAATAAGTCGAATATCTAAGTCGATAAAACAAGTCAAATACCTCAGTCGATAAAACCATGGACCTTATAATACCATGATAAAACCAGTCGAATATCACAGTCAATAAAACAAGTCGAATATCTCAGTCAATAAAACTAGACGAATATCACTGTCGATAAATCCACATCCCAGATCAAGTTGGGTCTTCATACCAGATCAAGTTGACAAAATGTGCTTTTGACAGTTATATGATGAGAAGTTAAAAACAGCCGTTCAATAATAAGCAGGAATTGCAGTGAACTAAGATAATACCGAGTAGTTCAGTCATACCCATAGCCATAGCTCTAAAACAGCCGGGGTTTGCACCTCCCTTCCCTGCCAAATAGTTTCAAGTTCAATTAATGGGGCAAAAGTAGTCTGATAAATAGGTATTTAGGGCCGGGGATAGCCGAAAAAACAGTCAAATAATCCGGCCGAAAAAAAAATCAAGCAGATAATTCAGTCGAATAATCCAGTCGCTCAATATGACGAGGAAAAACGTAAAGCTTGACTTTATTAAGCAGTGGTGGCAGTAACTAAGATAACAACATGTAGCCTACTCCTCTATAAATCCCCCCACACGGTTGTTTTTATTCCGAAGCGACTAGATAACTATGCTGTCATCAGTTTTATGCATCGGACACAGACTTAATTCAAGTTGTTTATATTAGTACGGCCATTGTTTTCAGTTGATGACGTCAGTCGTTGACCCTTAAGGTCCCTAGATGACGACCTTACTCGCAAAGAGAGGTCAACACGTTGTTTAGGGGATTGCTATTGGAAGGAAAATCTCAATAAAGTTGTGACTTCAACTGTCGGATTTGAACTTGGGGGAAAATAATCAAAATAGACAAAAAACGATGTAATCATATTTGAGTTAGTGCGTTTTTTATTTCAGTCAAACAAACTATTCCCAAATTTTAGCCCAACCATCGACCGAGTTTGTTGACTGGAAATTCTAGTGGTACTTAGGGGTAATTGGAAACGCTTTACAGCGGCCTCGCTAAGTACACTCTATCATATAGCCTCGATCTAACTGACGTATTTTCATCAGGTTCCCCCTTATCTGATTTAATCAATTAGTGAAATCCTATTTAAATCCGAGCTGTAGCCGAGCCATCCGTAGGTCTACAGAGTTGATTTTGGTCTTGTTGTTTAAATAAAGATCTAATTTATAATTTCTATAACATCTGAAGCCTAAATTAAGACTTGCAATAATCAGATTTAGCTCTTGCCTAATGCATGTTTAAAGACTACAGCCTGATTACTACCAGTTTTAACCAACTAATAAGCTTTATGCATATAAAATGACGACTTAGCTCTGTTTGACTTTGAGCCACATATATATATGCCTGATGATCCCCGTAGTGGGTGAAAGCGCTAGCTAAGATGAAATTAGTTTTTCCTTTCTAAAAACCTCATTTTTCTATATACTTTTACCTGAGAGTAGAATCTTTTATTTATTTTATATATATATATATATATATATTATATATATATATATATTTGGGGGTTTTGTTTTGTTGTTTTTTTTGTTTTGTTTTTTTTAGGCAATGATATCGACTTTACAGTGTTTATAAAGGTGGTGGTTGGTGGTTGGTGGGGGGGGGGGGGGTATTACTGAAATGTCAGAGTAGCCTACTTATATCTTCGTATATTTTAACTTTAATATTAATTATTGTAGACGGGTATAAAAAGGAATATTATTTAGAATCCTGTAATAAAATTGATTTGTCTTACGTGAATTCGTACTAGCGTATGCCGTTTCAGTTTGTTCGATGGATTCCCAATCTGATTAAAACACAGATCCAATTTCGTTTCGTTTTTATAGTTCAAAATTTCGATTTTACTTGTCTTTACTAAACTTGGATCTGGAAGCGTTGTTATTTAACTCGTGTTCTGCTTGAAATGATGGGTCAGCCAATCAAATGGTCTGTCGAATCGAGCGTTTGGCCTTTTTTGCGCGGAACTGTGGGTAGACATTAGCGGCAATAGAAATCAAAACAAAGCAAAAGTAGATAAAAAAAATACATGGCGGTCGCTTTTGGTTAATCGAATGACTGACCTAATAGGGTCAAATGTCGCTTGCTTGGTACCTGACGTCATAGAACGTGAACCCCTACTGTAACTTGTTAGATCTACATGTAGTGTGGGCCATCGAAAGTATAAAAAACGAAACGAAATATAGATCTATATTTTAATTAGATTGATGGATTCCAGGAGATTACCAGTGAATTCAATGTTAGATACAGCTTAATAGAACATAACGCTTTAGTGAGGCTACATAGCCACATGCATTGACGTATATTATTTACATAAATCAAGAAAAAAACACAGCAATTAAAGTACACACAAAACAGACAACGAACAAAATAATTAGAACTAAATTTCCAAAATCAAGCGTAAAATCTAAATTTCTAATTTTCCAAATTCAAACTGAAATATGAAGTGAGTCAACTAAGCCTTCCACAAATGAGCTATGCGACATTTGTGATATCAAGTGTTTTGGGGGGAGTGAGATTTCCATGCCTGGAAGAAACGCCAGGATAGTAAACTGTAAAGATGATGCACTCACTGAAATATGAAGTAATTCACTTAAAGTAGCTAAGTCTCTAACTCAATATCATCCAAAATCTTCAACATTGAAAACATGATTTATTTGTCAAATTAAATCAACATTCATGTTGTGATCTTACCGGAAAAAGATGGGCTTTTGATATCCAATATTTAAGACAAAATAAACATTTTACCATTGGTACACGAATCGTGTACCATAATGCGCTTCAGCCCCAGTTGTATCAAGAGACTCGAGGGACGAGGCTAGACACATTGCACCAAATCAAACGGCGTATGTAGACTGGAATAACCAGACGCTAGAAATTTGCACTCGCTTGAGACTGCTGGCTTATTTCGCCGAACATAACTGATTTGAAATTAGAGTAAAAACGGAAACCATTGAATGTAAATCAGTTTATATACATTCATATTACAGTATTACATGCGTTGCGACCCACTTTTGTCAATTTCTAGGTCCCAAATGTTAGCGATTTAGCTCCTTTAATTAAGCCTTCCACAAATGAGCTATGCGACATTTGTGATATCAAGTGTTTTGGGGTTAGTGAGATTTCCATGCTTGGAAGAAACGCCAGGATAGTAAACTGTAAAGATGATGCACTATTATCTCTTTACAAAAATAATATTTTAACAAGTTTTTACAAAAGGGGGGATTTAATCCCGTCGCTCTTAGCTCCACCAGTCTAACAAATACTTGAGAGAGAGAGAAGAGAGAGAGAGAGTTTAACGTCCACTCGACACAAACTAGGTAATTTCGGGACTAACAAATGCTAAAGAACAACGGCTCTAACCTGCGAGAATATCATATTTTTTTTTATGTATTGTTCATCCACTTTATTATATGTATTTAGCATGCTGACTGTAATGTATAATTTACATGCTGCCCGAAAAGGGTGTTTTATGTAATAAAATCTATCTATCTATCTATTATTGTACAATAACGTCCACTCGACACAAACTAGGTCATTTCGGGACTAACAGATACTAAAGAACAACGTCTCGAACCTGTGAGAATATCAGGTGCCAGTATCATATTATTTATTGTACAATAAAACCATGGACCCAAAGGATATATACCATGTTACTCCTTAATGGTCTAATTTGTGCTGGTTAACATTACTCTCCGAGTTAAGGTGCTTTATCAGTTATAATTTTTTGGCATGTTATAAAAGGAAGAATTGTATACATTATATATATAGAAACTCTACATTTTGAGCATGAAAGTTAAGAGGAGTTATTTCCCCTATATCGAAACCGTAAAATGTTTCGCAATATGAAATGGGGACATTTCTGCATCAACAGGACCAATAAAGACGTGATTGCGCTGTGTAGTGTGCTGAGGGAAATTGACAGCGATTTAAAACTGCCTAGGGTGCACGCCAAAGTGAACACAGGTTTTTGTCCCGTCCGAACGACTACATAATCAAACCCGAAATCTCTTGGTTACTGAGCCACCATAACTGCCTCTACACAGAGGCGGATTACCCCATTGGCAGTGTAGGCAGCTGTCTAGGACCCAAGAAAAAATAGGGCCCATGGTTATAAACACGATTTACAATCGCAGTGTTGTTGGCAGAGAGAGGGGGGGGGGGTATAAGGTATTACATTTTAAGAGTGGGGTGGGGTCGCATTAATAGAATTAAAAAGATCAAGATAGGTTGAAAAGTAGCCCAAATGCAAATAATATTTATCAAGAATACCGCGATTGTTTAAAAATTGAATATTAATCACTTCATATACATTCATATTACATTAATATTAAAATATGTGCTTCTAGTACCATTTTCGACTATTTTAAGGTTCAAAAGAATAGAGCCATACGCCCTTTAAAGGGCAAGTTTCAGATTTCACAGGACCCTCCCTATAACTAAGATATAGCTAAATGTCGTTCAGACATGATCGATAGACTTGCTTAACTTCATCCTTCAATTCGATCACTTAATTACCACTGAACTTCGGCAAGTGAAACTGAAAATATGACCAACCTTTGGTAGGATAAAGGTTTTCAGGGACTTGGTTATCCTTTGCTTAACCAGTTTTGTTCACAAAAGTATTTAAGGGACTTCCCCTTTAACAAACTACAGTTAGATAATGCAGAGAAAAGTATGGTATTCATGTCACCTTGATATTGTGATGATGCAGGAAAGGTGCATCTCGCTAAAACATATGTCAGCCAAAATGTTAGACACATAACCATGGTACGTATGCGTTCCTATTAGTCTCTCTGTACTGTTTTGTAATGACGCCCTTTCAAAATATTTCCAAATAATTCATATTATTCCCATATCCCAAATCAATTTGTTCATAAGTTAAAAACAAAAATACGCTCTTAACTACCAAGTTATTTTTAACTCTACATGTATGTCCCTCGCATCCCTTACATCATCAAAACCTTACAGGAATGGACCAATCGCTCTTCACATTGTCCGATTTATAGTGAAAAAAAAAATCATTAATCACCTGATAAACAAAATTGAAAGTTTTAGGGTTCCCTGCTAATCCCTCACAAATCCTCTCCGAGACCTAGCCACGGACCACTCATTGATACCTATAGGTTACGTCATTTACGTGTAACAAAGACTATTTCAATGAGATATTTCCCCGCACCGAACAAGCCCCTCCCCCGCGAAAACCTTTCAAATATTATAAGCTTATCTCAAATTATTTGGTTCGGAGTATATGGATGAATAGCTGACATTGCGCTGTGTTACTCCGATATCACATTTGTGGAAGCAGATTTTAATATGATTCGGTAATTTAAACTGTAAAAAAATAGTTTGGATAGGCCTACATATTCCTTTTTTTCGGACTATGCTGTTTATCGGGACATCATTATGTACATTAGGGAATAACCGCAGGATAGAATTTGTGCAAACCACAGCCGTCACATAGGCTATCCTGTTTTTATGGGGCACTATTTTATTACAGTAACAACATAAAGACAAAGTTGCTGTTCGATCTGGCAACGTTTTCTTCCAAGGGTTACCCCGTTTGTGCGCTACAAACACGTGGTTGAATGACCTTTATCGGTTGACCTTGACAGCTTTGCGCGGCGATGGAGATGTGATCAGTACGGAATTAACATTTAAGAATGTATATTTTAAAACGCCCAGTCATAATCAGACGTTTACTAGGCTATGTAATTGAACTGCATATCAAGACGTTTTGAATTATAATGTATGCTACCATGGTTTAGTAGATTTAATTACAATGAATATGTCCCGAGAAATCATTTTAGACTAATTTAGAGGCTTGGTTGATTATAAACATTTAGCCTACTCTAGAAGATTGTCAAATGATAGATTGTGTTCTCAACAGAGTTCAGATGAGAAATACTAGAAAATGACCAGCTCCTTAATAAAATATCATTTTAATTGGGAAAGCTGGCAGTAGGCCTATTTATTCCTTGGTACAAGAAATTACTACAAGCATATTATAGCATGAACCTTATAAGGTCCATGATTATAGTAAATAAAATGGAATTCTACATGTCAAAATATTGTTTATGATCCTGTTTTGGCCTTCTACTATAATCTATTATGCTGTTCATATGCGGGCCTGACAAGGACAGCTGTCTAGTCGTTCCGATGGGACGAAAAACCAAGGTCCTGTGTACACATTGGCGTGCACGTAAAAGATCCCTTGGCAGTTGGAATTCGATATAAGAGTAGGCCGTAGCGCCGCTGCCCGGGCAAAATTTCCCTCATAGCACACTGTATGGCGTATGCCCGTTTTCATTAGCCCAGGTTAGGAGCAGAACAGTAGGACGTTAAAGCACATTTCATTTCATTTCATTTCTGTTCATATGCTTAAAAGTTTTAAAATAAAACGTGTTTACTGGTAAAGCCAAATTAAATAATATTATGTGGTCAGAACCCAGGTGGGGACAAATAAACAAGTTATTGTCCTGGGAAAGTGGTGGCTTGTTTAAACACATAGGGATGGCCTAGTGGTCTAGAGTGTCACGCTTCGACCTCTAGTTGGCCGGTCACCTCTGGCTTGCGGCTGTGGTTTCGATCCCAGGTGTGAGCGTATGTGGCTTGGAGATAGGGGCGCCTTCTCAACCTCGTGGGTTTACTCCGGGTACTCCGGGTTTCCTCCCACAGCAAAGACCCCTGCGCGTGCGCTAAGATCATTAAAATGAACTTGTCTGCGATATCACCTTCGGTGGAAGCGGACGTTAAACGCTAAGAACAACAACAGTAAACCTGGTTTAGTTATTATAGTATGTGTGAACCTACACTTCCTTACATTGGCACACTACCCTTTACCCCCTACACACAGACCCTAAGACAGTTGCTCTCAACCTTTTTTTGCCAACGGCACAAATTGGAACACATGACAAAATAGCAGCACACCTGGCTAAACATATATGAAAAATATTTAAATTTTACAAAATAAAAACAAGGCAAGTTATAGACGGCACAACCGTAGACACAGACTAGTCATAGACACATAGTATGATGCAAACTAAATAAAGCAAAACACAGCTATGAACTTATATTTTTGCAGTCAAATAGCTGGTTTCTTTAGTGAGAAATTTTCTTAGTGTGCCGTTCAAATTTTCATGGCACACTTAGGAAGATCTAGAGGCACACCTGTGTGCCGCGCACACTGGTTGAGAATCACTGCCCTAAGACCACACCACTTGCATTTTCCTCGAAAATTTATCGCCTATTTATACAAGAGGGAAGTGAGATATTTCCTTTGGATTTTTGTCATCAACCTATTCATGTTTTTTTCACACTAAACTTGCTGATATTGACATCAATGATCATTTGATTAGTTTTAGCATCAAAGATTTGCGAAAATTTTCCTCGGCAGTTTTTCGATATTTAAGATGGCATATCTCTGTTAGTAATTGAGGTATGATACCTTCAACTAGCACGTTAACAAAATTTTTGACAACTTTCTTAAACTTACGGAAATTACTGAGAAATTCTGATTTTTCCCGAACATAAATAGTTCTCTCCATTTTAAAAATAGACCAAAAATGACATATGGTGGTGTTAGCCCCAGATATTATCTTTCATTTTCAGAGGTCTTTAGTCGCCATATTGGATTTTACAAAAACCCTTCAAATCGATAGTCAGCCACCATTTTGATTCCGATTTTCAAAAACTTTTTTGTTTTGAACCAACTCCAAAGGAGTTCTTAGAGAGCCGATTTTTGAATTTTGATTTTGTTTACTTCCTGTTTCACTTTAAATTTTGTTCGACTTTTGACCTTCTATCTGGTGACCTAACCTTTCAATGACCCTTGATTACCCTAATGTCTACTAACAATTACTATCAAAAAGTTTGGCCTTGAAGTATAACTTCCGATTTTATTAAGAGTTCAAAATGGCAGGTTTTTTCATTTTAATAGGTATTGGAGTACTATACTCAATAATTCATGGTGTAACTTGATTGTTGACATGACACGGCGTGACCTGACGTACCGAAGCATGTCAGTATTCCTTCGGAGTTCTAGTTTTATTTCATTTCATTTCTAAAGTACAGAATCCAATCACTGCTTCATTAACTATTCATTTCAATTATTTATTCTATTCAGCAATACCAATCTGATTTAGTATTGATTAGCTGGTAAATTAATTAGAAATTTGAAATTGATCAAAAAGGTACATTTTTTATCATTTTTTGCAGGTTAGTAACCTCTGTTAGCTTATGTATTTTGCTGTAAATAAATAAGTATGTATGTTTTTTGGATGAATGTGTGAAATATTAGATTGGCAGTGAGTGTAAGCAGGCAGGTATTGAAATTGGAGTATACCACTCTTTATCTATTAGTAGCCAACAGATTCTCTCTATATTGTATGTGTATATAGGTAGGTGTATGTTGGCGTGGTGTGTAGACACATGTTACTTTGATCAATAACACATAATCGCACTGAACTCGGCATTGATCAAGGTGAACATACTATTTTGTCTATTTCTACCTGTATACTTGAACATCAGATACTGCTGATCACTTAAATTATTTTTCACATTGTAATCTATAATCTAGAACTAATTTCAAGGATTAATTAACTGTGATTCTATTTCTAATAACTCAGTTTTATGGATTTTATCTTTTCAGAAGGATTGTTAAAGTGAAAATTAGGACCATTAATTTGTTTTCATCAGGTAAGTGTTTGTATGCTCAATTCAACGTTTTGGATTTGTTTTATAATTTGAGAAAATTTTGGGACCTGTGCTACTCATATTGTTATTCTTCTTCCTTTGGATGCTCTTCAAAAAAAAAAAAAGGCTTAAGCTCCGACAGGGTTGTTCCTTGGACAATTGTGCATCGATTAACATACTTCAATGTTTCATATGACTTAACAATTTGAAGATGATGTCATGCTCGGTATTTGATCCTTAGTTATCTTGTATTTGTCTCATAACCTGTTAGCTGTTATCTACCCTGTGCTATTTTTACCATATATATATATATATATATATATATATATATATATATATTTAATAGAGAGAGACAGAATCTCCTACAAGTCTTTTTTTGATATCAGAAAATATCAACACAAGTCAATAAAGTAAAAAAATTTACGAGTGTTGATATAGTATGTTATATACATTGACTAATATTAAAACTGCCTAACATACATGTTCTTACATTTTTTATTCAATCTAAAATCAGATTACAATTTCATTTCATTGAGTTTTTTCTTAAATAACATTAGTCTGAGAGCCATAGAATAGAAAAATCTGAAGAATAGTTTCTGGAATTTGTTTTGTACAGAAGTTGCTATGGTGCAAGATAAAGGCTTCTTCTGTATTGTAAAAGCTTCTAAGAGATTGAATGGAACAATTGGTCAATACTTATAAGTACCATTCCTTTATATTTATTTATCAATAGCATACTCCTTTACCTTAAGGCGATACTACAGGGTATTGTAGTATTATATTAATTTATTTAATAGAAAATATAATAATTTTAAAGAAACTTAGTTTTTATGTTATTCATGAACTAGTTAAACATAAAATGGTCAGATAATTCAATAATGTAAAGTGTAATAGCTGTGTAAAGTACTCAGGTCTTCTAGGCATAATCTGCACTAACCTGTTACATGCCTAAGAACCATAATAGAAAAAAAAAGTTGTATAAGTCTCAAAAATTGTTAAACAGATTTATCCAAGAAAGGTTTGAAGCATACCCTACCTTGTGTATCATACCAACCTCTATTGACTACTATAGCTATATTCAGAGGCCGTGGAGTGGTTTCGGAAGTTTGGGGTCTGACAATTGAGGGATGAAGTCACGAAAACAAAGCATTGCATAACAACGCAAGAGTGTGTTGCTGCAGGTGCCACGGGTGTCGGAAGCTTCAGACATGGGGTGTTGTGCCCGCTTTAGGGCCCCAAGAAAATTTTGAAATTTTGATGTGATTTTTTGCATTTTGAGTGACTTATTAACATATACAGAAATGCCGCCAAGATCAACCTGGCACACTATAATGTTATTACAATAAGAGGAAATCAAGTTTGCATAGTATAAGAAATTTGCTGGATGACCGTACCGTGACTGCAACAAAATCTCCTGATTGGTATACACAGTGACACATTTCTTTCGACAAAACGAGGATTTTTCTTTTTCTTCTAAAGAACGTAATCATGAATGTGTCAGGAAATAACTGATAGATTCAAAGAACCACAGAAACATACTTTCCAGTGATGTATAACACAACTGGAATTTTGTATTAAGACCCGCATTTTGACATTTTAAATACTTGCCATCACCCCCCCCCCCCCCCCACCTTTCTCTCTTACACACTCTATCTCTATATTTTCAAGTTATGAAAATATGAACGCGTCAGAACATTATTTGCTTATTTGAAAAGAGCAATAAAAGTGCTTACCAGAGATACGTAACATGGAACATCGTATTAAGACCCGTATGGATACTTTAAATACCTCCACCCCTGTCATTTAATAGAGTTTCTTACCACCCAACGTTTTTCACAGTATGCAAATACGAAGGTGCCAGAAAATTATATACATATTTACAAAGAAAAATGAACATGCTTTTCACTGATATGTAACATAATATCTGGAAGTTTGTATTAAGACCGGTATTTTGATATTGCATACCCCACCCCCTTCTTGTATTCATGGTAATAGAGTTTAGTACCATCCAAATTTGATCATTTGTCAAGGTTAAGTAAATTTCTTATAGTGTGCCAGGTTGATTTTCTCTAGTGGTGTGGTAAATATCTTTATAGTGTGTTGGCATATAGTGTGCCAGGTTGATCTCTGCGCCGTTTCCGTATATGTTAATAAGTCATGTGATACCCTAGATTTGCATAATATCAAAGATAGCGCTGTGCGTAAGAATTCTATGCAGAAAGCGTGAAGCACAAATGACATTTGTCATTTGGCACATTACTTTTGAAGTTTAACATTTTATTTTGCCCTTAGAGGTATTTTGACTTATCATTACCGATATTACTATTAGTAAGAATGTAACAATAACAACATATTTTCCTGAATTAAAATGTGCAGTATTTTCTCAGTCGCGGGACTGGCCATTTTCCAAAATGGCGGTGCATTTTAACTTTTTTCACGATATTGTAATCATAGGCGTACGGGCTCAATGACAACTAGGGGGGGCAGAACGCAATATGCCTGAAAAAAATTTCGGGTTTACAGAGAGCGCCGGTCTTCCTTGAGAGGCGAAGAGAGCGGAGCTTACGTTGTCCCCCCCCCTCAGGTGGCTGACTCGAATTCCAATCAATCGTTTACAGTCCACGAAGACGGGACCGTTGGGAGAAAAATTTTGAAAATTTAACTGCCACAAACGCGTTTTCCTGCTATTCCAGCCTGTGAATACAGCAACTTCAATTTGGTCCAATATAGTCTATCTGGCTGACCGGAATTCCAAACAACCAATTAATCGTCGCTGGGTTCGAGGGTATACCCTCCTTGAGAAAATTTTGAAAATTTAACCATCACAAATGCGTTTTCTGCTATTCTAGCACGTGTAAATTAGTGTTTTATTAGATTTCGGGCACTTTATTTTGCCAAGTAGATGAAATAAATTTTTGTTTTCACTTTACCCGTCTGCCCGAAAAGTCAGCTTGCCCAAAAGTTAGGGGGGCAGCTGCCCCGCCTGCCCCCCTGGCTCATACGCCTATGATTGTAATAGAAGCACTTCGTATAGGCCCCCTAGTGTGTTTTATAGGGTTTTCCGGGACAACAAAAATAAATACAATATAATGTTTCACTTTCGAAAATCCAGCGATACCCTTCCATAAATAGTGAGTATTATACCTTATACAATAACATAGACCGGGTTTTTTTGGGTTTTTTTTTTGTTTTTGGGGGGTTTTTTTTAAAAAAATTTGCGCCCCCCCCCCACACACACACACAAAGGTTCCGCATCCCACGATATTGTAGCTCCAAATTCATATAAATTATCAAAATGTTTACTGACAGTATTATTTTCATTGTAATATTATCCATTTGTATAAATCATATATTTCATGACTGAAAAGCCAGATGTCAATAGATTTATTTGTGTGTATTTTAACCTAATGGTAACTTATCAACAGCTGTGTCAGGTCTCATATTAATTTTTGTTGTATCCTTGTATATATGGGAAAAATGGTTTATAGATTTGTGAAATAGTATAATCTTTAGATAACTGCATATGATGTACATGTATATATAGATTGTCATCAACCCAGATCTTTAAATTTGGACGAGATTATACATAGTTATTTGTAGAGTTCTTGTGTTGGTGTCATTTATCTCATAATGACTGAATTAAAGGGTTTGTCCCGGATATTTTTTAGTGAATGAAATTGGTTAATTCAGTGTGGAAAACACATAGAAACCTTTATCCTAGTCCTATGATACTTTACTTTAGAAGAAATGCAAACTAGTAGTTTTCTTTTTTGTTGGCAATAATTAAGTTACCCAAACCCCACCATTCTCAAGTGCCTCTATTGCCATGTCTACAAACTATGTAAGTGATGGTCTCAATTATAATTATACAATTGTCTGAATAGCTATGATTACATGATAGTACAATCATGCCATAGTTATAGTAAATGTTCATCATGATTAGTATTACCACATCACTCATACAACTGAACAATAGAATTCCTTAAATGAGTTGAATAACCCTGTTAAGTAAATCTAGCAATCATTTTCGATTAGCTTAATATTTTGGGCTGAAACTTTTAGCGTTTCAGGCTATGTCTCTATATTTTGGCATTTTATTTGTTAAATGCAGGACGGAGGGGCTGACAAGGAAAGCTGTCTAGTCGTTCGGATGGGACAAAAAACTGAGGTCCCGTGTACACATTGGCGTGCACGTAAAAGATCCCTTGACAGTTGGAATTCGATTTTAGAGTAGGACGTAGTGCCGCTGTCCGGGCAAAATTTCCCTCATAGCACACTGTATGGTGTATGCCCGTCTTCATTAGCCCAGTTCGGAGAAAAACAGTAGGACGTTAAACCTCATTTCATTTCATTTCATTTCATTTCATTTGTTAAACTGGGACTGACCCTTTAAAACAACTCTACCTAACGGAAAAGATTTGTGGTAATCTGTTGTGCTGTCAAAAATTTAAAAACAATTTTTTTTCAAAAATGTAACTGTCAGTTCATGTATTTTGTTGTGTCTTACTCATTTATCATTCTTTGTGACACATGAATGATTAATTATAGATGTCATAAAACATGTCTGTTGCTTTCTTGGAAATGTATGAAGTACCGGGTACAGCTATTACATCTTTGTTTTATTAATTGGGTGCTCATTATTTTCACAAATGTCTAAATTAGTAAATGGTCTTGGTTACAAAGTCAGTTTTATGTGAAAACTGCAAAGAGGTAAATTTGATTTTTCTTTACATTTTGTCATTGGATTTGCATACTTAAACAAACTTTAAAAGAGTCAAGACCAAATAGAGATAATTGAGCCAACAAATATGCGAGCAAGGCTGTTACAAAAATTCGGTCATCCATTGCACTGAACACTTTTTGAACGTCGTAACGGGTCAAAATGTTTGTATCTCAATAATATTATCAATCCTGCAGCAAATTTAATCATTTGGGACTTTTTTTTATATAAATTAGTATGAATGTTGCTCAGATTGCAGTTTTATTCCAATAAATTGCTAGACCCAATAGGGGTGGGACAGGAGCACCTTTGCTTAGCCAAATTTATTTATTTTGGACATCAACCCAACTTGGTAGGTATGTTGATTCATGTTACTTTTCAAGATTTGTTCAAATAAAGTAACTTAATGGTTAATCTGGCACTATTTATAATTACCTGTACCTTTCTTACAAATACCATGTACATGCATGTTCTTAATAATCTTTTATTGCAATTTATAATGTTCCGAGGTCTCCATATTTAATCAGAGAGTCGACTCTGATGTAATTGACAAATTGATAGTTCATGTTAAATGCATATATAGATGCAATAAATGAAATGTAATGTCTTTTAACGTCTCGCTAACACAATACTTTGGTCATTTTGATACTATGTGGTCTAAAATATGTGCTTTAGATCATCAGGTCTGCCCCAAGCTTGTACGTGAGAAGGAGTAGGGTTGCCTGTCCAACCCTGTGTTTTTTCCTCTTGAGTTCTCTGATTTCCTCCGACTACTAATGTCTCTTACGTGAAAGCGAATTATTAAAAATAATTAAAACCATATGCAAGTCCCAAAATGATCTAGTTTGTGTTGATTGGACATCAATGTATTCCAATCCTGAAATTTTGATGAGTTTTTTTAGCTTATAGTAACTGTTTGGATGACTTAGCTGCTGGTGGGCATGTTTCATTGACGGGCAACTTTTTTTCTTTGGTAAATATTGAACCTTTTATCTCAAATAAATTTTATACAAATAGATTAAACTGAAATAAAGAAGTAAACATATACAGCATTATGTCCTTCAAAGAGAAAAATCTATGTTAGATTAAAAGTCAACTTGTTAAAGAGTAGCCTACACACCATTTTGTTTCATTCGTTTTATATACAGCAGAAAATTAAATAGTGTTTTATAGTCCATGCACATACTGTTAATCACAGTTTGTAAATACAAAATATTTATTTAAGTAAAAGCCAAATAAAGTAATTAAGACTAGCAATGGTTCAAGTATATTTGTCATGTTTCCACAATAATGATTTAGGCTCTTTAGAGTCGTCTAAGAAGTGATTCTCCTGGTCGTTTTAACGGCTTGATTGCCATTTTATTGACAACACACAAAAAGATCCAGTGACTTATGGACTCTTGCCGTTAATGGTCTCTAAATAACTGAAAACATTATGTATTGTTTTTACGAGCTGTTAAACTCAAGTGGTAATTGAGGCTGTTGATATAGTAATTATCAACATATCTTAACAAAAATCTCGAAAAGTTCTCCTGATAAGGAAAAGGGAGGAGTTTTGTGTTGTTTAGTACATGAGGAATGATAATAAAAGAAGAGTTCACATTGAAGAAGGACCAATGCATGAATTACAAACGTGTTATTTTTGGTGGTGATTTGGTGTAATAATACATGACTTTCAAAGAAGGAGTTTTTCTGCATGTGGAGAGAGTTGTCTTCATCCAGAGTCTAGTTTTGATTATTTGTTTATCGATAGTGAAGTCGTCTGTATTTTTAGATTGTCCACATCTGTTTACTAGTGGACTTGAGTGTATTGGTTTATCTTGTCAATGTTTGTTATAGGCTGGTCAAAGTGTGGATAGCAAAAGACGTACCAAATAATTAAGGTAAGATCATTCATTAAGAATAAATTTCAAGATAAAAGAATCCTATCGTTGGTCCTATCGTTAGAAAATGCAAGAATTGTCTTTTTATTCTTTAAAGATTTGAACATATTGAAAAATCCCAAGAAAAAAGCTGTGTACTTGGCTGTTTCGTAGTTCATTTTGTTGTAGTATAGAATTGTTCATATTATTCTAATTCTATGCCTCATTTTTTTTTCAAAAGACTGTAAACCTCTGGTAAAATTTTTAAATGTTGGTTTTTGTTCTTGTCTTTAATCTTCAAACGGAGGCGCATTTTTCATTAAAAATACTCCTTTAATTAATTTTTTGGTTTTTGAGTTTTGTTTGAAATCTAGGATCAGACACTGATAAGTACAGGATGTTATTTTTTAATATTTACATCAGGAAATCCTTGGTTGTTTTGGTGATAACATTTCACTTGTACAGTGAGTTGGTTGTGTGAAGTTTTCTTTCACAGAAAAAAATTACCAATCATCATAAATACCTGCACAAAGAGATGCAGTCCTCCTGCACTTATTATTACTATGTGTTTCTTTTAATATGGGTCATAAAAAGTCGGGAGAGACTATGTCGCCACCAATCCACGCCATGTTCAGGGTACATTAGTACTAATATTTTGTTAAATGGGCTGGCTTTCTTGAAGTATTTTGGGAGGTATACTGTTTTAGGGATGACTAAAATACATATCAAGGAATTATCTGTTCAAGTGTCCTGTAGGATATTTTGCCTTTTCTGTGACTTTTTTAATGATTAATTAGGATCTCAATGTTGAAGAAATAAAACTTATATTAAAAGCATAAAAATTAGAATTTATTTATCACAAGCTTCTGTTGATACATTTTTGTATGTTCCAAGGTCAATAAGATATGGTCAATCTTATTTCATTAAAGATATGTTATATTTGATATTAATATCTACCTTATCAGTCCGCCATACAACTAGCTTCAACTACTTCACAATAGACCGATAAATTGGGTGGATTTTGAACAGGTTAAAATATGATATCCATTTATATCTGTTGACACCTTAGATTGTGGTCAGAAGTGCAATAACATAACTATTTTTGCAGAATATAAAATGGCAGCTTTTGTCTTTTATATGAGAGTATTGCAGGGCTCACACTGGCTTTCAATTTTTTTCTGCCAAAATGAATAATAATTTTTATATAGAAAAATGTTCATATTTTTTTTTCGACAACTTGAATATTGTATCTGCCAAAATGTGTGATAAAAAAGACAACATGAAACAATTTTATTTCTCGGGTAGGCCTATTATAAAACAATTACTGATATATACAACAAAAATGTTTCTACATAACATATTAGCACAGTTTTGTTATGATTTATTAAAATCAGATTTTATTTTGGTGACTTTAGTCTTTTCTCACACCGTATTGCACAATATATTATCAGTATTTACACATCAAATCTCATTCCATTTCTATAAATTTATGTTTTGCGTGTATGATAGGCCTATTGTTATTTTTAGGTACCGCAACAGTATCTGAATCTCTGGTAGAAATTTAATTTTCATTTGTAAGAGATGCTTACAATCAAACTAATTGTTCTCTTTAGAGCATTATGGCGGCGGTAATGAAACAAATGGTGGACCATCTTCTCACCCGAGAATCGTCGCTATTGGACTCGTTCTTAGGTTTCTAACCATTGGTGGTAATGTTATTTGAAATGATAAATCCGTTTATACATGCCGTATGAAGCCACAGTAAACGGAATTCAACTATTAAAATATGTAATTCTCTTCGAAAATAATTGTCGGCCATTTTGATTTTTTCCATTTTGTTTTATTTAAAGACAAAACAAAATATCATATAATCACCGCTTGGATTAATTATTAGGAGTAAATAATGACTTGAGATAGACTCTATATAGATCAAGATCATTGGCAATTATCAATCAACTAATCATTAATCTGAGACAAATGATTAGTATTACTCATTGACACGATCCAGATTATTAGCGAGTTGATTAATTTATAGTATGCCGCCGCCGCCAGTTCTCAAAAAGAATTGCTAGTACCCAAAAAAGTAATTTTTTATCACCACTTTCATATTTGGCGACCAATAGCGTGAGCCCTGGGGTACAGTATAAATATTATCATCAATCTTAAATGCAATCATCTTTGAAATCCACAAATAGTATGTGGACTTTGCCAAAGTGATTATCATTACGTTTTCATGATTTTATAGTTGATCCTTTTTTTTAATTAACCCTTTGGCATTCATGGATTAAAATGACTTATTTTAGAATTAGCCAAAACCAAAGTATGGGTGGCGTATATGGAGAAAACACTATATTTCTCAGGTGCCAGTTAACTCATCCACAAGCAAAGTCGTCCACAGCCATTGGTTAAGTCGTGGTTATGTCGTCCACAACTAATGGTTTAGTCTACAACTAATACTTGACTCATAACTAATGGTTAAGTCGTACACAACTAAAAGTACTTGACTCGTACACAGTTTAAATGTATGGAATAAATAAGTTTTACTCCTTGATAAAGTATACTCGTAACGTTTGTTAATTGGCGTTAGGATTTTAATGTTTAGACAGCATTTAATTGACTTAATATGAAATCTGAATATAAATTATTCGATGGATAACTTTTGTGATAAGATTAGATTATGATGTCTAACATCGTTGATCTTCTTTATAAAAAGGTATTTTACAATTACATGCTTATAGAGAATAGTTTGGGATATCACTTGGTTAAGTATTACAGGGTTAACAAAATTACCGGTAAAACGCTAATTGTTAGGACCGTCTTCATTTGCCACATGGCCTATTTTTACAAAGGCAACTTACTGGATCTACTCCCTGTGTACAGCCAGCTAGTATATTTATGGGATCATCAAATTGCTTGTGGATGAGTTAACTGACATTCTATTTCTCATGCTGCAGGTATAACGCACACCTTTTTGGATTTAATAAATGACTTGTACATCAGAACCATCTTCATTAGCCTGGTCAGGGCAGAAAAGCAGGATATTATTATTATACCCCATTCTATTTCATTTATAGTTATTAATTCACAAATAATCTATGACTGCAAGTCTCTTCCTAGTTTTCAAACTTAAATAATCCTTTGTTCCATAAGATGACAATCTATGGGTCACACTTCACGAAATATTGATTTTTGTCCGAGACCAGTTATAAAGAATTCAATGAATAATTAGATGTCACAATAAATGAAGTTTTTGAGAAGATTTAAGTATTAATTTGCAGCTAGAGTAATCACACGATTCAATCTTGTGTTCAAGTATCTGTTTCCCCTTTCCTAATTTAGTGTAGAAGAGATTTCCATTTTCGACTTTTAAGTAAGTAGTCTGAGCTATTTTAGGATCAATTTTGGTCAGCAGGTCTCAATTTATAAATTCTGAGTAAATTTATAGAGTTGGGACATTTATCTACTATTTTGTAGAAGAGCAAAATGAAGTTTTTTATGCACTCATATCACACTGACTGAAAAAAAAAAATCCTTTAGTTTATAGTTTGCAATCTATTCTTTTTTGGGGAGATAAAATGACACAATGCACAATGAGAGAAGAATAGGCAGGGACATACAGAAAAACAATCAGATTCTATTTAGTTAGCTGTAAAGCTGGGCTTAGATTGCACTTACAGCTTAAAATGAAGAAAACAAGTTTTAATTGGGCTGGGGGAACCAAAAGAAAAAACACATCAGGGAAACAATTTGGACAACATAGGTGCATTTAAAACTAGTTTTTGACCATACGCAATTACTTTCAGATAGTGTTTCATTGTTTTTGTTGAGTCTTGAATGCTCTACTATTCTGATTGCAGACAGTTTTTCGACCTAGCTAATTGGGATCTGATTTTCAAATTAAGTGATATTACCATGATCATGTGAAAGTTTTGTACTTTATATGGCAATACTTGTGAGCCATGTTACTGGTGAACACAGTTACAATAGTTTTATCAGTTTTTACCCATTATCTGAACTAGTTGTTGTTACTGATTTTCAATTGTCTTATCGTGTTGGCAGGCACCATCAACACAGCTTTAAATATTAAATTTTCTTTTGTTATTTATTTCAAGCCCAGCTTGCCTCGGACTTCAGGATAACTTTTTTATTCTTACATTGTGCTTGATTCTGTTAGTTTTCAACCCCAAAAATAACTTGATCACTTTGTGGTTATTTTCTTGGTCAATATTCAGGAATGATTCTCAAAATGACATAAAATGTATGTTATTAAAAAACATGTTATCTTATATCGAACCGTGTTATAGTTAATAAAAGGTTTTAGATTTTGTAGAATGTCTCTGATAGAAGTCTTTGAAGGAAGTAATGGTAATCAAAATGAGTTAGCCTGCATGTTCAGATGTTATATTGTCCAATTTGAGAAACAAAGATTTTACAAATAAATTTGTTTCTATCAAAAAAAAGAAGAAAAAAACTGTGCCCCAAGATATGAAAACGGCAGATAATGATTCTAAGGCTGATTGGATAAGAAATAATTCCATATTGAATAACAAAAACTAGTAGTATATATATTATATGTATCCTATATCAGAAAACATTTTAAAGGGTAGCAGTCATGTTATAATAATTTGAATGTATAAAACAAGCCATATTTGTGTTTAATGTAAATCAATTTTCACAGCTATAAATGAGGTATTTATCATTTAGTCAATTTATTGTAATATTATTATTAATTTAAAGGGATATTGCCAGATAAATTGTGTTTAACGATGTTTTGTGGCATGGTGACAAAACCTGATGTTGTGAGATGTCACTGTCCCAATAATGGCAGTAGAATGATTTTCACACTTTATGTTTAATATGTATATGTAGATAGATATCCCTGATTGTCCAGGCAGTAGTTATTTCAAACTTTGTGTAAATCTATTGCTGATGACTTTAAATTTTGAAATCTAATATGAAGTTAAAGTGAAAGATATTAATATGAAATGGGCCCCTTACTTCCGTCCTGTTTTGTTTCTAGAGCATTTATCAAGCATTGTTAGTAAATATACATCAACATAATTTTCCAGACGTCAACGCCTAGATGTGACTTCATCTGCTCAAATTAAAAGTCCGAGTGCATATGAAATTTAAGCGCCAAAATATAGAGGAATGGCATATTTACCTTGTCTCAAAATTTAAACTGAGTCCTTTGGACGTGAACGTCAAAACTGCTTGTTTGGACACGTAACCCTTTTAAGATTTTGGGTGACTTCTTCGTTGGGTGACCTGATAATTGATTACCATTCCTTTAGAGGTCTATACAGTGAATAAACATGTGATGTACATGGTAACGACAGGTAAACTTCAGCTACATATTATTTTTATAAAATAAAAGTCTGGTTTTATCCAGACACCGCATAATCGCATAATACAGCTGGGGACACTGGTCTCCATTTCCAGATGAAGGCTGACGGGCTTAAGTATATTGAGTATTTTGCTTGGCCCTAAGGTAGAGAACTTTTAAGGGCTTTTAACACAAAATTAAGCAGTTTTATTCTTCAAAATATAATCAGGATTGGCCCTTTAATGTCAATGTTTTTAAACACTTGCCAACATTTTTGTTTGACATCTGTCACAGTATCCATGTTTCATTTTATAGACAACATAAATGAGATACCAGCTGACAGGTGCATGTTTTGATGCCATAAGGCAATATAAGTTTAAACTTAGAATAAACTAGAACTCCAAAGGAGTACTGACATGTTTCGTATGTCAGATCACGTCAGGTTAAACCATGAATTATTGAGTATAGTAACATCCAATAAAAGTGGAAAAAACCTATCATTTTGAACTCTTAATAAAACTGGAAGTTATACTTGAAGATCAAAATTTTGGATATTAATTGGCAGTTATCGCGACAATAGACATCAGGGTCTTCATATATATACAAAGGTTCAAGGGTCATCGAAAGATTATGTCATGAGATGGAAGATGAAAAGTCGAACAAAATTCAAAGTAAACAAAATCGAAATTCAAAAACCGGCTGTCTTATAACTGTTGCCAATTAGAATAGGTTCAAAACAAAAAAAGTTTCTGAAAATCAGGATCAAAATGGCAACTGAATATCAATTTGAAGGTTTTTTGTAAAATTCAATATGGCGGCCAAAGAGTTGAAAATGTTATGGAACAAAGTTTCAGAAAATGAAATAAAAAATCTGTAAATAGGCGAACAGCCTTCCCACATTTCTCTCAGGAAGCTACTAGTTTCGTTCTATTCGAATTCTGCAGGCTTGATTGAAGATGTGCAGTTGCCCTCTGTATATTATTGGTGGGGACCGGAGCACATGTGATGCCACAAGTGGACCGGAGTCGATTATTCAAAAAAAAGTGTTCAAAGATGTTCGTCTGAGAAATTGCCGTCGTAATTATGCATATTTGCATAGATTCTAGGCTCCCAACTCTTTTGACTTTTATGTTTAAAATTTTTTATAAACTAATGAGGGCTTTTAAATAACTCTAAAAGGTTATGGGGATGTTTGCACTAATTTTTTTTATTAGTTTTCACTATAGGGGTACCACAGCTTAATAAATTGGGAACTCATCCTGATTTTCATTCTCTGCCTTGAGTTAGGCTAAGAATTATGCTGCTATTTCACATAATTTGAAAAGTGGCTTGTGGAATGTCTTTCTTGAATTCCACAAGGAGCCCACGAAGTTGTTTTTGCGTTTCTTGATTGAAACGTTGTAAAAATACCCAGTCTTCTTTACTGAGATTTGTTTCTGCCAAATCATAGCGATTTAATGTGCAAAAAACTGGCCAGGCCTCTAGTTCAAGGGAAGGATCAGCCCCTTCACAAAAAGCCTCCCAGTTACTCATAGTTGGGAAAGGTATCGGACAGGGCGATCTGTTATTTTTATCCTCCGCTGATACGGAGACAGTGACCGTAGTAATTACATCGTAGTTTTTGATGTAATTACTTGAACAGCTTTCCTCACAGTGAGGGGAAAGATGATCGATGCTCTGTTTCACAGCGGTTTCCAAGAGATCTACTTAGTGTTTGGTTTTCCGGTGTTGAGTAAGATCGTCCAACCTTATTTTGTAATTTTAGTTGTAGGATTTACACCAGAACTTAAGCTGGGTGTGAAAGCTTCGGTAATGCTGTTTCAAGTTGTATGAACAATAATGAACATGTGAAAATCTCTTTGCAAAGGAATAGCAGTGAGCATCTTTATTGTGACGTCACAAGAGATCTAAGGCTAATTGATGGCAAAATGCCAAGTGTTTTGAGCAGAGTCGATATTGCGAGTTCCAAAAATGGGGGTGCACACAAGAGAAATAGCTAACGGAATTTTAAGAAAATAGTGCAAAAGGGTCAGTGGGGAAATAGAGTAAACAATAAAGTGGGGGGACCCTTAGGGACTATATCTTATTGTTAATGCCATCCGTTGCGAATGTTCTTAATCTATTTGAATTCATTGACTTTTCTAATGGCATCATTTTTGCCATACCTGGGCCAGTCTTGAAAAAGCTATATAATTTTAATCATAACATATCTTGGGCTAACACCACCATATGTCATTTTTAGTCTATTTTGAAAATGGAGAGAACTATTCATGTTCAGGGAAAATTGGAATGACTTGGTAATTTCTGGAAGTTTCTGGATGCCCTTGCACATGCACTGAATATAATTAAAGTTTTCATAGAATTGTTCTATGGTTGGTGTTTAGTCAAAATCAACACTATTTTATTTGATATCAGTGACCGAATGAAGGGTTATTCCACATTGGCAACAGATTAAAGACCCATCTTACTGTTGGCAGTCAAAACAATAAGCCATAGCACACTGAAAGTTGAAACAGACGATGGGGTGTGGGATGATCAAACGCTCTGAGTTGTGTTCAGGCTCAAATTTGTCAATCACCAGTCGCGAATGGTCGTGCATCTGTTGGGTGTATGCCTTCTTAGAGTGAAAACTTACAGGTTCAGCGCTCGTAGCTTCAGTCGCACTTTGCTAGTTGCCCACCACCACCACCACCATCTGTGCCAGCCTACAACAGCAAATATGCCCAGAAAAATTTAAATCAATAATTGTATTTATGTTTTTACCTACCTTACACCATGGATAATAAGGGATTTTAAAACTAAAAATACAATATTTACTATTATACACACAGGACCTTTTGACAAGATTTCAATAGCCGTTGTCATGCAAGCATACACAATTTACAAATGCGTATAGATGCGAAAGTTTCATTTCTACACACAGTTGATAATAACATAGTCCCACAAGAAACATGAGCTATAACCTATTGATAGTTCAAATAAGAAATAGGTAATTAATAACATGATTAATATGCGAAGATACTGAACCACCACGTTCATCAATGTATCTATATTGCTGTAATGAATTAAAAAATATAATTTATCATTGGCGTAGTTCTTATGAATTTTAAATATGAGAGCAAGATTTGGGATGTTAGTCAGAGCATCGACAGATTACCTGTATTATTACCTACTAGCCTTATACACTGCTTCGCCTGTGGCCGAAATTTGACAGGGGTTCAATTCGCCTGGGGCCCAAATCGCCAGGGGTCAAAATTTGTCAGGGGCCCAATTCACCGAGGGCCAAATTCGCCCTTGAAACAAACTTGCCATTTAACCAAATTCGCCGGGGCCCAAATTCGATGGCGTAAAACATTCATGGGATCATGCTGGTTGGAGAGCAGCGACGAATCGTTACTCAGGGCCAATTTGCTCGGGGCGCAAATTCGATGGCCAAAAACATTCACAGGGTCATGCTGGTTACTTTGATACCACATATATGTGGGTGCAGAACAGCGACAAAGGGTGATTCACCCGGGGCCCAAATTCGATGGCCTAAAACATTCACGGCATCATGCTGGTTATTTTGTTACCATGGAAAATATAGTCACAGGGAGAGATGGGTGTTGATATCTGCAGAATAGTGTTTTAAGCTCTAGTTTGCCAGTCACTTGTGCATTATGGTCACACAATTGATTCCTTAGGTGAATGTATGGAGATTGTGGTGCCTTCTCCGGGAGCGTCGCAATATGCAAAAAAGGGATTGGGATGTCATTTCTTCAAACAAGATATGCCGCAGTGGCTCAGTGGGTATGGTGTTTGCTCAGTAACCAGGAGGTCTGGTGTTCGGCATAAAAGTTCCTTGTGGATTTTCCTGCCCAGTTCCCCCTTGTTGGTGATACAGGCCGTATGGCCTGTTGATGAAAAATGCCTAGTATACTATTGGCAGCCCCCAAAAAAGAGTAAGGTGTAGTGCTTCTGTTCGGGAAAAATTTCGCTCATAGCCAACTGAATGGCGCATGCCCGTCTTCATTAACAAGTGTACCGTACAGAAAAGCAAGACGTTAAACTCCATTTCATTTATTTTAAGGTCAAAGACAAGTTAAGACTCTACGTTCTTGGATTAAAAATTTAAAGGTTCAGCGCTATTCCAGCCCACAACAGCAAATACGCCCAGAAGCTTTCAAATCATTGCTTTAAAAGTAAGACGGGTGTAAAGAATAGACATATGCCGCTTTTTACTTACCCTATATTATATTTACTTTTTACCTACCTTACAGAAAGGATGATAAGGGATTAAGAATGATAATACCATATTACTATTATCCACCAGGACATTTTGATAAGATTTCAATAGCTGTTATCAAGCATACGCAATTTAGACATCAGAGAGAGCACCATATTTGTGTTTACAGCTAAAAAACTGATTCATTTTCAATATTTTTGGTCTGTAGGCCTATTAAATTTACTATTTTTACTTACGAGTGTAGAACTTTTTGATATTAGTTGTCAGTAGACAAATTAAGTATTCATCTTACAATATTAAGTATAATGATTAGGAACAATAAGATAAGATATTAATCAAATATGTAGATATCGTGTGACATGGTCAAATCAATCAGTAGCCGTATATTTCTCATCTTACCATTAATTATATATTGATTTATTAATTCATTACATAGATTCAATTAGCTGAGAATTTTTATTAAGAGAAATGACCATGGAATTACGATTTTTGATTAAGAAAAGGTCAAGAGAGAAATTGAGGTAACATTAGCTTGAATTGTTTAGGTTATTTCGGGAGAAACAATTTTATTTCTTTAATTAGCTATAAGCCAATCTAATTTGAATTTTTCGGTTACAGCAATAACTATTACAAATTTTGATTCCTATTTCTTCAGGAAAAAATACAAATTCCAAAACAAGTTTGGTTGCTCCTCATGAAAGCTTTTAGTTCCAGATTTGGAACTATTGACTTGTGTACATGGCAGATTCATGGTACAACCCTTTCACTCAGAAGAGCAATATAACTGTTATTTGATGTATCATATTTGTGACAAAGCTTTAGTTAAAGATACATTCCTTTGACAATCAACGTCCTGCTTACACAACCATTGATTGGAGCACGGATGCTGGTATGGATGTATCTACCGTAAAAGTTCTGTCATGTGGATGTGTAAACGTTTGACCGAGAATATGCCCAATCGGACATCAAGGTATGGTGAACCATATTAAAGATATGGCTGTACTCAGGGTATAACTATTATTTTCCGGCGTGGTTTCCCCTTGTCAGTGATGCAGGACGGAGGGCCTGACAAGGACAGCTGTCTAGTCATTCGGATGAGACGAAAAACCGAGGTCCCGTGTACACATTGGCGTGCACGTAAAAGATCCCTTGACAGTTGGAATTCGATATAAGAGTAGGCCGTAGTGCCGCTGTCCGGGCAAAATTTCCCTCATAGCACACTGTATGGCGTATGCCCGTCTTCATTAGCCCAGTTCGGAGCAAAACAGTAGGACGTTAAACCCCATTTCATTCGGTATAACTATTACTAATATTGATTATTGTTGATAATATAGGTAGTATTATTTAAGTAATCCAGTGATCAATCTTTTTATAGTCTTAAACACCTACAATGTACCTTGATTTTCTGCTTAGATTATGCAGACTGATTAACAAAATGATTGCACAATACTTTACAAAAAAATAAATGTGTCGGTAATTAATGAGTGTTTTCTATTTATTTTGGGATTGTTAATTTAATTACGTTTTTTTTTGTATTTGTGTGCCGTATAAGCTAATTTAGTAAGATGACAGGTGTTTTTAAGGAAGAGAGAATACAATATGCTTATGGTAACTAATACAAATATTAATCAATATTAAAATAGTTTCAGGCAAATGCAGCGCTGAAAAGTTGGCGAGACTTCAGCGATTTATTTAATATTGATCTGTTCAGCATCATACGACACATTCAGAAAATTGTCTTATTTAGTATCGTGCTGATATGACGAGAATCAAGGCAGTGGTGTTAGTTATTATGAGTTTCCAGTGAGGCTTTATGTTGGGTTTTCTACAAATCATTCTGTTAACATCCCATGATAGCATCTAACTGATGAAAGAAAATTGATGGATTTCCTTGTATTGGTTGGATTTATATAGTTAAAACTGTGAAACTCATTAAAGATTGTGTAAAATCAATGTCCAATAAGAATTATAAGGCAGCTACTCAATAGGTTAGAGATGCTGAATCTTTCGATTCGCAGAGGATCATAATTGACTGTCATAAACAAAGCATAGATAGGATATATGGTAGATTAAGTTCTAACATGGATATTAACAACTGTTCAGTAAGCATGTAAGTATATTGAAGCTAGAAACATGCCTCAACAATCAATCATTATTTGATTGAAATTTTGGCATTGTTTAAATTATAATTGATAGAAATTTAAATGAATCAAAATAATGGTTAAATTTTTTTAATTATGGATCACATTCGAAGAACATGGGATGACAGAAATTTTCTGTCTGACCAGTTAAATGTTGGGTAATCCATATTGAAATGTTTTTCTTTATATTATCCAACAGTAGTCTGACATCTGTCTCCAAGTCAGGATATAAAACAAGAAAAAAAAACGTGCATCTTATGTTCTGGGTCTGGTGACTCAATGAGTAAGGTGTTGGACTTGATCGTGCCTCAGGATTTTCCATGTGGGTTTCTCTTGTCAGTGGTGCAGGACAGAAGATCTGGCAGATCATACATAGGAGACAAAAAAACAAGGTCCTGTGCATGCATATAAAAGATAGATTTCTAAACAAGAGTATAGGCCATAGCGCCATTGATCTCATAACACACTGCATGACATATGCCTGTCTTCACTAGCTTGGTTAGTATAGAAAAGTAGGAAGTTAAACGGTAAATCCCGTTTCATTTCAATGATTATTCTAACCAATTATGCATACTGTCATGGATTAAAAGCGTAGTTTCAATACCACAGAAAGTTTTGATTACTATTAATGATTACTTAAGTCTTGGATATGCGCATCTTTCAATTGTACAAGATTATCATATGAAAAAATATTAAAAAACAAATAGTAGAAAGGTATGCATTTTATGTAACACATGGTTTTTGATAATGTCATTTCATTTCAACACAAAATGGAGATGATGACTGCATATTTCTGGTTAATCACAGCACATTGGTAACTTATTTTATGCACTGTTTCTAGTTGAAGAGAACCTAGAAGTATATAACTTTAAACTATGACACACCTCATCCTAAATCTGGTCAATATTGTTTTTTTGAGAGAGAGAGAGAGAGTTGTAGTTTGTGCTATTTTGACATTTATGATGTCTGACTGAGAGACATATCAACCAGCAGTTGTTTCCTTATTGTTCTCTAATAATAGGATATTTATTTATAATAATCAGGAAAAATCAAATGATAAAACTATGATATTGATTGATATGGCAATATATATACTCAGACAAATTAAAAACTTGACACTGATGAATTTCAACAAATTTTTTTTTCTGGTAAGTCAAATAAATATTAAAGTGTTTCTAACAATAGTAAGTAGTAAGAAGCCTTTAATTTCATAAAATTGTAAAGTCACATGGATCACGTGACTTTTGAGCATATAAAGATGAAAAACCTGAAAAACATGTGCAAACACACGTAACTTGAACTGGAAAAACAAATTAAAATTGTTATTTTCATCTTTGTTAGAAAATGCCGCGCCTTTCAAATGTAGAACGTCTACGTGCTATAGGTAGGCTCAATGCTGGTCAGTCTGTGGTCACTGTTACAAGAGCCTTTAATTGTTCACGCCAGACAATAATTAATCTTAGAATGAGAGTGCTTCAAACTGGAACTATTGCCGACCACCCAAGGGCGGGAGCGCCACGTGTGACATCACTCCAGGAAGATCAAGCAATACGATTATGTCATCTTAGAAACAGATTTGTCACTGCAACCTCCACAAGTAGAGAGATGTTTGGTGGAAGGGTAGCTGCACAAACTGTTCGAAATCGCTTGCAGGCTGCTGGTCTTCGAGCTCGGAGGCCCTATAATGGACCAATATTGACACCTCTTCATCGCCGTAACCGACTTGTGTGGGCCACAAGACACATAAGATTTACTCAAAGACAGTGGTTTTTTTTGTGCACATGTTCTTGTCCAAGGGAACTTAAATGCTGTCCAGTACAGGGATCAGATTTTGCAACCTGTTCTTCTTCCGTTTATGCAGAGACATGGGCCTGGACTAACGTTTCAACTACAATGCTCGACCCCATACAGCAATTGCTACCCAGAATTTTTTAAGAAATGCCGGTGTCCAAGTCCTGGATTGGCTGTCGCTTAGCCCCGACCTTAATCCTATTGAACACATCTGGGACGAACTGGGTTAATGTGTTCGTCAGCAAGTGAATCCACCACTGAAGTTGCAGGACCTTCAACATGCTCTTGCTGAGCAGTGGCGACGTCTTCCTCGGGTAGTGTTTACTAATGTTCTGAGATCCATGAGAAGATGTTGTGTGGCAGTACGAGACCCTAGAAGTGGCCACAACCGTTACTAAACACTTTATTCCGATTGTTGTACAAGTCTGTGAATTTCATTTTGGGGGGTACTGTGACATCACGAACGTTATCAATGTCAAGGACTTTCGGCGAGACGTATTCTTGCTTTCTGTTGATGTCAAGGTCGTCTGTGCACAACATAACACTAAAATAGTTGCCTTAAACCAAATATTAAAAATCTAGGCCCAAAAATCCCGAGTGTCAAATTTTTTATTTGGCTGAGTATATAAGATTATATTTCATTCTGTCAATCAGTAAAATGAAGTTGTGTGAATACTGTGGAGAGATCAGAAACAGGATATGTCCGCATCAGATAGCAGTGTCTAATGTATGACATAGTGTTTGTACTGCATGCTATTTGAAAACGACAAATAAAATTTAATTCATGGAAATACCAACTCAACAGATATTAGCATAATTGCAATCCCTGTTTGCTATTTTGAAAGCTAGAAAAAGAAATTAAAGAAATGGTCATATTTCTAGTTAAGAGAAGATTATCGTGTTTGAATATATTCTTTGAATGGCATTTAGTAATTGGAACATAATCAAAAACACAATTTTATGGATAACAATTACTATGGTTTATTTCACTGCGACAGTTTCAACCTTGTTGAAACGTCGCAGTGAAATAAACCATAGTAATTGTTATCCATAAAAGTGTGTTTTTGATCGTGTTTGAATGTTTTAGTCGTAATTAGTATAAAAATGTGTGATGGGGAATTCCTTCAAGTGAGAGTCCAATTACGAGCCAAAGACATCGATCCAGACGAACACGAATTCTTCGAAACTACTATTAGCCTACATAAATTCCCTCATACACTCATACCCGTCACTACATCTTATGTTCATGTCTTTATTGTTTTTGTTTTTTTCAGAGTTATGAATAGCTCTGGTAACCACACGAAAAATGATTTTCCAAACAACAATTCAAGAGAAGCTGCCAGACTTCTTAGTAATACATCAGATGATGCCAAGTATCCTGATAAGAAAGTAGAATATATAGATGAGGAAGTACCAGGTTTGGGTATGTTATATTTCTTTAATATACCGGTACCTTTTTATAGGCTCACATTGAAATGTGGTCGTATATTGTCATCGCTTGTGGACGCTCTAGAGGCTAAAGTTTATATTCGATTGACTTGAAATCTATACTCAGTGTTTAAGGTCATGAGAAATATAAGAATGTCCATATCAACTGTGGGAGGCTGGGGTAGTAATATATACACTGACCTTGTCTTGTTAAAGAGGTATCCATTACACAGATTGTCTCGGACTTGGTAATCCTTTAAAAGCTCTAAAAGTCGAATTGTCTAATGGATCAACCATTTGTTAATTATTTCAATATGTGCACTAGTCATACTGCTCACACAAATATAGGAATATTCACATTTAAATCATTTGTCATGTTAAAACAAATGGAATTAAATCATTTTTCATGTTAAAACAAATGGAATTAAATCAATTCAGGAAATATTTGATATAATAATTCAATAAAATGAATTAATAGTAATATACCAAAATATTCACAATTTCTAGAAATCTGAAATGTAGAAAAAGAATCGTAAAAATCAACTATGTATACCCACTTGAAGTAGTAATCAATGTAGGTTACCATAAGTTATGACACAAGTCAAAACAGTGTCAAGCTGTTACAATCATAATAAAATGATATCTGATCTGAATTGTCATTTTGTCATTTCAGTAACTATGAAATGTTTTGCTTTTTTAATAGTTTCATAATTTTATTGGGAGTAAAAAATAAGTTAGTATAGAGGCCTCATTAACTAACCCTCTTAACCCTAGTTCATCCCTCTCAGTGATGGTAGTGGCTGCGAAAAAACTTTACTGCAGACTTGTATAATGTCATATAATAATCCGTAAGAATAAGACCTCATAGGATTTTATATGCTTATTTTATAACCGCTAAAGATCAAAGGTTTATATGTCTCCAGTAACAATGTCAATGTATTCCTGATGATCTATGTCTGGTTAAAGACGACCTAGTCTTTGATGAAAAAATATCTAACGGATTTGATATAATCCAGGAAACACATTATATCCTGTTAAAGGATTTTAGTATTATAGGATGATGAGCTATCTTAAGGAAAATAGCAATTCAATTATCGATACCCTTAAATCAGGTTAACTTTATTTGTACTAAAACATGTTCTCTTAATCACCATGCAGATTATATTAAGCTGTCAGTCTGTTTAAAACCAGATGTAATGTTCATTATAGTGTAATAATGACAGTAGTTTACTTTTAAAAAAACAGATTAGGTATTACACCCTAAATTTATATATAAAGCTGAAATATTAATCTAAGACCACTTTTGTTCTTTTTCTGAGTTAATTTTTCAGATCAAACTGAGACCTACAAATAGTCAATTTATATCTTTTAAGCTGTAAAAGTGTAAGATCTGTTTTGACATAATTTTTTTTTTTTTGAAAGATTGATCAGCTTAGTTTTAAAGAAAAATAAACCTTTTCTACGATTGTCATTAACAATATATTATCAATATTTGATCCATAGATGAATGATTATTGTTTGTTCTAGATATTGACAAAATTGATCGAAGTTAAAAGAAAATTGATGTTTTTTTTGATAATTTAACAATCTGCAGAGATTAGTGAATGAATTAAATGAAATTGGTTTTAACATCCTACTTTTCTGCTCCATATATGCAGTGCTTTGAGGGAAATTTTGCCTAATGAGCAATTGAATTCCAAATGTCAAAAGTTCTTTTATGTGCCTGGGACTAGATCACTGTTCCTTGTTAGGCCCTCAGTCCTACTTCACTAACAAGTTGTAACCACTCTGGAAAATCCCAAGGAAGTTTCTCGGCCCACACCGGATCGAACCGTAGACCTCCTGGTTAGTGAACCAACGCCTTACTCACTGAGTAGCTGTGGCGCCTTGGAGATTATTTGTATTGAAGACTTGATGAATGTAATAGAACAACCAGTGGTATTATGTCGTTCAGTTTTTAACTTCATATCAGACATAGGTATCTGTGTACCGGTTTTTGTTGAAAACCTAAATGTTTAAATCTGAAACCTTTCAATGTAATTGCACATTTTTTGGTTGATATAGTATAAAAGGAATACACCATTTTTGATAAACCGACACCATTATATAGTTGGCCCAGTCAATTTATGTATAACCTTTTAAACATGAATGACCTTTTCATTTGTTGGCCTCATGTTTAAAGTTTATTTGGAATTATCTAACCCCACCCTTAAGTACATATTTGATTTTTTTAGTGAACATTTAAAATAATCTGCACTGAGTGGTTCAACAAGTCGCTCAAAAAATTAAAACGCTGTCATAAATTCACTCAATAAATCATTGCATTTCCACGTAAATTTTGAATATTTCGATAAATCTCCGCAGCAACTCAAAAAGTTTAAATAAACTTGAAAATAGTTGATAAGTTTCAGAATATTTCTGTTCATGCTTTTTTTAAAATCCAGTGTTGTGCCAAATTATATTACATATAAAGTTTAGAATATCTATATATAAAATATACATTAGTTTAAATATCTATAATATCAGCATTAGTTCAGAAAATTTATATCTGCATTAGTTCAGAACATCAATAATAATTCAGAACATACATTATATGTCTTCATTAGTTCAGAACATCTACCATGTATATGCCGGTCAAGACCTAGGACTATGGAAAATGACCATAGCTAGATCATTTTGCATGCCAAGAAAATAGCCTTTTTTTCAAAATCCAATTTTTAAACATGGCCATGATCGACCTCCACTATGTAACTATGAAATTGTATGGCCAGTACAGAATAATGCACATGTATAGAAGCCACATAATCTCATGATTGGTGTTATAGAGTTGTATACAGATTATACTAAGTGTTGTGTTGATAATTAATGATGAGTGTCTGGTAGTAGAATAATAAAAGTTAATTGATATGTGGGAATCTCATCAAAGGCGTGAAGTGGTCCATTGTTTGTCATTCACTATTTGATCACCTAGTGTCATAAGGATTTTCTAGAACAAAGTCGCTATGATTATTATGATCTTCAAATAAAGGGTAGTTAGATATGAAGTACTGCTCTTCGAACTGTCATATTAAATAAAAACAGCATAGGAATTACGTGAATCCTGTACAGCATATATGATGGGAGAGAAATGCATTATAATATTTTTACAGTAGTTTTACGGCCTTGTAGGTCTTGTAGAATTAAATCTAGAGATTAGTTAACTTGCTTACCAAAAACTTGTAAGTTCCCAGTAAGTTTAAGTTCAGAACCAAATAAAAATAAAAGTTCAGTAAAATTCAGAAAATCTCAGTGTGTTCAGAAAATTTCCCTAAATCCGAACATCTCAGAATATTTTATTTAGTTCAGAAAATCGATTTCAAACATCTAAAATTTGTTCAACTTCAAATACTTATGGTGATGCTCATTTGCCTATCATGTTGATTGTTGGATCTCTAGATGTTATATGTCTGAAACTTGAGGTCATTAAAACAGATCACGACAATTATACAATCAAAAGAAATAAGATTTATTTTTTTGAACGGTCAAGCTCAGTTTGAGATAAATTGGATCTCAACATAGAATTACACAGGACAGAATACTGTTTATTGCTGACTAGGGTTCTTACTGTCACAGATCCTATTTCGTTTCGTTTTTATAGTTACTACAGTTATAGTTACTATTTTACTTGTCTTTACTACACTTGGATCTGGAAGAGTTGTTATGTAACTCGTGTTCTGAATGGTGTCAGGGATAAGCCAATGAAACGGTCTGTTACGGCGAGCTTTAGGCGTGTTTTTCACGGAACTGTGGGTAATCCACTAGTAACATCGATGCTGATTGGTTAATCAAATGTCTGACGTCAAAAGGGTCATAAGTCGGTCTTTTGACCCCTGACATGACCTATGGCTATAACTTGTTAGATCTTCATGTAGTGTAGGCCATCGAAAGTATAAAAAAAACAAAACGAAATATAGATCTGTATTTTAATCAGATTGTAAATACCATTAAAACAGATTAATACAGAAGTTATTTTTTGCAGATTTGAGATAAAAAGTAGTTCTCTCTGTTCCACTTTAGAACAACAACACTTGTAAACACACTGCAGGCTTAAGATTTATGTTCCGAGTCAGAATAAAGTGTCTTTTTATAGTTAATTTATAAAGCCAGTAAATCGTTGATAAGTTAAAACTGTTGATATGCTCTACATTTGAACAGTTTTAATCTCAGTATTATTTGAACTTTTTGAAGAGAATTATCTTACAAAAAACATTAAAGTTTCTATTTACGAACGAACATTGAAGAAATTACTGAATAAATCATGACAAAATTGTGCTTAAAGATATATGCCTTTGTCGAGGTTAAAAGGCTCATCCATTATGCTCCGATAAGTATTTTTAATGGAAAAATACTATTATTACAGGTCTCAAATATGTTATATTTATAGTACGACTTTCATGAGTTAACAGGTTTAACCAGAGGCCGCAGGCCGAGGTGTTTAACTTGTTAACGAATGAAGCGTGCTATATATGACACCTGCTCAACATACTTGTTATTATTGCACAGAAAACCCACCCCACTTCGTATATGATTTCTACTAAAACTAGTGTAAACCAGCAAAAAGATCTAACACTGGGCATTATGATGTATGTGCATATGAACAAACACTTAAGTTAAAAACATTGATTGTTAAAAATAATGTATGATTAAATTTAATATCTAGTGAAATAAGCGTGGGGTTTTTTTGGAGCAGAGAGAAGGGTAAAAGGAAATGGACTGGGGACACAGGCAGGGCATATATCAGTCCTCTTGCAAATTGAGTTTCTGAAAAGAAGAATTCAAGAGACATTTTGTCCATCTAACATGATCAACACCAGTTATTCATGACACTAAAATTTCATCATCTCAATATCAGCATTGCTGTAAAAACCATTGAAAAAAAAATATTAGTCACACTTTTATTTATTCAGTTTGATAAAATACATTTTTACAGAAGGAAAATAAATATAGTCATAATTCAAAATGGCATTCATCCAATTTTCTATCAGTTAAAGAACAAAGAGCGTGTTTGACATATTGACTGATAGGTCAGCACTAATTAGCCTGTATACAGTTAATTACTTGCAAGTGTACAAGTAAAAAAATCATTTACCAACCTAATCAATTCTAGCATTGTTTAGACAAAACATTGTAATTGGAGGACAATTTATTTATGAGGCTGTGTCGATCAATCATAAGATGTAGTGGAACAGAATCACCAATTCATCAATTAGACTGGTGTTAAATTGATTCTGGTCAAGAGCTAAATAAACTTCATTGGTCATATCATAGTGTAATAGATAAATCAATCATTAATGTCACTCTTTTTATGGTGGTGTGTTTATACATACATCCTACGCTAGGATTCAATTCTTTCAAGACCAATAGCTCTGTTACCTCATCTGGACCTATCTTCTTTAACAATTCTTAAATGCCCTTTTCTATGCAACATTTGATTAAATGAAACACTGCAAGGAGTAGGTTTTTATCTTAAGGGTTACAGAAAGTTATATAGTCAAGAGTTCACAAACAAGTGAGAAACAGGTTTTGAAAAATCCATATGGTTTTTCTCAGCCCATGCCAGTACTGGTATTTAAACCCAGAACAGTCTGTTTGTGAGTCCAGTATCCAAACCACACAACCGGAATGCCTTTGAGGGGAGGTGGCACATCATTTGTTATTTCTGATAAAGGAGAGTGCCTAGCATGATTTCTGGCTACACTAATGGTCAATGATGTAGTTAACAGAAATGTTTCGGCAAATACCAAGTTATCCCTTCTTAAGATCGAATGTTATTTTGAATGATTGCCTTTAAGTTCTTTTCCGTCTTCATTAGCGCAGTTTGTTTGAATGAATTACCTTTTAAGTTCTTTTCCATCTTCATCAGCGCGGTTAGTACAGAAAAGTGAAATGTTAAACTGATAACAGAAAATTATATTTTTTGGCAAAAGATTTATTTAATCTGAATTGTATTAAATCTGGTATTACGTTTTTTTCTCATTATATTTTTGTTCTGATAAAATCTGATCATTTAACCTTTAAACACACACAGAATTAACAACAGCTAATTAAATACATGGTTAATAACTATACCAGTAATCTTATTTTCTAGTGTTGGGCTCCAAGGTAACTATTTGCTGAAAATGTCAACTTGTGCTGTCTTTTGATCTAAACAAGATATAAATTTATTTGAAACCTTTGTGATACAAATGATAACCTTTCCTCTTTCTACATGTTTTTTTCCATTTTTCTGGATCTGATACATCCGATACATTTTTAAAATGTTTTTCCTGTTCTTTCTTCTTTTCAAATTTTTGATTGAAATACCCCCCAAAAACGCTCACCTACTTTTTTTGATGGGATTAAGGTCATACTCAGATAATTGATTAAATTTGTACAGTTGTCATCACTGCGTCATTCTCCATAAGACTTATCATTCAAAGAAAAAGTATATTAATCCTCTTCATGATTGGAAAATTTCATTGTTCTCAAAGCAGCAAGATAACAAATAATACTATAGAAGTTTACATTATCTATAGAAACATATTGCCCAATAACACTATAGAAGTTATTATCTATAGTAACATATTGTCCTATAGAATTATTAACCCTGGTAATCCTTTTATATCAGGAAAGGATTGACGTTGAATATCTTTCCTTCGATCAATTTGAGACTAACTTATGGCTGTTTTTTTTTTCTTTGGTCATGCATCCAGTTTTAGAAAGGAGAGTTTTGAACATATAGCAGGCTTTTTATTTACCCTTCTCTTTGAATTTATATCGTCAAAGGTTCTTTATGAGAACACCGGTTCCATCTGAACCACAAACCCTGCCCAGAAAGTTCAAAGCAGGTTTTTTTATCTTTAGTCATGCGTCCAGTTTTAGAAAGGAGAGTTTTGAACAGACAGCAGGCTTTTCATTTACCCTTCTCTTTGAATTTATATCGTCAAAGGTTCTTTATGAGAACGCAGGTTCCATCTGAACCACAAACCCTGCTCCAGAAAGTTCGAAGCAGGTTTGAAAACCCCCCAAAAATTCTTTCAAATCCAGGATATCCTTTTTGAAAATCCAGTGCCCTAATGGCACATCTATCACAACCCTTCCATTAGGATCACTAGCGTACGTGACATAATGACATTTTAATTAGGAACTGATCATATGAATATTAATTGTTGAATTAGTCTTTACTGATAGGTTGTCTCTCATAATAATATCTGTGCATGATGTCCCGAAAACATAAACCATATAAATGGTCCAATTCCTTATAGAAAATCATTCTATTACCGGTATATTCATTATGTATAATGTTTTGTTCGTATTTGTATGCTGCCTCTATGGGGTGTTTAGATACAATAAAATCTTATCTTATCTTATCTTCTATAATTAGGTCAAAATAAAGTGTAGAATTTTTAAATATTATGTGGAAGTCAGTTTGCTAATTTTAGTTAGTTCTTGCTATTGGTATATTTTGACATTGTCTCTATCTGTGAACCTAAAATTTTATGAAGGGGGTTGGATGGTCTATCATTGAGACAAGTTGCGTGGTTTCGATTCCACGCTTGTATGTGACAAGGAGTAGTTTCACCTTTCCAACCCTGTGGGTTTTCTCTAGGTCAAACCGATTTCCTCCCACTGCTAAAAACCCCTATGCGCAAACAATTATTGAAATAAAATTGAACCATATGTTAGTCCCGAAATGACCTCTCTCTAAAACTTTATATGTAAACAGTCACTTCATAAAACAAATGAACACAATAAAATTGATAACATCAACACTTTTATTGTCCCCCGCCTTTCGAAGAAAGCAGGGGACTATTAAAATGGGTTCGTCCGTCTGTCTGTCTGTCTGTCCGTCCGTCTGTCCGTCCGTCACACTTTTTGGGACACAATAACTCTCTTCCTAATTGAGCTAGAATGTTCAAACTTCGTGTATGAGTTTATTAGGTCAATGCCTTGATGGAGTTCGAAGATGAGCATATTCCGCTTAGGGTAAGCAGAGATAAGCAATTTGATTGGTTGATGCTTTGGGACACGATAACTCTCTTCCTAATTGGGCTAGAATGTTCAAACTTGGTGTATGTGTTGATTAGGTCAATGCCTTGATGGAGTTCGAAGATGAGCATTTTCCGCTTAGGGTAAGCAGAGATAAGCAATTTGATTGGTTGATGCTTTGGGACACGATAACTTTTAATTGAGCTAGAATGTGCAAACTTGGTGTATGTGTTTATTAGGTCAATGCCTTGATGGAGTTCGAAGATAAGCATTTTCCGCTTAGGGTAAGCAGAGATAAGCAATTTGATTGGTTGATACTTTGGGGCACGATAACTCTCTTCCTAATTGAGCTAGAATGTTCAAACTTGGTGTATGTGTTGATTAGGTCAATGCCTTGATGGAGTTCGAAGATGAGCATTTTCCGCTTAGGGTAAGCAGAGATAAGCAATTTGATTGGTTGATGCTTTGGGACACGATAACTTTAGTTCTAATTAAGTGAGATTGATGAAACTTGGTGTATAGTTTCATTACAGTAATACCTTGACTAAGTTTGATAATGAGCATTTTCTGCTCAGGGTAAGCAGAGCGATACGCAATTTGATTGGTCGAGACTTTGGAAAACAATAACTCTCCTACTTTGATTGTCCCCCGCCTTTCGAAGAAAGCAGGGAACTATTAAAATGGGTTCGTCCGTCTGTCTGTTTGTCTGTCTGTCCGTTCCGCTTATTTGTGATAAATTTATATGTGTCCTCTAATTATTTTCCTATTTCGGCGGGGGACATCAGCCTCACTGTTGGCTTGTTTTTTATACGAATCAAAGAGATCTATCGTAATAGTTTTAAATCTTTCTTTGACATTTGATAGGTCCTCTGGACTATTTATTTCAATGACTATCAAGGGAGACAAATCTTTTCTGTCTTTGACAGATTATAAGATTTTTTCAATTTTTACAAACAGAACTGCTATTCACATTTTTCAAGAATGGTTAGCTAAATATTAGGGAACTTAAACATACATTATGCAAGAGCTAAATCTGATTATTGCAAGTCTTTATTTAGGCTTCAGATGTCATAGAAATTATAAATTAGATCTTTATTTACACAAGCACAAAATCAACTCTGTAGACCCACAGATGGCTTGGATTTAAACAGGATTTCGTTGATTGATTAAATTTTTAAATGGCGTCGTTAGCGGAGATTAACCGTTACGTTGACGTCATACTCCCGGAAATAATTTTAGATCAAGGCTAAATGATAGATTGTATGAAGCGAGACCGCTGTTGAGCGAAGTCGCATGTCAGTCAATTTTGATTGAAAGTTCGATATACATGTATACGGCCTTGATATTTTGTTTAGTTGTTGTTAAAATGAGAGTTTGGATGTCGGTATTATAGGCTACGCTTTTTTGTCACTTGCGTTTACAGAAAAATTATAGAAATTGATAAACATCGCAGCTAACATCACCCCAGTTGAATTACAGCTCCATTGGATCACTGTTCGGGAGTTACGCAGGCCTACCAGTTACAGTACAAGAGTACACGCAGGCTAACAAGAAGTCAGCTATAATTATGCCTCATTGATTTGGTCCATTCTTATCTATTTATTAAAAGTCTTATTTTTAATTTGTAGTAAAAATAAATGTGATACGAATTGAATTGCAACCTCGTCTCAAACCACAGCCATTGAAAACGTTACTTGATAATCAAGATTATGTAGGTGGAGTTAACGCCTGTCAATCAAACGATCGTCTATTCTCGGAGACGGTGAAGAGAGAATTGACTCCCATTTCTAGTCAAAAGTTACAATAGTGATAACTTTGTTCAGAATAAAGTAATTTGACTGAAATTTTCAATATATTCTTCTTTCATCATCTATTTTTGAACTGGCCAACTCTAATAAGAATAGAACTTTATCTATATGGTACAGTAGTAGAATTAAAACTTTTAGACTAATATTAACAATGCAAGACTTTCTTATACCTCGATTTTATTGTCCGCAAATAAGCTCAACTAAAGAATGGAATCACTTGAAATAACATGGTTATATATAGACCTTCTGCTACGAAATAAACAAAACTATTTCAGTTTGAAAAAGAAAAAAGAAGATAAAGTTGCTTTGAAATAATGAGACATTGTTAGAAGTTCTGATGCAAAAATAGCTTTAGAACATTTCCAATTATTGTCACTGCCACCGGTAATATGGCTAGTTTCATATTGTGCTTAATTTGTTTTAAAAGGAATCTTGCTCAAAGTTGGTTAATGTTTTATAGTTCTTGATGGCTTTTCCCAGTGTACATGTACCGGTACATTAAAGGCACAACAAGCCAGATTGTTGACTTTACTGTTATACCAGCAGGATACTTGGCTTCACCCAGGTCCCAAATTTGCCAGGGCCCAATTCGATGGCCTAAAACATTCACAGATTTATGTTTGTTAATTTGTTACCACATATTTGGGGTGGAGCGTGGCGACATCTTTGATTTTATTTATATAGATTAGGAATAGAGGTCGGCAACACTCCCTTTCAAGAGTAACAGGGATTATTAAATATCTATTAAATACCTTTTATTATATTATGTAATTTTAATCAAGCACATCCAAGTATATGAAAAACCTTATTAAAGCATGGGCTTGCTTGTACAGAAAAGATAAAATTATTAGTAGTATATTTGTCTAAGATAAAGAAAGATGGCAGTGTGAAACTAGGGTAAACTTTAAAACAACCATATCTCAGTGAAAACCAGTAATGGGATTTCACCTGTATATTCCAGACATGTCTGACGTTATTTTCCAAACATTCAAAATTTTCTGACCAGATATGGTGAATAATATTCAAAATTCAAAAATTAATATAGTGTACTGAGTGATAACTACCACTCAACCCGATTATCATTGATAGTCGGCTGGATTGATTAGGTATTTAAGTGATCAATGTATTTATCGTGTTATACCATCTATACACCTAATTTGATTAACTACTTAATCTGCCATGATTGACTGATTTAATCCTTTATCGTACATATCATCAATCTAATCTTAAACAGACGTTCTTGCGTCCCCTTTGTCGGACTATTCATCAATCCAATAAGAGTGATTATAATTTTAATCTAATGGTTTCTCCATTGTCGGACATTTTAATCACAGCATGTACCAACTGATAGCATGTATAAACTAGTCATAGATGTCACATATCGTAAGAGTATATAACACCCCAAATCAATGGACAGTCATTTTGTCTGCGATATCTTTTACGTCCTTTAAGACTCCATATAGAAATTCTCATCCACAGTGGCACTTTTCTGCGATCTCGAGTGCCGCACGAAAATCACTTACCATATAAGACAGTGCCTTTGAAGCTCTATGCTATGAGTCACGTACGCCATACGGCGAAGTTAGCTATCCCTTTTTACAAGTGATTTAACTATCAATGTAATTTTAAAATACCAATTCATGAAGAAGAAAATGGTGTTTTCACATCACCACAAGTATTACTATTTTGAACGCCTTTCTTTCATTTGCTGCCGTATAATCCAAGACATGTAATTTTGAAGAAGGTATGGATCGGCAAGCTTTCATATAATGTCTACAATCTTAAAACAGTGGTCTTGTCAGTGATAACCATAGGCGTTCGAGCTGGGGGGGCTGCCCCCCCCATTTTGGGTACCAAATGCTGGGAAAATTTGGGCACACAATTGTATTTTGTAAAAGTTGTACAATAAAAGATATTGTGTTCTTGAATGTGTCCAATTTAACAGCAAATTTATTATTATTATGTAACATACTAAGAACCTAACTACATTTTTTGGGCACCAACCACCACCGCCCCCCCAGTCAAAAATTTCCCTGTACGCCTATGGTGATAACCACTATAAGCTATAATGCAAACAACCTTAATTTACATCACTATACCTCAGTGAAAATCATTATTATGGTACAGTGCATACAACCTTTAAAACACTATGCCTCAGGGAATATCATTACAATGCATACAACCATTAAAACACTATACATCAGTAAAAACCACTAAAATGCTATAATGCATACAACCTTTTAAAACACTATACCTCAGTGAAAATCACTATATGTTCTATAACCTTTAGAAAAGCTATATCTAAGTCAGGGCCGTAACTAGCTCAGAGCAAAGAGGGGGGCGGGAAGTGTTCTCGGGGGTGCTGTAATATTGACGGACAATGCATATCTATTTTTTTATGGTTGAAAATTTTTTCACAGGGGGGGCGAAACTTTTTGCAGGGGGGCAAAGCCCCCCCCCCCCCCCTGATCCCCCCCTAGTTACGGGCCTGATCTAAGTGAGGACTTGAGCAGATCTGTCTCTTATTTTGCATGCAATCTAATTTGAGTACATTGACATCACTGTTAACTTAAATCACAACAAGTTAAAAATTATCATTTGACATACTAGTAAAGATCGCCAAAGTTTCAATGCCTCTTTAGAATCTATAAAATCAAAAATAAAACAATTCATACTTGTTAATGTGTCTGCTAATGAGCATAGATATATCTTACGATTTCAGAAGATCCTCAAATTAATTGGATATGGATTTCTATATATTTGTAAATCTCAAAAGATTTGGTGTTAAACAATATTTCCAGCTGTCAAGTAAATCAAAATGTCATGAGGATTGTTTTTGAGGAGTTTACAATTATCTTGAGAATAGCTGCAACAGTTTTATAAATTAACTACTAAAAATGATGTGTCGTTAAATCAAAACAGATGTTCTGGATGCTATAAATCTAGATAAATAATTGTTTTTTGTTATTTGTTTTCAGATGGTGAAGATGTGAACTTATTACATTGTGAATCAGTGGTAAGATTTTTAATTTACATACTAAATTAGAAATAAGAAAAAAACACACAAATTATTTTTCATCTAACAAGATCAGTGAAAAAATACCATATTATCTCCTTCCTATAACTCTTCAGTGATTTTCAACTCCCGTTGTGTATACGGATCTACCATTGATTTTTGTTCCATCAGAACAACTTTCCTTGTCACCCCCGTAGGCATAAACCCTGATAAGCCATGGTGGATCAGTGAGTAAGATGTTGGCTTGCTAACCTTGAGGTTCTGTGTTCAATCCCGGTCTTGGCCTAGAAAGCTCATTGGGATTATCACCTCTTGTCAGTGGTGCAGGACGGAGGGTCTGGCAAGGGACAATGTTTAGTCATTTGGATGTTACTAGAAATCGATTGGCGCACATAAAAGACCCCTTGACAGTTGGATTTGAAATAATAGTAGGTTGTAGTGTCCATGTCCATCTTTATTATCCCAGTTGGAGCAAAACAGTATGACCTTAAACCCATTTCGTTTCATAACCGCTGACAAATCCGTTTTGCAAAATTACATTTATTTCTGCAACTACCAGTAGTTATCAAAATTCCTATCTAATTACTTTTCATTCTAGATTGTGCCAGTGAAAGATTTTTACACTGAAGTGAGAGCATTAAGAGATGTTCAGTCATATATGGAGAATGCTGTTCTCTTGTTAAATGTTCACGCAGCAAGCCTACAAGATATTATTGAACAGATGTTAGATAAAGTATTAGGTTCCGTTAAAAGGCCAAAATTTACCATAGAAACTGCCAAAGATGCCATATTTACCAGTAATTCAGGTTAATAATTCATCATTTATCTCTATTTTTATTTTAGAGAAGTAAATGATATTGCTTTCTGGCATCTCACGTTGGATTATTGCAATATGATACATGTACTACAACCATGTACATGTATCAGTGACTTATTGTACCAAGTACTAATTGGTCTTATTGCAACCATACACCAGTGACAGATTCAAACCATTACCAATTGGTCTTATTCAGATGATGTATCAAAGTCATATTCAAACCATACTCCAATGACATTTAAACCATGCTCCAATGCATTCAAACCATACTCCAGTGACATTCAAACCATGCTCCAATGCATTCAAACCATGCTCCAGTGACATTCAAACCATGCTCCAATGACTTATGCAAACCATGTACAAAGCCATTATTATTTCAAACATATATCACTGACTAATTCTAGCTCTAGGCATGGACCCATCACTTACAAAATCAGATCATAGCAATGATTTATTCTAACTATAAGAGAGAGAGAGAGAAATAGGGTTTAACGTCCACTCGACACAAACTAGGTCATTTCGGGACTAACATATGCTTTAATTTTATTTCAATAATTCGCTTGTGCGTAGGGGTCTTTAGCAGTGGAAGGAAACTGGAGGACCCGGAGAAAACCCACGAGGTTAGACAGGCGACCCTACTCCTTGTCACATACAACCGGGGATTCGAAACCACGCCAGTCGACTCAATGACAGACTTTATGATACAGCGCGTGCACGCTTAACTAGAAGAATTAGAAACAGAACAACATATGTAAATCTGAGATTAAAGGAGCTAAATCGCTAACATTTGGGACCTAGAAATTCACAAAAGTGGGTCGCAACGCATATAATACTGTAATATGAATGTATATAAACTGATTTACATTTAATGGTTTCCGTTTTTACTCCAATTTCAAATCAGTTATGTTCGGCGAAATAAGTCAGCAATCATAATCGAGTGCAAATTTCTAGAGTCTAGTTATTCTAGTCTACATAACTCCATTTGATTTGGTGCAATGTGTCTAGCCTCGTCCCTCGAGTCTCTCAATACAACTGGGGCTGAAGCGCATTATGGTACACGATTCGTGTACCAATGTTAAAAAAATTATTTTATCTTAAATATCGGATATCAGAAGCTCATCTTTTCCCGGTAAGTTTACATCATCATTGTTGATTTAAATTGACCAATAATTCGTGTTTACGATGTCGAAGATTTTGGAGGATTTTGAGTTACGGACTTAGGTCCTTTAATGGTATTGTTATATATTAAAACAGGAGCTATACTGTCACAGACTATACAAGGTACACAAGTTGATGATAATTCTGGTGATTCACAGTTTGATCAATCATGGATCTGTATATTGTAAGTTTATTTTATTTTCAATCTTCGAACTGTTATTGTTTTGAGGAGGAACCATCATGATCCAATAGGACAGACCATTACAAGAAAAATTTGATCACAATCAGATTATGATCGGTTTAAGTTTTATTCCTGTTTTAAGATTCGTATGTGTGTATTTTAATCTGAGTTAAATCCGATGCAATCCTTGAGATATATGACCGGGGAGATATAACACTATATTGTAATGTAATCAACTTTCAATCAACGAAATGTTCTCACAGACAGTGTGTTATTTATAGCTTATCAACCTATTGATTGTTATTCTTACATAGATAGCTAGGTGTAATTGATTGACTTGTAGAAATAAAACAGCGTTTTATTTGTTGTCCAACTTTAAAATTTGCTACATGATAGAAACACAAAAAATGTGTATAAGGTCTACCATGCTCAATTTGGTTAAACTATTTTAACCTATATGGTACTTTGGGTTTCATTTCCCATAACTCTCTACAAATTTATGGCATCTTAATCAAAAGAAACATGTCAGATTTGAAAGTAGTAGACCTACAACGACAGAATGAAAATGACATCCAACTTTAATCGGAATTTGTCAAGCAGTTGGAAATCTAGATATTTTTGTAGATTATGATATCATACAACTTAGTCTGACCTCAGTCAATAGATGTAGTGTTTATTATCAGATAATAATGTACTGATTAATTTTGCCAAGTTTTCATCTTTTTAATTACTATCCACTGGACGTCCCAAATGAAATCAAGGAAAATTTGTTAAACAAAGCTGTCCATGACCACTGACAGACAATCATATGTTCTAACCTGTCAGTGTAGAAGAATAAAGTCATTTTCAGCAATAGGAATCTCTTTCAAACTACAATATTGGAATATTGGTCTAAAAAGTTATGTTGAATTAAAATGTCATTGAGCTGTCCTCTCCGCCCTAATTTTGTTGTGAGCAAACAGAAATGATGAGACCTTTTTTAAAATCAGATTGAATCCAAGTCAGGGTGGGGGTGGGTATCTACCATTGATATTTTGATTATATTTTCTTAATTAAAAATATTAAACTATCGATCTGAGAACATTTTATCGTGGATTAATCAGTCTGAAATTTGTTATTTTAGCGAAAAACAGAAATGATGCATTGTTACATTAAGCTTGAGTTTTGTGAATTTGAGACTAGACCTATAGCAACTAGCAACCATACAAAATCCGCTAATGGAAAATCACATCCAAACCTTGATGGTTAAACGCACCTATGTAGTTCCAGCCCAACTGATATATCGACTGATATATTAAAACTAAGCGAAGTATTAATGATAGAAGTCAGAATGTAGACTCAATTTAATTTGAATATTTTTAGATATGATCTGCCTAGCATTACAGAACGTTATGTATATTATATATATTTTTTAGATGCGATCTACCAAGTATTACAGAACGCTATGTAGCCATAGCTAAACTATACGAACCAACTAATTTAAGCGCTAATTGTCAAGAAGGCAGATTTGTTGTTTTAATTTTAACACCAACCATAGAAGTAAGTGTTGTTTTATACATAAAAATGTTGTTCTTTATCTTCGATCACTGAATTTAATGTACCAGGTACTATTCAATCAGAAAGTAATTACCTTAAACATTAGGTTTTAATTTGTTTTTGTATCAATAGTGTTTCCCTTAAAATATAAGAAGTGCATGATAATTTGTCATGTCTGGGGTATTTTTTTCATGAAGTCAAAACTTTTAAAGCACCTTAGAACCTTGATTTTATCATCTACCAAATTTAGGAGACTTTTCCCTTTTCTAAACAATTGTACTCTTAGATGATTGTGCTAATTTATTGAAATTTTCATTTCCAAAATTATTTTGAATTATTTGGTCAATGACTTTTTCATTTATTGAATTTTGTTTGAAGAAAATGACCAAAGGACCCATGGAAACCGGTCGAACATTTGCTACATTGTTCATGGACCTCGATTTTAGACAAGAAATGTTAGATGTGCGAACAGAAAGAGATATGAAATATTTATTAGAAGATCGCATGAAATACTTAATCACACACCATGGTTTACCGGAAAATCGCAAATCAACTCATAATTTTGTATCAGTTTTTGATGATCCAGCAGAAGTAAGTCTATTATTAGAATAGTTTAGGGTGATGACCAAGTTGTATTTTATCTAGAAGGTATTATTTGACCAGAAATTATATTTGATCACTAAGTCCCTTGATTTATCTGTGTGTTATTAGTGATTGTCAGGGACTTGGTGCTGGCTCATCAACTGGGATGTCACCAGTTCGATTTTGGTGTTGGCTGAGAAAGATAGTTCATCAGGATTTTTAAGTCTAGTTTTAACTTGTCAATAGTGTAGGATGGAGGGCCATTATCGGTCTGATGGGACAAAAAATTGAGGTCTCATGTATATCATTGACAAAATGTTACAGATCACCTGACAGTTGGATATCTTACTAAGAATAGGTTGTAGTTCCACTATTATGTCAAAATGTCCCACAAAGTATAGGATACTGCTTTAGCCTGATGGGTGCAGTAAAGTAAAACAATAAACCCGTTTCATTTTTTTCAGAAGATAGCACATTTTGTTTTGGGGATCACAGTGGCTAAGCGGGTAAGAGGCTGGCACGCTAGCCTGGAGGTCGGGTGTTCGATCCCTGCATTGGCCGAGAAAGTTCATCCAGATTTTCCGGCGTGGTTCCCCCTTGTCAGTGATGCAGGACAGAGGGCCTGACAGCTGTCTAGTCATTCGGATGAGACGAAAAACCGAGGTCCTGTGTACACATTGGCGTGCACGTAAAAGATCCCTTGACAGTTGGAATTCGATATAAGAATAGGCCGTAGTGCCGCTGTCCGGGCAAAAATTTCCCTCATAGCACACTGTATGGCATATGCTCGTCTTCATTAGCCCAGTTCAGAGCAAAACAGTAGGACGTTAAACCCCATTTCATTTCATTTCATTACATTTTGTTTTACTATTATAATAAATATCACAGGTATTGTCTTGTTAGAATAAGTAAACACAAAGAATTCATTGTCTAGCAATGAAAGTAGGCAGTAAGCTTTTACTGGCATCACTTAGAAAAACAAGGAGAAAAGTATGAATTATCAATCATAAGGATAAATCAGTACAATAGTTTACAGGACATGGCTAGGAGACAGTATACAAATTTGAATAGAAAAATGGTAGCACCTACTTGTCTATATGTTAGTATGTTATCCTGTCATGTATAATAGAAGATCTGAGACAGAAATCTTATTAAAAATTCATTTGTTGTAGTCAGGAAGTAAAGTGCCAATATTTCAAGGGTTATTGGGTGATTTGAAAAGACGTCTGCCTCACTATTTATCAGATTATAAAGATGGTGAGTTTTAAATAAGTGATTTTTTTCCATCAGAGATAATGGCTTTTAATGGAGACGTTATATGCACATAATGATTATTTCATGTTATGAGTAATGTCTATGACCTTTTCCAATTCTGTGGTTTTTGATAAGCCTATATTACATTTGTAAGTACTGTATATATTTTCATCACTATTCTTGTAAATGCTCTAAAGGTCAAGAGTTTTATATGCCCTTCTCAAATTTGCTTAGATTCTCTGGCTAGTCCTAAGGCTGAAACTTATTGAAATTATAAACACCCTACAAGGCAGTGTTTTTGAAGAATGAAATGTTAGGCTAGTACTGAGTATTGCAATCATTTTTTACAGAGTAACTATCCCTGTCGCTGAAACTTGCCTGGATTATTAGACTATTCTTAACGAAGCACTCTATCGAAATTGAGAATTTGTTTCAAACTAGCTGGAATTGTTTGACTAGTTCTGAGGAAGAATCCCATTGAATTTGAGTCATGAAAAGTTTTTTTTTGCAGACTTATTGACCTTGATTTAAACTTTTTTTTAAAAATACTGCTGGTGGGCATATATTTACTGGTAGGCCACGATATGTTTTTTTTAATATGGCAGTGCAGGAAATATGTACAACAAAAACAACCAATAACAATTACATGAAAACAGCATTACAATGAGCAAGTTCCAACGTTCTAAGCAAGTTTTAATAAAAAAATTTGTAGACCTAGACCTGTATATACTGTTACTACCTTGAAATTGTTTTAATTAAAACTTCCACAACACTTCAGTATTGATTTGATAAATTTAATTTTGTGTTTCACATCAATGTCAGAATCCACTTTCATTGTTATTTTGTTGAATAATAAGTCATTGGTAGTAATTAGAAATACAAGTCTGCAAATTTAAAATGCTTGGTCAACATAAACAAAATTTTTAACTGTAATTTAAGCAATATCTTTGAAATCTTCATCATATATTAACTGTTTGTATGAGTTATATACTTTTATGTGTTTTGATTCTAGGTATATTTGGTAAGAAAACGCCCCATAAAGTAGTAGCTACCACACTCTTTCTATATTTTGCCTGTGTTTTACCTAATGTGGCTTTTGGTATGCTCAATAGTAATAATACAAATGGTGTCATAGGTCAGTATAGATCAAATTGAATGTTTCAAAATATTGCACAAGTCTGAACGTATACTCTCAATTCACATTTTTAAGTTGTTACTGTTGCCCCTTTTAAATCTGAAAAAAAAACACCTTTTATATTAAAGCGATGTTATGGAAGATTATATAAAGTCATGGCTGACAGTTAAAAATAAATATGTAAAGGGAATATGCTGAAAATTTCAGTGCCGAGAAATCCCCATGGCAAGACCATAATCAATTCAACAGATTTGAATCTGTTTATCATCGTAACAACGGAAATAATGACAATTGAGGCTTCAGAGTGAAGTAACTTGACTGAAATTTTCAGCTTATTTCTTTACATTATTATTTTTTTTAAACTATCATAGTGGGAACTGTCAGCTCTTTATCTAATCTTCCATAATGCCACTTTAAGAGTTTATATAACATTTAAGGCATAAAGAAAGAACTGCAATGGTCAGATTTAGCTCTTGAACAATGTATGTTTAATATCACTAATTCTTCTTATGTCTCTCAAACAAATGAAAATGATCTGTTTTTAACATAAAAAAATTGAAGCCACAGTGAGTATAGTGCTCGAGTATAGGTTAGATCTTGGTATTGATCAAGAAAGTTTCCCTCGATTTTAAGGCATGGTTTCCCCTTAACTATGGTGCAAGATATGGGTCTGGCAAGCAAGAGCATCTAGTCATTTGGATGGGACAAAAAAAACTGTATTCCCATGTATACAGTTAGTAGCACAGGAAAGGTTGCTGTCTAGGCTGTCCCAGATAGCATAGCACATATGTCCACATTAATTAGCCTTGTTAGTATTGTGTATTTGGGGGTATAACACAAAGGTGGTAGAACAAACAAGTTAATACACAAAATCATCTCCATTAATTGTATTCTGAGAACCACACAAAGACATAAGTTATTTACAGCAAAATCACAATCACATCTTATTCGAGCGCTTCAACGACACAGCAAGAAAAACAAAAACTCCTGACTCGAGAGTTATCTTTCCTCAACCTCGATTTCGTATTAATAAGGCCATACCACTTTAATAGGTCAACACATAATAAAATGTATGCTTCTCAATCAAAAAACTTTGGTATTGATCTATTGACTGGTTGGCTAGTAAATAAAAAGGCTGGTGGAAAACTATGGAATCGGCAAAATTGACCTGGGCTGTATATTTGGAAGTAAACACCTTCTCAAAGGACTGCCAAGAAAGTTTAAAAGCAGGAGGTAAATGTAAATACCAAATACGGGCTGGACCTCTCAGCTGTAAATGGAAAGCAGCAAGTTTCTGTCGATCTGTGAGTCCTTGAAGTAAACAAAACGAGTCAAACTCTTCTAAAAAATATGTTGGGTTTTCTTCACCGGAAAAGGTTGAAACCATACTGATGCCATGAAGTTTTGTTGGTAAGCTAGAGGGAATTGGTACTTGGTTATCAATGTGTTGAGTTGAGCGAACAGGAGTCAGTAATGGTGGCCCAGTTGTCAGCGGAGATGGTACTGGTGAAGTTGGATACATGGCAGGTGTCTGTTCAAAATCATTAATATACGAATAGTGGTACATCGGTGTGGTCGACATATTTACACAGGTAGGGAAACAAGCAAACGATAGGCAGGTACTCAACAATGTTATAAACAGGATGACTTGATTGTTGGCCTTCAAAGGTAGGAAATGGCAACACCAAAAAAACACGTGGTTTCATTGAGAAATTTATCATTCAACAGCAGTCAGCAACAAGTTTTAGCATCTCCACCATATTGTGTATTTGGGGGTATAACACAAAGGTGGTAGAACAAACAAGTTAATACACAAAATCATCTCCATTAATTGTATTCTGAGAACCACACAAAGACATAAGTTATTTACAGCAAAATCACAATCACATCTTATTCGAGCGCTTCAACGACACAGCAAGAAAAACAAAAACTCCTGACTCGAGAGTTATCTTTCCTCAACCTCAATTTCGTATTAATAAGGCCATACCACTTTAATAGGCCAACACATAATAAAATGTATGTGAATACATAACATTAGTGTAGAAAAGTACAATGGTCCCCCCACACACACACACACCATTCCATTTAAAAATACTAGAAATTACAGTGATATAGTTAGATATTTGTATTTTCTGGTGTGTAAAATGACCTACAGACAACTTTCTCAACTAGATGCTTTTAATGCAAGCCATTTATGTTATTTTGATGCAGGTGTAAAGAAAGTTTTATTTTCTCAAAGTGTTGGAGGAATAATATTTGCTGTATTTGGTGGACAGCCATTGATAGTTTTATTAACAACGGCACCTTTAGCTCTTTATACCAAAAGTAAGTTAATACTTTCTGAACTGTTATATATTAATTTCTCCCACTTGGTAATTTACTATCAATGTTTTATGTACATTTGTATCTGAGCATTCTGATTCCTTTTTTATAAGATGTTGTGTACGTGACATTTAGAATCATTTTCTTTGATTGTCAAAATAAAGCTCTTCATTTTCTTTCAGTTTTTTACTTAAGCCGTAAATAGTTCATCATTTTCTTTCAGTTTCAGAATTAGGTGTTCATCATTTTCTTTCAGTTTTAAAATTAACCTATTAATAGTTCATCATTTTCTTTCGGCATCATTTTCTTTCAATTTCAAAATTATCTGTAAATTTTCATCATTTTTATTGCCTAAGATATATTTTATATTCCAGTTATCTATACAATATGTCTGGATTTTGATCTTCATTTTGAAGCAATGTTTGCCTGTGTAGGAATATGGAACACATTTTTTCTATTGGTGTACGCTATTTTTGATGTTAGTAAATTGATGAAGTTTTCTTCAAGGTTAGATTTTATATATAAATTCCTTTCTTGGTTTCATGCCAATTTATATTGTCATGGAAAAACTATAGAGTTTGTTGGAAAATTTCTGATATGATTACAAAAACTTAAAATGCTTGAAAAAACCATATGAGTAATCTTCTGCTGTTTTAACTTCGCAGATTAGATGGAATCATGTGCTAAGATTGACTAGTCAGTAGAATTGGAATATTCTGTCAACAAGTGAGAGAGTTTTTAGTGCAATGTGGTCGTTTTACACCAGAAATGTGTCAGATTTGTGGAATATAATTCATAATAAAATTGAACCATGATACATTGATTCAACAGTATATCATTTCAGAACTAATACAAGGTTTAAATTAAAATTGATTCAGATTATCTTCTTTTTTTTACAGATCAACAGAAGAAATATTTTCAATTTTTATTACATTTGCTTTTTCTGCCGATGCAATTGTAGACGCCATGCATGGTAAAGTACCTAAACCACTCTATGAAATTTGTAATTTTTTGATGGCAAATATTGACATGTTAGAAATACTGTAAAATAAGAAGTTATTAATGTGAGCAACAACCAAATGCATTAAATATGACAAATTTTTGTTCTGTCAGAACAGTAGGACGTCAAACCCCATTTCATTTCAATTCTGTCAGTTTCATCCCATATTCATTTATATCTATAATCAACTATTGCAACCTTCAAAACAATTAAAGCCATTAGTTCCATTTCCAACACCAAGGGGCAGAGTCATGTCCAATTTTTGTGTTTATCGTCTACAGGTTGCAATTCTGAATGGATCATTTTGTAACTTTGTATATTTATTCCTTTTACCGTAAAGACAACAACTATTAATTTTTGTGCATGCCCCGACACCCTGGGGCAGTGCCACACCCACTTTTTTGTTAATATTTAGTCTGTAAATTTGGCAAAACAAACCCAATGACTTGCCTTCTTTGCCTCTTGTCATATTACAGTCATTGCAGCCATTTCATATTTTCATTCTCTTCATTTTAAAAAGTACCATATCAAGCAAAGCGGGAATGTGGCCATATATTGCAGCGGTAGCGATGCTCTTGTTTACAGTATGAGTACCCATAGGTGACTCAGTTCTGTTATAACAAGGTTTTATTTGTCGGTTTGGTTATAACAAGGTATAACAATTTGTCGGTTCCGTTACAAGGTTTAATTTGTCGGATCATGCCATAAAGTCTTTGTATGATCGTACTGCAGGTTCAAGGTTTAAGTTCTGAAAGACTTGTCTATCATATAGCCATTGCATTTTCTGTGATATCGTCTTAATAGTCACTCGCAAGTTGTATAGTTTGGAATTCATAATTAAGTGATAAAAGCATACTGTTAGTTAAGGTCAACTCAAACTATAATATTGAATTAGATTCAGTGTAATTTCATGTTGCAAAATACAAGACAAAACTGTGATATATATATATACAGTATATCATCCGCTGTTTGTCTTATGACAAAAACTGTGAATGTCTTCTGGCGGTTTTCAGTAGCCAGACTACGATAGTTTATAATGGTGTCGGTTGGCATAATTGATGATATTAAAGATGCATTATTTTTATCTCAATCGTACATAATGTATCTTTAAGGTGAGTCTTTGTAAAGACTTTACTTTTAAACATATACCAACTAATACTCTTTCTTGTAGATTTTAACAAAAATTACCACACTGGACCTTGTAATTCATCACTTGAGGTCAATAGTACACTATCTAATATGCCTGTAGATGTAACTAATCACACCTTAATTACAACTTGTCAACCAGAAAACAGTATTCTCTTTCTCTTTTTAATGCTGGGAACGGTCTGGGTTGGATTAACATTATTTCATTTCACTAAAACGTAAGTATAATTTGTTGGGCTTTGGTTTAAAATAGAATATATGGGTAAACCTAACATTTAGAGAGTTCCATAAAACGATTTTAGCAAAATATCGCAATATTTTTGCATAGCAAATGACTTTCTGCACCAGAAGTGGACCTTCATCAGTAATTTAGTACCACCAATATTATAGTACAGGCAAACCAATTTGAATTTTAATTAATCTTTTGGGATCTAGATAAGTAGCATGTCACAAGTGCTATTTTGTATTTCAAAACATCAAAAGAGCTTTAGAGAAGAAAAACCAAGTATTTTTATACACCCACATTTTCATGTGCCTTTGAGTTTGTGTGTCTGTTCACATTTTGTTTGTGTACACTCTAAAGGACACCATTTTTATCTGATTTTGATAAACTCGAAATATAGCTTTATATCCCAAACATCTCCGTCCTTTTGATATTCATAATGAATTGAGTGTAACTTCATGGATTATAACCCCTGATTGTATGAAGAATCACGTTTTTTGCTTGTGGACACTCTAGAGGTCACTTATACCTTGCTCAGTTGGATTTTTAACTAACTGAAGTTGTGTTAAACTTTAAAATAAGGCACAATTCACATATTTGATTCTATGAACCATACCTTATTAAATAAACTTTTAACTAATCTTTTTTGCAGACCATATCTGAATACTGGAAAGAGAGAAATTTTAGCTGATTATGCCTTACCTATAGCCGTCTTGTTTATGTCTTTCATCGGTTCCTATGTGTTTAGTGATATCAAATGTAAGCAAGTTCAATATTCATATCACTGTTTATCATTTCTTAAATTTAATTTTACGTTTTGGCACGTGTTTGAAATCATTTCTATTATCAATTATTTAAGATTGGAATAAGTAAATCTCAATTTGTTAGATTTGAAATTAAATCCGGTGGGTCATACTTAGTGGTTTGAGTGGGCTGCTATTGATCCATGCTCCCCCCCCACTTCCCATCCCACCTGACTTGATTCTCAGTCGTTGACTATTTATATACCAGACACGCCAAACAACTGACTTAATTAAACATTACTTATTGATGTGTTCTTTCCTTAACACTCCACTTCCCCCTTTCTGAATTCCTAACTATACCATGGCATCTAAATAATTATTTATATTATTCTTCTATTACAGTGGAACCATTTAAATACAATCCTAATGAAGCTATGTTTGAGCTAGCGCCAATACATACATTACCAATTGGAGCTGTATTAGCCAGTGCCGGTCTAGGTTTTAGTCTTTCACTACTCTTCTTCATGGATCAGAATATCTCTAGTGCTTTAGTCAACACCCCTAATCACAGGTTAGATCACAACAATATTAGAGACACTTAAAACAGTCACAATTATAAATACCTTAGCATTCATTGGGAAAGTTTTGGCCAAATATGTTATATTTTGCAAGCTCAGTTTATGTTGGGTTTTTTTGTAGCAATTATAGTTCATTTGAAAGACAACGGATGGATAAATGCTGGCACCACGCCAAATTTGAACCTATATCTATATTTCCTGGTCATTACAAATTCCATACTTTCAGATAAACCTGATTATTCTTTAAAAAATACAAATACTGTAATTTATGGTACAGACTGCCGACTAATTGCATTTTGAAGTCGCACTAGCGAGTTATACAGGTTGTATGATATATTAATTCCGAAATGAGCTGGTTTTTGTCAAGTGGATGTTAAACCCCATTTCTCTCACTAGAGTGGGAACGAGTGAAAGAAATTGTATCAGATGTAGTCCCGAAATGAATTGTTTTTTGTCAAGTGGATGTTAAACCCTATTTCTCTCACTAAATTGATCATCACTGTAATTTCTAAATCTAAACAGTGTAGCACCATAGGCCTTCTGTCTGACGTGGAGAGCGGACCCAGTACTAAAACCGGTCGCCACATCCTACATACGACCCATGCATCTTTTCTTACTACATATTTCTGTAGCCTTGTGATCGTCTAGAATTTGTCTCTAGCTGTCTTTACTTCTGCTTCACGTTGTGTATTTACTTCTTATAGTTTCTTAAGACGTTGTCTTACCAGGAATAACAATGCGACAGTTTGCTTCTACATTTTATATATATATATATATAGCTGAATACAGGTATACAAGCATAATAGATAACAATACTAGCTAAAACTATTTCTCTACCCTAGCCAGCCTCGCGGCTGTCTAGGAACTCAGATGTAAGCTCTCTGGAACCTAATAGAAGCCTGGCGAATTCTCACCAGTATCCCAATTTTGTATCTACTGGTTTTGGACATTCAATTATCCAATTGGTCAAATATGATGTAAATAATTATAGAGATTGGTTAATTGAGCCCAATGACGTCAACAACCCACCCTTATATGGTGGAATGGAATTTTACTGAAGAATATTCTCATGAGATATCTGTTAACATGTTGTTGACATAGAACCAGTTATGTTATGGCTCTACAAGTGTTTTTATATCACAATATGTCATTTAAACCCTAAGTTGATTCAAGTATTCTAAGTACATATCACATATTATGCGAATATGTTATTTCTCGAGCAAAAATTCTACTAAAAGTATTACATTCCTCCCTTTCTTTAAGACTTTTTGCTCGGTATTGGGTAAAAGATCCCTTGAATCCTTTACAATAACCATACCAACATCTGTAGAATTATATAAATATTCATAAATGTAGCAGAAATCTAGAAAATCAACATATATCACCTCCCCCACTTGCAAGATTTATGCTAAATGAACAGGTAAGAGACTCTTAAAACTTCTATGTGCTAAACCCTATAATTATTCATGCAACAGGCAAATATCAATGATACTATACTATATAACAAAACTGTGAAAACACAGACACACATAATCAAAAATCAAAAGTTGCATGCAAAAGTTCTCCAAAAAGTTCATCACTGTAAAATCCTATGAAAATTCACTAAGCCTAAACACAGAAAACACAAATTGTCTTTTTTAAATCTTCAAGTGTCCTAATTTCAAAACACTATAACACAACACGAATTATTTATAAAGTTCAGGTTTCACTTTAAATTCTGTCTCAGGAAATGTCAATTTGGTAAACTGGTAAACCATTTCTTCTTCTTGGATTTGTATTGGTCTGTTTCAGCTACCATAGTGTCAAGTTGAAACTGTCTTTTTTTTTCTTCTAAGTATGATTGGTTTGTACAATTTTATCCGTCAATCAAAAATGTCATTGCCATAAGACCAAGAACTAACAATTCCTAAATCTTTATTTTGATATTAGTCTAACATTATTATTTCGAAAAAGTATTTGTAAATCTTACTCTTAATTAAAATTAAATTTTATTTAATTATTAAAAAAACTTTGATGTGTCTCTTTAATTATAATTCTTCAAACTTACTTTAACCTCTTGACCTGAACTCGATCAGTAATTTTATAATTGCGTTTTCTGTTTTAGAATTTCCGTTTGTGTTTTATAATTCCTCCATTATTATTTTATATTTCTCAGTCAGTAATGTGACCTTTTTGACCTAATCATTTACAATTTTGTATTTCGTTTTTTATAAACATTCCTATCAGACTGACACTGACACAAGCTGAGCTCACACCTATGACAATACCAGACTTTAATTTATCTAGAATAGAACTGTCAATCAAATATGGCCAGTATATGAATGACATTGTATTTCGTTTTTTATAAACATTCCTATCAGACTGACACTGACACAAGCTGAGCTCACACCTATGACAATACCAGACTTTAATTTATCTAGAATAGAACTGTCAATCAAATATGGCCAGTATATTCCATTATTAGTAGTATATAAACATTATTTAGAATCATGTTCAAAGCAAGTGACGTGCACTTCACTCCCTCGGAACACCAGTCTATATTCTATAAACAAAACAATTAGAACATACCAAACTTTTAATAACACATACAGTTAACTACATACAGTTAACACATACAGTTAACTATAGTATGAATACTATTGTTTATTATAATTCGACCTCATGTCAAATTACACATTCCTAATCATTGCGTACATGTCGACAGCTTAAAGCAATTAGCAGTATGTATTAAACGTTAATATTATGTTTCCAAAGCAAAAATTTAATTACATAAAATTATATACGGACAAAATTTACCGTATTCCTCCACTTTTCTAAAAAGCGTCGTATTCTTACTATAACCTCCTATTAAACTCGTATTGATGACTTTGTGATAATCTCACAATTTAACGAGCCTTTAATTTTAGTTTTTTCCCAGGAAAACTATAACCAACATCCCTAGATTAACCATATGGGATTTTTAACATAACCTAACTTTTTAATCAAAAGTTAAATTACAACAACTCTAAGGCCTGGACTAATGGCCTTAAAATTATATAGTATACGAAACAACAAAAAACACAAATTAACGAATCATAGTAGAAAGTACGGCCAACTAGGAAACTAGAGTTAATCACTCACAACTTCATCCTTAGATCTGCCGTCTTCCCACTGCGATCCGGAGACAACATTAGTTCCTTACTTTATTCCCTATTCCATTTCCTTATTATTATTATTCCTTAGTTATATTAAAACAATTTTTTTTTAAACCTACGCCCTAGAGACCCTCACTTTAACTTAAATTTTATTACTCAAATTTACTACAGGTCATGTTAACCTGATAATATACACACCTAACCAGTGATATTATATTGTTTAATAAATCTATCAACCTCAACCTGTGAATGATTATATTTTATTCTCTAACAGTTAAATTTCAAATATTTAGATTCTAATCAGATTTTAAATTTAAATTAATATTATTTGGTCTTTGAACAAATTTAACACATCTAATTTTCCAGAAAAAATGTATTTACCCAAATTTTCGAATATCTTCACCAGATTTCTTTTTTTCCACCAGAATTTTTCTGTTGCTGGATTGTACAGATATTTTTTTCTTCTTAACGTCTTCCAATATGTATTCTTCTTCTAAAGTGACTTCTTACCCCAAAGGTCGATACTTCAGCACAGCACCAAATAGAATATGTAGCACCATAGGCCTTCTGTCTGACGTGGAGAGCGGACCCAGTACTAAAACCGGTCGCCACATCCTACATACGACCCATGCATCTTTTCTTACTACATATTTCTGTAGCCTTGTGATCGTCTAGAATTTGTCTCTAGCTGTCTTTACTTCTGCTTCACGTTGTGTATTTACTTCTTACAGTTTCTTAAGACGTTGTCTTACCAGGAATAACAATGCGACAGTTTGCTTCTACATTTTATATATATATAGCTGAATACAGGTATACAAGCATAATAGATAACAATACTAGCTAAAACTATTTCTCTACCCTAGCCAGCCTTGCGGCTGTCTAGGAACTCAGATGTAAGCTCTCTGGAACCTAATAGAAGCCTGGCGAATTCTCACCAGTATCCCAATTTTGTATCTACTGGTTTTGGACATTCAATTATCCAATTGGTCAAATATGATGTAAATAATTATAGAGATTGGTTAATTGAGCCCAATGACGTCAACAACCCACCCTTATATGGTGGAATGGAATTTTACTGAAGAATATTCTCAGGAGATATCTGTTAACATGTTGTTGACATAGAACCAGTTATGTTATGGCTCTACAAGTGTTTTTATATCACAATATGTCATTTAAACCCTAAGTTGATTCAAGTATTCTAAGTACATATCACATATTATGCGAATATGTTATTTCTCGAGCAAAAATTCTACTAAAAGTATTACAACAGTACAAAATTCTAAATAATGATATACAGTATAATTCAGAAATGAGTTACAAGACTGAAGATTATTACTGCCTTTCTTATGTAATAAAATAGTTCTAATATTTTTACTCTTTGTTTCTATATTTTATAAAGGTTAAAGAAAGGAGCCGCATATCACTGGGATTTATTTGTTGTCGGGTTGATTAATGTATTTCTGTCAATATTTACCTTTCCCTGGGTTCATGCTGCTTTACCCCATTCACCTCTACATGTTAGAGCTCTAGCCGATATAGAAGAACGAGTTGAACAAGGACATGTTCATCAAATGTAAGTAACAGAAAAATATATTATTTTGTTTAAGCATGACTATTCTTCTGGGTCTGTTGAATGGGTTTGGCACATTACCTCATCATCAAATTTAGAGGCAGATTGAAAAGTATGTTATAGATAACAATGAATGTCAACTATTGGAATTTTAAATAATTAATATTTACAAATGATTATTCAAAATTAAAATATTCAGAATTTAGCGTGAAAGAATAACGGTTAAATGTGGCGTTTAAGACCACACATAAGTACTTTTATTTAAAAAATAAACTGGAGTCCAGAAATTCTTCAAATTGATTAATTATGACTACAGTTATGGCCAGCTTAAGTTTACATTGGTTTCCATTCATTTCACACTGTCATCTTAATTCCTCTTTGACAAATATAGTAATAGTAATTGTGCTATCTTTTAGTATAAGCCAGCCCAATTAACGAAGGTCTATTTATACATAGATGTGCTTGATTATACAAAAAATTAAATTTGGAATATATGTGAATGAGTTTGATTTTACCAAAGTAGACGACACAAAATCTTTAGTTTATAATATTGCTCTATCTGTGTGAATAAAATTGGCTATTAAGATATGATAGAGAAGTGCAATGTTGTTGTTGGGTTTTTTTTTTCAGAGTTGCTAATGTTCGTGAAACAAGGTTAACAGGAATAATATCTCACATAATGATAGGGTTATCAGTGTTATTATTACCTGAACCTTTATCATATATACCTAGAGCTGTATTAGATGGTTTATTTCTATATGTAGCTATATCAGCTTTATATGGTAATCAATTCTTTGATAGAATTATGCTGTTATTTACTGAACAGGTAAACATTTAATTTATTTATTCATCATAGGTTTAAATGAAATTTGTGTACTTAGTTCATTATAAGGATTAAAGATATAGTTGGATGCATCAATCGCTGAATTTTTTTTACATGTCCATATTTAGGGTGGATGTTACCACTGTCCATGATCTGTTGGTCCATTCAGAATTTCTTGTGAATGCGTTCTTGAAATTTCTCTGTGAATGTTTGTTCCTTAGAAAGAACCCTATCAAAATTCTTAATTTTTTTATGCATCCACATTCATAATGTGGACGTATATTGCTGTCGCCCCTGTGTGTGTATGTGTGGATGGGCGGATATATTCCTTATACCCTAAGGATGATCCCTATTTTTTTTGGTGCATGCCCGACCCCCAGGGGCAGAGCCATGTCCATGACTCTTTGTGTGTCTGTTTGTCTTTTTGAAAACTTTTAATACTTATACCCAAAGGATGACCTCTTTTATTTTTTGGTGCATGCCCAATCCCCTGGTACAGAGCCACATCCAATTTTTGTGTCTGTGTGTTGCCTACAGGGTGCAATTCTTGACAGATCCTTTTGGAACTTTGCATACCTCTTTATACCCTAAGGATGATTGCTATTGTTTTTGGTGAATGTCCGATCCCCAGGGGCAGAACCACACCCATTGTTTCTTTGTGAGGTGTTGCCTACAGGTCACAATTCTGACTGGATTATCTTGAAACTTGGTATACTTATTACTTATATCCTAAGGACAGCAACTATTGATTTTGGTGCATGAATCACCCTGCTTCGGTGGTGCCACACCCACTTTTTGTTTATATTTTGTCTGTAAATAATCTACAGGTTGCAATTATTAAAAGATTTGGATCCAATTCGGCGTGATCTATCATAGGATTGTACCTATTTATATTGTTCCATATCTAACCCTCAGGGGCAAAGCCACGCCCAATATTTGTGTTTATCGTCTGCAGGCTACAATTCTGAATCGATCATCTTGGAACTTTGCATATTTATTTCTTATAGCCTAAGGACGGCAATTATTTATTTTGGTGCATGCCCCGACCCCCAGGAATGTGGACATATATTGCAGCGGTACCGATGCTCCTGTTATTGCAAATCGTGGCATTATGTTTGGTCACATTCTCTAGCTATAATATTAAAGATTTAAACTTTGAACCTGGTAGTTCAGTCCCCTACTTCTTAAAATTTAACATACATTATGCAAGAGCTAAATCTGCCAATTGCACGTCTTTCTTTAGGCCTGAAATGTTATCTAAATTTTTAATTAGACATTAATTTACTTATCCAAACCATAATCAACTCTTGATGTCATCGCTAGCCTGCGATATTTTCTGGAATAGAAACCTATCTTCTGCTTAACGCTCATTGATAATTAAATAAAAAAATGGATAATCGAGACTATTTTTTTTGTCGTACCGACTTTATTAATGATGCTCAAGGCTAGACCCAAAATTCAATTGCTAATATCTCGGTTCAGAGTTGATAAATTTGACTGAAATTTTCAGCAAATTCCCTTTACATTATCTAGTTTTTAACTATTATTAGTGAGAACTGTTAGCTCTTTATCTAATCTCCCATAATGTATCTTTAATAAGTAGTATTTTAAAACCTATTTCATCTTTTTTTTAGGTTGCATACCCACCAAATCATTACATAAGAAGAGTACCACAGAGAAAAATACATATGTTTACTGGAATCCAATTATTACAATTATTGGTTCTGTGTATTTTTGGTTTTTCTCCAATAGCCTACATGAAAATGATCTTTCCTATTCTCTTGATGTTCTTGATGCCAATAAGGTAAGGTTATATTCAAACTAATTTCTACTGTTCTAAGTGAAACTTATAATTGGAGATCTGAATATTCCCAAATCTTATATTGGCAGTTTTACATACTTATGGCATTATGGGTTTATTAATAGGATAGTCTTTTCACTCAGTTGTCTCCCTTGACACATCAATTTTTAACCAGTATTTTTATATTCCAGACACAAGCTAGTACCAAAGGTAATTGAGCAGAAATATTTGAAAGCTTTGGATGGAAATTAAATATTTCACCATATCAGCATATAAATAGAATTATATTAATGTATATCCATCAGAAATATTTGTGTACATCTCAATTTATTTTGTGATAAATAGGGGGCTTGTTACTGTAATATCGTTATATTTTTTAGTGAGTCACTCCACTCTGAGGGTATAAAGAAAATGAAAGGAGGGAGGAAAAGGGGAGATATTGGACATACAAACTATTTACTGGTGTGTCCGAAAATTTGTTCAGACATACTCTTATCACATGTCTAGATTTTAAGATTATAAATTTTGAGTGTTATTTATTGTGGTTATCTTTATGATCACAGGGGGTTTGGATGGCCGAATGGTTAGCGGGTGTGCGCTGTATCATAAGGTCTGTCATTGAGTCAACTGGTGTGGTTTCAATTCCCCGGTTGTACGTGACAAGGAGTAGGGGCGCCTGTCCAACCTCGTGGGTTTTCTCCAGGGTCCTCCCACTGCTAAAGAACCATACGCGCAAGAGAATTATTGAAATAAAATTGTACCATGTTAGTCCCAAAATGACCTAGTTTATGTCGAGTGGACTTAAACCCCATTTCTCTCTCTCTTTTATGATACTTCGATTACTTTTCAAATTTGTGAGAACAAAATGGTGAAATTTTTTAGAACTGCATGGAATTATTTAGCGTAGCCTCAAGAGGAACCCTACTGAAATTTAAATCACTTATCTCCCTGTTTACATTCAAAGTTATGAAGGGGATTATTTATATAGGCATAAGGTGGATCCTTATTTCGATCATCAATTTGGAGTTGTTACCCCTGTAAGTTTACACCATATTTTGCAGAGTTATCTTTCAATTCACATTTTGACTTCTGAAGTGTGTGAACATGATTCAGGACATAATTCTCTATTGAATTTTTGAGCTTACACTGACAACTTTGCTGCTGGTGGGCATGCTAGGAGTAGGGAACCTGGCAACCCTCTTGCTATGTTATTATTTTCATTACATTTAAGAGCATATTTCATTATAAATCACTGTACATACTTTTCAAATATAATATTCAATATAATAATCAAATATACGACTTTCTATGTTGAGAAACATATGATGTGAATCCATGTGGAACAAATTTATCTTTTCATAAGTGTATATATGGTAGTGTGATTGTTGCTAAAGCCAAAGATCTTTTCATTTCACATTTATTATATTCAATATTGATGTAACTTCATTGACTAATATTGACATAGTAAACTGCTTATGTTAAGATTGCTCCTTATTTCAAACTGGCAAAACTTTTAAGTGCTTCAGGTAACTGCATCCTTCGGATAAATTGCGCTCAAATTATACTATTTATATCTTTTTAAGGCCTAGCATAGAGTTTAAGACCATGCAAAATCAAAAGTACTTATAATTAAAAACATCTTGGTCTAAATATTATTCAAGTTCTTTCCGAGTTGCAAAATTTTAATTCACACTGATTTCTAACCACCCCCATTATCTCTCTTAGCATGATTGACTACATGTATATTTGTCTTTCTTTTTCGTACAGACTAGCCCATTCTTAATGAATGTTGTTTTAGACCCAGAAACAGTCTTTACATTTAATAGTGCTTATTTTTGACTCTAGAAATATATGTGGATAAGCTTTGCCATTTTCTATGGGCATGGATGTTTTGTAAAACTAAAGACCAAGGATAGGTGGCCTCCTCTTTAATTTTCAACTGAAAGATGCTCCATCAAAACTGTGAGATATATCCTACCTATTCTAAAGCTTTGGATATTGGGGATGTCACCAATGCATGTGACGTGGAGTACAGTCATCCCTGGTTAGCTATATGTGGGATTTATCATGTATTGGTAGACAATAACCTCTTGTTTATTTCTCTAGATCATTGTGATACTAACACCTGTGTGATAATCATAACTCAGGATTTGAATTTATATAAAATAGTTTTACTGATTAATATGGCCAGAAGTTGTATAAAAAAGATGTCGGGTACGTTACACTAGTATCATATAGCATATTTATCATGTAGCAGAATTATATCTATAATATATGTCGAGTATATTATACAATTATTGAAAATTTATTTTATACATTTATTTTCAAAATAAAATTACAAAAACAATGTTTTAAGAGTTCCTTATTTTATATGATATTTAACAGATGAGAATAAAGCTGCTGATCCTAATTTTTGGGATACAAAAAAATCCAACAGCAACTGTTTATTAAACTGTATTTTTAGTGTAAATTTTCTGTCCGACTATTGAGTATAATAGTTATTGCTCACAATATGATGACTAAAACACATCAAGCCAGTATATAGCCTCAACATTTTCAGAATCAATATTTGCTGATTTCTATTGTGTATTCACACAAGAGTCTACAGCAGTACCTGACACTAAGTGTATTATCATATATGCAAGAAAATATGTACATAATTTCGGTCTCCGATATTACGATGATGAATTATCCAACAAGAAATGAGACACTAGTTCATGACTTCCTCCCCTCAATGAAAGTTTAAATAGTAAGAATGATGATTGTATATCATGAGATAGTAACAAAATTTAACACATATAGACCTGAATTTACATGCAGTTGTATTTATATTTTGTAACTAGGTGAGGAAATATAATGTACCATATTTAATAACTGAAAAATATTTAATACAAGCATATCTTGCTATGATTTAAGCTATGTTTTATGGATAAATGAAATGATGAAATATACAAGCTATTTACATATATATAGTATGAATGATGATAACGAAATGTACACATATGACTATAAGTATAAACTAGCAGCAAACACAATATCTCTCTTTAATTTATGAATGCCTGAAATACAAATAATAAATCCAATGAAGACTTCAATTTAGCAGTAGAATTTTTGTTGGTGGGGAGTAACAGTTGTATAGCTTTTATTACTACAGACTTTATGATTTGGTCTAAATGATGGCTTCTGTTCTAACATTTTAATCTATCAATAGTTATGCAATCCAACTTTATCTCATAGTATGTCATGCCTTTTCACTGATGACCTTGGTATAAACTTCCACTTACGGATAAAATTGCACGATCAAAAGGAAACCTAGTGATATCTGGAACATTGCAATATGAGAAAAATCAAAACTGAAATTTACTTACCTTCAGCAAATTTATTTTCTAATTCTGTATTACCAATAGCTTTAGCAGCCTGACATAGTTGGCGTAATGTTTCTTCTAATCTTCTCATACATCTAATAATACTTCCTATAAAACAAGTTACAACTCTCTAAGTATAATACAATTAAAAATGTTCTAATCCGTATCTCCTCATATCCTACATTTCACTAAGGCTATAAACACAATAATAATCATACCTTCAAAACAGTCTGTCATTTTACAAACTTGACCAAATGATACTCCATTACACCAGGCAAATACAACATCCATCATATGAGGTTTAAATCCATCAACATAAACTTCTTCATCTATTTCTAACTTTGCTTCTTTACTTATTCTAGCTATTCTTCTAGCTGTATCCTATAAACATTAAAATATTATAAAGTAATCATCTCATATTTAGCTGATTTATTAATTGTTATAGCTGTATCCTATGAATATTAAAATATTATAAAATAATCATCTCAAATTTAGCTAAAGTATTTCTTTTTCTAGTTATTATTCTCCTAGCTCAGTGATTCTCAACCAATGTGCCGCGAAATTTTGAACGGTAGATTAAGAAAATGCAAAAAAAACATGTGATCCAAATTGAGTATTTACTGGTGTCTACTGATAAGTTTATAGCTGTGTTTTTCTTTATTTAGTTTGAGTCATTATATGTGCCTATGACTAGTCTGTGTCTACAGTTGTATGCCGTCTATGACTTGCAATGTTTTTATTTTGCAAAATTCAAATATTTTTCATTATATATTTAGCCAGGTGTGCCGCTATTATTTCATGTTTTCCAAGATGTGCCATTGGCAAAAAAAGGTTGAGAACCACTGTCCTAGCTGTATCCTATGAATATTAAAATATTATTTTAAGTCCTCTTATGTTTAGCTGCATATCAAAATAATCATTTCATATTTAGCTGAATTCTTGAACAGTGAGCAAGAAATTGCCTGTTGGCTACATTTAATGCTAACTTTGTACTGTTACAGATGAAAGCAATCACATCAGTACAGCTGCACAAAGCATGGCTAACCCTTTAGGCTCAGTTCATTAGTTGAAACTTTTGCTTGAATTGATGAAACCCCTTCAACTATAGCAATATAAATTGTTTCTCCCCTACAATCACAGCTATTTGAATTAGAGAACTTGATTGATTGAAAATGAAATTGCAAAGATCACAAACCTGCATTATTCTTAATGGACCTGACAATTCTTCTGATAATTTCGTTAACTGGTTGGCATTTTCTTGAAACACAAAACAACTGATGAGAGAACAGGCCTGTTGAGGTGTTAAATCATTAAATACACCATTAAATAATAACTCGGTCATTAACAACTCATCACCACTAAAAAAAGGATAAAAGTACATATATCAAAATGATAAAACTAATATTGGTTAACTTTAATACAAATACACAGGTAAAGTCACCTCACTCTCAAAGGACCCAATATGAAGTAGGTATTTGAGTGTAATACATCTGGATGCATGCTGTAATAGACATGCTTCTCCCTTGACCAATATTGTAAAACATCTTTTTAGTTCTTTATTTCTGTACTGTAATTAATGCAACTAGTGATACCTAGCATTACATCTCAGTTCTTTTTGTGTGTACTATAATTATTGTCACAAGTGATCTCCAACCTCACTTCTCACGCAGTTCTTTGCATGTGTACTGTAATTATTGTAGCATTACTTCTCAGTTCTTAATGTGTGTACTGTAATTATTGTGTGAACTTGCATTACTTCTCAGTACTTTATGTGTGTACTATAATTATTGTGTCATCTAGCATTACTTCTCAGTACTTTATAGTCATACTGTAATATATATAACCAGTGATAGCTAGCATATCGAATCCAACAAATTTTGGGTAAAATCAATTTGCTGTTTAAGAGTTATTAGTACCTGCTGATTTCACACGCGACTCTACCCTTGATTTCTATAACATCTGAAGCTGTTGCATATCCCATTCTTCTTAATACTCGTTTTCTCTTCTTTAATTCATCCATTTGTAACAGAGATCTTTTCTTCTTTAATTCACTCTTTAAAATTTTCATTTCATTGGAAATCTAAAAATAGGAAAATTATGAGTCGCAACATTGAAATAGCTGATGTTAATTTGAATTTCAGACAATATGTTGTGACTATTTCTGCTGTTAAAAAATTGTTAGCTCTTCGATCATATGCAATACTTTGTAATTTAGAAATGAAATGAAAAGGAGTTGTAAGTCATACTTTTCGGTACCAACTGGGCTAATGAAGACAGATATACAGTATCCTATGAGGGAAATTGTGTCAACTCTTTAATTCCTACTGTCAGGGGTTCTCTCATTCTAAACACAGAGAACTATCTACTTTCAGAATAGATCTCTGTCCTAAATGGCCGCCATATCTAAAAAATTGTATGCTATTTTTAATAGCCATTCAAGTTCTGTAAGTGATAGCCTTTCAATTCGTACTTGTCTTGAATTCGGAGTGTGCATGGGCATGTAACTTATTCAAACATCTTAAAAGGTATTCAAAGATTTATTGCTTTCTTGTTATTTATCTGCCAGACAAACAATTTTCCCCATCTGCAAAGGGTGTCTGAATTTTGACATGTGTAATTTGAATTATCACGTGGCATAAATATAGACTATGAAAATTAAAATGTGTGTAAAATATAATTCTTACCTTAGTTTTAACATCATATTCATTATAAAGTTGTTTTAAATTGGGATCTTTATGTAATGGATGACTATATAAACGATGTTCAAATGCTTCAATTTTCTACAAGAAAAATTTATAAGTCATTACTACCCTGTCATTTTCAGAATAATGACTTTACACAAACATTACTGGTCATTCAATCAGGATGACACAAATAATTTGCATAATAATTTACATAGATAAAAATAAATAACATGGGTTGCCAGTAAACAAAATATGTGTCACAAATGGTCTTGCATAAACTAATCACTTCTTATAATTTAATTTTAGACAATTGTCTTGAGATTGTAAATTAGTTCACCCACCTTGATTATTTCTGTTAGAGCTTTATCTTTAATACCCATATCTTCTATAGGATCTAATAGCGGTATACCATCAGGAAATCTCTTCTTTACTTCCTATAATACAATAATTAAACAATTCCCACATATACAAAGCTAGAATATTTTATTGGTTTGATCATCCAGTCAAACTTAATCTCTGATAAAATTATGACGTAGGTCAGGGAAACAGATAGGGTTTTAAGTCCTACTTTTCTGCACCATATGCCATGCAGTATGCTATGAGGGAAATTTTGCTGGATAGCGGTGCTGTGGCCTACTCTTATTTCGAATTCTAATTGTCTGGGGGGTTTTCTGTGCACGCTAACATGTACCATAGGTTTTTTGTACCATACAAATAACTAGAAACTCTTCCTTGCCAGGCCTTATGTCCTGCACCACTGACAAGGGAAACCACACTGTAAAATACCAGGAACTGATTAGAGAGCCAGCACATTTTTTCACTGAGCCACCATGTCTGCTATAAAGGTCTGTGACACTGGCAACTTTCATACCCACACATTATATGAGGTTTTTAACATTGTTATAACAATAATACCAGGACAGGCCTATATTGTTAGTATTAAAGGGTGAAAATAAGATCACATGATCGAGAACTATTAATTTGATTGGTTAAAAAATTTTCACCATCAGAACAGACCATGGTCTGTATAGTTGATTTAATAATTTCAATATAATACTTACTAATCAAAAACACACTTTTATGGATAACAATTACTATGGTTTATTTCACAGTGACGTTTCAACAAGGTTTCACAAGTCGTTATCTATTTGTGTATATGCTTGATAACGACTTGTGAAACCTTGTTGAAACGTCTGTCGCTGTGAAATAAACCATAGTAATTGCTATCCATAAAAGTGTGTTTTCGATTATGTTCCAATTATTAAATGTCATTCAAAGAATATAATACTTACTACTAAAGATTTGAAGACTCTCATCCTGTTATCTAGTGGTCGTAAATCATTTGATATATACACTCTTAATGCACTAATGGCTTCTATCAAATGAATCATTATTGGTACAACCTAAAACAAACATTATATATGTGATTATAATTATAAAATTCTATTTACTCAAAAAATCTCATCCAATTACACAAGTTATTTTATAAGAACTTGTAACTGCGGATTCAAACTTCTTTCTAGATGCACGACTAATGCTATCTGTGAAAAGAATTTAAACTTGGAAGATCTTTACAGTGTCATATTTTAGTCAAAACGCGAGGCAGTAGTGGAGGTTTTGCACTAAGATTATACTTGTTTGTAATTCTCACAGAATGGAGAATCATGTGATTATTATCAAGACAGAAACATTCCAAATTGAGAGAGAGAGAGAGAGAAATGGGGCTTAATGTCCACTCGACACAAACTAGGTCATTTTGGGACTAACATATGGTTTTAATTTTATTTCTATAATTCGCTTGCGCGTAGGGGTCTTTAGCAGTGGGAGGAAACTTGAGGACCCGGAGAAAACCCACGAGGTTAGACAGGCGACCCTACTCCTTGTCACGTACAACCGGGGAATCCAAACCCCGCCAGTTGACTCAATGACAAACCTTATGATACAGCGCCGCGTGCTAACCATTCGGCCATCCACCCCCCCCACCCAATTGAGAGATCTGCAATTGAGTGACACAGAATTCAGTCATGTCACAGTTGTCAGTCCCGATAACTGGGGTAGATTTGTGATGTAATTAAACACAGTGAATATGTTTACGGTGTTGTGGTTGGTTGAGATATTTTCTTAATCAGTCGGCGCATGCATTGTAGCCTAAAATCACCTAGTTCACTCGAATGTCACGTTTCGTGATATTGAAAACCGCTTTTATTCTCTCTTATAAACATCTGACCTTGTAGTATTTACGTAATTTCTATGCTGTTTTTTATTTAATATAACAGTTGGTTGGATTCGAAGAGCAGTACTTCATATCATCAATTGCCCTTTTTTGAAAATCATAATAATCTCATTTACATCGTGCATGACTGTAATAGCGGTAAACGGCTTTGTTCTAGAAAATTCTTATGACACATGGACAATACGTGATAAACTGAGAATGGACCGCTTCACACCATTGATAAGATTCCAACATATCAATTAACTTTTATTGTTCTAAAACCAGACATTCATCATTAATTATCAACACAACACTCAGTATAACCTGTTGACGACTATGTATACAACTCTATAACACCAATCACGAGATTATGTGGCTTCTATATGTGCGCATTATTCTGCACTGCCCGTATAATTTTATAGTTACATAGAGGAGGTCGATCATAGCCATGTTTGAAATGTTTAAATAATTGGGTTTTGAAAAAAAAAGGCTATTTTCCGGCGTGCAAAACAACCGATGGGTCACATCTAGTTACGGTCAATTTCCATAGCCCTCAGTCCCGACCGGCATATACGATAGTATCGATTGGACGGCCCAGAAAAGCACTATCGATAGCGGTGGGTTACTATCGATTATCGCTCTTCGTCTATTTTTCTTGCGTCTGAAATGTCAATGTTTTCTTTCAGTTAATCATAATACACCGCTCACTTTAATTACTATCAAGTATCAATGTAACACATAACAAAATTGTGACTGCTTATTAAACAGCCGTTTTCATAAATTCACTCTCATTGAAGAAATTATTGTTGAATATCGCTAAATCGGAGATACCCGGATGTGTAAATAAAGTTAGAGTTATTTCCCTTTGCAAGCTTCAGAATTCGTCTGCCATATTGATATTTTCGCGCGCACGTACGCCATGTTTTGAATTGGAACAAGTTCATTTTGGTCCCTTAACATAATTATTTACGATATTTCTTCATTCGGAACCACGGCTGCATTATTTTAATAATAAACAACATCAATTTACGTATATATACGTGATATAACAAGTTTTATTAATGTTTTCCAAATAAATCTCCTTAGACAGGAGCAAACGATCTTTCGCAACTTCATATGGTTTTGAACTTTACCCAGCCCTATATACGGCTGAAGTGGAACCCATGGTTCAAACAAATCAATTTTCAGATCTTTTATTTTTCTTATCAGTATATTTGTAAGTCTGTTTTAAAGAAGACACGCTATTATAATTATGCAAAAACAAATTAAAATTTTTAAAGCAAATGTTATTTCAAAATCTTGGGATAAATGATGGGAAAAATGCCTGTCTTAAATGATGTAATTCTTTAAAATATTTGCAAATTTTTTTTAATGAAAAAATACATGAATAAACCTAGTATTAAGTATTTTGCTGATTTTGAAGATAAGAGAAAACATTTAAAAACTCTTTTCCTTTTTCTAAAAAAAACATGACATTTGTTAAATACCCACTGGTACATTTAAATGGAAAATGTTCATCATCACATTCAACTTAATGAACATATATATACACAAAATAGAAAACACAACATACCTGCATTTCACCTTTTTCTGTAGGTGGGCATGGTTTAACTTGAGTTATATCTCTACTTTTAACACTATCTTTAGTTATATATAGTAACACATCAACTATATATACAGTATTTTCTCTTTTATCAGATGACTGAAACACAAACAAAACAAGATGACTAGTCATCAACATCCCGCGCCCTTGCACTTGTTTGGAAGAAATAAGGAAAAATAACTTGTTTATGCTATTGGTAATCAATATAAAAATGTATCAGATTTCGCAAACAGTGTCACTGGTCCTAATATTGGGGCCCTGTTTAGTAGATATTGCTCTCTATTTCTGAAAACTAATGACTGATTGACTGTTTCCATGGAAACACAAAAAATATAAATCCCAGAAATTCCTAAATAGCAAAAGGCACAACTACTGTAATAGGTTGATGTGTGTGCAAAGTTTCAGAAAGATATCTTGAACGGTTTATGAGATATGCTCCGGAAACCAAATTGTACACCAAAAACTAAGTCATTTTTGTTTCCATGGAAACACACAAAATATCAATCCCAGAAATTCCTAAATGGCAAAAGGCACAACTACTGTAATAGGTTGATGTGTGTGCAAAGTTTCAGAAAGATATTTTGAACGGTTTATGAGATATGCTCCGGAAACAAAATTATACACCAAAAACTAAGTCAAATTTGTTTCCATGGATAATAATAATAACCTAGGATGATAAATGGTTAGAACAGATTAACACACATATCGAAGGTTAGTACTTGTCTTAAAAAAATAATTCTACTGTGTTTTCCAGGAATATCTATTAATCCTTGTAAAAAATTTCCCAATATTTCAGCTCAATTTATTTTTTTCTCTTCTCCTTATTGAGTGAATAACTTTTACTTTTGTTGTGAGACATCCGATCTATGTGTCTAATTCTTGAAAATACTACTCTGTTATCTCTAAATTACCGTATCTGCTTTCTTCTTGGAGAAATTAACCACAACACCCCAACCATATTCATCTTCATTATTTTTCACCTGAAAATAACAAACAATAAGTTATAAATGCATGGAAGATGTCAACTTACTTGGCAACAGTCGTATTTATCAGTAATGTTTATTATCTCTCTATTCCATATTACACAATCCATCTATTGACTCATTAGAACCAGAAATACTGATTGACAATATAAACTAGGATTTGAACTGACCTTTAATAATCTACCTGGTTGTAAGAAAGGTAGAAGATATACAGGTTGACGTATAAAGTGTATTAATTCTACACTAAGATGTTCTAACTGTTGGCGTATTTTATAATATGCTGCTACATTATCTTCATTCTCTATAACTAAACTATTACATTCTTTTTCTTTTTTCTTTAACTCTAAAATATAAAACATTATATATATAAAAACAATACTAAAAACATAGCAACCCTGTAAAGAATGTTCAAATTTCAACAAGTCCTATGTAAATCAATCATTGCAATATTATTAAGCTGAAAGGATTGTGAGGGTGGCGGTTTATCAGAGGTAAATTAAAACAGTTGAGTAGATTTTTTTGTGCTGTGATGAGCAGGATTAGCTGTTGTTCAGGTTTTTTTGTAAATACTAGTAGCTGAAATGTAGCTTGGTTGTTGGAATTCTGTGACTAGAATGATTCCAAATTTAGATTTGATCAATTGGAATTTATCTAAACCATTCCTGTACTTTTAGGCCATTATCGTGTGGTTGAACCATAACTTTATAACATCAATTCGAGGACAATCAATGAGTTCTATAAAACAAATTAAAAGTTTATGGTAGGTGTCACCATGGTACTCGACAGTGTATAATATTATAAGTGTCTACACAGGTGTCGATAATATACCCAACATCAGTGTTATAGTGAAGCCCAAGTGTGTAAACAGTTTTCAAACTAAAATAAACAAACATACCGGAACAAAAACATGTGAATACTGGCACCTACTTTCACAGAGATCTGGTATAGCCGCATAATTCTGGAACTGATAGAATGATCTTTCTAACATATATTCTGGATTAATTTCTTCTACTCTCAATAGATTTAACACCATATTGTAAGTTAAATGGAAAGCACTGTTGAGGGGATCTGGCAGACCCTGAAATGTAGAGAGTATTTTAAATATTTTCATAGTCCTAGTACAACTATGAAATTCTAATTTCATTATTTATTCTAGACAACATACATTACGAAAAAAAACATTTACAAAATATTCCTGCCTTGTCTTTGTAGACAAATACACACAGCTATAGGCTTTTTTATCGACTTGCCAACTCGATTTGAATTTCAATGGTCAATTTCCCAGTACTTTGGCGAGTTCGTTAAATGCGTCGATTGGCTGTAAACAATTCTTGTGGCTGGACATACTTAAAAAAAACATGTGATCACCCAATCAAATCGCACCTAGAGGTGATTTGTGGTAATCGCTTCATAAATCGGTGTCAATAAATTTGTTGATTAGGGTAATCAATTTGAGTTAGATGGACATTAAAAATGAAAATTTGATTGAATGCAAATTCCTTTAGATAATCAGTGGTCGATAAAAACGCCTTATAATGAACAGTATACGAGTGTTGGTATTTTATTTTTTATTTCAAGTCGCTGATTATCGTCACATTTTAGGACAAAATCAAACTTTCCACGGTTTAATCTATGCTAAAATGTATGCACATTGATCATTATAATTCCATATTAAATTAAGAAACATTAAATATCAACGGTAGATAATAGGATTGAAAAGAGGTCCATGAAAAGATATTAGCTGACAATGGTTTGTTCTGACCAAACTGCTTATATAGTCTGCATAGGATGCAGAATGTTGACAAATTTTCAATTGATCATATCTTTGTAAATACTGAACGGAAATGAACCATTTTTGACTGACATTCCTTTGCAGGAGATTAAAAATCCCTCAAATAGGGATTAGAGACATTAAGAGTCAGAAGTTACTTCCCATATTAGAGGTATATGGAACTTTTTATAAAAATCTTTAGGAAACCCTAACATGGGTCATTTAAATAGCCATTCTATCAAAACTTGGCACATCAACTCATAGCAAGATAATTGTCATTCTTATTAATGTGACTCTGATATCAGCTATAGAATACTGAATTTTACTTGGCTATGTTTCCTGTAGACACCAAGTTTTCCCCAAGGTCAGGGTTTAAAACTTTAAAAATATGCAACATACCCGTAATAAATTTTTACCAACTGCAGGACTCATTTTTTCATCAATCATCAAAATAACAATTCCTCGTTCATCTAAACCTCTTCGACCAGCTCTACCACTCATTTGAATATATTCACCAGATGTTACCCAACGGAAATCTTTACCATCAAATTTCCGAGCACTAGTAAATAACACAGTTCTGGCAGGCATGTTCAAACCCATAGCAAATGTTTCAGTAGCAAATAAAGCCTGAAACATAAATGATCTTTAGAAAAGAAAACAAACATCAGTATAAAGTGATTCTCAATTTACACTAAGAAGGCATTTAAAAACTAGATTGAAATCGAGTGTTCCATTTACAGATAAAAGATATGATATATTTTAAACAGGAGGTTGTTTTATAAATTTTGATACTAGGGAAATAATAATCTTTTACTTACCTTAATCAAACCTTCAGAAAAGAGAATTTCGATTGTTTCTTTTAGAATAGGTAATAAACCAGAATGATGTATACCAACGCCTTTCTTTAACAATGGTAAAACATGTTCAACCTATAATTCAAATATTTCATCAGATTTACACTTTTTCTTCATTATGTATAATGACAATGTCTTGCACAAAACGTGTGCAATATTACTATATGGACCAGGAACCGAGAAGGACGCCAACGTCACCATCTTGGAATTGTCTATCAAAATTAATGTCAGTCAGCTGATGCACAATTGTCCAAGGAACAAATTTTATGCAAGTTTCATGTTGACCGTACTTGAATTGGCGGGACCTTGCTTTTTCAAAGAGCGTCGCTCCTAAGAAGAGACCAACAACAAAAAGATGAGTAGCATTTCAGGACCACTTCCTGGTCCAATTAAAGGTTTCAATAAGTCTAAAAGAAAATCAGGGCATTCAATACCTGTCATTTAAATAAAAGTAGTTATGTATATACTGTACATACCTGTGGTAGTTTTTTATCTTCATCAGATAAAGCATCTATAGCATTATTAAATACTTCATCAACTAACGTCTTTTCTTCATCTGTGTAGAGTTTACAATAAAATAAAATACAAATTTTAATGATAACAATTATGTAATACTTAATTTACTGTATTTTCTATTTATAGACTTGGGTGTGCAAGTAAGTAGGACACTCAATCTCATTTCATTTCATGATTATTCATGGATTATGGTGTGCATGTATATATAATTATTTAAAACATACGGCAACAAGAAAAATATAAAATGATATAGTGTTTAACGTCTTACTGTTCTGCTCCGACTGGGCTAATGAAGATGGGCATACGCCATACAGTGTGCAATGAGGGAAATTTTGCCCAGTCGGCAGCGCTATCGTCTACTCTTATATCAAATTCCAAGTGACATGGGATCTTTCATGTGCATGCTGTGTACACAAACATCGGTTTTTGTCTCATCCGAACGACTAGACAGCTGTCCTGTCAGGCCTTCCCCGTCCTGTACTACTGACAATGGGAAACCACAACGGAAAATCCTGATGAACTTTCTTGTCAACACCTGACCTCCAGACTAGCGAGCCAGTGTCTTACTCACTTAGTCACCGTGGCTCCTATGGCAACAAGAAAATAGTAATAATATGCATTTAAAAAGACACATTTATGAAATTATAGATATATCATACAAGACTGGAATTTGACAACATACCTGTATTAAAATCTAGTTTAGCCATACTCATACCATATGCTTCACATTCTTTACGACTAAAACTAAACACAACAACAGGAGCAAAGTTTCTCTCCATTATCATCTTCACTATCTTAAAACAACTTGACTCATGAGCTGAAAAAATAATAATATATTTACAAGTCTGACAAATTCCTATCATAATGGCAATGGAAAATTTTATATTTTGACAAATACCAAATTATACCAAACCATCAAAGCAAGCTACAAAAGTTATATTTACCTTTACTTCCACCTTTTCTACCTTTCTGATCACCTTTAGCTGCATCACCAGCATCCTTTAATACGGACATAGCTGTATTAAAATTCTCTTCTCTAAACTCACCCTTAAAATACAATAAACCTTTCATTATGTTATTTAAAATAATTGTTAGTATCCACAGAAAATGTGTACATAGCGTATTAAAATTCGCTTCTCTAAACCCACCCTTAATATACAATAAACTTTATATTATTTAAAATAATTGTTAGCATCCACAGAAAATGTGTACTTTGGTCTTTTTTTGCAGTATAAGTAGTAACAGGTGTCATACATGAGGCAAGATATGTTTTACTCTTTGTAGAACAATAATGCCACCCTTATTTATTCGAACAGCTAATGATTGTTTTAAGATTTATTAGATTTAGATCTTTATGACCACAGTAAGTAAAATAAGGTATCATTTTTCACAAATGTTCCGTGTACAGTACAGAAGAACACTGTTTCTCAAAGATTCCATGAACACATGTTGGTACATTTTTTATCTCAAAAAAATGATTTGCTAATATAAATCCCATTTTCAAAATTAATGGCTACAGTTACCATGATACCCCATATCGCCCATATTCCAAAATTTATAAAAATTAAGATTATTAAGATGCTTAAACATGAATTATGCAAGAGCTAAATCTGCTAATGCAGGTCTTTCTTTAGGCCCGAAATGTTATCTAAATTATTAATTAGACATAAATTAACTTGTCCAGACCATAATCAACTCTTGATGCCATCGCTAGCCTGGGATATTTACTAGATTTGAATGCATTTTGTGATTGATGATTTAAAGTCAAAATGGACAATCGAGACTTTCTTTTTTATCGTACTGACTTGAGTAATGATGATCGAGGCTAGGCCTAAATTTCAATCCTAATATCGCGGTTCGGAGAGAGGCAATTTGACTGAAATTTTCAACATATTCTAATATTTTTTAAATATTATATAGCAAGAACTGTCAGCTCTTTATCTAATCCCCCATAATTTCCCTTTAATGTATTAGCTTTAAAAAATAGATAACACTAAATAACTGTCTACTGGGATTAATCCTTGGCATGTGTAATTAATATTCAATTCTTACCGTTTCATCAACAACTAAATGTAAACCATCACCACCAGCAGGAAACAGATAATGTTGTAATGGAATAGGTCTATAATCAGTATAAACAACATGACATGGCTGAAATAATATCAAATAGTACAATCACAAACACTATATAATAAATTATGTGGGATTTTCTTTTATCAAAATACTATATAAACATGACAAATATTATGCAAATTAATTTTGTGGGATTTTCTTTTAGCGAAATACTTTATAAACATGATACAAATTAATCATGTGGGATTTTCCTATATCAATATAATTTGACGCAAATTAATGTAAATGTTACAGAGTTTTGTCGCACAAGTTTTCAAAACCATCTTTAAATTTATTTTCTTTACCACTGTACAATTTTATCACTAATAAAGTACATATCATTGTTATAGCTAAGTACAACAAACGTAATGCTAAGTTATATCCTGCAAAATGTCTATTTTATACCATAATCTCTGTGAATATTTTATAATAGCTAATTAATGGTGTATTAACAGTTATATTTGACCTGTTTATGTAAGTGACATATCCATTCAGCAAACTGTCTTGCATTAGGTATAGTAGCAGATAAAAATACATAATGTACATTATCTGGTAGTAAAATAATAGTTTCTTCCCATACTACTCCACGTTCTGAAAAATATATATCAATATTGATACATTTTTATAAATATACAGGAAATTAGGTGAGCAGCTCTAATGATGAATCAAAATCCATTCACTAAAAGTAAAGTCATTGCTTTTCAAAGTATCAACAAATTAGACAGTAATATGCCATAAATGCAAGGATGGCACTGATGTTCAGATTTAAGCTAGGATTCTATGTGATTGTAGAGTGCAATTTGCAATGTGTGGTCTGTGAGGAGTATAGACCAAAATTATTGGAAACAGGTTTTTTGTTTGAAGCAATCAATGAAGCACAGTGCAGTAGAAGGCCAATTACATACACACAGAGGGTGTTGCTGTTTGAACATAAGTGAATGACAGCGATAGTTATGGATTATTGCATTTCAGAGAGTGTGACAAGGATGGAAAGATATTAATGACCTACCTTTGTCTCTCATATAATGTATTTCATCAAACACAACCCACGCTACTTCTCTCATTATCTCTGATCCTCTATACAACATACTTCTTAAAATCTATAAACAAACAAAAAATATCATGGTGTAATAATTAAACAATAAACCGTGATTCTAAACTAAATGGTGATATAATAATAATTTACAATGTGGTACAATGTTATACTAGAATACTATGATATTATTACCTCTGTCGTCATGACTAATACACTAGCTGTAGGATTAATAGTCACATCACCAGTCATTAAACCAACATCTTGAAATTCTTCAAATAACTCTCTGTATTTCTGATTACTTAAAGCTTTAATAGGTGTTGTGTAGATAACTCTCTGTCTTTCTCGTAAAGACATTGCTATAGCATACCTATAAAATATACATTTATACATATACATGACAGAAAACAACAGTTATAAAAAAGAGCAATAACTCTTACAACCATAATGCAATCATTCAGAATTTGTCTATTCATAGCAATTCTTTCTTTACCGTGTGCGCCTATGTGAGGCAATTTATGTTGACTCTCTAGTCTAAAATCAAAGTCGAAAATAATCATAATAATCAATCACATTCCTGATTCTTATCAGATAATTTTACCATGTTCAGCATTTTGTGTTAGTAAAGATTAAGATCATCGGAATGTTCGAAACAATGTTAAAGGCCAAGTAAAGTCATGGATTTAACACTGAAGTCAGTAGGGAGAGAATTACTTGTATAAGCCCTGCTGTGAATCTAGTAAAATTTGAGTTGACCTTGCTCGGGTCGTGTGTGACAACACAGTTTCAAAGCAATCCCTTAAAGCAAAGTTTTATCGAAATAAACAATTTCCACTAATCAAGGGCAATAACTTTTGATAAAAAATAAAACATATTCCTTACAGACTACTTACACAGCAACAACAGTTTTACCAGCTGATGTATGAGCTGAAACTAATACAGATTGATAATTCTCTAAACATAAAATAGCTTCTTTTTGAAATGGATCAAGAATAAAAGGATATTCTTTTGCTGGTTTGTCCGGTGGTGGTTTTAACGGTGTAAATTCAGCATCTGGTGGAATGGCAACCTGTCAATAAAAAGTTGAATGAACATTCATAATATATTTTGTAAAGGAAACAGAAAATGGCAGCTCATTCATTGCTAAAAACACCTATAAACAGTCAGTTTCAAACACATAGAAATTAAAAACTTATTTTAATTGAAAACACAGATTATCATTGAATCAAAGATTAACAAGCTCGACTTACACATATTATGTTTGCTGCCTATTACTGAATATTAAAAATGGTAAACACTTAATTGATGCAACTAATAAAAAAACCTCTCACCTCATGTAAACAAGCTTCTACAGTTTCAACTGTATGAATTTGTATGCGAGGTGTGGAATCTAAGGAGCTAAAATATACATTTTGATTGTCAAATTTTTATGTTTCACTACATACATGAATGTGTACACAATAAAAACATCAAAGCAAACAGAAATGAAATGAAATGGGGTTTAACGTCCTACTGTTCTGCTCCTACCCGGCTAATGAAGACGGGCATACGCCATACAGTGTGTTATGAGGGAAATTTTGCCAGGCGGCGGCACTATGGCCTACTCTTATAGCGAATTCCAACTACTAAGTGATCGTTTACATGCACCTCAGTTTTTTGTCCCATCAGAATGACAAGACGGCTATCTTTGTCAGGCCCTCTGTACACACCACGGACAAGGGAAAACCATGTCGGAAAATCCTGATGAACTTCCTCGGCCAATCCAGGGATCGAACATGCTATCTCCATACTAGCGAGTCTGCATCTTACCCACTCAGCCACCGTGGCTCCCATAAGTGAAAGGAGGGCAGGGACATATATTTCTAGAATACAGTACAATTTACCAATTCAAATCACTCTATATCATAATAAATAAATCTTTGTAAATAGTCTTTAAAATGAATACTACCAAGTATGTCAATAAAAAAAAATTTTTGGGACAAATTCACTAACACCATATCATCAAGTATAAAACAGAATAAATGTACTTTGTATGTTCACTGCATAAGCATATACTTTTTATTATACCTTATTTCATCAGTAAATTTTTTAATTTTTTTGGTCTCCATTTCATCTTCTTCCTCTTCTTTTGGGCGTTTTGTAACAAGTTTTTTAAGTAGATTCTCTGCCCTAAAATTATGTACAAATAATATTTTCAACCTTAGTTAATTTTAATTTCATTGTAGTACTAGAATAACTTATAACTATACTTTCAAAGAATAAAAGCAATTTGACATTTGGAGAACATTAATTTTGCAATATCCTCTATTTAGATTGTGTTAAAATACAATAGCTTAGAAACACTTCACGTGTAATGAAGCGCTATATAAATCGAACAATAATAATAGAATGGATGGGTGAGCTAAACCCAACCACTTTCTTTTGTTGTGCTTTCAAACCAATGGCCACCCAACTCTCTCTAATCAAATAATTACAGGAACAAAACAACAGACTACCGGCGTATTACGAGCGTATATATGTTTTTTAAACGCCTAAACTCATTACTGTTCCAAAAGTAATAGCTAATTCATATGCAAAATTTGAATTGTAAAAGAGACACACACCCTTACGATCGACAAGCATTGCTGGCTGCTGCCACGCTTTTGTACGAAATGATCTAGCCCGATAAGTGAAATATTTGAAGTAATTAGCTTCCATTTTTGTATTTCTCGATGTCAAAGTTTGTGAGGAGTTCAATTTTGCAAGAGGCTTAGACTTAGAGAGAACTTTTTTTTATTCATTATTTGGATATTTAATTGTACAAAGGATTTTATTTAACCAGAGGTGATTTCAAACCCACAGGCAAGTTTTTAATAACCATAATTAAGTTATTTGTTCATAATCAAAGAAATCCGTTTGAAATTTACACGGGTTCAGACAGTAGGTGGCCTACACACATCTAATGTATCATTATCATAGCCTGTATAGTCAGGATATTCATGTATATTTATCAACAACAAATGCTAATTTCAACCTTTTTTCGTCAACATTTAATTTTTTCTGCGTTTTGCTTGTACTGGCTTCTTTACTCTCCTCAAATACGTCAAATAATCCATCTCCAAACGCGTCAGCCATTCTGCAGAAGTGTTATTCAATAATTTAATTCAAAGTTTACTTTCACTTCTAAAAAGTCAGCCATGTGTTTTTAGTGAGCAGGTTCGCACTGAATATTAAGCCCTGTATTGATTTCCATCAATCACCCATAAAAATATATAAACAAATTCATGGAGTGACGAAAATATATTTTAATACAAGTTGATATCTAGTTTTTTTATGTTGCTAATATCAATAAATTTAATGAACATAATTTCTAAATTCGGTCCCTGAAGCTCCATTCGACAGTGTGTAGTTGTTTCGTCCCACACACACTACTATGGGAAGACATTTCGTCCGTATTTGCATCAGAAAGGACACTTAAACTGGTGTTCAAATATTTTTAGAACGATGAGATAATAGTATTTTTACTTTCCACCAGCAAACATAAAGGCATGCACGAAGTATGTAAGCGGAACAAAGCGTTCCAGGAAAACAGGTCAAAAATCCATGTCTCATCACCGGAATTTACTCATCATAAACACCGGATTCACTTATAAAGGGTTGTGGTCATAACGGCCATAAACACCGGTAGTTTAAAAAAAAAAATACACCTACACAATCTTAGCACTGTCTTGAACACATCTGTAGAACAATTGAAATAGTTGTTCATTATAATATGTATTATCAGGGCCCGTGAGGGGGGTGGGGGGCAGCTAGGACACTTTATCCGGAGGTATACCGATGACTTTTCTGAATGTGGGTACATAGTGCTGCGGGTAAACTATGCGATTAAAATCGGATTCTGTTAGACTTAGTCCAGTTTTTTGGGGGGATTTTTTTTTTAGGCTCTCACCACCAGCAGGCTACCCGGGGCCCGACAGTTAATCTATTATTAATTATGATGAGGCTATTGATGAGTTCGCTTCCAAGTGTGCAAGAAAAGTTTCGTTTGAATCCAGTTCAACATGATTTGGGAAATTAAAAAAAGTAAACGAGTTGCTTATAACAGGGTCAAGAGGGCCCTGTCGCGGACCCTGTGTATTATACATTAATAATAGTCTATAGCCAGAGCCAAAAATATGGCTGTCAGAAAATATTTTAATCCAATCAAGAGATAAATAAATTGTGGTATTTAGGTATCTCACATTTTTCCCCAACTCAATTGCCAACTTTTGAGGGTTTGGGGAATCTATAATGACGACCAAATTAAAATGTAACTATTATTTTAAAGATGCATAATGTTAGAATTAAAGGAGCTAAAAGCATTCTGGCACGCGATTCGTGTGCCAATTTTAAAATGTTCACTATGTCTTAAATATTGGATATCTGAAGCCCATCTTTTCACGGTAAGATAACAACATAAATGTTGATTTAAACTGAACAATAAGTCTTGTTTACAATGTCGAAGACTGTGGATGATAATGAGTTAAAGACTTACAGTTACTTTGAATAAAGAGCCGACTGGGCTAATGAAGACGGGCCAGGGGCGTACATAACGATTTTGTTTGGGGGGGGGGGGGTAGCCAAAATGCGACCGACTGATGCACATACCCCCAGTACGAGTGACGCAGTCAGGAGCCGCGCACCACAGGTGCGAGTTTTCTAGGGGCCATGTGCAGAGCGGATCTAGAAGCTGGGGGTGGGGTGGTGTGGTTCCAAATCTAGGGCGCCATCCACAATCCCACCCCACAATGAATGTCAACAAAATACTGGCTATAACATTAAGCGTCCCAGTAGAACATAGACAGTATTGTATAATTATATAGTTGTTCGCCGATCGTTGTCTCGCCGGAAAGCAGTTTATGTCATATATGATGATTGTGCCTATAACACTGAGCAACCTGAGAAAATTTTGAAAAATTGAGTCAATATCCTAGCATTTGAGGTCATTTTTGGGAGAAAGTCTTGTGGACGAGAGGACCAGAAATTTGAGCCAATGGGACAGAATCTCGCGATCTGCCCCTGTCAATTCCGCCTGTTTTGCAAGAGTTGACATAACATTTGTATAGTCTGACGCCCCACGACCCACACAACAGTATAACTGGGCAGTTCACTATAACCGTGAATATGATAGTGCTGAGACAGTATAAGAAAACTGAGACAGTATAAGAAAACAGACGAAGAGAAGAATGATGTTATAACGGAATCGTGCGCCGCAGTCGCGAAAAAATTTCAGATATATGTAACCGAGCTTTTAATTTTTCGGGACTGGGCCTGAAAATTTTAGTCATTGTCATGGCAAATGGAACCAAATTCTCGCCAACGAGAGGATAAGAAATGAGACAGAATCTTGTGGCCTATCTGTCAATTTCGCCTGTTTTGTAATTGTTTATTTACCTCATTAATTCATTTAGTCTGAGACCGACTGCGGTGAGTACTTTTTTTGAGACCGACTAAGTTTTTGCCATGGGGGAAAATCATTTCATAGAACAACATACTCACAACAGAATAAGCGTGACAAACATTTTTTCAAACATGACAAGCAGACATGGTTATTTTATACTATAGTTTTGTGTGACGTATGCAATTTAGACTCACGGATTCACGCAAATACATAGTATTTGGGATCTATTCTGGCATTGTTTGTTTACCTCATTAATTCATTGAGTCGCCAATGCATAATTTTGAGACCGACTGCATAAATGAGTGACTGCACTTTTTTTGAGACCGACTTTTTTTCTCCATAGGGGAAATTTTGTTTATAAACCAACATACTCACAACAGAATAAGAGTGAAACACAACATATTTTCAAACATGATAAGTTGACAAGGTTATTTTATACTAAAGTTTTGCATGAATAGCGTGAGGTATGCAGTGAGCACTTATTTTGATACCGTCGACTGTTCTTATTTTGCGACCGACTGCACTGATTTTGCGACCGACTATTTTTCTTCCTGGGGGGGTGTACCCCCCCCCCCCACACACACACACATTTACGCCCGAGACGGGCGTACGCTATACAGTGTGCTATGAGGGAATTTGTTCCCGGACTACAGCGGAGCTGCGGTCTACTCTTAAATTTCCGGGTCCATAGATTCACCCATAATATCCCAAAAGATTCAAAGATTATCCTAAGAAATGTCGAAGGGGCCACCGCGGTGTGAAAGAAAATAAACTGTTCTGTTTGATTTGGCTAGTTTGTTCTTAAAAACGTTTGGATGCCTTTTGTTGTTTACTATGATCGTATTATATCTATGCTCTGACAGAAACACGTTTTTGCTCAATTCTAATAGCTGCAAATGGTGTACATGTACGGTCGGTTCTAGCAACAACACCTTTGTAGAAGGAACATGGGACGTTTTTGTATTTTATCCCTTTCCAAGCACTAGCAGTGAGTATTTTTTGACCCGGAAGTGGTCTTACTTGTCTGATGCAAGAAGCTCGTAAACCGGTACACGTTGTGTCTTTTTTTAGTTTTCTCATATTAATATTGTAGTTATTTGAAGAAAAATGGTGTTAGATATAGAGCGATTCCGTGCTGAAAAGGGTGGTGACCCAGCTAAAGTCAGAGAAAATCAAGCCAAACGATTCAAAGATGTCACATTGGTGGATAAAGTTGTTGAACGAGATGCATTATGGCGAAAGTTAAGATTTAGAGCAGATGAACTCAACAAACAGAAGAATGCTTGCAGCAAGGTGATAGGTGAAAAAATGAAGAAAAAGGAACCAGTTGGTGATGATGACACTGTTCCTGCCGAAATAACTGAAATGCTGACAGATCAGACGAAGTCTTCGTTCATTGACAAAATAAAAGAATTGACAGTTACACAGATAAAGAAAATTCGAGTTCTGATCGATGAACACATGAAAAAGAATGATGCCGATCTACAAGAAATTAGCACACAGCGAACAGATGCGCTTAAAGAGATTGGAAACATGTTACATGAGTCTGTTATCGTTAGCAATAATGAAGAAGAAAATGGAATAGAGCGCACATATGGAGACCTTGATACCAAGAAACAGTACTCCCATGTTGATTTAGTTGTAATGGTGGATGGAGTCGAGACAGAAAGGGGATGCGTTGTGGCAGGTGGACGTGGCTATTATCTCAAAGGTCCACTTGTATTCCTGGAACAAGCCCTCATTAACCATGCATTAACCTCTTTATATAGCCAAGGCTATGAAGCTCTATACACACCGTTCTTTATGAGAAAAGAAGTCATGCAAGAAGTTGCTCAACTCTCACAGTTCGATGACGAATTGTACAAGGTTTTAGGAAAAGGAAGTGAAAAAAAAGAAGATGGAAGTGTAGATGAAAAATATTTGATTGCCACATCGGAACAGCCTATTGCTGCCTATCATAGAGATGAATGGATCCCTACTGAGTCCTTACCTATTAAATATGCTGGATACTCAACTTGTTTTCGACAAGAGGTCGGATCCCACGGTCGAGACACGAGAGGAATTTTCCGTGTTCATCAGTTTGAGAAAATTGAACAATTTTGTATTACCTCCCCCCATGACAATAAATCCTGGGAAATGTTTGATGATATGATTAATAATGCTGAGGAATTTACAAAATCATTAGGTATTCCTTACCGCGTGGTCAATATAGTTTCTGGAGAGTTGAATAATGCTGCAGCAAAGAAATTAGATTTAGAAGCATGGTTTCCTGGATCAGGTGCTTTCCGAGAATTAGTATCCTGTTCAAATTGTACAGATTATCAATCCAGAAGATTACGGATAAGATATGGACAAACAAAAAAGATGAATCAAGAAGTTGATTTTGTTCACATGTTAAATGCTACCATGTGTGCTACCACTCGAGTGATCTGTGCTATTCTGGAAAACTTCCAAACAGAAGAAGGCGTAATGGTTCCAGAAGTTCTTCAGAAGTTTATGCCACAACAAATTAAAGAATTAATTCCTTTTGTTAAACCAGCACCAATAGACGAGCTGGAGAATAAAAAACAGAAGAAAAGTAAAGACAAATTAGCAGAGGGTGTCAATAAAATGAATATAAATTAAACTGTGATCTAATAACTATGTATAAAATATTATTTATTATAATGTACATCATAATAATACAATATGAATGAACATCTACTTACATTGAACATCTAGATTTTTAAGCAATTATTTAATTAGTGAACGCCTGATCACAATGTCACCATAAAAGTGTGTTGTTATCACTCCCATTTTTCCATTACTAAATCTTCTGCCATGTGTCTACCACTTGGATAAGCTGTATTACATATACAGTGAAAATCCTGGTTTCTAAAAGAAAATATAGGTGGACAGATTCTGTGATCACTATGACCAAATTCTGGAATCTGTCTCCGGCTTACATTCCAGGCACTTTTTTAGAAAAATATTGTTGTTCAGACTCGAGCTTTAATCACTTTGAATTAGGGTTGCAACGATGAATCGATGAACCGCGATGTTTTAAAAATACACGATGCACGATACAATCAGTGGCTGTATCGTGGTTATCCAAATAATAATTTCACAAAAATAGACTGATATTTCTTTAAATGCGTATTTATGAGCAAAATAACTTTTTTTACTTTCAGCGGGTGTTAAGGCGTTTCAGACACATGAAGTGGCTTATTATAGCTATTTCATCAAAATTAAAATAAGTCTGGTTAAGCAAGTCGTGCTGGAAATTAAGTTACGTAAAAATTACACACTTGAATAATGTGGAAAAAAACAACATAATAATAATATATATTTATATATATATATATAGGTCTATATACGTCTGTAATATGCGATTTGTGATAATATTACTGTATAAGAATGGCGATTTGTACATACTGCATACATTGATCTGCACATTTTCAATGTATATTAATATTTGATATTAAAATCTTTGTAATGTTATTTCCTTTGCTGTTCCATAATCTATGACTGACCTTACACCGAGAAAACTTTTCATTGGGTGAAATTATTGTGGCAATACGAGCCAGCCAGCTAATATTTTTTCATATTGAATTCACCAAATTCAAGTTGCATGATTGACAAAAGCAATATTGAGATCGAAATCCCCCATACCAAGTATATAAGTCACAAGTCAAGTATGGGAGTTTTTAGGATTTCCCATTACGCATGACAGTAATGAAATCCGGTCAGTTGACCGAGAAAACACCACATTTAAAGTAAATCATAAAAGTAGGCCTTTGAGTTGTCACACTGAAAGATTGTCAAAATTTAACAGCATTTTTTAAAATTTATTTCCTACATCACGATATCAATTGTATCGTAGACTATGAATTGTGATGGCGCATCGTATCATTGCAGCCCTACTTTAAATGATCTTAAATCATATTATATGTAATATTCAGTAAGGGCATTTCAATATTTATCACTTTTGAGTATATTTATTGCTCCTATTATAATAATTTTTAATAAATTATTAATTTTTCAGAACAACACTTTAAAGTTTAAAGGCACAATTTGTCAATTACATAATACTCAAAGCAACTTGTAAGTGGGGGTGTTGTGTTTGTGACCAGCATTTTAGAATGTAAATTGCTTGTTAATCATGATGGTTATGTTACACTCTACATGTAAGCTTAATATTATGAATTGTATTATGCTTTATATACATATGTGACTGTCATTAAAGGATTTACAGTAAAATAACTGTAGTCCAACTTACAAAAACCAGTTTAATTTTTCTTCTTATTATTATTTGATATCTAAATTTTAGCCCGTTTACAAACAAGCCAACAGTGAGGCTGATGTCCTCCGCCGAAATCTCCCAAAATAAATAGATGACACATATTCAGGGCTGTCGGTAATTTTTCACGGTTGATTAGCAGCACTGCTAATCAAAAAGTCCAATTTTGCCAAATTTGATTAGCAAATTTAAAAATTGATGAGCAGTTTTTCAGTTTCAACATAAAACACCTAAATAACAAGATATTACTTTAGTTCATAACAAATATGATTAGATTCCATTCTTACTAATCTTAGATTTTTTTAGGACTGCCACAAGTACTTGTGACAGTTTGTGAATGTGATGTAGACATTTAGTTAGGTCTTATGTCTGAAGCCAATTCTAAACAGTGACTTCCGAAGCCCCAATCATTTTAATTGTTATTTTTTGTACGTTAGAAATCTTCGTTAGAAAACAATTTCGTCTGCTTTTTATCGTGTATTGCCTTTCTTGTTCAATCGGGCGCACCTCGATTGACTAGACACACGTGATATTTTACGGGAATTTTTACTTTGATTTATCATTTTACAATACGTTAACATTTATTTTTTTATATTTTATTTACAATACGTAGAGGATACACTGGATTTATTTCTTTCAAAATATAATACAATTACTTGATGTCTCGCAACGTGAGTGGTACTACTTGATTCCCTGTTTCCGGTTTAATAGTCCCTATTCATAGAGTTATGTCCCTGTATTATATAGTACCGTATAATGAATTGTGTCTGGGTAGTTCGAGAAGAAAATGTCACACGGAGAATTCAGTTTTGTTTATAAAATTTTATTCAACATTTTATACTCGTTGAAATTGTTGAGAAAGCTTTCTAGTCTTCAAATGTGGATTATCCTTGTGTCAATATCCAAAATGACAGGCATATTAATGATTCGCAGTTACTGCGAATCAAAAACTTTAGATTTTAATTTTTGATTAGCAACGGACAAAATATGTATCGCAAATTGCGCTGCGATACTGGTTGTCGGCAGCCCTGCACATATTAATTAATCGCACAATTATTTTTTTCAAAAGTATCAAGCAATCAAACTGATATCAACTATACACTAAGTTACATCACTCTTTATCAGATAGAATCAAAGTTATCTTGTCCCAAAGCATCGACCAATGAAATTGCTTAGCTCTGTTTAGCTTTAGCTCGAAATGTTAATCATTGAACTCTGTCAAGACATTCACCTAATGAACATTCTACCCCAAAAGCAGAGTTATGTTCCAAAGTCTTGACCAATCAAATTGCTTCTCATCATCAAACTTAGTCAAGGTAATGATATAATGAATCTATACTCGGAGTTTCATCACTCTCATTTAATTAAAACCAAAGTTATTGCCCCCAAAGCATCAACCAATCAGATTGCTTATCTCTGCTTACCCTAAGCAGAAAATGCTCATCTTCGAACTCCAAGACATTCGCCTAATAAACACCTGCACCAAGTCTGAACGTTCTAGCTCAATTAGAAGGAAAGTTATTGTGTTCCACAGTCTCGGCCAATCAAATTACTTATCACTCTGCTTACCCTGAGCAGAAAATGCTCATTATCAAACTTAGTCAAGGTAATGATGTAATGAAACTATACACCAAATTTCATCACTCTCACTTAATTAGAACTAAAGTTATGGTGTCCCAACGCATCAACCAATCAAATTGCTTATCTCTGCTTACCCTAAGCAAAAAATGCTCATCTTCGAACTCCATCAAGGCATTTGCCTAAAAAAAAACACCTACACCAAGTTTGAACATTCTAGCTCAATTAGAAAGAGTTATTGTGTCCCAAAAAGTGTGACAGGCGGACAGACAGACACTCTTGAACATCAATCAACTTCTTTCTCTTGTTTCAGTGGGGTTCCATGTTCATATACTATTCAAAAAAAGTAGGGGATATTTGATTTTTAAGTGTTATTAAAGTCACCTAATGAAACTGACGAAGAAACAAATGACAAAATGAAATGAAGTTCACATTCATCGATTTATTCCAAATGATCGTTAGACTAAGTAAGGCACAGACTGACCATTATAAGGGTAAAATGATACCCGGGGTCAAACAGCAAAGTTACCACAGCATCACAACCAAGTCAGTAACGGGTAAATCCTCCTCTGTTTGCCAAACAAGCATTGATCCGACGTGGCATACTCCTAATGAGACGTCTAAGGTCATTTTGGTCCAGATTGTCCCATTCCTGTTGCAACGCAGCAACAAGTTCTTGGACATTGGCAGGACGTTGTTGACGTTGACGTAACCTCTGTCCAAGCATGTCCCAGACATGCTCGATGGGGGAGAGGTCGGGACTCAGTGCTGGCCAAGGTAATGTGGTGATGTTCTGTTGTTGGAGGTAACCTGTAACGATCCTGGCCCTGTGACATCTTGCGTTGTCATCCTGGAAGATGAAACGGCGGCCATGACGTCGTGCGAACGGCACAACATGGACTGCCAAGATGTTGTCCCGGTAGTACTGGCCTGTAACACGCCCTGCAACAACATGTAAAGCCGTTCTTCCAGCAACAGTGATGCCTCCCCACACCATAACAGAACCACCCCCAAATCGATCATGTCTGATGACGTTAACGTCTTGGAAGCGCTCGTTTCGACGATGCCACACCCTCCTACGTCTGTCCAAAAAATCAACAGTGAACCTTGACTCATCTGAAAACATCACATTGCTCCAGCGTCGATTATCCCAGTGTTGACGATCCCTACACCAACGACGTCTTGCCTGAATGTGATGATCTCTCAAACAAGGGATCACGCGAGGACGTCGGGCGCGAAGGTGACCCCTATGCAGTCGATTCCGAATCGTCTGGCCACTCACTCTCACACCAGTGTCTGTTTGAAGACGAGCGCTGATCTGATTTGCTGTGATGACACGATTTCTCAAGGCCAAGGTACGGATAAATCGATCCTGGGCTTGAGTTGTCGCCCTTGGTCGACCTGAGCGTGGTCTGTCCTGTACAGATTGTGTATCACGGTATCTGGACCATAGCCTGCTTATGACAGACTGAGAAACATTCATCGTCCGCGCCACAACCGCCTGTGTTGTGCCGATCTGTAGCATGCCAAGGGCACGTAACCTTTCATTTTGGGTAAGCCGACGCATATCAAAATTTGTTTTCTGGTCACTAAAACAATTAAACTGATGTTTCCACCCTGGAATTCAATGCCACAATGACTGTAACATTCAAAGTCAGAGTCGTGCAAATCTTGGGTTGGACCCCCATGATGATCCCAAGCATAACCTGCATTTCATGCGGTAGCTATTGGTGCGTTTGGGCGTCACATGTAACTGGAAATGTTTCTTCTGTTAGGTTCTATAGTGACTTTTTTCGTAGTCATTTGCATATTTTAGTATTATGCCCCCAAAATCAAATATCCCCTACTTTTTTTGAATAGTATAATTAGTTAGTTAAAAAATGTAATCAATTGCTGTTTCACATCCTACTTTTCTTCAAAAACTGGGCTAATGAAAGATGGTCATGTCATACATTATGCAATGTGCTGTGAGGGAAATTTAACGTGCAAGCCAACATGTACAAAGGGGGAAATCCAGAGGATGAACACTACTGAGTTGACCTAGTGTATATAATTTTTATACAGCCACATATTAAGTTTCTGTGGAGTTTCAGGTGAGGTGCTTGACCAGCAATCAGCCTTTGCCAGAATAAACCAGTCTCTGAGACGCATGCTCAGTAATAACTTCCCTCTAAACTTTTTGGTATTCTTTTGTTGTTCTCCAGAGTGTAATACCTGGTAGGTTATTGCTGTGTGGTTATTACTGCCTAACAAAGTTTATAAATGACATGTGTGACTGAATTTCAACTGAATTCTCACTTATGAATAGCCGAACAATCTCAATAGCCCTATCTCTTCACATGCTAAGACTAGCTGTTACCTTTCACTTGGACAAACAGTTGTCTGCCAAACTTGTGGTTGACAGGATAGAATGTCTAAATGAACCTTTATTATTGTTTTATTGTAAGCTGCTTGATCACTTTCAATTTTATTTTTCATGAATGTCTAGTAGGTTAGAAAGGTTGTCAAGATGACCCTATTAACACTGCAGGAACATGACTCTAAAACAAAACATATTTTTAAATATTGCAATTTATTTAACAAAAATATTAATATAAAATTTCAAGATTTATTTAATTCCTCTGAACTGGGTGGATGTTGTAATACTGTATCTATTAATCCATATTCTTTGGCTTCGTGTGGATTCATAAACCTATCACGTTCCATATTTTGTTCTGAAAAGAAATAATCAGATGAGGTGGAAATTTAAAGTGAAATAGATATTCTCACCCACATATATTTCAGGTGGTTGTTGGAAATTTATCAGTATTGTAAAGATCAAGTCTGTAAAGTAATAAAACTAGTCAACTTTATGTTGTTTCAAATCTAAGACTACCTATGCTGGTGGAATAATGTTTAAAGGGAAATGGTCACTATCACCAAGTATTCCATCTGCTTTACCGGAAAGAATTGCGCTCTACAAATTCATATTTGGCATTGATGAGTTAAAGCTGGACATCGAACAAACTAATCTCAGCTCACAGTAACCTTTAACCCCTCTGTTCCATACTGACCAAAGAGCACACTTTAGATTATATTTTCAACTTACGTATTGTTTCTAAGGGCTGATTGGTGTGTTTAACATATATACCATTAAGTTGTTTCTTTAACTTTAATATTTCTTCTGCCTGTATTTGTATATCTGTTGCCTGGCCCTAGAATAATTTTATAACATGGTAAAAATTAATTTACGAAAACATTTCCCTTCCAGAGTGCAATGGGTAGAACACTGATCGGCCAAAAGCGAGGTCACTTCTTCCAAGCTCATATCACATAGAAAAACAAAACAGTCCTGATAGTTTCAAGATTTACTTTTTATAGTGCTAGCCCCTATTTCTTATCATTGTTGTAAAATTACAAATTTACATGGCAGAAAAAAAGATTTCATAACGAGAAACAGTTACCACTGGAGAAAAAACACTTATTAATTAAGCCTACAGTACTGCAGTGACTTTTGTTGTCCATCACCAATCTTTACTTGACCTGGGCAAGCAGGCAACTGCTCACATCAAGCCCTGTTAGTATTGCTATCGATACCTGTTTTCAAAAGTTAAAATATATGATGATGGAATTTTAAATAGGAACAGATTAAGAAAAAGAAAAAGTTACCGCTGCTTGTCCTGAGGGTTGGTGGATCATGATCCTAGCATTAGGTAATGAATATCTCATATCTTTTGTTCCAGCACATAATAACAGCGATCCCATACTACAAGCCTGACCTACACACCATGTTGATATAGGGGGCTGTACATACTGCATTGTGTCATATATACCTAAACCTGCTGTAACTGAGCCACCTAAAATATACAAACACATGTATTCAAGAACCAAGTTACTAGTTTGTAGTAGATGTACAATAGTCAAAAAAGCAGTTTTAGATCTGACAGGTATCAGAGAGAGAGAGAGAAGGGGTTTAACGTCCACTCGACACAAACTAGGTCATTTCGGGACTAACATATGGTTTAATTTTATTTCAATAATTCACTTGCGCGTAGGGGTCTTTAGCAGTGGGAGGAAACCGGAGGACCCAGAGAAAACCCACGAGGTTGGACAGGCGATGACAGGTATCAACCATACATAATATAATAGATGTTTGTAGTGGACATTCCAAAGTGATCTCAGAAGCTGTGAAATGGGTAATGTGAATATTTGAAAGATTATGTTATTTAAGGTATTAAAAACAGCGAAAGTATTGTTCGTCTCCAAACAGTATTTACATTGTAGCCATTTTGATAGCCTCATTTGTCACGCAATTAGTTTTTCTGCAATATTCTGCGTAATAAATTTAGGAGATCGGTTTAAACTCGAATGATATTGTTACGCAGTTAGGTATTGGGTGTTAATCGGACTATTGACCAGTCAGAATTTGGAACAGATATTTGCTTTCATTACAGCAGGTCAGGTGATCGATCCCTGCATTGGCCGAGAAAGTTCATCCAGATTTTCCGGCGTGGTTCCCCCTTCTCAGTGATGCAGGACGGAGGGCCTGACAAGGACAGCTGTCTAGTCCTTCGGATGAGACGAAAAACCGAGGTCCCGTGTATACATTAGAATGCACGTAAAAGATCCCTTGGCAGTTGGCGGCGATAGTGCCGCTGCCCGGGCAAAATTTCCCTCATAGCACACTGTATGGCGTATGCCCGTCTTCATTAGCCAAGCATAGGAGCAGAACAGTAGGACATTAAACCCTATTTCATTTCATTTCATTACAGCAGTATTAAGTGGAATTAGGTCTATTCAAACGAAACACTGTGAGGAGTATGCACGAAAATCTGTCAAAAGAACTGGAAATTTCCTTAAAAAAAAACAACATTCATTTTTTGTTTAACCTGGCTCCTTCCTATGCATGACATCCATCGCTACTTACAGCAAATTGAAACAACAAGCGACAAAAAGTCAAGCATTCAGAATGACAAAAGATGAAACCTTTCTTTTTTAGGTGAATGTTTTACAAAATTTAAACACATTTTACCAGGTGAATTGTGCAATACAATTAATACAATAATTACAAATTGTTACCAGAATTTTACCTGGACTGTTAATATACATATGTATTGGTTTTTTGTTACTTTCTGATTGAAGAAATAATAACTGTGCTATAACTCCACTCGATAACCCATCATCAATCTGAAAAAAACCCAAATAAATTTCCTTATTTCCGTTATATCACAGGCGATAATCCAATCCAGGAAGTTATGGTCCTATGCACAAATATCGAAAGGAAGCTCGATCTTTGGGATATAAACATAGATTTTAAGTTTCATCAATATCAGATAAAAATTGTGACCTCTAGATGGTCTAAAACCTTGGTATTACATACTTTTAGACTATTTGCGTACATGGAGCAGGCATTTTTGGTTTTATTTTCACCATCATTATGGTGTAAAACAGTGATATATTTAAAAGTTTTGTTTTTTTTTCAAATCGGATAAAAATTGTGACCTAGAGGAACAAAAAGCTTAAAAACGTGATTTTTTGTACAAGCATGGGCCATAATCCAGGAAGTTACAGTCTGATATGCACGAATACTGAAAGGAACCAAGAGATCTTTGGGTTATAGACATGTATTTCAAGTTTCATCTAAATTGGATAAAAATTGTGACCTTGAGAGTGTAAATATGCTTAAAACTTGATTTTTCGTACACTCAGGGGCCATAATCCATGAAGTTATGGTCCGATACATGCCTATATATAAAGGAATCAAGATCTTTTGGAGATAAATCTATATTTCAAGTTTCGTCAAAACTGGATAAAACGTAGAGTACTCACAAACAAATTGTGGACGAATGAACAGCAGTCGTTATTCTTTCTAATTCAGAGGAGAGCCATAAAAAGCTCCCCTCAATCAACGAATTGAAAATATTGCTCCCCTCAAAAAACTCTCCCAGTTTTGATAAGAGTGATTTAGAAATTAAGGAGAGTGATCTGATATTAAGGAGAGTGGTTAGTTACGGTATGTGCATGGGAAATGGTTCTAAGATCAATAACTGCATGTAATGGGGTCATTCCTGGTTTAATAAATGATAATAAACCCCCAATGACTATGTAAAGGAGAGCGATTTTCAGTTTTAAGGGGAGGGAAAAAAAACTTCCATCGGTCCACGTTCAGGTGAGCGGAAGGCGCTCGAGAGCGATCGCTAACCTTAAAAAACAATGACTGGAACAGGGTTGACGACAATAGGCCTATACATTTACATGAAAATGTGGGCATAAAATAAGTTTTGGACTTTGGTTTACCATTTATTTAAATGTAAATTATTGCACCTGCAACCATATAGAATTGTCATTTATAGAAACCCATGATTGTGTGTGAAGAGTTGGGATGCTTGCCTGCACTGGTTTGTTTTCTAGGCATTCCCAGATTTCCTCTCACTCCAAAACAGCCATGTGCAAATAAAATAATTAAATAAAATTTCATATGTTAGTCCCAAAATTGTTGAGCAGATGTTATGTATAGTCTACACCATTCAGCATCTCTTAAAATATGCTTTGTTTATACTTACGACTCCCATAACACAGATAATTCTTTCTTTAAGCAACCTTGAATAAATATCATAAGCTCTCTCACCATGTCTTGTTTGTTCTATTACCATAGGTATAAAGTTACGTACAGCTGATTTATGTAGACATCTTTTAAATGTTGACAGTGAAGCCGAGGTTAAAGTCTGTAAAAATTAGATTTGAATAAGCATTTTTTATAATTTATAATATATAAAAGAAAGTTTGTTTGTGTGTTCGTTAGGAAACCAAACAGTTGAAATTATATAATTTAAAATAACTTCATAATAATAGGAGCTCTAAAATTATGACATATCATATGACTGTGACACAATAATAATAATAATTTATAGGCTTATAAAAATGTCAATTGAAAGTGTGACACATAAATAAAAAAATTTAAAAAAGGCATTACCACTTATCAACAATACCGGTACATGTAATTAATTTTTAATAATATTAGCTTTTAAAAAATAACCCTTTGTAGGGCCTAGACTCAACTTTAGATTTACTATTTAGAGCAAAGAGCTTTTTTGAGATGAGTGTGTGTAAATAAAATAAAGTATAAAGTGGATGATGGAATCTTTAATCTTACATAAAATTATGATAAAAATAAAATATTGCATGTCAATCATTTTCCGGTCCTTTAGGACACGGCAGGACTACTTCTGAAGTAAACTCTTGCAAATTTAATACTTAGTTGTCTACAATTATTGAACTTTACCGGTACTTACAATTTTTCTTAAGAAATCCATGCTTAGGTCCAGAAATTACTTTTTGTTCAGTCGATAAAAAGTCATGAACTTGGGTTATCTACCCATGGGAGGTAACTCACAATATTATTGTTCCGTTTCCAAGATGGACGACTGTAAACAATCTTTCTAAGTCAGATTCCCTTTGACCAGCTTTTATTTTACTTGTGTCAGTATGGCATCATCCGTGCGACGAAATACTTACGTAGTAGGAGGGTTTGTACATTTATGACAGATAAAATCTCACGAAAACCTAACCACTGATATTTTAAGATGTGTTGCTACGGTATCGGCATTATCAACAACTCAACGGTCTCCCTATTTTAAACTACCTAAGTCTCTAACTCAATATCATCCAAAATCTTCAACATTGAAAACACAAATTATTTGTCAATTTAAATCAACATTGATGCTGTGATCTTACCGGAAAAATATGGGCTTCTGATATCCAATATTTAAGACAAAATAAACATTTTACCATTGGATTGGTACACGAATCGTACAATGCGTTTATTACCTCTTCAGCCCCAGTTCTAGCAAGAGACTCGAGGAACGAGGCTAGACATATTGCACCAAACCAAACGGCGTATGTAGACTGGAATAACCAGGCGCTAGAAATTTGCATTCGATTGAGACTGCTGGCTTATTTCGCGGAACATAACTGATTTGAAATTAGAGTAAAAACGGAAACCATTTAATGTATATCAGTTTATATACATTCATATTACAGTATTATATGAGTTCCGACCCACTTGTGTCAATTTCTAGGTCCCAAATGTTAGCGATTTAGCTCCTTTAACTATTTAGTAAAGAGCCATGGCCTCAACAATCATTCAATCAAGAAATTATCAATAAAATGGTCTCGATCAACCGTTATTCAATCCCAGTGACAGGGAGTTATTCAATCTCAGTGGCTGGGAGTATATGCAAACAATGCTAAAGAAATAAATTACATAAAACTGATGTTGGTTTTTAGATAGGCTTGCTATGATCATAATGATGGGTAACAACAGGAACAGGGCCTAGGTCCTCTAGGTGTTTTCTAAATAGCTCTGGAAGTTTGTTGTCACCAAAAAGAAAAATCTGTGTAATTGATTCTTGTGTCCTCCATATGGCAAACTTTCTGTAAATCATGTTGGGATGTAATAATGATATCCAGGTTTCTGCAATATGTCACAAGAAATATGTCATAGCCAAGGCCTCATATGACATCAGACATTTAAATTCAGATGAAATATCAAAATGAAAGACACAATCTTGAATCATTCACATCCTTTGCATGGCTGCTTTAGTTATGATAGAATCTATAAAATTTATTTTATTTTTTAGGCCTATTTAAAGGAAAAATTGTCAAAAAATTTACAGGTATTACGGTATTTCATAAAATGTCACAAAAATAGACAAGATATTAAAATGATTCAACATAATAAATTTTTGTGTTGTTAATTTCAGGATGATGCCTGCTCCACTTTTACCAGTTACTAGTAAAGTTGAAATGGAGACCAGTAGAACAGTAAGACAAAACTTAATGAGACTGAAAGTGAATCGGATAGCTCTTGTGCAAGAACTCAAAGTTGAAAATATTTTGCCAATATTAAGACAAAAGGGTGTTTTGACATCTGCAGATAAGAATGAAATTATGCAAGGATCTACAAGCCAGGACAAGGCTAGAATTTTAATTGACATTTTGCCGACTAAAAAGAAAGAAACAGACTGGTACAAACATTTTCGAGATGCTTTATTGGGTCCAAATGGTGGAACTGAGGTCAAAAAACGATACCATCTGCTTGTGGAGTTTTTAGACAACACCTTTATACAACGACCAGCTTCCACGAAAGTTAAAATAAGTGGGGTTGACAATAATGTGGATTCCTTAGCGTTCAAAAAATATGAATTACTTCCAGAAATCTCTGACAGCTCAAAAATTGTAGCAAATGATGATGATAAATCGAGCAGTCAAAACTCAGAATCAGAAAAGTCAAGGAGAAATAAATCACCAAATGTTCTTGTTCTTAATAGATACAGTCAGTCTGATGGTGAAGAAAATAGTTTAACAGAAAAGGAAATAAACGACAACACATCTGAGATTGGAAGTAAAGTTTCTGGTGGTGCCAATATTGATAACAATAACAAAGAGGCAATGACATTAGTGAAGGGATACCTCCATCAATGGGTACCGAATCCTGAAAATTTTACATCCCAAATTATAATGCCAGAGGAATTACTTTCGAAGTTAGAGAAGTCATCTTCATTTGAAGACAAAGAACAATTAAATCATGAAAAGAAAATTTTAGCAAAACTGCAGAAAGTTGAAATGATTACAGTTTTGAAAAAGCAAAACCAACTACCTGCTGGATTTGAGCTCTGTATGTGTGAAGCTATGGTAGAAATTCTCATTGAGCCCCAGTTCTATTATTCATATGTTAAATATTCTAAGAGCATTGAATCCTTAGCAAGAGATCTGAATGAGTCCTATTCTACTGTTTTGAAAACCATTAATTCTTCTCAGAATAAAGAAGCAACAGACCAGGCCATCATACATGGTTTCCAATTATGTGATTTTTTCTTAGAACTGAGTTACTTTCATGAAGCTGAGGAAGTCATCAGCCTTCTGGCTGATTTTCTAACCGCAGATTCTAATATTGATACTTGGATGGCGAGATATAAAGCCTATGTTAAACTCACTGAAGTTAGAAACAGAAATTACAACTTTCAGGGAGCAGAACAAGCTTATTTTTGGTCTGTTCAAATGACATGGCCAATACAACTGATGTCATTTGGAAAAGATTTGATAGAAGAAGGGGATCTGTTGGTTCAAATGAGTCATTATCAATTAGAACAGGGTTCTTTAACATCTGGCTATGGTTGGGCTAAGAGAGCATTACAGGTATTGTTTTTTTTTAATATAATAGCCTATAGGCGATACATCATATAGAAACATAAAGTAGTATTCTTGTTGAGAAATTGATATATTACATGTATATTCAAAATAAATTAAGTTAAACCCTAATTATGAAACATTTAAAACCTGTGTTCAAGGAGCATACTGCACACTACAACCGATGTCTCCTTGGAGAATAAAGTTTGTAAAAGCATCTACACAGGTACTTCAAACTGGTGGATACCTTTTGAAATAGTAGAATTTCTGGATAAAGAAGTTATCTGTAGAATCATTTATGGTTGTAAAAATTATGAATTCTGAAACATCTTTTGATCTGTTACAGGAGTTTTCACCAAACAATCATGTTGGAATAGTGAATGCTTTATGTAATGGTGTCATAGCTTTTTGTAGTAAATTACAAATTAAGAAAGCAGGAGAAATGGCAGTTCAAGCTGTCATACAAGCCAAGTAAGTTTTTCTCTGTTAATATAGAACTAACTTATTGAATGACATTATGACAATATATTTATCTTTAGAACAAATTGTATTCATTTTCTGTGTCTTTTAGCCATATATAAATTGTTTTAAAAAATATCCTCATTGATTACCATACTTTCATATTTCCTGCCGTAAAAAGTGGGGTTAAAAGAAATGGCAGATATTATATTCTGTGGTCCATGGAGATGACAGATGTAATCTGTGCTTGCATCAATCATTAAACCATTTTGTTTTTAACTTCTTTTAAATGAACTTGACATGCAGAAGTAAATTCAGATATGTAACACAAGAATAGTTAATTATATAAATATATTTCTGTACACATCACGAATGGACACATGATACGAGAAATGATATGGGATATTTGTTATTAGTCATTTAGATACTTGATTCTTTTACAAAAAAATTTTTTTTAAAAAGAAATTCTCCATCACCAGATTTTTCAGAACGATTCTCCAAGAACCCCAAAATATTTTTATATCATCTTAAATATATGATATATATTTTTTTGCAGGTCATATTTTGGTAAAAGTCACCCATTATATCTGAAAGCTTTATTACATATGTGTCATTTTACCAGTGAATTTATTCAAGAAGATGTAACATTACAGATTGCTGAGGTAAATATAGAAAATATATAACTTTTAGGAGCACATTGTAGGTTGTGTGCATAACTCATTATTACTCTCAGTTTAGCTTTACTCAATATAATTTCAACGACTAAGTGCGCTTTACAAAATATGGTACAGAAATTAAATATACAAATAAAATAAATACTGGTAAACTAAAATACAAATAAGACATACATTGAAATCAACTTAAACATGCATTATGCAAGACCTAAATCTGCCTATTGCAGGTCTTTCTTTAGGCCTGAAATGTTTTCTAAAGTATTAATTAGTCATTAATTTACTGATCCAAGCCTTAATCAACTCTCAATGGCATCAGATTTCTCCGATATTAAATAGATTAGAATGGTTCATCGATACTTTGATTTAATCAAATATGGAGGACCGAGACTTAGCTTCGATCAACCAGTACGGTGGTTGAAATTATTGCACACATCGGTCAAACCTTCAGAGTAATTTGAATGAAATTTTCAAATTATTCATTTTACATCATCTACTGTTGAACTATTATAGCAAGAATGGCCAGTTCTTTATCTAAATCTTACATAATGTATCTTTAATTCATTAATGTATAAACCTATGGATAAAAAGAAGGACACTTTTGCTGATGATCATACAATGTGAAATATTTTAATTCTAAAATACTAACTTATATAAACAATCATAAATGTTTGAAAATTCTTTGGTGGGTTACCAAAATAATGTTTGTTAGAGTATTAGTGACGTTGGGCATTATTCAAGAATATTGCAAGTAGGCCTACAGGAGCTTAAATATGCACTTTCAACAATTAGTTTGATTAAACGTTGAATAAACATGCATTACAAAATAAAAATTTATTGTATACAACTCGTCTAATCATTAAACATGCATTATGCAAGAGCTAAATCTGTCTATTGCAGGTCTTTTTTTAGGCCTGAAATGTTTTCTAAAGAATTAATTAGACATTAATTAACAAAACAAGACCCTAATCAACTCTAGATGGCATCACTAGCCTGCGATCTTTAGTGGATTATGAGCCGATTTACTGTATAACTTTCCTTCACGATTTAACGATTAAATGGATAATCAAGACTATGCTGTTTATCGTATTGACTTTAGTAATGATGATTGAGGCTAGGCGGGAATTTCAATCCTTAGTTCATAGTGGATCAATTTGAATGAAATTTTCATTATCTAGTTTTTAACTATTATAGTGAGAACTGCCAACTCGTTATTGAATCTCCCATAATGTATCTTTAATTTGAATAAAACATCTAATCAACCGAATTAGATACTTTGACCAAAATCTGAGGTTTAATTATTAAACGGGTAGATAAGGATATTACTATACTATCAACATGCAAATTCAATTATCTTTAAATAAATGGATTTAAGATCACTGATATTGATTCTGTATACATGTATAACTTTTATTTATTTTCAGCTGACTTTAGATGTGGCAGTAAAAATGTATGGATGTCAGTGTTTACAAGTAGCCTTTGCCCATAGAGCTGTTTCCAAGGCTTTGATGGTTTTACATAAATTTGATTCTGATGACTACTATAACCATTCTATGGAAGCTGTTAGAATTGTACGGGGTATTTTTCCAACTCAGCATCCTGTTCTCTATGTTTTTCTTCATACATTTGGTAAGTATAGAACTTTGTAAGCATTTCTAATAGAAACAAGAAACCAAGTCATCAACATCCTGCATTCTTGTATATCAAAAGCTATGTCAAATTCACAAATTCAATTCGAGGAATTTCTAATCTGCAAAAGGCACAACTACGTAGGATTGGTGAGTGTACAAAGTTTTATAAAGATATCTGGAACGGTTTGTGAAACCTCCTTTGACTTCATACTCTGAGGGAAAATACCGAAATATAGCTTTTATCAAACTTCACTCTGTAATTGAAATACCCTGTGTTATGTTTTTTTAAATAATTAAGGTGGTGTTTGTCATTAAAATTGTTAGGCAAAAAGACATTAAAAACTCTGTGTTGTTCTCTATTATGTGCCTCTTGAAAACTCTTCAATATCCAGATTGATATTATCAATTTCTTACAGCCTCAGCACTACAATGGAAAGCTTTAAATGGCCCAAAAGAGGTTCATGATTCAACTTTAAACTGGGCGGAAGTGGAAGCCAAACAGGCCTTGATTATCTCTAAATCTTGTTATGGAGATATTAGCCTTCGAACAGCTCAGATATATTCCTTGTTAGGACAAATCTACTCAAAAATGACAAGGTACCTTTTACGTAATTCTAATTATAGAATATTATTTTTTGATAATGTTCATTGGTTATTTATGAGCATAAACTTGCAGAAATATCACTATTGATTGTAATTGTAGTAATTAAAAATCAAAGGTAATAACATGTAATATTTAAGTTTATTATAATGATTTTAGATTTATAAAAATCAATATTTTTCAGCCATCCTGAAATAAATCATGATTTGTGAGTAGAAAAGTAGTCTTCCAAAAACACTCAACTTTTACTTTTGCTGCTTTTAGACTTACAAACCAGAAATTTTAACAATTTGTTTTCAATGGAGCATAAAAAAATTCTTTTTTTTTATAGTTAGAAACTTTAATGTACAGTATTCGGCTAGTAACATATTAGAAAATACAACACATGTACTTGTAGTTTGTTGTATAGCTGAATATTTTTATAAGCTTGCTCATAATAATCATAATGCTTTTTACACTAACTTTTTTTTTTGTTTTACGAAAAAAAATTCAATTAATATTGCCTTATTGAAAGATTTTATATTGCCACAGTTCTGTGTGGGTGTATTATAGTCGTTACCCATATCCATCTGTCAAGAATTGACTTGTAAATGCAATAGAAACTACGGTTTTTAATATTGTGTTTTCGATGAGAGGATAAACCCTATTGATTTTTAGCGTTCTGTGACTTTCTGTTCGCAAGTGAGGGGTTGGATGGCCGAATGGTTAGCACGCGCGCGCTGTATCATACGGTCTGTCATTGAGTCAACTGGCGGGGTTTCGATTCCCTAGTTGTACGTGACAAGGAGTAGGGTTGCCTGTCCAACCTCGTGGGTTTTCTCCGGGTCCTCTGGTTTCCTCCCACAGCTAAAGACCCCTATGCGCAAACGAATTATGGAAATAAAATTGAACCATATGACCTAGTTTGTGTCGAGTGGATGTTAAAACCCATTTCTCTCTCTCTTTCTCTCTCTCTGTTCGCAAGTTACCCCTGTTTTCTTAAAACATCGATTTTGGAGATGCCTCTCTATCTTTTTTGTGACCCTTGATTTTTATATTTGGAGTGAAGTAATGGGATGAACCCTAATGATTTTTAAGGCATTGCTGCTGTGTGACTATCTAATTATAATTTATCCTTCAGTTGTTGATTATAGTTATATAGTAGTACTGGAGATGAAAATGTAGTAGACTTGTGTTATATGAAGCTCTACATACTATTTGAATTTACTGACTTTAAATGATAGATTTAAATTAATTGTATCATACTTATTTTTAGTGATATTTTAAGTCATGTTTAAGTAACTTCATTTGTAATTTGTAATGTGTTAGTATTTTGATTGGTATTTTTCAGACTCGATGAAGCAGAAGTGAACTTGAAACAGTGTGTGATTGATATGAAGTTATGTCAGTCACCTACAAGCCATTATTATCTGTTGTCTCTAGCAACATTAGGAACATTTTATAAGATATTACACAGACCCCAAGAGGCTGTCATTTTATTAAAAGAAGCTGTGTCAAATGTTGGTGAGTTGTGCTGTACATGTACCAGTAATATGTTTCTGATGGCAAAGCATTATTCCTGAGAATTCATTAATTTGTGAAATTCCCCCTTCAAGCATGGTCTAAATGTTTCTCTACCAGGCAGATTTCTGTCACAATATCTATATTAGATGATTCGTGAAAATCTAATTAGTATTTTGATTAGTATTTTTGAGACTCGATGAAGCCAAAGTTTCTAATATAAATATTTTGTTACAATGTTATTAATATTTTTACTGGCTTCAGTATCAATATAAATACTATACTCTTCAAAAAAAGTAGGGGGTAATGAATTGCAAATACCTATGCAGGTTGTGATATGATAAATAGTCATGGACATTTGACATGCTTTGAGAGTAATGAAGAACTTATCGCCCCAACAGAACCACCATACACGTGGGAGGGGTTCATTGTCAAATTTGACACTTCAAGGAAGGGTTGATGAAAACTGCCGCTTGCTGGTTTATCCTATCCATGTTTGCTTTCCTATCGGTTCTTGCATAAGATTTACTATTTAGCGTATCTTTGCTTTAGTGTGTTACATTTAATTTGATCGGGAGATGGCAACCGACAACACTGCATGAATTGGGCGTGGCACTGCAAGAGGAGTGGGTCAGATTGCCCCAAATCGTGATTGGACGGTTGATTAGGAGCATGCCACGATGAATTGCTGAATGTCTGAGGATTGGTGGAGCAATTACTCATTATTAAGACAAAAATCAAAAACGTCTATTTTTATCTCTTTGCGAGTGAAATGGGGCCGTCAGATAAGCCGCCCATATGAACTGTTTATGTTCATGTATAGGCAATTGGCCTGTTATTAACATACACTGGTTACCCTTTTTGAAGGGTATATAATATGATGACTCACAAGAAAAGACAATTATTAATACAAAATTGCAATATTTCTCAATATTATTCAGCCTTCTCATTATTTCCAGTTAAACCCTAAAACACTTGCATGAAAATAGAATATTTGTTTCAGAAACTTATGGGGTTTATCAAAGATGGATACATGTATGTTACGAACATCTAGCTGCCTGTTATAAATCTCTAGATGATCTCGAGTCCTATCACCATACACAGCAACAACTACAGATATGGCTTGAAAACAATCCAAATGAAACCGGAATGATCAAAATTGGTGTTTTGGATTCACTTACACAGCCATACCACCAATTCCTGGAAACCTTTGACCTTTGGGGAACAAAAATGAAGAGAGTGAAACATCAGTTGACAGATGTTGTAACACATATAGATTCAAATAATTCTAAGATATAAAATTAAATTCTATTTTGATGGTAGTTAGAATTTGTCTTTTTTTTTTATCTAGTCTAGAATTTATTATCTTATTAATTTTTTCATGTTATCAAAAATTTAGGAGTTACAATCCCTCCATTATAATTTTAAATATGTATGGTTGTCTGTATATTATGTATAGTTTTTATATCAAATCTCCCTAGATTAATCTGAACAGCAAAATATTTTGATCGCTCGATCCATAATATTGATATCCATAATAATTCACTCATCTTCACTATGATACTGTTCTGTTATTATGGGAATTGGCCATTTTGAATGTACAGCGCAAAACAGGATGACAATCATAAGAATACTGAATCGAGTGTATTAACTAACGTGTGGCCAGGTGGTAATTGAATGAATCCATCGACAAAATATAAGTCTTTACGATTGAGGTACTGTTCGATTGATCTCGTCTGTATGTCTTCATCTCACATTTTATAGCTAACCTCAACCTTGTTAAAATAAACAGCATTATCTAAGCATGGTGCGACAGAATATGCTTACTTTTATTATTATATAATATACCTATCAAAAACGTTTCTAATTGAATATTTTATTTTATATGATCTTACATTTCTATCTTAATTTGTTTTTATTGTTTTATATAGTCTTATGTTTTACATTCTGTAGTAATTATCCATAGCTAATGTAATGTTAATGTATTTATTCCATTATCTCTTCAAGATATTCATAATTACCGATATTACTGGCCAACAAAAAAAGTCTGTACTGTAAATGCTAGAGATATTCAGTCAAAACAATCAACCAGAGGAAAGCTCTAATATGCAGAAACAAATTATTTTATTAATATATTATTTATATATGGTTTACATGTTATTGTTTGTTAAACACATTGTTATTTTTCTACTTGTATTATGATTTATTTGGTAGTTATCTTATATTTATTGGAATACATTGGTTTCATTAGATGTATATACTATTAAACAGCATTAATGGTTTTTAAATATTCTAAAATAATGCAATATAGTTAAAACTATATTGCATTATTTTAGAATATTTTTTTATTGAATAATATATTTAACTTTATATTTTTTAAAAGTAAAAAAAGGTTTCTGTGATATTATCGATCTATTAATTGTTAATGTTTATTATTATTAGTCCCCAGTATTGTTCTAAACTTTGTTTATTATCAATAAAACTTCCTATATTTATTTAACATGTCTATTCATCCGGTTTCCATGACCAGTTCAAAGGCAACATCTCTTCCACTAAATTTCGTTTTCTATGGCAAAACATTTTGTGTAGAAATGAACTAGAATGGTGTTTTAGTTTTAAGAAAGTATTATGCAGTTATGAAGACATCATTTAGCTGTTGTATCATTTCTGTATGAAACATATTGATTACATCAACTCCATTACTTGATGAACAAATCACATTATTTAATGTGTATTGGTGTAATATTACTACACTTCTAATACACTAACTATTACACATTATACTTGGTCTGTGTTCAGTATACCGTTGGTGAAGTGTCAAAAGGGTGTATCTAAGAATTTCTAAAGATGAAGAAATAGAACCTTTTGCATTTCAAAATTTCCACAGATCCAGATACAACATTTGGACACATGATACCCAGAACAGTTCTAATTGCGTAGTGGTATACAGCTTATACAGAAATGTGCATATTAAATTGTGAGATTTTATAAATGCAAAAAATGTGTATTTGACTAATTTCCCGAGATACACCCTTTTGACACTTCACCGACGATACAAATTATAGCCACATAAAAAATAATGGCGCCAATCCTCTTAGAATTAGGGAATTAAATGGGGTTCAAGTTCTACTTTACTGCACCAACTGGGCTAAGGAAGACAGGCATACTCTATACAGTATGCTATGACAGAAATTTTGCCCGAAAAGCAATTGAATTCCAACTGTCAAGGCTTATTTTACAGGCATGGCAATGTGTACACATTGTTATCCCACAAAACAAATCAACATATAAACTCCAATGAAAATCGACAATTTTATTTTTGAATTAAATTCGTTGGGTTTTTTAATTAAATTTATACACAAACTTTTTCACTAACAATTTGAAATTCCAAAATATGTGCATAATTATGTGAGTACCATCTCATTCTAATATAATTTACAAAAAATTAATTTCAAACCATACCATAATACACCATTATCATGTATAAGTTGACAATAGAGCATTAATAAAACAAAATTGCAGTTCATAGAATATTGAGCTTTATTGTCAAATATAAAATGCTAGTTACCGGGTTATGAAAAGACTAGATATGAAAATATATTACTATCATACAATCTACATATTTCTAGCATACAATCTATGTTTAATACATGTCATTTAAAAACAATAACATTATAAGGATATATCGATAAAGCACAACTCAAGTTAACATGAAAATATAGGGAACATAATGAGGCAAGACTAATTATATTTACAATACAAAAATAATAAAAATTTAGCACTATCAAGGACATTGTTTAACTTATATCAGGTATGACATACACATTTTTAGTCTTGTTATGTAACTATTCTGCTGCGCAAGTGTTCTAATAAAGTTGGGGTTCCTTTAGCTAGAATAGCTGGTCGTGGATTACGAAACAAGTTTCCGGCTATCTGTAAAGATCTGTAATTAAACAATGATTACTAATAAAATTGGATTTAACTATCTAACATGTGAACTAATGCCATGAACTACGTTTAAACAAAAAGAGTGACAGTGCTTGAATGGCCAGTCCAGAATCCACAACTGTAAAATTTCTATCAAATGGAAGCGACATGAAATGAAATGAGGTTTAACGTCCTACTGTTCTGCTCCGAACTGGGCTAATGAAGACGTGCATACAAGGTGCTATGAGGGAAATTTTACCGAGACAGTGGCACTACGGCCTACTTTTATATCGAATTCCAACTGTCAAGGGATCTTTTACGTGCTCGCCAATGAGTACATGGTACCTCGTTTTTTCATCCAATCAGAACGACTAGATAGCTGTCCTTGTTAGGCCCTCCGTCCTGCATCACTGACAAGGGGGGGGAACCACGCTGGAAAATCTAGATGAACTCTTGGCCAATGCAGGGATCGAACATCCGACCTCCAGGCTAGCGAGCCAGCGTCTTACCCACTGTGACCCCCACAAATGGAAGTAGCATTGCAAAGAGAGTGAAGAAAGATCTCACAACCAGTCATTCAAAGGCTTATCTCTCTGTGTGGCTGCTAGAGATGGATACACTTGTTACTGAATTTTGATTTTTACTCCTTGTGGGTACACTTCACTGTAAAGTAAAATTGTTTTGGCTTCTGTGGGTTGTTGATTTTCTTGTGTGGAACATGTGCAGCCTACAATCATGCCAAAAATCACATTTTACCTACATGGTCTCCCAAGCACTTTCAGTCAAATCAGTTTTCATTGTATCTTGAGTATATTTACATTACACTAATACCGGATAGTGTAATGGTCATATATATTCAACTAAGGGCATAAAGTGCACCAAAACTTCTGGCGCAACTTCTGCTGCTCACTTCCTTAGCACTAAAAAGATGTATTAGCTTTATGAGTCTATAGCTGAGTTTGTTACAGTGTGTACATCTGAATATTAGGTAAGATCATAAAAAATTATTTGATGCTATTAGTGTGTTGAAATATTGTGATTGGTGCGATGTCTATCAAATGTTTAATTTCGAAATTTAACCCAACCCACTCAGAATTCATTAAGACATGCACTCAAGCATGGCTATTTCAGCGATTATAAAACTTACTTTAAAGGACAATTGCCTAGTTCAGGTGGTACTTGACTGATATTATTGTTCTGTAGATCTAACGTAGCTAGTACAGGTAGTCTCTTTAACCCATCCACATCAATAACTTCTATCTTATTATCACTAGCAAATAATATCTCTAACTTCTTTAATTCAAAAACAACCGATGGTATCACAGTAAATCTGTTAAATATAATATATTAATAAATTATAAATGAGAGAATAATGTATAGGAGTATAATATCTTACCAACACAACAATTCAGTCATTTACAGTTGAATATATCGGTTTTCAATCTTCATGTATATCACAATTTTCTCGGGGCAACAGATCTTTGATGTATTACATCATTTGGTGTGCTATAAAACGTAATCTTACTTCAGTTTTTCATTTCACCCAAAAGACCTCACAAGTTTATATTCTTACAGGTTCTAACCAATGATGGAGATTTATCTAAAATATTAAATTTACCTGTTGCGTGATATTATGATTTCTCTGATATTTTGTAAAGATGATATTTCTTTAGGTAGATCAGTCAACATATTATTCCTACAAATAAAGAATTAATGATACATTATAAGAGTAATTTGGTTGCTTGGTTTATAGGCTTAACATCCGTTTCCAGACAAATTTTGTGGTATGTACTGATACATGGTTAACTATACGTAATTTAATTACATATTATCTATTTACTGATCATATATGTGTGTATTTAATAATTTAACCAAATCACAACTCATAAAGATTGTGTTTATCTATGTGGTGATCTATTGGTCTATGTATGGTTTGTGTATTGAACACATTTTGGGTATGTATACTGACTTTGTATATTCATCCCATGAAGAATGTGTATATCACATCACACCCCAGGAAGATTTTGTGTATTGAACACATTTGTGTATGCTGACTTTGTGTATTCACCCCATGAAGATTGTGTACATTGATCTATGTGTATTGAATAACTACACATTTTCAAATTAGGTATTTACTAAGAAGTTTATTAATAATACACAGCTTAATTAAGACACCTGCAGTGTGGTCTTATTGTGTATTGTGCTGTATGGCCCATTTTCAACTTACCCTAGATCTAAACACACTAGTCTTTTAAAGGCACTTATTTCAGAACTTAATGTTGATATCTTGTTCCAGTTTAAGTGAAGTTCTGTGACAGTATCACTTAACAACCTAAGACTGATAAAAATTAAATTATTTTAGTACTATTACAATTTATGTAATAATGAAATATGTACCATTATCAAAATTTCCTTTAGCAATCAACAATAGGTTGGCAAAATAAAATTTATAACTGCTATAATTGAGTGGCATTTAGCAAATCGAGCACAATAAAAAACACCACACAATTTATATGGAAATAATCACTGGTTTATAAACACATAGAACAAAGTTTCGACAAGTGTTCTCTTATCACAATTCATCACAATTTTGAAGGGTTATTTTTTTGTGATTGTTGAAACGTTGTGCTATATGTGTACAAAGCAGTGATTGTTTTCGATATAAATTGTGTTGGGATTTATCTATAAAAAGTTATAAACTGACTATAAAAAATGTTGAGAGAATGCAGTGACAAGAAAAGCCCTTTGGCTTAATGGGCAAAAACTAAGAATTTTATTCTTAAAAGTAACATACTTGCTTGGTAAATCTGTAAATATATTTTTATGTAAATTGACTACTGTGACATCAGCTTTTTGAGCAGCCTCCAGTATATCAGCAGGAATCTCTGATGCTTGTTTTTGGCTAAAATAAAGATTTTCACTATTGAACAACTATAGCCTCAAAAACAAACCCTACTTAAAAGAGTTCTTCCAAATCCCCAAATTTCAAGAATAATAATGCTACAGTCATATAACTTTGCAGTTTTAAATTAGTTTGTATTCACTATAACATATATTTTTTTTCAAAACATTCTGTGGGGTCACATGACATGGAATGACCCTGTACATATTTTTCGTATGGGATAAATATACTCAGCCAAATTAAAAACTTGACACTCAGGATTTTTGGGACTAGATTTTTAATATTTGGTTTAAGGAAACTATTTTAGTGTTATGTTGTGCACAGACGACCTTGACATCAACAGAAAGCAAGAATACGTCTCGCCGAAAGTCCTTGACATTGATAACGTTCGTGATGTCACAGTAACCCCCAAAATGAAATTCACAGACTTGGAGAACAATCGGAATAAAGTGTTTAGTAACGGTTGTGGCCTCCTCTCGTACTGCCACACAACGTCTTCTCATGATCTCAGAACATTAGTAAACACTACCCGAGGACGACGTCGCCACTGCTCAGCAAGAGCATGTTGAAGGTCCTGCAACGTCAGTGGTGGATTTACTTGCTGACGAACACGTCGACCCAGTTCGTCCCAGATGTGTTCAATAGGATTAAGGTCGGGGCTAAGCGACGGCCAATCCAGGACTTGGACACCGGCATTTCTGAAAAAATTCTGGGTAGCAATTGCTGTATGGGGTCGAGCATTGTCTTGTTGAAACGTTAGTCCAGGCCCATGTCTCTGCATAAACGGAAGAAGAACCGGTTGCAAAATCTGATCCCTGTACTTGACAGCATTTAAGTTCCCTTAGACAACAACAAGAGGAGAACATACATGTGCACAAAAAGAACCCCAAACCATGACGCTGCCGCCACCAAATGGGTCAACTTCCCTGACGCATACTTGAGCGTAACGTTCACCTCGTCTGCGGTACACTCGGACCCTGCCATCGGCAAATCTCAAAGTGAATCGAGATTCGTCACTAAAGACAACCGAATTCCACTGTCTTTGAGTAAATCTTATGTGTCTTGTGGCCCACACAAGTCGGTTACGGCGATGAAGAGGTGTCAATATTGGTCCATTATAGGGCCTCCGAGTTGAAAACCAGCAGCCTGCAAGCGATTTCGAACAGTTTGTGCAGTTATCCTTCCACCAAACATCTCTCTACTTGTGGAGGTTACAGTGACAAATCTGTTTCTAAGGTGACGTAATCGTATTGCTTGATCTTCCTGGAGTGACGTCACACGTGGCGCTCCCGCCCTTGGGCGGTCAGCAATAGTTCCAGTTTGAAGCACCCTCATTCTAACATTAATTATTGTCTGGCGTGAACAATTAAAGGCTCTTGCAGCAGTGACCACAGACTGACCAGCATAGAGCCTACCTATAGCATGTAGACGTTCTACATTTGAAAGGCGCGGCATTTTCTAACAAAGATGAAAATAACAATTTTAATTTGTTTTTCCAGTTCAAGTTACGTGTGCGTGTTCAGTTTAAGCAAACTTGCATCGATTGACCTCACGAGTTTGTGTTTGCACGTGTTTTTCAGGTTTTTCATCTTTCTATGCTCAAAAGTCACATGATCCACGTGACTTTACAATTTTATGAAATTAAAGGCTTCTTACTACTTACTATCGTTAGAAACACTTTAAACTTTATTTGACTTACCAGAAAAAAAAATTTGTTGAAATTCATCAGTGTCAAGTTTTTAATTTGGCTGAGTATATTTTCAATCACCAGTATTCAGCAATATAAAATATTCACCTGTAATCCAATGTTTTCATTTGGCACATTTCATGTGAACTGACCGATTGATTACCACCTATAATACCAGTATTACCACCAGTAGCCATGTTATTTTCATTTGATACTGGCTCCTCTATTCTACTTGATAAATATTTTTTTAGTTCCACAGTTCCTCTCTAAACAAAAGCACAGACAAAAAGGTATAAGTCATATGTCTGTATTATTTAAAAGATTATAAATACACTAAGCAATTTAAAAACAAAATTAATTTCCTTTTCTGACTTAAACTGTCCATCTGCTGAATACAAAATGATATCTCAACAGTGACGTTATCTACAGTCACTGAACTTCTAAAAAAAACAATTTGATGACAAATATGCAAAGACAAAGAATCACAGACAGTTTCCATCCCAGAAGTCTCTGTTTTAAATTTTCAAAAGTGCCAGAAAGTCTTTGATATCAGACTTTGATGTTTTGGTTGGTATGAAGATTGAGGCCAGTTAATGGTATTATCACATCACTCAAGTAATACAGTAGAAACATGTTCAATTATTACTGTCATTTTATCAAATAAAACTGACCATTTTCCAAGGGGGGTGTTGTTTTTTTTTTTATCCCATTACTATCTTAGTGTACCTGCTGTATAAGAATTTTGGCTGATAGAACAGGAGTTTTTTTTTTCAGCTCCCAGTATAGGTAATAATAAAATTTTCAGACAGAAGAACAATTGAAAATCACAACTACTATATTTGTACACTATCAGATAGAAATAAATTGAAATGAGGTTTAACGTCCTACTGTTCTGCTCCAACTGGGCTAATGAAGACGGCATTTTTTAATAGATTAGATGTTTCAGTTTGATATTCATAATTTGAAATTAGATGGGATATCCCAGTTTCGCGAAAGTGACCTTCACCTTTAAGTTGATGTATAATTTGTCTGGAACAGGGAATCTAAATTGATCAGAAGGAGGTGCAAAGCTGTCCATTAAATATAGGTGAATTTACCCAATAATATTTTAATATTTACCATTATAATATCCCTTCTAATAGATTTCATGGGATTTCCTTCCAAAACTAAAGACTTCAAGGAGACAATAGTTCCTAAACAATATGGTAAACTGGAATAAAAATTCAAATAATTCACAATTAATTTAATCACATTCAAATAGATTAGTTACAAAAAGAAAAGTGATGATAGATGCTTAACATACCAAGATGCAACTTAACAGTCCGAGAATCAAGAAGCTTGGCAAATGACTCTACTGGTATCTACATGTATGTAGCAGATCTGGCTTCAAAAACCACAGCTTTGAATCACTCCATTTAGCCATAAAGAGTAATGGGTGTTGTGCAAAGCCAGGCCACACTCATGTTTTCTAATCCATTACTCAATAATTTGTGTTCTAGGCCACTTCCCAATACTCTGTATTCTAGACAACTACTCAGTACTCTGTATTCTAGACAACTACTCAATACTCTGTATTCTAGACCACTACTTAATACTTCATGAAATTTGCACAGCCCATAATTTCTTGTACTTTTGTATTTGAACTTACCTACTTAAATCATTATTAGTTATATCTAATCTCTGTAATGATTGTAGTAGGGTTATTTCATCTGGTAATTTAGATATCTTATTATCACGTAGATCTAATACATTTATAGATGTTAAATGTTGTAAATGTTCACTAGTTATACCCATAATATTATTATTACCAACATGAAGTTCCTGTCAATAAATAAACAAACAAATATTATTGTATAAGTACAATGAACTATTGACTTGGTATTTGCATTAAAAGCTAGAAATGATATCTGTTGGCAAATCAAATGAACTTTTCTCTATGTGTTTTAAAGGAGAAGAAGAACTGATATCTTTAATTAAAACGTCGACTCTTTTCAATTTATTGACAGTAATAGTAAACTATTTAACAAAAGGTCCCTCAGTAAAGTCAACAAGCTCGAGCAAGAATAAAATCATCGCAGGCATCTTGGAACTGTGATGCCATATCAAAAGTCTGTCAATTAGTGTTAGTCCTGAAATGACCTAGTTTGTGTTGAGTGGCCATTAAACCTCATTTGTCTCTCTTTCCCTTAGAAATAAGATTATAGGACTTTATATACATCTGAAATGTAAAATTGAATGTTTTTGAGAATCATTATAGAATGAATATCAACAAAGCTATTTTCTTTTATACATACCTTTAATGATACACAATTTTCTAGAACTGGTAAATAGGCCAGTTTATTATGACGTAGATAAAGTAACTCTAATTTACGTAGATTACCAAATTCTTGTGGAAGCAGTGTCAGTTCATTATGAGTAGCATCAAAATATTTCAGGCCTGGATTAAAAATACCCAGAAAGTGTTGATCATTAATAAACACCTGATTCTATTCAACAAACTATTCCCAATATTCAATTGTTTTAAAGCTGGAATGGATCAACATTTTTGTTCTGCAAGGTAGGACATTGTGTATTGACAAAAAAGACCTATTTTAAATAATTCTAATCAGATACTTCACTATTTAATTATTAACTTTTATTTTTACACCTTTAAATGTGGGCTTCCACTTTAAAATGTTTAATAACAAATGGACACTTTGCAAATTAAATTCATATACCTACTTATGGTCAGTGTCATGAATTTAGGTGTCTATAAAATAAAAGAAGAATGCTTAAACTCACCTGACATATCCCCTATTTCTGGTGGTAATGATTTGATTTTATTATTAGAAACATTAAGTTTAACCAGGTTTACAAGATAACCTAAAGCTGTGGGTAAAACTGTTAGCTGATTATTAGATACGTCCTGAAAAATATATTTAAAACCAATGATTAAATACATTCATTTGTATAATAATTTCTAAAATCGATGAGTTCATTCCAATTTCGAATTCTATAGTCCCAGTACAGGTCTATCTTTCTAGGATAGGTCTTTCTCCCTGAGTTCCTATCATTTGACGGCATCTCAGTATTCATCTTCCATGCACTGATCAAAAACATATAAAATAATTATTACTTTAATTATAATAACTAATCTGTGTGTTTGAAATTCCATCAATTGTGTTATGGTCATATATATGGTTTGAGAGATCAAATATAAAACTGTAATTATCGTATATATCTGTTGGCACTAACAATGTAGTTGAAAATTCATCAGATCTACCATTCAAACAACTGGTACTAAAATTAATATTACCAAATCTTCAATTTTTTGTAGACACTTGATTTCTTCACAGAGTTGTGTTAGCTGATTATGTTCTACATGGAGACTGACCAGAGTTCTTAAATAACCAATAGATGACGGTAGGACCTTTAACTTATTACGACTAAAATATAAATAACAATTTATAAACAATTATTCATTAATCATCAGAATAAGTTGATAGTTAATCCACAAACAGTGTTTGTTTTCGAGCCCAAAACTTTTGATGGAAGCTTACTATTGTCAAAAGAAATATTATGAGCTTCTAAATTTGTTGGGAATAATTGTGTTGTATTAAATTTGGGTGTCCACCGACCTGATGTTCGTTATTTGGTGCTCATTGGTTTGATGCTTGTTGGTCCAACAATCTTTGGTCCAAGGAAGGTGGACTGTTAGATTACTTAAATATCAAGATGCCATAATAAAAGTGTTTTAAGTTATTATAGTAGATTCATGTAAGCATTCTTTAAATTCATTATTCATTCAAAGATCCAAGTCATTTTTAAATCAGGCTTACCTTACATCGAGTTTCTGTAGATTTTCTAAAGCTTTGAAGGCTGCTGGTAAACTTTCTAAATTGTTATCATGAATCTGTATGAATAAAGAATTTTTAAAGATACCTTCCCACGTACAAACTGGGTGATCTGGGTGATTTGATGATATATTTGGACTAAAATCATGTTTAAACTAATTAATCTATCAAAATTTTGCTTCAAATCCTTCTCAAAACATTGTATTCACAATAATACCCAAGTAATAAAAAATCTATTAAAAGAAGTCATGTTTGTGTCACGTGACTTGGCTGTCAAGGTACCTAGCAACGGGTGCGAAGCTTGAGGATATAAAAGACGATGTCCATTTATCAAATATCGGAGCCTAAATAAATTCTCAGATTATCCCCTGCCCATGTCTTTTTCTGCGTTTTTTAACTCAGAAAATGTTGTACATTTAAGTCCCTCACGTTTTCCTAGTCCACTCACCATCAAGTCTATCAACATATACATCAAGCGCTCTATAATCTTGATAGATCAGATAATTTTCAAGTACAACCTTTAATTTCACTGAAGCAGACAGCCCTTAATCGTCAGTCTGCCAATTTGTGACACCCTCTCATTTTTGTCCCGTGCAGGCTCCATGGGTGTTTTTCAAGGAATCCAGTATTTTTCTAGAAAGATTGGGTGTATACCAAAATTGCCATACTTTCATTGGAAACAGGCCTAACCACCCGACAAACACTTTAGTGGGAAAGTATCTTTAAATGGTTATCATGATACCAAAGCTATCCAATATAAAGTACACTTCATGCTAATTCAAAAGTGGCGCTAATTTTTTAAAAAAATTCATTAAGAATGAAGTAATGACATTTTAGCACATTTGAGGTCTCTCCATTGCCACTAACCAAATAATTTGAGATTTGTTCTTATCGACAAAATGAGTTCAATTTGAGGGTTTGGGCTGGGGAATCAAAATAGATTGTATGTCAAATTAGAGACAAACTGATCAATTCATTCCTGACTTTTTATGTAAGGCATTGACAGCTAACATTGTCAATTTTGGTCATCCATGGTAAATTGCATGAGCAATAATATCTGGTTATATCCTGCTTAATATATTTTGTTGATGAATAAACCGCGTTCTTACTGGGTCATGGTAAGCTTGTATTACTAGGTTGTTGTACTCATCAGCTAGGTCCTGAGAGATATTGGTCTCCTTAACATAGTTCTATATTTCAGTATTTGATGCATTACAGGTATGTTTGTACTGTGCACTTGGCACAACAGACATTGTGACAAGCATAATAAATGCTCTAAATAAAGGAAACTTACATCAAGAACAGTTAAGGCGGGAAAGTTGCTGATATCATCCGGTATAGCTGTTAAAGTATTTGATGCTAAGATGAGTTTAGTTAAATCAACTTGATCCCACCATCTATTTTCAGCATTATCCAATGAAACATTTTTTGCTTCTTCTGGTACATCAATATTTATTCTCCATACTTTGTCAGGTACTGTATATGAAAGTACCATAGAAAATTGTTGACCATGTGAACTTTATAACAAATTTGATAAATATTCACTGTTTACTCCTTCTATTAAAAGGGCATTAGGTAAAATAGATAAATTAATCCCACTCAACTCTCTAATCAAATAATTAATACAAGACAACAAAACAACGGACTAAAGGCGTATTTATGTTTGTAAACGCCCAAACTCATTACTCGGTCCAAGAGCAATAGCTTATTCATACACTAATTTTGAAATGTCATAAAAAAAAAACAGACACCGTTATGATAGACAAGCCTTGCTGTCACCCCCTTGTACAAAATGATCTATCCCGATAAGTGACCTAATTAGCTTCCATTTCTGTGCGAGGGAGAAAGAGAGGGTTTAACGTCCACTCGACACAAAATAGGTCATTTCAGGACTAGCATATGGTTCAATTTTATTTCAATAATTCGCTTACGCATAGGTGTCTTTAGCAGTGGGAGGAAACCAGGGACCCCAAAAAAACCCACAAGGTTGGACAGGCAACCCTACTCTTTGTCACATACAACCAGGGAATCGAAACCACACCAGTTGACTCAATGGCAGACTTTATGATACAACACGCACGCGCTAACCATTTGGCCATCCACCCCCCTCCATTTTTGTATTTCTCGATGTCCAAGTTAGTGAGGAGTTCAATTTTACAAGAGACTAAGAGAGAAATTTAGTAGACTGACAATCAATTGTTTCCAAATTAATTTTATTGTCTTCAGTTGCCATTTTTGTTGCCCAAACTCAAACGATTGGAAAGGTCGCGCGTTGTTGTGATTGCAGCAGACGTGATTGTCAAAATTTGTCAACCATTTACCCCTTCAACATATTAAGATGGTTTAGCTTATCATGCCACATGTACAATGTTATGATGAGCTTATTCGAAAATACAAGCAAAAACATTGACTTTTCAAGAGAGAACTTTTTTTTTCGTTGGGATATTCAATTGTGCAATGGATTTTATTCAACCAGAGGCAGAGGTGATTTCAAACACATAGGCAAGTTTTTAGTAACAATTATTCAGTAGTTTGTTCACAATCGACGAAATCCGTTTATAATTTACCACGGTTCAGACAGTAGGCCTACCTGTCGCTAAACCTCGCCCAGATAAATTCAACTGTCCACTTTGCCTGGCTTGTTTTAGAATTGCAGAAGGAACACCGTCACTTGAATTTTCTTTTTCATTCTGTTGTCGAAAAGCTGATTTGTTAAATGGAACCCTAGCTCCACGTCCACGAGATGTCATGTTTACTAATACAAAAAAACGAGGTTTAAAATGTTAAATGTCATTTAGTTTTACTTCTGTTTATCCACACACAGAGTTTACAAATTGTGAAACATAAACACGAGAGAAGAATTTTTCGCGGGAGATAACTCCCGATGTCATCAGGTCTCAGACTAGCAATTATTTGCATCGACTGTAGCTTTTTGTTCAACATTCGGTTGGTTCCAATCTTTATAGGCACAATGGGGAACACATTTGGCAATCTCCTCATCATAACTTTGTATGGGGTTGACTGTTTAGATTTTTTGCTACGAGGATTTGATGTTGGCCCAAAGACTGGGGTCAAAATCTCACACAATGATCATGGGCGTGGATTTAGGGGGGGGGGGGGAATAGGTCTCTGTCCCCCCATGATTTTGATCGCCAGGACAGATTTTCAGGTTTATATCCACATGAATGTCCCGTTCTGAAGGCTATCTAACCACTGCTTGGGTCTCGCCACAGTTATTCATCTTCACGATATCTTCCCTAATTTATATATAATTTATATCTCTAGTTTTCCGGCCATTTTCCAGTGGTATTTATTTATTGTGGTGTTTGTTTTAATTTAGCTTGTGTAATATAGCTCTTCCTTACTGGTATATGTTATAATTAAGACACATTTTCAAGGGTATGTTTAGTTTTCTTGTTCTCCTCTTCTTTCTAAATGTTTTTAAATGTATTTAGTTCGTATTTTATGGTTTTTTTGTATATTTATTTCTATTTTGATTATGTTCTGTTTGGCATGCTTGTAATCTATTTGTATTTATTTATATTTTCAGTGGGTTTTTTTTTTATTTTGGTATTTGTGGTTGTTTCTGAATATATAAACTGTTTAAACCAGTGCTGTTTATCTCCTCTATAAACTTAAAATCCCCGAGTCATAAAGCTCCGGCTATAGATACACAAACTGCCTCTCAACTCTCATATCATGAATATTCACCAAAGCCCGTCCTCGGTATCCCCAGTGTTCTCATTTTGTTCTACCCCACTATACCCTGGGTTAATCCATAGGGTTTCCACGATTTCAAATTATTTGCCCTGGCCTTGATTGTATGATTGTAGCTAAAGTCTACGAACCAATCAAAAAGCAGTTTACAAACCAGTCGTTTCGCCTTCGTTTTTATAAGGGTAGATAACCATATTCATGTCCATTTACTGAATGATTTATGTAAATAATGTATACATTTCTAATTCATTTATATTTAATTGTATTATCAAAATCTGTAGTAAGTTTCATTCTCTTATGTTTATTATTATTGAACTTGGCTAGCACACTGTATGGCGTATGCCCGTCTTCCTTAGCCGAGTATAGGAGCAGAACAGTAAGACGTTAAACCCCATTTCATTTTATTTCATTTTCACGTGGACGTAAACCTCCGGGAACGAACGATTCTCAATAAAACTGTTGAGCCTACATATATTTAATTGTCCGGTCTTCATTAATATAATATTTTATAATTTGTTGTTAATAAATATACATTTAGAATAATTTGGACTTCTATCATTTAGGCTAACTCCTAGCCTTGTCCGACAAGAGTTATTGTCCTTTGCAATTAACGATTTATGGGATTGGTCAATAAAAATAGCACAATCATCAAGGGCGAATATCTTGAAATCGTGCCCCCCCCCCCCATAGATTAACCCAGGGGTTAGTGGAGTAGAACGGAATGAAACCACTGGGGATGCCGAGGATGACCAAAGCCTGGCAGAAAATGTATTTTCAAACCTTTTACTTCGATTCTACACCAAGAAGTCAACAAAAATCACCATGGGAAAGGGAAAAGGGAAGGACTAAAAATAGCTTTGGCCCTTATTTTGTGGGTGACGGGGTAGGAATATTAATTGGTGAGCTGTTTCCCGATGACCACAAAGGATACGGTGAAATTATATTCGTCTCCAAACAGTATTGTCTACATTGTATCCGTCTTGATAGCCTCGTTTGTCACGTAATTAGTTTTTCTGCAATATTCTGCTATGCACTGGTTAATTGGGCATAATAAAATCGTGAGTCATGACGTAACGTTATGTAAACATATTTGGTCCAATTTGGAGCTCTGTTTAAAGCTCAGGGCCTAATGATATTGTTACGCAGTTAGCTATTAGTTGTTAATCGGACTATTGACCAGTCATAATTTGGTACAGAAATCTGCTTCCTTTACAGCAATGTTAAGTGGGATTAGCTCTAATCAAACCATAGATCGTATATAGTTATATGATCAAACGAAACACTGCGAGGAGTATGGGCTAGAGGGGGAGATAACTACTACCAGCTTATTATAATTGACTTACTGACATTACTTTGGGTGAGCTTGGGGTCCCGTGTTCGATCCCTGCGTTGGCCCAGAAAGTTCATCAGGATTTTTGCGGCGTGGTTCCCCCTTGTCAGTGGTGTAGGAAGGGGGACCTGGCAAAGGACAACGTAGGTTATAGTCGTTCGGATGGGACGGAAAACCGAGGTCCCCTCTACACATTGGCGTGCACGTACGTAAAAGAATTCTTTACAGTTGGAATTCGAAATAAGAGTAGGCCATAGCGCCGCTGTCCCGGCACAATTTCCTTCATAGCACACTGCATGGCGCATGCCTGTCTTCATTAGCCCAGAAGGAGCAGAACAATAGGAGCTAAATATGTAAAAGAACCAAGAACCCCTGCAAGAGTAGGCCGAATACCGCTGTCTGGGCAATATATTCAAACTCATCATTTACTGTTACTTTAATGAAATGACTTCACTACTTGTAACTATATTGCTTGACAGTTGGAATTCGACCGTACGCCGTATGCCTGTCTTCGTTAACCCGGTCGGTGCAGAAAGGCCAAGGGACGACGTTAAACCCCATTTCATTTCATTTTAAATATCCATTGTTTACAATTTGTATGATACGATATAGTATAGTATAAACAAAATATTGATTATTACATCATTATTATAATTACCTTACAAAGCTCGAGTATCTGCAATGAGTCAATGACCAATATCTATACAGAGCATTGACACTCGTGTATAACGGAACAAACCTCTATATTGTAATTAGTTCCGTATGGAATCCCATTGCCAATCAACACAAACACGTTTTGCTGCTTTGATAAGTAATGCTAAAACCTTAATTTGCGGATAGGCTGCATAAAATTTATTAAAGTAGTGAATATTTCGCACTTGGTGTACTGAAAAGTATCAATTGCGATTAGTGGCATTATTAGGTGTTAGGACAAGCGTTGGTGTAACGCGCGGTTGACCCGGCCTTATTCGAGCACTAACTGGGAGCGGCGGTGGCTCAGTGTGGCACTAGCTCGCTAACCTACAGGTCCCAGGTTCGACCTCGGTGTTGACCGAGACAGTTTCTCGGTATTTTCCATAGTGGTTCCCCATGAGAGCGGTGCGTGGCGGACGGATTGGCAATAAACAACGTACAGTTCGGATGGGACAAAACCGAGGCCCCTCGTACACCCTGGGCAGTTGGAATTCGAAATAAGCCAGGAGCGCCGCTGAATGGACAACGGTTCTCCTCAGAGAACATTTTTTATTCCTTTGCCTGAACTTTAGCAGTGGAGTTCCCGTCGCTTTATTTTGAGAAAAATGAAACAATGCCTTTTTCTGGAAATTGAATTTTAACAATTATGCACTAAATTCAATACAGTTTTTTTTTTGTTAAACAGTACTACATCAACAAGGTACTTGTGCCCAGACTTCATTATCATCTGGTGTCCCAACTGGGTTATTGTAATCGATTTTACTTATCGGGTACTGACCTTGGTTCACTTAGTTTATATTATCAAATTAAGATGTGGATTCACCTATTTCATTCGCCAGTACATCAGATAGTTTTTGATCATAATACGGTCAGAGTGCAGAGGCGTTAGCCGGGCCGTTCAGAATACTGGCAATTTGACCCGAAACTAAGTAAATCTCCAGACAGTGTATCTAGTTTTAGTGTTGATTTGGAGGCGGGAATATATATCACTGGTTTCCAGGGGTAATGGTAGATACTTGTTTTTTTTTTCTTTTAGCTTGTCGCGTGTAGAGGAATTTCAATGGACTTTTGTCAATTGCTTGAAGGCTTTTCACCTCTCCTGTGATTAGCAAATCTATCATTGACGTCATACGTCACGTGAGGCCATTGTCGCGATGGCTTTGGTTCAATAAGTTGGAAACCAAGTAATAGTTTAGATGGCCATGCACATGGAGCTGTCAACGATTTTGTCAATAAAAGTCAATTTATTCTTTCTTTTTACTCATTGTTTTATCTCACCTTATAATGAAGCGGGCTAGCTCTTTCTGGATTTATCTTTAATCTCGCACAAACAAACTGGTTTATAAATCATTTCTTAGAATGAAAATACGCAAGGACCTTATTGAAAAATCGTTTAAATGGCGGTTTTTTTTTTGGTTTTCTTTTTTAACCTTCACAGGTTCCTAGCTAGTTTAGATGATTTTCCCAGTTTGAAATGAAATGAAATGGAGTTTAACGTCCTACTTTTCTGCACCGACTGCATGGGCTAATGAAGAAGGGTCCTCGGCCTTAACCCCTACCACTCACATACATATACATACATACGTACATAGGTATACATACACACGCCCACGAGATATTTGGTCCTTTACACTAAAAACTGTGTTTTCATGCAAAAACAAATAGTCACGGTCTTGTATCCCACTAATGTCCCGAGAGAAAAACTCCCTCCCACCTTAGCTACGCTACTGCAAGAACGGATTTCATTTCACCACGTTTAATAAAACAAGTGATTGCCATGAAAGAAACGCGCACATTTTGCAAGAGATGGACGGAAATCAGGGAAAATCAATAGGACACATCCTCTCATTGTTCCAATGCTTCACATCGAATTTGAAAACAAAATGTTAAAAACTTGTTCAAGATTTATGGTTATAATTTAGTTATGCCATACACATGCAGACAAAGGTTCAGTTTTTAAAATAGTGTCCTTGTTGGTATATATATATATATATATATATGGGCTCTGGTAAAGGTCATTGCATTGTTTTAAGGAACTTGCCGAAATTATGGAAAGTGAACAATGACCAAAATACACATTGTTTAATATAGTTTATTATAACATCTATATTCCTCACTCTAGTGTGTATACATATACACGTGTATTGGTGGTGTATTCACAAATAACTCACAATGAATACACATTGGCTGATATAACTCCCGTGTTGTAAGATACAGTGTTTCAATAGTGGTCGTTATAAACACAAATATAAATCTGCTTGTTGTGTAATGCAAATGTTTTGATGCGCACAAAAATCGATCTCATTCGGGATCTTTTGATCCTTAACATATTTTGGTCTACACACTTCATACTTAACATTTTGCGTAAAAAGCAGAGGTTTTCCACCGCGGAGAAAACGTTTTTCATAGTTCTTTGATTTACCATAGTTTTCATTTCGAAACAGTGGTTGATTGTATTGCAGCTAGGGTGAATCTTTCTCATATTACAAGAAAAGGGTATAAATTAATGAATGACATTAATAGGCCCCTGCAGAAGAGGCGTCACCCCCTAAAGTGGAGACCATGTCGGCATGTATCTGTGTTGGGGTTAGTCCTTTGAGCTGGAGGTACTTGATGATTGCACTAGAGCGAGTATTGTCCATTTCTGGTGATTTCAATGGGTAGGTTCACAAGATGGTCTGCCACGAGGACAATGATAACTTTACAGTTGCAGTTCTTATATCTATGATTCGTTCAATGATTGTACTTGTTGGTGGCAAAAGTTTGTTTCAACCCAACTGATCTATCCATTTCAGGGGGCTGGAACTTTTCAGCTAGCGTATCACATTTTGCGTAAAAGGTAGAGGCTATACGGGGGAATAACTCCACGGAAGTCCGATGCGCAATAATAGTGTGGCCTCTCACAATTAGCCTACGCATTTTAAAAGAGATTTCGAAACTTCCATTTCTTCAACATACCAAGTTTGAAATTTCTTATAAGTATATAACCGACTACATATTGGATAATCCTATCTGGATTATCGGCTCGCCCTTATTTTATGCCTTTATTATAAATACACTTTCATTGTACGATTTGTTCAACATACCTGTTTTGCATTTCTTATAGATGTATTACGTATGATATTTTGTGCAATTACATAGCTGAATAATTCCGATAAATCGATAGTTTATTAATCCATTTGGCGTTATCTTATCTGGATTATCGCCCTTTTTATTGTGGTTTTTATTGGCCACCTTTTACGTCACGTCATTCAGTCAGCAGAGGGCTGTCTTTAGAGGCGGTTTACATTTTTTCAGTTTGCTTCTTTGTGTTCAGTATTGTTTTGTTTTTTCCTCTGTTTTTGTGGTAAATGGAACACATGCCCTAACTTTATACATGTAGTCAATATAGGGCCTACCTCAATTCTATTGAATACTTAAAATGTTTCTCACATAACATTGACCATTAAAATTTAGTTTTAGACTACCACCTGTTTGGTTTGTTTTTTTTTGGGGGGGGGGGGGTGTTGTTTTTTTTTACATTTCACTGATTTTTTACTTCAATATGCGTAGCCTACATTCATATTTCAAGTGCAGTGGAATAGCATATCATGACTCGTGCTGGTATTACACAATGGTTTTCTCTGGGTTATATTCCTGATTGTTTTCAATTTTGAGTGAAGTCTGTATCACTACAGACCCAGGGCTGTGGAAGCTTAGGCTACGGTTATTCCCCGGATCCATTCACTTAATTTGATATGTTCGTTTGTTTGTGATTTCTGCGTATTGTGTCTTGTCCGTATATTTGTTTTATGTAAATTACTTGTGGTGCAGTCCCCTTGCACTTACTAATAGACCATAGGCCTACCCATATGGTTACTTGTAGGCTTATAGGTAGCCTCACTTTTTACTTCAATATGCTTACATTCATATTTCATGTGGCATATAGCAGATCATGACTCGTACTAGTATTGCACAATGTTTTTCTCTGGGTTATATTCCCGATTGTTCGTCTTTCAATTTTGAGTGAAGTCTGTATCACTACTAGGCCTACGAGGCCATGGATGCCTAGCCCCCAGATCCATTCACTTAACGGTGATATATTCCAATGCTTTTTAAAATCAAATAAAAATTGTGACCGCGAGCTAAAAACGTGATTTTCGTACAATCAGTGGATAGATGGAAGTTACGGCCCAATATGCGCTAATATCGACAGGAACCGAGATCTTTGGAATATAACCATATATTTTAAGTTTCTTCAAAATCGGATAAAAGATGTAACCTGTAGAGTCTCCACTAACAAATACGAATGGACACATGGGCAGCTGCGACGACATTTGGGCGTATTTATAAAACAAGAGCATCGCTCACGCTGCAATATACGTCCACATTCCTGCTTTGATTGATAATAATATGGTACTTTTTAAAATGAAGAGAATGAAATATGAAATGGCTGTAATATGACAAGAGGCAAAGAAGGCTAGGCGTTGGGTTTGTTTTGCCCAATTTACAGACAAAATATTAACAAAAAAGTGGGTGTGACACTGCTCCAGAGACGTCTCACCAGAGAGAACACCCATTGCTGTAGACCTTACCGTGGACCGATCCTCACCCCTCGCCATCGACGTGAACGTCTACAGTTTGCCCAACAACACCAGAACTGGCGAGAGTCGGTATTGTGTATCAATTGCAGATGGCAGGTCCAGTTTATGACGTCGACGTGGCCAGCATTATTCTGACCAATGTGTCATGGACCGAGACTCATGGGGAGGTCCAAGCATAATGGTTTGGGGTGAAATCGGCCTGAACCAGAGGGTGGGTCCTGTGGTGTTCCAAAATCTTGGTCCAGGGAGAGGAGGCGGCATCACAGCAGTACGCAACATCGATCAAGCTCTCAGACCCCACGTCATACCACATTTCGCACGTCATCGAAACAACGTTTTCCAGCATGACAATGCCCGTGCCCACACCGCCAGAGTTACTTGGGACTTTCTACAGCAGAACGGTGTCAACGTTATGCACTGGCCAGCCCGATTGAACATCTTTGGATGAAATTCAGAGGAAACTTAATAACGATGGATTGCGCCAGGCTTTTCTGAGAGTGCGATTCCAGGTGCCAATGGCGTTCATCAATCGTCTGGCCCGCTCCATGTACAGACGCTGTGCTGCTGTTATTGACAAATCTTGGAATTGTGATGAATTAATCACTAATACGTGTCAACATACTGTTCACAAAAAATTGCTTTGATCATGTCATGTAAGTCGTTTTCTAGAATGATTTGATTGAAGTGCCCCTGATTTTGAAATCGTATAACTGACGGGGTTTTTTTCTTCTCTTTTTAGTAAATACGTCCACATTCATAATGTGGACGTATTAAAATGGAATTTTTGACTATAACCCTTACATACATTGACGCGTCCCGCGCGCAACCGCGGGATATACTTAAAGGACAATATTGGTGCCAGTCATTATCACATATTATGTGATAGAGCTGGTTAAACACATTCCAAATATAATTTTATCTCAGAGATCATTGCTACGATAGCTGAGTAATACAGTTTTTCTGAATCGGAAGTGACGAATGATAACGGATATACGGGCGAATTTCTGCTCACTAATAATTCCTTCGGAGACCAAAAGTTGTTATATGGGACTGTAAGAGGATACCTGACAATTCAATAAAGTAATTGAATGTCATTAGATAAGAGAACACGAGAAAAATAGAAATAGTACGTACATTCCCTTGTTTATATTCATTCTCTACCTTATAAAAACATGGTAATGCACGGACTTTTTCTGTTTTTCTTTCGTGTTCACTTATCTAGTGACAGTCAATTCTTTTTATGAATTGTCAGATATCCTTTCACAGTCTCACACAACAACTTTTGGTCTTCAAAAGAATTATTAGTGAGCAGAAATTCGCCCGTATATCCGTTATCATTCGTCACATCAGTCAGTTATATAGAGAGGCGACTCGTGTTTTCCTTTGGCGTTCGTCACTTCCGATTCAGAAAAACTGTATTACTCAGCTATCGTAGCAATGATCTCTGACATAAAATTATATTTGGAATGTGTTTAACCAGCTCTATCACATATGTGATAATGACTGGCACCAATATTGTCCTTTAAACCGTTAAACAAAAGGCATGAAATGAAATGATATGGGGTTTAACGTCCTACTGTTCTGCTTCAGTTGGGCTAATGAAGACGGTAAACAAAACGCAGAACATATCGGACGTTTAACCCCATTTCATTTCATTTCGTAAATTCATGCTGTCCATGACCCATTTCATTTGTGGATACCGCACAAACCAAATTATTCATTGTAAACTGCGTCTCTCTTGCAGCAATCTAAACGGGCATAAATTTTTACGTCATATTACTGATAATCCATGCTGCAAATGTGGTCATCACTTCGAAGATACTGAACATTTTTTATTGAATTGCTCCTTATATTCAGATGCCCGAAATAATACAATTAATAACTTACCGACTATCCATCAAAACACTATACTGTCTTACTGCACGGAATTGGCGACATAGAAACCTCACTCAATATTTTTAAAATTGTCCACTCGTTTTTCGAAATCACCAGACGCTTCAAGGGACAACTATAACGCACCTATTGTAACTACATTTTCACTTGTACATTATTCGCCTATTTCTAAAATGCAAATCTATTCCATAGATAGCTGTAACACAATCACTGTAATCATAATTTCATGTGTACATTGATTATTTATTTCTAAAATGTAAATACATGTATCTATATCTGACAGGGAGAGGTGTTTAATATAGGCTATGCCTGTTCCCCAATCCCTATTCAGATACAAATCTCAATAAAAATATTGCTTAAATAAAAAAAAAACAAGCCTCCAGCTCTTCCCGGACCACATCACCCCGCTTAGCTATACTGTAGAAATGGATTTAATTTCACTCGACACGTACATATTTTTTTATTCTTTTTTTTAAAAAGGAAGTTATTGTTACCAAATTTTATCAATACCAAGATTTAGTTCATTTGATGTGTAGCACAACAGATCGTAACCGTGACAGTAGTTAAGTGACAGATCTACTAAAGCACATGAAAATCTGAGCTCCCGTGAAGTGGCAGTACGTTAAAGATCCTCTAACAGTTGGAGTGTCGTAGCGCCGCTGCCAGGACACAATTTCCCTCATGGCAAATTGCATGACGCATGCCCGTCATCATTGATGCAGACAAGTAGGACGTTTAAGCTGATTTCAGTTCTTGTTCAACGTTTGTCTATGTTCTTTTTTTAAACATTTTTCATACACCCGTTTTACAGTATATATATATATCTTAAATCGTTTCGTCCAATTACAGGGTTAACAGGTGACATTCGTGACGACAAATTTGTCGAAATCGTGAACCAAGATAAATTCGCACAATATATCTAGTCACGACATAGATATCGCCTTTTATGGAAAATATATATATAATACATGCACGAGGCTATGCCGATCAAATTTACGTTTCTATATTTATGTATTACGCATTCATTGTTATACGCATGGCATGCAAATTGATGCCCCCCATAAAATTCTGTTTACGCATAAGTAATTTTATATGTCATATATCTATCTTATTTATAAATCCACAGACACACCCAACATGTTTTGTCGCGCCTTAAGCTATATTGCATTAGGTTTTGGTTGTGTTCAGTTATTTTCCCTTCTATTTTTTTACGCCAAAATTAATTTTTACATTTGTTAAAACGTGGCACCTATATTTCCTGAATACCCCCCCTTAGACTTTAATCTGTTCTTTATTTAAATATATCTTGTCTGTGGAATTTCCTTTTGACGTCAAAGGGGAATATCTTAAAAGGAATGGCTGACCACAATGTCACTTTAATTTTTTATTTATTCATATATAATTAAGGATTTAGCAAAACGGTCCAGGTTTAAATCCTTAAAGCTTGCTCTAATCGATATAAGTGTTATACTTTTCGTTTACTTTCCTTTTTTAATAATAAAGTGAGATTGTTGTTGGTTATTACGAAATGTGGTCTGATTATTGCGCATCACATATATTGACACCAAGGGAGATATAGTTTGTTTGTGTATTGTGAACTGGGTAAAAGAAATACAAATCACAAACTTATACCTTAACGCACCCAGGCAACCTGTATTAAAGTAGTTACCCTTTTACCGTATACTGCACAAAGACGAGGGCCAAAAGACCCACCACGTGAAAGTAATTCATAATGTGCTCCAATGTTGGTTGATAACATCAATAGTCGTCCGTGGACGAGAACAGGTCGAGTTGCTATTGATTCTTATGTCTTATAAAGCCCAAAAATATCAGAATAAAGTGTATGTAAGAGACCCGCCACGTGGCAATAATTTACAATGTGCTCCATTTTTAGTTGACACCACCAATAGTCGTCAGTGGACGGGAACGGGTCAAGTTACTAGTTTCTTATCCCTTTTATAGCCCCAAAATACCAAAATAAAGGTTATATAGGGTGTAAGACCATGCACAGTCAGAGAAATAAAATGAAATTAATTGTTGAATGTCTAAGTTTTTTGCACAACTCGAACAAATGAAGACGGGCATGCCAGGACAGTGGCGTGTTTGCCTTCTGTTCGTCGAATTCCAAATATTAATTCCATAGCCAAAGTGTATACAGGAGGTCTTGATTTTTATTTACTATCCGATCGACTAGAAGCTGTTATTACCAGACTCTTAGTCTTGCACCACTGACCACTGGTGAAACTTTATCCTCCAAAACCGGGATCGAAGATCGAACCCAACACCCTTGCAAACTCACACCTTCGGTGATCGCGTCGTATATTCAAACCAATACAATCACCCTATATATATAATAGCGTCATCGAACTTGAGCTAAATAACAGAATTTTGATAGTTTAAAGATACATTATGGGAGATATTTATAGAGAGTTGGCCATTCTTGCTATAACAGTTCAAAAGTAGATGATGAAAGAAGAATATATTGAAAAATTCAGTCAAATTACTTTATTCTGAACATAGTTATCATCGTTGTAATATTTGCCTAGAAATGGTAGCGAAATGTGTCTTCGCCTTCGCCGAACGTTTGATTGACAGGCTTTAACTCCGCCTACATATCTCGATTTTTCAAGTAAAGTTTTCAATGGCATACGGAAACGCTTTACAGCGGCCTCGCTAAGTATACTCTATCATTTAGCCTCGATCTAACTGACGTATTTTCATCAGGCTACCCCTTATCTGATATAATCCATTTGTGAAATCCTATTTAAATCCGAGCTGTAGCCGAGCCATCCGTGGGTCTACAGAGTTGATTTTGGTCTTGTTGTTTAAATAAAGATCTAATTTATAATTTCTATAACATCTGAAGCCTAAATTAAGACTTGCAATAATCAGATTTAGCTCTTGCATAATGCATGTTTAATAGAAGAGAGAGATTTCGAAAGATATAGGTAGACAGTGTGTCACCTAAAAGCGCAACCATATTTATTTCTATCTACATGATTAACTGAAAGTCTATTCTATTATGAATTTCCAAACAAATATTTTACCAGTCTTCATTAACCGGGATGGATCAGAAAAGCAGGACGTTAAACTCCAATTCATTTCACTTCATTTCACAACTATTTGTATTCACGGTCTATAGGTGAGTAATGTAATGTAGGTTGCTGGGTTACCTATCATCTATAATGCTATTTTAATATATTTTGTGTAAACTATTATTGATACAAAGGAGTTTCTCAACTGTAGCCATTCAACGCAATTGATGACTTTAGGCACTGATACGCATTTAGTATTTAGATATTATTTAAAATATCAAATATTTCTTGAATAAATAATATCTTCAGTCTAGCTGCTGCGTTATCGTGAGAGGCACCAACACCACTACCGGTACATAACATGTTGTCATGTCCCCGCGTTACCCCTTGATGCCAACGGCGGCAACGCCAAACGGATATAAATTATGGAAAGATAACGTTGCCAATATTATTTCAATGTTTAAACTGCATAATGTCAGCAGTTCAAAATACGTAGCCTATTATAGGTTTACAAATTGCAATTTCCATTGCTCCACAGTACCATTGCCACAGTGTTATTTTGCACATTACATTTCTCCGTTCTGCATTTTGCATAATAGACAAATGCATAATAGAACTTAGCATATTAGAACATATACCTTATTTATATGGGATCTACGACGAAGCTCATGTGCATACAGAAAAAAAAGTCCGGATTGAGACAGAAATTAATAATTTACGCGATCAATCTAAAAGGCCAAGGTCAGTAATATTTTGTATTATTGAAAAGTGTATTCTGTATTTGAACACTGGGATATTGGTACTATGGGGCAATGGAAATTGCAAATTGTAAAACTAAAATACGTATTTTGAATTGCTGACATATGTATTTTGCACCGTGAACATTGAAATAACATTGGCAACGTTATCCTTCCATAACAAATAACGTCACCATATGCTTGTGCAGACGTTATGGTGTTATCGCCTTGTGCAATAATCTCACCATTGCGACTCTTATTATTACATTCAACGAAAATATGCCATAAGGGCTTTGTATCAAGCAACATAAAATGAATGCAATTAGTAGATAAATGTGAACATCGATGAATTCCTCCAATATTCAACAATTTATACAGTTCTGCATATTTCTGTACGTAAGTGGAGAATGACAGGTAAATGAAAATAACGAAAAAAGATATTAATTTAGAAGCTTACCAGACAAGAAAACTTTGATGTTGACCGTAATTGATAAACATCCGTTATGCCTCTAAGAAATCTGATCTCTATAGCGTTTTCACAAGCTTTTCTGGACGGGTAATATATCTCTGAAACAGAAATATCTAGAATGCTGCAAATCAAAAGGGTTCACCCTGTCTGAGCAAAAATGCACCAACCAAATGTATATGGTGCGTCCACTCACAGGTCTACTCACATGCTCCTGATTGCTTCACACCAAACCAAAGCTGTAGCCTCTATCGAGTTCCCAGGTTTGACGGAAAAGGTGAGTATGGTGAAAACGGAAGGTCGCTGAATACCGATAGACTTCGAGATAGGATATTATATCATACAGGCTATATAAAATTTAGAAAGGCAGGTTTAGAATCACCCTGCTAGCTATAGGCCCAGGTCTAGTAGGCCCTCCGCGTCCCAACAGTCAGAAATTCAGCCCAAAAATATGGCCTACCATGACCTACTGCGCTTATGGGTTAGGGTTGGGGTTAGGTATAGGTATTTAGGCAGATTGGTGGACAGCTTCTTGTCTGCGATATCACCTCGGTGGAAGCGGACGTTAAATAAAGCTATTTCACACATCTTTTTACAACTGATATTCTACAGGAAACGTTTCATTTCAGTGGCCTAAAATGGAGAATTTCATGCTATAAACTATGACGTAGGCCTTCAATTACTGTCTTGTGTGCAGTATTTTATGAATAGCCTAATATAAAAAAAACATGACCACCAAATAAAAGACGTCTTCTTTTTAATGGATCTAGAAAATAAACAGATAATTTTCTTTTATTATAGCAGCAGTTAAATAAATCTATAATAGTCGCTATGATCGCTATCGTCTGGCATTAAACTGGCACTGGCTTTAATTTTGCTGAAGTATTGATGTTTACCTCATTATGTTTCCAAGAAGATTTCACCATTCTCGATAACATTTCTGACCTGTCATTGCTCTCCTTTCAAATGGCCTTAATTTTTTTGTGGGTGCCATCACTGAAGGGTCTACCCACATTTTATGCGAGCTAAATGGCAAAATGCCTTGCTGACGTCAGACAAGACCTTTCAACAAATTTCAATCTTTTAAATGACGTCAATGCTTGGAAAGGGTTGCCTAGTAACACGCTTGTGGGTTTGTTGGAAACTTCGCGCGACATAAATACTATCATTAAGACATAATGGTGAATGAATGATGTGACATGCTTTTTGTCTTCGATTATTTCAGGTCAAAAGATTCATCGGGTACATTCCTTGGTGATAAGTAGGCTATTTTTTAATTACCGATTCTGAATCATTCCTTTTAAAAAGGTCATCGGTTATAGCAATAGAACTGCGCAAATTAAGCGCACGCATTGAAAACTAACTAAGCTACAGCTCAGCAGTTCGATAAACAGAAATCGTCTACGATAAACTTCGCGTAATTTTGCTTGAAAATTATTATCGGTAATCCATTTCAACTGCGATAGTTCCGACTAGAAATAACTGGTGTTTGTGGGCTGGGGTCTATCTCTAGGCTATATAATATAGCCGAAATTACACCTATTTTCAGCTACCTCATTCAGGGGAATATTTCATTGGACTGGACGAAAAACCGAGGTCCTATACACATTGGCTTGGACGAAAAACCGAGGTCCTATACACATTGGCTTGCACGTAAAGGAACCCTTAAAAGTTTGAATTCGAAATTAAAAAAAAAATTCCCGTAAACAATGCTCTGTGACTTATTAGGCTACAGAAAGAACAGTAATGTGGTGACTTTTTTACAGAAAATTTAAGACGAAGATGTTTTTGATCAGCCAATGTTATTATTATTGGGGATATGCGTTTCTATATAAACACACTATACTATTATAGAGATGTAAAATTTATAAAGGAAGTATAGGGGTGATAAAATTACTTTTTGAGCGTGACAGATTAATAATTTGGGGTCTTCCTGAGATTGATATAGTTGATTGATGATAAAGGACATTGTGGGGGTGGATACATATAGGTGGCCACAACTGTCAAACGAAATATGTCGTTAAGACGCCATCAACGTTCTGTTTAGCTCTATAGGCTATATTTAATGTGATATATAAACTAGGTGAAGTGTTAAATAGTCTAGTAGTTTGTTGACACATAATTCTGATAATATACCAGTATTTTAATTTCTAAATTATATGAAACTGTTGAAACGTGAATGCCTATACTCCACCTCAATGTATCAGCTGTTCGCATGTACGGACAAAATAAGTAAGCAATGCAAGAACTGCGGATCTAAACAAGACTATTATTAATGGATAGTTTACCAATCCTACAGAAAAACCACAGTCCAGTCCTAAAGACATATAGTATTTTTATAACACGATGTTTGTCATTGCTAGTGTGACGATCAAGGAGTTATCAATGGGAAATGCAATCCCAAGGAAACATCCCACAAAAATATACCAGCGGCATGTACAGCGCAATCAGATGCCAAGATTTGATTTCAGGACGATCGTTATTGATTATATCGATCTTAGCGGTCGTAGAACCCGATAATTGTCAAGAATATTTTATTGCTTAGGAAAAATATAGTTAATCGATTCTATGAAAATTGTAACCGTTATCGGCGTCGACAATATGTATAAATTTCTGTACCGTATACTACACAATATATCATAACTGATGCGGGGTATGGCGGGGAAGGGGGAAATAATTAGCGGGCGTATTTAAGAGTTACGGGTGGTCATCAAGACTATTGGTTTAGATCACATTCAGTATTAATTAAACGCTATTAACAAAAAGTCACTGATGGTCGTGTCTGGTAAAAAAAGAAAATGACCCAAAGTAGCAAACTGATCAGTAATAAATATTCGCTTCTACGCTAATATCGCAGAGAGAGAAGACTAAGGGGCGAGTTAATTAGCTTCTGCAAATTAAATTCTAAAACATTTTTTTCAAATTATTAAGACAAAAAACAAATTTGTTGGAGGTGCAATATCTGTATCAAAAATATTTCCTATTTAGTGTAAATTGGCGCAAAAATTGTACGCGAAGGCGTAAAATGAGTAAAAGGCATCAATTCTTCCTTGACCAGTTTGTGTTACAACGTCCGATTTTAAACAATGCACGCATTATCCTCGCCGCATGATGTGACTTCATACGAAGACCTATACTGCCCGTGAACTTTCTTACTAGAAAAATACCGGATTCCCTGAAAAACACGCATACAGGACAAAAATGTACGGGTTTCCCTAATAGACAGTCCGACGATTAGGAGTGTCTGCACGCGTGACGTCGACGGATGCACGCGGAGATTGGGCGCTTGCTATGAAGAGTTAGACGTACAACACTTTCTGAGATAAAAATCACGGAAAAGACGCGGGCAGTGGATAATCCGAGAATTTAATTAGGCTTCGATATTTGTAATAGTCAGCGATAAAGGCAATATCGTCTTTTGTATGCAATGAATTCTCCCCGACTTCGCACCCGTTGTGTCTCGTGACAAAACATGACCTCTTTTGATCATTTTTTTTATAACCGGGTATTCCTTGACAATTGCAATGTTTTGAGAAGGATTTGAAGATAAATGAATTAGTTTGAATATGTTTTAGTCCAAAAATATCATCAAATCACTCAGTTTGAACCCTGGAATGTATCTCCGAACCGCTTGATTAGGGTCATTTATTATGGAAATTCCGTATGTAGCCATTCGAATTTTCAAAATGGCCACCATTTCCAGAGAGAGAGAGAGAGAGAGAAATGAGGTTTAACGTCCACTCGACACAAACTAGGTCATTTCGGGACTAACATATGGATTCGAAACCATGCCAGATAACTCAATGACAGGCCTTATAATACAACACGCACATGCTAACCATTCGGCCATCCAACCCCCCGCCACCATTTCCAAGATCAAATTAAAGTTTGTTGACACTCTGAAAGAAACTTCTTGGGTTATGGACCCCTACCCATTACGTATAATTGTGAAATATTTACAAAGTCTGTGGACCTTCATGAGGCCTCAATTTTTTTGTTCCGATTCAGATGAAACTTGTGATGTAACGATCACAAGAAACTGGAGGAGTTCGATTTCGGTCTGTATCAGACCGCAATTTCTTGGGGTATGACCCCTGCCTCTTACGCATAATGTGATTATGTACAAAGTCTGTGGCCACTCTAGACTCCACAATTATTGTTGGTCCGATTAAGATGCAACTTAAAGGTCAACAGATCTTGGGGGAGTTCGATTTTGGTCTGCATCAGACCGCAACTTCTTGGGTTATGGCCCTTGCCTTGTAAGCAAAGTTTAGCAAACAAAATGATATTTTGTTGCCTGAAAGTCACCATCTTGAAAATGTTAGCCATCTTGGATTTTCGAATGGCTAAGGGTTTTTTCAAAGAAATAGTCCTCAAAGAGTATTTATGCCAGTTTTGATAATTCTATCCACTTTTGAACGATTATTCAGCTTTTATGCTGGACTATATCGTAACAAACAGAAAACAAAATCAAAAAGGGAGGTAGTTGAAAGGAGATACCACAGATGCATTTGACACTTCAGTGATTAACGTGGATTAATCTGTGTGGAAAACTTTTAGAACGCTTTATTTTACCTCAACCACTGTGGCACGTTTTCAATGAAGTACCAACCAACGTCCAGTTCCTGGTTTAAGATGGAGACAATCTTCTTGACATGTAGGACGTTAATCCCCATTTGATTATATTCCTTGACGTAGCAATTATGATTATGTACTCGGACGCGTGCTCAGTGACAACGTGATCCTGCAAGCAATAGAATTTGCAAGTTATTTTAGATTTTTAATTACCACTTGGCAGAGTTAACAGACGATATCGAATTGTCTCATTTATTAGGTCATTAATAGTACGTCACCCCTATTCATGTAAACTATTTTGGCGATTATTTTTGAGTTGAAACGTTCAAACCATAGTCTATTACTTTACATTACTTTAATTACCTTTTCTTTAACATACAACTATTGCTGCAGTAAATTGTGATAGGTGGCACTACCTCCGCTGTGAAGCACGTTTCTAAGTATATATCAACAATTTGCCCATGTAGGATGTAAACTAGTGTAATACCAGAATGCCCACCTACAGGTGCAGGACATTGCTATGAAATGTAAACTCACTATCTAGGGGATCCGGTTTTGGCCTAGCAAGTTCCCTCAGGATTTGTTTTTTTTTAGCGTGGTTGCCCCTTGGCAGTGGTGTATGACAGAGGACCTGGCAATGAACAGCATCTAGTTGTTCGGATCGTGTGAAAACCCGAGACCCCATGTCCACATGGGCGTGGATGTAAAAGCAAACCTGAGAGATGAAATTTGAAATAAGAGTAGGCCGTAACGCCGCTTTCCGGTTGGTACAGGAAAGTAGGACCTTAAACCACATTGCATTGTTTTTCGTAGAGTATGTTATGGAAAATAACAATTTACTTTAAAGAGATGTCACTGTTATCTTTAATCAAACAATACACATATTATTTACAAATTAATATTGAGTTAAATAATCATATCTAAACGATATCGCCCAATTGTACTCATAATCAAACATTGCCTGTCATATATTTCAGTTTCGTATATATATATATCGCCATTGGCAACGTCATACAATGCAAGATTACCACTTTTTCTTTGGTTATATTTCGTAATATTTAAGATCAAGGCCATCTCTTTCCTTGATTGGGCAAGACTGGTAATGGATCAATGCAAGAGATATATTTGGCTATTTCGTCATTGGGAAATAGTACATCATAACACAAATACAACGTTGCCCATAGGCCTTTATGACTTATGTTTCTGAGAGCACTGTAGCGTATGAGTAGGTGTATCTATGTAACGGACCATGTCACAAAGTGGGTCAAAATAGACTAGTGACATACACTAACTATAAGTGGTAACACAGTTTTTCTTAAGGACGTTTATTTAACATGCCTAATTAACATTTACGTCATTGCTGTCACCCATGAGCCAAAGTGAGGGCGAATACAATTGTCATATTATGAACTCGTGGCCGATTTCTGATAAAGTTCTGCACGAAATTGAACTAAAGGAAATAGAGTGGTGTTTATATTTCGTCAACACAATACATAATCGAGTTTGAGACAACCATACCGTCATTTCTATAGTTACTTTTGTAATGCGGGATTTTGCCCGTACAGTGGGGTTTCCCGCCTACTCTCGTTCGATTATCAACTGTCAATGTGGTTTTTTGTACGTGCACGCCAATGCACATGGATTTCGGAAGCCATTGGTAGACAATAAACTCCGGACAGTGACCTCTGACAAAGTCATCTTCATATTGCTAAAAATACAAAAGTACAATATAATTGTTTATATAGCTACTTGAACTGTGAGATGCATATAAGTTTTCTAATATGATAAAGTCGTCACTAATCATAATAAAAACAAATCTGAAATATTAAATACACAAGAACTTAATGACAAAAAGACATACCTTATTGTCATCAACTTTGCTAAACGAAAAGGGAAGGGATAGAAGGGCCTACTTAAAGATACATTATGGGATATTACATAAAAAGCTGGTACTTCATACTATAATAGTTAAAAACTAGATAATGTAAAGGAAATTTTCTGAAAACTTCAATCAAATCGATCCACACTGAACCTGGTATTTAGCGACCATAATTACTAAAGTCGGTAGGTACGATAAAACACTCAGTTTCGATTATCCATTTTTCGATTTAATCAGAAGCAGCAGAACGGGTTCTAATCCAGTAAATATCGAAGGCTAGCAATGCCATTGGGAGTTGATTATGGTCTGGATTAGTTAATTAATGTCTAATTAATAATTTAGATAGCTTTTCATGCCTGAATAAAGACCTGCAACTGGCAGATTTAGCTCTTGCATAATGTATGTTTAAGAGGTGGCAACAATATATGCCCATTTTTTGAGTGACAGAATAAAAATAATCTCTCGACGGGTTAATATCCTGAAAAACAACTTCGGCTGAAACAGGCATTATACAAGAGCTAAATCTGTCTATTGCGCAGGTCTTTCTTTGGGCCTGAAATTTTATACAAATTGTTAATGAGACATTCATTAACTTGCCAAGAACATAACTCTCGATGTCATCGGATGACTGCGATATAAGTAGATTTAAATACGTTTTGTGGTCGATGCGGTAACCGTAAAATGGATAATCGAGACTTTGTTTATTATCGTAACAACGGTAGTAATGACAATCAAATCTAGGCTATAATTATTGTATCTCCGATATCTATGCTCAGAGTGAAGTTGACTTATTCTCTTATCATTATCTATTTTTTTTAACTATTATAGCGAGACTGTCAGCTCTATATCTAATCTTACCTAATGCCGCTTTAATTTCAAGGTGACTTAACATTTTTGCTCTCGTGCAAATACCTACACTCCACAAATTTATATGAAAGTTCAAAAATTTGCTAAAATCAGAAAAATATTTAAACAAATTTAGGACTAAATCTCAAATTTAATGCCGGATAGAGGATCTTATAAAAAAAAGGAAAACATCCGATAAATATACATATTTATGAAAACATTGTAAACGACTGACGCTTTGAGGTACGACCCATTTATCATTTTTTTAATTTTATGGTCTATTGCAAAATGTAAAAATATCAAATTGCGTAGTGGTATTATAGCTTGTGGTTTAGCGTCTGCTTCCACAACATTATAGAGTTGATTCACATTATAGCTGGTATAACGAATATAACAGATACAGGGGGAGATATGGTGGTTAAAAATCTTAAATTGGAAACGTTTATTTGTAACAATTAGTTCTTTTAAAAACTTATTTAGTAATTAAAGAGGATTATAAGGCCTATAATAATTCAAATTAAAGCGGCATCATGGAAGATTAGACAAATGAAATGAAATGAAATGAAATGGAGTTTAACGTCCTACTGTTCTGCTCCTAACCTGGGCTAATGAAGACGGGCATACGCCATACAGTGTGCTATGAGGGAAATTTTGCCCGGGCAGCGGCACTACGGCCTACTCTTATATCGAATTCCAACTGCCAAGGGATCTTTTACGTGCACGCCAATGTGTACACGGGACCTCGGTTTTTCGTCCCATCCGAACGACTCGACAGCTTTTCTTGTCAGCCCCTCCGTCCTGCATCACTGACAAGGGAGAACAACGCCGGAAAATCTGGGTGAACTTTCTCGGCCAATGCAGGGATCGAACACCCGACCTCCAGGCTAGCGAGCTAGCGTCTTACCCACTTAGCCACGTGATCCCCCGGAAGATTAGACAAAGAGCTGACAGTTCTCGCTATAATAGTTATTAAAATAGATAATGTAAAGGGAATATGTTAAAAAATATCAGTCAAATTACTTCACTGAGCCGTGAAATCCTCATTTTAATAACACCGTAGCCTCGACTATCATTGTTACCGTTGTAACGATAATAAACAAAGTTTCGATTATCCATTTTTTACCGTTAGACCTAATCATCAACGGTCGCTGAACTGCAGATTGCATTCAAATCTGTTGAAAATCGTATCCATCAGATGGCATCGAGAGTTGTTTATGGTTTTGTCATGTTAATAAATGTCTAATTAATAGTTTATATAACATTTAAGTCCCAAATAAGGCCTGCAATAGGCAGATTTAGCTCTTGCATAATGTATGTTTCATATAACCACTCAATAAATAATTACATGTAATCGTCTTCATTTCATTTTGTATTATTCATAAATAAAGCCAAATACGTCATAAATAGTTTGATGAATTACTTACTTCAAAGCCATACTATATATGGAGAAAAAATGCTATGGCTCTCAATTTAAAAGAAAAAGATACTAATAATAGAGTGCTTCAAACATGACATCTTAATTATTTTTCTGGCTCGTTATGTAACACTGATAAATTTCCATCAACGCTTTGATTATCAACTGCACACATTCATCATTGTAAATCAACCTACAAACCATTATTGTGGCATCATAGAATTAGAATATTCTAGTTATATGGTAGCATGAATGGCGAGGGGTTGGGTGGTCGAGTGGTCTAAAAAGTGATCATACGGTCTGTCATTGAGTCAAGTTGCGTGGTTTCGATTCCTAGCTTACATAAGGTCGAGGAATAGGGTCACCTGCCTGATTTTAGTCCCGAAAAGACACAGGTGAATTTCGTTCCGACGGGAGAGCAAGGCTCCTGAAATTCCGGTGTTGTGTGTGAGGCAGGTAATGCTTACTCTTTCTAGAATACCGTATATCAATGTTTGTTTGAAACTCGAAAGAGCTATTTTAACAAGATTATTTCGATTATCAAGACACTGGGCACAACATTCACAATTCGCTCACGGCAATACGGATGAAAAACTGTTTCGACTATTATTTGGACATTGACATCTCACAACGTCCAATGTTGGTCTAATGTCTACTTGAAGATGCTAATCATAGTATGCTATAATACCAGTCTGAAACATTATTATCTCTGTCCTCACAGGTCTACATAAAAGTAAATATTTTATCTCGAATTTACGTGGTATCTGTACAAAGCTGTAATGATCTGTATTCTAATGAAATCATATAATCGATATTATTGGATAGATGATCAACTATACAAGCATATTGCTGATCGAAGGAGATAAGAGCTACAGTTATTAGAAGCAGACGCGCAATGACGTCAATGATGTACGTGTCAATTAAACTAGCAAGGTGCAAATAGGACAGACAAAATTTATATGGGTTAAAGCACATAATATGTTTCGGTCATTATGGTAATGTATTTAGCAAACACAATCATAAATTTGACGTTCAGTTAAACAGTTCTAGATGTTCAACCCTTCTTCAAGGTTCATTTCCAGTTTATTTGACACGAGAAAACTGTCCGCTTGTCATATAATTACAACAAACAGACTTTTGCATCAGGTGCCAAAAATCAATTCACGATTTTATAATATGTGGTCTGGCATAAATGACGTAATATTCTGCCCTGATTCTGGTTTTCAAAACAAACGCTTGCAAATTTTTTTGGGGGGATCCTGATATCCAGTTCCAGGTGGGAAGAAGCGTTAGTGTAATTTGATGGACAAGATTTGGGGCGGTGGGGGGGGGGGGCAACAACAGAGAATAACAAGTTTTAATTTCGGATCTTAGCTGCAGACACAAGTATATAATGGGCGCCGTTTACAAGACAGTAACGCTTCAAACTACATCAACTATTCATGTAGAACAGCTGTTTCCAAATTTATAAACTTGTGTTTATCTCTCACCTTCCAGCTAGTAAAACACGTTGTGTATATATGGACTATATGAAGAAGTTTGTTAAATAAACTTTTGACGAGGCGAAGATGTTAGATATGTATATTTTGAAGGCGTGTTCCCTGTTACCGGTATTTTTTATTATGGCGATTGTGCAAACCGCCAAAGGGAAAATACACTAAACTTAGCCCAAGAGGTCAATTATTGTACATTAATTCCAGTTCAGAAAGCTTATCAGGTCAGACTGTCCTATTTTAATGAAATTACTGTGGTATCGGTTGACCTATATATATGATTGATATTGATCATGCAAACTACACAGTGAAAATAAGAACATACAAGAAGTCTGCAGTGTATGTTATCCGAACTCCATAAAAGCTATTATAGCTTTATTCTATTCTAAAAGGAGGCATTATTCATTTAAAGAAACATTATGCGCATCCATAATCAACTCTCTAGATCATCGGGTGGCTTATGTGTTGGGTAAATTAACCAATACCCACCATATATGCGTTAACGAAAATATATGCATCTGTGCTCTCCACGAGAATATCAGCCTTAGTAGCGTCCAATTTTAACGGTAAATTCATTATAATGTTATGTATACTGCTTTCAGGGGTGCGGTGTGTGTGTCTTGGTGGACATACCGATAACTTTTTAACATCAAGTCATTAAAAAAGTGAACCTACATATCCCTTTCGGAATTCCGGCCTACTTCACTGACCTCGATACAAACAGAATGGATGAAAGGGAATCTGGAAGCATATTGTGCTAACATCTATATACAGCATGTAGTAAAAGCTCTTAACAGCCTTAACCCACATATTAAAATTTAAAATGTCGGTATCGTGTTACGCATATTATGAATCAGAGGTTTTTTTTTATAGAAAGATGATTGGGATTAAAAGATTATCCGTTGTTAGATTGCATGAATGAAACTGTCTTTAAACAGAATAACCTTTATGAGTAGGAAGAAATAGACCACGAGTTTTTATTGGGATTTGGGTATTGGGTATTTTGTTTGGTTTTTTTTTTTCTTCTTTTTTTTTGCATGTAACAGGAAAACAGGAGAAACAAACACTCGGCAAACAACGATGAACCACTTTTACCCACTCCCCCGCTTGTTAACGAATGGTGAAAGGTACAATGACGAACTGTCAAACATCATCTATAAACGTGTTCCGTTTTCACACGACACAAAGGCTAAAATTGTCCAAACGTATAGTTTCTTGCATTTCTTTCAAATACAGTTTTTGGTATTATGGACGTATTACACAGTTGATCAGTGGTTGAAATCATGAAGAGGAAGCCAGTAACAATGTTCAAAACTATTTTCCTTGTCAGCAAAGCACATAAGGATACTTAAAGTTTTCAAAATTACCTAAAAATAAGTTACCTGTCCGTTTCCTAAAATATACTTATGATGATATAAAAATCATAAACAAAAGATCCAATCTTAATTCAGGAATTGTTTCGCACTCAAATATTGTGAGGCGTGATAAATTACTTGAGTTAATGATACCACGTAGGTTATAAAGATCTCCAAAGCTCCCAGGGGAACAACTCTTTGAAAAAGACAATAGAACCTTTTATAAAAAGTATACATCATATCAATGGCATAGGCCTACTCTTGGATATAAAGATGTTTCAGTAAGGATATATTTGTTGTTTTATGACAACGATAATGCTATATATAGTCTTAATGTGATTTTATCACAAATTATAATAGCTTTCTAGGATTAAAAACATAGTGCAATAGGTTGTTAATTTGCCACTCGTTCATCAACTTGTGTCATCTTTTGAACAGTTATCCGCTTTATTTTCCAAAAATGTTCAGAAAACAGTGGGAACATACAGCGGTGATAAATTTGTTCTGGATATTACTGATCAGTCTTATACATTTTGTTAAAACAAAAGGTTTACTTATCTATGTAGGTAAGGCGATGATATATTGGTTAATTAAACTTACCTTAACTGTCCCTTAATCAATGAGTTGACACATTTTTATACAATGAATTGTACAATATGGTTCCATATATATCTTTTGCTATTAAAACCAAAGTCATGATAAAATAATTGTAAATAAATGGACCATTCTGTATTTGTTACACAAACTATTGTGTTGTATCGATTATGAAATGGGAGCGCTTAAGCAGCCTTACATAAACTATAGTCCGTTTATAAATATCTCATGTATTCTTTTACAAGAATTGAATGCAATATTGAGGTTAAAACTGTGATGCATTTTCCCATTGATCCTCATCTCTTTAAAATCTTTCAGGTCAAACTCTTTTGTTCAGATCGATGCGTGACAAAGCTCAATTGAAGAGAATAAAAATGATGGATGTTGTTCGGTGACCATTTTCACTGGGTCAGATATTACGTCAGCAATGCCCTTCTCGTCTGCTCTTGATAAAGTGCAAGGAAACTCTAATACCAGTTTCCATTATCGACAGTCCTTCGTATCTGGCTAACCCACGTGTATACATATATTTATATATTAATATTAGGTTTCGGATTAATCAATGAATGGAAGTAATGATTAAAGCAGGCTTCCATTTTCAGGCATGAATAACATTGTCAAATAAGAACCCTCAGCGTAAAGAAATGCTTGTAGTAAAAGTTGTATAAATAGATTCCCAATCACCTTTAAATAAACATAATGGGTTCACATTCAACATTAGGTAACATAAAATGTTACCTTAACCGAGAGAGAACTGAACACACCACACACAAACTGGAAAACGGTAAAAGCAGCGCACACATAGTGTTCTTTTTCAGCCACTTCCCACGTCGCGCGACGCGAATTTGGCGTGGCGTCGCTCTTTTTCAGTGTTCAGTTACAGTGAAAAAAAGCGACGTCGACTTTTTTTTTAAAACGACACCACCCTTCAAAAAGCGACGCACCGCCCTTCGCGTCGCGCATCGTATTTTCGAAACGGATATAGTTTATAGTTTTGGTGATGAATTGCTTATCAGGAGAATTCATTTGCCTCTTAGTGCTTTTATTTTTAATGCCGTAATTATTGGACAAAAGACAGGTATTTCCATTGTATATTTCATTTGATGGCTTTTGTGAATGAGGAATAATATTGGATTTACAGCTAAATTAAGAACCCAGTCTATTAGACATTAAAATGCAAAATAATGAAGTAATCCTAAAGGGAAGTTTTTGGTGTTCTATTTCAGCCGCAAAATTAGCGTCGCATGTCGTGCGTCGCTTTTTTCAAGGTTAAGCATTCGAGACTGTTTAACACGACGTCGCTTTTTCTAAACGGATATAGTTTATATTATTGGTGACAAAATGCGCGTGTACCAGGAGAATTCAATTTCCGTTTAGTACTTTTTCTTCATAGCATGCAGTAATTGGACACAAGGAAAGTATGTGCATTGTATATTTCATTTGATGGCATTTGTGAATGGTGAATAATATTGAATTTAGAGCTAAATTAAGAATCCAGTTTGTTAGTAATTAAGAATATATCGTAAAATGTAAATAATGTAATCTCCTTAAAGGAAGTCAGTCTATAAATAAAGTATAATTTTAAAAAGCAATGAGCGGCGTGCGACGCAAAAGGCGACTCGTCGATTTTCGAGAGCAACGTCGCGTTAAAAAGTCGATGTCGCTTTTTTCATCGATAGCTTAGCATTGAAAAAACCTACGCACGATGCGCGACGTGAATTATCGTAAAGTCCACGGCCCTTATTCACGAAAACTTAAACTAAGATACAATCGAAATGTTAAGAAATACTGCAATTCGATTGGCTGACCAGTAAAATCAATTTGCATATATCCAATTTGCATATTGGTCAGCCAATCGAATTGCAGTAGTTCTTAAAATTTCGATTTTATCTTAGTTTAAGTTTTCGTGAATAAGGGCCCTGGTCCCTATCGCGTATCCGTATTGATTTTGCGTGTCACGTCATCATTGCGTGTGTATTTCTCATACGTGATACGGCAGCACGTATCAAACAGCTTTCATACGGAAAAGGTCCGTATAACAACGTCGTCTTTTTTACCGTATCTTTTGCTACTTTTAGACGCTGAAATGTTGTGCCATAACGTTTTTATGAATCTATGTGTATTCTAGAACACGAAGGTGTATATTTGATGTGATTTTAACAATGATAAAGACTGGAATTGTATGAGTAACTTGCGAGGGTAACATAAAAAAAAATGTTCGTTTGTCTTGGCGCATACATAGCCTACTTAAAGAGATAGGCTACTAATACGCAGAAATCTTTAATTTTTGCTACAACACAAATTTATGTTGCATGTTGTAGGGGCTTCTTTTCGCGAGATACATGTACTGTATGGTAAAAAAAATACACAATAGCTAATGGAGATTAATGTGTGGAATACTGGAGGTGAGTTTTGCCCGCAGCGGCATTTCTATTTATTCTTCTAGGCATTCCAACTTGTATACACGCCAAAGTGAACAATAGCGGACCCCTTCCATCCAAACGAATATGCAACATTTTACTTATCAGCCCCGCGTGCCACTCGGCAAACCTCAACAGATTCCAGTACCTTACATCTAATCTCGGCTGTTTGACAAAGTCCGCCATTAGAACTACTTTCAAGTTCCCGGATTACAATGGCGTTGTCCATGACGACCAATAACGTCATTGATGACGACGTATTTGAATATTGTTTTATCTTACAAAATTTTCAAAGTTTCAAGTTTATCCGATTTTCTTTACACAAGGACAAATTTGCACTGAAAATTCTACACACTCTTCGAACGACGCAATTTTGAGAACTTCTTTCTAAACGCGGGCAAGTTTCCCTTATAAGTCAAACGGTGCCGCATCGCAAATGTATAGGCGTAGGTACATATCACTTACTGTGATACAGCCGAGGCTAGATGTAGAGTACCGGAATCTGCCGAGGTTTGCCGATTGCCCCGCGTGCGCTATTTGTGGCAAGTGTGAAAGGGGAATGAAAAACCTCAAGTTTCTTCGGAGCCCACATCAGGGTTCAAACCCACATCCATACAACAACCAACTTTGTCAGCTAATAATCCAATGCATTGTCTACATGCTAAATTGAGACTAATCTGTAAAAGATATTACCGGGCTATTTCTGACCTTCAGAAAATGTTATGTTGTCAATATTATTAAACATTTGGCATATTTCGAAAGTCCGTCTTTCAAGTGTAAACAAAAGACAAGCGTAATATCTTCCAGCAAAACAAGTTAGAAACATATGGGATGGTCTGAAATACATATACTGCTTTTGGGTATCAGATATTATGTGGAGACTTTAAAGGCCTTGATCATTGATTCCTCTAGCGTTGTTTGGGCACTTGCTTGGTACTGATGACGCCATATTTTACCACTCTTCATAAAACGCGTGTTTTCTGATAAGCCCAGATCAATACACTGAGATTTTAATGAATGGAATCAATGATAGATCCTACAAGTCGTTTATCATTGCGTGTAAAACGGTCAATTTCAGTGATCCTCTGAAGAAAGGTAGCACATATGCAGAAGCTGGCCAGACCTGAAGACTATGTCCCTTAACCAGTACACGACTGAAATTATCCCATTATTCGAAGTCAGGAAGTCTCGAACTAACCGAAACGGTCTTAAAAGACAATTCTTCTTATTAGAGACAGAGAGGGGTGGGGTGGGGTCCACTCTCAGCACAAACTATGTCATTTCGGGACTAACATATACAATCTTATTTCAATTATAGTGCGCTTGTAGGGGTCTTTAGCAATGTGAGGACAACCGCGGGTTAGGTAGGCCATCCTACCTCCTGGCACGTAAAAGACGTGTGGGATCGAAACCACGCAACTTGACCTAACAACAGACCATTCCGCAACCCATCAATGTCAGGCCTGCATAATAAAGCTCTCTTCCTGAGGACGTAGACACCTCGTCAACAAAATAGGGATCGGGTTATATTCGGTTGTTTCGGTTTGTTATTTACTCCTTTAAGACCTAATCAGCAATGTGGTGTGTCATTTTCTGCAAGATGTCTCTTAAAGAGATGGTAGTTGATATAAAGTTCGCAATGAACAGCTGCGGGAGAGGCTATAAAGTCAGCTATTATGTTATCGTGACGTCCCTTTAGTAAATCAGGTCGCTGCCTGTTAAACGAATAGTAAGAGCACTTCGCAGAATCATCGATCCATGGCAATCAGTTCCGTGCGCTTAAACCATGAACAAGATTTGGCGAATCTGTAATGTGATTTGGAGCCATGAATTTGAGTCAACAGAATGGAAATGAGACAGCCAGAGGTCTGTCAGCAGTATGGGATCAGACAATGAAAATACAGATGGAAATCCCTTCCCAATCTCAACCCCGTATAATACAAGTGACTACATAACTACATGATCAATTTTATAATAGGTCTTATTAGTTGGGTCAATATAGCCCGATTTTATATTGAATTATGTGTCTGTGCCAATTTCGATTACTGAAATAAGTCATAGCCTATATAATGGTGCTTCTATATAAAGTTATAGCCTTTAAAATCATATGTGGGCTCTTTTGTTCCATAAAGATTTCGCTTTAATAATATAAAAAAACAAAAGGGTGTTGCTGTTGTTTGGGTGTTTCTTAAAAATTGCACAATTTGACTTAATATCGTTATAATTTTTTTAGCGTGTTTTACACTTAATGACGTGCAAATTTCCATAATATCATCGCATATTGTATCTTATTTGTTCATTGTTAATCTCGTTTTTAGCGTGTAAATGTTCCAAAGTAGTGTCATAATATCTGAATTGATTATTCTTAATCCATAAATAACTAAAACACACTGAACCAACAACACTATACAGACAACAATGTTTCTTATAAATAGCTACACCCGATTGTAGTGTATATAATAATTAACAAGGCAGTGTTCAAATTATACCCCTTCTGAGTTTCACTGAAATCTAGGGGTTAAGTGAGAGGGACGCAATGACGAGCTTTGCGTCGTGGTTTTTGTGTCCCCTCGCAAACGGCAAAAAATCACGCGGTTTCAATGCGGTTTGCAACATTATAATCATAATCATTAATCAGTGTCAAACATATACCGTGGATCAGATATGCTACAAATCGATTCTAGCCATGTCCCACACAGCCCAATATTGCTTTTTGGGGGCCCGGACGGTATCTTGTTCCGCATGGTTACCACATCTACGCTCGGGGTGTATATTATATATAAAAATGTATTTAGGTGTGAACTAATTAAATCTGCATTTGATAATACATGTAATGTGACAAATTATACTTCAGATATTTTCTGTAGATGTATTTTTTTCATTGACTGATAAAAAGTGATATATAAAATCTTGCTGTTGTGAACTATTTTTTTGTTGTTGCATGTGTGGCTCGTTTCTTTCTTCGACTCCAATCAATCCAGATTTTCAACAGCAGTTTGTGGCTTGGTTGTTAGACCAACCAAAATAAGGATTGTTAATCCCCACAAATCAAGCTTTGGGTGATTTAAAGCGACGCTACAATCGGCGTGGCTTGGAATGGTCGTTGTTCACGGAGCGCTTGTTGTGTGTCAGAACTGATGGTCAACGCGTTAATTAATTCCGTACGATAAGCAGGTGACCACGCCAAGATCTCGAATTTTACATAATTAGCCACTACGTTAATCTACCATGCCGCTGGCTACAATTTGAGTTCGGGTACTATTCACAGTTGGAAAGACGCGGTTTAAGGCAAGAAGATGGAATTTTATACTCGCGGGATTAATGAATGAAACATCGGATAGTGAACGCTATTATATATATCATTAACCATGAACAATTAAATTAAGTTTGAAACAAATTTTCTTGGAAATCCGTCGAAGAATCACTATATAAATTATTGTATACCTACGGGTTCCTTTACAACTTACAGTCGTACAAACACCATTCTTTGGTTTGATTAATCAATGTAAAATTCATTTATACCAATATATTAGTTCAGTTTACAAAAACACAATACTCAATTCACCTCACAAATCAATTACGCAGTTTTGAAAATACCCGAGGGATATAAGGTCCTGCATGGATGGGTTGTTAACGAGAGACTGTTTGATCGGGATTATGATAAGTATCGGTATGTTTTTCAGGGCTCTTCATATTATGTTCACTGAAGTACACGTATGTACATGTAATTATAGGGCGAAGTTTACAAAAAATATCTCTTATCAAAAAAAAAAAAAAAAAAAAAAAATTAAAAAAAGTGACTAACAGCAAAATACATATATACCAATAAAAACGGAGAAGACTTACTGGGTGAATACATTTTTTTTAAGTCAGTGTTGAATGTACGCCAATCTCATGTAAATTTTAAAAGCTGTTTCATTTATTTTGATATACTTTCTATATAAGCATTAATAATATAACTTCCAAAATCAAAGATCAATACCAAATCCCTTTCACCGAGGAACAACCCCCTTAACGATGGAATATATAATTGCATATTTCTATTTCATCGATCATGTTTCATACATGTGGATATTATTTTGTTATCTCGTGAAAAATATGTGAATAACTGTGAAATATTTAATTTATTCCCCTCTAAAAACAAGTTACTCTGAATCGACCCGTTGCATATCAATAACAATTTGTGACCCATTCACAGATTGCAACTATGTTCGGAATACTTAACACCCTCCCTTTCCCTCGAGTTAAAGGGGTAAGCCCGTGCCTCACCCCAATTACCTCAAAACTTTTACTGCGTAGAAAGTCGCAATCAACTTTGCTTAGTGATAACGTCACCTAACACTGTATGGGTATACAAATAACGATGTACATGTATACTAAACTTCCCACACAAATAATGGATTCGTCCAAATCGAGCTATTTCATTGGCCAATAAGTCGTCCATATCGAAGATGGTCTTCGCTAGAGGTTCGCGTACTGACGCCACAATTATCGAAGGATAGGGTGGGGGAGGTCGTCACTTGCTAGGAGTTATTTAGTGATTGCCCTAAACCTCGCCAAATATTATCGCAAATTAGTTTTTGGAATTTTGTCCTTGGAAATATAGATTTGAAACATGTCAGAAGAAAAGATATCGTATGACCGACTGAACATACCAACTCGAGGAACTTCTCATTCGGACAAATTAAGAGTTTTTGTGTGTCCCACTACCGGTGGACAAATTGAACTGAAAGTTTCAGGAAACGAGACAATTCAAGGTCTAAAATGGTTAATTGCAAGAAAACTAAAAATTGTGCCGGAGAAAATTTCACTGCTTCACAAAAACAAGTAAGTTACAATTTCTAAGCGAATGAAGAAATGGATGGATGAATGAATGAATGAGTAGGCCATGTCGCGGTTTGCACTATTGACCTCGCCTGCTCGGGTTATCTGCATTGCTGTCGTGAATTTAAGAGCTAAAACATTTGTTGTAAATTTATACACGGATGTCGTGTATATTAATATTGCTAAGTCTATTTAAGAATGTGGATATACATGAATTTAAAACTTTTCATTTCGAGTACCTAGCAATTGTGGCGGCTATTCACTCTAGCATACTGCGCGTACAAATCTAGCAGACGACGCATTCTACGCTTGTTACTATGAAGCGGTCGACATCTGTGTCAAAAAGAATTTAAGAGCAAAAAGGTTTGAAACAAAGAAACTATGGGCACATGCAACCCATTTTACAGGATGCTGGTTTATGACCACGTATACCAGGCATTAATCATCAATATAGATTGATTTGAATGTCGCTTTAGATGCATAAAGCAATTTTCGTGAGTCATTCTTCAGAGTTGTACTATTCGTAGTACGCTGTGAGTCTTGTAAGTATAGTGAGTGATGGGATGGAGGCGTAATTAAAAAAAAAATCATTAGTCAATAATTAAGCTGCTTTGAGTACGTCTTTCAACTTTTGATTGTTTTACACTTAATAACGATGTGGCTAGGTTCATCTTGTTCAACAGTGCTGGGTGCAGTTGCAAAAATATGGTGAAGGATTGTGGTCGGTACACATATATACCGTAAGCCTACTATAAAAGTAATGACGTCAATCCATGCCTGGGTATACGGTATCAGGACCAGTTATCTGACTAGTAAGAAAGAGGCTTGAACTTTATTAATAGACATCTTTAAAGGATTTTCATTAATTTTTATGGTTATTGCACTTTTACATTAATTCTGAAAGTATTTTTGGATGACTTTAGTCAGGTGCCTTACAAATGGATTAACATTAATTTAAAGTTAAATAATAGATTTTTTTTTGCAAAAGTTGGTATGGAGCTGTATTTAACTTATAACTTAGAGCTTAATATGTATTTGTGTTGTAACTTAGTGATTTGTCTATTGAATATTGACCTTATGAACTTTAGAATTAGGTCTCCAAAACTAGATCACACCTCCTACATACATAGTCGAGTCTATACAATTACATAGCTTATACCTAAACTAAAAAGTTAAGCGGAGTTCAGTTATGTGTTTCCTTTTTTATAGTCTGACGTACACAAACGTAGGCTAGTGTATTTATAATCATAAGACACATATTTCTATAAGTGCCCTCAACAAACACCCCCATATCACATGAATGCCAAAATAATTTGATAATAAAATCAGCAGGGTAAAATTTGAATGCCTTCAGGCTTAACCATAGCTGTGGTTTGGTACTTGTACAGCTATAAGGTTATTGTACTAAAAAATTAGATATGCATATTTATGATTTCTTTACACTCAAATACTTGAAAACACTGATACAGCTAATACATAGGACACTTCCTGGTTTATGGGGTATTAACTTTTTCTCATGAAAAAACATCCAAAGAATTAATTAAAACACAGTAATATATGAGCAATTAACTTTTTTTTATGGAGAAGTTCATTAGTGCTGAAAAAAGACGGTGTCTTTTATATGCCTGCACTGCAGGACGACTAAACATGGGGTTTGAAATTGTATTTCGGTTCAAAATACATGTATGTGTTGGTTGTACTCTATAACGATTCTGGTTTATTGAACATCTTGCGTTTGTATAATTTTTTGCTATTACTACGTGCAAATGTCTGTGTACAAGTCTGAATTGGGCCAGTGATGACGTAAGAACAAACCTGGGTTAGAACTAAAGTTATTTGATTCTATCCCTAATTTTTAACCTTATTATAAAGATGTATCATGATCCTGAATTTCAGTTCAACATATGTACATACTTTATATAGATTGTTGGTTTTGAACGTTTGCCAAAGATTTTGCGGCCAAGATAGACATTTGGCTTGTGGGAGTAAAGCTAAAAGTAGAACAAAGGTGATGATTTAATCAAGTTCAGCTTCATTGCTATTTTTCCTTTTCGCTTATGCCTACACTTTTAATAAACTTTGCTCATAATTCTGTCTTGTTACAAGGGAATTCAGATACGGTACAACAATCGTGTGGGCTGCATATTAAATTTAAAAAGAGTTAACAAAAGTTGATCATGTTCTGTAAACTTGCTTAATCTCTGTTTTTCCTATAAATTATTTCTGGATGATTTTAGAAAATTGGTTTGTAATTTAGATAAAATGCAAGGGAAGCTGTACTTTTAAAATGGAAATTATGTTATGCACACATATAGCTTCAAGGAAACTGTTAACATTTTCTTCTCATTGATAATAAATGTTTATTTGTTTTTAACAAAGATTAACTACACTACGCCTACAGTGCCATTTGTATACATTTAAATCAACTTAAATTGAACAATTTACATCTTTCATATTTAATTTCTCTGTACTGTGTTTCATCAAAATAATAGAACTTTTATATCAACAAATAACAGATGGAAATTTAACTTAATTTCTCAGACATGTGTTCATTTGATATAATGACACACATAATAAATATATGTAATAGATTATATAATGAATAGAGTTTATTCATTGAAGCTATATTATCACATACATTATGTAAGTTACCTCAGAAAATGATGGACATTACATAAATCACCATCACTGAACACATGATATGTTCTTTTGTCATAATGTTGAGGAAAACAGCAGGTTTGATTTTTAACTTCAACATATAGTGAAAAGATTTGACAATGTACAGGATTGTGTGTATGTCATTTTTCAAGCAGTATAATACAATCGGTTTTCATCACTCTAATTTTTAAATGACATGCTGACAGACTTGTCGCAGTAGGCATGAATGGAGAAAATTATTCATTTTACAGATGAGATTTTTAACTTAGAACACCCCACACACATATTTTCTAATTAGGCATATTGCCAGAAGCTAGATTTTTCTTTTCTATACTTTATGTGTGTTTTGAATAATTGTAATTTTGTTAAACTGAATTGAGATACATGTAGTGCTATTATAGGTCGTATTTAAAAAGGAGTTAACACAGCAGGCAGCCGACCAAACTTGATAACTTCTCTTAATAGAACCTGAGGGGGTGTACAGATATATATATATATATATAGACATTTATATATATAGACATTTATATTGGAAAGACTAATCCATCATTTTTTTGTGGGTGATGAGGGAATACAATTAGAAAAGTCTTTATTTCTTTAAAAACCTGAATGTAAAGATTAATTTCCTTTATGGTATTGATGGAATACAAACTTTTGTTTGTCAATCACAAAGTATAGCCGTTTTAAGGTTTTCAGATTACTTTCTGATGGATTAACATAAAGCTCCAATAATTTTTTTTCAAAAGCTTTTGTTATATTATCAATTGAGTCTATGGTTATTTAGATATAATATGGAATTGTGATTTTTAATTGTTGAAATAAATCAAGCACCTAGAACCTATTAGATTTCAGTGAATTTAATAAAGAGAATAACAATCTAGTGAAGCTCCTTAGATAAGTTCTTTGAAGTTAAACTCTAAGTATGATTCTAGAAAACAATTTATTTTAACACACAATATTTAGAAATATTATACTTTATATACAGACAATCTATTGAATAAAACAAGTTGGTGGGGTCTAAAAGTGAAACAAAATCTAGGTCGATGTTAAAACACACGTGCCTGAAATCTATTCATCACGTGACCAGTGTATGCAATTCGATAGATACCTACTGTCAAGCAGTATAAAGAGAGAGAAATGGTGTTCAATCACCATGCAACCCAAACTCAGTAATTTTGAGACTAAAATATGGTAATTTTTATTCCGGTAACTCACTTGCAAGTACAGATCTTTAGTAGTTCTTAGGTAGGCGACCCTATGTACAATGACAGGCTTGATGATTTGAAGTGCATGCATTAGACCACTTATATTTTACACACACACATACACCCACATCGACCAGTATATAATCTGTGCACAATAGAATGTCTCATTTACCAAATTATAAACTGCTAATTAATATGTGGACACCGGAAGATGATGGCATTGTTAGACAAGGTTCCTAAAACATTTCTGATGTAATCTGTGTTCTTAGACAACATATATAAAAAATAACAATCACAGACATTGCTTGACTTAGAGTTTAATTTCAGGAAGTTGTCAATCTTCAGGATGCAGGTTATTATGACATAATTCAGTCATTGTGTCAAAGTAATAAGATATAGATCAAACATTTCTTACTTCCTCATTTTCATTGACTGATTATTAACTTTACATGTAGATCTAAATGTAGATCATATTTAATATTTTTTCATGATGGGACAACAAAGCGACAATGAGTGGTTTGGAACTTGGAATTTTATAAGACAAAGAAACTTCAGAGAAACTTGAGTGTCTAATCAAATGTATAATAAATAATACTTAAAGTACTATTTTCCATATTCTGCTATGTCATGACAGCTACTAGAATCAGCTTTTAATTCCTTGGCATCAGTCATGTGGTTGTAAAGGCCACCAGACCTTCCAAAATAGGACCTACATCTGACCTAAATATGGGGATATTTGGAGCAAATTGGTCATGTCTGGTGATAATTGTGCTTATGAGAGAACTGAATCATTTTTTGCTATTTTCAATCAATATTTAAAGAGGGCAGTGGGATTAACTGACTGGCATTTGAACAGAGATTCTTGAAATTTAGATGTTAAGTTCTATAAATTGATAGAATATATAAACAGAAACAGGTCGACTAGCCCACCTTTGCATTGAATTTCTGGAAAGAGACCCACCCCACCCCCACCCTGGTTGTACAGGCATAACATTAGTAGGTCTTTATGATATAATTTGGGTGATGATAAGCTGATATTTTAATCTTCAATATAAATTACAGGAGCCAATATTAAAGGCACAAATTTGTTATTTCTAAAACAGTGTTTTTCAGTATTGCGTATCTATATTATCAGGTATAGAAGAAAAAAAAAACCTGAGGTGTTCATCCTTGCGATGATCATCTATATTGAAATAAATAGGACTTAGTTTGTAAGGAAGCATTGTTGTGTGTTGAAAACTGGCATTTTGTATTTAACCTGTCTCTATTTAAAGAGAAGTTGTGAACTTAGTTATATTTACTTCAGTCTAGGTCTTGCCCTATCATTCTATCAATAGCAATCCCTGGAGAACTGCCAACCTCTTCTACAAAGAAAAATGATTACTTTAGTGATGAAATATACATAGGAGGTTGTAAATTTGAAATGCCTGACCAAAGACAGTTTTATTTTGTGTGTGCCTGCCTTTAGTCTTCTGTGTTTGATAAAACCACACCCTGTAAACAGGGCTTAGATTTATAGAGATATGATAATACAGATCACACGTCATACAGGCAGGTTGTTATTGGCAATTGATAAAGATTTTTAACCCAGTATAATATTGTATCTTTGTATTGAAAGTAGGTTCCACCCTAATCCAATACATAGATAACTACAAGACGTACAGGTGCATTAATAAAACATAATACAGCAATGGGTGGAGACCTATAATAATCACAGATGTTCCTTATACGGTATATTTTAATTTATTTATTGTATTACATATTAAAGAGGCACTAGTTTTGCAATATCATCATCATATACTTACATTATTACATGAAATATGATAAGTTTGTTATTTATTGTTTACTGTTTTCCTGTAAATATACTGTGTGTAGGTGCAATGGTACTTTCTGAAGCATAACAAATATAATATATATTGTTTGGAACAATATTTTGTTACCATTTTAAGAGAAGATGACAAGTTAGGTGCTTTGCTTTGATGTATATTATTGACACAAGAATGCACTTTATAATTATAGTATATGAATATTCTACAGGGGCGTATCCAGTTTACAGTTTATAATTGAATTGTTTGGCTAGTTCAAATGAATATAAAGGACACAAAAACATTTTAACTAACAGTCACGTTTTTTCTACTCTCTTTTATATAGAGAATTATGAAAAGGGCGAAAATTAGTACAATCTCTGGTATATTGGAGAACAGTAACTTAAATGGGCTTAAGAAAAGTTTGTACATGTACATTTGATGAGACATTTATAACATTACTTATAAATTGTTCAGTAACATTTTTAAAGTTGATCAATAACTCAAGGCTTTTAATTGCGGGAGAGTGATAAGACTCGATGTGTATAGTTTCATTACATAATACCTTAAATAAGTTTGATAAGCCTTTTCTACTTAGGTTATGCAGAGTGGTTTATTTTGGGATTGAAGAAGGGGACATCAGCCTTACCTTTGGGCCTTTTTTGTTAAGAAAAGACAGTTCCATTCGTCGGTATGAGTTAAATGATATTGTTCATCTCTTTATGAACTATGATTCTGATGATATATTCTATTTTTACATGAACACAACATTGGCCCCCTATTTAGTCTTTGGTATGGAGCATTAATCACATCTAAATGATTTCATTTTATGATCTACATTGTACCATTTGAAAATGTTTTAATTATTTTGCAAGCATGGATGACTATCTACATGTAGTATTACAGTCCGTAAGGCATATGGTATTCATATTAACTTAAGACTGTTTATCACTTCCTGGTTGGTTTATTTATTAATTAAAAAGAATATGGGACATTAATGTGGAAAAAGATTATATTTGTTTTTTACAAGTTGCTTGTTTTTTGGGGGTTGTCAGGTATATAATGATATAACACATTATGGTGTGACTGCATATTTAAGTATGTTATTGCTATTGTACATTCACATAGTTGTGGGTAATAAATAATTATAAACTCTACCCACATCTTATATGTAGGTGGATAATTATTATTCCATATTGTCTTGCTCAAGAAGTATAACACTGTTCAACTTTTCTCAGGGAACCTACATGTAGTTTATTGATGAGCAACAATTAAATGAGACCTAATATATTGGGTCTCTAAGCTGGTTTCTCCTACTAATACATTAAAATGAAATGTTTATATATATATTATTGAGAGAATAGTTTTACTCACAGTTGTACCAATACTAAAATACACATTTGAGATTAAAAACAGAATTATATATGAGTTAGACATTGGTCACATTCATGCATAAGTGCATGTCTTTTGTATGGTTGTGTTAATTTAACAAGATTATTACAGATTTATATATATATATATATATATATGTATAATTTCTGTCATGTGACAGCTAGGCGTAGTCTTGTCATTTTAACTGGCAAGACAAAAATGTAGAAAAACTTTTTATGTGGCTTAATATATTTTATACCAGTTCATTGACGTACATATTAAAACACATTTGACATTTTTATGTAGTATAGCAATAAATCATATAGCTAATACTTTACTTAGCTCGCAGTTAATAGACTTTACTATATTTGGTATAGTCTTTATAACTTTAAGTTGACATACATGTATACTTTGTATTTGTGTAGACATTTATCTACCTCCCACCCCATTCGAGTTTAATGTGTAATCCTATGCTGTACTGTGTTACGGAAACAATAATTTATGAATCTTACATAAATAAGGCAATATTAATCCTTTTTACAAGAACTTAAAATAAAATAAAGACAAAGCAAGCAGAGGAGTTTCATTGTGCGTTTTACATTTCTTTGTTATTTTTGTAGAAGACAAATTTGGGCGTGGAATCAGTTGGTTGCTTGTGTGTTACTGACCTGCCATTGTTTGAAAATTTGTTATACTTGTTCCGACTTTTATTTTACATTCTAGCAGTTGGATAAGTGTTGGTTGAATTGATTTGGATTTGTCGGAGATTAGACCAGCCTGGCAAACTAAACTGTGTCAGTCTAAACTCCACTTCTATCCAGATAACAAGACTATTAAGAAGACGCATAAAGCCACAAAGGATTTTTTATTTATGCAGACAACACAGTCACTTGCCTACTGACCTATTTCACATCAATGTCGCATAACAGTCAATGTAAACAATATCTCAACAACCAAACCGTATTACCTTATAAGGTAATGATGTCGTCCTTGGCTTCTCTCTGTGGATATTGATCAATTTTAATGAGTGTGTTCCATACATAACAACATCAGTTGTTTACATTAAACAGATTTTTGTTTCAGAGTGAAAAAACTGCTCATTATCTTACAAATTGTGTGATGTAATCCAAGTTTTATTATTAATTGTTTGAATAACTTCAGTTATATTGCTTATTTATTAATTAACCTTTTAATCTAATTGTCAATGGCTAGTTTGTTTTGACTTGTTTATAAAAGCTAATTATTGCTGTTAACAATGTGTGAAATAGTCAATAAATTAAGTGATGTAAGTTTTTCTGGGGGGTTGGATGGCTGAATGTGACAAGGAGTAGGGTCACCTGTCCAACCTCGTGGGTTTTATCCAGGTCGTCCAGTTTCCTCCCACTGCAAAGACCCCTACGTGCAAGCGAATTATTGAAATAAAATTGAATCATATATTAGTCCTGAAATGACCTAGTTTGTGTCGGGTGTACGTTAAACCTCATTTCTGTTTCTCTCTATAAGATTATCTACATTGTACATTAAAATCAAAATGTAAAGTCTTAGACTTGAAATACAGGGTCAAAATTAACAGGGCTAACTACATTTATTGACCTTATGTGCTAACTTAATACATAAAAAAAACCAAATGATTAATTAACCATAAAGTATTAAATTAGCTTATTTCCGATTCCCATTTTATGTCCCCCAATTTCCTAATTAACAGTTTAATAAACAGAATAATCAATGAAATGATAGCTTTTAATCAATATAATTTCTCTTTGTTTCTGGAAATAATTCCCTAACCAAGTTTTAAATTACTTAAGACTTGCAATGATAAACTTTCTATTTCCCAATACCCAAACATGTAATCAGTTTTCATCAGATTATCTGACAGTTCCACCTCCCTGTCGCGGGTAAATTCTGCCGATATACCCGGATTCATTCAGAACTAGTTTTACTCGTTTAATTATGCTGTAGGTATTAATGTTTGTGTTGGTAGGCCGGTCATTGTAATGTAAAAGAAGTATTACATCCGCTGAGATGAGGCTATGACGTCAATGGCCATCAGTTACATTCAATGAACTATTGATAAGGTTATAGTCTGTATCAGATTTTCTTCCGTGTTTACATAGAGTGCCTTTAAGGCTTGGTTCTCTCCAATTGATTATTGTTCCAGACATTAGGTGCATGGCTTTTACCGAATGTTTGACTGATCTGAAAATGGTATCTCTCAAATGACTAAAACTTACTAATTTTAGATCAAGTTTTCACTTTAAGCCTCAACTCTATAATAGAATAAAAGAGAGTCTTAGATTAATATGAACTTCCATATACATTATGGTTTATTTTGAATGAACAATTATCTCAGAATACTCATCATTGCTTTGATTTGATAATTATTTCAACTATTTTTGAAGTTGGTAGAAAGCACAAAGGGGTCGTTGACTTAAATGATTAAAGTTGTTTATTGATTTTTGTAGTAGGCGATGGAATCGGCATGACGTTGAGTCTGATCGATGAATGAAAAGATTTATTCCATAAAGACTATAATTTGGCTTGATGCCAGAATATAGTGACTGACAAACGTTAACTATCCACTAAGTTGTGGCATTGATAGCCCTGATAGATTCTGGAGAAGCAAACAATATCTGCAGGCAAAAAGATCAACAAGTTTATATATTGGTGACTTTGTAGCACTAGTGTGGGAGTGGAATATACATAACTAAAGCAGACCCCTGGAGTATACTAATGGAAGAATAGAAACAAACAGATCAGTAAAACAAAGAGAACTATGTGTTTGTCTCTGCATTTTAATATTACAACCCCCAGTACCAAACATGCAGGATTAAAAGCTTTTAACAGGATCAGATATATTTAAGAACGCCAACAGAGGCACTAAAGATGATATTTATTGGTAGATCTTTGTTAATTTTATGATTTCATCATTCTGCTCCTACAGATATTTCTTACACATGCTTTATATTTAATTTCCGTTAGTTGCTCATGATCTATAATTTTGGGATGAATTTTTTTCTGGGATGACTTCACATTATGTCTATGATCGGTATCTCTCATGTTTAATGATAGTATGGAGCGCTTGGAAACTTAACGATAATCAATTATAGCACAGGAGTACTTTATCTCAAACCATACTTGCCATTTATTATTGGCTGAATCGACAAGGAGGCATCCCAAATTTATTGAACAACCATTATCCCAAAGGTCAAGTGTCTAGTTCATCATTGATCTTGCACAAAACCTGTTTATATTTTGAACAAAGGTTTCCTTCCTTTTGGCTGAGAAATTGAGTTTCCAAACCTTTAACTCAAAAGATTTGGTGATTGAGGTCAGTAATTTGGAGATTGACCTTTTACCATTCTACTAAATCAGTTGGCTTCGTAACAGATAATCAGTTAGTTTCAGTGGATTGATATAAAGTAGAAGTGAGAACCAAAGCAACTCTTTCACCACAAACTTGCAATCTACATAACATTTAAATAGATAACATTTCTTCGGATGACTTTAAATCATATAGGTCCATACTTAGAAAAAAATGATTTTTGATTTTTTTTAGAAGCATACATGTAACTCCTTGCTTTCTCCTACATAACATATATCATTTCTTGCATGTGTTAAGTTAATTTCATGGATTCAATCAGCTTTTGTAATTAAGTCCCTGGACGATGGTCAAAGAGAGGTCAATAAATAGTGTGGGTGGTTTTAATGTGATATACGATTGTATAGTCCTTTAGGTATTTGTATATCTAATAGATCAATACATGTCCGAAATGGTAATCTGACCACAAGGTCATTTATACAGTTGTTTAATATTCTCTTTGCATTGCAAACTTAAGGACCTTAGAAATCTAATTTAGTGCTAAACTAAAAAAAATAAAATATCAAATCTATCAAAAGAAAAATTTAGGTATGATTGATTGTCTTATTGCATAAGGGGGGTTGGATGGCCGAATGGTTACCGCGTGCACGTTGCATCATAAGGTCTGTCAATATTTATGCAATTATATAAATATATATACATACATATACAAGGAAGAAGTTTTTATGTGGCTTTTATCAAATAGATAAGCACAGTATCACATGATCTGAAGGGAGTGGGTGGAAAGGAGCAATATGAGGTCAAACATCTGATTGTTTGGTTTATGATAAAGAATTAGCTATACCACACAATGTTTTATTTATTGTAACATCTACCATATTTTCTACCTATAATATATCACAAGAGAAAAACTGGACAGACATATTGTTGTATATGCACCAGTTATTAATCTTTTTTTTTACATAAGATCTTGCAAATAACTGTACCTATATGTAGTGTTGCAATATACAAGTATGCAAATGAATGCATTATTTGGTTATTGCACTACATTTGCATTGTGTTAGATTTACTGCCATTCAGGAAATAAATAAATAACCATTATTGAATAGATAGTTAAGTATTGTAATGCATTTCGAAAGAACAATTTTGGTCACGTGTACATCCATTGTGTACTTTCTTATATGATGCTAAAAATGTTGATACCCTTTCCTATTTCCTTACCTATGGTTAAAACAACTTTCAGAAAAATTCTGACAATATTGCACATTAAAGTTTGAGATAAATCTCAGGTCTCTTGACATTAATTGATTGTCTGATATTTAGAAAGTCTTAATATTTACATGATTTAACTCTTGACTTTTAGCATTTTAAATTCTTTTATGACTCAACTTGGCATGATTTCTCCTTATAAAATTATAAATTTCCAATAAGTTTATTAGGTTCAAGTATGCTCTCTGCTATTAAACAATACTTTGTTATCATGGTTCCTGATACATGACACAAGTTCCAGAAATGACTTACTGGAATACAAGAACAATTTCAGGGTAACTAATTTAATAAATGTTAGAGAAGGAAACATTGCGAAATGTCCTCAAAGAATTGCACATTGCAACAATTGTTATTATTTATACATTAGAAATGCAATCAATACAAACAATGAGATTATGGTGTTATTGGATACTGTTAATCTATATGGTTGAATGTCAGTCAGTGCTATAGTGTATTGCGCTGATTGATATGTAAAGTCTTGTGTGTTAAATTACAGGTCTTACACAATTCACACTTATTGAGCAATGTTCTTTCCTTAGCAAGTACACACGCAAACTTTTTGCAGGATTTGTAACATTTTTTAATCATGCAAGGCATGTTATATAAATATATGGTTATATTTTGTTGTCTCTCTCATTTGTCATGGATCCAGTAAACATCTTGTAATCACTTTTTTTCCAAATAAGCTAGACTTACTGACTTATGTGGTAAGTACGAAACTTATTGAGTGGCTCTTCAATTTTTCACAGTTTAGCTAGCTGTTCTTGTATACAACAGAACGTCATGCAAATAACCTCAGAAAGTCTTATGCAATACAATGCATGTGAAAATTTTAATCGGATGACTGACAAAGAACTGGATTTAAATACACAAAAATTTCTTTTTTTTTTCAAACAGGTGGCTTGTGTAAAATTTTATTTTTAACACTCTGAAGCAAAATCTATTTTGATAGAAGAAAAGTTTTCAAGTGGTTTTGAAACATGTGAAATGTTACAGACCTTGACCACAAGTTTTCTATAGAATGCCTAATTATGGTTCTGCTTGTTAGATTGATTTGTTATAAAATTGTCTGTTTGATAATCAACCCAGTTATATAGAGGAGCTGAGGCATTAGTTTGGTCAATATATTCAGATATATTCATGACATATTGAAAAAAAACATAGCAAGAAAATGTATTGCCCTAACTTAATCAATAACTATATGGTACTAACGTTCCTTAATACAGAAGTTTGATGAGAAACAGAGAAATTTATTACTCTGTCAGTCAAGATGATTTTATTGTGTGTTTGAGTGGTTAGTAAGGATACTCAGTAATGGCATATTTAGTACAATATTAATATGTCTTCAAAAAAAGGTTATTTTCTGTATAGTGTCAGTGTACACACTTTTCAAATATATTTGCATACCCTTTTGAAAATTTTAAAATACTTGAAACTGCTGAAATTAAACAAAAATTCGTCAATTTGTTGTCTAAAACCATTGCTATGTTCATGGATAGGATGATAAAAGCACTTATCTACACTCTGTATAAAAGAACAAATACTTTGTGAAACACATACAGTTTTTAAAAAGAGAAAAAATGTTCAAGTAATACTACACCCTTTTCTCTTAATTTTTTCATCAATGAAGTGATTTATTGTGTGGAGATTTAAACAGGACATAACCTGTGAACAGTTTGTTTATCCTAATATTTACAGCCTATCCTGTTCCTGGCTTTTAAGAATCAAATAAAGGAAACTTACCTTTGTTAATCTCATTATAATTAGGATATAATAAGGACAAAGATTTTATCCAAACTAAATATAAAATGATAATCTGATTGGCTGTCCTTCATAACCTTTATTCGTTGTACTGGTTGGCTTCAGATTAAAGTCGTATAACCACATTTTTTATAGGTGTCTTTTGTTATTAAATAGACTACAGAGAAAGTACAGTTTCAGAGCATAAACTGGGACAATTTATAGGTTCAATAGGTACACAAAACCGTGTTGGCGTAGCATTAATTTATTATGTCTATCTGTAGTAGAACTGCATACAAAATTACCTAGTGAGGAAACTTGACTGTTGAATTCTTAGGTATTGTCAAAAATGATAGAATTTTAATTCAAAATCTTATGAGGTTATTTTCAAACTAAAGAGAGAAAAATGGGGTTTACCGTCCACTCGACACAAACCAGGTCATTTCGGGACTAACACATGGTTCAATTTTATTTCAATAATTTGCTTGCGCATAGGGGTATTTAGTGGGAGGAAACTGGAGGACCCGGAGAAAACCCACGAGGTTGGACAGGCAACCCCACTCCTTGTCACATACAACCGGGGAATCGAAACCATGTCAGACCTTATGATGCAACGCGAACGCACTGACCATTTGACCATCCAACCCCCACACATATCTTTATGATTCTTGCTATGTTCACCACAAGGCAACAGTATCACAAAACATTGTGTGTTCCAAATAAAACAAAACAATTATGGTTTAAATCTTATACTTAAATTGTATATAATTATACTATTTATATGTAACTTGAAATATAAAATGTTTTATTCATTGTACATGTAGTCTCTAAGATCATCAAGTAACAAAATCTTATCAACAAATAGATAACATTTAATGTACATGTTTTAATGGTAAAGTGTCTCAGAGAAAATCTTTAGCTTTAAAATATCCCAACAGAATTAAGTCAAGAGAAATTAACTGTTTACCAAAACCTGATATATAACAGCACTCATGGATATGTAAAACTTCTTCATTTCCCCTGCTGTATTTACATATTACTTTGGTTTCAAGCTATGGTTTATCATTTTATCTTCTTAAGTATTTCTAATGGCCTTGTTGGAGTTATGAAATAGAACTTGTCGAATTCTTCCAAGGATTATTATTTCTTGCAATAATTTTTAACCATAAATTCACTTAGTAATAGTTTTATCAGTTGATATCTAGCATTTTCAGACAAAGATTTCAAAATAAACCCTTAAGTACTTTAATATATGAATATATTTACTACCCTAGTTCCCTGAAAAGATTAGAGAAAATTCAGAGGTGGATCCAGGAATTTTTTCAGGAGGGGGTTTGCCAGGTTCCGGGGTTAAATTTTTTTGAGAAATACAAGGTCTCTATTGCCATAGAGACAATAGGTCTCTATTGGATCAGCCCCTGAAATTGATCTCTTTTACATTGAGTTTTGTAGCTCATTTATGAAACTGCCAAAGACTGCTGCTAGTGCTATCTAGGCTGACTCAAAAGTCCTGCATCACTGTCAAAGATATTTCAGATGTTGCATTTATCCTTCCCAGTTGTTTTGTATTCAACACCCAAATATCAATAATTGATAAATCTTAGTTGTCATTTAAAGTTGTTGTTAACATATCACTGGGAATCTGTTGTCATTGGTTTGAGTCATTTCTCAAGCTGTTGCAATTTTGTGATTAATAGAAGTGAAGAGGAGTGAGGTTGTGGAATAAACATTTTAGTTTGAAATATGACTGCTTATTTGATTCATACGCGCCCCCCCCCCCCCCCCCCCCCCGCCAAAAAAACCCCCAAAAACATGCTTATCCCTATATAGAATTCCACATGTATATATACATGTATATATATATATAATTGTAGCCTCTTCTATCCAGTGATTGTTTAAAAAATGAGTCACCTTTATCAAGATAACATCTTGTCTATCAAATATTCATAATGATTGATGACTGAAAGATTCATCACTGAATAAAATGGCTTATTGATTTTCGTTTAGAATCACATTAAAGAAAGTATTTTAATTTAGTTTTTTTAAACTTATTTCAGAACTTTACGGAATGGTACACTACACGATAACCTAATAGGAGAGGCCAGTCATATAACTCTGTTACCAAATATGGAAAGTGGAATGACAGTAAGTATTAGAACTGCAACCTACATTTTTCTTTAAACAAGGAAGCCTGACTTTGTCACATTTAAAACATGCGCAATATACATCAATCACCATGTATATATATATCGTTTTACCTACATTGCCACTCAATTCTTGACTTCATTTGGCCAGTCAAATTAAATATTTAGCCCAGTCAACTTCTTCAATGTCTATTTTGAAATACCATTGTGTATTAGGGAATATAAATAATAATGATATAAAAGAGATATTTTGTTATTAATGCACTAAGCTGTCTTCAATATTAGCCTGATTATGCTAGCATAGAAAATATTAGGCAGAACAAAGAAAAGATATATGAAGACAGATATCTTTTTTAAATAAAGTGTGTTGTAAGGAATATCCTATAATTAAGGCCACAGATTGTCATTTGCATTTTTCGGACAGTATCCATGCTAAAATGAAATGAAATCAATTATTTAACATTATTTTAATTAAGAAAACAAAATCAAAATATGAATGAAAATGATCTTACACCATGGATTAAATCAAATTAAAAAGAGGCACATTTTAGCAAACTTTATAGGTGGCACTGGTTGTTTCAGTCCTTCACGTTTAAGGGGGGGGGGGGCTTTTGCTCCTGCTCCTCTCAACGCACGTCGGCTTTCCTTCGAAGGAGTCATTAAAGACTCCTGCAAATTAGCTAAATAGCTCTCCTAAATATTGAGATTAATAAACTACTTTCAGTTTTTGTTTACTTTTAAACTGCATATATTCAAGGTATCAGGAGCTTTTTATGGCTCCCGCACAATTTTATAAACATTAAGGACTGTTGTTTTGACCATATCCTGTTTATATTGTCTGCTAAGGATGCGTAAATTGAACTATTTTTGGACTGTTATTCATTTTGAACTATTCGTTTTGGACTGATATTCAACTTTCACAATGTGTAATTAGTTGAAGAACAATTATGATATAAAAGGTCAAAACATACGTTGGCCTACTATAATTTAACAGTTAATTAATGATTTATTGTTAATTTAATCCTATAACAGTCGATGAAAATTAGGAGTGATACTGATTAAATCAACATACCCTAAGCCAATATACTTCAATAACTGAGAAAAAGACTCCCACAAATCATTAATATTATAAAACATTGGGGTTTTTGTATGAAATAGCTCACAGGCATATGAAGTAGATTAATAAATTTATTTCGAATTGCAAGTCTATCGTGGGTAACCTTAAAATGTCTAGACTTTAATATGTCTAGAAATTGTCAATTTCTTTCGATTTTATAAATTGATTTGTGCTGTTGGATGGCAGTCTCTGTTCAAAATTTTATGCCCTTGGATAAAACCAATATTGATTGTGTATTCCTATTCCAACCAAACATAACCCAAATATGTACCAGATCAAGCCAATCAAATACTTCATTATGACCTAAATACTAAAGATTCAGCATCACATGAGACAACTATGCATGACCATATTTACTTTTTCTTCTGAATTTATAAGTTCATTTCTTAAAGCAGTAATTTGGAACTGAAGCCCAATGCGACCAATATTAAGCAGCTTTAAACAAAGTTTTAGCTTTAAAATATTTTTTTTTTAAATTTGGCATTCAATTTTCAATCTATTTTGTATGGTGATGTGTGAAACTTTGTTAAGGAGTTTTATTGACTTATGACTCACATCCCATTCTAGACCAAATCAATAACAAGTGTACCAAATCAATAAAGCCTAGTTTTAAGGACACAACACCTATTATGGTCAAAGGGTATATTTCCTGATAAATCTAAATAGTTGATGTGTAGGCGAAAACACTTTTCTCTATTTACATACAGTATATACATGTATTATAATCAATAGCAAATAATTGTGGGTGACTCATAGGCAGTTTAATTACTTAGTCTCACTTCTTCATTGCACTTACAAACTCTCCACTTAATAAAGGCAGTGTGAGATTCACAATAACATACTTACACTTATCAAATAATAAGTCTATATAGATAAAGGAAAATACTTATCATGTATCTTCTTAATAACAGTAATATAAATCTTCTTAATTATTTAGCACTCACTTTATTGTTGTGGGGTTTTGTTCATTTTCTCCCTGGTCGAAAGTATTTTGTATGTACGAAGAATACATTTAGATTGTTGTTTATCCACTTCATGTGGGAGTTCATAAATCTCACCAGATCTATTTATGTTCTTTTCTTGAATAAAAGTAGGCTAATAAAAATCAAATGGAGAAATGTATAACTCAGTTATTTTTTATGCCAAATGTAAGTTATTTCTTTACACTGTTATATAAAAATTAATAATTATTTTGGTTTTCAACTTGCTAGTCAATATCACTGTTTTTGGATTGATTTACGTCATAGACTGGTTTGTTTTTCTTATGTTTATAGATTCTACCATTGCCTTGGTTTAAGTTGAAATGAAAAGAACCATAGAAAACACTTCATTTTTATGTACCAGACAAATGTATATCCCAAATGTTTTTTATTTGTTTAATTAGATCTACACAACTACTTTATTGTGATTAAATTTGAAATATTTAAAGTCTCTTTTGAAATGCCAAAAGTATACTTGATCTTCATTTTCATTTTCTGACAGTTTTTTGTATGAAATATTATACAGACATTGATATTAAAGAATCCCTAAAGTTTATAGAACAATTGTCAATAAACAGTGTTATAAACATCAGGAAAACAATAAATGTGCAAATTCATAAAACAACAGGGAACAATATGTATATATTGGTCTTGCAGTAATGGCTACAAAAATCAGTTGGTTGAAATGTTAGTTGAGTGTGTAGGGAGTGTTAGCTGGTTAAACTAAGATCTAATTATATATATACTTATAGATCTACAGCTTTCTTCTGGTTAAGCTTATCTACAGTCAGCATCGTTAATTAATTACCGTTTCATCTGTTTGTTGATTAAACCACATATAATCCTCCCACCTACTACATTGCTATCGTGCTTTGAACTTATAATGGCAATTGGTTGAAATTGAGTTTTTTGTAAAAAGATAGGTTTTGGCCAATAAGACAGACGTAAATAGAAGCTAGATTTTTACTGTAATTATTTGTCCTAATTAAATGAGAGCAGAAATAAAGGAATTGATTTTTTTTTCTTTCTTTTTCAGTTCCAAAGACCAGATGCCAGTGTTGTTCAGGCTCTCGAAAGTTTATCTGAATCACAAGTAAGATATAATTAATTAGTAATTAATGTTTGAAAGTAAAGTAGGACGGAACAAAGAAAAATATCCAATTGTAGATATCACATTGAGGAGTTGCAGACAAAATATGTTATTTGCGGTGTTCAAATAAAACTCTGAATGATTTGTAAAACTGTGCTATCAATTAGGCAATTATTGATCGCGCCTAGTCAATGGCATTTCATTGATTAAGATAAATAATTTTATCTCAACTAACTTAGTTTTTATTTTTTTGTTATTTCAGATAAATGATTTCTTATCAGGTCGAGCACCTCTATTGCTAGCGATGAGAGTGGGTGATCATATGATGTTTGTACAGTTACAGTTGTCAACATCACAGTGTGCAGGTCGAAGATCACGTCAAACGATAAAATCCATGGCAACTCAACCATCAGCAAGTACAGGGCATGCTCTGTTTCCACCAGCTACACCCATTTCTCCTGCTTCGCTGGCCGAAGCTAGTCGCAACCTCTCACAAAAACTACAAGAATTATCTACAGAAAAAAATAAACATCAGGTACATTGATTATTAATACTGTCTAGAAAATTATGATTAAGTTGAAGTTTTTTGCATCTGCCAAAAACGGATCTTTTGGTTTGATATTTTAACTTGTGGCAATTTTTTCCAACAACCAAAGCGAGATCTTTTGGTTTAAGATTTTAATCGAGTCTGATGACTTGTTGCAAATACTAACTACAACCATCTGAAATAGAAGTTACCACTAAAAAGTTAGTAAAAAAAAGAATAGCTATGTAAAATTAATTTTATTTCTCCCATTTCAGAACTTAGAAACTAAAGCTCCTACAAGAACACATTCAACAACAGCATCTTTGTCTTCTTCCTCCTCCTCCTCTTCTTGTAACCACTCTACACCTATACCTCCAGGACCATTAACACCCCCTATAACCCCTCCTCCCTGTAGTAGACCAGCCACATCACAAACATCGTTTACAATACCTCCAGTACACCCATCACAGACAGATATAGCAGCATCTGGTGCTGTTATTAATAGTATGAACCACCTGGGACGAGGTGTCTTTTCTGGTACCTTTTCAGGTTAGTTTACATTGATATTTTAATTTGTCTATTTCATGGCTCTCATGTTTATGCCATTTTTGTACGACTACATGTTGCAAGATAACACTAAACTGAACAAGATGACAATATGTGACATATTGCAACACTATTTAATGAACTATCTGCTTACATGATTTTTAATCCTATCAGTGTGCACAAAAACATTGATCTTAACTTAATTTCTTTAAGTAATTTACTTCAGATAATGTCAATGTAACTGCAGCCTTAAAAGCAAGAAAAAACAGAAAGGAACCTTCATATTTTTATAGGTTTTCACATTTAACACACATGATAATATATGGCTTGCAACGCTTTTGATAACTGACATTTTTTAGTCTAAATTGATCTGGTGTAAGACCAGGTAGAATTGATAATGTTTATTTTATGGTGAAAATAATAGGTGTTTATTTCTATAACATCAGTAACTTGATTAAATTCAATAATAAGCATTATCTGCTTTATTAGGTTATGCAGAATGATAAACGATTTGATTGCTCAATACTTTACAAAAAGATAAATATACTTGTAATTAATGAGTATCATCTATTTTTGGGGGGATTGAGGCGTGGGACATCAGTCGCTCTGTTGGCATGTGATACTTGCAATAGAGCAATAGAACTATAAGCGGGATTAATAAGTCCCTACAAAAATGATATTATGCAGGTTCTTTATTACCTTGTAAATATCAAGACTAGAAAATAGTTTGCAATGTTTGTTCAGAAGAATGTGGTTATTAATTAAATCGTGTATTAATTATTTCAGGAACCTTGGACCCGACATTGCAAGATCAAAATGGTAAACCAAAGAAAGATGTGAGCACAATTGTACATATATTGAATGATTTATTAGGTGTTAACGCTTATCAACTTAGTCATCCTTACGTGCAAATTAGAGCACCTGTAAGAAAACCTGTACCAGTCACTCCCTCTAGCCCAGGTAAGTTTTTCAAAAATATGTTAAACTAGTTTCTTTAATGTATATAAATGAGTTGTGTAATTCTAGATTTTTTTCCAAAGCATTGCTCATGGTAACCATAGTTTCACAGTAAATACACTTGTTTCAAAAATATATTAAATAAAACTGCAATTCACATACTCATTTCCTTATTTAAAATGAATAAAATAAGGGCTGAAACTAGTTTAGAACCGTCTTGACCCTGATGTACATGGATAGAAACAAGTTTTTCCTAAGTAGCTGGTTGATTGTCTAAGACAGAAAATGGTGATGTTAGGAAATCAATAGAAATTAAGGGAAACTTAAAATGGCCATAACTTAGCAGGAGTGATTGTTATTGATAATTTTTGATCAATATGCTTTTTGATAAGACTGCTGTTTTGATGCGGGTGGACGAAAAGTCTGTATTTGCCTTTTGGTCTAGAATATTGTATGTCTAATGAACCTTGCATGGTTTTGTTTTCAGTTTTGAAGAAAGAAGTAGTAGTTGAGAAAACCGGTGATAATGTAATATTGAAGGAAAAGGTTCAACATTTACAGATGATGATGCAAGAACGTAGAATGAAGAGAAAAGCTAGACGGGAGATGAAAGGTCCATATCAATGGAATACAGAACAGATATTGACAACACCTGTTAATATGTACAACACTCTCAAGATAGAGACGGGCACAACGTCAACATCGTCCTCGTCTAGTGCACAAGAACCAAACCCAATGGATATAAGTGATAATGTGGATACATCTGCTTATCTGAATTCCAATCTAGAACATGAGTCTTTGGCAGTATGAAAACTGTTTAGGGAATTTTGATCGGTTTTTGTTCCAACCTTCTCTCTAGAAGGTTTATTGTCAAAGATTTTGACGACGTCAATCTCTGATGCAAATTTTTCCTCATCCCTTGATAAAGGTGAGGTGAGTGGGTGAGGAAACTTGTGGCTTTAGTTCGTTGGGACAGTTTAAATGTCGGTCGTGTTTAATGGCTCTATAATATGTGTTGTCTGTGTACAAAGCTACACTGGTGCACGCTGTTGAGGCCAGGTAGGGAAAGGTGATACAAGTTAACAAAATGCACAATTTATTGTTTTGTTTTTGGTGTTATTGACTGGTCTTCTATTGAAGGCCATTAGTAATCTATTCTTATCAAGGATAAGATCAATTTGAAATGTTGCACTATTTGCATTATAATAACCAGCAAAAAAATAAAGCACAATATATTTATTATTACAAATAATTGTTGTAACAAGTGCTATATCATTTCAAATATTTTTCTTGTTTTTAGTCTTTGGTGAAAATTGTCTTTTTCTATTAACATTATAATAATAAAAATAATAATCAGTCTTTGTGTCATTTGGTATCTTTTTCTTATAACTATTCATACTGTATTAGGAATTAGTGGCTTTTGATATTTCTTTGTAATTTTAAATGGTCTAAATGTATCTCTGTAAATTACCACTCTATTTCACAAATTTTGTATATTTATTATATGAAGTTAGATGTTGTAATGGATGTATTTAAATTAAGCTTCGAGTAGTAGTTTCACACGAAGGAGAACAAGCATAATTTTTTGGTAATTTTTCTAGCAATTTATTGTTATTAATTATTCTCTGGATATTATGTGAATATATTTGAAAGTAAGTAAGGAATGAATGACAGATATAACAAATAAATCTGATGTAAATATATACAATATGAGCAATAATGATGATGATGTGCAGGCACATATATACCGGTAAAACAAAACATAACACACAAAGAAATAAGTGGTATATATATCTTCTTTTCTTTATATTTTGTTTTATTTTTCTTTGTTCAATATATCAACTGTTATAAGTATATATTTGCACAAACTAATGGCTTTAGATATTTTGTTCAAGATTTCATGTACAATCTATATGAAGAACAGGAAGTCTGTTGGAATGCAAAGGTCTTATATTTTCAAAAAAAAAAAAAAAAATCATTATGGGCTAATAATTTAGACTGTTTTATAAATATATTGATAAATTCTCTCTTTTATACTGACTACCACATTTAAACAATACTATTCTTATAATGCATCTTATATCTTTTTGTAACTCTTATAGCTATAAGATATATTTTGATGAAAAGTCCATCATCTACAATTCTAATATTTTTTGTTTATTTGATTAAATTGTTAATCTAGAACCAAATTCTACATATTTATTTTGTTTGTGTATGTTACACACTTTGTGATCTCAAACCATTGTAAACTCGATTCATAAATCAGCACCTTGAATCTTTTTCCAAAATTATTTATTATATTTATTTTGAGATAGGTGTAAAAATTCTTGTCTTTGAAAAAAAAAGTAAATAGCAAGTATGAATGTATTTTGAAATTATTTTATATTTAGATTTGCGATGCATTTGAGATCACATTTTTTTTATTTTTAAGAAATTGTTTCAAAACCCTTTGAAGTGCTTACAATTATTTGTATTTTTGGTTTTTTTTGGTTTTTGTTTAGTTTAACATATTATTTTTATATTTTTCAAGCAATTTGTGTCATTAGTTTAATGATAAACAATAAGCTTCACATAATCACAATTATTTCATTAGAAAAGTGTTTAATAAAAAAAAGTTATCATGTTTTAATTGATGTTATAGCTATTGTTTTTTGAATAATAATGCTTTCATCAATTAATATTTTGTACTAAAAAGATATATGGTTATTGATTATAATCGCACATAGAGAGTGCAGGCCAGTATAAAATGCTACCTATAAAAATATATTTGAAAACAAAATGTTTCAAAACCACAATTATTCAGTAGATTTTATGATATAGAAAGTGTATTTTGAGATAACCAATAGATGTTAATGAAATGTTAACTAATGTCTATTGATTAAGATAAGTTTATTAATTACTTTTTTCTTTAATTAATTACTTGTATTTTGGTTAACACATTTGATTTATTTGTATTTTTTGTTAAGAGTTTTTATTAAGTTTTATTTGATTGAATATAATTAAATGAATGAGTTGAAATTAAATAGTTATGTTCAATTATTGTAATATAGTTCAAATCAAAACCTGTGTGCTATTTGAAAAAAAAACAGAATGGGATTTGGTTGTATGTTATATATATTGAAAACCAATTAAAACAATAAAAATTAAATAATTAAAAATCTGTTTTCGACTTTTATTGTTATGGAAAAATCATATCCCTACAGTTATTAAACCTTCAAAATATCCAGTAGATGTCATATACACTGGTCAAATGGAATGAAGTCGATTTTATGATATATTGTTGAAAATCACCAGGAACTATAATCCAGTGGTGAATCTTTTCCATGTCTCTTTTAAAGAAAATAACTTCATTTATATCTAAAAATTTCTTTGAATGAGAACAAAGGACCTTGTCAACAAAATTTTGGATAGTGGAGCATATACTATTCAAAAAAAGTAGGGGATATTTGATTTTTAAGTGTTATTAAAGTCACCTAATGAAACTGACGAAGAAACAAATGACAAAATGAAATGAAGTTCACATTCATCGATTTATTCCAAATGATGGTTAGACTAAGTAAGGCACAGACTGACCATTATAAGGGTAAAATGATACCCGGGGTCAAACAGCAAAGTTACCACAGCATCACAACCAAGTCAGTAACGGGTAAATCTTCCTCTGTTTGCCAAACAAGCATTGATCCGACGTGGCATACTCCTAATGAGACGTCTAAGGTCATTTTGGTCCAGATTGTCCCATTCCTGTTGCAACGCAGCAGCAAGTTCTTGGACATTGGCAGGACGTTGTTGACGTTGACGTAACCTCTGTCCAAGCATGTCCCAGACATGCTCGATGGGGGAGAGGTCGGGACTCAGTGCTGGCCAAGGTAATGTGGTGATGTTATGTTGTTGGAGGTAACCTGTAACGATCCTGGCCCTGTGACATCTTGCGTTGTCATCCTGGAAGATGAAACGGCGGCCATGACGTCGTGCGAACGGCACAACATGGACTGCCAAGATGTTGTCCCGGTAGTACTGGCCTGTAACACGCCCTGCAACAACATGTAAAGCCGTTCTTCCAGCAACAGTGATGCCTCCCCACACCATAACAGAACCACCCCCAAATCGATCATGTCTGATGACGTTAACGTCTTGGAAGCGCTCGTTTCGACGACGCCACACCCTCCTACGTCTGTCCCAAAAATCAACAGTGAACCTTGACTCATCTGAAAACATCACATTGCTCCAGCATCGATTATCCCAGTGTTGACGATCCCTGCACCAACGACGTCTTGCCTGAATGTGATGATCTCTCAAATAAGGGATCACGCGAGGACGTCGGGCGCGAAGGTGACCCCTATGCAGTCGATTCCGAATCGTCTGGCCACTCACTCTCACACCAGTGATGACACGATTTCTCAAGGCCAAGGTACGGATAAATCGATCCTGGGCTTGAGTTGTCGCCTTGGTCGACCTGAGCGTGGTCTGTCCTGTACAGATTGTGTATCACGGTATCTGGACCATAGCCTGCTTATGACAGACTGAGAAACATTCATCGTCCGCGCCACAACCGCCTGTGTTGTGCCGATCTGTAGCATGCCAAGGGCACGTAACCTTTCATTTTGGGTAAGCCGACGCATATCAAAATTTGTTTTCTGGTCACTAAAACAATTAAACTGGTGTTTCCACCCTGGAATTCAATGCCACAATGACTGTAACATTCAAAGTCAGAGTCGTGCAAATCTTGGGTTGGACCCCCATGATGATCCCAAGCATCACCTGCATTCCATGCGGTAGCTATTGGTGCGTTTGGGCGTCACATGTAACTGGAAATGTTTCTTCTGTTAGGTTCTATAGTGACTTTTTTCGTAGTCATTTGCATATTTTCGTATTATGCCCCCAAAATCAAATATCCCCTACTTTTTTTGAATAGTATATATTGAAATGGGTTTATTTAGAGATATCGATGGTCGCATCTGCTGGTCTAAAGAAATTGGGTCACATATTAAAACCGCTCTTTTAATGGAAGATCAAAAATGTTAGTATATGTGGTTGAATGAGGAAATGAAATAAGCTGTATTAATCTCGAGTAGGCAGATACAGCTTATTGTTAAGTCACAATTGGCTATGAATATGTCGACCACATAAAATGTCTATAATTCCTCAAGTACCGGAATATAGAAAGAGAAGAGACATTTTAAAATACACATTAGACACTTTATTTGGAGCAAGATCAAATGTTTGGGTGCTTAAAATTACCTTTTATTGTATCTACAAAATATGGCAAATTTTGCAGAGAACTTTTTGAGTGTTTTTGTGAGAAAAAAAAACATGACAAAATTACACGGTGCAATTTCTTATATGTTACATGAATAAAACAGTTCGTGACATTTCTATTATCTGTTTTAGTTCTTTTTTAAATACAAATTAGGTTGATAACTTTTAGGTTTTCTTATTCTTAAATAATAATTACGGCGGTAGGCCTGCATTTTATTCTCTTAACGGATTGGCTCACCCAAATCTTTTTTTTAGCCCCCCCCCCCCCAAATCGACCCCCATAAATTGTTTCAAAAAGTGGAGTGTTGCATGGACCCTGAAAGTGGATTAATAAATGAATTATTGGGATATGCCAAGTTCACGGAGAAATTTTGTTGTGGATTATTAGTCGCCGTTTAGTTGAGGGGAAATAACTGCTAGTTCTGACCAAAGCTCGACTTTCTAAAACGTTTGGTCATTCAAGACTACAATTTGGTAAATTATTAGTTATCTCCCATTAGCCTAATCATTCGTTTTCCCTTTGGCGTAAACAGGAAAAAGACAAATTTCTGAAAAATAGAGAGGAAGTAAGGAGGAACTCCCTGTAAGTATAAGATTTTTTTTTTTAGAATAAGAAATCAAAGATCTAAAATAGGAGCCTCACCACAGACTGAAAAGACTTACACGGATAGCTATCCTACCCATATTTTGAATTTCAACTTTTAAAATTTAAAGGGTTCTTCGTACGGGGAGCTGCAGTGAGTCAGTGACTGTGAATAAAGTTCTGGCTCAAGATCATAGATCAGATGGAGGTTCGATATTGCCATGGGCAGGAATGTTGCTTGGAATATTCCGGCATGGTTTCCCCTTTGTCAGTGGTGCAGGACAGAGGGCCTGGCAAAGAACAGTGATTAGTTGTTTGGATGGGATTAAAAAAATATGGTCCTGTATAGGCTGAACACCTTTTTTTGGTATTTACGTAAAAGAACCCTTGCAAATTGGAATTCAATTTCTGCCAGGCAACATTTCCCTCACCCACAGAGCACTGCATCCTGTTGCCATTAACCTGCTGGGAGCAGAAAAGTATGACAAGATTAAACCCCATTTCAGTTCATTTCATTTTCCTGTTACACCAAGTAGCTCGGTTTTTAAAGCTAGATGCTCTTCTAATGATGTAACCAAATTTGGACACACGGGTGTAGGTCTGCAGTCAGTTTACAGCCAATTGGGAAAAAAAGTTTTGCAGTCCGGCAAAGATCACCGCAGCTCCAATGCCTCTAATAACTATAATAACATAAAAGTCTTCATGAACTTGTTCCTTTATGTCAAAATCATTCCAATCTAATCAAAATACAGATCTATATTTCGATGACCTAACCCTATGATGTCAGACATTTGACCACCAATCAGCATTGATGTTTCTAGTGGGTTACCCACAGTTCCGTGCACCACAGGCCAAAAGCTCACTATAACAGACCGTTAGGCATACTGCTCGCAGCGACCCATCTACGTCATACTTCCCAGAATGTGACACTGCCCTGATTACCCTCCATTTAAAACGCTCACGTGATCATTTTGGGGCGGGACTTATCGACTAGACACCGTTTTGTTTAGACAACAGAGTAAAAATAACCCAAGCACGTGTGTTTTATGTAAACACGCCATGTCGCTGACACTCGCGTAAAAGCTATATATAATATGTGCTATGGGTAATATTGCAATAAATTCTTTACCATTGTAAACTGTCTTTAGAGTTTCAATCTGTTTATCGTTCAAAACAAGGTTAGATACTCCTAAATTTGTTTTCGCAAACAAAACCGCCTCTGTGAAATTATGTTTCATGGGCGCCGCCATATTGAATAATTAGAGGACTATTTTGTGATTCGGCTTTGATTAGTTTGACATGTTTCATACACACAGCGGCTAAATAAACATATTTAATTTCATTCAATATGACAATAGACGAAAAATAAATACTTTTAAAAATTTCTAAAAGCATACTCAGTGTTTTCGACTTAAAATCGTTGATGTAGGAATTAAAATGTCGGATAATTGGCTTAGGGCCTATTCTCAGCCGGAGCTAGCTGTAGATAGGCAGCCTAAGTTTGGGATGACCGTTAGGCTAAACCCTAAGATCATCCAGAACATGTCAATGATAACAACTCTTCCAGATCCTAGTGTAGTAAAGACGAGCAAAACGAAATTTTGAACTATAAAAAACGAAACAAAATAGGATCTGTGTTTTAATCAGATTGAAATCATTCCACAAAAATTTATCTTTTTAGGGAGAAAGTGATGACTTGATAAAGAAATGAAGAACCTTTTACCAAACTACGTTGTTACAACATTTCTACATAATGGTAAAAGGTACACACAACGTAGAATAATATTGGCTTCAGTCTTACTTCTATTTTCTGGATTGGTTTACTTAATATGTAAGTATTTTATATTGTATTTGATTTGGTTTCTTGTGATCAATTTATCAATTACCCGTATTGCCGAAGTCATAGCTAACTTGATTGATCAGTGGTCGCAAGTTTCAAGAAATAAATAAAATGGCTATTTGCCTTCTGGTTAGGGTTACTGTATGTCCCGGTCTTACTATAAGGACAGTCCCGGTTTTGGAGGTCTTTTCTACTGTAGCGTCCCGATGCCTCTCATGTGTCTAAATGTCCCGGTTTGATCGTCAGGTGTATTTCAATTGAAAATAATAACACAAAACACATGAACCAGTGGTAGGGTGACCCACCATAAATCTCTAAATATAAATATCTCGACAATTACGCCACAATATTTATATATATACCAAGCCTTAAATCAGTTTCACACAATTATACTATAGTCACTAAATAAACGATCATGTTGTACTTAATAAGCTATGACCATTTAATCATCTATAAATAATAGACTGAAACTGGATAGCATCCAGACACTTTTGAGTAAAAGATAGGTTACGTGCCCTTGTTTTGAAATTAGTCTCGCTTAATCAGTGTACCGACCATTTTACGTCTGATTGATAAGTTGGGATAATCAAGACTACCTTTTTACGAAACATAACAGAAAGCTGGAACAAGAAATTGAATTTAGAAACACGTACGTTAGCCAGCTCAACAATTGTTTTAAGAAGCTTGTAAAAGTAAAATGAAACTACTGCTAGTATCATGTTCCTGCTAACGAAAGTGATTCAGAGATATTATTTGTACTAAACCAAAAGATGCCACTCTTAACGGTACAGTTAATGATAAAGCAATTTAAAAAATAAAACAAATGTAATTTCTAAAGCTGCTGTAATAACCAAGAAGCTAAATTTTACTGCTATTCAAATTTGTCAACAATAGATTTTTTACGGCTGTAATAGTCGATAGATTTGTAGAGAATTGCACGTGCCATGGCTATTTATGGTATCATACACTCCACCGCTGATAGTTCTAGACAACCACTGAAGCGTGCACATTAGCCGTGTCGAGACCAACTTTCTGTAGAGTGCACGGATCACCCTACCAGTGGTTAATGTATAGGCCTACTGTGTTTGCTACAAACACTCGTGCTTCATGACATCATCTAAATATATAATTCAGTGCATAATACAGGCCTAAAATAGGAATTGGGCATAATTTTATTGGTTAACGATGTACGGGTTTATAGACTTTATAAACTTGCGTCTTTGGCACGCTCATTTACGCCACGCCCTTCGTGCACATTTTTGCTTTTGTCCGATCAGAATAACAAATGTCCCAGTTTCTTCATTAATTTCAGTTTTTCATTTGGCATGTTATAATTACTTTTTCAGATCATGTTACTTTCAATATTGGTATCTGGTATGGAAATCCTTATGTTGTAAGTATAGTTTATTGTAACCCTAAATATAACACATTTATTAGTACATCTAATTATTGTTTTATAGATAATGATTGAATGCATTATTAGTAAATATTCATTCATTTATACCCTGATAAAGATGCTGTACAGGCTAAAGGTTTCATCTTATGTTTAAAGCCTTGTTATGTTCCACAGTCAAAATAGTTGCATTTGAATCTGTCTCTGTCGGACCTAGCTGCATCTTTGCATGATTTACTAAAGGTGTAGTATAACTTATTGGATTAATATAATTTTTTCAAAATACTAAATATCTGTCCAAAATATTTTGCAGGGAACATGGTGTCGATACGAAAAGGTACCAAAATTTGCGGTTAAACATGAACCTGATGAAATAACAGTTGTTACTTCACTCTTTGATTTAGGTTTAGTTAAAAAAGGAAATGGATTATTAGACTATCATTCTCCATTTAAATATAAACAGTGGGTTCGGCCTTTTAGTAAACTGACCAATCCTGTGGTTGTATTTGTGGAAGATGACGAGACAGCCGAATATGTTAAAAAAGTGCGGAGTTGTATTCCAACTACACATACTAAAATTATTAAAGTGAAAAGAAAAGATTTGTGGGCTTTTTCACTTTTTCGTCAAATTAAGGATATATTTTCTCAGTCTGTTTATCCAAAACATTATCCGTATACCACAAGTGCTGAATTTTCTTGTTTAATCCATGCTAAATATGAATTTTTACTGAACGTTACTCAAGAGAACTATTTTAAAACGCCATATTTTGCTTGGGTGGATGTGACTGCTTTTCGTAAACTTGATGAATCAGGGACTGGGATCTTTAAACTCATACCACCAAGTAAATTTAACCGTGAAAAAGTTGGTTTTACCCAAGTGGGGCCTCACGATCCTCATTTAGATTTGGCCTTTGTTATGATGTATCGTGCTGTTTGGGTGTCGGGTAGTATGGTACTTGGCACTAACAGTACTATAAAACAGTTTGTTCAAGTGTATAAAAAGAGTGTGGAAAGTTTATTAGATAATGGGTTAGCTAATACTGATGAACATATTATTTATGCAATGTATACACAGAAAATGAAGCAGCCCGATCAAGTAAAAATTCATACGTATCGCTGTCATCAAGGCCAACTTGGATTAACAGGAAAAGATGCTTATTATTACTGTCTACTTTATTTATGTAAATACACGTGGGAGAATATTCATGGGGGTGTGGCTTCAAAAATAGGGTTGTGATTTAAATTTTCATATGTGGCAGTATTTTACAAATTATATAAAGCATATCATTTTCCCAAACTTCTTTTTTTGTAACATTTACATGTTTTAAGATTTTTTAATATAAAGCATATCATTTTCCGAAACTTCTTTTTAATTGTACCATAATATACATGTTCTAAGATTTACTACATTCCCGTTTGATTTAAAGGTATAGTTTTTTATGTTATTAAATTCATTTTGTCATTATTTTTATAGAATAAATATTATAACTCTATAAAAGTGCCACATTTACTGCCAAAGACACAAAAGGACCTGTTTCATTAAGTTTACAGAAAATTTGGTTAAAGACATCCAAAAACCATGTTCCTAGCCATACATTGGGTGTCTGGTTCATACAGTATATTTCATTTATAGCAATTTTTATTAAAACATTTTACTTGTTGCAGAGTATTTTATGAGAATTTTTTGCTCAGTTTGCTCAATATATAATTAATATGATTTTGAAAATTTTTCTACCACTGGACTTTGGTTCGTTTTCACAAGCACCATGATTACTTCCCTTTAATCTTATATAGTGCAGGGTACTCAACTGGTAAAGATGCACCCACTAGTATATTTGAAATCTTCTCACTAAATGAAATTAAGGTCTACCATATACTATTATACTAATAGTCGCCATTTTAATTCTGATTTTCGAAAACCTTTTTTTTTGTATTGAACCTACTCCAAATGGCAACAGTTCTTAGGGAGCTGATTTTTTAATTTTGATTTTGTTTACTTCCGGTTTCACTTTTGAGTTATGTTCCACTTTTCACCTTCGAGCTGGTGACCTAACCTTTCAATGACCCTTGACCTTTGCATGTATGATGAAATGATATGGTGTTAACGTCCTATGTATGATGACCCTGATGCCATATAGTTCCATGTTTTATTAAGAGTTCAAAATGACAGGTTTTTTCATTTTAATAGGTATTGGAGTACTATACTCAATAATTCATGGTGTAACTTGATTGTTGACATGACCTGACATGACATACCGAAACACGTCAGTACTCATTCAGTGTTCTAGTTTATCATCTTGTATTTATGAACTTGAGGAATGAGTCATCCAATTTCATCTTATATAACATAGACAGTTTTTGAATATCTCAAATGGATCAGATTGGAGCCAAAATTGTAGTAATAAAATTTCATAACTCTGCATGTTATGGAACTAAATTGTTGGAAAACAGTAGAATTCATCCGTGAATAAGCTAAATGACCACAAAAATAGTAGGTTACTAATCACTGAAATTAATACAGTTCTTCCTTTCTCAAGAATACACAATATAAATTCCAGAAGGGGCATTGAAAATAAATGGAATTTATATCAATATTATAACCTCCATTGTGACAAACATGTGAACATGAAAATCTAGGGGTGACAGACAGCCATAGTCGACCACATCAACTGTAAACATGTCCTAAAGCTAATGTAATAAATGCACTAGGCCTACACTCAAATATAACGTAAATCCCTTCATTCCTACGATCTTCTAATTACCAAAGGTGGAGTGGGATGGCTGACTGTCTAACACAAGCATTCTGATCATAAAGTATTTCATAGAATCAAGTGTGATTTCAGTCCCATGCTTGGATATGATGAGGAGTAGGGGTTGCCTGCCTAACCTCATGGATTTTCTCTATTTCCTTCCCATTACTAAAGACCCAAACCCAACAATTGTGCAAATGCTATAACATGAAGGGACAAAAACACTGTGTGTCTAAATGAAATCAGTGTATAATTAATTTATTTTACTCTAGTTGCTCTACTGGGAAAATACACCTTGATATTAAAACTTCAAAACTACAAGAAATATTTTTACATTTTATTTCATATAAATCAACCAATAAAAAATATTTTAAGTTCATAATAAATTTAAGGGAAAAAAAACACAACTAGGTTTTTTGATTGCCGTTTTTAATTTTAATGCAATTAGGTTGATTAAATTTTGTACATTTAATTATATAATTACAAGGTAGATGTCATATATTCATAAAGCATGTCAAGTACAGTGAAATTGAGATGATGAAATACCAGTATTTATACAAACTTAACACACAGTAACATCAAATCACATGATAATATGAACTTATTATACAATGATGTCTATTTACAATAAATAATGAAGTTTTCATATTCACTTTCTGGGTTTCCTTTATACAAATACTGTTTTGTTAAAGAAACATGAAAGAGAATAATTAATAATATTAACTGGTGATGTGGAAATTTATGTTTACATGAATCATGTGCCATTTCTTTTTATTGAAATAATTAAATAGGTCAAAAATGAAAGATTCGACCATGGAGCTGTTTTTCCAATGAAATGTGACAATAAAAAATAAAAAAAAGATTAATTTTGCTTGCTTCAATATAGATATTTAAATTACATTTTTTTTTTTATTGTTAATGATAATTTTCGGCAAGATAGAGTTATCAAATGAAAATTTAAGTGATTACGAAGAAAAGCCAGAGTGACTGATAATGAAATGAAGGCACTTGACTAGTATATACTGCAGTTAGACTTGTACTAATAGCACACATAACCAGCAAAGAAAAAAAATGTCCTGACACTGTGCATTCCTACATATACTGATGGAAATATGATTTTACTGTTTGAAGTTTGACCAGATGTGGCAAAGATTGTTCATTATCGTAACAGTGATACTTGTTATTCGAGCTTTAACCTCACTTTGCCACTTTTAAATTAAATCATTAAATTGCAACTTTGTTTTAATCCATTTAAGTATCCATCATCTGATGGTCTAGAGAGTTGATTATAGGCTTGTCATTTGAATAAATGTCTAAATAATAATTTATATATCATTTAAAGCCAAAAAAGATCTGCAATGGGCTGATTTAGCCCTTACATAATGCAACTTTAAGCTTTGATTTAAATTTGAACCTTATGTACCAGTACATGAATGAGTTAGCAAATTATGACTTGCATTTACAATAAATCACAATTCACAACATAATTGTAATGGAATGTTGAATGTTTATCGATTTACATGCACTTAGTTTAATTTTATTCTTTATCTTGAAGTTATGAGTAGCACTCATCTTAAAATGTATTAAAATAATAAACAGGCAGCACTGAAGATAAACAAACAAATATTTACATTTGTAAATAAATAATAACAATAAAAGATATAATTCTATATCATAATATAAAAATATTTAATTGGGCAGGGTTTCGATGAACACACGATTCCTAGAATAGCACAGATACAAATCACTGTATCACACATTCAAGAAGAGTACATGATGTAATACTGAAGAAAAAAAGAAATTAAGCTTTCAGATATATCTCTAGTAAACACTTCCTTAATATAATATGACAAAATTGGTTTCCATGATTATTATCATGAAATGACAAATCAACCAGGAAAATAAATTGATGAGCTTACAGACAAGACAGAATGAACAAATAATACTGATAAAAACATTTTCAATAGTTCAGTTTAGCTACACATTACAAAGCACTAGAATAAATATGTAGGTACATCATAAATAATGATATATAATTTATAGGTTTCTTTAAGACTGTATCTAGAAACCCTGCTCAATCACAATATAATACAAAACAAAGCTACGATTAATTAACAAAGAAAAATAAAACAACCCTGCCATGAATATTCAAGAGCAATGTTTCAAATTAAAATGAATGAATAGAGCAATTTCTACATTATTGATTCACATATCAACTCGGATCTATAAATAGAATGGAAGAAATTCAACTATATGACAGATGTAATTCTACATATTATATGATCACAAAACACCGTTGAATTGAACACAGATGAAAGAAATATTTCTTCTACATTTATACAATATTTTTACACATTAGGCTCGGCTGGTAGAAGTTTTTGATGAACGGAGAGATTAGGTGAAGCTTGTAAATCTACTCCAGATATATCGTACATGTACATTTTTTGCGGAGAATCGTCTATAGTCGTATCTGGAGTAGCCTCATCTTCCATTCCTTCCGGACGTGACTCCGCCTCGTACCCACTATCACCATTATATTCACCATTACTGTTTGGATTTCCGGAATCTTCTGTTGCCAGATCTTCCTCCTTTTTCTACAGATTGATAAAATGAAATATATAATTTTATTTAAGGATCATAGGCTACACAACTCTCGCGGATAACCATACTCTGAGATTCCTTTGTGACTGTTAGTCTATTACAATTAGTGTAATCTATCAAAATCTTATGGAATTAATTTGTTATGACAGTGCGTGCTTCAGTGCTTGATTAAATTCATATTGTCAATTAATTAAAGTTACACAATAACCATAACAATATTAGAAAATATTCAAACTATTGTACAAATGATTTGTTTTAGTAGTTATCCAGCTACTAATATTATTTGGGAGACATTTTAATGATTATTCTTTTAAACATTATCTGGATAACTGTTGAGTGAATACTCTTTAAAACATCGCCCAAATAAATTGGTAGATATTTTCCATAAGTATGTATTATAGTTCATTACTCTAATCAATATTCAGTTACTAAATGCCTCTAAAAGATTATGGTTAGAATAGTTTTCTACTCTAGTTAAAGTCTGCAGTAAATATCCCATCACCTAATAAATATGGCGGGAGGAAGAAAATCATTTATAACAAAGAACACGTTACATTATGGCATAACCCAAGGTACAAATGTTTTTGTACATGGGAGGGAAGGGTCATCTGTCCAACCTTGTGGGTTTTCTCCAGGTCTTCCAGTTTCCTTCCACTGCTAAAGACCCCAACAAGCAAGCGAATTATTGAAATAAAACTGAACTGTGTGTTAGTCCCAAAATAACCTATGTATAATGCAAACTTGTTCTTTATCAGTTTCCTTTAAAAAAAAAAAAGAAAAAAAAAAAACTGAAGCCATTAAAATAAAAGAAATAATAAATCTGAGCACTTGACACGAAGCAGAAATACAAACCTCTAAACTGACTATTGATGAACTAGCCGACATTTCTAATTCTTCCAGATTATCAGGGATACTCAACAAAAGAGGGGTGTCGAAAAAAGTGATTTCACCCTAGAAGAAAATAATACAATGCCACGATGCTAAGTAGGGTGGAAATAGGGTGAGAAATAGGTGGCATGCAAGGTGTGTAGTAAATGATGATAAAATGATGGATTAAGCAACATATGATGGATGAAGCAGAATAATGTAAAACTAATTAACGTATGAAAAATGGAGTGAATGTTTTGAATTTTGATTAATAAGCTAGCTGTGGTCCCCCACCCAGTGAATTCAACTTTTGCAGAGAATGATAAATTAGTGAATGCAACATACAACCAATTTAAGAGCCTCCCGATTTCACTGAAAGGCGGGGGACAATAATATATAATATAGTTCATGCAGCCTATTATATGCATTTCTCATGCAGTAAGCATAATTAAATATCACTGATACGTAAATCAAAAAAGATCAAAATTAAATGGTTGAGATTCACAAAACTTTACAGTGTTTAATATTTATATTAACGTCTAATCATTGCCAATCTCTAATACAAAAGTTCTTATATAATGTCAAATATAGTAGAGTTGTCCATCTGTTTAACTTACATAAGTTAAAGGTGCTTTATCTACTTGCGGATCCCATTCTAATTCCCCCTCCCCATGTGCCCGATTTAAATCTATATCTGTTTTACAAACATCCTCGCTTTCATTTTTAACTTCCTCTGAAATAAAAGTGCAGAGATTTATAACAAATCCTTTTTGATACAAAATTTTCTTCACGTGTCATTTTCTTCAATTGAAAATCTTGTACAGCCAATATTGATTCCTTTTCAATTGTAAATTTGTAAAAGGAAAATCTCTGCAATCTGTACAGTTATTCTTGCTCCGAAATTCAAAACAAATTTTTAAATTTGAATTGCCATTCAAACCAAACTTCTGTTTCTTTTCAATTTTCCAAACTGAATATTATATATATACATAGTATGGTTTAGCGTTCCAGCATTTTCATCATCAAACAAGAAATAAAGTGTCAAGGACATGCTGGTAGAGAGTGCAATATAGTATAAACAGGAAATATGGCAATTCCAATATGGAACTGTACGTTAACAGGAGGGAAGTATTTGTATACAGAATATATGGACAGGGTGTGCTACAAACAATAATAGTAAGATAGAATAAAGGCTCATTTGAATGCTGTGAATCATAAATCTACATTCTTTTCAAATTTAGAATCCAATTTGTTTGTTTCCTACAGATATTCAAATCCAATTTTAGATGTATGAACCATTTAATCCACTTGCTGAAGTGGATTATTTCGATTCAAAATGGCAGTCAATAAAGGACATATCAAATCTTCTAAGAAATCAAATTTGGATTTGCAATCTGAAAAGAGAGTCAAGATTTGGATTCTTTGCAATCAAACATGCCATTTGACATCAAATAGAGCCTGGTTGCTATTAACTACAAGGTAAAGATGTCAATATCAGTCATAATCTCTGCCCACAACGCCAATTTAACTAGAAACTTTGACAACATCTGAATTACCATAATGATTATCAATTGGTGTTGTGGACAATAATTGTGACAAACTGTTGGTAGAATCTAAACGAACCTATAAATCTTTTATTCTAGTTCATTCATAACATTACATCAGAGTTTTTACCTTTCGTTTTTTGTCTTCTCTCCAACTCTTCTAAAACTTCTGATATTGATGAAGCTGGACGATTTTTACGCTTGTTGTAAATCGTATTATTAAATGCTGTTTCATCATCTATCATTGGCTAAATACAAAAGTTATGAGATTATGAGATAGTTACTCAATAAATCTGAAACAAGAACAAGCTAATTAATGCTATATTAGCATTTTCCTCTGCATTTTTTTATTGGCCTAAGATGACATACAAAATGTTTAATAAAAGTATGATGTAAAATCAACTATTTTAAGTAGCTAAGCTAGTTGATCAATAATACAGTGTGGCTTCACAAATATGAATATGAGCTATTTTTTATGATTTGACCCATCAGAACCAAGTGGATTCTCTAATAATGTTGTAATACTATGATCATTAATTCGCTAACACTACATTTACTTGAGGAGGACAATAATCCCGTAACAAACATTTTTTACTACTTACAAAACTACCATGACTATTTCTATTAATCGGGTCAGCTGAAACATGATTTCTCACTGAAAGAAAATATTAAGAAGTAAAAAACATCAGCTCAGTCCAAAATCCAAATCAGCTGTTACATTAATTTTAAAAACAAACAGAATTGAATTGGATCAACACCTTTAGCTGGGTTGTAATCCCTAATTTGCTTTTGAGATACGGTAATGCTAATAACAGTAATATATTGTATACAAACCTCAATAGTGGACTTATTTCTCGGGCCAAAAGTAGCTGACACCATACGAAACTCATTTTTTCTAAACAGTAATTAAGAAGGCTAAACCAAGAATTGCTGGTTAGATATTATATGTCTTGTCTTTGATATTAGTGTAAACAAATCAAAGGTGGACTTACTTCTTGGACCTAATGTAGCCGACACCATACTAAACTCATCTAGTTTAGCCAAATGATCAGTAGGTATTGGTGGATCAACATGATTTAATGGTACTTTAACATCATAATCTGCATCAAACATTTTCTCTTTTTTAATATCATATTCTCTCATTCTTTTACGACGTCGGATGAGCAGAAAAGCTATTATTATGGCTAGGATTATTGAAGATGCTATAATAGACACTGCAATCACTAAAATAAAACAAAATCTATACAGCATAGTCTAATATAAACATTTAAAAATACATTCCAACAATAATAGATTAAAACTACAAACAAGGATAAAAAGAATCAAGATTAATTTGATTGTTTGGAGGTATTTGATTGATAGTTCTAAAAAAATGAATTCTGTAAATCCTATGAACAGTGACAATTGAAGAAATCCTTATCATTATGTTATATCTCATATCTGATTTTACTCAAAAAACATACCCATATATTTATTACAGGACCAATTATTACATATCGTCATATTTGATTTCACTCACACAACATATACGGTACATCTATGGGGCCAATTAACAACATTTTAATAAGTCTCAATAAGTGCTATTTACTATCCTGGATGAAATCTGTCAAGTGGTTGAGAATATGTTCTCGAAAATGTAAAAAAGTTGATGGACGAATGAGAGACAAAGGGCGTTACCAGTGTTGATATTTCGCCCCGCATATGCCAGACATGGCTTACGGTATTTTCCAAACGTCTGACCAGGAACATGCCCAATTAGATGGACGAATGATAGACAAAGGGCGTTACCAGTGTTGATATTTCGCCCCGCATATGCCAGACATGGCTTACGGTATTTTCCAAACGTCTGACCAGGAACATGCCCAATTAGACATCAAGATATGGTGAATAATATTCAAATTTCCAAAACCATTTGACTGTACTGCATATATAAATATTACTCATAAGAGATGGAAACATTACAATTACGACAAGACTGATGTCGGAGAAAATAATCTATTTTTATGGCATATTCTCAGGTTTATGATCATATTTTGAATGGGGTTTATGTTTTTAAATAAAGAAATAAACAAGCTAAGAAATGTCGACAAATATTTCGATCGGAATAGTGTAAGTACTTAATTGTTTTAGACGATAGGGCGTGCTAGGGTTGAATGCTATCATTTTGCAGATGATGTCACTCGCTCGGCATTGTGGAGCAATGGTTACCACCCAAAAAATTTCAAGATGTCATTTCTTTTTTTGCCTTCATCCGTATAAGAGTGAAAAATGTCATTGTGCTTGATAACGATAAGAGGATACTTGTCGAAACGTCGTGCTATTAGAATAAAACCAGTGATTGTTTCCCATAAAAATTGTGTTCTGTTATAATGTATTGACTTATACCCAAAAAATACGTTAATTTTGGAGGAATTTTGAAACAGGTACGAGTCTGCAGTAGTTGGCACGCTTTCATTCTATCACGACAACACATAATTTTGTAGGAATATTACTGACATAAATTTGATTACCACACAGGAATTAAATATCGAAAAATAATGAGGTGCGCTTATTTTTTTATTATGTACGAATATGAATATTTTGTTGACACGTGATTTTTAATTGTGGTCTGAATTAACGATAAGAATTATGCCCTTTTATTTTCTGTAAAAATGTCTGACAAGAAAAATTTTGAAATATCAACACTGGGCGTTACAATAAAATAAATTATTTGACATACCTATTGTAAGACTATCAACAGTATTACTATGTATTAATGTAAGTGTATTATTGGCTGGTATGACTAGAGATGGTGTGGTTATTATAACAACTGGTACCACGGGTAAACCTATTATAACAGCAACTGCTGATCTCACATTCCATGCTGGCATTGTTACCATCTGAAAATATATCAAATCATTCTTTATCATCATAACAAAGCTGCTTGATGTGATCTTGCATGTTGCAGGAACATGATTAGACGTTTGCATCATCATCCTGGATGATATGTAGCCAAACAGTGCAACAGATTGAGTAATAAGGCATCTGATTTAACCATAAATATCCTTCACAAAAGATCAACAATTTGCCAGTTAATTAAATAAATAATATTACTCATTCATTAACTCTCATACATCCGTCAATTTTTGATGCTTCGTGCCAAATTCAAACCCAATCGAGGAAGTAAAACAGAAAACAAGCCAACAATGAGACTTGATGGTCCCCTGCCCTAATCTCAAAATCAATGACACTCATTAATTATTTGCACATTTGTCTTTTCACATATTTATCTTCCAAATTGCTTATAACTCTGCTAAACCTGAGCATACTTTGCTCATCATTCAATTTAATCAAGGTATCATCATTCTTAAATTAGAATCAAAGATCACATTTCAAAGCATCCATAAATGAAAGTCTTTATCTCTAATCAACATAAGAAGAAAATGTTCAGCTTTGAACTCACCCAATAAACATCTACACCATGTTTAAATATTCTACCTCAATTACGTTATTGTGTTCCAATAGATGTGATGGAGGGAGAGTGAGTGAGTCAAATTCATTTCAATAGTACCAGAACCCTGCTCTCTCCCCAAAATCCAGGGGACAAAAATGCCTGGAATCATTCGCGATGAGAACTATTAGACTCCCTTTGTCAAACTAAAAAGTTATAATAGACACCAGATGCAAGAAAACTTTACAAAAAGTATAATATTTACCTCATAGTCATCAAATTCATTATCAGTTGTTTTGGGTGTATTTTGTATTCTGCTAGCTGTTAACTGTTTTGCAGAACATGATGTGATATTTTTGCCAAAACTTGTAATATCAGCTCCACCATTATATAGATCTTTTAATGTTCTAATCCGTTCTAATGATGTCTTAGATGGTACATACACTACATCTGAAATATCCATACAGTGACAACTATCTAAGCATTTTCGAGCTAACTTGCTAATAAGGTTCTTGCAAATTGTTTGACCTTCATTTAACAGACAGAATAAATATAGCATGCAGTGAATAATGGAGGTTTTGCCTGGACAAAGGCATTTCTGCATAATGTTCATCTTTTAGGAGTACGTCAACAAGTATAGATGTGGACCTCATTTCTTTTGCCCAGTTGAGGGAGTAAAAACATTTCCTTGTCAGGCCCTCTATCCTGCACCAATGACGTAAGAAACCAGACTAGAGCATCTTGAGGAACATTCTCACCCAACACTCTAATCGAACCTGTGAACTCCTAGTTAGTAAGCTATAAGATATTGTGATATAATAATATATAACTTACTAGAGACACATCCTGTAAAGTTAACTAGATTATATAAATCATCATTTTCTCCTATAACACCACCAACATATATCATATCTATCTCATCTAAATCAAATGCTGGATAATTCATTGTAGCTTCTTGTATACCATCTAACTGTAAATATATACAAATATATCTTTATTCAGTTCATTATTTTCTGTTTGATATTTTAAAAGAGGTCTTCATATATAACTAATCCCACACTAGAAATTGTGATAGATGTTCAGCACGAGATCGATAAATAATAGCTGGTGTCCACTGGTACTTTGCACCTTATGTGCTGTTTTGATGACATCCAAAACTCAAAACAATTTTCTTATAAAACTAACTGTAAGGCTGATGTTTCTGCCTTAATCCAGAGATAAACCGATTAATTACTAATTGCACATTAATCTTTTTATACAGCATCGAGCATTACTTATCACTCTACTTAACCTGAACAGAAAATGCTCATTCTCACACCTATTCATGGTATTGATGTTATGAAATCAAATTGTGTATCTCTCCTTAACCTAAGCATAAACTGATCATCATCAAACTTAGCTATGATATAAACATAATGATCATCTACAATGATCCTTTAAAGTACCAGTATGAATTCTATTAGGTAGGACCTTCTGAAGTGTGTTACAAAATAAAGTATATAGATTATCATTTAAATAATATCCTGAACTTAATGCTCTTATTTTATATGCTAACACTAATTTCATAAGAAGATTGTAAAAGTATTTATTATACAAATATTTTCTATTTTGAGATCTTACTAAAGTAAGGGACAGTAAATCTTACAGCTAAATATGTGTACATTATATGCAACTAGTTTTTATTATTTTTTACACATATATTGATGTATATTTAATCTGAAAAGACAATACATTTGTATAGAATATAAATAATAGTATCCCGACACCTTGTGCATTATACAGATTATCATATATAAGCAGCTTAAAGAGTATATGGTTATATAATAATCGAGGGTTACTTTACAAAACCCGTCATTTATTATCTTAAATGAGAAAACAGCTACTAGTAATTTACAAAGAGATTTGACTGAACCCAACAACATCAATAATAGCACACCAAGTGATGACAACACGTACACACAAAAAAAACAACAACACACGATATCTTTCAATATACACACGTTGAGAATATGTACAGTTAAAACACTTGTAAAGGAGTTCACATAGAAAAGAGAGGGGATAAGGATGGAGTGCTTTACTGTGGAAAAAAAGATCAAGACATTGTAGTAGCAATAAGTGAATTCTAGAATCATCAGAGAAATTTAACAACACTTCACTCAACAGACAAATATTTCCTAGACTACCCCTAGTTGATAATATCTTTTTATTTTTAAGTGTATTCTGAAATTTTAGTTAACCTAATGTTAGAGACAGAAAGAGTAGCAACATTGCATGAATGAAGGTGTAGTTCCTAGAGGAGTGCGAGACTACACTGACTTGATTACAATATGATGAAAGCGACTACCTTAGTATCGGTAGTCATCTCTCAATTCTTAAATAGAGTCTAGCACATGACGTCAGCAGGTGTCTCTCTTTGGTTCAGGCATAGAAAGCACAAGTTACTTTTAAATCCCCAGTTTTTGGAAAAGGCAGTATATTCAACATCATTATTTATGAATTTTCTCAATATTCAGACACCTGATTAAACCAGTCTAGATATTTCTCCAGGTAGTATTCATTGTACCATCTGTGTTATTCTGGTATTGGGGTGTATAGGCCACAAGATGGCCTGGATTGTTTATGACAATCAGAAGAGCTAATTAAAAACAGCCATCTTACATTTCACTCCATCCCAGAATTCTATCTAGGATCAAAGCCTTTTATTAATCAAGGGAAGTAACTCAATTAACACACAGAACTCTCCAGACCACTATTCCTTAATAATATGAATAAGTTGGTTTAGTAAAGGAGTATATGACAGTATATAACTTAGTGGATGTTATAAAAGAAACATTTAAAGATAGTATAAGAGATATGGATGGGTGTGATGGTATTTGGTGATGTTTTGATATATATTTATTACTTACAATAGGTAATCCTTTATCAGTATATGGGGTAACCTGTATGATTTACATATAAACATATCAAAATATACATGACAGGAATTTTTTTAAAAAATTACAAAACAAAACAATACAACTTGCTATAACATATTCACATTCTCACAAAAATGGTTGATTACTTAACATTTGACCAAATCTTTTTACTAGTTGATTAAAATCGGAAACAAATGTGAGTACTAAAAACAACTTACAGTAACATACATATCGGTACCATCTCTTCTGTATTTTAACTCATGAGGTTTGCCATTTGCAAAATTCTGAGGTACTTTCATTCGATCTAAAAGAAATACACATCTTTTACGACAGATTCAAATATTTAAGGGAATGATGAAGTAAAAAACATTGAAGTAAAGATTAACAGAAATTCTCCTTTTTCTTATGGACCATTGGAAGTATTAGTTCGAAACAAGAATATATGGTCACTGATAATTCACTTCACACAAACTAAATTATTTTTATTTTATTAATTAACTGGGTCTTATGTGGGTGGGGTGAGTAAGTGCTGGCTAACAAACCAGGTTTTGGCAGAGAAAGTTCCTTGAGATTTTGCAACCTGGCTTCCCCTGAGACACAATACAAATGAGGTCCTATGTATTGACAACAAATTTCCCACATACAACCTTGCATGGCATTATGCCCATGTTCATTAGCCTGGTTGGGGCAGAAAAGAAAGGTCACCTGGCCACTTCCAGGGCAAAATTTCCCTCATAACACATTGCATGGCATTACACCCATGTTCATTGGCCTGGTTGGAGGAACCCAGATTGTCCAAGGAAAACTCACAAGGTTAGACAGAAAACCTTACTCTTTGTCACATATAAGAGTGGGATCAAACCCATGACTTACAGAGATAACAAGCCATATGTTCTACAGCATGTATGCCAGACCACCCAGATACCCAACACCTACAGGTAAAGAGGTAGGGGCCAAAGAATAATACCTAAATAAATGTACCCTTCTTGTTAATAAGACCTTGTTAATATACAAGAACAGGTAAATTAAAGTTTTACTTACATATACCAATTTCTTGTTTAGTTTCTATAATAACTGATCCATCATAGTCCATTTTAGCTAAAATATAATCTTTATTCCTGCAATAAATATCACAACTCAAATCAAATACCCAATTAATTGAACAAGAAGAATTCATAGATTTAATGCTTGGAATCCAAAAGAATTGGATAAATATTCCTTCATTTTACAAACTAATAAATTGTGCCCTTACTAATCATCAACTTAACACTTTGCTATTTCGTTATTACAAGAGATATGTTAGCCATCTGAAAAGTGGTCTAAGGTGTTCTAGTAAGGAATAACACTTTCTCCAAAACTCAATAAGGCTTCTCCTGGGCTATACTATATACCGGAAAACACCGAAAAACAACTGAAAAACACCATGTTATACTGAATACCGGAAAACACCGGAAAAACACTAAATACCGGAAAACACCCTAAATAGGTAACCCGGAGAAGGGCTATACTATAAACCGGAAACTAACCCTAATCCTAACCCAGGCACACAGAGGACCAGGCTCCGGGTTACCTATTTAGGGTATTTTCCGGTATTTAGTGTGTTTTCTGGTATTTAGTATAAAATGGTGTTTTCCAGTAGTTTTCCGGTGTTTTCTGGTATATAGTATTGCCGCTTCTCCTCATAATGGTCAAATAATCCCCTGCATTTCTCACATGTAAGAGCACTTACAAGGTTTTAATGAATTTTCAAATAATACCAGATTTTTTTTAAAAACGGATTTGTAGAGTATATAGAACAGACAGGTATATGAATAGAGTTAAGGACAATACTCCCACATAAAATGTTGGAATATAAAAATGGGTTTGTTGACTTACTTAGAACTTCTGACATATATCATAGCCATTTGAAGTATATCGCCATCTTCTGATTTAGCTTTAGTACCATTAGTTGTGAACATAAAAGACAATTGTTCTGATAAACTTCTCTGACTAGTTGATGGCAATAAAAACTTATGTTCTAAGACACTATCTCCATCAAATTTAGCAGATGGTTCTGAAAAATAATTCATTAATTGGTAGATAAATTAATACAATCTATAAAAGTTTTAATTTTTGATTCCAAATGCAGATGATCTTATCTGTCTTTAGTAGTACATGGTCTGGCAGAAATGAAATGGGTTTAGTCAAAGGGTTTAACCCTGGAAAAAAAAAAAGAGCACAAAAATGCTGAAAATCAATACAGCTATTAGTCCTCTCATGACCCCAAGGCTTCACACCAAATTTTTGACCTATGAAAATAAGCCCACATATTAGGTTTAGGCATTTGAACCAATTAACCTTTAAATACTATATTATTATGCTAGTTATGGAAACGTGAAATATATATCTACCTATTTGACATTGTTGACCAGAATAATCTGTTTCACCACAATCGCATGTATATTCTCCTGACTTCCATTCTTCTGTACAATATCCACCATTTAAACATCTATCCTTTATACAACCAGTTTCACATGCTGGTGTTAATTCACCTAAATATTATATTATATATTAACAAATGTTTATATAGATAGATAATCTCCTGCGAATTGAGGTTTTGAAGTACTGTTTATGTCGCAGATTGCTTGATTGATGTTTTAGAGAGAAAAGGGAAAAGCGATGTTTAACGCCCACCTCAATGCCAACTAGCTCATTTGGGAAGTAACACATTGTATATTCTTATTTTAATAATTCTGTCTTTAGAAGTGGGAAAGACCCAGAGGAATCCCATGTGGTTAATTAGGCAATCCTGCTACTGAAGTAACAGAACCCTTGACTCCTACAAACCTAGGGTACAGAACCCTCGACTTCTTGATCAGGTACAAACCTGGTACAGAACCCTTGTCTTGTAACTATAATACATCTTATGATCTAGTTCAGTAGTGCAATATATAGCAGTAATAGTAGTTTTGTAGTAGATTTTCAATACTCTTATGCCACGATGACAACATTTTGTTTTAAATGGATGACCTTAAGATTCGTGTATGAATATGATTAAAATAACAATGATTTAAAAGTTTCTATCTACCAGATTTATCTAACAATGCTTTATCTTTAAGACTGACTATACGATCTCCTATCTTTAACCCTCTCATACATCCTTTAATTGTTGGAAGAGTTGTTGCCATCTTTGGTACACCACCAATATATAGATGAACAAATGGATCTGGCTGTTCTGGTGGACGATGTAAAAATACAGATTCTAAAAGAAAATTAATCATTTCTAAATTAAACATAGAATAGAAATTGTGTGACAGGTATAACTTCTGCTGGGATTCAAACATGCTATCTTCAGTTTGGAAGACGGACACGCTATCCAGTGAACCATAAAGTTGCCCCTACTGGCTGAATGCTAGAAGGGTATACACAATATTAACCTGTTTCACTCACACACACACAACATAATATACAAAGACAACATGTTACATTAGTACAAGTTCTAATTGTTGATATGTTTTCATATAGATTTGGATATGAAGGACTTATAATCTAATTCTGTCACAGTTCTATCAATTTAAAGATCAATGGGAATCTGCAAGATGTCCCAATATCTTGCAATTACGGGGGTAAATAGAACTCCCACATTCAACTCTTCAATTCATGAGCCAATATTTTTATCTAAACTGCCGATTGGCTGGTAAGTATAGTGTGCTAGCAAATGAAAGTCTACGATACAAATAAAATAGTTTGTTAAATAAAACTATAATATGTTTTGCCTTGTTGAAAAAAGCAGACTACAATGGACTTCCCAAAGCATAAAGTTCAAGAAATATAAAGTATCATTTAAATTTCAATACAGAAGATAAAATCTCACAAACCTGGTACTGGACTTTGTTTATAAGGAATTGTAGAATACTTCTGTAATTTTATTCGTTTAAAATAAATGAGAGTAGATTTGTCCTCTACTATAAGTTCAGTATTGCCATCCACTATCTGAGCTATAACTTGTTTCCATTTACCATCATTTAATCTGTCTGTAAATTAATCATTCATATATTTAATCACAGAGATTAAGCAGAAGACAGTTGTGTTGATCTGATGCAAGTGAAAATTACAAATTTAGGCATATCTTTTAACAGGCATGTTATGTGAGTTTTACACAAGCATCCATCAAATGCAATTTGGATTTATTCAAATAGTATCTCGCTCAATCAATTTCGTATAATGGAGGACAAATTTTGTTAAATCATAAGGATCCAAAAACAAGATAGTTGGATGTAATCATACTATACAGATCATAATATGATAAAATATTTACTTCGAATTCACTTGAGTCATTAATATTTCATTTGATCAATGCCTGTGGGAATCTGGCATTGGATCAATAGCTGTGCTTGGATAGAGCATGGTAAAATATTACTGCTTCCAGAGAAGCAAAGTGACACAATTATAATGGATTATCATTAGCTAGAGTATAGATTTCAACATTGTATTATGCATGTACTCAATCCACCCAGTCTCTTTTTTATCAAATACATTATACAAGCAAATTGAGCTTACCTTCCCGTCGTCGACCATCAAATTTGATGTTTTCTCTAATGACTTGGTTAAAGTTATTATAACTAACAGTTATGGTTGTTCCTTGCTGTAGTTCAACTTGCATAAAATTATTCATATGATCATGAGCATAGAGTAGCAGGGCATCTTGTTGAAATGTACGGAAACTAAATATAATAGTTTGATCTAAAACTTGTGGATATTCTGTCATATCTAATCTCAGATATCCAGTTTCTTCACCAGAAAATGTCACAGCATCTAAATTGATATCTACAAAACAAAGAATAAATCATATTCCATATTTCAAGAAAGGACAATGCCTGTGTGTGTCTTATGATTTTTCCATATACATCAAAACTCATATAAAGAATTAGTATAAGCAACTGAGTAATTGGTTATTTTATCTAATTTTGAAAACCCACAGAAATAATTTTTACCTCTTTCACAGTTTTCACCATAATGAACCCATTTATTGGCACAGACACAATTATACGACCCCCATCGTTCCTCACAAACTCCACCATTCTTACATGGATTAGGCCAACAAGATGACATACAATCAGATGTTACTCCAGTCATAGAACTATCTATTAGACGTGTTAAATCTTTAACTTTATTATTATACACAAAACCCCTAACACAACCAGTTAAACCAGGACTAGTCTCGCCTAACTCAGATGCTATCCTGTAAAAAGAAAAATTATATATTAATTAAAGTTATTTACAAAGGACATAGCTATTCAGGATCAACATTCTAAAAAAAATGCACTCTTAACCATTATAATGTTCATGATTTCTTATAAAGATTATTTTAACAAGTGAATCAGGATTTTATTTAAAGACAGATAGACAAAATTGGGTTTAATATCCACTTAACACAAATTGGGTCATTTCAGGACTAACATATGGTTTGCAGGTAGGGGTCTGTAGCAGTGGAAGGAAACCGGGGGACACAAAGAAAACCTATGAGGTTGTACAGACGACCCTACTCCTTGTGTATAAGCAGGAAATCAAAACCACACCACTTGACTCAAGACCTTATGATCTAAATCACATGCATTAAACCAGTTTCCCCCACCCCCCAACAAATTTATTTAAAACAGGGGATGACAAGTGATAGATATTCTAGACTGTACACAGCTGTACAAATGCTTAATTTTGATGTCAAATGTTATGGTAAAGCCCTTGTTGTATGCCTCCTATTGAATCTTTATAGAACAGGAAAGCTGAAAACCACTCATTGTGGAAGCAGACGATAAACACCAAGAGAAGAAAACTACGTATGAAAACAAATTATCCAATTTCATTTTGATATATATATATACAAAATCAATAAAATAATGTTATACCCATCTGGTAGTCCACCAATATATAATATTCCATCAGAGAAATCAATGAGTTTTGTAATATCTGATTTGAGATTAAAGATAAGACGTTTCTGGTCTACAGCTAATCGTAAATTGTATTTATCATGTTCAACAATTATAGTATGCCAATCTCCTATATCTAATGGTTTTGGTGTATATAATGTCTCTAAGATAATCTTTCCACCAATTTTAAATCGAAACTGTACTTCATTAGCTGAAAAAAACCCAGAACAAATCACAAATTATTTTTGATGTAGTGAAAATATAAATCTTAGGCTGGAAACACTTGTCTGCGATATCACCCTAGATGGAAGTGGAGGTTAAGACCTATTGAGAGAGAGAGAGAGAGAGAGAGAGAGAGAGAGCAAATTCCATTTCAAACCTAGTTGTCAGTTGCAAACATATTTTTTAAACTCATTGTGAATTCGAAGTCAACCACCATTATGGTGTAACAGTGATACATTCAAATGTTTTTTTTAAATTGGATAAAAATTGTGACCTGTAGAGGGACCACAAGCTAAAAACGCGATTTTTCTTACAATCAAGGGGCATAATTCAGAAAGTAACAATCCGATATGCACGAATATTGAAAGCAACCAAGATCATTGGGATATAAACATGTATTTCAAGTTTGTCAAAATTGGATCAAAATTGTGACCTTTTAGACTAGAGTGTCCACAACCTTGATGTACCATATTTTTACACTATTTGCGTATGGGAGGCGGCCATTTTGTCCAGTAGTTTTGGTCATACTTTCCATGAAATTAGAACTTAACCGATGTTACAGTGTAACAGTGATATATTTAAATGTTTTTTTAAATTAGATAAAAATTGTGACCTAAAGAGGGACCACAAGCCAAAAACACGATTTTTCATAAAATCAGGGACCATAATCCAAGATCTTTGGGTTATAAGCATACAGTTCAAGTTTCATCAAAATCTGATAAAAATTATGACCCCTAAAGTGTCCACAAGCTAAAAACAAGATTTTTCGTACATTCAGGGGCCATAATCCATGAAGTTACGGTCCGATACATGCCAATTTCGAAAGGAGTCGTGATAAACCTATATTTTAAGTTTCGTTACAATCAGATAAAAATTGTGACCAATAGCGTGTCCACAAACAAAATGTGAACGGACGGAAGGACGGGGTCAACGACAATATACGTCCACATGAAAATGTGGGTGTATAAAAATCAGTCTGAAGATGTTAAGGTTCACTGGCTCAATCTGCATTACAGCAAGTCCCTTAAAAAGTTGTTGAACTTCACTTAAAATATTGGAGAACTTAAAACATTGTTGAACTTCACTTTAAACATTGGTGAACGTCAACTGAACCTTGTTGTGAAGAATATTAACACCCACCTTATATAAGACCCACTGTAATGTGGCCATGGGGGTATTATTTAAAACTATTTATGCCCACAACTAAGCCAATATTTATACATGAATAGAAAGTATATATAAACTAACCTGATATTATTTTAATGTAGAAACTGTTACTATTCCCTTTTCCAGGTGTTTGATAAAGTATCAAGGCATTAGTCTGGTCTGTTTTAATATTAATACGTAAATCACCTTTCTTCCATGAATGTAACATAATATAACTTGAACTTTTTATAAATGTTATAGATTTATCTAACGGTACATGTACTGAAATAAAGTAAATATATATAACTTATAATACATAAAGTACACATCATGGAGTATACATTCATATAAGTGGAACTTAGATAATTATAAGAAGTGATTGTATCCAGACCAGGTATTTTAGTAAAATAATAATACCGTATTTAAAGCAGGTTTTCATCCTTACAAACACTTATATATGCTACAGGAAGCCGATGAGGAGATCTTTTAGCACTGTAGTAATGTGATAAATTTGGGGTAAGAGTTATGAGTTTTTATAAGTTGTGACATATTTGACCTTATAGAAAGAGATTTGGGAAACTGCAATCCTTCCCTCCCCTAGCCTATATTCTTTTGTTTGTTATCATATAGGTTATTTATATTCTAGTCCCTGCATGTATTATTAATAAATACTTCTAAATAAACAGCATTACAGATTGATATCAATGACAGTGCATATATATGTCCCAGAACTTTTGAACTTTTCCATCCTACACACAACCATCTACTGTTAACAGTCATTAATAATTTCAACTCTTTGTTCTTACGAAGGAAAGTGTGACTTTATTGATGGTCTATGGGTATTACCATACATTATATAATAATGGCTAGTGCAGCCAAGGTGCAACCTGACAGCAGCTATTTCTGAAACTCAACTTGAGTAACTTTTCCAATTGAGTAGAACTGTACAGCAATAATGACAAAATTATCACAATGCATGCAAAGCTGAAAGTCATTTAAAATATTATTATTATAAATGCCAAGGACACCTTTCTTTATGATACTTGATGATTGTGAATAATAGAAAAGAGATAATTACCACTTCCCCAGCATTTTAATGGTCCTATAGATAATTTTCCTTCACCCTGGGTGTTTTGTAGTACAGTAACTTCTGTCAATGGTAATTGTTTCTTTATTGTATTAAATCCTTCATCTTGCTTCCATACATCTTTTCCTATATAATGTATAATAATACATTATTATATCATTCAAATGTTTGATGTCAGTAACGTCCATCACAACATACCCCATGGGGTCAGTTTGATTTAACTCGTTTTATAATAATTTTTTTTTGAGACGCTATTAATGAATGTTTACCGGTGTCACAGTTTAACCTGGTTTGGCTGTGCTCCTTGTGTTCAGTCTATGTAGTTCTTGGATATTGTACATTATACCATTATTACCTATCATTTTACCAAGTACACATTTTGAAACTAAAAAACATAAGGTACTAAGACAAAACAGGCACTGAGTCAAACTGCTACATCTGGTACAATTTTAATACACTGTTTGATACTTTATTACACCAAATGTGTTAAAACTGACAGTTTAAGTCACACACAAAAGGCCATTGTGCACACAGAGAATTGTCTACTTTGAGAATACTGGTAGATCTCTGTCCTGAATGACCATCATGTTGAAAATTAGAGTACTATTTTGTTGTAAGGTTCTAATCTGTTTTACATTCTTTTCAATAAATACTTAGAATCTAGATTTTGCCAAATACTTAAAATACTTACCATGATCACAGTAACATCTTTCACCTTGACACATATCTTGTTGATCACAGTCACAGAAACCAGCTCTGTCTGATCCTATATAATCTACTATCTCTCCATTGGCTGCTTTAAACCATGTCCTCTTTCCTAGTCTAAATATAATATACAACCATTTCAACCACAAGTATAATCCATAGTTAAAGATAGGTTGTAAGGCAACAAAACATACGCCCACTGAAGCTAAGTCATCCGGGCAGTCAACAAGGGTTGTCGCATATTTTTTCTCTGACAGTAATTATCAGAAATCGCTGAATATTAATAGGATTCTTCGTCTCATGACCTTAAACACTATGTATACATTCAAAGTCAATCAAATATTAACTTTAGCCTCTAGAGCGTGCACAAGCAATTGTGGACGCCGGACGGATGGGGGTGGGGGAGGGGATGACAATATACGACCACATTTCGATGTGGGCGTAGACCACATTTCAATCTGGCGTATAAAAACTCAAACTATGTTTTTGAAAGTAACTAATTATGGAAGTTAAAATTTTCAAACCAATAAATGTTTCAAACTGATTTTGCACTGAATCTTACTCAATTGATGAAAGGCATGACAAGAGTGAAGCCTTCTTTACTAAGCATGAAAATATGGATGTGTCTGTACTTAAGGGAAGGAATAATATGTCTGTGGAAGGGGTATGCATGTGAATATTCAGCAAGATTAACAGTGAGTTTCAATATTTTCCTGCTAAAATAGATTATAATTTGTAACAATTTTATTTCTCAGGAATATATATATATAATCTATTTTAGCAGGAAAATATTGAAACTCACTGCTAGGTTTATTTTTTTGTTAAAGTAATGTACATTAAATTTGATAATGTCTTGGTTTTGCTGGCAGCAATATTGAGTAGATGTAGAATAGTTTGAAATAATTATATCTACACAAGCCATACCAAGCCAATGTAATTATATAGATGAAATTCAACTATCAAAACACTTAATTCTCTGCACAAAAAAACTGTCATCCATATTGATAATTTCGCTTTATTTCAAACAAAAAACGAAAGGCCAAATCATCACTAATTTATTTGCTTGGATTAATTATCATGGGTAAATAATGACTTGGGATAGGCTTTATTAACGACAATTATCACTCAACTGAAACCTTGAATCAAAGACAATTTATTTATATTAAATGTTTACACGTCCCAGACTATCTACTAGTTAATTAATTTACATTATACAGTCAACCATTTTTCTGATTGACACTCAACATAATGGCACTCCACAGTAAAATATGATTAGAATTTTAATATTCACATTTTTCCACTTCACCAAAAAGTTGTGACTTGAGTGACCAAGTTTTTGTAATTTCATGCACACGGCATTAAAACATTCTACTAGCACATTCTTATGTGTAACAGCTAACAAAGTCATGTGCTTAGCAGTGTCTACATCATAATATTTTTAACTCTTAAATGGTTGATTTTTCAGCCTTTAATTTTATCTGAGCAATTAGATATTCCCTTCTCAGTCTAGCAGGTGACATCACACTTTAATCAATGCAAGGGGCTGAAATAGTCAAGAATATTATTAGAATATACTTACCGAAGTGGAGACTGATAACAATAATATTGAACTTGTTGTTTACAAGCAGCAGAATCTGTTGTTAGTGCTGATAACTGACCTGTTGACATACCTCTGAAACAAAATAAATTCACCAAATTAATTAACAAATTGGAAGTGAAAGGAACTATGGGAGAGAAAAACGTCTAAAATTCACTCAAGACAACAAAATCATTTTTTAATTACACAGCCAATGTTAGCCATTGTTATCAATACAATCATGTTGTCAAAATCTTAATCCCACTGCTTATAAACATATAGAGAATCTATTTCATTGTAAAGGAAAATAAAACTAACCTGTAACCTGTATATGACATGATCCAGTATAAAACTAACCTGTATTATTACATAATCCAGTATAAAACTAAACTGTATAATAAATGACCCAGTATAAAACTAACCTGTATATTACATAATCCAGTATAAAACTAACCTGTATAATAAATGATCCAGTAAAAAACTAACCTGTATAATAAATGATCCAGTATAAAACTAACCTGTATAATAAATGATCCAGTATAAAACTAACCTGTATAATAAATGATACTGTCTATCAGCATAATCATTCTTTCGTATTGTGGTATTAGCTTGAAAATTATGTTCTATAACCGTTTCACCATATTCATTATCATCATGTACCTCACCCATTTCACAATGCACATATGTAGGTTCGAGTGGACCACTACCATCTAAATCAACTATATATACACCAGATACATTACGACCAGATTGAAAATAATCATCACATGTCTTCGGATATTTAGCTGAAAAATTTCATAAACATTATATTATATAAAAAAAAACACAACACTATTTATACGGAAAACAATCACTGGTTTATACACATGTAGCACAACATTTCGATATGTATTCTCTTACAGTTTTCAAGTACAAGTAACATAAAAAGAAAGATATCTTTTCAATATTTATGTTAAATTGTGACACTATAGGTAGGGTTACGGCGTAACTATCCTTCGTCATGGCACTAAATAAGGAATTAGATGTGACACTATCCTGCATTTCGCCACCAAATAAGAATTAGCTGACGCATAATACTTCTATAGAGCGGGTTTGATTTACTCTCAGACATCATGATGAGACCGTAGAGAAGACACAATCCGTGAGTTCCTAGGGGAACATCAAACCCACAGCCGCCTTGGCTGAGAGGCTGGGATAGAGACAAAATGTGATGTTTAAGACATTGAATACTTACGAAAATGGCAAGCTTTTCCTTCATAATGTTCAGAACAATCACACTGTACACCATTCCAATCAGACAGACAGATACTATCATGTTCACATATATTATTATTACTACAATAATCTTTTAAATTACAACCATCTAATCTTAATCCAACTGCTGCTTCTGTTTCTGTTATCTTTATAGGATCAATTTTGATTCCTTGTACAACCAAACCTTCTATACAGCCTACAAATCCATCAGTTCCTACAAAATATATCGTACAATTTGACAAATATTGACAGTAATGGAGTAGTCAATGTTAAAATCAACAAGGGGTTGCCATGCAAGATACGCCCACATTTTGCAAGAGATGGACAGAAACAAGGACAACAAAAGAAAAGTGATTTTTCGTACTATCAGGGGACATAATTCAGGAAATTATAGTCCAATAGGCGCGAATATCCAAAGGAATGGAAATCTCTGGGATATATAGAGGATATTTGTCGTTTTAGAGTGAATAACATATTTTATTTCATCGAGAAGCAAGAAAACTTATAAACGTTTTCTTGCTTAGAGATGAAATAAAATATGTTATTCACGACAAAACGACAAATGTTCTATTTATTTTATGATTTTACAATCATTTTAGGTAAAAACAGCATGGACTACTGCTAGCCAGTGGAATAACACTTTTATTTCACTGATAAAACGCGGTATTCCACTACTTATCATAAAATAAAAACATATATTTTAAGTTTCATCAAATTCAGATAAAAATTCTGACCTCTAAAGGGTCCACAACCTTGGTATTACATATTTTTTACACTATTTGTGTACAAGGAGCAGCCATTTTGTTGGGCGGGCAGTTTCGTTTCTGATTTTTATGAAAATCGAACTCAATCATCAATAGGTTGTAACATTGATATATGTAAACATTTTTTGAAATCGGATAAAAATTGTGACCTCTAGAGGGTCCACAAGCTAAACACTGGATTTTCTGTACAATCAGAGGCCATAATTCAGGAAGTTACGATCCAATATGTGGGAACATCAAAAGGAACAAAGGTCTTTTGGGATATAAACATACACTTTAAGTTTCTTCAAAATCTGACAAAAATTATGACCTGTAGAGTGTGGATGGACGGACAGGTGCGACGACAATATATGTCCACATGAAAATGTGGGCGCATAAAAACTGATGTAAATCATAATTCAGGCAACGCAATGTAGTGGTTTAACGTTTGTTCTTTCCGGAATGGTTTCCATACGTATGAAGTCCTCTGACCATTCCTTATAACAAGCAACGGTCCTAACAATTTCTAATCTTTATATTGCCCCCCTAATGTCTACAAAATATTTTTTGAGATGAGGAGCACATGGTTAGGTATAACATATGAACATCTGGTGGTTTTTCTGGTCTATATTTCTAAAAGGATTCATTGTCTATTTCACAATTTCTTCCGTGAAACAGCAGTAATAGAGAAGCAGCAGTTTACTAATACTTTTATTGAATATATTAACTCATATATAAATGTTGTTATTTCTTACTCTTGTATCCTCTCAGACCGAAACCAAATATCAATTTTCCCCGATGTTCTAAAGGTTTTCTGTACACATTTGTTCTTATAGAAGACTGGTCTACTTTCAATTTAGCTTGACTGAAAAATAAAGGAGAGTATTTTGACTGAAAATGACACATGTTGTGACGTGCTGTTATGCATGTATGTTAGGCAGGTGGCTATATAGATTTATAATGTAACACAATTTCTTCAATTATATTCATAACAATGTATACATACATGTGTTTGTAATTTTAAACTATGGTATAAATTTATTCTTGTATGTACATGAATATAAACAGTATTTAACATCTGGTTTATTTATGCATTATTACAATAAATAATTCACCAAAGTCAATTTAAATACATTTTGTTATTTTCAGCAAATGGCTACTAACACTATTCATCAAAATCATTCAAAAGCATTCTTGAATTTCTACATGCAAATAGATGAAATGATGATGTGTTTAAAGATAGGTTGCCAGGCAACAAAATATATGCCCACAGCAGCTACAATGTCCAAGGAGTCAAGAAGGGTTGTCACATATTTATGCTTTTGTAGGTAATAGGAGCATTTACAAGACACCGACATCAATTTCATATAGATCGAATGTTCACAAGGTTCAACAAAGTGAAACAAGGGCCATAACTGTAGAAGTTATTAACAGAAATTGCATAGTTATTAACAGAAATTTAATTCAGATCAGATGATAACTTTTGTCATTAGAGCATTCACAAGGGGTTCAACAAAGTGAAACATGGTCCATAACTCTAGAAGTAATTAACGGAAATTGTTGAAATTCAAAAGGCTTCTTCGTTTTATTAATCTAAATAATGCATATACAGATCGGATAACTTTAGTCTTTAGAGCGTTCATAATATGGTTCAAGAAAGTGAAACAAGGGCCATAACTCCAGAAGTCATAAACGGTAATTGTTGAAATTCCATAAGCTTATTCTTTTTACTGATCTAAATAATGAATATAAATTTCAGACAGATCAGATGATAACTGTTGTTGATAAGAGCATTCACAAGGTTAAAAAAAGTGAAATAAGGGCCATAAGTCTAGCGAGAGAGAAATGGGGTTAAACGTCCACTCGACACAAACTACGTCATTTCGGGACTAACATATGGTTCAATTTTATTTCAATAATTCACTTGCACGTAGGGGTCTCTAGTAGTGGGAGGAAACCTGAGGACTAGGAGAAAACCCCCGAGGTTGGACAGGCAACCCTACAACTGGGGAATTCAAACCTTGCCAGTTGGCATAAGTTTAGAAGTAATATATAAGTTTAGAAGTATTAGCGGAAATTGTTGAAATTAAAAGGCTTCTTCATCTCACTAATATACAGAATATATAAATTTCAAACTGATCAGATAATAAATGTAGTCTGTAGAGTGTTCACAAGAAACTGTGGACGACGGACAAACGAAGAGACGGAGGCGACTGCAACAAACGACCACATTCTCATGTGGGTGTTTAAAAAATAATCAGATCATATGATAACTAGTCAGCTTGATTATTAATATATTTTTTTTCGTATTTCATTTTTGTTTCTAACTTCTCGCAACAGTAAGAAAACCTAAATTAGCAGTAATTCCTGGAATCAGCATTAATGGAGGTGTGTCTCTCACTGTATCTGAGAATGTGCTAATTTATGACAATAGGGTGACAGGTGAAACCAACTGCCCTCATAGTTTCAACGGAGTCTAAGCACATGCTATGTAACATCAACCTTTCAACATCACCTTTTGTCCACACGTAGGGTTGTTTGCAAAATGCCCTATCATTGGAAAAGACTGTATTTCAAATATATTTATTTATGAACTTTTATCAATATTCAAACAACTGGTAACTCTACAAAAAAATAAATAAATACCCACAAAATAATGTGCTGTTTTCACGAATTCATTGAATGTAACAAATTTATAATCAATCTTTAAATAATGTAAAACCCTTCAGAAACTGGGAGACCATTAGAAAATATCAAATTGATCTCGGAATTGAGAAGTGTTAAGCCCAGATTTTCTGTATAAGATGATGTAGGTATGTCTGGAGAAAAGGAGATCAAAAATAGCCTCTATGTGCAAAACTGATATATATGTACAGATAATCACCCTACTTTCACAAAACTCTAATTACTTTAACCCAACGTTATAAATTATTCAATATCTTTGCCAACATGATCCACAATTCAACAGCTAGAATCCAGTATTACCCGTTATTATTGATCTTAGCATATTAGCATTTGGTTGAAAATCACAAACTACTGGTTGCACAATAAATTACAATACTTTGTATTTTATCAAGCTACAGTAAACCCAATAAAGATAAACATCTGGATATCATAAATTTTCTAATAAATGATCGATAATATTTGTCTCAAAATCTTAGTGCATATGGCGAGTATTTTATGATTATGTCAGTTAATACCCTTTGGGTTTATTATTTTTTTTCTCTTGGAAAATCTTGTTATATAATGATATGACATATAACAAATGACTGAAATTGTTTAAAGGGCAACAAAGAAATGCAATAATCAAACAGACAAAAAATTCTCTATCAATAAAGTGCATCATAATTAAGAGTAAATTCAATTTATCAAAGAGAAAGCACTGACAAGCTACAAAATCCATCTGGTTAGATTATTTTATTATACAGAAAATTAAAATAATCTGATTGTTTTCACTGAATACAGAGAACTCTTTACAAAATGTTGTCCACAATTTAATATTGATTCTTTTGTTGCCATGCACAATAAGAATCTCTACCTGCACTGGCTGCAGGCAGATCTGCTGTTACAGAAGATTATTATATTCTTCGATTTCTTCTTGCAGTTATAAATAATTTTGCGATCGATTCTTTCCCTCAGCACAACATGGCAGAGAAGAATATTACATGATTAATATTGATTATATTTAAAACATGGAATTTATTAACATTAATTGATAAAATGATTGATTTATAAAACAATTGGTTTTTTGTTCAATATTATGTAGGGAACATTTTATAACTACAAATATTGACGAAAGCAAATAGAAAGAAATGCCACTACAAAATTAGAATTACCAATAAATTTATAAAGTTAAGTGTAAAATTCAACCCTTGACTCTTGTTCAATCCTCCCTTGAGGCTTAACGTCCACTTCTACCTTGGGCGATATCACAGATAAGTGTTTCCTGGGAAACTTGTAAGAGGAGCCAAATAATAGAATGATAGGCTTATCTCGCATAGGTAGGAGATGGAAGATCAATTAGGAGGCTTATTCGATTCTGTTTCCTTTAGATAAAGACACAATACCTTTTGAGGGGTAAGCTTCAACCAAAGGCGATGCTCCCGGTACAAATAATAGGGTACTGCATCGAGCATGCGCAGTCTGGCCCACAGTCTGGCCAAGGCTGGATTGGTATGGAGGGTTGATCAGACTGGCAGTTGAGCCTAGGGGTCCACTGCCTGCCTGACTTCTTTATAGAACTTTTTTTCTAACTAAACATCAGGTACTGATCTAGTGACTAGAATAACAAGAGGCCAATAATTGGCCTTCATCGCCCATCAGTTTTAGAGTATCCTGAAGAACTATAACAATGTTTGTAATATGAGTAGGTGTCAAACAAATCATTTGTAAATATTTTGCATAGTTAGAGGGCTAATGGAACTAAATATGAAATTGATGTCAGTAATTTGGACCATGACCTGAGTCCTCTGCGATTAACCTGATATTTTGTGCCTTGAGAGTCAACAAGAATTAGCCTGATCGGCTATTCTGAAGAAAAATGCAAAATATACATTGCACAGACCTGAAATACAAACAAAGGGCTGAACAAATAAATGGCAAAATCTGACTCAAGAGTTTGCAAGAATGATGGACTGACCTACTGACAGAAGTGTATGAGAATACATTCTCACATAAAATTTGGGTGTATAAATATAGCTTTAAGATAATATGCATGCTTATTTCTGGCCAGTCAATTACCCTAGTCAAAATGTATAAACAAATAGTATTTCTTGGGAATTATATTTTAAAATATAGGTTCATTACTGCATTCTAAAACAGAACACACATAAAGAGCATAAAACACAGAGATACGCCCACATTTTGCAAGAGATGGATAGAGAACAAGCTAAAAACAAAAGCGATTTTTCGTACAATCAGATGCCATAATCCAGAAAGTTATGGTCTGAAATGCGCAAATATCAAAAGGAACCGAGATCTTTGGGATATATGCGCGAATGCATTTCAAGTTTCATCAAAATTTAATCAGAATTTTTACATCTAGAGGGTCCACAACCTTGATATACCACTTATTTACACTATTTGCGTACGAGGAGTGGCCATTGTCTGGCAGTTTTGGCCCGGTGACCTCTAGAGTGACCAGAAGCTAAAAACACAATTTTGCGTACAATCTGGGGGTATAATTGTCGAAGTTATAATCCGATATACGCAAATATCAAAAGGAACCAAGATCTTTGAGTTATAAACATGCATTTCAAGTCTCATCAAAATCAGATGGAAATTGTGACCTCTAGAGTGTCTACAAGCTAAAGACGTGATTTTTTGTACAATCAGGTTCCATAATCCATGAAGTTATTGTCCAATATATGCCAATATCAAAAGGAACCGAGATCTTTAGGAGATAGACCTATATTCCAAGTTTCGTCAAAATCAGATAAAAAATAAGACCTGTAGAGTGTCCACAAACAGTGGCGACGGCATAATACGTCCATATGAAAATGTGGGCGCATAAAAAAACATAAGAAACAGTAAGCAGGTAAATCAGAAACGGTAAGCAAAAATATAAATCAGAAAATACAAAATCAAGGGCCATAATTATCCATTGGTTTGAAATACATTGTAATATATAACTTTCTACATAAATCTAAGGAAATGGGGTTTAATGTCCTACTGTTCTGTTCTGCAAGGGGTAATGGAGATGGGGATACGCCATACAGTGTGCTATGAGGGAAATTTTTGTCTGGACAGTGGCACTACAGCCTACTCTTTATAACGAAATCCATCTGCCAAGGGATCTTTTACATGCACGCCAATATGTACATGACAGTACATGGGACCTCAGTTTATCGTCCCATCCAAACTACTTTACATTGTCCTTTGCCAGGATCTCTGTCCTGCATCACTGCCAAGGTGGAGCTACGCCGGAAAATCCTGAGGTAAGGGGGCCAACGTCTAACTCACTGAGCCACCGCGGCTCTCAACTTTCTAAGAAAAGGATTAATTATTGTTCAAAGTAACCATTGAAATTAGAGATTTTCTTAAAACAAATTTTAATTCTAAAAGAAAATGGTTCAAATTGCTAATAATAAACAACAGCATTAACTGGCGGTTCTTTTTGGCATAGAGACTCATCAAATGCTTCACACAGATCTAGTAAAATCACACATATAAGCTTATATATTCAACTACATGATATCTAACAGTGAAGATGAAATGAGTTTATTATAGGCTAATTGTAAATATTTAATGTATGGTAAGATATCAGCCACTATCCCACAGTTTAAAGTACAACCACCACAATATATGTTAGATAATATATTACGTAAGTGCAAAGTTGTTATCTTGAAAATAAAACTTAATATTAATTTTCTGAATATAAGTGTTTTTTTGTTAAACTGAAATATTAATATCATGTTAAGATGAGTTTAAAGGGTTATTTCAATCATTTTAAATCCATTGAATAATTTATCAAGAACGTTTTAACAAACTGAATGTTTCAGTGAAATAACCCTTTTAATGAATGTTTAGTTAAACTGATATATGCATGTATATGGAATGATTTCATATACCTACAAGGTTTGTTTAGTTCTCTTGTCAATATCTTGATAAGTCCTATTAAAGAGGTTTAAGAGAGGATATATAATAGAAATAATTCAAGAAAAAAAAAAGATAATGCAAAGATATACAGAAAGAACGAAAATGAAATATAGAGTCAGAGAAATGTCAATACGTTATTTTGTGTACCAGTAAATACAAGTCATGAAAGCAGAAAGGCTAAAAAATAATGTCAATCCTTGACATCCAAAAATATTTAATTTAAAAATGTATTCTTATCAAAACAAATTTTAAAATATAAATTCTGTTCAATATACTTGTATAGTGGTCGTTGAAAGCTGAAAGATTTTTAACATGAGTTTAAAACGCAACATGAATTCAGCTGTAATGTTCAGTTATAGATACGACATAACTATCAAAGGTTTTAAGATATGAAATTCTTAGACACGAAAAACTGATAAGCTGCAAGCAAGTGAGAAATAAGTATCTCATGAATTTCTAATGAGCTTTAAAAATCCATGGAGAATTTTCTCTGACTACCATACCAATACCCTAATCAATGTTGAGGAATACATTTGTATGACTATGAACCATGGGGGTTAACTTTTATAAAGATCCAATATATATATATAAATATATATATGTAATGTAATACTATGTGCTGTTTATAATACAACAGTTAATACATTAAAACAAATAATATACCTTGAATGTAATGTTAGATTTAATGTGTGCCACTGGGAGTTGTTGACTATAGCAGGTATAGATTGATTTTCACGGAAGCCCTTTCGATTTCTGGTCGATGGTACAAATGACAGGAATGGTTTACCCTCTTTGACCCAGACCTAGTGACGATAAAAAAATGACATAAATATCCTGCAAATCCTGCAATCAATTATTGATATTGAATAATTTCCCCACAAATGACTACAGGTCTACAATCACTGACAGTTTCATTAAATAAAACATACTTTATGTTAGAACACCATATGTCTGTCTGATATTTTCTAGATAAGATGGCTCAGTCACAGATTCATGTATGATCTTATTGACCAAGTTTCTACATACATATATTTATCAAGGATTTTCGCCTCCATAATTAAAGATGTGTCATGAGAGAGAGAAATGGTGATCAATGTTGACTCAAGACTAACTCGTGCACTAACGTATATTTCTTATTGCACCTCTAACCCAGATAAAGGAGCAGGAGCACATAAGCATGTCTCTTAATATATTGAAAGAATTTCCTTTTTTTTCAACCATTGTGTTAAAACAATGGGAACTAACAATGATCACAGTTTCTAAACTGAAATATCAAGTCACTTTGTTATGATTTGTCAAACTCAAAGCAATACTTCCTTTGAAAATATATCAGTTACTATATATGTTGATATATTGTCAAAAATTCAATAGCTGGCAAATATCAGATGCATCGTTTAAAAACATCCACCATTTGTTTAATTCAAATAGCATTCAGACACTGTTTTATAACTAAGACATAGGCAATCACACAATGGTGTTTCTGGTCTTGCTGCTGCATTCAAATGACTGCCATATTACACTTTATACTATACTATTCAAAAAAAGTAGGGGATATTTGATTTTTAAGTGTTATTAAAGTCACCTAATGAAACTGACGAAGAAAGAAATGACAAAATGAAATGAAGTTCACATTCATCGATTTATTCCAAATGATCGTTAGACTATGTAAGGCACAGACTGACCATTATAAGGGTAAAATGATACCCGGGGTCAAACAGCAAAGTTACCACAGCATCACAACCAAGTCAGTAACGGGTAAATCCTCCTCTGTTTGCCAAACAAGCATTGATCCGACGTGGCATACTCCTAATGAGACGTCTAAGGTCATTTTGGTCCAGATTGTCCCATTCCTGTTGCAACGCAGCAGCAAGTTCTTGGACATTGGCAGGAGTTGTTGACGTTGACGTAACCTCTGTCCAAGCATGTCCCAGACATGCTCGATGGGGGAGAGGTCGGGACTCAGTGCTGGCCAAGGTAATGTGGTGATGTTCTGTTGTTGGAGGTAACCTGTAACGATCCTGGCCCTGTGACATCTTGCGTTGTCATCCTGGAAGATGAAACGGCGGCCATGACGTCGTGCGAACGGCACAACATGGACTGCCAAGATGTTGTCCCGGTAGTACTGGCCTGTAACACGCCCTGCAACAACATGTAAAGCCGTTCTTCCAGCAACAGTGATGCCTCCCTACACCATAACAGAACCACCCCCAAATCGATCATGTCTGATGACGTTAACGTCTTGGAAGCGCTCGTTTCGACGACGCCACACCCTCCTACGTCTGTCCAAAAAATCAACAGTGAACCTTGACTCATCTGAAAACATCACATTGCTCCAGCGTCGATTATCCCAGTGTTGACGATCCCTACACCAACGACGTCTTGCCTGAATGTGATGATCTCTCAAACAAGGGATCACGCGAGGACGTCGGGCGCGAAGGTGACCCCTATGCAGTCGATTCCGAATCGTCTGGCCACTCACTCTCACACCAGTGTCTGTTTGAAGACGAGCGCTGATCTGATTTGCTGTGATGACACGATTTCTCAAGGCCAAGGTACGGATAAATCGATCCTGGGCTTGAGTTGTCGCCCTTGGTCGACCTGAGCGTGGTCTGTCCTGTACAGATTGTGTATCACGGTATCTGGACCATAGCCTGCTTATGACAGACTGAGAAACATTCATCGTCCGCGCCACAACCGCCTGTGTTGTGCCGATCTGTAGCATGCCAAGGGAACGTAACCTTTCATTTTGGGTAAGCCGACGCATATCAAAATTCGTTTTCTGGTCACTAAAACAATTAAACTGATGTTTCCACCCCGGAATTCAATGCCACAATGACTGTAACATTCAAAGTCAGAGTCGTGCAAATCTTGGGTTGGACCCCTATGATGATCCCAAGCATCACCTGCATTCCATGCGGTAGCTATTGGTGCGTTTGGGCGTCACATGTAACTGGAAATGTTTCTTCTGTTAGGTTCTATAGTGACTTTTTTCGTAGTCATTTGCATATTTTAGTATTATGCCCCCAAAATCAAATATCCCCTACTTTTTTTGAATAGTATATTACATTTACATATAACATCTGAAGACACTTGAGAAAGAGCAGACAGCTAGCTTATGATTTGATGTATTTTAGAATGAAGAACTAAAAGTGGTTTAACTGAGCATATTTTTTATGTGGAGAGGGATATAAGAATCAGTTACACATTGTATAATTCTCTCACCTCCAAATATCCATATTCATAGCCGCCAAACCCATCTCGAGCCAATAATTCAACACTAAACAATATGGCCATTTCCCTAACCGTACGAAAACGGAATGACACAGACAGATTGTCATTCTTTGGTACATCCCAACGTAACATAGAGCCAGCCATTGGAAACGTGATGGGGATTTCTTGTATTGGATCACAGCCATATTGTGCCGATCTACCGCCCTGATATTCGCAATTCTTCTTGCCACTCTTCAGATTATAGAGTACAGACACATCATTAAAATAAACATTGCGTAAACAGCCAACAAAACTCTGGGTTATCTGTAATCCTAAAAAATACAAACATACATTTGTTGATCATTTAATATATCATAACTATTTCTGGTAAACTGACATAAAAAATAAACAAGGTGGAAATACTATGTTAACCTTAAGCATGTTTGAAATTCTGTATTCTAGTACAATAATATCTGTAACAAAATCTTACCATACTCCACGTATTAATGTACATGTGGGTAAATCAGATAAAATTCAATATTCCTGTGTATTATCTTAGTACAACGTACATAGAAAATTACAATATTGGCTATTTCTGTCTAAAATAGATTCTATTATCTTCAAAATAAAATTTATGAAGAAACAAAACAGATTTTTATAAATTTTTAGCATGTTAATTTTAGTCATGATTATTTAACTATCTATCAATATGTGGAGAATATCAAAATAATAAACAAGATATTTTACAAAACAGAATGTCGGAGCATTAAATCTTATAATATCTTTTTGACAGTTTGACAGTCAGACGCTTAAGTTGAACTGGTTTAAAAACCCTGGGGATCGTTAAACCAGTTTAACTCTGTCTTATGAATGCAAATGTGGGGCAAATAAACCAGTTTTAAAAAAAACAGTTTTCAACTGGTTCATTTTGGCTGTCTAAACGGGTTAGCATAAAAACCCTGGCTCCAGCTTGCTTTGGACATGAACTGGTTTAAAAATAAATGTCTGAATGGGCTGGGCTATTCGAGTCAAAATGAAATGGGGTTTAACGTCCTACTGTTCTGCTCCTAACCTGGGCTAATGAAGACGGGCATACGCCATACAGTGTGTTATGAGGGAAATTTTGCCCGGGCAGTGGTGCTACGGCCTACTCTTAAATCAAATTCCAACTGCCAAGTGATCTTTTACGTGCACGTCAATGTGTACACGGGACCTCGTTTTTTTGTCCCATCCGAACGACTAGACAGCTGTCCTTGTCAGGCCCTCCATCCTGCATCACTGACAAGGGGAAACCACGCCAGTAAATCTGAATGAACTTTCTCAGCCAATGCAGGGATCGGAGACCCGACCTCCAGGCTAGTGAGCCAGCGTCTTACCCACTTAGCCACGTGATCCCCCTATTAGAATCAAGCTGGACCATATATGTTTTTGCTAAATATTTCTTTGTTTTCATATTATTTTTTTTCTGGGAATACCTCTGCTGTGTTTATGTTCATTTGTTTTGTTTATATACTGTTGTGCAGCTTTCCTGCAGAATTATCTATTAATTTTTATTAATTATGAAAGCCAGTAGTTAACGTCAAGAAACCTCCTATAACAACAGAAGCCAATGTTACTGGTAATTTTAATTAATGGGTAGGAATAAAATATGTTTCTGTATTTCCCTCAAGTCACGTCTGGACCACCGAAGATCAGTGCTAAACAAATAAAACATGTAATATAGAGATGATACGAGTTTGTTACTCATACTAATACTTGTATGAATGTGGATTAACTGACATGTAAATACTTCTCCTAAACCAACTGTCTACATGCGGCAGATGCAGATCACAATTACAAAGCTAACAAAAGTTTTGGATTTAAAGAATGACCACTGGTCAAGGGTTAAATTTCTAGTGGATCAATGGTCAAGAGGTCAGTGTGTGTGGTATGGTGACTAGAGATGGGGGTCTTGTCAACTAGTTAATACTAAAATCAATATTATTTTAATCAAGTCAATGAGACTACTGTAGAAGTGGTCCTCCATTTCTCCATTATAATTAGACGTAAAGGAAGTCCATCTCACTGGTCTCATCTTTAATGCATAACATTATTAGATATTAGACATGTAAGGAAATGAAATAGTAACATAAAGTAGACAAGTCAATCACATGTGTCAATAAACAGTTTATTAACATTGTGGTCAGAACATTAATCAAAATACTGGCAGGAAGATACACCAACATCAGATCAAACATTTTAGCAAGTAGATCTACTAACATAACACATGTTGTTGTTCTTACGTCAGCTTCCTTCGAAGGTGATATCACAGACATGTTGTCTTATTTTCATTTTTATTATCTTAGCGCATGTGCAGGGGTCTTTCCTGTGGGAGGAAACTGGAGTACCTGGAGTAAACCTATAAGGTTGAGAAGGCGCCCCTATCTCCAAGCCACATGCGCTCACACCAGCGATCGAAACCAAATCACAATGCCATAGGTGACCGCCCAGCTATAGGTCGAAGTGCGACACTCTAGACCACAAGGCCATCTCAACCCCCACACATAACACCTAACAACATCCAGTTTATAGACAGATGTCATCATAGGTTATTATTGCTGCATAAGAGCAATGTCAACTGAATTATCTTTCCATCTGTTTATATTTTTATATCACAACTCTATCAATAATTCATTTACACAGGATGAGATAAAGCCACATTGGCATGTACATAAATGAATGCGTGACAATTGGAATTTGGTCTACATTATTGCTGCTGTAAAAGTGAAATTTTGCTCCAAAGTCCAAACAAATAGCATATCACACGTGACTTTGAGAAAAAAAAGTAACTTTTGATTAGTAATGAATATATTATGACGTTGATGTAATATTAATCCACATTCCATATTTATTTATAAATCTACCTGAAAGATGTTATAAAGGTATTTTGGATTCATTTTTGTTGCTTTTTCAAAGGCCAAGAAGTCACTAATTGAGAATACTGACTTTTGTGAAATATCTCCATCCAGCTATCACAATTTGAATTAGGATACAGGAAGTAGAAGGTGGGGTGGACAAGGCTGGATATACTTACACTTTCTAAAACGTCAAATGCACGAAACCATGGTTAATAATTTATGTTGTATGTTTTCAGATAACAATAAATATCAGGGCTGAGTAGAATACCCCACAAAAATCACCAGCAATATTGCAATTTTGAGTAAATTTTCCGGATTTCCAGAACATACAAAATGAGAGTGGTCTAGCCATGTACTTGTGAAATGACTGTTAATTTATATCCTGGAGGTAGACATTGCTAACTCTTTAATAATTGATGAGATTGAAATACAATAAAGTAGTCAGATAACCCAAGGATGCAAGTCTATTTCGGTTAAATTACACTTCGCCAACATGTATCATGTCAAATCTCATTATTTAAATACAAAACAACAATCTTCAGAGAAGGTGATTACCAAGAGTTATGGGAATGCAGTCCCTAGGCTTCTGTCTAAGTAGCCATGGAGATGGAAGATTTTTATGAAATATGTCAATATTTGTTGCTTCAAGATAAAAAGAAAGTGTAGTTTGATACCTCTAGTTTCTACAAAGTTATGGCCGCCACCAATGTAGACATTTGGATCAAGACTGAGAAAATACTGATCTGATGTGACTTGTTGTTCCTCCACTTTACCATTTAGATACACATACATAGATCTCTTTATATGAACTATTGTTAAGTTATGCCATCTGAAATACATAAAAAAATATAACATTATTTAACTAGACATATTTACAGTGCAAGATGGAGAAATTAATTGCAAACAAACCATAAAATATTGTTCACAGAAAACTTAGCTGTAGGTATTGGAAGTGTGTATGCAGGATAGTGAATGTGTACTATTTTATAAATTGAAAATTAGGATCTGGTGTGATCCATAGGTTTAGTAAATACATAGTCATCAATGCACCTAGCTCCACCAAACTAATATTTTGATATAACATAGAAATTACATTAAAATGGCAATCTGTACATGTATCATGTTAACATCCGCATTTTGGGTCTAGACCTATTTATAATTTTCTAATTATGAAAAAGTTTTATTATGATTATATTTGACAATTTAAAAGTAAAAACTAATCACAAACATGCTTCATTAACAAATATAGCCTTTTTTTCTATCTTAATTAAAGTTCAAGTGTTTTTCTCCATTGTAACTAGTCCAAAAATGTTCATCAACTCAAGCAATTTATTAAAAGAGATACTTTTAAAATGTAAAAAAGCCCAAGTTTGCACCTGTAAAAAATCCTGATAAAGTGCACAACATAGATGTATTGTATGGATGTCACCTTGTTTAATATAAAAAGTAAAAGTCAAAATTTGTTATTTGAAAAAATAAGAAGTGCTCAATACAGCAACTGCCTGTAGATTCACACCATCCACATACTAGTAACTATGCAAATATGCACATTTTACAATTCATCGAAAATCTGCATCATGTTTACGGAGCCACTTCAGTAAATTAACAAGGAATTAATAAAACAAATTCTTTCAAATAGAAACATTAACCAGGCAGCAATCTGATAAAATCTTAATCTGATGTTATTTCATCATTTATATGGAAGATACAAAACAAACAATTATAGAGTCTTCCTTACTGAAGTCCCTGAACCTCATTTGTGGGATGTTAATCCATTGCAAACTGTAATATTATTAAAGTTGAATCCCTAAAACTTACATAAAGGAATATAAATCAGTCAAAAAATGATTCAATTCTTTTCAGTATTTACAAAGATATCATGAATTAAAATTTTGTCAACATTTGGCATATTTATAAATGGAATATGGTCAAAGAAAGCCAGCACCATCTATAATCTTTACTGAACTCTTTTAATGCAACTGAATTAACTTGGGAGATTGTCTATCATTGATTTTTTATTTTGTTTTTCTTAATTAAATGTTAAATCAGTAATTTTAGCATGGATTTAAGTAATTGTGCGTGATACGCATTAGTCTGAAAAAAAAAACAAAGGCACCACATATAATTATAAGATTTAAAAGGCAGTCCATGCTTGTGGGTTCCATTAAGAATTTATAATGAAACACTACCTTGTTGTTTAACTTTTAGCCTGGGATGTTAAAACTCAGTTAATGTCAATGAATTTAAATGTCTGAAGTATGTATTACTCTGTATCATGAAACAAATTTTATTATTCTTATAGATCAACTGGTTCTTTCATGTTGGCTTAATTGATCGCTCAAGTTTAATTCGGTCACTCAATCTAACCCCAAAACATAATTTTACTGGATACATTCAGAAAAGAAAGACAGAAACACATGCCCACAAACCAAAGTCAGCTGAGCAATCCATAAAGGCTGTCACATTTAGATCATAACTTAGCCTCTAGAGTGATCACAAGATTTTTCAGCTTGCTCAAGAGTATCAGTTGTGAAGCTTTATGTAATGAAAATTACACATGATTTTTATCAAATGATAAATTTAGCTTTTAGCAGCTGGACTGTACACAAAATTTCTCAAAGTGATCAAGGGCAATAACACTGCATGTAGTCACAAGGCTTCAACACCTCTTTGACAAATACACTGTGTGCTAATTTCATGATTTCAAGTCAGTCGGATGGTAGCTTTTGCTTGAGAGTCCACAAGATTTTTTATTGTCATTAAGGACCGTAAGTTCATAACTCTGTACATAATTATCAGAAAGTGTTCAAAATCAAAAAACTCCTTTGTTTTTCAGTATAAACTCTGAATAACTTTAAAGAAGATTGTATGATTTCCTGTACATGGGCGACAAAAATAGAAGTCAAAATGATAGACTTAGCAAACCAGTAACAAATGAAATAACAATAATATTTTTGCCAACCAATCCCAAAAATGTCAGCAAAATCATATACAGCACAAGTCTGCATACAACAGTCTCAAGAGTATATTATAAATCAAAGATCCAATGCGTGACAGTGTTTGCAAGCTATTCAAAAATGACAAAAGTTTTAAAACAGTTAAAAATATAAAAGCTTTGTTTAAAGTTTGTACAGAAGAACAAGAAAGGGGAATCAACATTCCAGCCATTTTTGGCTGTGGCTTCAAATCTGTAAAATTTTCGACAAACAAATCTAAACAATATTCTGCTGATCATCATATGATTTGGTAGCCCTTCAAAATTTTAATATGTATTCTAATAATTCTATTGCAAACGAAACATGTCTGTCAAATGTAATTGGCATATAATATGCACATATCATCCAACATAAACAAATTGTATTCCAAAATAGGTATAGATATATCTATGGATGAGACACATCCATTATACATACTACAGACACATCAATCATACAGGCTTCAATTAAGTCTTCTTAACCTTTTCTCCATGTTAAAAACATGTATATATACATAAAACAAAACACGGTATAATAATTACAACATAATCATGCCAATATTTATTCTTAAAAGCCTACCAAAATATCTTAATTAAAGAAACAGTCATTACTATTCATAAGTTAATGTTACGTGGATATTCATTTAGAAAATACTTTTTCTTATTAGAACAATTAAAGATATGTTGCCAGGCAACAAAATATACGCCCACAGCAGCTAAATCGCCCGGGCAGTCAACAAGAGTTGTCGAATATTTTTACTTTTTTTGGTAATGAAACATTTATAATACATTAAAATTTGATTAAGAGTAACAACTCATTAAGTAATTATCAGAAAATCATTAGAATTTGTTTGGCTTTATAAAGTTCTCCTCCATGCTAATGTTTAGTATACGATACATTTAATATCATGGATTTAGCTAATCAAATTATCAAAATGCATTGAAAATCAATAAACTTGTTCGTCTCAAGACTTAAACTCTGTGTATCAATCTAAAGTCAATCGGATGATAACTTTAGCCTCTAGAGCATCCACAAGATTTTTTGAAGTGATCAAGGGCCATAACTCTGGCAGTAATTATTGGAAATTGTTGAAAATCAATAGGTTTCTTCATCTCATGACCTTAAATACTGTGTATAAATCTAAAGTCAATCAGATATTAACTTTAGCCTTTAGAGCTTCCACAAGATATTTCAAAGTGATCAAGGACCATAACTCTGGCAGTAATTATTGGATATCGTTGAAAATCAATAGGCTTCTTCGTCTCATGACCTTAAACAATGTGTATAAATATAAAGTCAATCAGATATTAACTTTAGAATCTAGAGCGTCCACAAGATTTTTCAAAGTGATCAAGGGTCATAACTCTGGCAGTAATTATCGGAAATCGCTGAAAATCAATAGGTTTCTTCATCTCACTAATATCAACAACATATATCAATTTCAAAACAATCAGATAATAAATGTAGACTGTAGAGTGTTCACAAGAAATTGTGGACGACAGACGGACATACGGACAGGGGCGACGGCAATATACGACCACATTTCCAATGTGGGCGTATAAAAAGGGTATGAAAATTAAGTAATTAATGATTGGTTCAATCATCCATTCTATATCTTGTACAGTCTTATGTGTAACTTTAGTTAAATCCTCATCAATAAAGTACTGTTTTTGACACCAAGAACTAATAAGGATATCGTATTATTTAAATGTTAATTTATGTTAAAATATGTTAAATCCTAATTAACATAGATAAATTCAATGTACATATAAGATTTCTAGCAATATCCTTGTTTACATAATAAAATATGATAGCATGGTTGCACATCATAATACATATGGCATATAATTACACCGAATCCTTTTGAATAAATACAAACAGATATTTATATAATGCAGGTTTTAACTTTATTTGTATTTATTAAAAGTACATAATATGTACATATTGATAACACTACACAATGATCAGGAAATAATGCTTTTTGCAGAACAAATAAATATCAATGCAGTTGAGAATTCTTTCTTAAAGGGGGGCTTATGTCGACTTTGCAACTCAAAGGAACTAGTTCCAGTCAGTTGCTGGTGCGCTTATGTCGAATATATCAGCAACTGAGGACAACTGAGAACAACTGAATTCAGGGTGTGATATTGATATCACTTAACATCTGACTGAGGACAACTGAGAGCAACTGAATTCAGGGTGTGATATTGATATCACTTAACATCTGACTGAGGACAACTGAGAGCAACTGAATTCAGGGTGTGATATTGATATCACTTAACATCTGACTGAGGACAACTGAGAGCAACTGAATTCAGAGTGTGATATTGACTCAGAACTGATAGCGATATCACTTAACATCTGACTGTTAATTTATTCATCACGTGATCAACAAGCAGTTGCCATGCAAGATAAGCCCACATTTGGCAAGAGATGGGCAAAAAACAAGCTAAAAAAAAAAAACAAAAAAAAAGCGATTTTTCATACAATCAGGGGCCATAATCCAAAAAGTTAGAAGAAGCATCCCAAAGGCATGGTCAGTCCTGCTACAATTCTATTAATGCATTATTGTCGACATTATCGTTTGCTTCCATTTTGATTATTTATAAAGTCACATGACACATGTCTCTTTTCATGTGATGTTATTTCCATCTAAACCAGTTGACGCCAGTTGTAAGAGTGCCTATGCCAACGGCAACTAGTTACCACTAGTTGAAACGAGTTGCAGAAAGTTAAACTTGGGCAATTGACTAGAACTGACTGGAACTAGTTGCTTTGAGTTGTAAGAAGTGCTCAGGTCAACCATTTTCAGTTGCATTCAGTTGAAGCCAGTTGCTCCCAGTTGCTGAAACGAGAGATGCTCTCAGTTGTAAGGTCTACATAAGTCCACCTTTAGGACTAGCCAAACAATCCAAGCAAGTTGAAATTTGTTTTCAAAAACTCTACCCGACAGACATTTGGGTTTAAAGGGCAATTAATGGCAAATTTAAAAAAAAAAAAAAAATTCTGAAAATCTCTGAGCTGTGGTGTGTCTACAGGGTATGGGTGAAAAACAATTTCAATAGGATTCCTCCTTAAGATCAACCGAACAAGCCCTGCAATTGAGTAATATGAATTGTGGACTGAATGATGGATCACACATGCTCAGAATGGACCAATAAACAGCAATGAAGACAACACACTACCACATTAAATCTGGATGAAAAAAATATATTCATTTTTTTCATCAACTACTGAACCAATTTACTTATTTTTAGAAACAAATTCAAGTCTACTTTTAATGATTTGATAGATTAGTACATGTATACAATAGTATGAAGTGCTGCTGATAATAAATGTTTATAGAAATGTGGACTATGGTAAATTTCAATAAAAAAAGAAATCTATAAAATGTCCCTGTAATCTCAATATTGAAAATGTTTATCTGACCATGAACTTTTATTTCAACCATTATAGTTAAATAGAATAAACAGCTAGCTGATGACATTATCCACAATTATAAATCATCTCTCTTATTTGTCCATGTTCATGTAATTCTACAAATTATTTTCTCATAGTCAAGCTGTTGAGTCACCAATTAATGATTAAATTAAATCCATTTATTGATCTTAATAATCTCATCTGAATTCTTTTTACAACATAAAAGAGAAACATTCAAAAGATTGTAAACTTTATCCACAGATCTAATTACTGCAAGTTTCAATTTTTTTTTGTTAAAAGAAAAATATATGAAAGGAGTTTCATTATAGTTTGCGAATGAGAATTGTGATTAGTATTTTTCAGCACTGAAGTGTAATTAATGAGATTGTAACATAGTAGTTTTGGTTATGGTTCATTAAGATAATGTATCAATGGCATTAATAGGTCATAAAGTAATACATAAAGCAGGCACAGTATTGGAGGCAAATGATTCACTCTATATACCGATGGTTAATGAACTGAAAATAATGAGCACCTTGTGTCAATCTTACTTGTAATGATGCTTACTATATTATTCACAAGAGGTGGGATGGGGGTTGAGAGTCAGATTTACTGTAAATCAACTAAGATTTATGAAACGACCGACAATAAAGCTACTGGGCTATGGGGACTGTATGAAAGTTAAATAAACACCCCCCCTCCACCCCCCGTTTCAACACCAAAATAAACAGGTGACACATTAATTATTTGCACATTCTTTTTTAAAGCACGGAGCAATCAAATTGTTTAGCCTAAACAGAACATGCTGAGTAAAGGTTTCGATGTAGTGAAACAATACACTGAGTTTCATCACTCTCCCTAAATCAGAAGCAAAGTTACCATGTCCCAAAGCATCAAACAATTAAATTGCTTATCCCTCTGTTTAGCTTTACCAATGTTAATCATTGAACTCAGTCAAGACATTGATCTGTAAACATCTATACCAAATTTGAATATTCTACCTCAATTAGAAGCAGTTATTGTGTTCCAAATTCTTGACTTATCAATTCGCAGTAAGTAGAAAGTTCTATCAGCGAATTTAGTCAAGATATTGATGTAATGAACCTATCCCCAAGTTTCATCATTCTCACCCATTGGTAGAATCAAAGTTATCATGTTCCAAAGTCTCAACCTACACCAAGTTTGAACATTCTACCTCAATCAGACAGACAAGCACATTCTAATATTTCACTGCCTTGCAGATTTAGTTCACTATATAATTAACATAGGTTTCTGGAATTTATATAATATTTTATTGTAAAAAAAAAAAGTCATTAATTAAAATACACTACCTGTTATCATCAAGACCAAGTCCCATATTAAACTCAAGATCACTGACATGATCACCAAATGATATTGACGTGTGTAATTTACCACCATGTATAGAAGCTGTAACATGGGTGTGATAAGGTGTACCTCCTACAGCATATAATAAAACTCCTGATCCTCTACCAGTCTGTAATATAGTAAAAAAAAACCCAACTTATTTTAAAATATTTATCATATTTTAACATGTATACAAGGATTTATAACAATATTTTCAATAATCTTTTTATACTTTAGAATATGAACACATATATGAAGTTTCATCAAAATCGGACATTGTGACCTGTAGAGTTTAATACCTCCACATGAAAATTATTAAAGACTGTCAATTTTTTAAATTTGTTTGTCAGCACATGCTTTTGTCACTAGAGCTCCCTTGGATGGCAACATGTAACCTTGCTAGAGAGTTTACTACTTTTTTTTCCAGTATTTTGAATGGTTTTTTTTTCAATAGACAATGGTTATATTTAGGAATCCAGTCCTTGTGTTGTATCCATCAATTTTTAAATTCTTTTTTTTTTCAGACCCAGCAATGAGAAATTGCAATGTAAAAGATATTATTTTTGTAGGTGTCTACAGGTTAAAGATATAACATTTTATTTGTTGGTTTATAGAATGTTATCCTAAAGATCATCTGTACAGAATCCTAGTGTGTAATACCATTAACACCACTGTTAGTTACAGATAATATCTACATATACCTACATACATGTCTATAAATCAAATGAGACATGACCGTAAATGCCAAAAATAATATATTTTTGAGTTTGGAAAGTATGTCTGTTATTTCTGATGTAAGTATCAATTGTTTACTCCTCATATATTTTAATTGTCATTTCGATATGCAAGATAAAAAAAATATGTCTGTTCATTAATTCTCTACAATATTTTCATACATATTATTAACCACATTCTTAACCACTTTTTTACAAATCTATTAGCTTGGAAATTCATAGAATTTTGCAGTTGAGTGTAATTTGGCAATCTATTGTGTGCTCACATTACTTTATTCTGATCTGCACAATAAAGTGCCAATATTCTCTGTCCAATAACAGTTCTCAAGATTTTTTCAATTTATTTTCCTATGGAATTTGTTTGATATATATGAGAACATGACTAAATAGTGATTCCTTTCTTTGACTGTGTTTTATGTGAAAACTATTAAACATTTTATTAGCAGCAAGTGTATTATTCTAGCACATAAAATCTTAAAACTTATACTCATGAAAGTTTTTCTGAATCATGAGTGCACATAAAAAAATAAACGATACTTAAAAAGAACAAAAGAAATAAATCCTCTTGTAAGTAATAAACCTGAATTTCTATGAAGCAGGGGAAATAAAAATACCATAAATATAACCTCTTAAATCTGAAATGGCTCCAAACTGAACAATAATGTCTCTTCACAATTCTTTGGAAATTCAAAAAACTTACGGAGGTTTAATTTTCCAAATATTACAAAAAAGTATCATTACACATCAATGTCTGCAGAATCTTTATTTTCTTGTTTATGATCTAATAGAAATATGGCAGAGAGAAAGGTTTGAAGCTATCTAAACAGATTGATTACGAAACGTGAGAATTCCAATATTTGTGGAGTAAATACTGTGCCCCCTTTCCTATACAAATAATCTGTAAGAGTAGTTAGTTCAGCTATCAAGCAGTAGGCTATATATATTGACATTATAATATACAGAGAAGATATTTGATCTCTGATGATCTTTCCCACACACTACTTGTGTCTCTCAATAACCTGTCAGGCCATGGGGTGACAAATTCATTTTCAGTACTGACAGATTTTGACAGGATATGTAAATAAGTCAGTTGTTCCCCCATAGGTATTTTGAAATACATATATATATTTTTTATGACACGCAAAACTGCATAATATGGCAGTAATGATGTTCATGTATCATATTTATTAGTGTATTGAATTATTGCTAGCAACTTCATGGGGCAGTGACAGCAGAGTGGTAGGTCACTGATATATCAAATGACACATGTAAAGAGAAATGAAAATAATCATATTATGTTAGTTTCATATTGCCCAGGTATGGTGTTAACCAAACATCATGTTTCAAATTCAGCAATATTAATAATTTCATATTACATTTTTTTTCTTAATACTGTTGTGGTGAACCTGAAGTCATTAATTGGCTTTTAATTATACTAATTGTTAAATATGTATATTAACTATTATTTGAGAAATGTTGCGGTTTGAAATTAACATTCAACAAAATGGTAGATGACCACAATATAGTATATTTTAAGTCTAGAAGTTGTTGTGTTTTTATAAACTAATAATAACATTGTTACTTTAAATCAACTTTCATAAAATATAATTCCACATTTATCAATGATCCCTGGACCCCCTACATCTAACATGCTTTTGAACCAATTCTGTATGACAATAACTGTACATGTATTTTTATTCTTTGGTATCAATAAAAAAAGATTAGATTTTAATTCCATTTTTATCTCCCCATCTAGTTCACTTGAATCACATAGTCTACAGAGTGATGAATATTCCAATTCACTGTACCATTTGATGTATATTCCATAAAGAGTACCATTTGCTTAATCATTATTCATTTATACCAATTGTCTCAATATACAGAGCATCTCTTTTGGGACATAATTTATCTGTAATTGTACACATTACATTAAATTAGCTCTTTTTGTCCAGATTGGAACCAGTTTCAATGGCCAATAATAGCTATTGACAAAGCTAAAGAATTACCATATAAATGATGTCAGTGTATTACATATATACTCATTTTACAGCTGACTTTATATCTGATCAGAGACCTTTTTCCTGTTGCCCACTTCCTAGAGTAGGTCAATTACTCTACAATATATATTTTATAAAACATCAAAGTGTAGGATGAGAATAAAGTTATTATCATTTTGAAATGAAATAAAACATCTCGTTCATACCACATACCAGAACTAGTTATTTCAGTGAGACTAGTCATTATAATAGCCCGTTCAGACGCTTATTTTTAAACCAGTTCATAATCGATGGGGTTTTTAAGACAGCATTGTGTTGCGTTCACACGTATTATAAGTCAAACCAGTTTAACTATTCTGACCTCTTCGGTTGGAGGTTAGAGTTAACTACGCATGGGTAGCTTCATATTCTTTATTCGGTTCTCGCACGCTTTCGATAACATTGGCACTGTCTGACCCTGATATTTTCACAGGAATGTAACTAACTGCATACTGCGCATGCTCGAAGCAAGCTGGAGCCGGGGTTTTTAAGCCAACCCGTTCAGACGGCTAAGATGAACCAGTTTAAAATAAAAAGCCTTCTCAAAGACAGGTCGCGAGCAGGGTTTTTTAAACTGGTTTATTTGCCCCACATTTGCGTTCAGACGCTTAAGTTAAACTGGTTTAACGATCCCCAGGGTTTTTTAAACCAGTTCAACTTAAGCATCTGAACGGGCTACAAGACAGTGTGCACTGCTGGAAGAATATCACCAAGGCAGTAACTCTGCATAACCTACAATATTTTACTAATTCCACCTTCCAAATTCACTATCAGTATACTCTTAAGATCAATATATTTCTTCTACCAATATGCTTCTAAAGAAAACTGATCTTGATTGGTCGAAAACAATAAATATGATTGATTTGGTCATGTTTTAATATAAACATTCACGAAGACAACAAATGCCATCTGAGTTACTGCTCTATATATCATTCATCATATTAGTACTAATCCAATATTCTTAAGAATACATTTTCAAATACACTTGAGAATGTACTTTGTTTAGAACATTTATTTCAGTAAATGCTTCATATATATTAAAATACAAAGATGGATAAAAGTCAGCCCACTATTAAGTTGATTTATTTGTATTCTGAAGTAGAAGCAGAGAAGGTAACAACTTAAAATCCATTTCCACATACCTTAACTAGGCTGCCATATAAAAAAAATAATTATTTTTACACTGGGTTATCCTATTACCGAGTGTAATTTCAGTGAAAAAAGACTGTTTACATTAGAGTGATATATTTATCCAGTATTTATATAGTATGTGTTATAGGATTGTGTATACTTTAACAACATGTGTGAATTGTATCTCCTGGGCATTAATAATTAGTCAGTCCAGCTAGATACCAGGACATCCATTCTCAACTCTACAGTAGTAGCTGCCTGTCCATGTACAAGACAATCAACTTTTTGATTTATAACAAACATCATCAATTTAAAAAAACATCATAAAATTTAATTATCTATTTATTGTCATAACATTCCATAGCTTCTCCACCTAGGCTAACTAAGATGGGTATATTTTGAATTCCAACTGTCAAGGGTTCTCTTACATACACAGCAATATGTAGACCTAGGTTTTATACCCCATCCGAACAACTGGATGCTGTTCCTTACCAGCTCCTCTGTTCTGCACAAATGACAAGGAGAAACCTTACTAGAATTTTCTGAGCCAAGACCAGGATCGAACTTGGGACATTCAGTTTATTATCCAGTGCCATATACTCAACCTATACATTAACAATTAACTAATAACCATGACAGTTGGGGCCCCATTAATCTGAAATCTAAGGTAATACTATTTCTCATATAATGAGCTGCCTAGAGGAAGGAAATCAATGAAGGGACAACAATGACATAATGGAATATAACTGTCATCTCTATAGTCTTCAGATAAAAGCATGTAATAATGTTCAAAGTCCATGTACTGTCAAATTTTGTGATTGAAATAATTCATGTGTTGCTAATTGCATGTTGATCTAAAAAATCTTTAATTCTCAAATTGCAATTTTCTTCCTTAGATAACTAAAAGCAAGGCCAGTTACACAATAAAATGTTGGCTGATGACAATTTTCGCATTTTAAAACTCAATAAGGAGAAGCGAGATCAATACCCAGACAGAACCAATACTCTCAAATCATTCCTGAAAGTCTTCTACTCTTTTATACAGTTTAATGAAAACTTCTTCTTGCAATGACAACCAATTCAACCTTTTTCAAAAGAGAAAGGTTTTATTTTATACTAGTCAAACCGTATCTTAATTTACCTTGAATTCTAATGAGATTCTATTGTTATCTGAGAAAAGACGATCTTCCTTTTTGTCGTATAATTTGTACTGTATCCACTCATAGCCTCGGAATGTCATTGATGTTGGACCTGAAATTATACAATATATATTAAATAATAAAGAAAAATGAGTTATCCAGTTTCTTTGTAACACTGTGACTTCTCTCACAACCCAATAATCAATTTTATCTTAGACTCTACAGAACAGTCTGTGTTTTATCTTAAATTAGATAAGTGGTATTCAGCATTGTTATCAAATGGTTTTTATGCACTTGCAGTAGAAGAGAAACCCGATAAGAGTCAATTTCAAAGTGACTGACCACTTTAATTTAGTCAGATTATTGGAAAACAAGAAAGAATAACTTTCTCTAGTATTAACCAGGGTGTATCAAATATACCTTAAAAGAGAATGATTTTAAAATGAGATGTATATGAGTATTTTTATCCAGGATGATAAGCATAGTTTAAAGTCTCTAACTCAATATCATCCAAAATCTTCGACATTGAAAAGACAAATTATTTGTCAATTTAAATCAAAATTGATGTGATCTTACCGGGGAAAAGATGGGCTTCTGATATCCAATATTTAAGACAAAATAAACATTTTACCATGGGTACACGAATTGTGTATGCGTTTCAGGCTTATTCTAACAAGGGACTCGAAGGACGAGGCTAAACATTCAACAAGTCATGTCAAACGGTGACGGCATATTCATATCGGAAGAGTATGCCCAATAAATACTTTGTAGACTAGAATAACCAGACGCTAGAAATTTTCATTCGATTGAGACTTCTGACATATTTCGTCGAACGTAACTAATTTGAAATTAGAGTAAAAATGGAAACGATTGAATGTAAATCAGTTTTATATATTCCTATTACATTATTATATGAGTTACGACCCATTTGTGTCAATTTCTAGGTCCAAAATATTAGCGATTTAGCTCCTTTAAGTCAATTTTAATTCCTGGAAGTTTCTATAAGGATATGTTGTACCAGACTAAATTATCTCACTGTGTGTTTATGTGAAGCACTGAGGTATATTGTTGTACCAGACTAAATTATCTCACTGTGTGTTTATGTGAAGCACTGAGGTATATTGTTGTACCAGACTAAATTATCTCACTGTGTGTTTATGTGAAGCACTGAGGTATATTGTTGTTTTTAAATCACATATAATCTATCTATCGGATGATTTTTAAATCACACATTAACCCTAAGTGTAAGTAGCCTATAAAATTCAGATATTATAAAAGCTTATCTCAATATAACCTAAGGCTGACGGCAGCATAAATCCCAACTTCATTACATACATATGAAAGTGAAATAATTGAATCTAGGAGAAGATGGGTAAATAATGTACTTATTAATTAACCAGTGCCACCATCAATGATATAGGGAAATTACCAATTGACCTGGTTACAGGCCACATCAAAAGAAAAAGTAATGAAAAAAAAATACTGATCTTTCCACTAAAGTTTAATATAAAGCCTGATATGAATGGTATTACAGTCATTTATTCTTGATGCTGAGTGTATGTATATTAACTTGTTTATCAGACATGTTTTAAAAATACATCAAGATATATGACCTCTTAAGTTAAACTTTAATATGGACAAATGTTGACATGGAAACTCAAGTGTTAATTTTGTGTTAATTTAGAGGAGAATCGAAAAATAATAGAATGACGGTTGCTTTCAATCAAGAATGTCTTATTTGTTATCTTTTTCATTACAGAAAGAATGTGAAGCTGTATATTTAAGCTGGTGCATCAAAGATTAGGGGGATTTTTGAGTGATGTTGAAAGTCGACCTTACATTTAATTATGGTTAACAAGAGGCTAGATTAAGATATTGATGTTGTTAAACTCATCTCCAAAAGATTCAAGTACTTGGCCGAGGAAACTTTTCAGGATTGGCGTTCAAACCAATAAGTTCAATCCTTGGATGTCAAATGTCAAATAGCAGATGAAGGAGTGGATGAAGGTAAAGGCTCATCTACTTAATGTTGTGTCAATAGACACTATGTTATATAGAAGACATCCACACACTATAACTAGCTCAACCCCTTTCAACCTATTAGAATCATCAACAGCTTGTTAAGAATGTCCATCACAAATGTTTAACCAAACCTACCCAAAATTTAAGAAATGACAATATTTTTGACTAACAACCTTTCAAAAATAAACACAGAAAGCAAAGCACCAAGGTTTTAATGAAACTATTGAAAGGAATACTCTTTTTTTATAGACAGTTACAAATAGATCATAATCTATATATTTGAAATGTTCACAGTTTGCATCAGTAACAGTGACGCCCATGGCGACAACAATTCGCATTAAAGAAATCAATGATGAAATAAAAGAGACAGAGAAGATGAATTATAACTGGTTCACGTCAAAATTTCGTCTTCTCACATCCATATAGTCAGACATGAAAATACAATCTGAATTTGGTGTCATAAAGCAGTATGCATCCATGCTACAGAGTATAACACAATTAAAACCGATTTAGAACTACCTTGGGAGGTGGTGGTTTTATTTTCGATCCAGACAACTTTCACAGAGTTTAAGATAGGACTTGTTTGTAGCATGAAAACAAAGTGAAATATCTCGATATAACTGATTATAACTGATTTATTTTGTAGTCTGCTCAATGGGGCATGATTTTTTTGGGTGGATACAACTGGAGAAGCTATAAATTAATCTATATTAAAAACCATATTAATCTGTACATGTAGATAGATTTATCCCAATTATTTGAATATTCGGGTTAGATTAGCCAATAGCCATACATATTTTTCACGTATTCAATTGCAGAGAAAACAATTTCAATATAGTTTAAGGTGAAAAGATGTGTACCATTTTGCTGGAATTGGAATCATAGTCTCCGACATAAAGAATATAATTCTATAATTTAATTTATTAATAAAATGGTCTGCGCAGTTAACATGTTTATTAACTTGTTTGTATCTGAAAAGACGTCTGTCAGGTTTGTTAATTGTCTTCTATTTTAATTTTGAAGGCATGTTTAGTTTGGCCCACCTATTGTTTACTGCACATACAGCATGAAAATGCATGTGGATTATTGAAAATTTTAATTGTTTTTGCATTTATATATATATATGATAATGAAATCTTTTTTATCAAGCAATATACAAACAGCACAAATGTGTAGTAAAAGGGGTTGTTGAAGATTTGCCTAAAATGCCAAGTTCTAATACTTGATTTCGTTACTTAGGCCAAAAATATTTAATTTTTAGTTCTTCGAGGTCATGAAAAGTCAACAGTCACTTGTCTTTTGTGAACTGTTTTGTTAAAAATAATTTTGTTTCTAAAAAATAATCCTTCAAATTGGTGTGGCCTTATTTATCTAATTACAACATAAATGGAGAAAGAAAATAGGGATGGCAACTCTTAAACTTGTATTTGACTAAACCCAGAAACAATCTGTTACAGTCACTAATAACACATTGCGAATCAAGCTTGTTAGATCTTAGAAAAGGGAAGGTCAATGTCAATAGCCTGGTCAGAAGGGAAATAACAATTGATTGGGATCTGTCCATAGTCCATATATAATCCTGTCAAGATGATCACAACCGGTCATCTTATTGTCTACATAACAATCACATCAAAGACACCAGTCAGCAAGAAAATCTTGTGACAAATATCTTTCAAATCTGTTACTTTCACACCAACCGTGCTATTTTCAGAAGAAATGTTATAGCAGAGATTGATCAACTTGAGTTAGTGGGTTTGAATCTTAACTAAGATCAACCGAACTAGTCTCGACTTGACTTTAACTTAATGAGAAAGTGTTAAGTTGATACTTGCAAAAAAAAAAAGAAATACCCAGTCTGCAGCTGTGGTAACTCAAAATTACACAAGTTTCTGTAAACATGTACCTCTTGACTTGTTCCTCATCAAGTTGGAGGAAAAACTACAAAGAGACACTCAGTGTGTCACAATTGTTTCAATGACATCAACAAGAACTACCTACTACATGTGTCAATGGAAGTCAGTTCACATAAGTTTTAATTAAATATTTAAAAATATTTAATTCTTATCTTAAAAGTAAAAGATCTACTTGTGCTTTCCAAACTTATAGAAATCCTTTGAGAGGCAGTGAAAAGTGAAAACGCACTATTAACTTTAATTCAGGAGAAAATAAGAACCAGAGCCACTGAAGTATCATTGTAACAAGATTGGAGATGATCTCACAAGCCGCCATTCAAAGGGTTATCTCCTCCATGCGGACCTGCAACATTGCAGCAACCATTGTGTCAGTAAATGTCCAGCCGACAATTATGCCAAATATAACATTTCAGTCACATTATTGCCGCATTAGCAGTTCCAGTCAAATCAATGATGCATTTTCAAGGCATCTCAGTATCTGGCAGTTCATAAAACATTCATCGGAACCAGCGGTGATTTTGATTTCTCAAACAATAACTCAAAGCATGTTACATTTGTCTTGTTTGCAAAAATGAAATGATATGGGGTTTATTAACGTCCAACTTGTTTTAATCATACTATAAATGTATCTATATTCAATTTAAGTAGTGAAGACTTATTTCTCTAAATGTCAAAAATGTCAATTATTCAATATTCCCCTTTCCCTCCCTGTTACTAATTTCCCAAAGAAACATCAAAGAGAATACTTTACCTTTGGTATCACATCTATTTCCTTCATAATTAGTTCCAAAACAATCACATTTAGTTCGAGTGTACATATTAATACATCTGCCGCCATTTTGACACTGATTATTGTCGGCACACAAATCATTACAACCACGTGTTATTCCTGCGATAGTTTGAATAGGGATATCTATTAAAATACTGTCTTCTCTTTCATATTTCATATCCGACAAACAGCCAATAAAATGAAAAAATTCCTGAGAGTTGGAAGCATTGGTTGCTGAAAAAAAATTAGAGTTACATAAGAAATATAAGTATTAAATGAAACCCCTATAGAATTAATGGTGATTCATTATAGAAATTTTATAATTTGTATACTTTTGAATTCAATATATCTATAGTTGATAATTTGTTGAGAGAAGCTACTACTTCCATTCAAAAAAGATTTTATGAAGACTAAATGGTATCCTAATGATTTTAATCTGATACCATGGCACATGTTGCAACAATGCAGGTTTCTGCAGGGAGCAAAATAATGTTGGATTTATAGGACTAATAGATTCAATCAATAACGTGTTAAAGTTATCATCTGTTATAGTGTTATAAAGATTTCACAATGTTTTAATATTAAAAAAGTTACAAGTTCAAAAAATAAAAATCATCAACTGGTCTGGTATGTAAGATTTACTCAATATAACCAAATACTTGCAAATTCTTTATTGAGGAAACTGACAGAATATTTCAATTATTGTAGATAAAATCATACCTCCGTAAGATATAGTTGAAGGTAGAAGAGACCATTGTAGAATTTCTCTGCCTTGTCCCCAGCCAAATGCCTCTAGTGTTATATTAGTTGACAGGTCATCTACAGAAACAATCATTAAACCATCTTTGGAATCTAGAAACCAATTAAATGTATGCCATTTATCATCATTCAAACCTGCAGAAAAACAAACAACATGATCAGACAACACTACAAAAACTAGTAAATCATTCCATCTTGAAACAAATTTATCTTTCAAACTTTTTGAAAAATTTTAACTCAGCCGTCATTAGGGTGTAATGGTGATATATTCAAACGTTATTTTCAATCGGATAAAAATTGTGACCTTTAGAGGGACCACAAGCAAGAAACGCGATTTTTCGTACAATCAAGGGCCATAATTCAGGAAGTTACAATACGATATGCATGAATATCGACAGAAACCAAGTTCTTTGAATTATAAACATGTATTTCAAGTTTCATCAAAATGGGATCAAAATTGTGTCCTCTAGAAGGTCCACAACCTTGATATACCATATATTAATATTATATTTACACAATTTGCTTACAAGGGGTGTCCATTTTGTCTGGCAATTTTGGTCCGATTTTCACGAAATTCAAACTCAACCATCATTAGGGTATAACGGTGAAATATTCAAACCATTTTTAAAATCGGATAAAAATTGTTACCTCTAGTGGAACCACAAGCTAAAAACATGATTTTTCATACAATCAAGGGCCATAATTCAGGAAGTTACAATCCGATATGCATGAATATAAAAAGGAACCAAGATCTTTGGGTTATACCTTCAGAGAACCAACAATAAAAGGAATGAATAACATAAATAAAGATGTAAAAACGCTACCATACCGGACAACATACCCAAATGGAAGGAAGAATGGACCAGGACTCAAACTCACCAACAAAGCCCCAAGGTAGAGTTGCACCGCCCTGCCATTCTACCGGACAGAACGACCAGACCAACCCAAACGACCCAAAATATATATATATGTACAAAATATGTCTATGTCTGTGAAAATGTCCGTCTTTGTCCATGTCTGTTCCGTCAAATCGCATGTTTTTAAATGTCTACTGGCACCTGTTTCGTCCTTTGCACATGTTATCCTACTGTTGTTTATTGTCCTATGTACATATATATGAAAACCTAATCATCCTATTATTTCTCACTAATCACATTGTAAATTAATGCACCTTGCACACATAACACGTCATTGTCTGCGATATCACCTCGGTGGAAGCGGACGTAAAACACAACTAACAACTAACTAACTTTGGGTTATAAACATGTATTTCAAGTTTCATCAAAATCGGATCAAAACTATGACTTCTAGAGGGTCCACAACCCTGGTATACCATATTTTTACAGTAATTGCATAGGAGGGGGCGGTCATTTTTTCTGGCAGTTTTGGTCCGATTTTCACGAAATTCGAACTCAAGCATCATTACAGTATAACGGTGATATATTAGGATGTTTTTTTTAAATGGAATAATAATTGTGACCTCTAGGGGGACCACAAGCTAAAAACACGATTTTTCGTACAATCAGGGGTCATAATTCAGGAAGTTTCTCTCCACTACCCTCCATATAATTCCAGGGTTAGAGTTTGACCATCAAATCTCTAAAAGACATTAAGAAAAGAAGACTTTTTACATGTTTTCAAATTATTTTCATTTGAAGAGATTTGCAAAATTAGAATTATGAGGAATGGTTAAAAAAAATGCCTTCTTTCTCTCCACTACCCTCCATATAATTCCAGGGTTAGACTTTGACCATCAAATCTCTAAAAGACGTTAAGGCAAGGAAGACTTTCTACACAAACTGGAATAAATCGTGTTAATAATTCCATGAACAAAAATCTATCAATTACAGACATTTTCAGTGTTTTTGTTTAGCAATTGAAAAGAGATTGGAGCAAAATGTTAAATGTGCCAGCGACTGTGGAATTACATCTTTGACATTATAACTCCGGATATTTCAGTTGCAAGTGCAAATAAGCTTGTGGTGTGTCTCCCATTTACGACAACCTGTGCACTTATTGGAATGATAAATGTCGCCAACATTCAGGAACACACAGGTGCTTATTTGGCATAATAATATATTTTTCAACCAGGACTGATTAACTTTTGTAATTAAAAACTTGTTAAAAAACATAATAAAATTAATTTAGATAAACATTTATTTGTAAAAGACAATATTATTATTGTCTTACTTGCCCACCAAATGCTTAACATTTTCTAGAATTCCACGAATAGTTGTAGCTATGTAGGGAAAGAGAGATCTATTAGATATGGGTGGGTTGACTTCAACAAAAGAAAGGTGTGGGTCTATCTGTCAGCGGTTTGTCTACTTACTAAGAAGACTGCCCCTTCTGTTAGCTGGCTGTTGACATAGGAAAGGCTACATTTTACACCCTTCATACCAAATTAACACCAACAATATTTATAGAAGCTCACATTTTCTCTTCTAACTAGCATCCTTTCAACTTAAAAAATACACTTCATTACTATAATAGATAACTGTTTCTCTTATTTACACAACAAGTGTACTTCATGATGTGACAGAAGGGCATTCATTCATTTACTGGTTGGTATGGACAGGCTGGTAATTCATTCCCCATAGACTTCAATATTAAGTCCATGCCATTTCTAGCTTGGCCTATAACATTTGTTTAAAATTTCTGATGATCCTAATCTTTACAACCACAAAGAACCAAACATGTCACAATCATCTGCTAAAAATTTGGAGGGGTCGAGTGACTAAATCATTTTTTGTTCTATGCAAGGTCAAAGGAATCTATGATGGAATGAGAGCATTTCCATTCAAAGAAGTCCAATGCTTAACAATATTTTGAATTGGTTTTAGCATACTAAATACTTGCCCAGCAAAATGTGATATACAATGGATGGAATCATTTTAATAGCATCATGCTTTCTTTAAAAAACGGGGGACGAAATCATAATCATCTACACAAAGAATTTCAAAATCACACCATGTGGCTCCGTGTGCAGTCCAGAATGTCTCTGGTTCAAATCCTACATGGGCCAAGAACAACCTGCATGAAATTTCAAGTCTGCATGGTTTGCAGTTGTCCGGAGTGTGTTTAATCATTCGTATGGCATAAAAGAAATATAAATCTACAATATATTGCCATTATTGCAATACCATAATGCTTTGAGCAAGGAAACGCCTCAAAAATATTTCTCTGAGCAGAAATTAAATTTGAATTATTGTAAGCTATGCTATGTTTCAATAAAATACAATAATTTTTAAGAGAATATTATTAGGGGAAGGGAGACAGGTTCAAACAATATATTAGATTATTGTGGTATCTTTACTTTAATGATAAAAAAATACTGTCAATAAAATTTACATAATGCAATATATTGATTTATTAGAATCGTTATCCAGTTCCCTAGTCATTTTGTCTGGCAGTTTCGGTCCGATTTTCAAGCAATGCGAACTCAATCATCATTATGGTATTATGGTAACATGTTTAAACATTTTTTTTAAATTGGATAAAAATTGTGACCTCTAGGGGGACAACACGTTAAAAACATGATTTTTCGTTCAATTAGGGGCCATGATCCAGGAAGTTACAGTCCGATATGTGCGAATATCTTAATGAACCGAGATCGTTGGGTTATAAACATATATTTCAAGTTTCATCAAAATCAGATAAATATTATTACCTTTAGAGTGTCCACAAGCTAAAAACGTGCTTTTTTGTACAATTAGGGGCCATAGTCTATGAAGTTACGATCTGATACATGCCAATATCGAAAGGAACCAAGCTCTTTGGGAGATAAACCTATATTTCAAGTTTCGTCAAAATCAGATAAAAATTGTGACCTGTCCGCGTATAAAAAAACTTGTGCATTAATAAAACTAACCATGTATGAATTCTTATGTATGACCAACCTAATTTAGACTATGTTTCCTCCCAACTAAATTTCAGTATGTTAGTCTCAAAATGAAGTGTATAACATGTCAATATTATTTTTCTTTCTGAGTCACTTGGTTCAATAGCAAGTCCAGAAAATTATATTACACATGAATAAAGATAGGATTGTTGTCAATAATAATGAAACAAGAGAGAGTTGTGATAAAATTATTGGGAATTATATTTAAACCAGCTGTAAGATCTTTCGAGTTAATCTTCATACATCACAGAGGGGATGAAGGACAAAACCCAGCTGTAAGAGATCTAGAGTTGATCTCCATGCATAAAGGAAGGGATGAAGGACAATTGAATTTTGACTAATGAAGGCATTTCTTTGAATAGTTCTGGCTGAGATGATTTAGTGCATACTGAATGCATAATTGTAATAGATATTGTGAGTTATAAGTACACTAGGAAGGTTGACAACCAATGTAGCAGGTTTGTTGGGTACCCAGTCTGGCTTGGTAGCTTAATTTCTTTCATTATAAAATAAGTGACGTTCATTTGACATTTTTGTAAGTAAAATCAGAATTTAAATGATACAGTACTCAGTAGGCCTAAGATGTAAAATAGGGATAAATAAATATCAAATAAGTAATCTATGATGTTCCTCTCAAATCTCATGCCAAGGGCAAAACCAAACCTGGCACTGAGAGGAGTCAAACATTGTCAGTGGAATTACTGAAAGATGATAGTAATTATCAAAATAAAGCAATATTTCTAAACAAAACAAATCATTGTACTTAAAATATCAATGAACATCATAAAATATTATATATGAGAGCCTAAAAAAAACAATCTAATGTTGCTCTATTTAATTAATGTAGGTTATTATTATATTAAAATGTTTTTCTATATCACCATGAGGATATGACATGTTTTTAAACCAAGAATTGCTTAGAAATGTGGTTCCAGTATCTAATAGAGCAGGATGACATGACATATTCTAACAGTACAAAAATCAATATCCTAGTTACATAGTGTCTGTCATTTATCTCTCTAGTGTACGCAGGTACACCATCCCTATTTCTAATATATCTTATTTATTTTCATTTCCTTCAATTTAATCATTCAAACTCCATTCATTCTAAATTCTCTCAATTAATGTCACTAATTTCGTGACTTTATTTTCAATGGTAAATTCAGTAGGGTGCTCTTAATGTGCTTTTGTAAGCATCAATAATGACATGATGTGTCTATTGCTAAGACATCTTCAGACAAATCGATGATAGAATAGATATCCTACTTGGTCACTTTACAAATTCTTTAGAAAATCTTTTGAAGATGAGAGGAATACAAATGGCGTAGGAATGTACACAAAGGGACCATCATTAGGTTTTACTTCTAGTAGTGGTAGGCTAAGTTAACATGACCATCAACATACCCATAGTAATAGAAAACTTACCTTGTCCTAACGTTGCTAATTGTGAATACTGATTAACCTGATGTCCGACACGAAGATATCCTTGTCTTAATTCGGCATATAATTGATAATGATACAATAACGGAAATTCATCTTTGTTATATTCCTGAAAGTGATGATGGAATAATAAACCGTTTGATTGTCGAGTTCGAAATTTCAGTTGTAAATGCTGATTTTGTCCTGTTGAATATTGCGGTGAAAATCCAATATACGATACACTTGGATTATTTAAAGTCCATGCATTACTCTGTGCACTAATTCCTTTAATCCACATAAGAATTATTGTTAGGAGACATGACAACACCGGGTTACGTACAGTAAAACCCATCTTCATCCTGACGTCACATCATCAGCTGAAAAACAAGAAAAAAATCAAATGAGTTGAAGTGACTTTATATGATGACTTTATATCAAAGAGATCGTAGGTGTACACCTAATAGTTCTCCCACACAATTGTACTTGTACAGTAAGTAAACAGAAAATAGTCTTAAATTAGTGATTGTTATGCACAATATGTCTCAACAATACTGGTAGAAGTACAGTTAATCTCAGCTTTCTAAACTGAAACTATGTTTTGTCAAGAATAACTTTCTCCGTGAAAAAGTCAGGGACGGACCAAAATTAAGGCAAGAAATCCTTAACCTAAACATTTAGAAAATTTTAAACTTGTGGTACCATGGACCTTGTGGTACTTCCTTGAACTGCGGGTAATCTTTTGAATTCAGACGCCCCAGTTTGACTTGGCACCCAATTTGGCTCAATTTGTCATAGAGAGGCCTCTTTTGAAACCTTCCTCATCATTTACTAACTATTTGGTTCCACATTTTCATCTAATCATTATCAGGCCTGCTCAGTACTGCATTGTATATTTTGTAGGCCTTCCATTTTCTTAACAAAAATGTCACGGTAGAGTTTGCTTATTTTATAATTAATGATTACATTAATAATAATAATAACTAGAATTCCAAAGAGTACTGACTCATTCTGGTGAATCAATCAACTAATATTCTGGGATTCAATGGGAAAGTTATGTATATCTGACCTGTACCTGTATGTATGTTAATGTTACACTCGTATGTTAGAAAACTGGCAATAAATCTATAATTCTTATGCCCTTACATACACGTTGTCACAAACAGATCTGATGATACAATTTACCACCAGACAAATCTGATGAAGAATAAGAGCACTCCTCCAGACAGTTTCAATATTGTGATACCTCAGTTACTGATGGCTATAATTTCAAATAAATTGTATTATGGATAAAGTTAGGCGTGTGAAACCAGTATTTGATTTTGTTATTTTAACTAAATGAAAAAAAAAACAAGCTCTAAGCTAAAATGTCTGGCTGGCAAAGAGAGATATTACAAGAAGTCAAGATCGAAACTTAAAAAGTTTTTACTGAAATATCAAGATAACAATACACACCAGGGAATTATAAAGCATCAATGATAAAGATGTTACTAAGATGTTACTAATTATAAGAACATCAGTAACTTATGTATCATTTCAGATAAACCTTTATACTAATCTCAACCATAATATTAAGACATTCCATATTTCATTGCTATAATCTTCCGATCTAAACAAACTCTGTCACATTAAAACAACCACCATTAGCAGGAATTTAGGGAAATGTATTTTGATAAGAATTTGATTGATTCCCTATTAATACTGGAAACAGGCCTTAGTTTATTACAATTTTATTCGTTTAAGCTAGTGGTTCTTTAATATTGTAAGTGAAGTCCTACTAACCCTAATATTGAGGATCAAAATAAGAAAAAATCTACGGCTGATTTGAACTGAGGAAATTCTCACACATTTCTGAATATATTCCCAGCACGGAGGTGCACTGAATATAAGGACCATGGTTCTTCTGGTCTCTAACAAATGAAATAAAATGAAATGGGGTTTAACATCCTACTGTTCTGCTCCGAACTGGGCTAATGAAGACAGGCATACACCATACAGTGTGTTATGAGGAAAATTTTGCCCGGACAGCGGCACTACGGCCTACTATTATATCGAATTCCAACTGTCAAGGGATCTTTTACGTGCATCACTGACACGGTGGAACCATGCCGGAAAATCTGGATGAACTTTCTCGGCCAATGCAGGGATCGAACACCCAACCTCCAGGCTAGCGAGCCAGCGTCTTACCCGCTTAGCCACCGTGAACCCCAGGTATCTAACAAACTAAAGTTCAAATATTGCCTAGTGTACCATACCCAGTGGGTACTACCAACTCAGTATGAATATAATTCATGCTTCCATTTCGTTATAAATAAAAGTACAATATCAAAAATCAAACCTCTTCTATACGACAACAATATTGGCCTTCTTAGTCTGATAAACAGACAACACTCCTAGAAAACCTGATATAGCACTTGAAATACACACAGGATATGAACCTACTTACTCCAGTTTACTTGTTTCAATATCTGTTGTCATTTGACAGGTCAGTGCTTGATTGACACGTAAAAATGTAAACAGTACTAGTCACAATGTCAGTAGCTCTGACAAAAAAAACCAAACATATTCACCAATGTTCACAACTGTTCTAATAAGAAATAAAAATACACTGAGTTAGAGCATCCTGTAGATATTGTTAGTGTTCCAGAGAATTGTAAATCCTGTTGGATGCCGCTAGCAACCTATCTGATAATGGTCTAATAATGGTTCACATGTTCCAATCAATATTCTGGTTCTTTATAGACCATCAACCATGGGATATTGATGGACGATATAATTAATACATAAGATAGTAGAGTAGTAGTGTCTCTACTCCTATTTATATAGTTGTATACTATATAGTAACTGGTATTATAGTAGAATCCAGTCAAGTATGTAATTTACTACTGTATGTAAAATAAGCTGGTATAATGTGTGTAGGTAAAGTTACTTTATGACACAGTTAATAGCTGTCTACAGTACTATTAGTTAACCTTTAGAGATCAACCAATACCATTACACTTACTTTTCCACCAACAAAGTGTTCATTTTTGGATGACAAAAACATTTGCCATTCCCTTATTTTGACACACCCTTTTCTTCATTAAAATTGTAATTCTATTAACTAACATATTTCTTTAGAAATAATGAATTTAATGCATAGCTAAGAGCACGTTTCTTAAGGCATTTCTATAAATAATTATCAACTTTATCCCAGGTTTTATGAAATTATGAATAATTAAATATTTTGTTTGCTTAATATGGAAGATAATCAATATTCATAAATATTTTATTACATAATGCATTGGTAGCCTTATCAGTAAAGTTACACACAGTTATACATTTCTACATTAATTACCTTACACCATTAGGTGTCTTTCACATGACTATTAAAGCATGTTGTGGGCATACAAAATGACTGGCAGTATTAATTGCAGTCAAGAATGAAATGTCCACCTTCGACATATAGCAACAGATCTATTTGTCTAGCAACAAAATAAGGCTTAAGTTACACAAATCTAAAGAAGAATGTGCATGTTGAAGGCTAAACTGTATACTTATCATAGATATAATCAATACTTTGATTGGTTTTATCAGGACTGCTGTATAGTATATTTGCGCAGTCGTGAGATTTACCATACAGATACAACATGGTCGAAAGTATTCAGTTGGTTGATTATGTACTACTGACAGGAGAGCCTGCATTGCTATTGCAGGTTATGTGAATTGTATTGGAAAATTCTTCTACCAAAGATTCAATTTCTGCTGGGCCCACTGTCCAGTCTATGAAAAAAAAGGCAAAAACCAATCAATTTAGAGGTAACCAGCATTTCAATAGACTTGAAGCCCGCCTAGTTGACAGCCCACATAGTTTCAAATATGTTATCACAGTGACAATTCCCACTGCCACAATTTTCAAATGGACTATAAGAGGTCCCGGGAACCACTTCACTTGGAAATTTTCTTTCTGAAGTTCATAATATCAGCCAATCAAAATGATTTCAAGGACATTCTTGTGTGTAATGCCATGTATGCTTCTTGAGATATGATAGAGGTCACACAGAAACTACTGAGGAATCTTAAGCAGTATAATACAATTGTCAAGAGTGAACATATGTACTTACACTCCTTATACTGCGTAATGTAAAGATTGGGGACATGGAGTAAATGGAGGTTAAGATTTCTCCAAGTGATGGCATAAATAAATTATGTGAGGCCTTTATTTTTGAAAAAAGTATCGTTTAGGTATAATTAAGTTGTTGAAAACATTTATTAGTCTTTCAGATGACCTAAAGTAAAAAAATAAAGTTTTGTCCCAGTTCATCTGGAAAATTTACATCAGTAACTGATTTCAAATCAAAAACTCTTGAATATGACTGTTTATATGTATATTCAATAATAAACAAAACAATTACAAGATACACAGCAGATGGTATGATAACACTCCATGGACCAATCTTCTGTGTTCAATAATAACACATGCAACAGTTCAATCTACAACTCACCACCATTATAGCTATCAGCAGGAATCTTTGCATTTCATCACAATCAACATCTTGCAGTATGTGATTAAGAAATGAATCAAGGAAGTCCCCAGCTATATCCGTTTGGGGAACAAATAATATTTAATATTTGATCAACAACCACTATAGGCATTACACAATTAAAGCTGGGTGTTATCTTGGCAGCCGGTTTAATTTCATTTATAAAGTCAATATAATCATATTTATTGCATTATTCTTCAACATTACGTTAGCAATTCCAGAAAAAGGTTACAAGTCTTCCAAAGAGCTGACCTCAAGAATTTACTTGTCCAGTTTCACTGAAACCTTTGATGAATTACTGCTAAGAAATTTGATCTTAATAAGTCATGAAAAAATATATGTCTGCACAGATACTCTCCATCTTACTTAAAAGTGGAATTGGTTCATGTAATAATAGTCTTATTTGTATAAGATTAACTAACAAAGAACTTAATCAGAACTGTCCGTGACAGAAGATTTATTTGATGGACGATATGATGACCTTTGATATACAGTAAAGGACAAGTCAGTCAGACCCGAGGCTACCCTATATTACTAGTTGCCAGTTTTCAACTTACACCTTATTTTTAATTGAATAAATGTCTCCCCACTAATATTTGACCCAGACAGTTTTATTTTCATTTTATTGTCACATTCAAGAATTTGTTGGACTGGCCAGGAGCAGCATTTTCTTAATGGGTCTTTTGCACGATTTAACGATCAAACCATCAGAAATATATATCCTGCTGTTTTATTCTTTAAAACCAGCCATACATATGGAATAACACATTTATCTTTGAAAAACATGGGTTTACAATTTTAAGATCAATATTATTTAGAGAGCAGGCTTTGTAGGCAATTATTTAATAAATAGGAAAGTATTTAAACCAAGACAATATTTTAAAATCAAACAGCTATATAACTAGTTTGGAACTTAAAGCGATAATTTCATATTTTCTAAGAAAGTCAAAATATAATTATTTCTATGTCTTTTGCTCAATAGGTTATCAACTCACTATTATACAACCATGGGCATTATTTCCCACCCTTAAAAATCATTGACACAGGAAATAATAACACAATTACCTCCCTTGTTTTCCTATTGCCTCCATGCATTCGCTACTTTCAAACGTTGGAATTTGAAGTTGAAAATGATATTTTTGCCAATTTCTCAGCTGGCAATAGTGACTTATAGGATTAATAGGATTACCGGTATTCTTTAACAAGGTAGGACGGTTGATGGATACCATCTATTTAAAGGCTTTATTTTAATAAATTTTAAAAATATAACTTAAAAATTTGAAATTGCAGCTTTAAAGAAGCTAAACCTCTTTGATTCTGGTAAAAATAAATATTGAATTGAGTAATCTTATTCCTTTAATTTGATTAGTGATGGGGGAAAGCTCTATTTAAAGCTAAATTTCTGTTTTGAAAGATTAAACTGAAGTCGCTTGTTTACTAACTTTAGTTCCATATTTGGCTTACTGTGAAAAGCCCAGCACAAAATCCGTTATAATCTCTCAGCTACGGTGGCCTGTAGTGCCATACACTGATTTATACCTTTTCTTGAAATTTACCTCATATGAGAAATCGCAGTGAAAACAGGCCACCGTACTCAGCACTAGTTTTATCTTTAGATTAAAATTTTTCAATACAGAACTTCATCCCACAAAACAAATCAACATTATGAAATAAATAATTTTATTTTTGACGAAAATTAGTAACACTTCATATCTGAACCTTTCACATTGTTGATCCAAACAGCTGACAGGGAATGAAAGTTTAACCATAACACATTTTACTGTCAACTCAAATTGTACTGTGGTCATTCACATCAAATTTAATATAATTCTACTTTAATGGGATAAATGAATATGAGACAATAGATATTAATGTTCTATACTGCCAATAGTGACAGATGGCTGCTATCATTCTATTCTATATAGAACAATACATACGCTCTATTACAGCGCCACTTATACATCAAGATTACTCACTTTATTACAATTCCCACATGTATTATAATAACTGGTACAATTATTCAACTAACACTGGTCAAATTATAACAACTATTACGCAAAGATCACACTACCCATTACAATTATCCTACATAAAATTTACATATTAATCAGGTAATTTATCATCAATGAATATTTGCGTCATCTTCTAAGGGAAGTTCAGCCTCTTGACAATCACCATCAATATTAAAAAAAAATTCCATTTGATGTCATATGTAAAATGCTAATACAAAAATGAGGGCTTCTTTTCACTGTTCATTCATTTTTAACATAAATTATCTCTTAATATATACATACATAAATTTGACAACAGAAAATCCACCATTAACTTGAAATATTTTTTAGATTTGTTTTTGTATTTAAAGTAGCTAAGTCTCTAACTCAATATCATACAAAGTCTTGCACGTTGAAAACACAAATTATTTGTCAATTCAAATCAACATTGATGTTGTGATCTTATTGGGAAAAGGTAGGCTTCTGATATCCAATATTTAATACAAAATAAACATTTTACCATTGGTACACGAATCGTGTACACCATAGTGGGTTTCGGCGTCATTTGTAACAAGTGACCAGAAAGAACGAGGCTAGACATATTCCACAACTCCTGTCAAACGGTGACGCCATCTTATCTGGAAAGCATGCGCAATAGACTGGAATAACCAGACGCTAGAAATTGCCATTCGGTTGAGACTCATGCCGTATTTCGCTGGACATAACTGATTTTAAACTAAGAGTCAAAACGGAAACAATTGAATGTAAATCAGTTTATATACAATCAGATTACATCATTATATGCGTTGCGACAATTTCTAGGTCCCAAATATTAGCGATTTAGCTCCTTTAAATACAGGACTTATCCAAATATTTTAATCTTTCAACAGTTAGTTTTGTCTTTAATGGAATGTGTAATGTAAAACAGTAATAAAGGACACAAAGTGATAACCTAACTTACAGATATCAACCAAGAGAAAAGGACAAAAAATAGGTTAAAATAGGAGAGATTTTTCAATTGCTATTAAATGGCTGTGTAATCAAAGACTTTGAATTCGTGCATATAAACTGAATAAAGTGCATGTAAACCAACCGCTGATATTTTTTCATGAAAAAGGAGTTTATTTATTTATGAACGTGTGACATTTGTAGACAGGAAAAAGAAGTGCAAACAGGGACAAAAAAAGAATCCATCTCTCCCATAAATGTAATAATAAATGTTCTGGAGTATGCTTTTATCATTAATCAAAACTGCGTAAAGAACATGATAGGAGTGTTTAGTTCTTATCTTAAAAGTTAATAAGATGAAAAAAGATAATGTTCATTCTGAACTGAATGCTTGAAAATATAAACTGGTCTAATTCCCCTGATTATTTATCTAACTTACCTTTAATAAATATATTCAAATAGATTTATCTTTGTACAAACTGATTACTTCCACAATAAATAACATACTATACAACAATCTATAACTATTAAGCCATCAACTTCTTTGAATTGACTTTTTTATAACTTCCTCCCACACTAAAACTACTGCATGGGAAAATAATCAACTTTATAAACCAGAATGCCGTGATCTATTTCAAAATTCTGTACATGCCCTGACTTCATAATCCAATAACCATTCGTACATAACACCTGTTCAAATTATGAAAAGGTAGTTAATCAACTAACCTTGTTATTTCACACAACACAGCAATCATAGTAATTGCACTTGTCACAAAAGCCACTAATTTATCAATGAAATACCTCCAATGGAGTTGTGTAGAGCCGCGCTACACCCAGAACATTGACTTATTCATACAAGTCTCATTTTAACTGGCTTGTGTACACATTCTGCATTTAACAGTATTATGAAAATCTTAAGTAATCGTTTTTCAAGAGAGAATTTTTACCACACAATAACATGTTACTGAACTCAATGTCACACTATCATTCAAATTAGTTTGCACTATAATGTCAACCATAGACACATGTAAAGGAATATATCATTGATCTACACGAAATGATGATAATATCAATAAAATCCGTCATCTCAAGATAATCCCCCCCCACCCCAATAAAAGGCTCTTCTAAACTTACATGCCTAACCTAACATCACAAACCTAACTTCTGCCATATACAGAAGGTTGCTAGTCGAGTCAAGGGGCATGGTTTTGATATCAAGCTTGTACATGACAAGGAGTTGGGTCCACTGCCTAACTTTGTCAGTTTTCTCCAGGTTTTCTGATTTCCTCCCAATAAAATTATACCATGTTAGTCCTGGCTTGTGTCAAGTGACATTAGACCCCCATTTCTTTCTCTAATTTATTGTTGTCGACATACACAATTTTTTTTTAATGAAATGACCAATATAAACCGCAATATTAATTCTAACATGATGAACTTTCAGCGGATAAACCGGAGATGGGTCCTGGTTTCTTCTGAGCTACCAAGTCACCACAGACGGAACAGGCGTAAACCTCCATATTATCGTTAGTAGTGGTATATTCTGTTTGTAAACAGGGATAATATTAATAAGTTTTAATACAAATCAGACAAAATACCTGTTTGAATCAAGCAAAGATGATGTAGTAGAGCTTTTTAAGGAAACTGGTAAAACAAGTCAGAATATCTCTATATAAGATTAGCTGTGTCAGTAAATTTGTTGATAGATTAAATGAAAAGCCGTCAGTAATTAATTACATGTCAAAATATCTCTCATTTTATTACAGCATTCTACAGTAAAGATCTTAATGGTAATTAACCATTAGCAAAATATAAGTGGAATGAGAAATCATTTTCATTGTATCTTACTAACTTTTTATTCCATTTTCCTTTGATAAATAGAGAGAAAAATACCTCTTTATTCCAGCAATATTCCTAAATTATGATTAGGGCCAATCAAGGTTTAAAAGTCACAGAACGTTTTGCAGCCACTTAATTATGTTCCTTGGACCAAGACATCTGATGCCTGGAAGTAAACTTGTGGGCACTACAACACTACTTTCTTATATTCAATATCCCACCTTGTGGTTTGGACGTAAACAATTGAAGACTATCCGTACTATGAAAATATGTCCGCTTGTTCAAAGGTTTAAATATTATTTACTTGTTCCCAGCTTAGCACAAATCCAGTCTAAATAATTAGAACATACTTTCATTTACTTTTATTTGTTGTTTAAGTAAGATCTAAGAAGATCTTTAAGAAGATTGTGTTCAACTGACCTGCTGGTGAGAGATATCCCGGCAAAGTGAGAATGCAAATCTTTGAGTAATTAATGTACTGATGTATTCTATATCATAGCCGTGATCTCTACAGGGAATGTCCGTACATGTGTATTTTATAGGAAGTTCTAGATGTTATCTTGTAAAACTAATGGTTTTTATCATCAATAGATGAACAACAAATATTTCTAAGATTTAAGACTCGGCCCAAAAACCATATATCAACTATATTGTAGGATATTCAGTGAAAGTGTTATAAAGAATCGAGCCATTTATTTCATGATGAAGTTTATTAGTATTCTGAAAAGGAGAATTTTTATTTGATATTCAACTTCAAATGATTGTAATAAGCTAGCTCCATCATCAATGCCAATCTCTAATTCAGTGTCAAATGAGGGCATCCCATGACCAAATGAGGGAATCAAAATTTGAAACTGAATCATGCTTCTACAATTTACATTTACAATATGAAATAATCGATCTTATAATATATTTTCTATCTTATGTACAACATGCATGTACCCTACATTCTAGAATTCAAAACAAGCGTCAAACCAACAAATTTCAATCAAATGCTTTTAATAGAAAATAGCACACCATAATGTGGAATCTGTGTATTATCAAACAATATAATAAATAGCACTTTTTATTTTCATTTCATCCATTTGCACCAATTTTGTGTTAGGAAACACACAGTCACAATATTTAGCCGGCAAATACAATCAAAGTCGTCCATTACCACATTTTATTATCATTCTTTAATACTGTTTACAAAATGAGGCATGAAATAGTGTTAAGTTATGACAATTATTGAACCAAAGCAAATATTAAAAGTGCTGTTCAGCTGGTGGCCATGTTTGCTGCCATTCATCATTAGCAATTATCATAATCTCTAACAATAAAACTGGACATTACTGATATCAAATGACCAGTGGGCAGTCTAATAGTGCATATCAGTCTTTGATGATCCTACAAACAATCTCCTTTTAAGTTGCACAGAGATGGTTATCTTTTGCAGAGAAGTCTGGAATATTTTCCAACATCAATAAAATTAATGCTAACAGGACTTGTCAACACCTCGTATCATGTTTCCTACGGATGGATGCCTTTAACATGAAACACATCTCTAATATAACAAACATTGTGAAGGTAATGAGGTTCTAGTTCATCATCCTCATCACTGCACTCAAATAATATAGTTTTTGACAAGACTTTGATTGCTCAGTCAAATGGATTTCTCAGATCATTTTTAATGTGCCTTATGATTTAGAAGTGCAATTTAACTGGAGGTAGCCTCAAGGTAGTTTGCTCTTTCGTCTAAGGGAGAAATGTGTGGCTAATCTGAAAAACAATATTGTTCATCCCCAGCTTTTCATTTCTAAAGTTTTTATCAAAGGAAATAACATTTTCAACATTTTAACCTCTGTTTTTGGATCAACATTTTTTTGCTTAAAACATTAGCAGGCATGAAATCTATGAAATTGTTATTGGAAGGGAGAATTTTAACATCATTTTGCCAAAAACTGGAGGTTTTAATAAGCCAGAAATTGTTATGGCATACTGGGTCTGTTTAAAGACCACAGCAAGTAAACATTGCGGGTCGGACAAACATTTTTACTTTGAGACAAGATAAATACACAAATTTCAACACAAGTTAACATGTAACACGAAGTATCTTCTATTTGGTCAATTTTACCCCAATTTTCCTCTTCTCAAAATTCTAGACTTGGGTAGTACTACTTTATTTCGTATATTTTTTCTGAAAATTTAGTAAAGTCTTAATAGAAATTCTTTTTTCATTTAGTTTAAAGCACCACACCATTAAATGCATCTGCCAATGAGCAGTCTGTTTGGCATGTGCATAATCAGTTTTTCCAGTCAAAATGCTGCAATTACATTTTAGATTCAAAATTAATCTCATTTGATTCCCATCCTAAAACTATTTAGGCGTAAGAAATCAGCCAACAGATAATTACATAACCTGACACTTCTAAGTTCACTATGACACTTTGATTTACAGGAAATGTAAAATATACTACCACACACACCTCTAAAGGAGTGGATATTTTCAAAAAACATCCTGAAGTTAATGTTGATTCAATCTGTATCATGCCTACTCTAACCACTACCACTACTGCCAGTATTTTGAATTTCATAGAGGTAATAGATATTGTCCCAAAAGACAAGTCAGAACATTCAAATGAAATATCATATATTTCAAATGTCTCAGTAATAAATTATAATGATTTTATACATCAACTTATATCTAGATCTCAGCCACTGCTGTAAACATCCCTTTCAAACAGAAATAAATATTAGTCTATTATATGCAGATGATCCTAATCATCATTTTGTGCACATTCAGAAAATCATTCATTTAATATAAATACCTTGATAGCATGTTATATTATTCAAAACAAAATGAGAGTAACCACACACCACAGAGAAACAAATCACAACTGCTCTCAATATATTATTGTTTAGATTTCATATATACCAGCGTGTACTCCAAAGGATTTTTATTGGCCTGTATTGTGTTTCAAATGTCATGCATAATAATCGTCTGAGGCATGTAATATCATATTGGCATACCGGTACATGTATTATTATTACAATATATATTAATATTTATATTGTATGTATAATAGTTTTTACTCACTAGTTTCCATATCCTGTATTATAGTCAATGCATTAACATAACTCCACATTGATCTTAAACCTTGCTCATTAACCCATACACATTACTGGTCTAATTTTAATCCAATAATCTTAGATTTCCACCACTTCTGTCAATCTGTTAAAAGCCTCAATCATTTATCACCAAGGCTAGCCTGTTGATTGACAGCATTCACATCTAGGTGAAAGAGGGTTTGAACAGAACATGATATATAAATAAATATTGACTATGGGAGAGTTAAGCATTTTCCTTTCAAGATAAAATTGTTCTTGGTTTCATTACTGGTAAACGCTTCAAATAATGAACCTTCAACAGGTACAGTGCATAATATAAAGCATTAAAAAAAAACAAACAAATTATTTATAAATGGTGGCAAAGTATTTTATAAAAGATAAACATGAATTTCTCACACTAAATAGGCTTCTCTCGTGATCGAAGACACTCAAGTTCTCCTCTTTTCTGTCAACTTTATAAACAGTATTGTAGCAATCAGCTGCTACGCTTCTATTTCTTACGGCATGGCCATACTTCAAACACACAAGATTACAATCATTTCCTTTTGTGTGCACAATTAATTGGAAGAAAAAATTCTTCAAAGATTCGAAAGTTAAATATTTAAATCACTTGTACCAAGATATAAATAAAAGCTTTAGTTCAACCGTAACTGTATTCTCACATTATATCATCACTACTAAATCCTATTTCTCAGCAAGATTAAAACCTACATAAACATAAACTCTTCAGCATATACATGTAGATCTATGTACTTATTGCTAATTTTAAAGTCTTGATGCACCAGAAGGCTATTAAATATTTTTTACTTACTTAAATTTAACAAAAATAAGGGTTGCACACGTTCTTTAGCTAGTATTCTAGCTAGTTTTGATGCCAAATTAACCTCATATCATGGACAGAAATGAGTTATCTTTCAGGGGGTCAACTGGCTGGTATGAGACCAAAATAATGATGGCATGAAATCAATAGAAAGTATAGTGAACTTCAGAAAAACATCATTTATATTAGGTTTAACGATTTTGAATATGGTCTCTATATTTGCAGATTTGTTTGGAAAGGTTTTTTCTACGTTACGTAAATATAATGTTTTGGATGGCTGGCTTTTGGTGTATAACTCTTTTTTTTTCAAATCACTAACTCAAATTCAATAACATACTGGCTGGAAACTATGTAATTGAACTCAAAGTTTCAGTAAGATCAATTTTACAACAAATGAACTATTATGATTTACATTAAACGAAAGGAAAGGTGTTGAATATTGAAGTACCGTACAATATGAAAAGAAGGGGTCAGGATTGGAAAAGAAAAATGAGAGAGTACTACACTATACCCCAGAGTTTTGTTTTATAGTAACTTTATTTGAGAAGGGTAAAGGTTTAGGTTTCATAAATCTGAGCTCGATATTGAGTTTTGTGTCTTATCTAGTACACAAGTAGTCTACCGACTAATCCCTCAGCTAAATCTTTCATATTTTCTGGGGGTTTTTCTCTTTAAATAAACCTGGTGACGCATCTAGTCTCCATTGTCAATCATATTCTTTTCATGTAAAAATATAAGTCTTCTGGCTTTGCTTGATCATTTTTCACACAATAATTAATTGATCATAATTCGCAATTTGTAATCTGACATAGAAAATGCTGTTCAACTGTTGATGTTTCAAAGAAAAAGGAATGTAAGAATTGTGAAAAAAAGATGATACCATCCCTGCATCTCCTCTCCCTGGATGTGGATACTAATAGCCCTTCCATTGATATTGATGTAGAGAAAAATTATTTTGTTAGAAATTTGTGGGGTTAGTTAATATCAGGGATTTTCAAGTGTGAGCTGTGTGGCTGTGGCATATTGATGGGAATTCAAATGTGGCAAAGCCTTGCAACTGCATTCATGACTGAATGAAATATCAGCAGAACTGCACCAGTGATTGATTATTTCACACTATTGATTGAGTTCCTGACAAACCATGCAGAACTGTGTTATTTTCTCTACTGGCATTTTCTTGAACATTACAGTAAAGGTTACACTTGAAGAAAATTACTTGACGCTAAAAAGATTAATCATCACAATCATCTGTTCATTATTTATTTCATTTTGCCTCTACTCCACATGGGTCCAGGGTTTTCATATACTGGTACTATAAAGAGATTTTAAAGAGAGAGAGAGAGAGAGAGAGAGAGAGAGATGACTTTAAGATTCAGTCCAAACATTGGGGACAAACTTATGGTAGAAATTAGAATGTTATTTGAATATAATTTGCATACCTATTCGGGAGAGGAGGGGGGGCAGAGGGTGTGGGGGGGGGGCAGAGGACCCAGAGAAAACCCATAAGTTCAGCCAACCCTACTACTTGTCACCTACAAGCCTTAATTCAAAACCACTCCACTTAACTCAATGACAGACATTGCAATCCAAAGTGCAGGCATTAGACCACTAGACCACCCAACCCCCAAGAATTAACAGTTTTCTGATCAAAGGATATTTAGTTTTTATTATCATAAGCATAAACAGACTGTTGGACTGGGACAATTTCACAAGAAAGCAATCAATTTCCACACCCAATTTATAAAAATCAAACAAATTCATCATCCATTATTCACCTACATTTAACAGTGCAGTCACATGATTCAATTTAGCTTACACAAGTTTTTGACATTTTTATGATGATGGAACAATGCCTGTCAAAGTGTTTTAGATATCTCTATTACAATGAAAACAATTTACAAAGCTTTGCATTAACTCTGTCAACATATTGTTGCCATGAAACACCATACATATACCATGTTTCTGAACTTTACAACTTGTTTGATGGGTTTTAGATTTAGCCAGAACCATATGAAAACAACATGCACAGATATGTAAAGTTCAGGGCAAAAATCTAGTGTTTCCTAATATAACAGTAATAGATTCAACATTGCATGTTTCATGCAATAAATATGAAGAGATAAAGCGGGTATTGTCATACAAAATGACTCATCCATGGTTGAGTAAAAACTCACCAGAGCATAAATAAACATCCAGAAATCACTTTAAAACAACTTAGAAGCGTCAAGTATGTACAAAACCATAATTTATTTTCACATTAGAGAAAAATGGCTTTAATCCCAAATCGTTTCTTTATTTGAATAGCATGCACATAGGAAGTCTGATTTTCTTCAATAGAGAATTCTACTAAACTATTTGGTCTTGTATGATCATACAGAACTAACAGAATGAATGATTCCAATAATATGGTACTAAAAAAAGTTGTTGTGTAAAACAAGAAATAAATGTTTCCTGAAATTAATCTGACAACTTCTTGTAAATGAAATGAAATGGGGTAATGAATAAGGGCATATGCATACAGTGTGCTATGTGGGACATTTTGCCTTAACAGCAGCACTACGTACAGCATCTCTTACTTCAATTTACAACTGACTGAGAATCGTAAATGTGTTGCCAATGGTATACACAGGATTCAATGTTTGATATCACTCAAAAGACTTTTCCTTGCCAACCCCCCCCCCCCTCCCGTCTTTCTTGCACCACTGACAAAGGGAAACCAGTCTGGAAAATCCAGAGGGACATCCTCTGCCAACAGTGGGAGCAAAACCTAGGACTTCCTACTTAATTAGCAAGTGTCACAACCACCAAGCCACAGCTCACCAAGCCAGAGTTCTAAGTCAAGCACTTTTTGTAAGTTGAACGAGAGGTAACACATTAGTTTAAATCTAAATGGTAAACAATTGTAAATAAGTTTCAACCATGGTAGGCAAGCATATCACAAGCAGAACACCACCAGTAGTACATGTGTCAAACAGGCATATGACGCATTGCACAAAATAAATCTATTATTTAAAACAAAAAGGTTTTTATAACCTAATAATAATAATATCAAATAGAGGAAATCATGGAGACAAATGAAACAAAGAGAAGATTGTTTAAATCCCAAGTTAATATCAAATATATGATCAAATATAAGATAAAATAAAATGTCAACAAAGCTTTGGAGGTCTAAATGTAGATAGACATGTGGCGAAAAATAAACAAGACCAATTGATCCAATTTTAATACAGCTTCCTTTCTAGATTATAATTATACTGAATTAATTTCAAATAAATGTCATTAGAATTATGCATGCTTTAGAAGACTATTTTTTTTACTAGTAAATTCCTCGATTATATCAGGATGTTAAATGTCAATTATTAGCAGCAATATCACCTTTTACAAATTATTTTCATTTTAAATGTCAATCATTGTCAGTTAACCCAATGGTGGATTCCTTAAGATAAATATTACTAGCAATAATATAAATTTGTTTCTGTAAAAGTAAAGCAATGTTACTCAGAGATGCTAGATGTATTTGGCCTTAAATTTTATACAAGTTATTAATTAGACATTCATTCACATGACAAGCCCATAATCAACTCTCTGGATCTTCAGACAGTCACAATTTCTAATTGACTGAAAAGACCACCATGTAATAACTTAATTTAAAAAGAATTATAATCGACAGCAATGAAAATCGAGATTATGCTTTTCTTATGAAAACTTTCAACTTCATAACTTCACTAAGAATAAAATAACTTGACTTAAATTGTCAATATATTCCTTTTTCATTATCTATATTTACAATATAACACTAACAGCAAGAACGGTCAGCTCTTTATCTAAATCTTACATAATGCATCTTTAAATTCCATGCTAGGTGTTAGTCCAAAGTACCTGACTCTTTCGATGGCTATTAATAATAATACACTATAATAATTGTTTTGTTTTTTTAAGAATATTCATACAGATTCATAACTTATATTACTGGTGTACTGTTAAATGAAGCCCAAAAAGGAGAAACAATTATACATGCTCGCTTTAGGGCACCCTAAATTTGGTCCCAGAAATTGCAAATAGAAAATGGACAAAAAAAGCATTGAGAATCAACTGGTTATTGATATTAAAAGCACTGTTGTGAAATATCTAAAACCAGTTTTCTAATCAATAAATAAGGGAGTTGTTTTAAGTAATGAATGGGATGTGCATGTAATCAATGATCAAAATAGAAAATGAAAATTCCAAAATAAACTCACCAAGCCTGGTAAAACCTTGAAGAATTCTTGACAATTAATCTATATTTACAAGCCAACAACAAGATTCCATACATGTCATACGTCAGCTATCCATACACTGTCATTCCTAGCACACAGATATAACACCTCAAATTCTAATGGACACCAACTACTGAACACACCAGTTGAACATGCAAACCAAACTGATAAAACTAATTGCTTTGCAGGCAGTCTGACTCATGCTGCCATAACTGTAATATTCCTGCAATACTTCAAGTTATGCCACTCGAGGTTAACTTTTAGTAACAAATGTCTAACCTTGTCTAATGTCCCGTTGATCAGACAATCTCTCAGCCAACCACGACTTGTCAATGCAGTTATTGATCTGTTGAGTGAAAAATAAACTTTGAGCCGATAGCTATGTATGCTAGAACAGCACAATTTCAAACTGATTGCAAAAAATTGACAAAAAAGGGTTCTAATGTGATTTTTTGTGAGAAAATTAATCTCCTGCTGAGATTTAATTAGTACCTATGTTATTGTTCGACCTGCCATTTTAGTTGTTAATGGTCGTACAATATAAAACATGTCGTTATCAAAGTATTTTCTGTCCCCTATTTATTTTGTCAATTTAGCCCCAGGGCATCATTTGGTTCACTGAAATCCTTGAAATACTCCAGAAACCAGCTGTTTTGAATCAAACTTAACAATAACTATTGTCATGACCTATTCAATCAATGATTTTTGTTGGTTTCACACAAGTTGTTCACTGGTTGATCAAATATTTATAATTAGACTTGTCAAAGAAAATTATGCATTTCAAACACTTTCTGAACTTGATTTTGCATTACAAAGTCCAACAGATATTTTCTTCTCATAAAACAGCATTTGGATATTTTGAAGAAAACGGATCAATGCAGGTCACCACCGCAAGACAATGAAATTTAAGAATGTAGAATCATCGATTATTTCGTCCTATTTATATATTGATTAATTTAATTCAAGATGCACCATATCTGGTGCCATGTGTGAGTTGCACTATAGAAACAAGTTATTGAGTAAAACTCATCAGGGATCTTCGAGGATTATAAGATCGCATGTCAACCAGAACTAGAGCTAAAGTATTATTAACCAAATAACAGATTTTATTTTATTGAAAAAAGATGAAAGAGAAATGGGGTTTAACATCCACTCAACACAAACTAGGTCATTTCAGGACTAACACATAGTTCAATTTCATTTCAATAATTCGCTTGCTGTGGGGTCTTTAGCTGTGGGAGGAAACCGGAGAACCCAGAGAAAACCCACAAGGTTGGGCAGGTGACGCTACTCCTTGCCACGAACAACCGAGGAATCGAAACCATGCTAGTTGACTCAATGGCAGAGCTTATGATACAGCGCGTACGTGCTAACCATTCGGCCATCCACCCCCTGCAATGCTCTGGGGAGACTCAAATGGACAACAGTTCTTTTACGCTCCAATATAAATAAATTCATTCAATGTTGTTTATCAAACCCACTCAATACAAATATAACAAAATCAAATTTTGCTTACTTCATTTTTTACTTGAATGGACATAGGGGGGAGTTTATTACTTTAAATCCATACTACTATGCGGCAAAAGCCATAACCACTTCTAAAACAAAATGTGATGTAAATAAGTTATACTGGAATAGGCAACAGTTTTCCATGACCTCTATAATCATTTCCTAAGATTCCAACTAGAGTTAGAATTCTACACTTTCCAAGACCCCAACACAATACAAATAGATGAAATTACAATCAACATTACCCTTTCACACATAAAGAAATCTAGATTCATATTTCTCCTTTGAGCATTTCCTTGAACTTCACAGAATTGTCACTAGAATTACCCTTAGGATATACTAATAACTATAATCATAAATGCTATAAAAGGGGTTTAACATCCACTGAACACTTGATCATTTGTTTACGAAATACCATTTAATAAATATCATTTTATTAAAAAAAAAATATTGAAAAAACAACCTCTAACAACGGAGGGATCCAACTCAAGTGAGTCAAACAATTTGGTGGACCTTGATTTCTAGACCATTCCTTTATATACCACACAAATTGCACCTACTTTCCCAAAGTTATGTCCAGAAATTTGAACATAATCAAAAGGATGACTATGATTTACGGTTGAAAAAAAATCAAAATTTCGATAGGGTTCCACATACTAGTAAAAGAACCCTTGGAATTTGAAGTAGAGTAAGTGGAAACACTACTGTCCGGTCAAAACTTCCTCTATAGCTCACTGCATGGCATATGCCTGTCTCCTTTTCATTAAATGTCAACGTATTTAAAGAAACATGTGACTTGTTTTAAGAGGATCTGCCCCTGAAATGCTAGGTAAGGACATAAAGTAAGGACATAAAATGATGACACAAGTTCTTTGATGTAAAAAGATCCGGTTAAAAATGTAAATTACGAAGTTTTATTCAATGTCATTCTTTTCTTTCCCGCTTCACTGAAGACAGCTCAAAACATGATCAATCATGGGTTGCACTATTTGATAAATCCTGGTAAAATTTATGTCTATTCACTGCACATCAAAATACTCATTTTAATCTGGTTTATGTACTGTACTACTGTAGTACTAGCACTGATTTCAAGTAAGGCCAAAAACAAAAAATACCCGTGTTTACTGTTATCTGACTAATCCTTTTATTTAAAGCTAAAATTGTGGACATAAAACTTTTTTTCTCCATTATTTCACACGTCCTATAAATTGGTCTTAGCAAAGTTTTCTGCAGACAAATTCCAACACTGAAATTTTGGTATTTACAAAAATCTGAATTGGCATTATTTGCTGGTATGTTGTTATTCAGTAATTAAGCTAGAAATAAACAGAAAAAAACATCTAACTATATTTAAAATTTCACATATAATTTTTCAGGTGCAAAGTCATGGTTTGATATAAAGTTTATTACAGATTGTCTTTGATCTTAACACATAGTTAATATTAGCGACTGATTCGTTAGTCTTTATATTCAAAGCATGATTTGGGTGACAATTTCTGATATTTAATGTCAGAATCCACATGGATTGATTGGGATGACAGAATTGTGCAAATTGTATGAGATATTTTTCTGCCCTGTCGACATCGAAGAAGTACAAATTTTATATAACAATATCTATATGGATCAATATAAGTTAAGTGTATTTGAATACATGTACACGTACCTATGCATTTTAACTATGTGACATGATTGGTCTTAGATAACTTTTAGTGACAGGCTTGTTACTGAACCGACAAGTATGAAAACTAAACAGCTTTCGTCTAACATTTAGAGTTGTTACTTTTTGAAAACATGAGAATATATTATTAGTTCAGCTATAGTTCAATCCAGTCTTTTCCCACAGATCACACAATTTGGGAGCCAAGTAACTGTAAACATAGGTACCAGATATTTTTGTTTTTGGCCTAATGAGTTTATCTCTCCAATAAAATTAATATTACAAATATTGAACATGAAAATCTATTATTTCTACAACTATTATGTTATAAAAACCTGTCGGCTACATTCCACTTCTCTGATGCTCCACTATAACTCAACTCAATAACTAAAATCAATGTCACTTTATTTTTTTGTTAAGATTATTACGAAGACATTACAGGTATCATATTTTAACTCAATACCTGGTATGGCAAAATTCATTATCATTATTTTCGTTACAAAAAAGCAACTTGAAACATGATATTTTTGCAAGTAAAAAATGGTAGGCATATGTAATATAGTATTCAATAGAATTAATGAAAGTAAGTAAAAAAACAAAAATATGTAAATATATAAGAAATAGAAACCTAAAATCAAAGATCTATATAGCAATCATAAATAGCAGACGCTTTCATAGTGACAATGAGAATACCAGTGATGCATTTAAAATAGATTCCATATAAAAACATACGTAATGGTACATTCTCACTTAATTCCCCCATGCAAGAAACTAAGTAAAAACAAATACATATATATGGAGTATTAGATTGTCATTTCGTCCATTTGATAGGTTGGGTTGTTTGTTTTTTGGGGGTCTTTTGAGTGTCACAAAAAAATCAGGGAGTTAGAATTCAGAAGAGCGATATTGTATGCTGCATTGTGAATTAACTGGTGAAAATATACCCGCCATTGAAGAAGACCAATAGACCAAAAAGTGTTTAAAAAACATCTATGAAAGAAAGATGAAATAAATAAGGATTGTGAAAGTCATTATAATGCATAATTACTGACTTTGAAAAATAAATACAAAATTTACAAAACTAAATACTCTGCATTGAGAAAAAAATATTTATAGCAAATGAGAAGGTTTCCCCGACCTAAATCAGTTCTTGAATAAATTACGACCTCCTACACAACCATGGTGTGTCCAGCAACAGTTTCACATTGGTTATTGACATCTATTTATCTATGAAATCAGAAAGAATTCCCTCTAAGACGCGAATATCCAGGTCTACTATCTATCATGACTAGAACCAATCTGTTTCACAGAGTATTACAAAAGTCTTCTAATAACTCTGTAAAAGAAGACTGCTTTCAACATATGACATCACATCATGCGGTGTCATTTTACACACCCATTTACACTAAATAGGAAATATTGTTTACCTACATATACTTCAAACACCTTTATTTTTCTAATGCTTAAAAAACATGTTCTAGAATCTAATTTGCAGAAGGAAAAAAGTTAATGATTGGGGGCTCATTAAGCCGCATCGATGTCATCCCTATCAGTGATTGTAGCGACCGAGCGAATATTCATTGCTGATCAGTGTGGACTAGAAAATGGCTGAATTTCTTTTTTTTGATGGACGTAGACTACCATTTTTGAATGTATAAAATGATTTTGACAGCGGCAGAGTCGTGCACTGAAGTAAATATTTACTTTTTACATCCAAATTGTTGTATTTTAAAACTTGTTGTGGATATATTCAAAGAATTAACCCAAAATCACAAAATCTCGTTTGAAGGATAATAATGAACAAAGATTTTAAAATACTTTGAGTACATATTTTTTGAACATTTTTGGTGTCGAAAGGTCGCTTATAACTTCTACTTTCGATCTAAGGGATGGATTATTAATATTATTAATATTTCCAAGAAAACTAATCATTTTTTGGCGTTTCTATGGATATTAAAGTGTCCCTTAGGTTTTGTCGTTTGAGGGTTCACAAGGTTCTACAAACCTTTTGAAATTTGACAGGCTTTTTCGTTTTACTAACTTAAATAATGCATATCAATTTCATACAGATCGGATGATAACTTTTGTCATTCGAATGTTCACAAGGTTCACAAAGTAAAACAAGTCATAACTCTAGAAGTAATTGACAGAAAATGCTGAAATTCAATAGACCTATGTTTCACAAATCAAGCATTAACAAGGTTGAACAAAGTGAAACAAGGGCCATAACTCTAGACATAATAAATGGAAATTGCTGAAATTCAATAGGCTTCTTCATTTCATAATTTAGGCCTACATAAGGCATATAAATTTCACAAAGATATGATAACTTTTGGCAATCTGGAGGTTCAACAAAGTGAAACATAACTCTAGACGTAATAACTGGAAATTGCTGAAAGACAATAAGATTCTTCTTTTTACTAATTTAAATGACACATAAAAATTTCATACAGATCGGCAGATAACTTTTGATGTAAGGAGCGTTCACAAGGTGCAACAAAGTTAAACAAAGGCCATAACTCTAGAAGTAATTAACGGAAATTGCTGAAATTCAATAGCATTCTTCGTTTCACTAATTTAAATAATGCATAAAAATTTCACAAAGATCGGATGATACTCTTGCCGTTAGAACATTCACAAACTTCAACAAAGTGAAGCAAGGGCCATAACTCTATATGAAATTAAAGGAAATTACTGAAATAGGATTCTTCTTTTTACTAATCTAAATGATGTATATAATTAACAGAAATTATTGAAATAGTCTTCTTCATCTCACTAATGTAAACAACATACCGGTATATCAATTTTAAAACAATCAGATGATAACTTTTAGGTCAAGTGTTCACAAGAAATTGTGCTATCACTGTCAGTATTACCGATATTTATGACTATCAGAGCGTTGCAATAATGTTTGTATATTTTGTTTTATATCACTATGAGCTATACTTCAATTTCGTTTGTATATTTCTCTATTCAATTCTCTGCATGGTATGTATCCAATATATATGATGTAATGTTTGTAATCTTCATAATTGGAGAAAATAAAGTACATAATAATATAATACTACAATTGTATGCTACTCCCCGTGGGCATTTTTATGCAATAAAATTTATCTTATCTTACACTGTGCATAAATCTATAAACCTATTGATGTTACATTATTTTTACTTACATAAACTGTCTAAAATAGTTGCAAACCTCCAATGTTATTCCAACAAAACTTCATAAAATAATCACTAAAATAATACTTCAATATATGAAATATAATTGTTAATCAGTGTGTAGGTTTAAGACTTTCTATACAATACCAAAATGTATATTATATATATATTCATTCAAGCACAGAGACATGTAGTGTCTGAACTTACTGTAAAGTAATGGTATGATAAAAATCACCACTTGTTATATATGAGCAGATACACAATTATCAATAACAACTATAGTGAGTCAGTTGTTGAATGAAACTATTTAACCTTTTATATAAATGTTAGTGATTGTAGATTACCCTTAGAAAAACATGCACAATATATATATCCTGGTATATTTTTTTATTTAATGGGATTTTTATTTCTCTTCCTCTCATTTATTGTATTTTACTTCATTTCTTTTTTATTAGTCTCCCACTTCACTATACTGATATGCCGTTCTACTGATATTCCACTCCACTACTACTGATATATTTCTTCGCTACTTCTGAATTTCTCTTCACTACTACCGATATTCCTTTTCACTACTACTGATATTTCTCTTCACAATAATGATATTTCTCTTCACTACAATATTTCTCTCCAGTATTACTGATATTTCTCTTCAGTACTACTCAACTGCTATTTATCTTCGTTATTGGATATTTCTCTTCACTACTACTAATATCTCTCTACACTAGTACTTACCTTTAATATCAATCTACTGTTAATAAGATCTATTTAAATGTAATTCCACAATTTGAATTAAAAAAAACATAACCTTTGCTAAAGGCTTATTAGAAATCAGTGAAGATATTTTAAAAGCTTTCCATTTTCACCTGTGATCATTTACCTTAAGGAGAAAGGTGTCATTTGCTCTACACAAATAATTTTCTTTCGAGACCAGTGTGTACACCAGCAAATATACAAGTCGAGATTCTATATAGCAAGGTCCTACCACATTTAATCACATGATTTGCACCTAACTGTTGTGTGTTTGTATGTAAGTTTAATCCACTCTCTGTGTACATACCGCAATATATTGAAACCACATCGAACAATGAACAGAGAACTAATTATGAAAAGATCTCTAGACACAAGAGCACATTGCATGCAAAAATAATATTATTCACCACCAGGTTCAATCCTGGCTCAGAATACTGAGACTGTAAGAAATGTATGCCTATTGAAATGCCATATATCACCAACCGGTATATAGTAAATTCAAATTTTCTTTGTTTATGAAACATGTTTTGTGTAAACTATCAGAAAATGTAATACAGTTTTCATTGTTTTTATTTATATTAACCTCTCAAATAAAAATGTTGTGAACTTACTGTAAGTCATAAGGGTCCCAGACTATATAATTCTACTCTCTAGGTACATTTTTAAAAAAAAAAATGAAAGTAGTCAGTTTGGGTTATTTTCAACAAATCATTTCACTAAAAAAATACCTTGGCTGTGTAGCTAGAAGACACAAAAATTGTCCACAATTCGTCCCCTGAGAGGTAAAAGGTTGCAAGTGACAAAACAGGCAAATTTGATATTTTTGCACCAAAAGTTTATAAATTGACCCCTCCAGGTTATAACAAACAATGGTGACAATTGCAATGATACAAACTACAATATGGGCAATTAATATTAGGTAGTAAGTGGAAAACTTTACCAAGATGTCACCGGGAAAAGGTAGTAAGTACACTGATGGCAGTGTAACAAGGTCGTAAGTGACATTTAAATATGTGCAGTAGCAACTTCTTTCTGGCAAACTTCTTTCTGGCTTTCCCACAAAAGCCTGTGTACATTTCATTTTGCGATAATAGTGTTTAAAATTGATCAACCCGCAGTAGACTTTAATCCTTGAGTGGCATTTAGGGATTGGACACATTAAAAAACACAATACAATTTATATGGAAAAAATAATCACTGGTCTGTACACACATAGCACAACGTTTCGACAAGTATCCTCTTATCGTTGTCATTTTGGGCTTGATAACAATAAGGGAATACTTGTCGAAACGTCGTGCTACATTGTATATGTGTACAAAACAGTGATTGTTTTTTCCATATAAATTGTGTTGTGTTTTTTTCACAGTAGACTACACAAAGAACGGGGGTGTAGGGAGCTATTATCGTTGTCGTTTTGTGCTTGATAACGATAAGGGGATACTTGTCGAAACGTCGTGCTATATGTGTAAAACACAGTGATTGTTTTTTCGATATAAATTGTGTTGTGGTTTTTTTTTCACAGTAGACTACACAAAGAACGGGGGTGTAGGGGGCCCTTTTTGCTATATTGCATGTAAGAGACGCTTTTAATACCCCACGTTCGCCATTTCAATGGACTGTAGTATGGTATGCGTACACACTAGAGCGAATGGGAACTAAAGAGGGATAGGGAGAGGGCTGTGATGCAATGAGAGGTCCCTTGAGAGAGAGAGAGAGAGAGAGAGAGAGAGAGAAGGAGCGATGGGGGGGGCTGAGAGCGAGAAAGAGAGTTAGAGAGAGTCACATTGTAACTTAAAGACAGGGCTACAGAGAGCTAGAGAGGGGGGGGGGGGTAGTTAAAGAGACGGGCTAGGGACAGAGAACTAGCGATAGTGAGGGCTAGAGAGAGCGAACTAGAGAGGACGAGGGCTAGATAGAGAGAGGACAAGAGCTAGAGAGCGAGCTTAAGAGTAGAGTAAAGAGAGAGAGAGAGAGAGAGAGAGAGAGAGAGGGGGGGGGCTGAAAACTCGAAAGAGATCCACATTGTAACTTAGAGAGACAGGGCTATAGAGAGGGAGAGGGGGGATAGCTAGAGAGGCGGGCTAGGGACAGAGAGCTAGCGGGAGCGAAGGTCAGAGAGAGCGAACTAGAGAGGACAAGAGCTACATAGAGAGAGGACAAGAGCTAGAGAGCGAGCTTAAGAGTAGAGAGAGATGGGGATTAACGTCTACTTGGTTCAATTTTACTTCAATAATTCGCTTGCGCGTAGGGGTCTTTTATCAGTGGGGAAACCGGAGGACCCGGGGAAAACCCACGAGGTTGGACAGGCGACCATACTCCTTGTCACATACAACCAGGGAATCGAAACTATGCCAGTTGTTTCATTGACAGACCTTATGATTGATACAGCGCGCACATGCTAACCGTTCGACCATCCCCCCTCCTACACACACACATACACACACACCCTGAGAAAGATAAGGCACAAGATGGAGAAAGCTTGAGAAAGAGAGAGATGGTGAGAGCTAGAGAGCGTAAGATAGAGAGAGACCTAGAGAGATAGCGACACAGAAAGTGAGAGCTACAGAATGGGCTAGTGAGGGAGGGGCTTAAGAAAGCTATCAGTAGGGGGAGAGCGAGCTAGAGGGAGAGCGCTAGCTAGAGGGCCGGGGGGGGGGGTCAAAAAGCGCTAGAGAGTTGACTGCCAAGGGATGAGACTTGTCCCTCGAGAAGAGAGAGAGAGAAGGGCGGGGGTGGGGCTACAGAGAACAAGCTAAAGAGGGAGTTATAGGGAGTTAGCTCGCAAAAGAAAGAGGTAAGAGAGAGCTTGACCTCGAGGGAGAACAAGCTAGAGAGAAGGGCGAGAGCTAGAGAGCAAGCTTAGCCTATTAGAGAGAGATAGAAAGAAAGAGAGAGAATCCACAAGATGAAGAACTAAAGAAAGAGAGCAAGAAGATAGGGAGAGAGGGCGTGAGCTAGAGAGAAAGCTAGAGCGTGTGAGATAGAGCCCTAGGAAGATAGCGAGATAGAAGGCGAGAGCTAGGGGCGGGCTATAAAGAGAACTATCGATATGAAGAGAGCAATCTAGTGGGCGAGAGTGAGGGGCGGAGGGGGTGGGGGGTTAGAGAAAGATAGAGATAAGCCTGCGATGTGATGATACTGTCAATCTACTGGGAGAAGGTTAGAGAGAGATCGAGAGAGAATGAGCTAAAGGTTGGGGTGGTAGGGAGGGAGCTAGCAAGGGTAGGGAGTAGCGATAGAGAAGGGAGAGCAGGAGGGTGGGGTGGGCACAGCAAGGGAGAGTGGGGGCTAGAGCGAGATAAAAAAAAGTGGGCGAGATAGAGAGGTGAAGAGAGTGAGATAGAGAGAAGGTTGTACGATACCGCGAGGCTTGATAGGGAGGATGCGCGCGGGAGCCAGATAAAGGTATCAAGATAGCGTGAGAGATAGAGGGAAGAGGGGGCTGGGGTTAGAGAGGGGTATAACATCCACTGAACACAAACTAGGCCATAATTTTACTTCAATAATTTGCTTGCACTAGGGGTCTGTATCAATGATAGAAGTCGGAGAAAACCCAACGAGGTTGAGCAGGTTACCATACTGTTAACCATGCCACTTAACTCAATTACAGACCTTAAGATCTAAAGCGTGCCCGTAAGACCAATCTAACTTCCACCCTATCGCTAAATCACACAAGGTCGTAAACAGCAATAAGTATGTATCTTTGGTAATAGGTAGAGAGTAGAAAAAGGTTGTAAGTGACTTTTCCGAGTTACCACACCTGATAACTGAAAACTTTATATTGCATTTCTAGCTATTCCCAATCATAACATACTGTACAAAATATCAGAAAAAACAATAAATAAACAATTTTACAGGACCATTTTCAAACCTTTTAACTCGATTTTCTCGAAAAGTGAAAAATGTCACTTACGACCTTTACCCTCTCAGGGGACGTATTAGGCTCTGTGCAAATCATGTTTGTGTAATAGACAATTTGCATAAAAAAGGCATAACAATTATTTCAATGAAACCAATTGTTTGACAATACAATAACTGTTTGTTTAATTCAACCTAAACAACTGAACTCACATAGATTAATAATAAAAGCTGTTTGTTTAATTCAACCTAGACAACTGAACTCATATATATAGATTAATAAAGAAAGGTTGCCAGGCAGTAAATCATACATGTAACCCCTACTATTGGCAGCTAGGTAACATAAACTGCTCACAATACAATTATTACAAGTTATAAATATTTGAAAGATTTCAAAATAATTTTTTCTAACCATTATCCACAAACATTAATTCTTATCCTGTATAAGACATAAAGGTTCTGAAAACAACATGATCATAAGGCTCTGTCAAGAGTACACTGAATAAATAATACCGTATAAGCTTACAGTAACACAAGAAGATAAGTTTTAAAAAATGTTAGAAGATTGCAAGAATGAGGCCAATTTTTACTCGAAGATCAGTTTCATTCAGTTATAATTGTCATCTCAATTTGTAATTATTTTCATATACATGCTGTTTTTTTCTTTTCTTACAAGGTACTACAATTCCGTCTAGCAAAGTCCATTTTACAATCTACAGTAGCCATGAGTGCTAATGTTACAGTGTAAGTCCGAAACTCTGTAATAATTTACTTATTGAATTTATAGAGGGCTTCATATTCAATTAGAGACTATAATTTTTCAACATGGTTAGAATTATTATACTTTCATATCACATACAATTCATAAATATGACTTAAAGGCTCAATAGGCCTACCACTCTTGTTGTAACTGAATAATATGTCCCAATCTTTATTCTAGTCAACAAATTGTACTATTTTACAATATTCCAATTAATTGATGATACAAATTTCATCTTAACACATCTAATTTAAAAAATTGGAAAAATTCAACTAAATGATTTGAAAAGCCTAACGTAAACCTTTTCAAATGTGACTTGGATTTAAAAATATTTTCGAACCTTCTGGACAAGTAAAATAGGATGTAATGGATAATTTAAACAACAGGTAGGACACTTAAACATCTAATACTTAGAATAAGGCTATTATTTATTTTCTGGAGCTGTCAAGCCAGCAAGAGTGTTATTGTCCCTTTAATTATGCTGCATGGAAAAAATCTTTAAGTGATTTTATGTGCATGTTATCTGAAGTTATCAATAAATGATCTTAGATTTTAGATTGAAATAGATTGTTGTCAAGGCCTTTTTTATGGTATAATATTATATCAATATTGAGACTGGTTGTACATAATATATCGAGCTGATTCTTGATTATCAAGCATTGCTAACACAATATTTTGAATATTTTGATATGCATGTTTGTATTTAAGTTTCATATTGCAATAGATTTTTACACAAAGTGGGGATATTAATCTTAAATCTACATCTTTTTTTTGTGCTGATCTTAATTAAAATCTAATTCTATAATATAATGCTTTATTCTACAAGTGTTAATATAGATCTTCTGAATAATTGACTACCGGTACTGACAAGAGTTACATGCTCATAAAATCATTTAACCAGCGGTTGCCAGGCAAGATACGCCCACATTTTGCAAGAGATGGATAGGAAACAAGCTAAAAAAAAAAATAAGCGATTTTCCGTAAAATCCAGGAAGAGGGTACAAAACTCCAAAACCTTGGTATTACATACTTTTACACTATTTGCGTACAAGGGGCGGCCACTTTTTCAGGCAGTTTCGTTCCGCTTTTCTCGAATTACGAACTCATTTGTCATTAGGGTGTAACGGTGATACATTTAAATGGTTTTTAAAATCGGATAAAAATAATGACCTCTAGAGGGTCCACAAGCTAAAAACGTGATTTTTCTTACAATTAGGGGCCATAATCCTGGATGTTACAGTCAGATATGCACAAATAACAAAAGAAACCAAGAGCTTTGAATTATAATCATACATTTCAAGCTTCATCAAAATCGGATCAAAATTGTAACTTTTAGAGTGTCCACAACCTTGGTATTACATACTTTTACACTATTCGCGTACAAGGAGCGCCATTTTGTCTGGCAGTTTGGGTCAGACTTTTATGAAATTTGAACTCAAGTTTCATTGATATGTAATAGTGACATATTTAAGCAATCCGGGGCAATAATCCATCCAGGAAGTTACTTCGGATATGTGCAATTATTGACAGGAATCAATATCTTTGTGATATAAACATAAATTTGGAGTTTCATCAAAAGCAGATCAAAATTGTGGCCTCTAGAGAGTCCACAACCTTGATATACCATATATTTACACTATTTGCGTACGAGGGCAGCCATTTTGCCGGCAGTTTTGGGAGATAGACCTATATTTCAAGTTTCGTCAAAATCAGATAAAAAGTGTGACCTGTAGAGAGTCCACAAACAAATTGTGGACGGACTGACGGACAGACAGGGGGCGACGGCATAATATGTCCACAACTTTCAACTTTTTTATTTGCAAATTAAGAACAGTATACAAAACATACACATACATCAATATGAAAATGTGGGCGTATAAAAAGGCCCATTTAACATATGCCTCTTCTCAGTTCCATGTTCATGCTATCATAATACCACAGTATAATAATATAATAAGATACTGAATCAAAAAATGATTTTCACAAATACACAGTTACTGAGAGTTCATACCACTCTATGACTCATCAAATTTTAACACACAAGACAATTAAGTGAATTCTGCTTAATGCCAGGCTTCAAGGAATCCATGCTGTCAACATTTAAAATTACAGGACTTGTTTAAATAACCAACGTATTTTGTACTCATTACATTGTCATGAGCTCTGTCCAAGGACAAGATTATTTCAATAGTGAAAGTCAGAACATAATTTTATTTTTCTGTAAAAATTCTTAATGAATATGTAATTCATCTTTATTTTTTAAATTAACACAAACTAAACAAATTAAAATTTGCTCACCATATAAAGACCTACGACAACCACAATTTCAAATCCAAACTGTAAGCTAAACTGCAAGTAGATAAATAAAAAATTTAAACCACTGTAAATGATTAAATTATTTTCATTAAAATAAAAATAGAAATGAAATTAAATCAATTGGGGATAAGCATATTATTTTTCTGCAACAACTGGCCCGGGTCAATGAAGACAGGCATATGCCATGCAGTGTGCTCTGAGCGAAATTTTGCCTGGACAGTGGCACTACGGCAAATTCCAAATGTCAAGCATTCTTTTACATGCATGCTAATACTATCTGTGTCATTGTCAATGACACACTGACAATGGGGAAACCAAGTCAAAAAAGTCAAAGTAAAATGGAAATTAATCTATACTTATGAATGATAAAGGAATGTACTAATAACTAAATTTAAACTCATAATTTAAGGGAAACAAAGATGATAATAATTTTTTAGTTATCAATGGTTGGGGAAAACTGGACAATCAGTTTTGGGGGAATATATATATTTTGTAGAGACATATAATATACCATTGACTTGGTGGGTTACTGACTCACTTTCCTGTCTTGACATACAGGTATAAAGAATGACTTATAAACATGTCTAAAGGGCAGGTAACCAAATAACATCAATGTGACACATGCCGGTGTCTCTGTAAGTGATAGTCTGGATGGAATCATGACTAACTTTTGATTCTTACTAGATGTATAGAGCAAGACTATCTGCAATTGAAATCTGACTGTGTGGATCTCCTGTTTTATACTAATGAGGACTCACTGCAACTCATTTATTAAATGGCAAAAGTGACAAACACCTGTGGGGTGTGGCCGTGACTAGTAGGCTACAGTATTTTCAATATGGCCAATGCATTGGGTAATGCTTTACAAGCAAAGATGTGTATATTTTCTTTGTTCATGGTCTATGTGCAATTTTTGGATACAAAAATTCTGGTCTACAAAGACACCTATCATCAAGTAACCTTGCAAAGTTCAATAGTAAGATATAGGCTACGGGGTAGGGCCTACCATTAAAATAAGATATATATGACAGACTTATGCCACCTTTGGTTGTTTTGAAATTATTCAAGGTTGTGCAAGCTTTTTGCAATTTCATGATTAGCCCTATAACCATTTTTATACTGACCAACAAATCAGCATATCTGTTTTGCATGATTGACTGTTTTGTATGGAAGCCTATAATTACCATTCGTAATTACTACTTTTCACCCCTTCAAAACACGAAATTTAAAAATATGTGCAATCAGGGCTCACACTGGCTTTCATATTCTTCCACCAAAATGAATAATAATTTTAATATAGAAAAATTGTTCATATTTTTTCTCTGCCAACTGGAATATTTTATCTGCCAAAAATGTTTGATAAAATAATTAATAAACAAACTTACAACAATTTAATTTATTATGTAGGCCTATTATAAAACAATGATCCCGTACCTGTATATATACAGTATACAACAACTTATAAAATTAAATACGTCTTACATGGGGGTTGGGTGGTGCATTGGCTGAATGCGTTAATTCACAAGGTCTGTCATGGATTCAAGTGCCATGGTTTCGATTCCTCGCAACGTGACAAGGGAGTAGGGTCGCCATACCTGAGGCATACAAGGCTTATCTGCTTAACTATGGCATTGTATACTTTTATCACGGTATATTAGTATGACCGTAACTTTTGCCTGTTTTTTCATTTTTGCCAATCCCCATAGCATTGATAAGCCCATGGATGGAATGGATGTTATTATCTTACTGTGTAAGCGATTTATAATCCCCTTTTTGTTCAATTTGCTTACCATGTGTATACCACGACGTACTCAGTGTATAGACCAGCTCCAGAAAAGGGGCTAAATTTTGGATGTTTGTATTGTGTCCAGTTCACTGACATTTAATTGGCTGGTATGATAATCTAACAACATGTCCGACTTGATAGCATTATTACCCTTATATGTTGACAACTATAAACCTGCCTGCTATTGGGAGTATCAAATGACATCATTTATTATAATCGGTTAGTATCATTTCTGGGGAATCAGTTGTTTCTTTATTCCAAAAACCAAGTTTTATCATTAAAAAGAATGGTAGTGGATGCCAGAATAAAGAATTGACATCTTTCAATAAATGTGAGCTAGTTATAATTATAATTATATTCTTTCTGAAAACAGAACATATGTATTATTTAGTTTAATTGGATAAGGATTTGCATGTTTAAACCAGAGACAAAGTACATGTACTGTAGTAGTGTGTATTTTAGTACAGGATTTGCAAATACTTAACTAGATAAAATTGCGCATTTCATTTGAAAATAAAGTAACATTTCTTAAACTGTCATTTTAAATATGGTGAATTAACTTAATGATGAAGTTGAAGTTGACAGATAACAGCTTAACACTGTTACATATGGAGACTGTCATATAACCAATATTCAAAACAACCCAAAACATAACATATTCTTTTTATTCAAGGAAGAACACAGATACCAGACCAGAGCTGTTATTTTAATTTGAGAGGGCTCATTTTATCCAGTCCTGATTTTTATACGACTACATGTTCTTGTGGATGTATACTGCTGTCGCCACTGTCCATTTGTCCGGCCATAATTTGTTTGTGGACACTCAACAGGTCACAATTGTTATCCGATGTAGACAGAACTTGATACTTCAGACTGTAACTTGCTGGATTATGACCACTGATTGTACAAAAAAAAGCCTTTTTGTTAGCTTGTTCTGTCCATCTAATGAAGACGGACATATGCCATACAGTCTGCTATGAGAGAAATTTTGCCCAGGCAGCTGCACCATGGCTTACTCTTATATCAAATTCCTACTGCCAAGGGATCTTTTACGTGCACGCTAATGTATACCCTGGCAGTCGATTTTGGTACCATCCGAATGACTGGACGGCTGTCCTTGTCAGTCCTTCCGTCCGGCACCACTGACACGGGTAAGCCAGGCCGGAAAATCCCAACAAACTTTCTCGACCAATGTAGGGATCGAACATACGACCTCCAGGCTAGCGAGCCAGTGTCTTACCATTTAGCAACCGTGGCTCTCAACAATTTAAGATACTGATGATCAATAAAAATGTAGATATTTTAGAATGTTTGGGAGCTTTTGTATACAATTTGTTCATATCTTGTGTATCTTTGTATAATTACGTACATGTATATGTATCCTTGCTTTCTGCATTTATCTTTCTATTATTTTTATTTGTATATGCACATATTGTCACATAACCTTGTAATTTTTTTATGCAATAAAGTTTCTTCTATTACATCATATTTAAAATATAAAAAGCTTAGTATAACTTTATGTAATATTTGAATCAAATGTTATTTTTATTTATTAAATTTTAATTTTAATTTTGGGGTTTTTCTACATTTAATTTGAATGTGAATTATTAAGTCTCATATAGAAACTGATCAAAACCCATCTAAATATAGAGCAGTGTAATATGATACTTAGCATGCCCTAAACACCACATCATCTGTATCAGATATTTAAGCTACAATATTGTCTTTGACAAGTTGATGACAAGATTCTCTTCAACAGAACTGTATTGTCTGTGGGGGTCGCATTCCTAATTTGAGGAAAAATGGCTAATTTCCACCTAGTCCAAGCACTGTACTGTAACATAATTTGATTACAAGCATGGTCAATGACTCAGAATTCTGTGATAATAGATAGCCTATACATAGGCTACTCTTTCCATCTTACCGCCAACCACCAGTAAAACTGGTCTAATGACATGTAATGTCAATGTAGTGATGAGGGCTATATAAGGGGTCGATAACTCCTGATTACCTACGATTTCTGCAAATCCATCAAAATCCAATGATTCAAAGTAGTTACACGAATCGTGTACCATAATGCGCTTCAGCCCCAGTTGTATCAAGAGACTCGAGGGACGAGGCTAGACATATTGCACCAAATCAAACGGCATACTGGAATAACCAGACGCTAGAAATTTGCACTCGCTTGAGACTGCTGGCTTTTATTTCGCCGAACATAACTGATTTGAAATTGGAGTAAAAACGGAAACCATTGAATGTAAATCAGTTAATATACATTTATATTACAGTATTATATGCGTTGCGACCCACTTTTGTCAATTTCTAGGTCCCAAATGTTAGCGATTTAGCTCCTTTAAAGAACGTACACACCATCACAAGAGCTGTCGAGCGCAGAGCGGCGAAATTTTTTTAGGCTCTTATAATAGGCCTATAGGGGGCATACTCTTCAAAAAAAAAAGTACTTAGTAAGGGGATATTGAAATGCAAATACCTTAGATAACAAACCTAGGCTTAATCTCTCAACTCTCAGTTTCAGTATATCTCAGCGTTTTTAGTTACGTTCTCGTGGCTACAAATACACCTATGCAGGTTGCGATATGATAAATAGTCATGGACATTTGACATGCTTTGAGAGTACCGGTATGTTCACAGTATGATGAACTTATCGCCCCAACAGAACCACTGAGCGCCATACATGTGGGACTGGGAGGGGTTCATTATCAAATTTGACACTTCAAGTAAGAGTTGATGAAAACTGCCGCGTGCTGGTTTATCTATCTGTGTTTGCTTTCCTATCGGTTCTTGCATAAGATTGACTGTTTAGCGTATCTTTGCTTTAGTGTGTAACATTTAATTTGATCGGGAGACATGTATCTCTTTACGAATGAAATGGGGCCGTTAGATAAGTCGCCCATATGAACTGTTTATGTTCGTGTGTAGGCAATTGGCCTGTTATTAACTAGTTACTATACTTGTAACGTTAAACTGTGTGTTTAACGTTACAATTGATACAGTCTAACCCTCCTTACGCAAGTTCAAATAGGTTCAAACGCACAATTGTCAACACATATCATTACAGTTTGTATTGGAATAAGTAATTCTATGACAAATAGTGAAGACTGGACCACTAAAATAGTTACCGAACAGTTTTTCTTTGTGGTTATGCGTTCTACATTTGCATAGCGATGTTTCTTGTAATGACGTATTACATAATCCGCCATGACACCAGCCAGTTGAAATTTCGCGTAGCAGTTGGGTTTCATCAAATCATATAATTATGCGGTAAGGCCTCGCCTTTATTTCAATAGGAATTGATTAATTATATGTTAAGCTAGGTGCAGTACTGTTTTGGGTCAGTTTATGTGTAAATTAAAGATACATTATGGGAGATTCTTGCTATAACAGTTCAAAAGTAGATGATGAAAGAAGAATATATTGAAAATTTCAGTCAAATTACTTTATTCTGAACATAGTTATCATCGTTGTAATATTTGACTAGAAATGGTAGTGAAATGTGCCTTCACCTTGGCCGAACGTTTGATTGACAGACGTTAACTCCACCTACATATCTCGATTATCAAGTAAAGTTTTCAATGGCATGCGGAAACGCTCTACAGCGGCCTCGCTAAGTACACTCTACCATTTAGCCTCGATCTAACTGACGCATTCTCATCAGGGTGTGCCATATTTGAATTTATCAATAAGTGAAATCCTATTTAAATCCGAGCTGTAGCCGAGCCATCCGTGGGTCTACAGAGTTGATTTTGGGCTTGCTGTTTAAATAAAGATCTAATTTATAATTTCTATAACATCTGAAGCCTAAATTAAGACTTGCAATAATCAGATTTTGCTCTTGCATAATGTATGTTTAAGGGAGCTATAGGCCAGTAACCTTTTTGTAGTGATTTCACTAAAAAACTTGCGCAAAGGAACTCTGTAGGACGAGCCACTACTGTGGCTGGAGTAAGGCGGAAGACATCAGTAGTGGAACCATTTCTAGTTATTAACATACACTGGTTACCTATTGTTTCTAAATATCCCCTACTTTTTTTGAAGAGTATATTTTTTAACTTGTCAGGTAGGCCTAACAGTGGAAATAAATGGTTCTTGATTTGATGTTTTTTTTGGGGTTGTTTGTTTTTCAAGTTTCATATCACCTATATAGCCTAGGCCTAAATTGATAGTCCACTGGAAGAACAAATTTGAAATATACCAAGGCATATAGGTCACTGTGGCTAGATAAGATATAGGCATGTTATACCAATGACAGATAGGCTTACCGCTTTTTCCAAATGATATCTGAGGGCAAATTGTGCCAAAGAATAAACCTGCTCCACAAAAATTAAATAATTATACAGATCTGGATAAATGTATAGTTACACTGGTCTAAAAAGCGAAACTTGGATGGCATAAGCCCTATTATTGAACAAATGAATTCGGTGGACAAATTAGACGAATATAAAATATAGAAACGAAATGTGGCATTGTTGTACCTGATAGACAAACGTCTTAACTTGAAATAGTAAGAAGAAAATGCACAACGTGAAAAGGGGTACTAGCCACAAGAAGAGAAATATAAATATAACCAGAGACAATAATTGACGACCACAAGAAAGTATGCGTCACATGTTGAACCAGCGACGCATAGCACTGCATAGCAGACCATTGTCTAAGGTTTTGCTTGCGCCGCGAAAATTTTTAAATTTTAACCCTCTAAATGACCATTCTGAGTTATTTTGAGAGAGAATATCTTACTACCAATCATGCCCCAACACTGTGATGATTTTAGCTTCACTAAGGGGGCAAACATTTTCAGTAAGGGAGCAGATTCCGTAAATTAAAAGGGCCACCCAACACCATGCACCCTTTATCTCTTTGGCTTCGCTGCTGAATGACTACTTAGAATGTCTGTATGTGGAAAATTGGAACTGTAAACCAATGAGCGGTTTTAATATCTCAGATTATAAACTTGCAAGAGTGGCCAACCTATTACGTTGAATCTGCAAAATACCCGAAGGCTACAACAATGCTAGCAGAAACAGAAACGTTATAACGATACATTTGATTTAGTGGTTAAATCTCACTGAAGAATTCTTACGTGCCGGTTTTTTACCAATTTCCACAAATTGGGACCCGCACTAGAAAGGGGCCCGCAGCTTAGCAAACTTAAAAAAATTTCCAGGCAATCTGGTAGTAGGGCTACCAGGTAGTGTATTAATCAATTACTAAATTTGAAGAAAAGCATAGTTCGTCTTAACCATGAACGCTGGAAAATGTCAAGTGATAATGTTGCGTTTAACTGGTGTTGTTTTAGCGCTTGAATTGACCCATTGATTGTTTGTTCAATTAAAGTAAATTCCCCCCATTTAGATCATGATTAATTCTTCATCCCAGTTTTTAGGTACTGCAATCAGTTCATCATCCCAGTTTCAGGAATATAAATGAGATCATCATCCCAGTTCTCAAATAATTCCTCATCACAGTTTTCACGGGGTACAGTCCTCAAAGATCTTAGTAGTTTGAACCAATCTTCTGGGTATTGGCTTTATATCATGTAACTTCCTTTTTTAGTGTGTTGACTCTGTGTATGGGTGTGTGTGTGTGGCGGGGGGGGGGGCATTTCTTAGATCAACATACTCACATCATGAGTAAAAAACATTTTTATACGCCCACACTTTCATATTGTTTTCGCCCCTGTCCATCCGGTCGTCCGGACACTACACAGGTCACACATTGTTATCCGGTGTTGACGAAAATTGAAATATAGGTTTATATCCCAAAGATCTCGGTTCCTTTTGATATTGGCATGTATCGGACCGTAACTTCGCGGATTATGGTCCCTGGTTATACGAAAGATCATGTTTTTATCTTGTGAACACTAAAGAGATCAGACTTTGATAAAACTTAAAATGTATGTTTATTACCCAAAGATCTTGGTTCTTTAATAACTCGCTCTCGCGTAGGGATCTTTAGCATGTGGCAGGAAAGCGGAGGTTGTGTGATAGAATACATAACTCTTATTTATTAAAAGATATTTTAATACTGGATAACATATTTACAGGTACATAACAACATCATTTGGTTGGGTAAAGTTACGTCTAGCTATAGCTGCTTGCCCTCGCCTCACAGGACCCCTCTTCCCGGTGTCGAGGGCAGACCCTCTCCCGAGGTCCGGGAGACCTCTCAGCCTCTACGGGTCTCTCTTGTCCCTCCTTTGTACTTTTCGTTGCCTGCTTGTAAACTAGGCTTTTTATATCGGTTAAGGCACGCCATAGTTAATACCATTCGTAATCAGAACAATGAAAAGTAATTATTAAGATTCACACATCTTAGCTCAAGACAAAAGGTGTCAATACGTGTTAAGCCTGAATCTTATACCATATCGACACTCCGCTCTCAGCCTCTAAGGGTCTCTCTTGTCCCTCCTTTGTACTTTTCGTTGCCTGCTTGTAAACTAGGCTTTTTATATCGGTTAAGGCACGCCATAGTTAATACCATTCGTAATCAGAACAATGAAAAGTAATTATTAAGATCCACACATCTTAGCTCAAGACAAAAGGTGTCAATACGTGTTAAGCCTGAATCTTATACCATATAGACACTCCGAGTATACATGTTTGTACAATCCATTAAATCTTACATAATATTATTTCAAGAACCTACACATGATATAGATTAAATCTTACAATTAATCTGTCACTTAATATATGTCTAAAATTGAGTTACAAATAAAATATGAATTAAGAATACAATATTGAAATTTAGATCCCAAATGATATTGTATTACAGTTGGGCAGGCGACATTATACTACTTGTCACGTTTAAGCTGGGAATCGAAACCACACTCTTTCTCAGTAAAAACAAGTGTGGACACTAACATGTGGTCTTTAATGGCGAAATTTATGAAATACAAATACAAAACAAACCCATAATAATCATCACGATTACATATTCGCAAAAATCTGAAAGATAATAATATACTGTCAATCTTAAATTGCCCACGTTGTATAACATATTTCTAATTTTAATATTACAACCTTGTTTTGGTATAACAATTATGCTTTCTAGATTTTTAAAAAATTTTTACAACGAAACATTGTATTTTCGATAATCCATAAAAATACAAAACAAACTCATAATCACAATTATATAAAGCAGAAATCTGTTATAATAAATAAATATTTAGCTAACAAGCATAGCGAAAAATACCAAAACATTATTTAACCATTTAAGGTACGATTTGAAGTAATTATATTGTAATCATTAGAAAATTGTTGGGAAAGTTTACATTGGATTTGCTAAACTATATAGTATGGCTTCTGTTTTCTATACACAATGAACATAATTATATGAACTTTAAATGACCGTATATATACTGAGTGCGACAATTAATCCGAAACCCGACAGCCACGGCGGGGGATTCAAATGATTTCGTTTAAACTGACGGCGACCGGGGAGATTGCTCACAGGCCGAATTTTTGGGAACAATTCCCGCCAAACACGGTGAAATTTTCAATTCACTTGTTTTATCTTACGCGGTCAAATTTTCACTTCATGAGTTTCATCTGTCCGTATTGCCGCTTTCAGTATAATGAACTTAATGAATCTTGAAATATTTACCAACACATCGCAATGTGTCAAATTTTGCAAAAATTCTAATTTGAACCCCCGTTTTTGATATAAACACACAGCAAATCAAAATTATATTTTTACAGACAGGCAAAGATCTGCACCACCCCCCGACTCATTCGGTATTCATTATTAAAAAACAATATCCGTTTATGACCGTAACATGGTTTTGAATGATGAACATTGACAGGGGCTTGTCAGGCCACCTACTCTATCCACCAACAGCAAAGTCGTGTGTTTTAGTTCTTTTAAATCAATGCCAAAACATCCAACTGGTTACGTTTTAGGTAGCTCTCACAACCCTTACAGATACCCTACCGCGTAGAAATTGGGTGATTTGATGATATATTTGGACTAAAAACGTGTTTACACTAAATATTCTACATATTATTAATTAATATGGTTCAAATCCTTCTCAAAACATTGTATTCGCGAGGAAATGCCAAAGCTATACTAAATATATTAAAAGAAGTCATGTTTGTGTCACGTGACTTGGCTGACTAGGTACCTAGCAGTGGGTGGAAACAGGGGGAGAAATCATTACATAGCCTATACAAGGCGATGTTGTCTTTAATCGCTGTCCATTTATCATAAATATTCACAGTCCACGACTTTTTCTGTGTCTTTTATCTGTTGTACGTTTAAATCTCTCACTCTTTCCTAGTCCGTTCACCATCAAGTTTATCAACATAATATAGATCGGACAATCTTGGCGTGCAACCTACGACGTCACTCGTTCAGTAATCGCTAACCCCCCACATTTCTGTTTATACTTTCCATACATGTATACCAAAATTGCCATATTTTCTTTGGAAATAACCACCTGATAAATACTATTGTTGGAAATTATCTTTAAAAGTAAAACTGGGAACATATTTTATTTGGAAATAACCACCCGATAAATACTATTGTTGGAAAGTATCTTTAAAAGTAAAACTGGGAACATAAAGTTAACTCTACACAATCATAGAATGTGTTTCATTTACGTCCAACATTCTTACGTCGATTCCATTCAGTCAACATGAGTAATTATTTTATACTCGAGCAATTATTAGCCCCCTTGAATGGGTATTTTACACGAGTACTTAATATGTTTCCTTGTTTTCAACATCACCGTAAACTTTATAATAAAAATTTCACCGTATATTATTGACTATCTTAATCAATTATATCCAGCGTATTTAGTCCTGATATTTAGATGTTCATTGTCGGCTAACTAAATTTTGATTTAAAACATACACAGCATTGTCCCACAACACGAAATCAGAGCTAATTTCGATGTAATCGCCCATCGGTAATTATTTTATTTCAATATCTTAATAATGTCTCTATTCTAAAACGTGTAAATTCCTCGATTAGTAGAGTATTAGCAAAACGTTGACACAGAACGGACTGAAAGTGATTTTGGTATATTATACTTTAGAAGGAATATTTTAAAGTGCAAATTATTCAATTTTATGGTCAGTTTTGGCTCATTATAAGCCATATTCTGTAAATGTGTTTTAAATTGGCCTATATGTGATTATATATTCAGGGTATACCTGGTTGTTATTAAATAAAACAAAAATTATAGGGTTAACCGGATTATCTACACAAGAATCATACAGATCACTTGATGGGTTAGACGGATCCTTTAAAGGTGGTCGGGCAAAACTTGGATGTCCCATGATGCTATCACCTAACAGGGCCCTGGCTACAAACATCTTCCTCTCCTTGTCGTCTTTGTTGCAGTATCTGTTTGAAAAGTGTGAAGTTTTAGCGAAGTAACCCCCTTTACCAAACTTAGTACCAACTCTGGTTCCTGCTAAACGACAATCAAATCCCTGTCTAGCTATAGCATCTGCTATATTATTGTCAGTACCGTGATACAATCGTATGTCTTCTTTTGGCCGTTTCAATTTTCTGTTAAGTGCAGCCTTGGCTCTGTTGAAATAAAAAAAATAATAATCAATGTTGATTGTAGTGGCAGAAATGGGGCTATGACAGTAGTAGAGGAAATTCCCCTATGAGTACCTGCTGGTGATGCTACTGTTGGCTTCGACTCGTGTGGTTTTTTCGGCTTCTCAAATCCATGTCCAGACTATCGTCCAATTTATATCTATGAGGCAGGTTATCATTTTAAAACACGTACTACCACTCCATATTTGAAGAGTTCACATAGCTTACAATTTTTTGTTGGACAAGTATTCTTGTTGCTTGTTATATTTAGGGGTTTATTTCTTTAAAATGTTAGGTTAAAGTAGATTCCTGATTATTTTCGGAAAATTGCTTTGTTTCTTCAAACAGTGAGATCAAATTTGATATTGAACAAACGTTATGTTTCCGGTCTACTCCACTAACCACTGGGTTTATCTGTCCTTGATCGTAGGTAGGTGTAGGTGTGTGTGTGTGGGTGGGGGGGGGGGTACGCGAATTGTTAGCACGTGCGCGCTGAATCATAAGATCCGTGTGCAATTTGTATCGACCAATCGAGTGGGCGAAGGGAAGTAACTGGCATTTTATTGCAACTAAGATTATTGTGGTGAACGTAAACATGACGCTAAGGCTGGTATGTAAACTGGTTTTTGGTTCTGTTTTATTGGTTCGAAGAATCAACAACCTACGACACAAACCGGGTCATTTGGGAACTAACATAAATATGGTTCTAATTTATTTCAATAATTCGCTTGCGCGTGGGTCTTTAGCAGTGGGAGGAAACCGGAGGATCCGCAGAAAACCCACGAGGTTGGACAGGCGACCCTAAGCCTTGTCACCGTCAAACCGAAGGCCCAAACATTTGGAAAAAAACCTCCCAAAAACCAAAACAAAAAACCTGCAATTAGCATATTTAGCTCTTAGGCCGTGGACAATACTGGTTATATTATGATAATAGGTAAGGCGTAGCCGTCCATATTTTTTTAAATTATAATTTGATACATCATTGTTATATTATCCATAATTTTCTAATAAAATATGTCAAAAATTTTGTTATAGTACAATGCCGATGCAGTCACTATCCTCTTTTTGTGATATATATAATCTAAATGTATTAATATAACACGTGATATTGTGTTACTTGGTAATAATAATAATAATATGAACATTTGTATAGCGTCAATTCCACACTTAAAGTATGCTCTATGCTGGTAATTTAATTGAACCTAATTAATATGTTATCATTAACTCTTGTAGACCCAAGTATCTAACTAATGCATTTTGTATGAATGGTTTGAGTTTACAAATCATTGAGTATGTTCATGCAAAATAATGAGGTATTTATTCCCTCCGTTTAAACAATATTTCATTTCGAATACACTAAGGGATTTTACAAGATTAATATAATGACTTTCGAAACAAGCCTAAAAATGTTTTCGTTGGGATCACTTATAAAGCTGAGCTTTCCTATGTATTCTTGATACCATTAGAGATAGTGAAGTATACTATGCATCCTTGATACAATTAGAGATAGTGAAGTATACTACATGTATAGGCCTATATCGGTGATACCATTAGGGGTAGTGAAGTATAGTATATTCTAGATACTATTAGAAATGGTGAAGTATACTACATATTCTTGATACCATTAAAGATAGTGAAGAATACATGTACTTGTATTCTTGGTACTGTAGTGTACCATATTCCTAATACCATTATAGATAGTGAAGTATACAATGTATTCTTGATAACGTTAGATATATGGAATTATACTTATATTATTGATAATGTTAGAAATAGGGAATTATACTATGTATTCTTGATACTGTTAAGAGGGAAGTATGCTATGTTTTATTTTGTTTCCAACATTTAACAAACTAAACGCAGTTAGTTACACCATACATTAATTCATATACCTTTATCTTGGCTCCTCTGGGACTGATTTGTGGAAAGTTGTGTAAAAATAGATCTACCACCTATAGATCATCCTAAGTATCCCCAGGGGTTAGTGGAGTAGAACGGAATGATACCACTGGGGATGCTATTTATGAATCTATACTTACTCAAGGAATGACCTCCAAAGCTCTACGTTTTCAATTCTATCAATAGATCGTACGACAAATTTTTCTTCTGATTGAGATATATCTAACAAAAATTTATCTTCAATTTCTGTATATTCAGCACTGCATGCTAAAAGCTAAATAAGAAACGTGATGACATAATATTATTCATTAAAACAATCGCTATTTCGCTGGCCAATTTATGGGATGGCACAGCTCTAGGGCCTTGTACCTGCACCCAGATACTCGCTTCCACGCAAAGCAATTTAAGAAGTCAGGATGTTCAGAAAGGAAAAGACTTACATAAAATTGATGCAGTTGAATGAATTGTTTTTGATATAAGAGTTATAGTTGGTTGCTGCGAAACCACTTCGTATACAGGTGCAGGTTTATATTTCATAATCTCGACGGCGAGAATGCGAGGGAGCAAGAAGTCGAGGGCGAGGGTGCGAGGACGCAAGGAAACAGGGCGAGAATGCGAGGATCTTGCCCCGAGAACACGAGTTTATTTTCGCCTCGACCCTCAGGTTCTCGTTCCCTCGTGTTCTCGCCTTCGCGTTTTCGCATTCTCGCTTCATCACAATCGCGACTTCTCGCTCCCTCACGTTCTCGCCTCAAAAGTGTAATGTCCACTGACTACCGTATCGTCATTCATATTTGGACATGATTCAAATAAACGGAAATGTTTGGGGTTCTAGAAAGTTCAATAGTCCTAACCAATTTTAATCTCTTCTTGCAGATAGTATTGTATTCAGTACCCGATGTTAAGTCTTCAGTTGAATCTTCCTTTTCTCTCTAACTTTATCAACGTTCATCAGAGTTTTTTTATGCGTGGTTCCCTCTTGTCAGTGATGTAGGGCGGAGAACCTGACAAGGGACAACGTATAGTCGTTCGGATAGGATAAAAAAAAACCAGAGGTCCCGCGTCCGGAATCGAAATAAAATGGGAGCTACGGTGGCTCAGTGAGTAGGACGTTTGCTCTCTAAATTCATTATGAATAAGAAGAAAGTAGCCTCTCTTTCATCATCCTCGGTATTCCCAGTGGCATCGTTCGGTCCTACACCACTAACCCCTGGGTCCATTCACGGGGGAGTCACATAGTCAAATTATCCGCCCTCGAAAATTGTGCTATTTTTATCGACAACTCAAAAAATTCCATAACTATAAAGCAATTGGGCAAAGGGATATTAAATATTCTTTGATATTAAATTTCTTGCAAAATTTCTCATAATCGAACGTACAATCTGTTGACTATTGTGGTGAACATTAACAATGATACTAAGACTGGTAGGTAATCTGTTCGTTGAAACAACCTACGTGACAAATGAAATCATTAAGGGCAAATAATATGAATTCGAGAATACCTCGTGAATGGACCCAGGGGTTAGTGGAGTAGAAAAGAACGATACCCGTGGGGATACCGAGGATGCTCTTTCACCCGCAGTCAATAGAGTTCATTTAGCATAGGAATGGTAATATGGTCTTTTCGTTTCTTGCTGCTTATATATATTGGCCGCGCGATTCTTGAATTCTCCGTAATTTGGGAAGATACCTTCTGTTAATCTGGATAGCTAAATGACCTTGATTATGTGATAGCAGGGGTCCAATTCACACAATAATATATTAGTTATAGTTATGGCTTGATGTGGTCTTCACAACAATTGACAATGGTCACATCTCCAAACTGTGTGTTAGACCAAAGAGCATTAATTAGTTCTATGTTGTCGTCATTCAGTTTTAGCATATTGGAAGACATCCATATTTTAACGCCGATAAGACACTTCTGCAGTTTTGCAGTGGTGTAATATATTTCGACAATCTGATTAAAATACAGATCTATATTTCGTTTCGTTTTTTTATACTTTCGATGACCTACACTACACGGAAATCTGACCGGTTGTACTGGAAGGTTGCGTCAGGGGCCGTACGGGTGTCTTTTGACTTTATGACGTTTCTAGTGGTTTACCCACAGTTCTGTGCATCGCATCCCAAGAACTCGCCGTAACAGACCGTTTCATTGGCTTATCCCTCACTTCAAGCAGAACGCCGGTAATACAATAACTCTTCTAGATCCTAGTTTAGTAAAGACAAGTAAAACGAAATTTTGAACTATAGAAACGAAACGAAATAGGATCTGCGTTTTAATCAGATTGATTTTTCGGTAGATAAAAGAATAGACATGATATACTCAACGCCGCCTATACCAGTAGAACAATTGAAATGATTCGATGACAGGAGCATGCATGTGATTACTCGTATAGAAAAAAATAACCTAATAAATCTGCCTTAAAGAGTGATTACAAGAAGTTAGACGGGTGAATGGGCGGATCCAAAAATAATGTTACGGTACTTACCCGTGTCATTCGAAAATGTGAGGAAACATCACCAGAGAATTCCCATGTCGATGGTGTGGCAAGTTTCTCAGCTTCCTTTATGAGTTTGACTTTATCTTTTCTAAATTGAAAACCAGCCAACATTATTTTACTAATAATCTATCGATATCTTTGTATTGTAATGATAAGAATCTTTTCATTTTGAAAATTTAGGTTATATACTATTCAAAAAAAGTAGGGGATATTTGATTTTGGGGGCATAATACTAAAATATGCAAATGACTACGAAAAAAGTCACTATAGAACCTAACAGAAGAAACATTTCCAGTTACATGTGACGCCCAAACGCACCAATATCTACCGCATGGAATGCATGTGATGCTTGGGATCATCATGGGGGTCCAACCCAAGATTTGCACGACTCTGACTTTGAATGTTACAGTCATTGTGGCATTGAATTCAAGGGTGGAAACATCAGTTTAATTGTTTTAGTGACCAGAAAACAAATTTTGATATGCGTCGGCTTACCCAAAATGAAAGGTTACGTGCCCTTGGCATGCTACAGATCGGCACATCACAGGCGATTGTGGCGCCGACGATGAATGTTTCTCAGTCTGTCATAAGCAGGCTATGGTCCAGATACCGTGATACACAATCTGTACAGGCGACAACTCAAGCCCAGGATCGATTTATCCGTACCTTGGCCTTGAGAAATCGTGTCATCACAGCAAATCAGATCAGCGCTCGTCTTCAAACAGACACTGGTGTGAGAGTGAGTGGCCAGACGATTCGGAATCGACTGCATAGGGGTCACCTTCGCGCCCGACGTCCTCGCGTGATCCCTTGTTTGAGAGATCATCACATTCAGGCAAGACGTCGTTGGTGTAGGGATCGTCAACACTGGGATAATCGACGCTGGAGCAATGTGATGTTTTCAGATGAGTCAAGGTTCACTGTTGATTTTTTGGACAGACGTAGGAGGGTGTGGCGTCGTCGAAACGAGCGCTTCCAAGACGTTAACGTCATCAGACATGATCGATTTGGGGGTGGTTCTGTTATGGTGTGGGGAGGCATCACTGTTGCTGGAAGAACGGCTTTACATGTTGTTGCAGGGCGTGTTACAGGCCAGTACTACCGGGACAACATCTTGGCAGTCCATGTTGTGCCGTTCGCACGACGTCATGGCCGCCGTTTCATCTTCCAGGATGACAACGCAAGATGTCACAGGGCCAGGATCGTTACAGGTTACCTCCAACAACAGAACATCACCACATTACCTTGGCCAGCACTGAGTCCCGACCTCTCCCCCATCGAGCATGTCTGGGACATGCTTGGACAGAGGTTACGTCAACGTCAACAACGTCCTGCCAATGTCCAAGAACTTGCTGCTGCGTTGCAACAGGAATGGGACAATCTGGACCAAAATGACCTTAGACGTCTCATTAGGAGTATGCCACGTCGGATCAATGCTTGTTTGGCAAACAGAGGAGGATTTACCCGTTACTGACTTGGTTGTGATGCTGTGGTAACTTTGCTGTTTGACCCCGGGTATCATTTTACCCTTATAATGGTCAGTCTGTGCCTTACTTAGTCTAACGATCATTTGGAATAAATCGATGAATGTGAACTTCATTTCATTTTGTCATTTGTTTCTTCGTCAGTTTCATTAGGTGACTTTAATAACACTTAAAAATCAAATATCCCCTACTTTTTTTGAATAGTATATAAAGTCATATTCAATAGACAACATCCACGCGTGACCGGGCAAATTGTCGTTGAATTATAAACATGAAAGCAAATAATACATATACCTACCTCTGGTTGAGAACAGCTTCATCCACAAATTCCAGTCTTCTAGCAAGTTTCCGTTTCGTGCCTATTATTTTATTTACTTGGACCATGCCAAAGAATTTAATTAGATATGCATATCCTAAGGTTTTGAATTCTACAGTAACATCAGTGTCATTTAGGTAACTCTTCTCAATCTCTGTGAAGGTTATACTAGCTTTGTAGCCAACATCATCATGAAAAGTATGTTTCGGTCAAAAATACAAAATGCTGAGTGTACGAAATACAAATTAAGGTATATTTATAACATTACATAACATTCAATTTTTACGCCAGCATGGTCAGTTTATATAATTCTATTTACTTTGCCATATTTTCGTTCTTTTGATATATTAATGTTGATTCTGTAATAATTTACAGTACCATATCCATTTTGTGGTAAACGGTAGATCAAGGGTACTAGTGTCGCTGGTAAAGTTCTGTGTTGATAATCGACGGATCCTGGGGTCACTTTTCTCAAAGTTGGTAAAATCAATCCTCTTTACAGTGCGTATAGATCTAATAGTTTTATTATAAATAAAAATAAGTTAATATCGGATATGAAAATATTCAAAACCAACAGTACAAATGTTTAGATACATTCTCAAACCAACAGTACAAAATAATGTTTAGATACTCTAGAACTTTTAATATGCTTCATTCATAAAATTATGGAATGAAAAGTGATGCCAAGCTATATAGGGGTAATCATCTATGGTGGCCCACGGTTGTCACTCAATGGTTTTGTTGATTTATTTAAAAAAAAATTACTTTAATTTTTAAAAATCACAAAAAAAAACAAAAAAAAAATTATTATTATTTCATCTAAAGAATATTTTAATATTTTAAAAATCACAAAAAATAAAAATATACTGAAAATTAAAAATATTTTATTTTTTAATTCTAAATAAAATGAAAAATAAAATCAAATACAAAATTTCCAGGTCGCCGAGGGCTGCCAAGCCCAGGACTGCCAAATCGGATTTCTCCAATAATAGGAGAGATAACCTTCAGTTACTTTAAGGCAAATCATTGCAAATGAAATATTTACTTTTATTTTCTATTAAAATATTCAATAGTAAATAAGTAAACATACTTCACAAACTACATCCCATTTAAAATTGAACTATAATATTATTCAGAAGTATCATACATTTTCAATTCATAATCAATAATTATAGACCTCGAATGAATCCAATTGGCGCGGTGTATCTTAAATTTCTGCTACATACATAATTATCGTTTCTATAGCTATTATACCAATACTTTGTTCATGTAATTATATAAATTGGCGCTTCGGTGGCAAGAAACCAGGAGGTCCTAGGTTCGATCTCGGTGTGGCTTCTCCATGTCAGTGATTGAGGACCGAGAGCCAGGCAAGAAACCGTCTCTAGTTCTTAGGGGGATACGAAAACTTGATGCTGCTTGTAGTAGTACACGATGGTGGGCAAGTAAAAGAGACCATGACAGTTGGAATTCGACGAAGAGATGTCTTCATTAGCCCAATTAATACAAAACACACTAGCGCTACTGCAGAGTTTCTGTTAAATTGTTTATTGATTATCTTTACATTTTAATAAATCGGAAATGCAAAGATGAGAGTAAAACGATAGCATGGATGGATAACGTTTTACCCTAAATAAATTGCAGAAGCAACCAATACGGTGTGTTTCGATGATAAATATGTCAAACAAAATCATACTCAAATTCGGCAGAATTCCGCCAAGGCGAAATGGCGTAATTATCATAATTCAATATGGCGGTCTTCAGGAATTTTCAGAAAGCGGTATATCGTAATCTCTGTATTTTAGTGGTAGAATGATAAATAATTTCTTTTTAAATTCCACAAACACAAAGTAGTTATACAAGCGAAATGTGCTTGTGTTTTTTAATGAAGTATCCTGTAGTTCAGATAGAATCTCCAATGATGTACCCTATAGTCCCTAAACCATGATATACCTTGTAGTTCAGATATAGTCTCTAAACAATGTTTGCACAGTATGAATTGTACGATATGTTAATCCTGAAATGACATAGTTTCTCTTAAAGGAATATATTGTTAGTTCGCTTTAAATATCTGGATAAAGAGAGGGAGAATGGGATTTAATGTTCTCTCGACACAAACTAGGTCATTTCGGGACTAACACATGGCTCAATTTTATTTCAACAATTCACTTGCGCGTAGGGGTCTGTAGCAGTGGGAGGAAACCGGGGGACCCGGAGAAAGCTCACGAGGTTGGACTCTTTGCCATGTACAACCGGGGAATCGAAACCACGCCAGTTGACTCAATGACAAACCACCGAAATATCTGGATGCAATAGACTTGGTGTAGAGGGATTTCTTGCTATAGCTTGTTTGTGGCGTAGAATTGGGTTCATTGTCTTGATTACAATCACTATGTTACGCAAAAAATTATAATCTCCTCCTACTGATCTTAGTTTATATTATGTCTTTGAATCTACCTGGGAGGTGTGTGCAACCGTATACTACCTTGAATAAATTAATTTAATTATTTCTACAAAGATATTAAAATTACACACTGATAACCCACCATTGGTGTTTAATTACAATAAATCATATAGTTTATTCAGCTCTACGTAAGACTTATATATAAATTTTTCAGTTAGTTTAACTTGAATGTAGATATTAATCATCTATGTTTCACATTTATATCACCTTTCGGTTGAATCACATTATATCATTGGTTTTTAATTACAATAAATCATATAGTTTATTCAGCTCTACGTAAGACTTAAATATAAATTTTTCAGTTAGTTTAACTTGAATGTAGATATTAATCATCTATGTTTCACATTTATATCACCTTTCGGTTGAATCACATTATACCTTATGTGTTGTTGCTCATATAGTCTTCCGTATTTGTAGAGGGGGTGGCGGGAGGGGTCTCTACACACTTATTTTCCAATACTGCGTTGGCTTCACTGCACCCTGATACGCCTAAATGGGCAGAATAGTTGTCTTAGATTTCACAAACTTCTCCGGTAATTTAAGAAATCCAAACATCTTTTTATCGTGATTTGTCTTTAGAGTAATTTCTGTTACAAGTCATATCCAGGAAAAATGACGATCAATTGAAAATCCGCCATTTCGGATTCCATTTTGACTGCCATTTTGAATTTCTGTCATGTTGGATTCTCGGCATTCATTTTTAAATTCTGAGGCATCGAAAATCATATTATAAAATCCATGTCTTACGAGATAATCACTAGTTATTTAAGAGGAAAATGCCGTTTTATTATCAAATTTGGCAGTCGTTTTAAATATGGCTGGTACCATGTTAAAAATACATTTTTTAAAATTGTTCTGGTCAAACATGTTTCTTCGGTACATTTTGACTCTATAACCACTATGTATTGTAAGAATTTTAAAAAAATCTATTTATTGTCCTATCACTGAAACGAGCTGGTTAGGAGATGTCGCTCTCAGACACATCCTGGAGAACTCCATTCTGGATTAGGCTAATTACGTCTTTTCGCATTGGCCGAATTTGAGTATGATGTTGTCTAATATATCATTATAGAATCCAACTACATTGGTTACTTTTGAAATTTGTGGGCCGCCATATTCATCAAAGACTTTATCAAGGGTGCCAACGCTGTGTTAACTTCACAAAGGAGACACTGAAAATGTTGTTGTTAATAAGGTAACCATTGTGCAATGTACACGACATCCGTCTCCGCTGATAAAAGCTAACAGCTACGATAGTTTGGATATAGTCACTATCAGAGCCATGTGTCCTATAACCATTATGCTACCGCGTACACGGCACCCATCTCTACTTATAAGCATAATCTTTTAGTGGCATTTAGCGATCAGGGAACACATTAACAGAACACAGTTTTTATGGGGTACAATCACTAATTTATTATAAAAGCACGACGTTTCGACAAGTGTCCTCTTATCGTTATCAAGCACTATAACGATAAGAGGATACTTGTCGAAACGTCGTGCTTTTATAATAAACTAGTGATTGTACCCCATAAAAACCGTGTTCTGTTACGTATAAGCAAACAGGATTGATAGTTTGAATAAAGTCACTATCAGAGTTACCAGACAAAAGTACAAAAAATGTGTCCTGTAACCGTCTCTACTGTTATACCCTAACAGAAGCGATGGTATAGATAAAGTCACTATCAGAACTACCATAAAAAGACCAAAGTTTCCTATAAAGAGACAACATTGGAATTGTTAAATGAATATTATAATTACCCTTCTGTTGTTTTGTAATAATGCTCCTCTTTAATATCAAGTGAACAATAGTTCATCTCAATGTCAATGTTGGTTTCTTCTGCAAAAACCTGCCATTTACCATGGTTATCTTCATACTGCCACTGGTACAACATACGACTGTGAACGCTTTTACATTTCTTATACCAACATTTCCCACGTAAATGAAATAGACAAATGTTTGGAACTTCGACAGATTTTCCCTGTGGAATATTCTTTGGTTTTTGTTCTCGTTGTCGTGACAGTCGCGGGTCTGTTTCAACTCCATCGTTTGCTTCGGTATGTGGTATTGGGATGCCTACGATGCCTATTGGCACACTATTTAATTTCCTTGCTTCCGTTTGTGGTAAATGGGGGCCTGTGATGCCAATAGACCTTATCATTGCTGCATTATGCGGAATTGCCATAAGGGGACCGGCAAAGTTAATATGTCCATTCCTGACTGCATTTTGTTGGTCTGTGATGCCAGCAGGCATATTCATTGTTTGATTTTCACGTTGCCTTGATACAGATCGCGATGTCCTTCTTGGGGCAGCTGGATTTTTGACGGCATTTTGCATTATTTGGGTGCTTGTGACGGTAGCCTTGTCGTTTTTTCTTTTACCAAACTTTTGATACAAACTTCTTAAATTCACTAAAATATCCTGTGGGGTTCGTCGGAGATCGATGCCATATTTTCTCAAAACTCCCTGTAAATGTTGGACGTCGTGGCTTTTATCACATTCATCCCCACGTCTACAGGTGCCGTAAATATAATTTCGGCAAATGTGTAGCATTTTGCAAGTATTATCCATACTCTTGCACCCTTCTCTGTTATAAAGGAAGCAGATTTTAGGGGTGGTCCATTCCGTTCTGTTTGATTTAAGCCGAAATAAACCTCTAAGCTCTCCATCTGATAAAAGTTCAAGATCCAAAGATCTCAGCAAATTTCCGTTGTGTCCTCCGTCATGCATATTATGTCCAAATCTGCACGATGTCGCTTGACACATATCTGATAACAAGTAAAATTTGCAAATATGAAACATTTGACAATAGACATCATTACAACCAGAAGAAAAATCGGGACATATTTTTGCCTGAACGACCAAATCAACATCTCTGCAGTCAGAAGATACACGAAAGCGTTGCAGGTGTGACTTAAGAATTGCGATAAAATTTGATCGTTCTGTTTGTCCTATCATGTTTCTTAGTTTCTATGTGTCGATAAACACTCGATTATCATCCATATTGCCATATCGTACAATACTCATTACAATATGTTTCACATCAGAATTATTACTAGAATAGGCCATCATATACGTAATATCTACCATAACATCAAGCTCGAAGTTTCCTTAAAAAAGATTGGTTAATGTATTCTGTATTGTGAAGCACACATGTGCGTTCAGATCCATAAAATAAAACTAAACCGTTTGAAATAGTCCACCTTATTCACCGAAACAGCCTGTGAAATAGAAAATTAAATTCACAGAAGTCGACTATAAGATCTATTTTATATTGCATAAAGACGACCGTGGCCAACTTATTTCAGTTTCGGGGGCATTTGTTTCCTTATTCTGAGAAAACATTGACCGTAATCAAACGAGAAGTTTGCGGAACAGTATAATAAACCTCATAAGAGCTTAAATAGATTCATACTCCTCGCAGTGTTTCGTTTGATTAGAGCTAATCCCAGGGGGATTTCTCGGGCCATTGCTTCAGGAATTTGAAATAGATTAAGATTTGCATTTATACCGTATGGAAGACAAAACTGGTCAAATTTGATCATTTTCTCTGCGACATCCTTCCTGCACGATTTAACCATCAAATCTTGCTTATTTTCTCTAAACTTGAGATGTTCACACTTCAATCTACATAAGTGCAGTCGGTCTCAAAATTATGCATCGGCGACTGAATGAATTAATGAGGTAAACAAACAATGCTAAAATAGAAGAGAAAAATCTCCCAAATATACTTAATATAATTGCTTTGATTGGATATCTCAATACGCGCCAAAAGTTCACATAATTTTCATGCATGGAGAATTTAAGACGTTACGATTAAATTAGACGATATCATAAAGGTCAGTTAGGTTATTTGCGGATGATATTAAATATTCATATATTTATAAATTATATAATACTGAATTTATGAACCCCAAAAGTTGGACTCCGGTCTCCACAGTGAGATAAATCTCTATTAAAATATCATTTGAAGTTTCTTATACGTTCAGTTTTTATATTCCTTAGGCTTAAAACCAAACGAAACTAATATACTGCGAATTTTATTATTCAAATTTGAGCAGGGTATTTTCACGTGTAACACGATACACCTTGGTTACCAAAGAGTTATATAATATGCCCACTTCAATCACCACATTTTTAAAATTATCGCATACATGTAGTTACATTTGTTGTACACGCTATCCTATTTATACTGAAGCTTCGTCTACACTATAGGCTTGAAAAAGCCGGCTTTTTAAAAACCCGGTTTTTTCAAAACCCGGCTTTTTCAAGTGTAGCGTCTACACTGACTGAACGGAAAAAGACGATGAACACCGACCTTCGTTATTTGTGGAACTTCCGGTTTATTTATTACGCCATCGGCTTCAGTCAATTTTGCAGAGATAATGACATCCGGGTACTTGATAAATCCCGGATTTACCGTCTACACACATAAAATTGCCGGTTTTTTGAAAAAGCCGGCTTTTTGATTTTGAAAAATCCCTCAATAATTGCCGGATTTTAAAAAGCCGGCTTTTACGATTGAGAAATTGAAAAAGCCGGCTTTTAGGAAAAAACCGGGATTTAAAAGGCTAGTGTAGACGGTGAATGCTGCTAGTGTAGACGTAGCTTGAATAAAACGTTTATTTCATTCTGTTTTTACATATTTAAAATATCTTCGTTGAGTGGGTGAGGGAGATACAATCAAAGAGTTGGCCGCGGGCATCACTAAACTTCAGGTTTTCTTTGCGTTGTCTTTATGAAACACCCGTCTTGGGAGCTTTCAACAACGCGTTGGTTATCATTAGTTTTGTTTTAAAACGTATTATCAGGTCTACTTGGGTCTTTTGACTATATTATATATTACGTACGTCTGTATACCATTTTGATTCTTAAATATCAAGACCAGGGTCGCGTTTATTCTTTGAAATAATATGTGGAGGATGACAGGCGCCGAAGGCCCAGTATCAATATTTGATTAAACAATATAAAACGTTTTATATACCCACGGCCCGTCGGGGTGGGGTTGGGGGGCAGCTGGGACACATGTCCAGGGGCCTGGTGCCTATACCCGGAAGTATGCCGAGTAATGTTTTTTAAAAGAAATTGTCAATGGTGTAGGCAGTGTAGAAATTGGGGTAATCGTAGATGGCCGCGTGTAATGTTCTCAGATGAGTCCAGATGTCATGCTAACGTTAACGTCAGACAGCATGACAGATTCGGGCGTGGGTCGGTTATGGTGTGGGGAGGAATCACCATGACTGACAGAACGGACTTGCATATTGTTCAAGGAAGGGTCACTGGTGTGTACTACCGTGACCTGATCTTTGCCCAACGTGCACGTCGGCGTTTCATCTTTCAAGATGATAATGCCTGTGCCCACCGCGCTCGTGTCGTGAATGACTACCTCCAGCGTCACCATATTGTCCATATGCCTTGGCAAGCTATGACTCCAGACCCCGAGTTCACAAAACATTCTCAGGCTTCAGTTAAAAAATTTACTCAAAATCTTTCGCCTTATTTTAACTAAAATTTAGCCCTTTATAAAACTTTTGTTGTTTTAATGTATCAAATACATCAATAACAAACTATGTGCAAATTTTCGTGTTTCTGGATCAAAAGATATTTCTTATAAACAGTGATTGACAGTTGAGTAAATTCGTAACTTAAGCCTGAGAATTCTTTGTGAACTCGGGGCCTGACCTTTCCCCTATAGAGCATGTCTGGGACATGATCGGGAGACGTGTTCGTCGACGTCAAATGAAATGAAATGAAATGAAATGGAGTTTAACGTCCTACTATTCTGCTCCTAACCTGGGCTAATGAAGACGGGCATACGCCATACAGTGTGCTATGAGGGAAATTTTGCCCGGACAGTGGCACTACGGCCTACTCTTATATCGAATTCCAACTGCCAAAGGATCTTTTACGTGCACGCCAATGTGTACACGGGACCTCGGTTTTTCGTCCCATCCGAACGACTAGACAGCTTTCCTTGTCAGCCCCTCCGTCCTGCATCACTGACAAGGGAGAACCACACCGGAAAATCTGGGTGAACTTTCTCGGCCAATGCAGGGATCGAACACCCGACCTCCAGGCTAGCGAGCTAGCGTCTTACCCACTTAGCCACGTGATCCCCCTCGTCGACGTCAACGTCAACCGACAACACTGCAAGAATTGGCCGTGGCACTGCAAGAGGAGTGGGTCAGATTGCCCCAAATCTTGATTGGACGGTTGAATTGATTAGGAGCATGCCACGACGAATTTACTGAATGTCTGAGGATTGGTGGAGCAATTACTCATTATTAAGACAAAAATCAAAAAGTTACACTTTCACTATTCTGACAGTGTATCGCTTTGCGAGTGAAATGGGGCCGTCAGATAAGCCGCCCATATGAACTGTTTATGTTCATGTGTAGGCAATTGTCCTTTTATTAACATATGGTTACCTCTAATAAAAACAGCAGTGCATTTCCGCAGTTTTGTATTGTTTCTGAATATCCCCTACTTTTTTGAAGAGTATATAACAATACACAATATGAACTAACTAAAAAAAATGGACAGGTGTGGGAGAATCTGTAATTGCGAAAAGTTAACAATCAAAAGGGGGAGATTTTAATACAACCAAAGGTGCTAAATTGCCATAGTTAAATTATATTATGCATACTAATAACATCATCATATGTCCTAGGGATGTAAAGCCCTAAGTCCCTGTTAAGTTCAGGTAAACATCTTCTGATATTTATAGCTTCTAGGATCTTCCTGGTTTTCTTGTTCTGTTGGTTAGCGGTGAGTATCTGAACCTCATTCCATTTAACTCTATGTTGTGGGTGGTTCTGTAGATGTTCCCCTATGACTGAATTATTAGTGGCAGCTTTGGACCTATGTTCTGTTATTCTTTTGTCAATTGGTCGTTTCGTTCAGAGGCGGATTTAAGGTGGGCGCGAGGGGCGCCTCCCCCCCCCCCCCTAATTTTCGACAGTGCCCTTTTTTACTGCTGAAAGTGCCCTTTCTCAGACCCAAATATGTCCGTTCCCAACCCGTTGCAGGGATCCCAAATGACTCAAACCATCGATTCTAACACACCAGTCTGGTCTAATTAATGCTTCCACTTGCAAACGAATTCTTGTTGTTTAGCTGACGGTGCCCTAATCCTATAGGGTGACTATAGATAGACATCTTGTGGAATCGGCGGCGTATACGCTCATGCCCATCTCCGACGCGCATGAGTGCAACTTGATGTAGCATTGTTTCATGTGTGGACAGTACAAAGTACAAGTTACAAGGCTTAAATAGTGAAGTGGCTAGGGAATAGATTCGTCTTTTTTTCCCATCATAATGCCTCGCTCGCCATGACAATTTTCGAGTCGCATGTTCAAATGTTTTTTTTGCTCGATTTTAAGGCTCTTTTTCAACGATTTCCGAACGTTTACTTAGACGAAAATATCAGCCAAATAGTTCTTGGAATGGCTACAGATGCAAGGAAATGACGGATAATTTTCTTGCCCCCCCCCTTCCTAAAAAAAAAAAAAAAAAAAAAATCCCCTCTCAGCGGCTTGCCCCGTCTCCACGGGCAGTGTCCTCGTTTTTCGGCGCCCCCCCCCCCCCCCCACTTTTCAAAATTCCGAGATCCGCCCCTGGTTTCGTTTCCCCAATATGATTGATTACAGAAACAAATCACTTGATAGACGACTCCTTTGGGTTGAATCAGGGGAATTAGTTGCAGTTGGCTTTTAATAACAAACATCATAAAATACAAAACAATCCCATAATAACCACCACGGTTACATTTTAGCAAAAAAAAAAGGGTAATGATTTAAATTAGATCTCTTACATCAAGCGGTTGCCATGAAACATATGCCCACATTTTGCAAGAGACGACGGAGAACAAGTTAAAAAAGCGATTTTTTTTCGTACAATCAGAGGCCATGATCCAAGATGTTACGTTCCCACAATATCAAAAGGAACTATAATATAAGATCTTTGGGATATAAACCTATAATTCAAATTTCGTCAAAATCGGATAAAAAATTGTAACTTGTAGAGCAGTGGTTCTTAACTGGGGGTACGTGTACACTATATACGAGATATGGTGTCAAATTGTCGGTGTACTGCACGAGATATGGTGTCTTATTGTCGGTGTACTGTACGATTGTACTTGAAAGACTATTTATGTATTCATTATATCTGCGTATGCATTCAATGCATTGTATAAATAAACTTACAATATATTTCATTTCAGTTATTATAATTCCATTTATTTCCTGAAGTCATTTTGACAGGGGTACGAGGAAATACTATGAAAGCTCAAGAGGCACGAGTACATAAAAAGGTTAAAAACCACTGCTGTTATTTATTTATTTACCCTTTTATTGTTACGATTTAAAGTAAATGTGCTATAATTGTAAAATCTTATAAATTCCCCACGTACAAAATATTCCAAATTTTAATATTACAACTTGTTTTTGATATAACAATAATAACATTATAGAATTTGTTTGTTTATTGGGGTTTTCTTTTACAAAGAAACAAAGTATTTTCGATTAATTATATATATATATACAAAACAAACCCATAACCATCACAATTATAGCAGAAATTTAAGAAAATAAACATTTACATAATAAACAAATGAAAAAAATTATCAAAACTTATTTAACCATTTACGGTAACAATATAAAGCAAATATCAAGGTGTCATTGGAAGATATGTCTCAAATTTTGCAAACAATCTAATATGAACTCCTGTTTTGTATATATACACTGCATATTAAAATCACAGCAAATCGAAATTATATTTTTACCGACATGCAAAGACCTTAAAAGCACCCGACGATCAATATCGTGGCTATGCATATATAATATATATTACACAATACACTTATGTATAGGTCTAATAATAATTGGTAAAGAAAAATATATAAAGTAATAAGAAATATACAACTGCTATACTTCTACCAGCAGCAAAGTAGCATATTTTAACTCTAAAATCAATGCTAACAAATCCCACTGAGAAAGTTTTAACAAATTCAAGCAAGTTTTAAAAACTGTTTAGCTCTTTAAAAGTAAAACTAGGAACATAAAGTTAACTCTACACAATCATAGAATGTGTTTCATTTACCACCAACATATTCTTAAAGGACAATATTGGTGTCAGTCATCATCACATATGTGATAGAACTGGTTAAACACATTCCAAATATAAGTTTAACACAGAGGTCATTGCTACGATAGATGAGCAATACAGGTGTCACGAATCGGAAGTGACGAACGCCAAAGGAAAACACGAGTTATCCCTCTATATAACTGACTGAAATGACGAGTGATATCAGATACACGGCCGAATTTCTGCTCACTAATAATTCCTTCGAAGACCAAAAGTTGTCATATGGGACTGTAAGATGATATCTGACAATTCAATAAAGTAATTGAATGTCATTAGATAAGAGAACACGAGAAAAATAGAAATAGTCCGTACATTCCCTCATTTTTATTCATTCTATACCTTATAAAAACATGGTAATGCACGGACTTTTTCTGTTTTTCTTTCGTATTCTCTTATCTAGTGGCAGTCAATTCTTTTGATAAATTGTCAGATATCCTCTCACAGTCTCGCACAACAACTTTTGGTCTTCGAAGGAATTATTAGTGAGCAGAAATTCGGCCGTGTATCTGTTATCACTCGTCACTTCAGTCAGTTATATAGAGGGATAACTCGTGTTTTCCTTTGGCGTTCGTCACTTCCGCTTCATGACACCTGTATTACTCATCTATCGTAGCAATGATCTCTGTGTAAAAATTATATTTGGAACGTGTTTAACCAGTTCTATCACATATGTGATAATGACTGACACCAATATTGTCCTTTAATTCGATTACTTTCTGTCAATATGAGTAATTATTTTATACTCGAGCAATTATTAGCCCCCTCGAATGAATATTTTACACGAGTACTTAATATGTGTCCTTGTTTCCAACACCATCATAACCTTTCATCAACAATCTTCCAACTGCATAATAATAATTTCACCGTATATTATTGACTATATCTAAATTAATTATATTCACCGTCTTTAGTGTCCACAGGCTAACTAAATTTTCATTTTAAAAAACCCACAACATTGTCCTACAAATAAGAAGTTAGAGCCAAATTATATTAACGCAGTGGCTATTTGCCACATGTTTTTAGCAAGAATTTCAAAATAGCCTTACGACTGCAGACCGCAATTACCACATGAAATGTGTGGTAACCTGGTATCTCGGAAACCGCTATCCGGAAGTGGTCCAAATTTTGGCTACTCTGAGATATTATTAATGTTATCATATTCGGGAAGTTTCAATGAAATGTGTGGCAACCTGATATCTCGAAAATAGCTAAACGGGAGTGGTCGAAATTTTAGCTACTCTGAGATATATTAATGTTATCTTATTCTGTAAATTTCATGGATATCGGTTGATAATATTGCGGTCTGCAGTCGTGCCACATGAAATGTGTAGTAACCTGATATCTCGGAAACTGCTAACCGGAGGTGGTCGAAATTTTGGCTACTCTGAGATATTATTAACGTAATTATAATCTCCAAGTTTCATTGAAATCGGTTGATAATAATAATTGCCGTCTGTAGTCGTGCCGTCTTCATTAGCCCAGTTTAGGAGCAGAACAGTAGGACGTTAAATCCCATTTTATTTCTGTAGCCGTGCCGCATGAAATGTGTGGTAACCTGATATCCCGGAAAACGATATCCGGAAGTGGCCGAAACTTTCCCTACTCTAAGATATTATTAACGTAATCATAATATTTAAGTTTCATTGAAATCGGTTGGTAATTGCGGTCTGCAGTCGTGCCATGTGAAATGTGTGGTAACCGGATATCCCGGAAAGCGCTATCCGGAAGTGGTCGAAATGTTGGCTTCTCTGAGATATTATTAATGTTATCATATTCTGTAAGTTTCGTGGATATCGGTTGATAATATTGCGGTCTGCAGTCGTGTCACATGAAATGTGTGGTAACCTGATATTTTGGAAACCGCTAACCGGAAGTGACCGAAACATTGCCTACTCTGAGATATTATTAATGTCATTATAATCTGCAAGTTTCATCGAAATCGGTTGGTAATTGCTGCCTGCAGTCGTGCCACATGTAATGTGTGGCAATCCGATGTCTCGGAAACTGCTGACCGGAAGTGGTCGAAATTTTGGCTACTCTGATATATTATTATTATCTTGATCTGTAAGTTTTATAAAAATCGGGTAACGGTTGACAATTGCGGTACGGTTGATAATTGCGGTACGGAGATTTGCCACGTGGCAAATAGTCTCCGAATTGTCTTACCACATGTGGCAAATATCCCCAGCCTTATATTAATCGTCCATATGTGATTATTTTATATCAATATTTTAATAATTTCTCTATCCTATAATGTGTAAATTCCCCGATTAATTAAGAAAATATTAGAAAGACATTGACATACAATGGGCTGAAAGTAATTCTGATATAAAGGGGATATTTTAACGTGCAAATTATTCAATTTTACGGTCAGTTTTGGCTTACCTGTAACTGTGTTTTAAATTGGCCTATATGTGATTATATATTCAGGGTATACCTGGTTGTTATTAAATAAAACAAAAATCATAGGGTTATGCTCATTATCTACACAAGAATCATACAGATCACTTGATGGGTTAGACGGATCCTTTAAGGGTGGTCGGGCAAAACTTCGATGTCCCGTGATGCTATCACCTAACAGGGCCCTGGCAACAAACATCTTCCTCTCCTTGTCGTCGTTGTTGCAGTATCTGTTTGACAAAAGTGACGTTTTGGCGAAGTAACCCCCTTTACCAAACAAGGTACCAACTCTGTTTCCTGCTAAACGACAATCAAATCCCTGTCTAGCTATAGCATCTGCTATATTATTGTCAGTACTGTGATACAATCGTATGTCTTCTATTGGCCGTTTCAATTTTCTGTTAAGTGCAGCCTTGGCTCTGTTGATAGAATAAAAAAAAATTATTGTTGACTGTAGAGGCAGAAATGGGGCTATGGTAGTAGTAAAGGAAATTCCTCTATGAGTACCTGCTGGTGATGCTACTGTTGGCTTCGACGCGGACCTTTTTTTCGGCTCCTCAAATCCAGGTCCAGGCTATCGTCCAATGTATATCTATGAAGCAGGTTATTATTTCCAAAACATGTACTACCACTTAACATTTAAGGAGTTCACATAGCTATAACAATTTTTTGTTGCACAAATATTCTTGTTACTTGATATATTTCGGGTTTTTTTTTCTTTAAAGTGTTATGATCAAAGTAGATTGCTATTTGATATTTAACAAATGAGGCAATACGTTATGGTTCCAGTCTACTCCACTAATTCCAGGTTTCATTAACGGGGTTTTCACGAATTCCGTTTATCTGCCCTTGATCGTAGGTTGATTCTTCGAACCAATAAAAAACAAACAGTTTACATACCAGTCAAAGCGTCATTGCTTACGTTTACAACAATAATCTTCGTTGTAATAAAATGTCAGTTAATTGATTCACTCTGAACCAAGATTTTAGCGATTGAATTTTCGGCCTAGCCTCGATCATCATTACTAAAGCCAGTACGATAAAATGCATAGTCTCGATTATCCATTTCATAATTAAATCATGAATGGAAGTCGAACAGCAAATCGGAACCTAATCCAATAAATATCGGAGGGTAGCGATGACATCAAGTTGATTATGGTCTGGATAAGTTAATTAATGTCTTATTAACAATTTCGGGCCTAAAGAAGGACCTGTAATAGGCAGATTTAGCTCTTGCATAATGTATGTTTAATAATTTAAATAGCATTTGAAGCCCCCCCCCCCAAAAAAAAAAGACCTGCAATTGGCAGATTTGGCTCTTACATAATGCATCCATAATTGTATTCTGTACTTTAAACACACGCTATGATATAATATATGTGTGCATGGCCGTGTAAACTATTGCATCTAGAAGTATTAATTAATAATGGTGTTATTACCCCGTTTACACTGATGCCCCACTTTATAATTAATTTATGATGATAGGTAAGGCGTAGCCGTCTATATTTTTTGTTATAATTTGATACATAGTTGTTATATTATCCCATAATTTTCTAATATCATATTTCAATTATTGTTATAATACAATGCCGATACAGTCACAAAACCTATTTCTGTGATATATTTAAAGGAGCTAAATCGCTAATATTTGGTACCTAGAAATGGGTCGAAATGCATATAATAATGTAATCTGAATGTATATAAACTGATTTACATTCAATCGTTTCCGTTTTTTACTCTATTTCAAATCAGTTATGTTCGGCGAAATACGCCCGATTAAGTCTCAATCGAATGGCAATCTCTAGCGTCTGGTTATTCCAGTCTATTGCGCGTGCTCTCCAGGTAAGAATATGGCGTCACAGTTTGACATGACTTGTGGAATATGTCTAGCCTCGTTCTTCAAGTACCTTGTTACAAATGGCATTAAAACGCACTATGGTACACGATTCGTGTACCAATATGTTTATATTGGATATCAGAAGCCCATCTTTTCCCGGTAAGATCACACACCAATGCTGATTTAAACTGACAAATAATTCGTGTTTTCAATGCGGAAGACGTTTGATGATATTGAGTTAGAGACTGAGCTGCTTTAATCCAAACGCGTTAATATAGTCATGATATTGTGTTACTTGGTAATTTAATTGAACCGAAATAACCGTACAATTATATTTATCATTAACCCTTGTAGACCCAAGTCTCTAACTAATGCATTTTGTATGAATGGTTTAAGTTTACAAATCATTGAGTATGTTCATGCAAAATAATGAGGTATTTATTCCCTCTGTTTAAACAATATTTTATTTCGAATACACTATGGGATTTTACAAGATTAATATAACGACTTTCAAAACAAGCCTAAAATGTTTTCGTTGGGATCAATATAAAGCTAAGTTTTCCTATATGTATTCTTGATACCATTAGAGATAGTGAAGTATACTCTGTATTCTTGATACTATTAAAGAGAGTGAAATACACTATTTGGTGATACCATTAGGGGTAGTGAAGTATAGTATATTCTAGATACTATTAGAAATGGTGAAGTATACTACATATTCTTGATACCATTAGAGATAGTGAAGAATACTTGTATTCTTGGTATTGTTAGAGATGGCGAAGTATACTATATTCCTAATACCATTATAGATAGTGAAGTATACAATGTATACTTGATAACATTAGATATATGGAATTATACTTATATTATTGATAATGTTAGAAATAGGGAATTATACTATGTATTCTTGATACTGTTAAGAGGGAAGTATGCTATTTTGTATCTCGTTTTCAACATTTAACAAACTAAACGCAATTAGTTACATCATACATTAATCGACAGCTTATTCATTTACCTTTACCTTGGCTCCTCTTGGACTGATTTGTGGAAAGTTGTGTAAAAATAGATCTACGACCTATAGATCATCCTAAGTTTCCCCAGGGGTTAGTGGAGTAGAACGGAATGATACCACTGGGGATGCTATATATTATGAATCTATACTTACTCAAGGAATGCCCTCCAAAGCTCTACGTTTTCAATTCTATCAATAGATCGTACTACAAATTTTTCTTCTGATTGAGATATATCTAACAAAAATTTATCTCTAATTTCTGTATATTCATCACTGCATGTTAAAAGCTAAATAAGAAACGTGATGACATAATATTATTCATTAAAACAATCGCTATTTCGCTGGCCAGTTTATGGGATGACACAGCTCTAGGGCCCTGTCCCTGTCCCTGGACCAAGAGAATGGTTTCTCGCTTCCACCCACAGCAATTTAAAAGATCAGGATTTTCAGAAAGGAAAAATACTTTCATAAAATTGAAGCTGTACTTTGAATGAAAAGTATTTGATCCAAGAGATATAGTTGTTGGTTGCTGTGAAACCACTGAGTATGAAGATGCAGTTTTCGCCATCCTCAGTTGTAACGTTCGCTTCTACGATCCACTAATCCCTGGTTCCATTCACGGGGGAGTCACGTAGTCAAATCATACGCCCTCGGTAATTGTGCTATTTTTATCGACAGACAGACAACAAAAAATTCGATAAATAAGCTATTGGGGCGAAGGCAGGTAACTCGCATTTTGCTGAAACTAAAATTACCGGATCATTGCTGAAAAATTTGTCGAAATACTTTAGGGCATCTTTTTGTGTGCATGTCATTTCTTTGTTAATAAATTCCTTGCAAAATTTCTCATAATCGAACGTACTATTGTGGTGAACATAAACAATGATGCTAAGACTGGTAGGTAATTTGTTCGTAGAAACAACCTACGTGACAAATAAAATCATTAAGGGCAAATAATATGAATCGTGAATACCCCGTGAATGGACCCGGGGATTAGTACAGTAGAACGGAACGATACCAGTGGGGAGGTTCATTAGCATAGGAATGATGAAAGAGTCTTTCAGTTTCTTGAATTATCCGTAATTTGGGGAGATGCCTTCTGTGACAGTGGTCCGATTCACACGATATTAGTTATAGTTATGGCTTGATGTGGTCTTCACACCAGTTGACAATGGTCACATCTCCAAACTGTGTGTTGGACAAAAGACCATTAATTAGTTCTGTTTTGTCGTCATTCAGTTTTAGCATATTGGAAGACATCCATTATAAGAAACTTCTGTAGTTTAGCAGTGGTCTAATATTAATTTTAGAAAAAGCATAGACATGATACTCAATGCCGCCTATACCAGTAGAACAATGGAAATGCTTCGATGACAGGAGCATGCCTGTGATTACTCGTACAGAAAAATAACCTAATAAATCTGCCTTAAAGAGTGAATGGGCGGATCCAAGAATAATGTTACAGTACTTACCCGTGTCATTCGAAAATGTGAGGAAACATCACCAGAGAATTCCCATGTCGATGGTGTGGCAAGTTTCTCAGCCTCCTTTATGAGTTTGACTTTATCTTTTCTAAATTATTGAAAAACATTATTTTACTAATAATCTATCGATATCTTTGTATTGTAATGATAAGAATCTTTTCATTTTGAAAATTTAGGTTATATAAAGTCATATTCAACAGACAACATCCACGCGTGGACCGGGCAAATTGTCGTTGAATTATAAACATGTGAAAGCAAATAATACATATACCTCTGTTTGAGAACAGCCTTATCCACAAATTCCGGTCTTCTAGCAAGTTTCCGTTCCGTACCTATGTCTTTATTTATTTGGACCATACCAAAGAATTTAATTAGATATGCATTGGCTAAGGTTTTGAATTCTACAGTAACATCAGTGTCATTTAGGTAACTCTTCTCAATCTCTGTGGATGTTATACTAGCCTTGTAACCAATGCCATCCTGAAAAAAATGTTTCGGTCCAAAATAAAAAATTTAGTTATATTTATAACATTACATAACATTAAATTTTTACTTCAGTGGTCAGTTTATATAATTCTATTTACTTTGTCATATTTTCTTTCTTTTGATACATTAATGTCGATTCTGTAATGAAGAAACAGCATTTTGATATTCCATCATTCTTTATCATCAAGTCGTATTTAATTTTCCTAAGACATAAGCCGTTACAATTTAGACTTAGAAGCTAAGTATTAAATGTGACCCTTTTGTGTTTGCCGATTACTCAAGATCAAAACATATGGAAAATAAAATGGGAATAAAACTGTCTATTTATCAAATTGATAGATTCATCTCAAATTTTGTACATAATCTTAACTCTTTTTTTGTTTAAACATGTTTTATTGCAAAACCTTTACAAAGGAATTAGGATAATTTATAGGAATTATGATCACCTTCTCCCCTCTCTTGACAGTATTGTCTTGTCAAATCAAATCGAACCAATCTGAGACTACCACAAAATGGCTTTGCTCCTTTAAATCTATGTCAGTAATAAACAAGTTAACATTGGATGGTTATGTAATAATAAATTCCAATTGTCAAGTGAGGTTAGAAACCAATCCGCTAATTTGTAATGCGTCCCGACATTGGATACCACTCGTATGTTCCTACATAATATCCACATGTTAAAATGTTTAACTTACTTGTTCCCCATAAGGAATCCAACTATCTTCTGATTTCCAGTACCATATCCATTTTGTGGTAAACGGAAGATCAAGGTTACTAGTGTCGCTGGTAAAGCTCAGTGTTGATAATCGACGGATCTTGGGATCACTTTTCTCAAAGTTGGTAAAATCAATTCTCTTTATAGTGCGTGTAGATCTACATGTAATGGTTTTATTATAAATAATAATAATTTAATACCGGATATCAAACCTACAGTACAAATGTTAGATACATTCTCAAAAGCAATTTTGTTGTCAGCTCTGCTTTTCACGTAAACGTTTCTCCAGCAGGCGGTCAGGGGATTATAAATAATCACACAAGGATTGTAAAAACTAGCTCTGGACAACTCCATATAATTTGTAGACGGTTTGAGGGCGATCAATAACCCCATTCAAAATTTCTTTCATTTCGGTTTGACAAAAAATTACAGAAAATCAAAAGGGTTTATATATTGTTCGATGAAGTGGAAATGAACGCGATAGTTTGCAATTCTAACTTTTGATAGGTTTCATTCCTATAATTAGGGAATGAAAAGTGATGCAAAGCTAACCATAAGACTTTAACAAGCAATCTTCATTACGAAAGGGTGCAAATGTTGTGTTAACTCCCCAATTAATGATGTTTTATAGTTTGTCATTGATAAGGTAACTATTATGCTACCGCGTACACGACACTGGTCTCTACTTATACAGAAACAATAGTTTGGATAAAGTCACCATCAGAGCCACCAGACAACAGTCGGACTTAGAACGATTAAATAAATATGATAATTACCCTTCTGTTGTTTTGTAATAATGCTCCTCTTTAATATCAGGTGAACAATAGTTCCTCTCAATATCAATATTAGTTTCTTCTGCAAAAACCTGCCATTTACCATGGTTATCTTCATACTGCCACTGGTACAACATACGACTGTGAACGTTTTTACATTTCTTATACCAACATTTCCCGCGTAAATGAAATAGACAAATGTTTGGAACTTCAACAGATTTTCCCTGTGGATTATTCTTTGGTTTTTGTTCTCGCTGTCGTGAAAGTCGCGGGGCTATTTTAAGGGCTTGCTTGTTTTCAACTCCACCGGTTATTTCAGCATGTGGTATCTGGGTGCCTGCGGTGCCAATAGGTCTATTCTTTGCTTCATAATGTGGTAGTAGGGGGCCTGCGATGCCGGTTGGGATATTTAATTTCCTTGCTTCATTTTGTTGTATTTGGGGGTCCGTGATGCCAATAGGTCTTATCATTGCTTCATTATATCCACGTTGTAGTGAACGTCGTGGAGCTATCTTTGGGGCTTGCCTAGTGTAAATTCCATCTTTTGTTGCAGTTTGTGCTATATGGGGATCTATGATGCCAATAGGATTTATCATTGCTGCATAAATGTTGTATTGCCATTAGGGGGCCGGCAAAGTTAACAGACCCATTCCTGACTTCATTTTGTTGGTCTGTGATGCCAACATACCTATTCCTTGTTTGGTTTTCACGTTGTCTTGATAAAGATCGCGAATTCTGTTTTGGGGCGGCTCGATTTTTGGGGCCATTTTGCAGTATTAGAGGGTCTGCGACGGTAGCCTTGTTCTTTTTTCTTTTACCAAACATTTGATACAAACTTCTTAAATTCATTAAAATGTCCTGTGGGGTTCGTCTAGTATCGAGGCCATATTTTCTCAAAACTCCCTGTAAATGTTGGACGTCGTGGCTTTTATCACATTCATCCCCACGTCTACAGGTGCCGTAAATATAATTTCGGCAAATGTGAAGCATTTTGCAAGTATTATCCATACTCTTGCACCCGTCATCGTTATAAAAGAAGCAAATTCTAGGGGTGGTCCATTCCGTTCTGTTTGATCTAAGCCGAAATAAACCTCTAAGCTCCGTCATGCATATTATGTCCAAATCTGCACGATGTCGCTTGACACATATCTGATAACAAGTAAAATTTGCAAATATGAAACATTTGACAATAGATATCGTTACAACCAGAAGAAAAATCGGGACATATTTTTGCCTGAACGACCAAATCAACATCTCTGCAGTCAGAAGATACACGAAAGCGTTGCAGGTTTGACCGAAGAATTGCGATAAAATTTGATCGTTCTGTTTGTCCTATCATGTTTCTTAGTTTCTATGTGTCGATAAACACTCGATTATCATCCATATTGCCATATCGTACAATACTCATTACAATATGTTTCACATCAGAATTATTACTAGAATAGGCCATCATATACGTAATATCTACTATAACATCAAGCTCGAAGTTTCCTTAAAAAAGATTGGTTAATGTATTCTGTATTGTGAAGCACACATGCGCGTTCAGATCCATAAAATAAAACTAAACCGTTTGAAATAGTCCACCTTATTCACCGAAACAGCCTGTGAAATAGAAAATTAAATTCACAGAAGTCGACTATAAGATCTATTTTATATTGCATAAAGACGACCGTGGCCAACTTATTTCAGTTTCGGGGGCATTTGTTTCCTTATTCTGAGAAAACATTGACCGAAATCAAACGAGAAGTTTGCGGAACAGTATAATAAACCTCATAAGAGCTTAAATAGATTCATACTCCTCGCAGTGTTTCGTTTGATTAGAGCTAATCCCAGGGGGATTTCTCGGGCCATTGCTTCAGGAATTTGAAATAGATTAAGATTTGCATTTATACCGTATGGAAGACAAAACTGGTCAAATTTGATCATTTTCTCTGCGACATCCTTCCTGCACGATTTAATCATCAAATCTTGCTTATTTTCTCTAAACTTGAGATGTTCACACTTCAATCTACATAAGTGCAGTCGGTCTCAAAATTATGCATCGGCGACTGAATGAATTAATGAGGTAAACAAACAATGCTAAAATAGAAGAGAAAAATCTCCCAAATATACTTAATATAATTGCTTTGATTGGATATCTCAATACGCGCCAAAAGTTCACATAATTTTCATGCATGGAGAATTTAAGACGTTACGATTAAATTAGACGATATCATAAAGGTCAGTTAGGTTATTTGCGGATGATATTAAATATTCATAAATTTATAAATTATATAATACTGAATTTATGAACCCCAAAAGTTGGACTCCGGTCTCCACAGTGAGATAAATCTCTATTAAAATATCATTTGAAGTTTCTTATACGTTCAGTTTTTATATTCCTTAGGCTCAAAACCAAACGAAACTAATATACTGCGAATTTTATTATTCAAATTTGAGCAGGGTATTTTCACGTGTAACACGATACACCTTGGTTACCAAAGAGTTATATAATATGCCCACTTCAATCACCACATTTTTAAAATTATCGCATACATGTAGTTACATTTGTTGTACACGCTATCCTATTTATACTGAATAAAACGTTTATTTCATTCTGTTTTTACATATTTAAAATATCTTCGTTGAGTGGGTGAGGGAGATACAATCAAAGAGTTGGCCGCGGGCATCACTAAACTTCAGGTTTTCTTTGCGTTGTCTTTATGAAACACCCGTCTTGGGAGCTTTCAACAACGCGTTGGTTATCATTATAGTTTTGTTTTAAAACGTATTATCAGGTCTACTTGGGTCTTTTGACTATATTATATATTACGTACGTCTGTATACCATTTTGATTCTTAAATATCAAGACCAGGGTCGCGTTTATTCTTTGAAATAATATGTGGATGATGACAGGCGCCGAAGGCCCAGTATCAATATTTGATTAAACAATATAAAACGTTTTATATACCCACGGCCCGTCGGGGTGGGGTTGGGGGGCAGCTGGGACACATGTCCAGGGGCCTGGTGCCTATACCCGGAAGTATGCCGAGTAATGTTTTTTAAAAGAAATTGTCAATGGTGTAGGCAGTGTAGAAATTGGGGTAATCGTAGATGGCCGCGTGTAATGTTCTCAGATGAGTCCAGATGTCATGCTAACGTTAACGTCAGACAGCATGACAGATTCGGGCGTGGGTCGGTTATGGTGTGGGGAGGAATCACCATGACTGACAGAACGGACTTGCATATTGTTCAAGGAAGGGTCACTGGTGTGTACTACCGTGACCTGATCTTTGCCCAACGTGCACGTCGGCGTTTCATCTTTCAAGATGATAATGCCTGTGCCCACCGCGCTCGTGTCGTGAATGACTACCTCCAGCGTCACCATATTGTCCATATGCCTTGGCAAGCTATGAATCCAGACCCCGAGTTCACAAAACATTCTCAGGCTTCAGTTAAAAAATTTACTCAAAATCTTTCGCCTTATTTTAACTAAAATTTAGCCCTTTATAAAACTTTTGTTGTTTTAATGTATCAAATACATCAATAACAAACTATGTGCAAATTTTCGTGTTTCTGGATCAAAAGATATTTCTTATAAACAGTGATTGACAGTTGAGTAAATTCGTAACTTAAGCCTGAGAATTCTTTGTGAACTCGGGGCCTGACCTTTCCCCTATAGAGCATGTCTGGGACATGATCGGGAGACGTGTTCGTCGACGTCAAATGAAATGAAATGAAATGAAATGGAGTTTAACGTCCTACTATTCTGCTCCTAACCTGGGCTAATGAAGACGGGCATACGCCATACAGTGTGCTATGAGGGAAATTTTGCCCGGACAGCGGCACTACGGCCTACTCTTATATCGAATTCCAACTGCCAAAGGATCTTTTACGTGCACGCCAATGTGTACACGGGACCTCGGTTTTTCGTCCCATCCGAACGACTAGACAGCTTTCCTTGTCAGCCCCTCCGTCCTGCATCACTGACAAGGGAGAACCACGCCGGAAAATCTGGGTGAACTTTCTCGGCCAATGCAGGGATCGAACACCCGACCTCCAGGCTAGCGAGCTAGCGTCTTACCCACTTAGCCACGTGATCCCCCTCGTCGACGTCAACGTCAACCGACAACACTGCAAGAATTGGCCGTGGCACTGCAAGAGGAGTGGGTCAGATTGCCCCAAATCTTGATTGGACGGTTGAATTGATTAGGAGCATGCCACGACGAATTTACTGAATGTCTGAGGATTGGTGGAGCAATTACTCATTATTAAGACAAAAATCAAAAAGTTACACTTTCACTATTCTGACAGTGTATCGCTTTGCGAGTGAAATGGGGCCGTCAGATAAGCCGCCCATATGAACTGTTTATGTTCATGTGTAGGCAATTGTCCTTTTATTAACATATGGTTACCTCTAATAAAAACAGCAGTGCATTTCCGCAGTTTTGTATTGTTTCTGAATATCCCCTACTTTTTTGAAGAGTATATAACAATACACAATATGAACTAACTAAAAAAAATGGACAGGTGTGGGAGAATCTGTAATTGCGAAAAGTTAACAATCAAAAGGGGGAGATTTTAATACAACCAAAGGTGCTAAATTGCCATAGTTAAATTATATTATGCATACTAATAACATCATCATATGTCCTAGGGATGTAAAGCCCTAAGTCCCTGTTAAGTTCAGGTGAACATCTTCTGATATTTATAGCTTCTAGGATCTTCCTGGTTTTCTTGTTCTGTTGGTTAGCGGTGAGTATCTGAACCTCATTCCATTTAACTCTATGTCGTGGGTGGTTCTGTAGATGTTCCCCTATGACTGAATTATTAGTGGCAGCTTTGGACCTATGTTCTGTTATTCTTTTGTCAATTGGTCGTTTCGTTCAGAGGCGGATTTAAGGTGGGCGCGAGGGGCGCCTCCCCCCCCCCCTAATTTTCGACAGTGCCCTTTTTTACTGCTGAAAGTGCCCTTTCTCAGACCCAAATATGTCCGTTCCCAACCCGTTGCAGGGATCCCAAATGACTCAAACCATCGATTCAAACACACCAGTCTGGTCTAATTAATGCTTCCACTTGCAAACGAATTCTTGTTGTTTAGCTGACGGTGCCCTAATCCTATAGGGTGACTATAGATAGACATCTTGTGGAATCGGCGGCGTATACGCTCATGCCCATCTCCGACGCGCATGAGTGCAACTTGATGTAGCATTGTTTCATGTGTGGACAGTACAAAGTACAAGTTACAAGGCTTAAATAGTGAAGTGGCTAGGGAATAGATTCGTCTTTTTTTCCCATCATAATGCCTCGCTCGCCATGACAATTTTCGAGTCGCATGTTCAAATGGTTTTTTTTGCTCGATTTTAAGGCTCTTTTTCAACGATTTTCGAACGTTTACTTAGACGAAAATATCAGCCAAATAAAAAAAATCCCCTCTCAGCGGCTTGCCCCGTCTCCACGGGCAGTGTCCTCGTTTTTCGGCGCCCCCCTCCCCACTTTTCAAAATTCCGAGATCCGCCCCTGGTTTCGTTTCCCCAATATGATTGATTACAGAAACAAATCACTTGATAGACGACTCCTTTGGGTTGAATCAGGGGAATTAGTTGCAGTTGGCTTTTAATAACAAACATCATAAAATACAAAACAATCCCATAATAACCACCACGGTTACATTTTAGCAAAAAAAAAAGGGTAATGATTTAAATTAGATCTCTTACATCAAGCGGTTGCCATGAAACATATGCCCACATTTTGCAAGAGACGACGGAGAACAAGTTAAAAAAGCGATTTTTTTTCGTACAATCAGAGGCCATGATCCAAGATGTTACGTTCCCACAATATCAAAAGGAACTATAATATAAGATCTTTGGGATATAAACCTATAATTCAATTTTCGTCAAAATCGGATAAAAAATTGTGACTTGTAGAGCAGTGGTTCTTAACTGGGGGTACGTGTACACTATATACGAGATATGGTGTCAAATTGTCGGTGTACTGCACGAGATATGGTGTCTTTAGTCGGTGTACTGTACGATTGTACTTGAAAGACTATTTATGTATTCATTATATCTGCGTATGCATTCAATGCATTGTATAAATAAACTTACAATATATTTCATTTCAGTTATTATATTTCCATTTATTTCCTGAAGTCATTTTGACAGGGGTACGAGGAAATACTATGAAAGCTCAAGAGGCACGAGTACATAAAAAGGTTAAAAACCACTGCTGTTATTTATTTATTTACCCTTTTATTGTTACGATTTAAAGTAAATGTGCTATAATTGTAAAATCTTATAAATTCCCCACGTACAAAATATTCCAAATTTTAATATTACAACTTGTTTTTGATATAACAATAATAACATTATAGAATTTGTTTGTTTATTGGGGTTTTCTTTTACAAAGAAACAAAGTATTTTCGATTAATTATATATATATATACAAAACAAACCCATAACCATCACAATTATAGCAGAAATTTAAGAAAATAAACATTTACATAATAAACAAATGAAAAAAATTATCAAAACTTATTTAACCATTTACGGTAACAATATAAAGCAAATATCAAGGTGTCATTGGAAGATATGTCTCAAATTTTGCAAACAATCTAATATGAATTCTTGTTTTGTATATATACACTGCATATTAAAATCACAGCAAATCGAAATTATATTTTTACCGACATGCAAAGACCTTAAAAGCACCCGACGATCAATATCGTGGCTATGCATATATAATATATATTACACAATACACTTATGTATAGGTCTAATAATAATTGGTAAAGAAAAATATATAAAGTAATAAGAAATATACAACTGCTATACTTCTACCAGCAGCAAAGTAGCATATTTTAACTCTAAAATCAATGCTAACAAATCCCACTGAGAAAGTTTTAACAAATTCAAGCAAGTTTTAAAAACTGTTTAGCTCTTTAAAAGTAAAACTAGGAACAGAAAGTTAACTCTACACAATCATAGAATGTGTTTCATTTACCACCAACATATTCTTAAATAACAATATTGGTGTCAGTCATCATCACATATGTGATAGAACTGGTTAAACACATTCCAAATATAAGTTTAACACAGAGGTCATTGCTACGATAGATGAGCAATACAGGTGTCACGAATCGGAAGTGACGAACGCCAAAGGAAAACACGAGTTATCCCTCTATATAACTGACTGAAATGACGAGTGATATCAGATACACGGCCGAATTTCTGCTCACTAATAATTCCTTCGAAGACCAAAAGTTGTCATATGGGACTGTAAGATGATATCTGACAATTCAATAAAGTAATTGAATGTCATTAGATAAGAGAACACGAGAAAAATAGAAATAGTCCGTACATTCCCTCATTTTTATTCATTCTATACCTTATAAAAACATGGTAATGCACGGACTTTTTCTGTTTTTCTTTCGTATTCTCTTATCTAGTGGCAGTCAATTCTTTTGATAAATTGTCAGATATCCTCTCACAGTCTCGCACAACAACTTTTGGTCTTCGAAGGAATTATTAGTGTTTAACCAGTTCTATCACATATGTGATAATGACTGACACCAATATTGTCCTTTAATTCGATTACTTTCTGTCAATATGAGTAATTATTTTATACTCGAGCAATTATTAGCCCCCTCGAATGAATATTTTACACGAGTACTTAATATGTGTCCTTGTTTCCAACACCATCATAACCTTTCATCAACAATCTTCCAACTGCATAATAATAATTTCACCGTATATTATTGACTATATCTAAATTAATTATATTCAGCGTCTTTAGTGTCCACAGGCTAACTAAATTTTCATTTTAAAAAACCCACAACATTGTCCTACAAATAAGAAGTTAGAGCCAAATTATATTAACGCAGTGGCTATTTGCCACATGTTTTTAGCAAGAATTTCAAAATAGCCTTACGACTGCAGACCGCAATTACCACATGAAATGTGTGGTAACCTGGTATCTCGGAAACCGCTATCCGGAAGTGGTCCAAATTTTGGCTACTCTGCGATATTATTAATGTTATCATATTCGGGAAGTTTCAATGAAATGTGTGGCAACCTGATATCTCGAAAATAGCTAAACGGGAGTGGTCGAAATTTTAGCTACTCTGAGATATTATTAATGTTATCTTATTCTGTAAATTTCATGGATATCGGTTGATAATATTGCGGTCTGCAGTCGTGCCACATGAAATGTGTAGTAACCTGATATCTCGGAAACTGCTAACCGGAGGTGGTCGAAATTTTGGCTACTCTGAGATATTATTAACGTAATTATAATCTCCAAGTTTCATTGAAATCGGTTGATAATAATAATTGCCGTCTGTAGTCGTGCCGTCTTCATTAGCCCAGTTTAGGAGCAGAACAGTAGGACGTTAAATCCCATTTTATTTCTGTAGCCGTGCCGCATGAAATGTGTGGTAACCTGATATCCCGGAAAACGATATCCGGAAGTGGCCGAAACTTTCCCTACTCTAAGATATTATTAACGTAATCATAATATTTAAGTTTCATTGAAATCGGTTGGTAATTGCGGTCTGCAGTCGTGCCATGTGAAATGTGTGGTAACCGGATATCCCGGAAAGCGCTATCCGGAAGTGGTCGAAATGTTGGCTTCTCTGAGATATTATTAATGTTATCATATTCTGTAAGTTTCATGGATATCGGTTGATAATTACGGTCTGCAGTCGTGCCATGTGAAATGTGTGGTAACCTGATATCCCGGAAACCGCTATCCGGAAATGATCGAAATTCTGGCTACTCTGAGATATTATTAATGTGATCATATTCTGTAAATTTCGTGGATATCGGTTGATAATTATTGCGGTCTGCAGTCGTGCCACACGAAATGTGTGGTAACCTGATATCTCGGAAACTGCTAACCAGAAGTGATCGAAAGTTTGCCTACTCTGAGATATTATAAATGTAATTATAATCTGCAAGTTTCATTGAAATTGGTTGGTAATTGCTGCCTGCAGTCGTGCCACATGTAATGTGTGGCAATCCGATGTCTCGGAAACTGCTGACCGGAAGTGGTCGAAATTTTGGCTACTCTGATATATTATTATTATCTTGATCTGTAAGTTTCATAAAAATCGGGTAACGGTTGACAATTGCGGTACGGTTGATAATTGCGGTACGGAGATTTGCCACGTGGCAAATAGTCTCCGAATTGTCTTACCACATGTGGCAAATATCCCCAGCCTTATATTAATCGTCCATATGTGATTATTTTATATCAATATTTTAATAATTTCTCTATCCTATAATGTGTAAATTCCCCGATTAATTAAGAAAATATTAGAAAGACATTGACATACAATGGGCTGAAAGTAATTCTGATATAAAGGGGATATTTTAACGTGCAAATTATTCAATTTTACGGTCAGTTTTGGCTTACCTGTAACTGTGTTTTAAATTGGCCTATATGTGATTATATATTCAGGGTATACCTGGTTGTTATTAAATAAAACAAAAATCATAGGGTTATGCTCATTATCTACACAAGAATCATACAGATCACTTGATGGGTTAGACGGATCCTTTAAGGGTGGTCGGGCAAAACTTCGATGTCCCGTGATGCTATCACCTAACAGGGCCCTGACAACAAACATCTTCCTCTCCTTGTCGTCGTTGTTGCAGTATCTGTTTGACAAAAGTGACGTTTTGGCGAAGTAACCCCCTTTACCAAACAAGGTACCAACTCTGTTTCCTGCTAAACGACAATCAAATCCCTGTCTAGCTATAGCATCTGCTATATTATTGTCAGTACCGTGATACAATCGTATGTCTTCTATTGGCCGTTTCAATTTTCTGTTAAGTGCAGCCTTGGCTCTGTTGATAGAATAAAAAAAAATTATTGTTGACTGTAGAGGCAGAAATGGGGCTATGGTAGTAGTAAAGGAAATTCCTCTATGAGTACCTGCTGGTGATGCTACTGTTGGCTTCGACGCGGACCTTTTTTTCGGCTCCTCAAATCCAGGTCCAGGCTATCGTCCAATGTATATCTATGAAGCAGGTTATTATTTCCAAAACATGTACTACCACTTAACATTTAAGGAGTTCACATAGCTATAACAATTTTTTGTTGCACAAATATTCTTGTTACTTGATATATTTCGGGGTTTTTTTTCTTTAAAGTGTTATGATCAAAGTAGATTGCTATTTGATATTTAACAAATGAGGCAATACGTTATGGTTCCAGTCTACTCCACTAATTCCAGGTTTCATTAACGGGGTTTTCACGAATTCCGTTTATCTGCCCTTGATCGTAGGTTGATTCTTCGAACCAATAAAAAACAAACAGTTTACATACCAGTCAAAGCGTCATTGCTTACGTTTACAACAATAATCTTCGTTGTAATAAAATGTCAGTTAATTGATTCACTCTGAACCAAGATTTTAGCGATTGAATTTTCGGCCTAGCCTCGATCATCATTACTAAAGCCAGTACGATAAAATGCATAGTCTCGATTATCCATTTCATAATTAAATCATGAATGGAAGTCGAACAGCAAATCGGAACCTAATCCAATAAACATCGCAGGGTAGCGATGACATCAAGTTGATTATGGTCTGGATAAGTTAATTAATGTCTTATTAACAATTTCGGGCCTAAAGAAGGACCTGTAATAGGCAGATTTAGCTCTTGCATAATGTATGTTTAATAATTTAAATAGCATTTGAAGCCCCCCCCCCCAAAAAAAAAAAAGACCTGCAATTGGCAGATTTGGCTCTTACATAATGCATCCATAATTGTATTCTGTACTTTAAACACACGCTATGATATAATATATGTGTGCATGGCCGTGTAAACTATTGCATCTAGAAGTATTAATTAATAATGGTGTTATTACCCCGTTTACACTGATGCCCCACTTTATAATTAATTTATGATGATAGGTAAGGCGTAGCCGTCTATATTTTTTGTTATAATTTGATACATAGTTGTTATATTATCCCATAATTTTCTAATATCATATTTCAATTATTGTTATAATACAATGCCGATACAGTCACAAAACCTATTTCTGTGATATATTTAAAGGAGCTAAATCGCTAATATTTGGGACCTAGAAATGGGTCGAAATGCATATAATAATGTAATCTGAATGTATATAAACTGATTTACATTCAATCGTTTCCGTTTTTTACTCTATTTCAAATCAGTTATGTTCGGCGAAATACGCCCGATTAAGTCTCAATCGAATGGCAATCTCTAGCGTCTGGTTATTCCAGTCTATTGCGCATGCTCTCCAGGTAAGAATATGGCGTCACAGTTTGACATGACTTGTGGAATATGTCTAGCCTCGTTCTTCAAGTACCTTGTTACAAATGGCATTAAAACGCACTATGGTACACGATTCGTGTACCAATATGTTTATATTGGATATCAGAAGCCCATCTTTTCCCGGTAAGATCACACACCAATGCTGATTTAAATTGACAAATAATTCGTGTTTTCAATGCGGAAGACGTTTGATGATATTGAGTTAGAGACTGAGCTGCTTTAATCCAAACGCGTTAATATAACACATGATATTGTGTTACTTGGTAATTTAATTGAACCGAAATAACCGTACAATTATATTTATCATTAACCCTTGTAGACCCAAGTCTCTAACTAATGCATTTTGTATGAATGGTTTAAGTTTACAAATCATTGAGTATGTTCATGCAAAATAATGAGGTATTTATTCCCTCTGTTTAAACAATATTTTATTTCGAATACACTATGGGATTTTACAAGATTAATATAACGACTTTCAAAACAAGCCTAAAATGTTTTCGTTGGGATCAATATAAAGCTAAGCTTTCCTATATGTATTCTTGATACCATTAGAGATAGTGAAGTATACTCTGTATTCTTGATACTATTAAAGAGAGTGAAATACACTATTTGGTGATACCATTAGGGGTAGTGAAGTATAGTATATTCTAGATACTATTAGAAATGGTGAAGTATACTACATATTCTTGATACCATTAGAGATAGTGAAGAATACTTGTATTCTTGGTATTGTTAGAGATGGCGAAGTATACTATATTCCTAATACCATTATAGATAGTGAAGTATACAATGTATACTTGATAACATTAGATATATGGAATTATACTTATATTATTGATAATGTTAGAAATAGGGAATTATACTATGTATTCTTGATACTGTTAAGAGGGAAGTATGCTATTTTGTATCTCGTTTTCAACATTTAACAAACTAAACGCAATTAGTTACATCATACATTAATCGACAGCTTATTCATTTACCTTTACCTTGGCTCCTCTTGGACTGATTTGTGGAAAGTTGTGTAAAAATAGATCTACGACCTATAGATCATCCTAAGTTTCCCCAGGGGTTAGTGGAGTAGAACGGAATGATACCACTGGGGATGCTATATATTATGAATCTATACTTACTCAAGGAATGCCCTCCAAAGCTCTACGTTTTCAATTCTATCAATAGATCGTACTACAAATTTTTCTTCTGATTGAGATATATCTAATAAAAATTTATCTCTAATTTCTGTATATTCATCACTGCATGTTAAAAGCTAAATAAGAAACGTGATGACATAATATTATTCATTAAAACAATCGCTATTTCGCTGGCCAGTTTATGGGATGACACAGCTCTAGGGCCCTGTCCCTGTCCCTGGACCAAGAGAATGGTTTCTCGCTTCCACCCACAGCAATTTAAAAGATCAGGATTTTCAGAAAGGAAAAATACTTTCATAAAATTGAAGCTGTACTTTGAATGAAAAGTATTTGATCCAAGAGATATAGTTGTTGGTTGCTGTGAAACCACTGAGTATGAAGATGCAGTTTTCGCCATCCTCAGTTGTAACGTTCGCTTCTACGATCCACTAATCCCTGGTTCCATTCACGGGGGAGTCACGTAGTCAAATCATACGCCCTCGGTAATTGTGCTATTTTTATCGACAGACAGACAACAAAAAATTCGATAAATAAGCTATTGGGGCGAAGGCAGGTAACTCGCATTTTGCTGAAACTAAAATTACCGGATCATTGCTGAAAAATTTGTCGAAATACTTTAGGGCATCTTTTTGTGTGCATGTCATTTCTTTGTTAATAAATTCCTTGCAAAATTTCTCATAATCGAACGTACTATTGTGGTGAACATAAACAATGATGCTAAGACTGGTAGGTAATTTGTTCGTAGAAACAACCTACGTGACAAATAAAATCATTAAGGGCAAATAATATGAATCGTGAATACCCCGTGAATGGACCCGGGGATTAGTACAGTAGAACGGAACGATACCAGTGGGGAGGTTCATTAGCATAGGAATGATGAAAGAGTCTTTCAGTTTCTTGAATTATCCGTAATTTGGGGAGATGCCTTCTGTGACAGTGGTCCGATTCACACGATATTAGTTATAGTTATGGCTTGATGTGGTCTTCACACCAGTTGACAATGGTCACATCTCCAAACTGTGTGTTGGACAAAAGACCATTAATTAGTTCTGTTTTGTCGTCATTCAGTTTTAGCATATTGGAAGACATCCATTATAAGAAACTTCTGTAGTTTAGCAGTGGTCTAATATTAATTTTAGAAAAAGCATAGACATGATACTCAATGCCGCCTATACCAGTAGAACAATGGAAATGCTTCGATGACAGGAGCATGCCTGTGATTACTCGTACAGAAAAATAACCTAATAAATCTGCCTTAAAGAGTGAATGGGCGGATCCAAGAATAATGTTACAGTACTTACCCGTGTCATTCGAAAATGTGAGGAAACATCACCAGAGAATTCCCATGTCGATGGTGTGGCAAGTTTCTCAGCCTCCTTTATGAGTTTGACTTTATCTTTTCTAAATTATTGAAAAACATTATTTTACTAATAATCTATCGATATCTTTGTATTGTAATGATAAGAATCTTTTCATTTTGAAAATTTAGGTTATATAAAGTCATATTCAACAGACAACATCCACGCGTGGACCGGGCAAATTGTCGTTGAATTATAAACATGTGAAAGCAAATAATACATATACCTCTGTTTGAGAACAGCCTTATCCACAAATTCCGGTCTTCTAGCAAGTTTCCGTTCCGTACCTATGTCTTTATTTACTTGGACCATACCAAAGAATTTAATTAGATATGCATTGGCTAAGGTTTTGAATTCTACAGTAACATCAGTGTCATTTAGGTAACTCTTCTCAATCTCTGTGGATGTTATACTAGCCTTGTAACCAATGCCATCCTGAAAAAAATGTTTCGGTCCAAAATAAAAAATTTAGTTATATTTATAACATTACATAACATTAAATTTTTACTTCAGTGGTCAGTTTATATAATTCTATTTACTTTGTCATATTTTCTTTCTTTTGATACATTAATGTCGATTCTGTAATGAAGAAACAGCATTTTGATATTCCATCATTCTTTATCATCAAGTCGTATTTAATTTTCCTAAGACATAAGCCGTTACAATTTAGACTTAGAAGCTAAGTATTAAATGTGACCCTTTTGTGTTTGCCGATTACTCAAGATCAAAACATATGGAAAATAAAATGGGAATAAAACTGTCTATTTATCAAATTGATAGATTCATCTCAAATTTTGTACATAATCTTAACTCTTTTTTTGTTTAAACATGTTTTATTGCAAAACCTTTACAAAGGAATTAGGATAATTTATAGGAATTATGATCACCTTCTCCCCTCTCTTGACAGTATTGTCTTGTCAAATCAAATCGAACCAATCTGAGACTACCACAAAATGGCTTTGCTCCTTTAAATCTATGTCAGTAATAAACAAGTTAACATTGGATGGTTATGTAATAATAAATTCCAATTGTCAAGTGAGGTTAGAAACCAATCCGCTAATTTGTAATGCGTCCCGACATTGGATACCACTCGTATGTTCCTACATAATATCCACATGTTAAAATGTTTAACTTACTTGTTCCCCATAAGGAATCCAACTATCTTCTGATTTCCAGTACCATATCCATTTTGTGGTAAACGGAAGATCAAGGTTACTAGTGTCGCTGGTAAAGCTCAGTGTTGATAATCGACGGATCTTGGGATCACTTTTCTCAAAGTTGGTAAAATCAATTCTCTTTATAGTGCGTGTAGATCTACATGTAATGGTTTTATTATAAATAATAATAATTTAATACCGGATATCAAACCTACAGTACAAATGTTAGATACATTCTCAAAAGCAATTTTGTTGTCAGCTCTGCTTTTCACGTAAACGTTTCTCCATCAGGCGGTCAGGGGATTATAAATAATCACACAAGGATTGTAAAAACTAGCTCTGGACAACTCCATATAATTTGTAGACGGTTTGAGGGCGATCAATAACCCCATTCAAAATTTCTTTCATTTCGGTTTGACAAAAAATTACAGAAAATCAAAAGGGTTTATATATTGTTCGATGAAGTGGAAATGAACGCGATAGTTTGCAATTCTAACTTTTGATAGGTTTCATTCCTATAATTAGGGAATGAAAAGTGATGCAAAGCTAACCATAAGACTTTAACAAGCAATCTTCATTACGAAAGGGTGCAAATGTTGTGTTAACTCCCCAATTAATGATGTTTTATAGTTTGTCATTGATAAGGTAACTATTATGCTACCGCGTACACAACACTGGTCTCTACTTATACAGAAACAATAGTTTGGATAAAGTCACCATCAGAGCCACCAGACAACAGTCGGACTTAGAACGATTAAATAAATATGATAATTACCCTTCTGTTGTTTTGTAATAATGCTCCTCTTTAATATCAGGTGAACAATAGTTCCTCTCAATATCAATATTAGTTTCTTCTGCAAAAACCTGCCATTTACCATGGTTATCTTCATACTGCCACTGGTACAACATACGACTGTGAACGTTTTTACATTTCTTATACCAACATTTCCCGCGTAAATGAAATAGACAAATGTTTGGAACTTCAACAGATTTTCCCTGTGGATTATTCTTTGGTTTTTGTTCTCGCTGTCGTGAAAGTCGCGGGGCTATTTTAAGGGCTTGCTTGTTTTCAACTCCACCGGTTATTTCAGCATGTGGTATCTGGGTGCCTGCGGTGCCAATAGGTCTATTCTTTGCTTCATAATGTGGTAGTAGGGGGCCTGCGATGCCGGTTGGGATATTTAATTTCCTTGCTTCATTTTGTTGTATTTGGGGGTCCGTGATGCCAATAGGTCTTATCATTGCTTCATTATATCCACGTTGTAGTGAACGTCGTGGAGCTATCTTTGGGGCTTGCCTAGTGTAAATTCCATCTTTTGTTGCAGTTTGTGCTATATGGGGATCTATGATGCCAATAGGATTTATCATTGCTGCATTATGTTGTATTGCCATTAGGGGGCCGGCAAAGTTAACAGACCCATTCCTGACTTCATTTTGTTGGTCTGTGATGCCAACATACCTATTCCTTGTTTGGTTTTCACGTTGTCTTGATAAAGATCGCGAATTCTGTTTTGGGGCGGCTCGATTTTTGGGGCCATTTTGCAGTATTAGAGGGTCTGCGACGGTAGCCTTGTTCTTTTTTCTTTTACCAAACATTTGATACAAACTTCTTAAATTCATTAAAATGTCCTGTGGGGTTCGTCTAGTATCGAGGCCATATTTTCTCAAAACTCCCTGTAAATGTTGGACGTCGTGGCTTTTATCACATTCATCCCCACGTCTACAGGTGCCGTAAATATAATTTCGGCAAATGTGAAGCATTTTGCAAGTATTATCCATACTCTTGCACCCGTCATCGTTATAAAAGAAGCAAATTCTAGGGGTGGTCCATTCCGTTCTGTTTGATCTAAGCCGAAATAAACCTCTAAGCTCCCCATCTGATAAAAGTTCAAGATCCAAAGATCTCAGCAAATTTTCGTTGTGTCCTCCATCATGCATATTATGTCCAAATCTGCACGATGTCGCTTGACACATATCTGATAACAAGTAAAATTTGCAAATATGAAACATTTGACAATAGATATCGTTACAACCAGAAGAAAAATCGGGACATATTTTTGCCTGAACGACCAAATCAACATCTCTGCAGTCAGAAGATACACGAAAGCGTTGCAGGTTTGACCGAAGAATTGCGATAAAATTTGATCGTTCTGTTTGTCCTATCATATTTCTTAGTTTCTCTGTGTCGATAAACACTCGATTATCATCCATATTGCCATATCGTACAATACTCATCACAATATGTTTCACATAAGAATTATTACTAGAATAGGCCATCATTATACGTAATATCTACTATAGTATCAAGCTCGAGTGTCCTATAGTTAACATATACACACTTACTGCTAAATTATCTCCAAGGTTTGTCAGTTTTCTTTAAAAAGATTGGTTAATGTATTCCGTATTGTGAGGCCCACATATGCGTCCAGATCCATATGATAAAACTAAACCAATCGAATAGTCCACCTTATTCACCGAAAACACCCTGTGAAATCGAAAGTTAAATTCACGGAATAGGGCTAAAAACTATGGTGGCTGATAGTGGCCATTTTAAATCTCGCCCTTTTCATAACGCGACAACACGACATCACGACAGTATTGACGCAATCATACGACACTAAATTCTGTCGTATCATCGTGTTATTTTTATCGTAACGTCGAGATGTCGACTTATTGTCCTAGTCTCTTTCTACAAGTCACAAAAATACAGCTGTACTCATTACATCATATATAGGCCTAAGTAGTAGATTTGATAAATATAAAAGAGATAGTAGGAAAACGTTGATTAATTATTTGTTTTCTCAAAATAATGAAACATTTTGTGTCCACTAGTGAATTATATTTGGTATTATATTAAAAAAATCTAGAATTACAATAGCAGGACCAAAGTGAGTTAGCTAAGTTAATTCCTTGAAGAAAAAGTGGTGTCGGGAGGTATCGAACAAGTAAGCATTCATTGCCATCTGTACGACACCCACCAATATTTATAGATGACTGGAGCTATAGTTTAAAAGTGATTTCAGAAGACAGGGTGGGAAGGGGATTGTAAAAAAACCAAATCGGGTCACATTCTTTAAAATCACAGCATTATCATAGTGCAGCACGTCACCCCAATAGTTGCAGGAGTTTTTTTGAATGAGGTGGAGAAAACGATTCGCAGCCTGTCATTGAGTCAACTGGCGTGGTTTTGAATCCCCGGTTGTACGTGACAAGGTGTAGGGTCGCCTGTCAAACCTCGTGGGTTTTCTCCGGGTCCTCCGGTTTCCTCCCACTGCTAAAGACCCCTACGCGCAAACGATTTATTGAAATAAAATTAAACCATATGTTAGTCCCGAAATGACCTAATTTGTGTCGAGTGGACGTTAAACCCTCTCTCTCTCTCTCTCTCTCTCTCCCATTGACATCACTAATGGGATTGAGGCCTAGATGAGTAAAAATAGGCCCAGTAATATCTTCAACTATGAACACACTCTAAAAGCCTCATACACCCCCCCCCCCCCGTCACCCAAATAGATGCAGGAGTTTTTTTATGAGGTGGAGAAAACGATTCGCAGCCGTTATTGACCTTATCGCATATAGGCTTGCATCCGTTTGACATCACTAATGGGAATGGGGCCTAGATGAGTAAAAATAGGCCCAGTAATATCTTCAACTATGAACACACTCTAAAAGCCTCATACCCCCCCCCCCCCACGTCTCTTATTTAGTTTTACAAATGATTCCAGAATCAATAAAATGGTATCAATGATGTTTGATACAACTGGAAAATAATATGTCAAAAATTGATTAAACATGAGAAATATTATTACATATTGAATCCGTATCAGTGATAACGTACATTTACTCAATATGTTCCTTCCAATGGATCATCATTTAACATGAAACAAGGAAAGCAGCGATCGAAGAAAAAGATTTAAAAACACACACATTTCAATATGACAGTAGTGATTCGGTCATGCATTTACATTCGAGAGTGTCATGCTTTCTTTGAAAGTAATGATTGTGCCAAATTTGAACAAAGTCAGTTTACATTCGCGGCCTATAGGTAGAGTGTTGACAGATCAAACGTAAAAAAAAACAAAGAAAAAACCAGACCTATAAAAATATATTTCTTAAACTCTTTTAATTTTGAAATAATATTGTTTTCGCGTGTGCTAAGTGTTTCAGCGAATACATAGTTACAGAAAGGGTCTTGTAGATTAAGACTATAGCGCATGTGCAGTTTCAAACTTCCGACACGACAAGTCGACAAGTCGATGATACGACAAAACCAAACTGTCGTATCATCGACTTGTCGACTTGTCGTCTCGGAAGTTTAAAACTGCACATGCGTCATAGTCTTCATCTACAAGACCCTTTCTACAACTATTCGCTAAAACACTTATCACACGTGAAAACAATAGAATTTCAAAATTAAAAAAGGTTTAGAAAATATATTTTCATAGATCTGTTTTTTTTAAGGTGTTATCTGTCAAACCTCTGGTATAACTACAGACTGCGGAACTAGATGTTCAAATTTGGCATAATCATTACTTTCAAAGACAGTGTGCTATGAGGGAATTTTGCCCGGGAAGCGGCGCTACGGCCCGCTCTTATATCGAAATCCAACTGCCAAGGGGTCTTTTACGTGCACGCCAATGTGTCCACGGGACCTCGGTGTTTCGTCCCATCCGAACGACTAGACAGTTGTCATTGTCAGGCCCTCCGTACTGCATCACTGACAAGGGGGAATTTTGTCGGCCAATGCAGGGATCGAACCAATCTGTGAAAAAAGTCGTCTAATATCTCTGTAAAAGATGACTGTTTTCAACACATGCAATCACGTCACGCGGTGTCAATCATTGGACCAATGGCGCGTGCATTGTTTATATAAGACGTAACTGCTTCGGGTAGAATGATGCCTTTTACTCATTTTAATACCCATTTACGCTACATAGGAAATATTTTTTACCTACAAATACTTCAAATGTCTTTATTTATTTTTCTAATACATAAAAAAAAATGTTTTAGAATTAAATTTGTCGGAGGAATAATGTTAATATTGGGGACTCATTAAGTCGCATCGATGTCATCCTTATCAGAGGCCTAGCGAATATTCACTTCTGATCAGTGTGGGATCGAACACCCGACCTCCAGGCTAGCTAGCCAGCGTCTTGCCCACGTAGCCACGCGATCCTCTGAAAGGATGATACTCTCGGGTGTAAATACATGACCGAACCACTACTGTCATATTGAAGACGGGCATACGCCATACTATGAGCGAAATTTTGCCAGGACAGCGCACTATGGCCTACCATTATATCGAATTCCAACTACCAAGGGATATTTTACGTGCCAGGCCCTCTGTCCAGCACAACTGACAAGACCTCGTCGGAAAATCTGGATGAACTTTCTCGTCCAATGAAGGGATCGAACACCCAGCTTTCGGGTTACCGAACCAACGTCTTACCTGCCTAGACACTGCGACTCCCCCGCAAAATATCAAGCACCAAAAACAATGGATCGTGGCCTAGATGATTACACACTATGAAAGCCTCATACGCCCCCCCCCCCGTCCCCCACGTCTCTTATTTTGTTTTACAAATAATTTCAGAATCAATAAAATGGTATCAATGATGTTTGATACGACTGGAAAATAACATGTATAACATTGATTAAACAACATAGGTAGTAATGAGAAATATTACATATTGAATCCGTATTAGTGATAGCGTAGATTTACTCAATACGTTCTTTCCAATAGATCATCATTTAACTTGAAACAAGGGAAACAGTCGATCGAAGAAAACAGATTTTTAAAAAAAAAAAAACAGGTTTCAATGTGACAGTAGTGCTTCGGTCATGCATTTACCTCCGAGAGTGCCATCCTTTCTTTGAAAGTAATGATTGTGCCAAATTTGAACAAATTAATTCCATCTAGATTCGCGGCCTGTAGGTAGAGTGTTGACAGATCAAATGTAAAAAATGTTTTTTTTTTACGTTTTATCTGTCAACACTTTACCTACAGGCCGCGAATCTAGATGGACTTTGTTCAAATCTGGCACAATCATTACTTTCAAAGAAAGGATGACACCCACAGATGTAAATGCATGACCTAACCACTACTATCATATTGAAACTTGTTTTTTAAAATCTTTTTTTCTTCGATCGGCTGCTTCCCTTGTTTTCAAGTTAAATGGTGATCCATTGGAAGAAACATTTTGAGTAAATGTATCATTGACACGGATTCAAAATGTAATATTTACTACCCTAAATGTATCATTGATACGGATTCAAAATGTAATATTTACTACCCTATGTTGTTTAATCAATTTTAGACACATTAATTTCCAGTCGTGTCAAACATCATTGATAGGGACCTACCATTTTATTGATTCCGAAATTATTTGTTAAACAAAATAAGAGGGGGGGGGGGTGCGTAGGGGACTTTCGGAGTGTGTTCATAGCTGAAGGCAATATTGGGCCTATTTTTAATCATCTAGGCCCCGATCCCATTAGCGATGCCAAACGGATGAATATGCGATAAGGTCAATAACAGCTGCAAATCGCTTTCTTCACCTCATAAAAAACCTCCCCTGCACTTATTGGGATGGCGTGCTACACCAATGCGGTGATTTTATGTGGTCTGATTTGAGGTTTTATATAATCCCCTTCCCACTCTAATAAAATAAATTGGAAATCTTCTGAAATCGCTTCTAAACTATCGCTTCAGTAATCTATAAGTATTGGTGGGTGTCGTACACGAGGCAATGCATACTTGTTCGATACCTACCGACACCACTTCTTATTCAAGGAATTAACATAGCTGACTCACTTTTGTCCTGCTATTATGATTCTAGATTTTTTGAATGTAATACCAAATATAATTCAATTTTGGGCGCAAAATGTTTAATTTTTTTTTAGAAAACGAATCAACGTTTTCCTATTATCTCTTTTGACGAGTCTTATTTATATGTATCTATTTATATGTATCTGATGTAATGAGTACAGCTGTATTTTTGTGACTTGTAGAAAGAGACTAGGACAATAAGTCGACATCTCGACGTTACGATAAAAATAACACGATGATACGACAGAGTTAAGTGTCGTATGATTGCGTCAATACTGTCGTGATGTCGTGTTGTCGCGCTATGAAAAGGGCGAGATTTAACATGGCCACTATCAGCCACCATAAAAAACTGATTACGTCGACCGTTCAATGTATTTTATATTGCAGAAAAGATGAACGTGGCCTACTTATTTCCGTATCAACATGCTATAACGCATTATTATGGAAGTCGAAACGGGTAAAATTTAATCATTTTCACCGCGTCATCCTCAAAATTAGTGCAGTCGGTCTCAAAATTATGCATTGGCGACTGTATGATCCAGCAAACATATACGTCTAGATCAATTATAATAAAACTAATCCATTGGAAATGTTCTTCCTTATTCGCAGAAAACACACTTCGAAATAGAAAGTAAATTCACAGAAGGTTGAACTAGCGTGCTGTTATTTTATATAGCATAAATTATAGATTAAGTTTTTATGTATAGACTACCCTATGCCATGAAAGACGAAACGGGTCAAATTTGACAATTTTAACTGCGCCATCCTTCATGCACGATTTTATTATTATTATTATTATTGTTCGATTTATATAGCGCTTCATTACACGTGAAGTGTTTCTAAGCGCATATCACAAACATATACTTCAAACACACAGAAACAATCAAAATCAGGAGAACATAATTAAACACAGCTGCCTGTTAGGCGCTATTATTCAAAGGTTTATAACCAACAAATCAACCGGCTAATCTCAATATTGAACTCAGTCGAGGTATTACCTGATGAACACCTACACCAAGTAGAGTTCAAAAATAAAAACGAAGTTTAAAAGAATCAACTTCATTAACAAAAATTAAACAATCAAAAACTAAACAGATAAATCAAATTCAAACGAAACAAATAAAACAAAGAAAATGAAAAGAGCAGTTCGTTACCATTCTACATTAACAAAATAAAGGAAATCAACTTGTGAAATTTTTTTCAAAAAATAAGAGCAAAGTAACACTAATGTTAATAATTATCAAAAGGAACCAAGATCTTAATGATAAAAACATATATTTAAAGTTTCATCCAAATTGGATAAAAACTGTGGTCTCTAGAGGGTCCACAACCTTGATATACCATATCTATCTATTTCTTAATTAATTACAGGTATGTAAATTATTGTACCGGTAACCTAAATTTTATGAATATTGTGGTGATGTTATGACGATGTGCAATGCATATTGATATTGTGTTTACCTGTTGAAGATGAGTCAATAAAAAATCTTTTATTAAATATTTAGCACCCATGCCATTTAATTGGACGTACGGTATCTGAGACTTTGTTTAATATTATCATAGCAATCCAATAGTACATGTACCTATGCCTATTTAAAGATACATTCCTGTGTACAAACTGGGTGATTTATGGTATTATAATAGGACTAAACACATATTCAAACTAATTAATTTGTCATAATTTTGCTTCAAATCCTTCTCAAAACATTGTAATACGATCAAGTAACAGTATATTTTTTTTTTATGAATTTACACCAACAATTTTTTTTAAAACTTTACGCGGCATACCGGACCCCTCTAGGCTCCGGGCCCCTGAACAAGTGTTCCAGCGTCCCCCTCCCCTCTCACGGCCTGCTTACCATAAAGCATATTATTATATCGCGGTTATCACATACTTTACGGCCTTGATGAGGTTTGCCATGTGCAAAATGGGGTCGCCTCTTAACTGTATTTACAACTACCTGATATAATCTGATAGTAAAAAATTGGAGGTCGGGTGTTCGATCCCTGCATTGGCCGAGAAAGTTCATCCAGATTTTCCGGCGTGGTTCTCCCTTGTCAGTGATGCAGGACGGAGGGGCTGACAAGGAAAGCTGTCTAGTCGTTCGGATGGGACGAAAAACCGAGGTCCCGTGTACACATTGGCGTGCACGTAAAAGATCCCTTGGCAGTTGGAATTCGATATAAGAGTAGGCCGTAGTGCCGCTGTCCGGGCAAAATTTCCCTCATAGCACACTGTATGGCGTATGCCCGTCTTCATTAGCCCAGGTTAGGAGCAGAACAGTAGGACGTTAAACCCCATTTCATTTCATTTCATTTCAGTAAGCCATAATATGATTCAGGTTATACAGTATGATAATCAGGTCGTAAACAATTTGAAATTCATATATTACATGTATATAACACGGTGGAAGCCGACCGATACTGATCAAATTACAACAAAGACTATAAGAAAACACTACAGGGAACGACTGTCATTGAAATACATGTATAAACGTATTCATTAAAATTCAATGAGCATAAATATAAATTATGAACGCATTTTAATGTGAAAGACATTAAACAATCGTATGTAGGTGTAAATATGGGAGCGCTGCTTTCAGTTCATAATACAAGGAATGATGTGTTCTTTAAACATGACACGTCCTTAACCATACAATTAATTTTATATTTTAGGTATAGTGCTAATAGGTTTCTACATAATAGACATACATTTATAAAGAAATGTTTTAAAGGGACAATAACACTCTTGCTGACTTGACAGCTCCAGAAAATAAAAAATAGCCTTATTCAAAGTACTAGATGTGTTAGTGTCCTACATGTTGTGTAAATTATCCATTAAATCCTATTTTACTTGTCCAAAGGGTTCAAAAATATTTTTAAATCCAAGTCACATTTGAAAAGCTTTACGTCAAGCTTTTCAAATCATTTAGTTGAATTTTTCCAATTTTTTAAATTAGGTGTGTTAAGATGAAATTTGTATCAATTAATTGGAATATTGTAAAATAGTACAATTTGTTGACCAGAATAAAGATTGGGACATAATATTCATTTACAACAAGAGTGGTATTGGGTCTTTATGAGCTATTTGGTCGGACCGAATTATTATTCGGGTCTTTGCTGTCACCGAGCCACCCATCCCTCCTTGTCAAATTCCTGACTACGTCACTGTTAACACACCAGATCGTATCGTACTAATTCGTATTATTTGTTTCCTTATTCTGAGAAGACTTCATTCGAAATCAAAAGTAGGACTTCACGGAATAGCATAATAAAGAGCTAAAATAAATAATTTTTTGTATGTATGCCGCATGGAAGACAAAACGGGTCAAATTTGATTATATGTATCTTCAAATGCAACATATTTTGTCTAAACTTGACATTTTCACTCTTTAATCAACATTTTCCCAAGAATTTAAAAAAAAAATCATCTCTTTAGGAAATTGGTGGGTTTTTTTCTCACTAGTTTAAAATATTTTGCAGCAAAAAACAGTGTCTAACATGGATTAAAGGGATATTGCCACTGCTAGATTTTGTGATATTAAGATAATTGTTGAGTTTTTTCTGCAGGGGCCCGGTGCCTATAAAGTGGTCCGGAAGTATGCCGAGTACTGTCTTTTTAAAATAAAAATTGCGGGTATAAATTAGTAAAAATAATACACTGACTTTTCCGAATGTGGGTACCTGGTGGCGTGGGTATAGGATTAGAAACGGATGCTGTCGGTCCATTTTTTTCGAAAAATTCGCGAATTTAAAAACGATAAACCACGGCCTTCGCGCCCTCGTTCCTTTTGAGGCTTTCGTCACCGTATCCGGACCCCAGCATGTAATCAGGGCCTAGTCATGCACGCGGTTATCGATCGCTCTATGTAGGCTGGCTGGTACGTATCCGATCATTAAAAACAAAACTGTTTTGGGATATTTTTGTCAATTGCGAACCTTTTTCCGACCAGTGACAGCCATTTGCGGGAGAAGCTTGTCATCCCTTCGGCCATAACACTATCTGTTTATTATTACATCAGTAAAACTAAAACATAGCCTACGTGTATTTTTTATGTCATTATTATGTCATTGTGTTAAATCTCAGTTTCTGTGTTATAGCATGGACCTTATAAGGTGGGTGACCACCTTTGCTTGATCATATTGCGGGACATTATCTTTTTACGCCAGCGGCTGCAAGCATGATACGCCCACATTTTGCAAGAGATGGATAGAGAACAAGCTAAACAAAAAGCGATTTTTCGCACAATCAGAGGCCATAATTCAGGAAGTTACGATCCGATATGCGCAAATATCGAAAGGAACCGAGATCTTTGGGTTATAAACTTACATTTCAAGTTTCATCAAAATCAGAAGAAAATTGTGACCTCTATAGGGTCCACAAGCTAAAAACGTGATTTTTCGTACAATCAGGGGCCATAATCCATGAAGTTTCGGTCCGATACATGCCAATATCGAAAGCAACCGAGATCTTTTGGAGATAAACCTATATTTCAAGTTTCGTCAAAATCGGATAAGAATTGTGACCTGTAGAGTATCCACAAACAATTGTGGACGGACGTCCAGACGGACATGGGCGACGGCAATGTACGTCCACATGAAAATTTAGGATAATAATAGGCTACATAGCAAAAATATAAATTCAAGTCATATAATATTCATCAGCGTGTTTTGTATTCGTATGCCAGCATTATCTTGCATTTAAAAAAACCGAACACAATTTCTTTTGTAGATGTAAAAATACCTTTCTTTCATTTCAAACAAAATATATAAATTATTAATTTGTGCGACAGAACCATTTGAAAGGGTTGGGGAAATGTATATCATGACATTGAATGAAATTTTTAAGTTACAATCAAATGACTGCCGAATTATCATCCATGTACATTGATCGTTTATCGCTAAAATTAAATCATGCCGAAGGTAGTGAAACGTATTGAGATTTTATCGCTAATGTTTAATCATGCTGAATGTTGTGAAACTTATTGAGATTTTATAATAACTGAGTATAAAGGATGTTATGCTGGTTTAAGATACATTATATAAGAGCTAGGGGGTTGAATGGCCATATGGTTAGCACGTGCGAGTATCATAAGGTCTATCATTGTGTCAACTGCAGTACGGTTTCGATTTCCCGGATGTACGTGACAAGGAGTAGGCCTAGGGTAAGATTTAGATAAAGAGCTGACCATTCTTGCTATAATAGCTCAAAAATAGATAATGTAAAACGAAAATATTGATAATTTCATTCAAATTACTTTATTCTGAGCAAAGTTATCACTGTTTGTTGTTTTGACAAGATGTGCACATTGTGGTAACCAGGGCACTGGTATATTCGAGATTAAGGATCGCTTTCCCATTTTTAAATTAGACTTTTAAATGGCGAACCGTTCTAATCTAGTTAAAATCTTGAGTATCCGATGTCATCGCGAGTTGATTATGGTCTTGTTTTGTTAATCAATGTCTAATTAATAGTTTATATAACATTTCAGCCCCAGAAAGACCTGCAATAGGCAGATTTACCCCTTGCATAATGTTTGTTTAGACTATTATCGCGAGAACTGTCAGCTCTTTATCTAAATCTTACGTACTGTATCTTTAACTTTCCCTGATTGATACCATGTCATTCTATATTAATAATACAAGATACCTTTACGCAATCATCTGTTATAAATACGTCAATAGATATATTTGAATTTTAATAATTCAGAGACGACGAGGCGAAAGCGATTGTAATTGTTACTTCATTAAACCAAGTATACATATCAAAATAAAGGAACAAGCAATTCGATACATCCGTCGTCTTCCAAAAGTTTTATATATATATATATATATATATATATATATATATAAAATAGAAATGCATAGCCTTCGGCCACGGCAAATGCCCCAATAGTCAGATGATGTTCTGGGTTTATGTGATTCACCATGTAACAAATACTAGTATTTATTTAATTTTATTGTTCTTTGGGTAAGAGGGGCGGGGCATTGGTTAACGCATACACTTTAGATCATAAGTTCTGTCATTGAGTCAAATGGCGTGGTTTCGATTCACCGCTTGTACGTGACAAGGAATAGGGTCGCCATCTAACCTCGTCCACTGGTTTCCTCCCAAAGCTAAAGACCTTATGTGCAAGCGAATTATAGTTTGTGTCGAGTGGGCGTAAAATCCCATTTATCTTTTTTTTTTTTATCTTTTCTCTCTCCCTCGATTGTTTTGACAATAATTGCTTTGGAAGTTTAGCCATAGAAAAGGTCTAGCATATAGGCGTACGTAACTAACGTACGAAAATTAAATGGTAGCTGGCTTTTTTTTTTCGCACGTACACATTGAATAGCCATTTTGCTCAGTAATCCCAGCCAGAATTTGGCTATTTTTTTTAAAATTGCGTTAAAGTTTTAAATTTTTGTTTAGAACTGAAATAAATTAACTTTTAGTCAATCCCCACGCTAAAAACATTAACAAAATTGATTGTGTATATCTGAAATAGACACGACCAAAGCACAAAATAGTGCCAATATGCCGACGTCAAATCGAGAATTGTAGATGATGTTATTTTTGTGAAAAATCATTGGAAGAAGCGATTAGACGTTATGTACAGGTTATACAGTCCTAAAGGCTGCAAGAAGGCTATTGTTTAGAATGTAACATTGTCATGTCTTGTATTGTAACATGCTTCAGAGTGAATCTTGCGTTTTGATTGGTCGATTAGACACTGTCTATTGGACAATAACACCCCTCTAAATTAGAAAAATCACTGCGTATTAATATTATGCGTACTACTTTAATGGCGATAACCACAATGGAGACAATCAATTTTGATCTCGGTACATTAGATCATAGATAATACCGTATGATTGCCGACTCGTCTTTAGCCCTTTACGTGATGTTGCGTTCTGGTTCGTGCGCATACTTTTTTGCGCAGGGGGGGGGGGTTGTTTACTTCCGGTCTAGCTTTCGACAGTACGTACGCACAGTGACACGCGAGATTGACATTTTTGAAACTTACGTTTATGAAATTAATAAAATGAACACGTATATAAAAATTATATGAAAAAAAAGAACAAGATATCTCCTTCCAAAATATTTTTAGATTATTGCAAAAGATGAAATAGCTATTGTGTGACGTTAAGTTGAAAAAAGGTTACAAATGGGCAAAAAATGCCTTTCTTCATTCATGAATCTTGTACCGTACCAATTTACACTAAAATTAGGAAATATTTTTGATATAGAGATAATACTTCAAACACCTTTATTTTTATTTTTCTAATACTTCAAATGTTCTACAATTTAATTTGCAGAAGGAAAAAGGTTATATTGCGAGCTAACTAACCCGCACCTCTGTGCCACACACAGGCCTACGGTATAGGCCTATCTATAGTATGATTAATAAAATTAGATGTTGCATTTTATTATCAATTGCATGGTATGTTAGAACAGTTTTAAAAATCTTGTTTATATTCAAATGTGCATTTTTTTTAAATAAATTCAGCTTTGTTTGTATACTTTAGTTGATAAAGATGTAAATATCCCTACAAAATTCTTTTCCAATCTAGGCCTAATTAATAATTTTAGAAAATGGCCATTTATTTATTTTAAGTCCCTCTGATGCTCTGTCATTTAATTTAGTTAATTTTATAAATGCAGACCCCCCCCCCACCCCAAAAAAAAAAATACACACATACTTTTTTTTCAGCCTGCACAACTGGGAAAAAGTTTACTTATATAAATCCACCACAATGTAAGCAATTATTTCATAGTCTTTTTGATCTAGGCTTTGTTGAGAAATTAAATTAGCTTCAGTAGATATAACAATTATATATAAGGAAAAAGAAAACACAATTAGTATTAAATAAAAAAGGAATTATTGCTTTAGTTATCAATGAAAAGGAATTTTTGTTCTAAAATAGATTCTTCCAGGAATCCTGTACATTAAAAGATTTACAAGAGTTGATAAAGGCAACTTCATCCTTGATATCTGATATTTCAATGTTGGCCACACCAATTTGATTTCCTGTTCTTCGGGCTTCGATATAAAAATAAATAGCTAATTAAATCATGTGAAAGATGTTTTGTTTAAAAATTTGGAACTATAAGCTTTTGAACAGTACAGCCAAGTACTTTTGGTGTTTAAATAGATGTATGTATTTTTCCAGAAGAACCAAATAAATAAATATAATGAACGTCCATTTCTATAGCGCAAAAACTGTGTTCATAGCGCTTGGCAAAACATACCTACACGAAGTCTTTAGCTCTAAGTTATCACTTGTTTGTAACAGATGAGTTTTTAAAAATTGTAAGGCACTACATTTATCTCATCATGTTGTTTATATGAATATATGATTACGGTATCCAATATCATTCATGTCATTAACATTTAACTTGTTTGCATACTTGACAAATTAGCCTATAGATCTAGTCAAATTTTTTTACAGAGTTACTTCGTGTAACCGGGGTAATTAACAAGACTGTTTTGTTAGGGTTTTTTTAAAAAAAAAATAATTAAAACACGTCATCCAAGCGAGAACCAAAATATATTTCTTTATATCCTAAATTAAAATAAAACAATAACAATAGACATAAATTTGAAGGGGAATTATGTAAGATTTAGATAAAGAGCTGGTCGTTCTCGTTATTAACTATAACATTTCAAAAATAGATAATGCAAATTGAATATATTGAAAATTTACCACCATACCGTTCTAATCTATTTAAAATCTGAGCAATCAGATGGCATCGAGAGTTGATTATGGTCTTTTCATGTTAATAAATGTCTAATTGATAATTTACATAACATTAAGGCCCAAAGAAAGACCTGCAATAAGCAGATTTAGCTCTTACATCATGCCTGTTTAACACTTAAAAACGCATCTTTAATTAACAATACTTTTATGATAAATTAATAAATGTATTATTAAATAAAGCGATCAGACAATGTTAATGTTACATAATTGGATGAATAATTATATAATTTATAGGCACCTTATTAGATTGAAATACCAACTCTTTCTTCCTCAACTGATAAGATTAAATTATTTAAATCAAAAAATGCAATAGCCTAATATTATTGTTAAGATTAACTTATTTAATTGAAACAAAAATTGTAGATTATATTTTTAATGATTAATTTAATTACATGGAACAGTAAACCGGCAGCTATTTTTAAATATTAATTTTTCTCCAGAACCGTGTTATTTCCTGAAAAGCCATACATCTCAGCATTGTAACAAAACCAATCTTATCAATATCGGAGCAAAATTGACTGAATTCTGTAACACCAACTGGCAGATCCCTTTTTTGCGAAAATTGGTCATTTGGCTTCAATTCTCAACCTATTTAACCATCAACATAACCATACAAACACATTACACATAGCTTGAATGGTTTATTTTCTGATGTTTGAAATACATAAAATTAAATAATTATGCTTAATTCAACTATACAAAATTAAAATCAATAATGATATAATACAATCAAACAATTTAAACCAAATCCCTTGTTGAGTATTAAAATAAAACAAATAAAATAATGAAAATAATAATATCCCCCCCCTCCCCCCCAAAAAAAATGAAATAAAAAAAAAAAAATATAAATAAATAGATACATAAAATAAAATACTTTATCAATATATTAATGTCTAGTGTCTCAATATTTATACCCCCTCCCCCACCCACACACACACACACAATATGAAAAGAAGTAAATAACATAAATAAAACATACAATTTTTTATCAGTATCACAATAAATCAACATGAAATATATTTGCTTCACAAGCTGGCACTCCTCTAGGCCCCTAGGTAGCAAACAAAAGACGGGTACCAGTACGTTCTGCTGAAAATACAAAAGATTTTTAAAAAATTGTGTAATTAAAAGCTTATATATAGCCAACACAGCAATGTTATTATTCATACCAAACTGTATTTTATATATTTACGATTTATTAATGATCTGCAAGTATTATTTTACAAATTAATGAATTGAAAACTCTATTTTGCCGATTTTTAAAAGTAGGTCAAAGCTGTCAAACTTTGCCTTAACTGGACAACACACGTGTCGAGATTTTCATGAAATGTAATACTTATTTATAATACAATATAATATCAAAATTATAAGATATTCATTTTTATTCTTACCTCGAACATTGCTTCTATTTCTCGTTACCATTTAACCAGATGATGCCACATTTAATACTACAAGAAAGCGCTAAATAAAAATATCGCTACTGGGCCTATAGTAAACAAACAGCGAGAACAGAAGACCGGAAGTGATCAACCACCTTTCTCGCCGTTTCACGCGTTTCGCAACATAACGTCGAGAATTCATGAGTCGGCAATCATACGGTATTATCTATGATTAGATGAAATATTTGGAGATATGTCCGAAGATGCACTTAAAACGCAAACCCCTTGTCAGGTAACAGCTACAAACAACAAAATATTCAAAAATATATTACAGAAACATAAATTTTGTTTCAAAAACTACTTTTAAAAAAATGAAGTGAGAATTTTAGGTTTTTTTTGTGTGTCTATACTCATACGGCTACTTTAGCAACCAGACGATAAGTGAGCCAAATCTAACATGAGCAGCCAGTTACCCCGCTACGTCACGACGTTTTCATTACGTCAAAATTGATTTCTTTGTTTTTTACGTCACTAAAACCGATTTGCCGTAAGACGAATTTTGAAGTTTACACAATAAAATAAGTTCTTTAAAAATTCTAAAAAATAGCATGTTACAATGTCGATAAACACCTCCTGTTTCGCATTTAGAGGGGTGTTATTGTCCAATAGACATGTCCTGAGATTTTACATTAGAACCCGCGACGCTAACGCGTCTTGGGTCCTAATGATCTCAGGACATGTCTATTGGACAATAACACCCCTCTAAATGCAAAACAGGAAGTGTTTATCTCCTAAATGTAGATAATGATCATAATGACGGTGTTTACATTTGTTTGTTGATGTGACCTCATGACCTGTGACGTTTAGATAACGTCATATGGATATCATGGCTACTCACTGTGTCAGAGTCACTTCTCTGCAGGTAGGGTGAGTCTGTCGTTCAGATTGGCATATAGGACAAAGCACGTTTTCCAAGTTGTAAGTTAACATTTGGGGATTTTAGAAGATGTATTGTCTGAGAACTGAGATTTCTACTGGTAGTGCAGGTCTTTACAATATTTTTTAATTTTTATTTTCTTTGAGTATGGTGACGGTCGTGGTGTTGTCGGTTGCGCTTGCTGATAGTGGTTGTAGTTGTGGGGCTAAATGTTATATATTATTTATATTCGTTGATTTTTTTCTTGGTGGCGGGCAATATTTTCCATTTCTTATGTTTATTACATTAAAATATATATACTATTCAAAAAAAGTAGGGGATATTTGATTTTTAAGTGTTATTAAAGTCACCTAATGAAACTGACGAAGAAACAAATGACAAAATGAAATGAAGTTCACATTCATCGATTTATTCCAAATGATCGTTAGACTAAGTAAGGCACAGACTGACCATTATAAGGGTAAAATAATACCCGGGGTCAAACAGCAAAGTTACCACAGCATCACAACCAAGTCAGTAACGGGTAAATCCTCCTCTGTTTGCCAAACAAGCATTGATCCGACGTGGCATACTCCTAATGAGACGTCTAAGGTCATTTTGGTCCAGATTGTCCCATTCCTGTTGCAACGCAGCAGCAAGTTCTTGGACATTGGCAGGACGTTGTTGACGTTGACGTAACCTCTGTCCAAGCATGTCCCAGACATGCTCGATGGGGGAGAGGTCGGGACTCAGTGCTGGCCAAGGTAATGTGGTGATGTTCTGTTGTTGGAGGTAACCTGTAACGATCCTGGCCCTGTGACATCTTGCGTTGTCATCCTGGAAGATGAAACGGCGGCCATGACGTCGTGCGAACGGCACAACATGGACTGCCAAGATGTTGTCCCGGTAGTACTGGCCTGTAACACGCCCTGCAACAAAATGTAAAGCCGTTCTTCCAGCAACAGTGATGCCTCCCCACACCATAACAGAACCACCCCCAAATCGATCATGTCTGATGACGTTAACGTCTTGGAAGCGCTCGTTTCGACGACGCCACACCCTCCTACGTCTGTCCAAAAAATCAACAGTGAACCTTGACTCATCTGAAAACATCACATTGCTCCAGCGTCGATTATCCCAGTGTTGACGATCCCTACACCAACGACGTCTTGCCTGAATGTGATGATCTCTCAAACAAGGGATCACGCGAGGACGTCGGGCGCGAAGGTGACCCCTATGCAGTCGATTCCGAATCGTCTGGCCACTCACTCTCACACCAGTGTCTGTTTAAAGACGAGCGCTGATCTGATTTGCTGTGATGACACGATTTCTCAAGGCCAAGGTACCGATAAATCGATCCTGGGCTTGAGTTGTCGCCCTTGGTCGACCTGAGCGTGGTCTGTCCTGTACAGATTGTGTATCACGGTATCTGGACCATAGCCTGCTTATGACAGACTGAGAAACATTCATCGTCCGCGCCACAACCGCCTGTGTTGTGCCGATCTGTAGCATGCCAAGGGCACGTAACCTTTCATTTTGGGTAAGCCGACGCATATCAAAATTTGTTTTCTGGTCACTAAAACAATTAAACTGATGTTTCCACCCTGGAATTCAATGCCACAATGACTGTAACATTCAAAGTCAGAGTCGTGCAAATCTTGGGTTGGACCCCCATGATGATCCCAAGCATCACCTGCATTCCATGCGGTAGCTATTGGTGCGTTTGGGCGTCACATGTAACTGGAAATGTTTCTTCTGTTAGGTTCTATAGTGACTTTTTTCGTAGTCATTTGCATATTTTAGTATTATGCCCCCAAAATCAAATATCCCCTACTTTTTTTGAATAGTATATATATTTCTTTGAGTTAAACGTACTTGAAATGGGGTTTAACGCCTGACTGGGCTAATGAAGTCAGGCATACGCCATATTGTGTCCTATGAGGGAATTTGTGCCGGGGACCGGTGCTACGGCCTACTCTTATATCGAATTCCAACTTCTTACGTTTATTACAATAAAATATATATTTCTTTAAGTTAAACGTACTTGAAATGGGGTTTAACGCCAGACTGGGCTGATGAAGTCAGGCATACGCCATATTGTGTGCTACGGCCTACTCTTATATCGAATTCCAACTTCTTATGTTTATTACATTAAAATATATATTTCTTTGAGTTAAACGTACTTGAAATGGGGTTTAACGCCCGACTGGGCTGATGAAGTCCTTTGAGGGAATTTGGTCCGGGGACCGGTGCTACGGCCTACTCTTATACGAATTCCAACTGCTAAGGATTCTTTAAATTACACCTCATCCGATGAGTATACGTTGCCCAAGGCCTTCTGTCCTGCACCAGTGACAAGGGGGAACCACGCCGGTGGATTTCGGTGGATTTTCACTAAGTGATGTAGGCCTACAGGGAAAGGTCATCATCTACAATTTGGTACCAAAAGACCTTCTAAAGGAATTTGTGGTGGGTCTTTCAGTATTTTGACTAGACTAATACTCAAATAGACTATCGCGAGACTAGATTCACGCATATTACTGTATAGAAATCGTCCATGTCAGCAATTGCGGGACATTTTGGCTTGTTTTCAGGACGCGGGACTTTGAAATGAAACATTTTGCGGGACTGACCCGCGAAACGCGGGACGGGTGGTCACCCTACTTATAATTATTATTATTATTATTATTGTTCGATTTATATAGCGCTTCATTACACGTGAAGTGTTTCTAAGCGCATATCACAAACATATACTTCAAACACACAGAAACAATCAAAATCAGGAGAACATAATTAAACACAGCTGCCTGTTAGGCGCTATTATTCAAAGGTTTATATCCAACAAATCAACCGGCTAATCTCAATATTGAACTCAGTCGAGGTATTACCTGATGAACACCTACACCAAGTAGAGTTCAAAAATAAAAACGAAGTTTAAAAGAATCAACTTCATTAACAAAAATTAAACAATCAAAAACTAAACAGATAAATCAAATTCAAACGAAACAAATAAAACAAAGAAAATGAAAAGAGCAGTTCGTTACCATTCTACATTAACAAAATAAAGGAAATCAACTTGTGAAATTTTTTTCAAAAAATAAGAGCAAAGTAACACTAATGTTAATAATTATCAAAAGGAACCAAGATCTTAATGATAAAAACATATATTTAAAGTTTCATCCAAATTGGATAAAAACTGTGGTCTCTAGAGGGTCCACAACCTTGATATACCATATCTATCTATTTCTTAATTAATTACAGGTATGTAAATTACTGTACCGGTAACCTAAATTTTATGAATATTGTGGTGATGTTATGACGATGTGCAATGCATATTGATATTGTGTTTACCTGTTGAAGATGAGTCAATAAAAAATCTTTTATTAAATATTTAGCACCCATGCCATTTAATTACATTATAAGGTCCATGGTTATAGTAAAGTTACCCCAGATATACACCAAAATAACAGTAGAGATTAAAGCAGCTAAGTCTCTAACTCAATATCATCCAAAATCTTCGACATTGAAAACACAAATTATTTGTCGGTTTAATTCAACACTAATGTTGTGATCTTACCAGGAAAAGATGGCCTTCTGATAGGCCTATCCAATATTTAAGACAAAATAAACATTTTAAAATTGGTACACGAATCGTGTACCATAATGCGTTTCAGCGCTATTTGTAATAAGGGACTCGAAAAAAGAGGCTAGGCATATTCCACAAGTCATGTCAAACGGTGACGCTATATTCTTTTCTTATCTGGAGAGCATGCGCAACAAACACTATCGGCGTAGACTGGAACAACCAGACGCTAGAGATTGAGACTTCTGGCGTATTTCCTCGAACCTAACTTATTAGAAATTACAGTAAAACAGAAACGATTGAATGTCTAGTAGATCAATTTATATACATTCATTATTACATTATTGTATGCGTTGCGACCCATTTTTAGGTCCCAAATATTAGCGATTTAGTCCCTTTAAGTATCTTTCAAAAATTGTCGAGCCCGGGGGGAGACACTCCTGGACCCCCCCTTAGCCGAATCGTTTGTCACTGCCACAGGGCCCGGAGGCCCCTATTGTGTGGACCCTATGTAGACCTAATTAATTATAAGCCTTCAATCATGTTTTTTTAGTAGTACTATTAAGGTCCATGGTAGTAGCTATTCCTCAATAATTATCAGTGAATAAGCACACGGACGTCGTTTAATATCAGTTTATAATGTCAGTGTTTGCATACTAATATCCCAGTCGTTACGACATTTTTTTTTCCTTTCAATTCTATCAAATCCAGAAATCACGACCACAAAGAATTTTCGCTGTCGGGTCAGTGGTATAGGGGAGGTAATCCGATTTAGTCTATTTTGGTTAGAGGGCAGCACTTTCTGCTCATTAGCATAAAAACATCATTTAGATTCGGCGCGTTGCAGAGAGTAGCATTGTTGACAATGGCTTCGTCTCAAGCCCATAAGAAGAAATGCTGCTATTACTACGACGGTAAGTTAAATGAAATATGTGTTTTCTTGAGGTGTAAATGAAAGTAATAGACATTAAAATCAGATCCCCCCATGTGCATTGTTTTGTTGTTATCAGTTTTCTCAGTTTAGAAGTTGTCAAAAGTTGCAGAAACAATGACGAGAAAAGTGTCATTTCCCTACGCCGGTTTTTTTGGGGGGCAATTTATACAGGAGAAATTACAGTCCAGTATAATATGTCTACTTATATCATTTCTTTTTATAATAAGATTGGTTGATTTTTTAAACTGTTGCAAGGTAAACCTAGAATCTTTGTTGGGCACAAAGGTAAACGATTGTTCACAGCGTGGCTAAATGTAAAAGTATGGAACACCAGCATTTCCGATTGCTATGTACGGGTTTGGATAATATTAATTTATTTTATAAAGATGATTGTAAACCTTACAGAACTCTAAAATAAGTGTGGTAATAAACCATGTTTTGTTATTAGCATTATGCTTTATCAGATTATTGTTGGAAACTTTATAGCTTTGACCAACTGATAGAATTTATGCCTAGTTGAACCTAAAAAGATGGAAGCCCATCAAATGAGATTGCTTTGTGCAATTTGGTTTTTTTTAGGGTGACACTTAACCGGTATTGTGCATGATTCTGTTTATTAAATGGTTCTCTGCACTTAGGTAACAATATTTCAGTTTTTTGGGGGTGAAAAGGATATGTTATTTAATATATAATATATATCTCTGATCTTTTTTTTAGTTTGGTCATGGTGACATTCACACCATCATCATTGGCATTAATAATGTTTACTAAAAAAAGTTATTAAATAATACTACTTGTCTGTTAGTGTTACCGGTGCTTTGTTTCCTTCTACCTAGAAAAATCATTTGCTTTTAGAAATTTTTTTTTTTTATATATAAATTATAAGTAATGCCGCTTGCATTGTGGTTTCTATAATTAAGACTGGATATTTTATTCCTTAAGTTAGGGTTAGACATTACAGTTTGATCTATCATTATTTTTTTGATTTTTGACTGAGATGACCTGCATGGAAATGTGGTCGTAATGTATGTTGTTATACGTTTTAAATTATTGATCTGTTTAAGATATGCTGTATTGCTGTTAGTGTTCACATTAGTGGGTGATAAAGTCTATTAATTTCAACATTTTCCATGGTTTGTGCCATAGACCCATATTATTGATCCTTTCTGCTGAAACATATGGTATGAAAGAAAAATTGAAATGTATGTACTCCATGATGTGTAAAACTAGTTCTAAAGATAGATAAGTTTTTATTTGTTTAAAAATTATATTCAATTCCGCACAATCAGTGATATATTTTCATTGTGAATAAAATTTCTTTTGTTTAAAGGAGACATCGGGAATTATTACTATGGCCAAGGACATCCTATGAAACCACACAGAATAAGGATGACACACAACTTGGTTTTGAATTATGGTCTCTATAGGAAAATGGAGATTTATGTAAGTCATAATAATTTGGTTTAATTAGATTTAAATTATTATCTAGGGCCCTGTTTCTCGAAATCTTAACTAAAGATAAAATCCAAATTTTAGTAGATACTTCAAGTTTGATTGGCTAAGCACTAAAATCAACGTAATATTATCCAACCAAATTATTAAAATTTGGATTTTATCTTAGTTAAAATTTTGTGAAACAGGCCCCTGATTCTTAAGGATGCATTATGTAAGATTTAGATAACAGGACTCCGTATTCAAAGGTTATCTTAAATTAAGATGCTTAATTTTTCCACATAACCAAGTATCTTACCTTAAATCTGTATTCAAAGGCTCAGTTCAAAGATAGTCTACATGTATGCCTATCTTCAATAGTCTGATTGGTGTATGAATATGAAATATGGTTTAACATCCCATTGATAAACTCAAAAACATAGTATGGAACACAATTACTCTTTTGATTAAAGCAACGTTTTGTTGAGGGCTCTCTCAATATTTTCAAGCAAATGATGATGAAAATAATATTGAAATCGTTGAGAGAACCCCCAACGAAACGTCACTTTAATTAAAAGAGTAATTGTGTTCAAAAACTTGTTCCATATTATGTTTTTGTGTTTACGGTTGTACATATTGTTCCATCTCCAATGCCCAAGTGCTGAGTCAGGCCCAATATTTGTTTTTTATTGTCTATGGGCTGCATTTCTGAATGGATCATCTTGGAACTTTGCATATTTATTCCGTAAATACAGTATCTATTATTTTGGTGCATGCCCTGACCTCCTGCGATGGTGTCACACCCACTTTTTTGTCACTATTTAATCTGTACAATTGGCCCGATATTTGTTTTTTTATTGTCTATGGGCTGCATTTCTGAATGGATCATCTTGGAACTTTGCATATTTATTCCGTAAATACAGTATCTATTATTTTGGTGCATGCCCTGACCACCTGCGATGGTGTCACACCCACTTTTTTGTCACTATTTAATCTGTACAATTGGCAAAACAAACCCAACACGTAGCTTTCTTTGCCTCTTGTCATACTACAGACATTTCATTCTCTTCATTTTAAAAAACAGGAATGTGGACGTATATTGCAAAGGCAGCGATGCTCTTGTATCACATCATTAACTCTCTGCCAATCGTATTTCAATCTGTTGAAATTGTAGAGCATCCGATGGCTTCAAGAGTTAATTATACTCTGAACGAGTTAATAAATGTCTAAGTCATAATTTATACATTTAAAGCCTAAAGAATGATCTAAAGTAGACAGATTTAACTCAGGAATAATGCATCTTTTAGAGCTTCATGTACATTGTATGACCAGTTTGATGAGTAAAAACAATGTTTTTCACGTAATATATCTGTTATGTAAAACCGCTGCTATTGTTGCAATCTCCTTTAAAGTAAAGGTTCAATTCTATATTTTTATTTTTTCAGCGTCCACATAAAGCCACAGCAGAAGAGATTACCAAGTTTCACAGTGATGACTATATAAAGTTTTTACGATGTATACGGCCAGACAATATGTCCGAATATAACAAACAGATGCAAAGATGTAAGTTTGTTATGATAAAGTCACAGAAATGTGTATTATGGCAATGCATAAGTATGGAGCTTGTCCCAAAAGAGCTTGGTTAAATATTGTCATTTATGAAAGCTTTCTCACCCTTGAAAACTTGAACAAGCAATATCGGTGAATACAGACATTCCTATATGACTACTTCCAATGTCACTGAAATAGTTTGAAAGAAATATGTACCTACATTGTATTATTTTGTTTTAGTTAATGTTGGTGAAGATTGTCCTGTTTTTGATGGAATGTACGAATTTTGTCAACTGTCTACTGGGGGGTCTGTTGGTGAGTAATTTATATTGATAATGGTCAATGTTCATATGTTCTTATTGAATAGGCTTATATATACAGGCCTTGGGATTTGACGGGAAGGATCGCAAATTCAAACTAGCAAACACAAATTATCATGCCAGGAAATTATTCAATTTTATTAACATAGATCTTTGGGCTCAAAATAGTGGTCGGTTTCATCGCCAAGACCATGGATGAATTCTCCCCGACAAAGCCCTGGTCGATATCAGATGTCACCATCACATCACTGTTCATTTATTCAGGTGCAAAATTATCCTCTGATATATGGAATTATCAATTAACTGATCGATTCCGGGGTGAAGGAACACAAGCGAGACTGGAAGGGAAACGTGAAATTTAGATCGGTTGTAAATACACATATTTCTACATATTTATTTCAGAATTTTGCTAAAACTATTTAAAAACATTGACAGTTATTTTTTAAAATTACTTAAAAGAATATACAACCAAAAAATATTCGAAATACAGACTACAGTATAGGAATGTAATCCTTTTGTCTCCATTAGAACCTCTATCTAACTCCAAAAATAGTAGCCAATCATAATTGTTCATTATTTCATGTAACTTGATAGTAAATAAATAATACACATACAAGCTGACATACTCGGCATCCAAAAATAGTAGCCAATCATAATTGTTCATTATTTCATGTAACTTGAATGTAAATAAATAATACACATACAAGCTGACATACTCGGCATACATGTGATTGAAAGGTATATCAGAGGCCAAGTATCGTTGTGTCAATGTTCAGTGGACTACCTACAGCACTACATCGTAGCCCTCTCATCATACATGTAGATGTCAATGCGTCGTAATCACCGTACATGTAAATGTAATTTGAGCTTGTCCCACCGTTCTAAAGCAAAAGAAAAAATTGTGGAGCTGTCAAAATGTAATTGGACATACGACATGTTTGATATCAAAAGAAATGGAATTCTTTCAAATGCTTTTTATACGCCCACATTGAAATGTGGTCGTATATTGTCGTCGTCCGGCGTCCACAAGCAATTGTGGACGCTCTAGAGGCTAACGTTAATATCCGATTGACTTTAGATTTATATACAGTGTTTAAGGCCATGAGACGAAGAAGCCTATTGATTTTCAGCGATTTTCGATAATTACTGCCAGAGTTATAACCCTTGATCACTTCAAAAAATCTTGTGGACGCTCTAGAGGCTAAAGTTAATTTCCGGTTGACTTTAAATTTATACACAGTGTTTAAGGTCATGAGGCGAAAAAGCCTATTGATTTTCATCGATTTCTGATAATAACTGCCAGAGTAATGGCCCTTGTTCACTTCAAAAAATCTTGTGGACGCTCTAGAGGCTAAAGTTAATATCCGATTGACTTTAAATTTATACACAGTGTTTAAGGTCTTGAGATGAAGAAGCCTATTGATTTTCAGCGATTTCCGATAATTACTGCCAGAGTTATGGCCCTTGATCACTTAAAAAAATCTTGTGGACGCTTTAGAGGGTAAAGTTAATATCCGATTGACTTTAAATTTATACACAGTGTTTAAGGTCATAAGACGAAGAATCCTATTGATTTTCAGCGATTTCCGATAATTTTTGCCTGAGTTATGGCCCTTGATCACCTTGAAAAATCTTGTGGAAGCTCTAGAGGCTAAAGTTAATATCCGATTGACTTTAAATTTATACACAGTGTTTAAGGTCTTGAGACGAACAAGTATATTGATTTTCAATGAATCTTTATGACTTGAACAGCTAAATCCATGATGTTAAAAGTTTCGTATGCTAAACGTTAGCATGGCGCAGAACTTTATAAAAACCGAACAAATTCTAATGGTTTTCTGATAATTACTTAATGAGTTGTTACTCTTAATCAGATTTTAATGTATTACAAATGTTTCATTACCGAAAAAAGTAAAAATATGCGACAACTCTTGTTGACTGCCCGGACGATATAGCTGCTGTGGGCGTATGTTTCGTTGCCTGGCAACCTATCTTTTTATTTATGAACAGTTACTACAGTATTACTCCATGTATTAAACAATGTTTATTTATAATTTATACATTTTAAATTAAATGTAAACTAGTTATAATAAGCATTGTTTCAGATAGAAATTTAGTGGTGTTAAATAGCTCCCGTAAAATATATGGCAAACACATTTTATCACTCTTGACTCCAGCGTGATTTTCAGATCTCAAGACCTGTATTATATATATATAATCTTTTCTTTTAGTATATTATGAACCTTCAAGTTACTTATTTATTTTCTATATTTCAGCTGGGGCAGTAAAACTAAATAAACAAGCTGCAGATATTGCAGTTAATTGGGCTGGTGGTCTTCATCATGCTAAAAAATCTGAAGCTTCTGGGTTCTGTTATGTAAATGATATTGTTTTGGCAATATTAGAACTTTTAAAGTAAGCGACAATCCTGTCATTATATATATATATACTAATGAATGTGTTGCCTCTATAGCTTTATTTGGTTATACAAGATTTATTCAAAGTGGCGAGTGATTGAAAGTGTATTTCATTAATATTGATTATCTTCTATATTTGATCAAAGTGCTCATGTAAACAGTTGTCACACTTGTCTGTTCGTTGTCCTCAATTACCTCAATTGGTTTGGAATTTATATACGTCTATATGCAACGTGTATAGTATTTAGACAGTAGGACCCACATAATCATATGATGTCACGTGACAATTACTTGATAAGAACAATTACCAGTAAAAGCATTTTCTTAAAACTGGACTCAATATAGTTATTTGTTGCTGACACTGGATTTTTACAGTGGTATGATAATGGTATTAACTTAAATTATTTCTTATAGATATCATCAGCGGGTGTTATATATTGATATTGATATACATCATGGTGATGGTGTGGAAGAAGCTTTTTACACAACAGATAGAGTTATGTCAGTCTCATTTCATAAATATGGTGAATATTTCCCTGGTACTGGTGATCTTAGGGTGAGTATAACTTACAGCTTGTGATATTATTTATTACACAATGAGTTGAAGGAACTAATCTGGAAGAAAAATGGTTGAAAATTTTATATGGCTGTGTTTTTTTTATATATACATGTATGTTGCTTTCTAATTTTAAGCTTACATAATGTATTTAAAATGTTTGTAGATAATCATACAAATGTCTTAATATTTTACAGGATATTGGAGCAGGTAAAGGAAAATATTATGCAGTTAATTTCCCACTCAGAGATGGTATAGATGATGATAATTATGAAACAATATTTAAACCTGTAAGTTATGGTTGCTTATTGTGGCTAATTTAAAATAAAAGAAGTTGTGTTGCTCTTTGTTGTTACGGAATAAATACATATGGAGAAGTATCTCAGACTAAATACAACATTTGATTGTTATTATTTCAGGTTATGACTAAAGTTATGGATATGTATCAACCTAGTGCTCTAGTTTTACAATGTGGTGCTGATTCTTTATCTGGTGATAGATTAGGTTGTTTTAATCTTACTCTAAAAGGTATATCATTTAATATTTCCTGATCTGATGTAAGAATATATCATTTCCATATAATCAGAATCAGTAGTGTTATATCTGAGTTAGGGCTACAACTTTACCACTCAATTGAATAGTTGACAGTACTACTCAGTATTTTGTGACTTTCATTAAACCCCCTCATGTTTAATTAATAGTTTCAATCATAGTTTACATTATATTACTTCCTTTCGATTTCCAGCTTGTACATGACACATAGCTGAACAGTAGGACTTTAAACCCCATTTCATGTTTACAATAAGGGTCGCCTGTCCAACCTCGTGGGGTTTCCTCCCACTGCTATAGACCCCTATGCACAAGTGGATTATTGAAATAAAATTTATATATATATATATATATATATTACTTCCTCCAATTTCTTCTTTTATTAATAGTATGTTCCTGCCAGATATAACTTCAACGCAATATTCTAATTCTTTTGGTTTTTTTAGGTCATGGTAAATGTGTAGAATTTATGAAGAAATGGAATTTACCTATATTATTACTTGGTGGTGGAGGTTATACTATTAGAAACGTTGCTAGATGTTGGACATATGAAACATCTATAGCTCTTAATGTTGAAATTGCAAATGGTTAGTACTGAATTTATTTCTGTCTTTAAACCTTTAATTAATTAACTTTCATTATGTATAGCATGATTTCATTTGGTTTTAGTAATTGGTCTACAAGATTTGTCTGTCTGTCCGTCACACTTTTTGGGACACAATAACTCTCCTTCTAATGGAGCTAGAATGTTCAAACTTGGTGTACATGTAGGTGTTTATTAGGTCAATGCCCCAATGGAGTTTGAGGTGAGCATTTTCTGCTTAGGGTAAGCAGAGATAAGCAATTCGATTGGTTGATGCTTTTGAAAAAAATAAATGTGCAATTAATTATGGTTGATGCTTTTGAAAAAAATAAATGTGCAATTAATTAATATGTGTCATCTAGTTGTTTTGAGATTTCTGTGGGTGACATCAGTCTCACTGTTGGCTTGTTGAGATACTGATGCCTCACTGGTTATTGTTAAAAATTGGATTAGGAAGTATTTTTTTAGATAGATGAAATTAAGATATTTTATTTGTCTTTCTTCCAGAGCTACCTTATAATGATTATTTTGAGTATTATGGTCCAGATTTTAAACTTCATATTAGTCCATCTAATATGGCTAATCAAAATACAGGAGAATATATGGATAAGATAAAGTAAGTTGCACACTTATCTTAGTTATAATGGGATGTTGTTTTCACTTGTGTATGAACTCCCAAAGCATAAAACAGTGTTGATTAGTTGTATTAGTATTCATTATTATTGGCTGAAAAGATAGACAAATTATTTACACGTTTTGCTATATTCTTTTTTCAGAACGAGATTATTTGAGAATTTAAGAATGTTACCACATGCTCCTGGAGTACAGATGCAGCGTAAGTTTGATAATATTTTGGGACATTTTCTTGTTAGTTAAATTCATGTATAATTTACTAATAATAATTCATTTATTGTGTAATTTCTCTATTAAAGATTATTTTTTTTACAAATAACACAAATCTTTTCAATTAAAATAATTTATTTGATTTATGTACCTTAGCAATACCAGAAGATGCTGTAAATGAAGAAAGTGATGATGATGATAAAGATAATCCAGATGAAAGAATATCTAGTAAGTAATTTATTATTTCACTCGTTTGAATATTTTCAATACTGCTTTGTGTGCTTTGGTAAAATGTCCAAACTCGATGTAGTTATTCATTAGGCGAACGCATTTTCTGCTTAGGCTATCCAGGGATAAGCAGTTCCATTTTTTTGAGACACAATAACTCTGCTTCTAATTGGTGCATATATGCCAAGCAGAGTGATAAACAATTTGGTTCCCAGATGCTTTACTAATGGATAAAAAAATGTGCAAGTAATTAGATAAGGTGTCATCTGTTTATTTTTATACGCCCATATTTTCATGTGGACGTATTATACCGTCGCCCCTGTCCGTCCGTCCACAATTGTTTGTGGACTCTCTACAGGTCACAATTCTTATCCGATTTTGACGAAACTTGAAATATAGGTTTATCCCCAAAAGATCTTGGCTGCTTTCGATATTGGCATGTATCGGATCGAAACTTCATGGATTATGGCCCCTGATTGTACGAAAAATCACGTTTTTAGCTTGTGGACCCTATAGAGGTCACAACTTTTATCCGATTTTGTTGAAACTTGAAATGTAAGTTTATAACCTAAAGATCTCGGTTCCTTTCTATATTTGCGCATATCGGACCGTAACTTCCTGAATTATGGCCCCTGATTGTACGAAAAATCGCGTTTTTAGCTTGTGGACCCTATAGAGGCCATAATTTTTATCCGATTTAAAAAAACGTATTATTATATCACCGTTACACCCTAAGGGTGACTGAGTTCGAATTTCGTTCTCAAATAGCGTAAAAATATGGTATATCAAGGCTGTGGATCTTATAGAGATCACAATTTTAATCCAATTTTGTTGAAACTTGAAATGTAAGTTTATAACACAAAGATCTCGGTTCCTTTCGATATTTGCGCATATCGAATTGTAATTTCCTGAATTATGGCCCTTGATTGTAGGAAAAATCACTTTCTTTTTAGATTGTTCTCTATCCATCTCTCGAAAATGTGGGCGTATCCTGCCTGGCAGCCGCTGGTTGAATTGATGCAGGAAACTGGCTTGTTTTTACTTTATAATGGATAATTTTATAACCATTGTTTTTATAGGGGGATCACGTGGCTAAGTGGGTAAGACGCTGGCTCGCTAGTCTGGAGGTCGGGTGTTCGATCCCTGCATTGGCCAAGAAAGTTCATCCAGATTTTCCGGCGTGGTTCTCCCTTGTCCGTGATGCAGGACGGAGGGGCGGACAAGGAAAGCTGTCTAGTCGTTCGGATGGGACGAAAAACCAAGGTCCCGTGTACACATTGGCGTGCACGTAAAAGATCCCTTGGCAGTTGGAATTCGATATAAGAGTAGGCCCAAGTGCCGCTGTCCGGGCAAAATTTCCCTCATGGCACACTGTATGGCGTATGCCCGTCTTCATTAGCCCAGTTCGGAGCAAAACAGTAGGACGTTAAACCTCATTTCATTTCATTTGTTTTTATAGTTCGAGCTAGTGATAAAAGAATTGCTTGTGAAGAGGAATTTTCCGATAGTGAAGATGAAGGAGAAGGTGGACGACGAGATCGACAGAATTATAAACCTAAAGCTAAACGGGCTAGAACAGACGAAGAAAAGAAAGCTGAAGCTGAAAAAGGTAAAAAAATTTAAATCAATTCTGACAAAAAATAGGGAAGTGAGATGTTTTCTTTCAAAGTTTGCAGAGACACAGTCATATCAGTCACACATGCCACATGGAAGTGATATAAGCCCCGGCATGTGGTACCCGTCTACACTTTCATCTCGGTATAGTTCAGATAAGAAATATAAGTTTAAAGCTTTCATATTTAATTAGCAGATGCAAAGGAGGATAAAAAAGATATTAAGAAAGAAGTAACGAATTTGGATAAAGATGAGAAAGCAACAGAAAAAAGGTTTGTTTACTTATTTAGTATGTCACTGACTAGAATATTCCAGATTTGGGGTTACTTATGACCAGCTTTGTTCCTTCAACCAAATAGCCAACTACTGAGTCTAATCAGTGATTTGTCCATCAACCTAATTAACCGACATTTTAATTTCTACATCGACGATTTTAGTTGAAAACACTGAGTATGCTTTTAGACATTTTTAGAAGTATTTATTTCTCTTCTATTGTCATATTGAATGAAATTAAATATATTTATTTAGCCGTTGTGTGTATGAAAGATGTCAAACTAATCAGAGCCGAATCACAAAATATTCAATATGGCGGCGCCCATGAAAGATAATTTCACAGAGGCGGTTTTGTTTGCGAAAACAAATTTAGGAGTATCTAACCTTGTTTTGAAAGATAAACAGATTGAAACTCTAAAGACAGTTTACAATGGTAAAGCTGGATTGCAATATTACCCACTAGCACATTTTATATATCGCTTTTACTGGAGTGGCAGAAGTTGACATTTTGCCAACCTGACATGTGTTTACATAAAACACATGCTTCGAGGGTTATTTTTACTCTGTTGCGTATACAAAGCTGCAGTCCAGTCGATAAGTCCCGCCCCAAAATGATCATGTGAGCGTTTTAAATGGACGGCATTTAGGGCAGTGATCATATTCTCGAAGTATGACATAGATGGATCGCTGCGTGCAGTATGTGATTTGTCTACACCCACATTTGATCAACTCAACTTTTTCAAGAATTCCCGTATTCTACAACTAATTAGAGAATTTGTTTATTTCAGTGACGAGAAAAGTGATTCAACAGAAAAGAAAGGTAGAGATTGAATGTCTTTGGTACCGAGTTGAAATGTATTCATGAACTGTATTTAATTCTTACTGTGAATAAAGAGTTTATTTTTGTAAAACAAATCATTTTTAATTGCAATTAGGCCATACGCACATCGAATGAAATAATCAAAAACGGTTGAATGTTTTTGGTTGATTTGAATTCATGTGCGCCGACTTAGATTGACATCCCAGAGGTTGTGTTGTGCATACAGACCATGGCTTTAGTTTGCAGTAGAATTTATCTATATTCCACAAAACAGTATTGGGGGTTAGAATGTGAATAATAGTGCCTTCTGCATCACTAAAAGCATTTTCAGTCAATTTGGTTGTGGGCTGTGGTGTTAAAAAAAAAAAAAAAAAAAATACCCTGGTATTAGGACCAGTTAAACAATGACCCAACAATTGCCTCCAAAATACATTCTTCATACCAATGACAGTATATGAAAAGTTAACCAGTGCGAATTAATATACTGTAATCCGTTTTAAGTGTTGGCATCTGATGTATTGTAATTCTCGACATTATTAAATTTTAGATGAAAAGCCAGAGGCAAAACCAGAAGGTCCCACAGAAGCCATGGATGCTGATGCACCTACACAGGAACCTGCCAAGATGGAACATTAATTTAAATCTCATTTTACCTAGTGCTGACATTTCATATAAACAATTGGGGTACATTATCTCATGACAATGGGGATTTAGTTATATTTATAAAAAATCATTTGTGAATATTCATTTCTATTGACATTCAAAAATTTTTGGAACAGCCATTTTGTTTTTATTAAACATTTTATCTTGTAGATCAAATCAAAGTATGTTTTATTAGTACATCTAGTCTGTGACAAATGTTGTATTTATTATAATACATTATAAAAAAATTTCATTCTCTTATCTTTAAACAAATAAATTTTATACTTGATAATATTGTGTTTTCCTTTGAGGGTTCTGATCCAGGGATGATTTCGGGTGTAAGGGTTGATTGCAGTCGTAAATTGTTGGTTGATTGAGCTTATGTATTCAAAACCAGTGGGTGGAAGGATGTATTCAAAACCAGTGGGTGGAAGGGTCTATTTCTGTCTTAAATTGATGGGCATACAATACAGCCATCACGTGAAGAAAACAAATAAATAAGCCAATTGTGAATGAACACTTTACTTTATGTATTGTTTAACAATAATATTGCTGTAAAAAAATCTAATAACTTATATTTACAAATAAAGCGTAACAATATTCCGATAAAAATAAATTTCTTGTACAGTGTATAAAAGATTAAAATGCTGATTACACATATCACAGATAATATTAAAATTCTGAAACGGTTTTCTGCTGATGAATTTTATTCCAATGTTTTGGTACTTGTTGCATCAGTGTAGTCTGTCACTGGATTTGACAAGATGCCTCTAATGTCCTTAAAATATAAAATGCCAAATTATTAATATATATCAAATATATTTTCCGGCGTGGTTCCCCCTTGTCAGTGATGCCAGACGGAGGGCCTGACAAGGACAGCTGTTTAGTCTTTCAGATGGGGCGAAAAAAACAAGTTCCTGTGAACACGTTGGCATGCACTTAAAAGATCACTTGTTAGTTGGAATTTTTGTTGTGGGCCAAAAATAAAATTGTTGATACCATGTTTTCTTAGATGTCAATTTAAACTAAATAAGTAAACAAAGCGACATATCAGATCAACCGAATTCAATAATTATTTTGACCTAAATCATTGATGGTTAGTTAGATCCTTTAAACAGTCAATTTTTATCATCCAGATATATTGCAAGTCCGGCAATGGCATTACTCATTAAAAATTGAGGTCTTCAAGTTGTAAATCCATTTCATAAAATATCTCTCTAATGAATGCCAAGAATTGAGGCTTATGCTAGCCATATAAAGCCTTGTTTTATTTTATTTATTATGGATTATATTATAAACTTACCAATGCTTTAAATGATTTACAAGCAGCAACAGCATCTTGTATTAATGGATGTTCTATTAATATTCTATATAAAACTGGTTCTAAATCTTCACTTCCTAACTCCACATACACTGCTGCTAACTTTTCCTGAAATACGCAGCATTGCCAAAAACTCAATTAGATTATTTCAAGCTTAGGTATACACATAATACATCATAATTTACTCTGGAATGCAAAGTTCCAACATTGAGAAATTTACAGAACTGAGATTAATAAAGAGAAAACCATATGAACCAAGACCAGGAAATTCACAAAGTATGCAGAAACTAAACAAATGTTGGATACCACATACTGTTATCAAGGACTAGCAAACAGATATCCATTTCGACATATTATTTAATTCTCTTACCCTAGACGTAGTTTCTTCTGGATCTGTAGCCAAATTATATCTATGACTATCACCATGTGTACTCTCACCGTGATGAAATACCTTAAAAAAGATACAAGTTTTTACTATGTAGCTACTTCATTTAAGGCATTTTGAATTAAGAGAACTACAGAAGTATGTCTTCATTGTAGGACTAAAAGCACGTCACTCCAACCACACTATCTTTTTTTTTAACCAGCGGTTGCCAGACAAGATATGCCCACATTTTGCAAGAGATAGATAAAAATTGTGACCTGTGGACGTATAAAACATACAATCAAGGGCCATAATTCAGGAAGTTACGTTCCGATATGTGTTCATCAAAATTGTGGTCTCTGCAGGGTCCACAACCTTGATATACCATATATTTACACTATTGGCATACGAGGGGTGGCCAATTTGTCCGGCAGTTTTGGTCCGAGTTTCACGAAATTCTAACTTAACTATCAATAGGGTGTAATGGTGATATATTCAAAGTTTTTTTTAAATCAGATAAAAATTGTTACCTCTAGAGGGACCACAAGCTAAAAACGTACAATTAATGGCCATCATTCAGGTTGTTATGATCCGATATGCACGAATATCGAAAGGAACCAAGATCTTTGGGTTATAAACATGTATTTCAAGTTCCATCAAAATCAGAGGAAAATTGTAACTTCCTGTAGAGTGTCCACAATCCAAAAACCTGATTTTTCATAATATCAGGGGGCAGGGGCCATAATCCCTGAAGTTTCGATCCGATACATGCCAATATCGAAAGGAACCAAGATTTTTTGGAGATAAACTCGGATAAGAATTGTGACCTGTAGACTGTCCACAAACAAATTGTGGACGGACGGACAGGGAGGACAACAATATACGTCCACATGAAAATGGTGGGCATATAAAAACAATATTTTTATTAAGGATATCTTAATGGGATTGGGGAACATGCTTTGCTTATATAAGTAACACCCCTCTCCCCCTCTCAATCTTTATTGATGTAATAGATAAACACATAACTGTACATGAACAAATATTATTGTATACCATCTAATATTCAGTATATCACAATATTATGAGACATTTCAATATAAGCTTATATAAACAAAATCAATGTGTTGGACAAATATGCAATGAAATTGTTCTCTTTAAAATGGAATTCTCATCTCTCTGATCTGTAGCTGAACTTATAATTTACCAAGCGTTTATTTTTAGGACTTTACATACCTTAAACAGAGAATCTATTGGAACTTTAGCTTCTAAAGCTTCTTCAGGAATAATTTCTCTGGTCATAGGTGGCTCCACCTGTCTGTCATCCTTCTCAACTTCTAAACCTTCAGGTAATGTACTAAAAATAGATAAATTTTACATCAAATTGGGAGAATAATATAATTTAAAACGCTAAGACCATCGACACTTCATAAACAAGAATGCTAGTCTTCTTCAAACTTGTCTGAGCTATCATTCCATTTCCTTCTTATTCTTCTATGGGAATTTCACAAAGCTAATGTTGAGTGTCAGATTTTCAATTTAATGTAGAACACAAATTTTCTTATGCGTTAAAAGTTTGAGACTGTAAATAGCTTCACTTCAAAGTTTGAAGTTCAAACCAAACTAATACATATATTAAGAAGTGCTTACAAATCTGGTGACATTTTCCCTTGGTTTTAATGAATGAATAAATGAAATGTGGTTTTATGGTGAGTATTTCGAGACAAGCTAAATCTTATCACAAAATATTATATGCATAAATAAAAACAATATCACAGTACATGTATATCTAATTTAAAAATAAAAAATATTTTATGCATATAAACATTTAAAATAGAAAATATTACTTTCTCGCTTCAAGATGAAAATGTGTGTTAAAAAAGTATTAACTGAATTCTTTTATTTGGGTGAAACCATGAAGTTATAATAGTAATAATTAACACTACAACTTATGAGATGTTTTGTCTGTGTGACTGGTATCAGAAAGTATTATCAGAATGACTGACTTACCCATCATCTATAATACCAGGCTGATCTAGTTGTAACGATGATAGAGTGGGTTTAGCTAATCGTGGCATATGATGACCAGATGCAACACTTAAAGCTCTTAAAAATCCTTCATGAGAATTGGGTACAGCACTAAAATACATCAACTATAAGTAAAAATAAAAATAGAACTTCATGTGTATACAAAAAATAGAAATTCACGTGTATACAAATACAAAAACAAGGTTTACAAAAGTAAATAAGATGTAAATCCATTTGTATACAAATAGAGAAGGTTTACAAAAAGTAAACATAGCACAATATATTAATATTATAATAAAACCATTCCTAATATACTTCTATATAATTGTTCCATATTAACATACAGCATATATGAATCTTCTAATTATTTTTTAAACTATTTAAAGTTTAAAATAATTAATTTGGAAATCTCTTTGACATAAAAGAACTGCTTAGACAAGAGTTCCAATAAGTTTTACTGTAATATCTTTAAACATTTCTTTCCATCCAAGTCTAACCATTAAGTAAACTTCGACTTACCATGCTAACATAATCTAATCGAGCTGGGTTTATTGTTAGATTACCATAAATATCAAATAATACTTTCTTTAAATTATCTAATCTATCAAATTTACCATCTGCTTTACTTTCAGTAGCAAACCACAAATTCATCTAAAAAATAGTACATAGAATTAATACTCCTGAAAACTGACTCTCAAGGTATGCTTGATTGTCATTCTGGAACGTCCCAAATTGATATCGAGTAACACAGAATTCAGTCCTGTCACAGTTCTGTCAGTTCCGACAATTTAGGAGGTGTGAGTAGAATCGTGATGCAATTAAACAACGAATATGTTTTAGCTGTCATGGTTGGTTGAGATATTTTCTTATGCATATGTTGTAGCCTAAAATCATCCATTCCACCTGATTGTTACTATTTTTGGGATTGAGAGAATTCAATTCCGGAATGTTCAAATAAGTATCCCCTACAACTGCTCTTGAATCATCTCCCTTTAGTCTTCTGATTTCCTTTCATTGCAAGATCTAAAAATCCATCTGGCAAATTTAAATTTGGTTACCATTACCACCATCAGAAGTAATGTAATAAGACATTAATTGTCACCAAGAATGGTCAAAGAGAGAGAGAGAAAAATGGGGTTTAACATCCACTCGAAACAAACTAGGTCATTTTGGGACTAACACATGGTTCAATTTTTTTTATTTCAATAATTTGCTTGCACATAGGGATCTTTAGCAGTGGGAGGAAACCAGAAAAAAAGAATGGTCAATGCTTTATGTTAAATATATTGAGACTTACATTATCATACTGTTCTCTAGTTACACAACCAGTTGACTTTTGGTCCATATCCTTAAATCGGCTCAGAGTTTGCAGTAGATCACTCTGGGATGGTGTAGGAATAGGTTGTGTTAAAGATAATAAAAACCTTCTCCAGTCAACGTAGTCACTGTCTGTGGATAAATTGTTAGCTATTTCTTGGATCTGAAACAGTAGAAATAATTACATAATAATCAGCATTGCATAACTATTCCTTGATGATTAAATTAGTAATTAATAATGTTGCGGTAGGAATAGGATCATTTAAATAGGAATAAGGAAACAATGTCATATTTAAATGGCAGTTTTCTTTATTTTGAACTCTACATTATATTAACAACTATAGGAGGGATGGAATCGAGTGGTCTAACATCGCCACTTTAACAAGTAATTGCAATTGCAATCCTGTCACAAAATTTTGCTCATCTAATATTAAAACTGACCTGTCCGTGGGTGATATTCATCCAATGGTCAGGTAAAGCCTCTAAACCATATGTTACAGATACAATAGTTTCAAATGTTTCCACAAAAGTTCTACTGGATAACACACCATTAGGTGCTGTTAACATAAACTACAAAAAAAAACATAGACATAGTTCACATCTTTAAACTTTTAAAACTTGTTGAATATCAGGACATTTTAATCCCAACAGACTATCCCATGCCTTAAAAGTCTATTTTAAGCAGTCGTGTTTGTCATGTGACTTGACGGTAGCGGAAACTGGCTAAGCTAAGGGAGAATCCATTTTCAGCTTTTATTTGTCTTTAATCGCTACCCATTTACCATAAATATATCAAAGGCTTAGCAAATTCTGGGATATACTCTTCTCAGTTCTTTTTCCGCTGTTTATTCGCAGGGTCTGTTGTATATTTTAGTCTCTTACTGTGCTCATTTGAACAGACAACATGCCAGTTAGTGATACCCTTAGCGTGTTTTTCAGGAAATCCAGTATTTTTCTTTAAGATTGGGTGTCTGATCTATACCAAAATTGCCATTGGGTGTCCGATCTATACCAAAATTGTCATACTTTTATTGGAATTAACTACTATATTAGTCTGTAACTTGTTTTGCCACAAACTTTTAATTTTGACAAGACAACTCTACAGCTTTCCTTTACAATAATTAAATGAAATGAAATGGGGTTTAACGTCCTACTGTTCTGCTCCGAACTGGGCTAATGAAGACGGGCATACGCCATGCAGTGTGCTATGAGGGGAATTTTAAACGGACAGCGGCACTACGGCCTACTCTTATATCGAATTCCAACTGTCAAAGGATCTTTTACGTGCACGCCAATGTGTACATGGGGCCTCTGTTTTTCGTCCCATCCGAACGACTAGACAGCTGTCCTTGTCAGGCCCTCAATCACTGACACGGGAGAACCACGTCGGAAAATCTGGATGAACTTTCTCGGCCAATGCAGGGATTGAACACCTGACGTCCAGGCTAGCAAGCCAGCGTCTTACCCACTTAACTACCGTGATCCCCTTTACAATAATGAATCGTGCTGCATAAAAGATGTATGTTTGTTGAATGAAGGGATGAGGAGTGGGTGGGAGTCAATAGTTTCTCAAGGACGGAATTGTTGATTTTAGTTAGACATAATATTTATAAAATATCTAAATACCTGTTGATAAAGACTTTTAAGTTGATCAACAGTAAATAGATCAAGTGTAGGTGGTTCTTTCTGTTGTACTTCTAAAATACTTGATGATGACTTTAATACTTGAAGATCCTGTAATAACACATAGTTTCATAGTAGTTTAATTCAATGTTCTTTTTTCCTTTTTGATTGTTTTTGGAATGTCAGTTTAAGATAAGATTACATTTACTCTTTAATCAAAAATCCAAAAGTTATTGTCCAATAGTTTTCATATTTAAAAAAGCAGAAATGAATTTCTGAGATTTATTTTAATTCAAAATTTCATGCCATGCAAAGTAAACAATACCCTAAAGCAACATAAACACTCAATGGATAGGCAAGCAGATCAAAAGACAAGATAGACTGAAAATATTTTTATCATGGCTATAGACAGATTTTTTTAAAACAAAAAAAACATGATAGGGGTTCATAATATTCCATGGAAAAACTGTCAGTTCCATAAATATGTATATTTCCATTCCTAATAATTATGACATACAGTAGTGCGTTTAAGTGCAATACCTGACATTACCTTGTATGTGACAAGATAGGAAATAAAACAAGCCAGCAATCAGACTTATGTCCCCCCACCTTAATCCAAAAATAAATACTTCCATATAATCTTGTCACTTTTCTTAACCGGAGAAGAAAATGCTCTTATCAACTTCAATCAAGGGAGACAGAGAGAAATGGGGTTTAACGTCCACTTGACACAAACTAGGTCAGTTCGGGACTAACATATGGTTTAATTTTATTTCAATAATTCGCTTGCGCGTAGGGGTCTTTAGCAGTGGGAGGAAACCGGTGGACCCGGAGAAAACCCACTAGGTTGGACAGGCGACCCTACTCCTTGTCATGTACAACCAGGGATTCGAAACCACGCCAGTTGATTCAATGACAAGCAAAACTTCAATCAAGATTGTGATGTATAAAACTATACAGCAAGTTTCATCACCCTCACTAAATTGCTTATCTCTGTTTAGCTTAAGAAGAAAATGCCTGTCACGACATTCACCTAATGAACATTTAACACCAAGTTTGATCATTCTAAGACAGATGGTTGAACACATTTTAATAATCCTGATGTTGGGGGACAAAATTTATAAAGAATTGAAAAGATTTATGTCGAATGGAAAAAAAATATAAAGAAATATAAAGAAATAATATCACAAAATATAAAGTGTACAATAACATGAGTGTTTATAATATTGTGTGAAATATCAGTGATGTTTTAGTGCTGGTATCACTCACTGAACAACTGTCATCATCTGGGGGTATAAGTAACTCAACATCCTTTCAGAAAAAGAATTTTAATATCAACTTTATTCAATAATGCCAGTTTGTATCAATTGGTAATGTGCAACAATGTATTAAGAATTGAAGGCAGTAATTATTCTTTTGAAATTTGGTACATGCAATATTATTTATTAGATATTAATAAAGACAATATTAGTTAAAAATTCCCTTAAAAATGACTTTACACAATAAAAAGCGTTACCTGGTTAACCATAAAATCTTCTTGATTTAAAAGTAATTCTTGTTTGATCTTTTCTTTGGCTTCAATTCCAAATCTCATTGCTTCTGATAGTTGGTCAATACTGAAAATAAGCAATATATTTCTAAAAATTATTTTTTTAACAAAGATTAAAAGATAAAAGAATTCCTATTGTATCACTGAGAGTAGAGAAGATGAATGAAATGCCTAATATGTAATATAGAAGAATTAAACATATTTAACATACCTTTCCATTTCTTTAAGAAATCTAGCTCCAAGCCAATCATTCATATCTTTATAGCACTCTTCACCTTTCAACTTTAAATCTTGTAAAACCAACATGGCAGTAACTTTGATCAATTCAACACGAGTTTTAGCTGCATTTTCTGTAAAAGAACAAACAAAAAAACCCCTCAAAATTATACAAAACATTAAAAATATCGTTTATCTTACACATATTTAGTCATTTTAAATGACTGATGCATGTGAAAAACAATTTGGACTAAAAGGGCTAACGTTTGGATACTTGATAATGATGATATTATTCAAAACTAAATACCAGTACATTTACTTCCTTGGTGAAACATTTCTTCTTTCAAGCATCAAATCTATTGAAAAATAAAATAAAATGCCTAAATAAACCAATTGAATGCTTACCCTCTTCAGCAATAGCAAAGTAATACTCTTCTCTCATTTTTTCTTTTATTTCTTTTTTCTTTGCTTCTTCTTCACTCATTTCTTCACTTGCTATTATAATAATTTAAAATTGAGATATTTACTATCAGTTTAAAATAATCATTATGCCAAGTTTATCAAGGGTGGTTTTATTTGCATACTGGAGATTATCACATATCTTGCCAATTTTTCTGTGTTAATACATGAAGTAGTGTTTCACACTGATTCCAACTCACAGAAGAATGGAACCTATAAAAATACCAGGTAAGTATGATATTAATTTATAAAGATGCACTTACGAGGTGGTGTGGTAGTAGTAGCTGTCTCAGAATCCTTCTTAGCATTTTTCTTTGATGGAGAAGGACTTCGACTTTTACCCTTCTTGGCTGGTTTTTTTGCTGCTGCCTTTATTCGCTCTCGTTCTTTTTCTCTTTCAATTTCTGCTTGTCGTTCCGCTTCCTCTTCTGCTTCTTTTGCAGCCATTTCAGCCGACATCTGGAAAAATATTTAAAAAGTTGTTTGGACATCTAGAAAGAAATGTGTTGAAGCTTAAAGTTTTGAAACCAGTTGATTAAGCTATCTATTACTTACAATTTGTCCCATAGAGGATACAGCAGATGAAGCAGCATCTAAGATAAGTTTCTCATCCAGATCAACGGGTGGAGCAGGACTTTCTCCTCCAGGTACGTCATCTTTCTTTACAGCTTTTTTATCTTTCTTATCTTTACCTCCTGCACCAGGTTTAGCATCAATATCAGGAGAAAGAGGGCGTCTTGGTATCAGAGGAATTCTAAATACAAATCAGTTTATGTTATTGAAATGACAAATGATTATAAAGTTTTGAAAGTGAATCTTACACAACAAAAAGATACATACATGTAAGGCTACACAAAATAAATGTCTTGTTTCTCGGGCAACTGACAGCTGAAACTGTAGGGGGGGAGGGCGGTTTATTTATTTTTTTACCTCATTTCTGGCTAGAGGATGGTGCAAAATAAAACTTGTATTTTTTTTTTTTTAAATGGGAAAGTCATTACTTGTCTACAGTTTTGCTTTCAGTTATATATTATACATACTTAGAACATAAACCCAAAAATCAAGTCTACTCAAACACTGAACACTGACTGTAAGGAAAATAATTTTCCATATTTAATTCACATAATGTAGCTTACTAATGGTAATGGTGACAACCATAATTGAAATTGGTTTAAAATAAAATTCTGTACGACTATTAATAGCCATCCATAATAACGACAATATTTTAAAGAGTAAGCCTCTGTCAGCATGTGTATCAAAAATAATCATCACGGTAAACAACACTTAGATCTAAATCTAATCTAGTATCGCTGGTTTATAATGATTGACCTAATTCCAACCAATGCATGTCACGTGTCATCGGGATTCGGGAAATGACCGTTTCTCAGGATATTCGGTGTGTTTCTCAGGATATTCGGTGTTCTATCTGGGGTTTATATCGAATGACTATTTAAATTTAACTAACAACTGGTCAGTAAAACCATCAAATGTGTAATCCAATTATTATTTTCCGGATTATCAAAACTACCGTTAAATGTGCTAATGAGATTCTGACTAAGGTATGGTGACTATCATCGTATCGTATTCGTAGCCACAAGTTATAATAATTAACCTTTTCTACGATTCATTGTTTTATAAGTAGGATTTTTTCAAACATGGACCGACTGAAGCCGGCAATAATGAGCCGATTAAGATCAAATGATTGAAATACAATGCATTGTTGTCAATGACTTTCGGTGTTTAACACGAATCAAATTCTAGTTCACAAGGGGAGGTAATTAAAATCACGTGATACAAAAATGGAGGTTCTTTCGATATCAATAAAAAAGACCCGTAAATGAGCGTTTACATCTGAATCAGTTTAATACATTTGAATGGATATTCACGTTTGGGGTATGTAGATACATGCGGCATATTCTTTTTATGACTTGCTTATCGATGTTCGGGCGGGCGTTACATATTTTTTATTTTTCATCCAGACTAATAAATCGGCCGCACGCGCAACCAATTTTGCGTGCGGGCGGTGCCCGAGAAACAACTTATTTTATTTGTGTTGCCTAATATTAAAAAAGTTTTCTGAACAAACTGATAAATTTGTAAAAAGATGTTAATATTGTGGTCTGAATCCATCTGCTTAAATAACAATACAAGTTGCGCCCCTTTATTTTCGGAAAAAAGTCCGAACAGAACAATATTGAAATAGCAAGACTAATCCAGTCCAATTAAGAGATACACAACTTTTCACAGAATATTCTATAAACACTATGATAATTACCTTTTCCTGTTTGTATCGGCATCAAACATTGCATTTGGATCTGCTGTTTTATCCTTATCGTTTTCTTTACTTTTATTTCTACGCTTGCCTGAAGGAGTTCTAGATTTGGAGCGCGATTCTTTAGGGGACTTGGATCCATCTTTCGGAGATTTAGAGCGGCTTTCTCTGGGTGATTTTGCACGTGCAGATTTGGTTCGTTCAGATTTAGCAGAGGTAATAGGATCATCTGTTATTGGAGGCGTTGATGCGGTTTCGCTGACTTTATCAGGAGATTCTGGTCTTTCTACAGGTAACTAGAAAATAAAAATATATGGCAATGATATTCTAATACTTTGTGGTCTAAGGGGAGATAATATAGAGTTAGGGACAGGAATATGAGTTACCCCCCTTTAATGCATTTGGTCATTTCTTTATTTTCAGGGAGTTAAAATTGCAGGCGTTATCAAATCCAAATTTTTTTCAATTACAAAAATAGATTTTACCTCTATCAGTGGAAGTCTGGCATAATTCTGATTTAACTCATCTGGTATCTGTCCATCCATTCCTCTATAGTAATCTTTTAACAATCTAACAGTATCCTGGAATCTATCCACCTCAGTCTGAAATAAAAACACAATTTTGTAATAGAAATTAGGCTACGATGGAACATCAAATGACTATCACATTAGAATATTCTTCCCTAAAATTGTGCTGATGAAAGCTATATTGCTCTGGAAGAAATAAGTACAAAATTCTGTTTATGACATATCAATCATATTACTCCAAATTCCTATAACAATTTAAACAGTTCTTCATTTTTAAGCACCATATTTTACCTGCATGAGAGTAAAGTAATGATTACTGAGAACACCCATCCGATCATCTAACCAACCATCATTCATGATTGTCTCCCTTTCTCTTTCAGCCTGCTCTTTTCTCTCATCACAGATACTCCATAATCTCTCTCTTAAATCATCCACTCTTTGATGGAGTTCAGCTTTTGTCTCTTCATCTTCTCTAATATCATCAGGTACTTCATTATAATCCTTCAATATAAATCATATGAACATATATATCCCTGGTGGTATATCAAAAGGTCATATCTGGCATAGTTAATCATTTTTTGCTTCTTCAGAATCAAAATTTTTCGTACACAATGAATGAATGAATGGAATGATGTTTGAAGATGCATTATGGGAGATTAGATAAAGAGCTGGCAGTTCTCACTATAATAGTTAAAAACTAGTACTGTATAGGGAATTTGCTGAAAATGTCAGTCAAATTGATCCACTATGAACTGAGATTTTAGCAATTGAATTTTCGGCGTAGCCTCAATCATCATAACTAAAGTGGGTAGGATTAAAAACATAGTCTCAATTATCCATTTCATGATTTAATTATGAATGGAAGTCGAACAGCAAATCGGAACCTAATCCAATAAACATTGTAGCCTAACGATGCCATCGAGAGTTGATTATGGTCTGGATAAGTTAATTAATGTCTAATAATTTAGATAACATTTCAGGCCTAAAGAAAGACCTGCAATAAACAGATTTTTAATTCTTGCATAATGTATGTTTGATATACACATCTTTTCGTCTAGTTATTATACTCTTTCAAAATGTTATTTACAGGATGTTCCAAAATAATACATCATGGGTCAAAATTTAATTCTATGAAAAAAATCAACTTTGACATACAACAGAATTACAAGCAACCAAAAGTAGCCAATATTGGTTTATTTCTAGTTACGTATCTGTTGTAATTATTGTCTCTACTGCTCAATAGCTATGAAGTTCTAGTGTTAAACCTGAATCTATTTCTGAGATACACATTACACCTTTACTGCATAAACATTACTAACTTTCACTCCATTTTATCCCCAGATGTTGCTTTTATACAAATCTTTATAAATACAAGATTTTATTTTGTTCTCTTTTGAACAATGTGGAAAAGCTGGGATATAACGTTTTAACTCTGCAGAAAAATGACATACTAACCCCGGAAAGGCCCTCTAGATTTCTAGCTTCTTTGGTCCCCTCGACGTTCCCCAATGATATGACAACACACAGTGTTGACAAATGAATTGAAATGAAAGTAAACATTGTTTAATTGATATTTAAATTAAATTGCAATTCATTCAGAAGTCCTACCTTTTGCCACTGTGAAACAAATTCCTGTTTATGGTCAGGTCTTCGTAAATATGACATGTAATCTTTCCTGTTAATAAAAAATTGGATTTAAAGAAAAAAAAAAAAAAATTTTTTTTCAAAAATCAAAAATATCAGTCTTCTCAACCCTCCCACAAACGAGTTTATTTTAATGAGTTTCTCTGAACAAGAAATTATCCCAAGAACGAATATTGAAAATTAATATACATTTTTTGTCCTTTCTTTTAAATTGTACATACACAGACATGTCACATATATCAAACAGTATTTTAAAAATACAAAACATACAAAAATAAAGAACACTAACTTCATTTGAAAGAAATACCGACAAATGTTCTCCCTTTCATCTCTAATATTTCTAAAGACATGTTTACTATTAGCAACATATGCACTTTCAACTGCTTCCCAATGAGTTGCCAATACTTCAGCCAAATCCTACAAAAAAACATTCAAAACAAAGTTAATTTGAGAGAATAAAAGGATTTGATTTTGGACTAGTAATATTATATACATGCTTAATTGAAACCTGGCAAATAGGTAAAACAATTATTATTTTTTTTCTAGAAATTAACCATTGGTTAACATATTAGTAAACTTACAGTTTCAATATTTTGATCCACAAAATCCCATTCTTCTGACCCAGGTTCAGGAGGTGGTGGTCCTGTAGGTATTTCAGGTTCCGGTTCTGGTTCTGGTTCCGGTGTTTTATTTTTACCTTTACCTGATTTACGTTTAGCGCTTGGTGATTTTGGAGATGACCCTGCATTTGTGAAAAAATATTTTAAGCACCGTCAAAAGTCAAGATAATGTCAAATAGATAATGTTGGGTGATGTTATTTTACACGGCAAGCATTTTATTTAAAGAATGCATGTGCACTCCAGGTAAATCAAAGGTGTAAATTATTGAATCTGAAAGAATGCCCTTGCATTAGAACAATATTGGACCAATGTAGTCTCTGAAAAAACTGAGAATACATATATGCCCAATTTCCAAATTCTGTCAAATTTTTTCAGTGTTTAAAACAATTGGTGTTCAATCACTGAGTGTATTTACAGTTATTAGTTTGACGAATGTATTTCTAATTTATCTTAAAGATTTATAACATTGTCAACTGGTGTGTATTTTATATATATATATTATAAATATATATCTTTTTGTCAAGTCATCTTCCTTCATTATTGTAAGAAACTCAGTACTTTAGGAACTGTTTATATATACTGACGGACAATGTGGTCTTCACGTGGAACTATCATGAATATAACACATGAAACAGTTATATGGAATACAAGTTGCTTAAAAGATTTATTTCTGGCGACGTTTCGATGAGGCAAAGATAAACCCTTGTCGAAACACTACCGGAAATAAAAATGAAATGAAATGAAATGTTGTTTAATGGCACGTCAGCTCCAACCGGGCTATATTGCGCCAAACATATACATGATTAAATATACACAATTAAAATTGAGAATAAAAGTTTGTCTCTTTTAAAAATGTTAGCAATTTATCATATAGCTCCGGTTGAGCAAATAGCTGACGTAATGACTTGCAACGGTAGTATTTAGATCTAATATATACTATTCAAAAAAGTAGGGGATATTTGATTTTTAAGTGTTATTAAAGTCACCTAATGAAACTGACGAAGAAACAAATGACAAAATGAAATGAAGTTCACATTCATCGATTTATTCCAAATGATCGTTAGACTAAGTAAGGCACAGACTGACCATTATAAGGGTAAAATGATACCCGGGGTCAAACAGCAAAGTTACCACAGCATCACAACCAAGTCAGTAACGGGTTAATCCTCCTCTGTTTGCCAAACAAGCATTGATCCGACGTGGCATACTCCTAATGAGACGTCTAAGGTCATTTTGGTCCAGATTGTCCCATTCCTGTTGCAACGCAGCAGCAAGTTCTTGGACATTGGCAGGACGTTGTTGACGTTGACGTAACCTCTGTCCAAGCATGTCCCAGACATGCTCGATGGGGGAGAGGTCGGGACTCAGTGCTGGCCAAGGTAATGTGGTGATGTTCTGTTGTTGGAGGTAACCTGTAACGATCCTGGCCCTGTGACATCTTGCGTTGTCATCCTGGAAGATGAAACGGCGGCCATGACGTCGAGCGAACGGCACAACATGGACTGCCAAGATGTTGTCCCGGTAGTACTGGCCTGTAACACGCCCTGCAACAACATGTAAAGCCGTTCTTCCAGCAACAGTGATGCCTCCCCACACCATAACAGAACCACCCACAAATCGATCATGTCTGATGACGTTATTGTCTTGGAAGCGCTCGTTTCGACGACGCCACACCCTCCTACGTCTGTCCAAAAAATCAACAGTGAACCTTGACTCATCTGAAAACATCACATTGCTCCAGCGTCGATTATCCCAGTGTTGACGATCCCTACACCAACGACGTCTTGCCTGAATGTGATGATCTCTCAAACAAGGGATCACGCGAGGACGTCGGGTGCGAAGGTGACCCCTATGCAGTCGATTCCGAATCGTCTGGCCACTCACTCTCACACCAGTGTCTGTTTGAAGACGAGCGCTGATCTGATTTGCTGTGATGACACGATTTCTCAAGGCCAAGGTACGGATAAATCGATCCTGGGCTTGAGTTGTCGCCCTTGGTCGACCTGAGCGTGGTCTGTCCTGTACAGATTGTGTATCACGGTATCTGGACCATAGCTTGCTTATGACAGACTGAGAAACATTCATCGTCCGCGCCACAACCGCCTGTGTTGTGCCGATCTGTAGCATGCCAAGGGCACGTAACCTTTCATTTTGGGTAAGCCGACGCATATCAAAATTTGTTTTCTGGTCACTAAAACAATTAAACTGATGTTTCCACCCTGGAATTCAATGCCACAATGACTTAACATTCAAAGTCAGAGTCGTGCAAATCTTGGGTTGGACCCCCATGATGATCCCAAGCATCACCTGCATTCCATGCGGTAGCTATTGGTGCGTTTGGGCGTCACATGTAACTGGAAATGTTTTTCTGTTAGGTTCTATAGTGACTTTTTTCGTAGTCATTTGCATATTTTAGTATTTAGCCCCCAAAATCAAATATCCCCTACTTTTTTTGAGTAGGATACTTGAGATGTTTGCACTCAATCAAGATGTGTCTCACTGTCAAAGGAACATGACAGTGCACACATTCCGGTTGAGGCTCTCGCTTCAAAATGAAAATATGAGTTAAAAAGGTATGACCAATGCGAGAGCGACACAAAACAACTTCATCCCTCCTGTTGGTTCTATAGGAGTTGGACCAATCTCCTAGGAGAGGCTTAATGTGATGAAGTTTGTTAGTGCCTGCAAGATCCCACGACCGTTGCCAACGGTCATAAATTAAATGGTTAATTGAAGAATAAAAATCCTTATATGGAATTAAAAAGGGTGATTGGGGAAGATCTAAAGCAGCTTTGGCAGCAAAATCTGCTTGATCATTCCCCCTTATATCTACGTGACTGGGGAGCCAGCAAAAGACGACGTCTTTACTGTTGAACTCGTAAGATAGTAGCAGACAATAAACATCTGCTACTAATGGGTGTTCAAGCTGTTTGCTGTTAATTGCTTGAAGCGAGGACAGAGAATCAGTAAAGATGATATACTTTAAAGATGAAGAGGATTGTATGAACTCCAAGGCCTGAAGAATGGCCTGGAGCTCAGCTGTAAATATTGAAGCAGCAGGTGGAAGACACACAGAAATGGTCTCAGATGGCGTCACGGTAGCCGAGGCTACCCGATCACCATCTTTAGAACCATTTGTGTAAATAGGAGCATAATCACCATACTTAGACCTTAACTCTCTAAAGAGAGACTGGAACACCATAGAGCTAGTACTGTTTATATATACTGACGGACAATGTGGTCTTCATGTGGAACTATCATGAATATAACACATGAAACAGTTAAATGGAATACAAGTTGCTTAAAAGATTTATTTCTGGCGACGTTTCGATGAGGCAAAGATAAACCCTTGTCGAAACACTACCAGAAATAAAACCTTGAAGTAATTTGTATTCCATATAATTGTGTCATGTGTTATTCTCATTCAATTACTAAATGACACTTAAACAATTTATGAAGAAACCATATTTACCTCTGCTGCCTTTTTTAGATCCTCCAGTATCTGATTTTTTAGAACTACTGCTACGTTTTGGTGATTCACTTTTCTCTCGTTTATCTTTTTTAGATGGTGATTCTTTAGATGAAGTTCTCGATGGAGATTTCTTACCACCCGAACCTACAGATAGAAAATTAGACTTTTAAAATAAGTCTCACATACTAACAATTCTATGTTACTGACATCTGAAATCAATTTTATTTAAACTTTTTCATTCTGTTTTTAGTGATTTATTTTACTGCAGAAAAGATTATGGCTTGTAAAAATGAGAGGCATCCTAAATTTGTTTAAAAACAACATAGCTCTACCTGATCTACTACCTCTAGAACCAGGTCTAGATTTAGGTGCAGGAGTTTCTGGTTCTTTAGGTGGTTCTGGTACAGGTTCAACTGGAGCTGGCTGAAACACATATACAAATTAAGTTATTTCAAGACTAACATATGGTTCAATTTTATTTCAATTATTCGCTTGCACATAGGGGTCTTTAGTTGCGGGGTGAAACTGGAGGACCTGGAGAAAACCCAAAAGGTTGGACAGTCGACTTTATACTAAATCATATAAGTTAAAACACTAACCGGTTCTGGTTTCTCTTCAGGTTTTTCTACTGGTATTTCTTCAGCTGGTGTACTCTCTTTATCTTTACCTTGTAGCTAGAAATATATTTTATAAATCAACTTTATAATATGTTCAAAATATCAAATATATCAGCTCAAAATGAAAACTATCTTTCTGATCAGAATCATGAATCAAATTACCCTATGTATTGTAACTTCCTGCATTTTTCAAATTAAATTCACTCTTACCCTATTTAGTGTATCTTCCAGTATTTTTTCAACTTCTAGAACAACAGTTCGTTCATCTGCTTCAGCATCAACTATTTTTAATGTTCCAAATCTTGTAAACCACTTTTCCAATTTAGGCCATGAATCTACGAAACCTGTTATTCTGTGAAAACATTTACAATAGATATTTCAAATATTTTTGCTTTAATTATTGTACACGTAGACAATATTTCTTATCATATAAAAAATGTCCAATATATTGCAAAAATTTATTATATTATGGTTCAAACGTCAGTAGAAGGTTAAATAAAACTAAAAAATTTGCACCTATGTTGTATCTGTTCCATATCATGAGCCATATCTTGTACAGGAACAACCTTTTCTTGTTTACCTACACCTGTAGCACTGCCATCTGGGGGTGGTTTAAACTCTTCATGAAACTGTTCATTAGCTTGAATTGCACCTACAAAAATATAAAATTTCTTAGTATTTGTCCCATAAGCTTGAATTGCACCTACAAAAACATAAAATTTCTTAGTATTTGTCCCCCATCTTCATTCTATATTAATCATGTAGGAACTTTGAATTTAGTATCTTTCCTTGCATACAATTCGATTAAGAATATAAAAGGACTACCAGGGATACATGAAAATGCTGAACTGATAGAAATGATATACTGTATATATCTTTTTACATATTATTATATAATATCTTTCTAAATATAGCAAACAAAATACACAGGTCAAGAACAAATTAATGTCTTTTTTAAAATCAAGAGTACTTACATGTTCGACCAGCAGCTCTCTTAATACAGACTTTATCATCAATATCAAGTACAATAACAACATCTATACCACTTGTTGGTTCCGCAGGTGGAGGTGGGGGACGGGGATCAGGTACTAAAGATGACCTCTTCATCTTTCCTTTAGCCTTATCTTTTGTTGATTCTTTAGCATTAGCATCAAATCCACTTAAAGCTTTCTCTAATAGTTTAGCTTGGTTATAATTTTGTGGGAAACCATCAATTAACCAACCGGTTCCTTCTGGTACTCTCCTGTTATCAAAGTTACAAATTCTAATACATTAAATTCTTCCTCTTTTTTCACAAACCAAAACATTATCATCCCCAAAAAATCCAAGTTCATAACTTACTGTAATTATAATCTCAATATTTTCATTCAAAAGGGGTAATATGTCCTAAACAGTGCAGGATTTACATGGGGAGAGGTCCCAGACTACTCACTTATGGGGCCCCTAGAAGATGAAAGTGCTTTAACACAATTGAGCAAAGTCATGGATACTGAGATGTTTAAGACTTACATTGCAATTCAGAAAGGCTCATGACAGTGTCAAAATATTATATACCAGAGGCCCCTTAGATCTTGAGACCCTATAGGCACTGGTCTTAAATCCAAAATTCTGAAGTACAAACCTGATAGCTTCTACTAATATATCAACAATCAGCTGTTCATCTACTGGTTTACCTTTCTTTAAAAATCTAAATACTTTACTTCCTAGCTTAGCTCTGTCTGTTGCCTATAAGTATCAATATTATATAATACATTATATAATACATTGTTTTAATATAATATATGGTTTATAGCATGGGCATTAAACAAATTAATTTCACACATACCCTAAAATATTTTATTTTAATTTCATTATAGAATTGATGAACCAGATTTTGTGTAAATGTTTAAAAATATAAATGTGCTAGCAGTATCGCATATATACCTGTGGTTTATTACTCAATCTACTACTAGATTTCTTAGCTAAACTGGTTCTTGAATTATTTTGTGAAGCAGACACGGATGGTGGTTTAGCTTCCCTTCCTGCAAAGTAAAATAATATATTGTATTTTCTTAAATTAAATAAACACTGTGGAATACCAACCATATTTAAAACTAACCACAGATAACCCATTCACAACTAACAAATGGTATAATCGAACAGAGATACTATAAATTAGCACAATGTCCTAAGACCGAAGTGCATTAATCAATTATTCCAAATCAACAAAAAAAAAAAAAAATACTCACCACAATCAAGGGTAAGAGCAGAATCTGTTGCTGGAGTTTGTTCGGTATCAGCTGGTGTCTGTTCTGTAGAGTCAGATACCTGTTCTGTTGTTGGAATTTGTTCTGTTGGTGCAGTCCCTTGTTCCATCTCAACTGGTGTAGGTGCCACTGTAAACAATTCAAATTGTAATGCACTTCATTGCTTTCAATGTATTAAAGTCAGGGAAGTAAAATAATATATACACCCATATGAAAGTACAGGAAAATTGGGAGCATACATGCTACCTCCCTGGGGAAATACATATTGTAGTAAATTATAAACTTTTAGAGAACTTATGTCATTTGTTGTAAACTCAACAGTAAATCTGAATAATTTTGATTATTTTCATAATTACCATCTACAGGTGTGGTATTAATATCTTGTACAGTTTCAGCTTTACTTTCATCATCTTCTTCATCCTTTAAAATATACAGATAATTATCAATGTCATATCCATAGGGCTTTGTCCAATATACTATTAAAAATTAATAATTACTCTCTACACCTGCATCAGCTTTTGACCCAGCAGTAACACAGATCTACCAGCTTGTTCAGCCTCTGCTACTCTTTTCAGGGAGTGTTGTCGTCCCCCCTCCTCCATATATTGAAAATGTACAAGAGGTACTGGTAACATTTTGTATGTATTTACATTAGAAAATCCTTTAACCTTGACTGTAAACTAAACAAAGATGGTTTGGTAAAACTTACAGTGATTTCTATTATTTCTCCTGCTTTGTGAGCTTCAACAGCCTGATCAACTAATACATCAACACATAATACTTGTAATCTGTGTTCTGTTAAAAAAAAAAAACCCACAAATGTTGAAAATACCTTACTAAGGATGGCTCCACAAGGTATTATATGTTAATGCTATCTCATTATATACGGTGAAACTTTTATTTCATAGTACTTTGACTTGAGACATAAAGCAGTGGACCGGCTGCTTAAAATTTTGTACTAAGCTTACCTTCAGCTAATTTCTGTACACATGATGTTTTACCACTAAAAACTTTTCCTAGGACACAGGCTTTAATCGGGAATGGTTGAAATTCTGGAGGACTGGGTGGTGGCTAAAAAAATAAACAGAGTGATGCAGAGAAAATGTCTGAAGACTAAAGGGGAATAACTCTTCATGAAAAGCCATTTTTTGTCACCACTTTAAAATTGTTTGTCATTATAAATACCTAATTTCATATCCTATATTAATTCCATTTAATTATTAATTAACTCTAGGTGACAATTAGTTAGTCTGGAGATCTAAATTATTTGCAGACTGCAACAGACTTCCGAAATGTTTCTTTTTATTTTGTCGAAGTTTGCGAATACGACTCCTTCCATCTCCCATCATCAGAGTTTGGTATAAGTTTAGTAATTTATTTCTCATTATTACATATATTTTGCAGAATAATTATCATCCACAGAAGTATGCAGACACATACATGGTCATCATGCAAGAAATATTTTTAAACACTTTTGAGTAAATGTTTTTAAATATTTTTGAGTAAAATGTTAGTATCTATGAACCAAAATATGGCTTTTATATGGCCTTAGTTTTTAAAGCAACAGTTTAAGAGTTAAAATGGCAATAGTACTTACTGATGGTGGATGAACTATATTAAATAATCTCTGTACAATATGTCCAACAATAGGATTATCTCGAGGTGGGCCCGCTACATCTAATCCTTCTTTAGCCTGCCACTCACCAATCATATTCTATATAAAAAAACGAATATATAACAAAACAATATAATGAAAATTCATGAACTGAGCAAAATATATTAGCACAGTATCACATACTTGAATCAGAAATGAGCATTTATCATAGGCAAGTGATGAATTTAATATTAGTTTAATCAAAACAAACCTTATATTCCATAAAATCTCCTTCATCCAATAACTGTTGCCTTTCTTCTTCTAATATCTGTTCTGGTGTAGGATCAGAACTTTCTACAGGTTTATCAAATAATGGTTTACCAGCGACAAATAAAGCTGTCCATTCTCTCATTAACTTAGGTGGCAGTAAACTAAACATAAAAATTAAAGGCATTATAAATATTATCTCATAAAAGTGAATTTACTTGGATACGATACTCAGCAGAATAGGAGGAAAATGAAATGAAATAGGTTTAATGTCCTACTTGTCTGCACCAGCCTACTCTTATTTCAAATTTTTATGTGCACAGGACCTCCTTTTTTCCCCATCCCGACAACTAGACACTATTCCTTGTCAGGCCCTCTGTTAAAGAGCATGAGGCATGTACAGTCCGCTTGTATGGTAGAAAAAATAATTACATTTATTATGTGTAGCAAACAGTATGTTAAAGTATTTTTTTTCTCACATAATTTTTCTTTGGGAATGAGAATTTAATTGTGTTGCACTATTCATGTACTTTTTGTTTTGTCTGACCACTGTTATGCATTTCTCTAGAAATTGTCAAATTTACATGCTTACTTGTTGGTTAATTCTCTATATTCTGCTACTTTACATGTAAAATCAACAATCTGATCAACAACTTCTGAACACATATCATAATGTTTCTTATATTTGGCTTCAGCTCTTTCTGCTGCTATTCTGTCATGTAATTCTTTATCTTTTTTAATTTGTTCTTCGTATTCTTCTCTACTTAAACGTGCCATTTCCTATGATAGAACATAATGATAAATGATATCCATTCTTCATGGTAAAATAAATGGGGTTTAACTTCCTACTTATCTGATCCAACTGGGCTAATGAAGACAGGGTTTATGGTAAAATAAAAATATTATGAAATCAATTACTAATAAATCACAACCATACTGTACAATTTCTGGAAACCCTGTAACACAAGCTCATAACTGAAAAGAAATGAAATAAGTTTGATGTTCGCCTTTTCTGTACCGACTGGGCTAGTGAAGATGAACATATGCCATGCAGTGTGACATGTTGATTGATACATGGGAAATTTGGCCCAGACAGTGTCCTAATCTATATTTCGAATTCCAAGAAAGAAATTTCACGGTCAATATGAGGTGTGAACCCAAGACCTCCTGGTTAGCGAGACTGTGACACTCATAACTTTAAACTTACAGCTTCTTTATTAAGAGCATCTTCAAAATCTTTTCTTCTTCTTTCTTCATACTGTTTTTCACGAAGTATTCTATTACGACGAATTACTTCTTTTTCATGTCGTGTTTGTAATAACTGAACAGCTATTCTTCTTTCTTGTTGAGACTGTCTCATTAATCTGTTGACTAAAATTTCTTCCCTTCTAGCTTCCTAAAAAGTGAGATAAATCAAAAAAATTAGCTGGGTAGCTTGAAAGTCTTGAAACAAAAATTCATCATAAAATTATCCACTAGCAATCATCTTTCACAAGTCCTGTTCAGATTCCATTTACTATGACATCTCAACACAAATGTCAATAGAAAGAAATCATTTTCGCAAAATATTTCGTGGCACTATATAAAAAAAAGTTATGTACGTGACTCAAATTTATGTGTTTCTCTTTTAAAAAAACAGTGCATGATGTACCTCCTGGTTTTCATGAGCTGTCATTTGATCCACTAAAACCTTTCTCCTTCTTTTCTCTCTTTCTTCCCTAGCAGATGCATCTTCTTGTAATCTTGTTCTAATTTTATTGATATAATCATCATTTGGTGCTGGCATGATCAAGTCTATAGCTTCTGTTATATCTTTATCATCTTCATTAGTAGTAAAATACTGCAGATCTATTGACTCACTCACACTATAAATTTTAAAAAAATATTTAAATAACAAAAATATTACACTATAGTCACTTTTAGTTTTAAACTTCCTACCTAAATAAAATATTTAATAATTATTATGTAAAGAAATAAAGGGAGAATATGAAATTTTTATCTTGCCAGCTTATGCACACATTTTAAATACATAATATGCATGTTTAAGATAAAGAAATATTATCTAAATAAACTCTTTCAGAAAATATCAACAGAACAGTTAATCGACAGTTGAAATATATACAATGATGTTTTATTACGTACCTGGAATTATCGTCAAGTTTGGAAGGAGGTAATATCAATTTCATTTGATCTTCAAAATCAGCTATTGATTTCATAGTTTCCTAAAATGATGGAAAAAACCCCAACATATTGCTGTTTAATTTTGTTTGAAATATACTGATTAATTAAAAAAAAAAATTGAAAATATACTGATAAATTTTAAAAAACCCAAAAAACAAACAATTCTACAAGATACTGTACCAAATATACAGAAAACCTGTTTTAATTGGAATAATTTCCAGCGTTATTTCATGTATGCGTAATGTAGTGAACTTCCCCCGCTCAGACCATTCATAGTTTTAGGTTTTAAGAGTATAATCATTGTGTTTTATCATAAGCTGAAATCGCAGTCTAAACATTGTATTAGCTGTGTTTTAAAATGAACTGCAGTCAAAGAGCAATAGATAGCCTACCTCTCCTATCATTTAAAGATACATTATGGGCGATTCAATAACGAGTTGGCAGTTCTCACTATAATAGTTAAAAACTAGATAATGTAAAGGCAATTTGCTGAAAATTTCATTCAAATTGATCCACTATGAACCAAGAACTAAGCGTTTGAAATTTCCGCCTAGCCTCGATCATCATTACTAAAGTCAGTACGATAAACAGCATAGTATTGATTATCCATTTAATCGGTAAATTGTGATGGAAAGTTATGCAGTAAATCGGCTCAAAATCCACTAAAGATCGCAGGCTAGCGATGCCATCTAGAGTTGATTATGGTCAGGATAGGTTAATTAATGTCTAATGAATAATTTAGATAACATTTCAGGCCTAAAGAAAGACCTACAATAGAGAGATTTAGCACTTGCATAATGTATGTTTAAATAAGAACATTTGATTTAATCAACAATTTCTTTTGTCACTCAAATCGTTTTGAACATATCTTATTATTGCTTACCAAAGCTTCCCTTTTTGTTTTGTTGTCTTTTCTAATCTGAATAGCTTTTAATGTTTTATTTGGTGGTGGCCGAGGAATATGTACTGTAGCTGCCCTATAATATATAAAGAAAATCAATGAAGAAATGAATGAAATTGTTTAAAATATTTTTCAACAAATTACATATCTATATATGAGGAAAACAATTATCAAGATAGATTTAACAATAGTCATAAGTCTTATCTAGAAATATTTCAATAACTAAATCTCCACTCACTGAATCTTGGCCACCATTTCACTTTGTTTAGCTTTCATGATACGTGATCTCTCTAAAAGAGCTAGTCTTTGATTCTGCTGTTCAATCTGGATTCGCTCTTGCTCAACAAACCTCTTCTCAAATTCTATTTTCTCCATGGCTATTTGTTTATCATGGAAACGTGCTACTAGGGCATCAAGGTTTAAATCTGTCTGCCTTGGAGTTTTTTGTTTTAATCTCTGAAATTAAAAATAGAAGGAAAATCTAAATTTCCATTAGACAAGACCTTATTATTGTTCTCCCATATTTTCCTATCAATTTTACATAAATGCTAGACAAACCTACAAATCTAACACTATAAACTGTAAAATCAATTCATCCATGGTAATTGATGAAAAATTCAATGACAACTGAACAATAGAAGGGATGAGATTAAATAATCAATATTGTATGAAAGCAGAGATAACCAGAAATCAGTTACAGACTTACTTAATAAAATATTGATCCATTTCATCACAATACATCCAATTAATTTTCTTACCTGATAGGCTACAAACAATATCTAATCAATTCTCTAGAATGTGTATCTCATAAAATAGTCATTTATCATTAAATTGATGTCATGTCATTGTGACATCATAATTAAGAGGCTTCAGAGACTCACTATGACATCCTTAACTGCCTAGATACAATAGCAAGGGAGGTAACCATGACAGATAAAAAAAAAATGGTTTTAAATTGGGATTTGATACATTTGTCAATAAAACATTAATTTATTTACTTCTTTGTACATCAAACTTTCATAAGCATTTAGTTTTGCTGGGGCAGCTGGCCTCATTGTTTCCATAGCAACACCAGTAAGGTTAGCCTTCTTTTTGTTATTTAGAGCAATATATAGTTGATACATCAGTCTTGTAGCTACCCCATGTCGTTCTGTCATAATATCTCTAGCCAAATTTGTGTCGAATGGAATGGCCAGCAAATGCAGGCTTGGTTCCAAGCGTGTGAAATTATTGAGCTTTGCATCTGATTGCCTGAAAAGTGAAAAAAATGAAAGTTTTGAATCCACAATTATACATAATGGTTCTTTGTTTCGTTGCAAACTTAATCCAAAAATGGATCAATTCAGTTTAATATTACAAATATATGATGAACTGAAAAGTTGTCAACATACAACATCACAGACAGTATAAACTGGAGATCATCAAAGCAAGCCAGGACAAATAACAAACAAACTTACGTGTTCTGTGAGAATTGGTCAAAGTCATCTTGAAGTTGATATTTATTTAGAACTTCTCCAATAAGATAACCTGAAGCAAATTCTCTAGCAAAACTTTGCTGGTCTACAAAAGAAATAAATTACATGAGTTTTTATTTATAATTATCAAAGAATGTTATTAACTGTATAAAGCCTGCAATTATTATGCTCATTCTGAAAACATATATTTTGATATTCTTTAGATTCCAATTTAGAAACAAATCACAAAAAACTGACAGTATCTGGAATAACTAAATATCTGTGATTATAGCTACCACTTGATAACCTATCGACAATATAATGATGACCCTAAAACATTCTAAATGAAGAATTCTGTATACAATTTATAGTAAATCAGCTGCAATATCAGAATCTATCCACCAAATTTTTCTAATACTAGTTCAAACATGTAGCCTACTGAAGGCCTACTCTTTACATTTTATTTTTAGAAGCTCATCCAGATGAAAAATTGAGTAGGCTAGTGGACAGTTTCTGGTATTTAGGTAGCCTACTCTGATTATTATAAACTCTAGGCCTATAGATCTTGATCTACGGTATATCAAATAATTGAGAAAAATTTGTTTATCCTACTAAATTTCACTCATACTACTAGGCCCAGATCTAATGTGAACTAGCCACAACACGATTTTAATCTTTTAACCATGTGCGAATATGTTCAACACAGAACCAGGTACATTATCGAAAAGAGAAGAAGAGTTCCAGCTTGGCCTTAATTTCAACAACTTTTTTCGGTTAGGCCTAGCCTTGGATGCACTCACCAACAGGTTTAGTAAGGGAAAGCTCATTATTGAGCCATCTACATAAGATGTCAGTCATTTTGTCAGGTTAATTTTGTGCCACATCTGCACTGGATTCTGTAGATTTCGATCGGTCTGTTGTCAAATCATTAAAAATTGCTTTATCGTCTTCAACAACCGGACAGGTGTCCTTTTGTTGCCAAGGAACACAAATCCAATTACCAACGTAGGAAAGTCGGAGGTTATTTACGACAATTAAATTTATTTTCTCATTTTCAGTCGAAAATGTCAACTGAAATACGTTATTTATTGTTTTTAATTTATTTACATACACTTGTTTAATTTATTATACTGTTATCATGGTGATACATATTTTTATTTATACGACAACTGTTTACAAATCTTAATTATTGCCGGAAGTGTCGCATGTTAAAGAAATCGAAAGTCGTGGTGTTCAGTTCTGTTAATATTTTCTATCTTGAAACGAATTAGGGTTTCTTAGTCTCATTGAATAGAAGCCAGTATGTTTCTGAAGCCTTTTAGAGTAAAAAAACAAAACACTCTTAAGGGATCTGACAGGTTGTATATTCTATTATCTATTTCACGATTTAATTGAAAGCACGGCACGATCTTATTTATCAATCATGACATCACATTGCATATGGATATGGTCCTAATGTAAGTTATGCACATTTAGCTTAGATTTAGTTGAGATTCATGAAGCACACTTAGGTTCTAACAAGAACAAGCCAAAGGAGTGGATCAAGATAAGCTTAACAATAACATGCCTGGAAATAACGGTTTTAGTATGTGTACCACCAGTACCTGAGCTGACAAAATGTCAGATACTACAGAACCAGTACAGTGTATCAGACATTTTGAACTTTGTGTTGGACATATTATGACAATATTAATAAAAACACAACAAAAAGATAAATCAATGCCGGACAAAGTCACAGACACCAGAGGGATTGTGCCTGACAAGATCTGTGACAGATGTCTTACATGTACATGTATTTTTTTAAGCTTATAATTTTTGGGACATATGACCACTTTTCATTAGCAATTGCCTTACCACTGAGAGTCAAAAATGTTCCGCAGTAAAAGTTGTTGGATACATGTATCTACACTCCATTAAGTAGTGGCTGTAGGGGAGTAGGGCCAACACAGAACGAAATGTGTTAGTCCTCAAGTGATGTGAAACCAGTCTGATTTTCAGTAGAAGTAGGAGTATTGAAAATTATCTCATTGTCTGGATAACCTGGCCTTCTGGGTATGTTCATGTGTAGTGTACAGTTACATGTACTGGACCAGATAGGCCAGGCTGTAATATGAGATTCAGACTTCTTTCAATTTTAAAATAGGCAATCACCTGGAATGAAAATTTATGCAAAAATTAAAATTTTAGGTTCCTGTTACTGGTAGTTGTTGCAAAAGCCCTAGACAATGTCACCGCCACACTTAGAACAAAACATGAATTCCTGATATTATAACAGTTAAAATATAAATGTAAACGAAAAATATTAGAATTTTCAGATTCATTACTGTGGATTGACATTATCCTATTCGAACCTAGTTTTCTGTACCTTTGTGGGCTATTCAGTTAGTTTGTTCAAGTTTCCGTACAATATGTATAGATATGAAGAGGCTTGTCTTATTTGTCTATCCTAATAGTAAGTGCAGGGGGACTGCACCACACATAATTTACACAAAAACAAATATATGGACAAGACACAACACACGGAAATCACAAACAAACGAACAATTCAAATTAAGTAGCTTGCTGTATAAATGAATCTATCAATGCTATGAATAGAATATTTTTCATCACATGATAATAGACTTGTTTGGGTTTATTATGTAGATTTAGCAACTGTTCTGTTCTAGTAGGCTATATTGCCTTTGTTGGAAGGGGACATTATCAGTTAGAACTACAATAAACATGTAGCATAGCTGTAACTGATTAACATTTTATTTGAGAGAGTGGTATTTTGATCATTTTTTCATGGACCTTTTCAGGAAAAAAATGAAAGGAGAAATAGGAAAGTTATACAATATACCAGAAGATGTTCTAAATGAATTATTTCCAACAAAAGGAGACATGTCTATGGCTAAAATAGAACTACATAATGGTGACAATGCATTTTTATATACTAGTCAAAAAAATCCTGTTTTCTTTGAAATAAACAAGAAAATGTTCCCAACAGGTAATTGTTTGGGGTTTTTTCATAGAAATAAGTCTGCTCTATTTCAAATAGCAAGATAAACCTGCGGACAAGGCAGAATACATACATGTAGACATTGCAAGAAATAAACAAATATCAAATTAAGTCCTGGCCTTCACTCAAAATGAAAAAGAAATGTTTAACAAGGAAGACATAAAACTGCAGAAATACATGTAATGCTACCGATGTCTTGACAAGGGTCGTTTTTTTGAAAAAAAAAAAAGCATGCTTACCTATGAAGACACTTTTTTCAATTCTATTTTAAATACATGTATAGATATTATCTATGCATGAATGCTATAGTCAGGGAATATACAGTGCTTTGAACAACTATGTGCATCATGAAATGTGGGTGTGGCTTAAACTAGAAGAAATACATTATAGACATACAATAAGAGATGGGGGTTGGGTGGTGCTGGACGTGGTGGTTGCATCTTTACACCCACCATGAGGATCTGATCAGCATCTGCTCCTGGCTTTAATTATAGCAGTATTTTTGAAATAATTTTACTCTCTTGATATTTCTATTTCCAGTTTATTCATTATGGAAATGTCCTGACATGTTGCCAGTTTTTACTACATGGCCACAAGTATTTACAAAACTAGTAGTAGGTGCTGGTAGGTACATAAAACATATTATTCATACCACTGATTAGATATCAAGTCACCATGATGATGATATAGCTATACACTGGTATGTGTCTCGGGGAATATCACTCTGGCTTATTAACCAGGAAGTCATGGGTTCTTTGGTCTAGGCAGATCTCAGGATTTTTCATTCTGTATTCCCCTTGCAAATAGAGCAGGACGAAGATCCTGGCAAGGAAAACATCTAGTAGTGCAGATAGCATGTAAAACCGATGTTCACTTGGGTAATCCTTGGCGTGCACGTAAAAGAGCTATTGAAAGTGATTCCATGAAGAGTAAGCAGAAATGTTGCTGTCTGGGCAAAATTTCCCCCTGTGTTCTTCATTAGCCTGGTTGGTGTAGTAAAGTAAGACAGTAAACCACCATTCCATTTGTACACCAATCAGATGCTGTTGATAAGCTAGCTTGTCCTTTTGTTCGTACTACTTGTGTTTTTTACCTGCTCTGTTTATTAACACATGAGACTAAAGGATTTCTAGTGCATAATTAAAGGAGGCAAGCCTCTAACTCACCTCTTGGGTCTCCCACTGCTAAAGAGTCCTACTCGCAAGCGAATTATTGAAATAAAAATTGAACCATGTGTTAGTCCCGAAATGACCTAGTTTGTGTCGAGTGGATGTTAAACCCCATTTCTCTCTCTCTCGCCTCTAACTCAATATCATTAATTTAAATCAACATTGATCTTGTGAACTTACCGTGAAAAGATAAGCTTCTGATATACAACATTTAAGACAAAAATTTTAAAATTGTCACACGAATCGCGTGCAAGAATGCTTTCGAGTGCCATTTGTAATGAAGCGACTCAATGAATAAGGCTAAACATAAGAGAGAGAGAAAGGTTTAACCTCCACTGACAAACTAGGTCAGTTCGGGACTAACATATGGTTCACTTTTATTTCAATAATTCGCTTACATGTAGGAGTCTTTAGCAGTGGGAGGAAACCTGAGGACCCGGAGAAAACCCACGAGGTTGGACAGGTGACCCTACTCCTTGTCACGTACATTCAGGGAATCGGAACCACGCCAGTTGACTTAATTACAGACCCTATGATACACCTTGCACATGCTAACCATATGGCCATCGACCCCCCCCCCCCCCCTTACAGTAAAAATAGAAAATGATTGAATGTAAATCATTTTATATAAATTCATATTATATTATAATACAAATGTGTTTGTTGTGGCCCATTTGTGTCCATTTCTACGTGCCAGAGAATATATATTTATTTCCTTTAAAGGTGAACTCTTGTATAATGTAGGTGTTGCAATTTGATTATAAATGTTTTATATTTTTTTAAATCAGATCTAATGTTACCTGGTGTAGTTATAAATGGACCAGTACATATGGGAACATTTCGTGGTATAAAGAAGGGAGATATAGCTAGTGTTAAGTTGGTTGGTAACAGGTAAATATAAACTCACATATTTCTCACAGACTTTGTATAATCAGATATTTAAACCAAGTAATGTAAGGATTGATACCGGTATAGAAAAAGCTAAAGTGGGATATTGAAAGGATTGGTATATAAAAACTGTAGGATTGGTGTATGAAAAGCTGTAGTTAGCCTAAAGTAAGGGAAATAAGCGTCTTGTTCATCAATTGAGTGTATAGAAACTGAATTTTCAATCTGAAAGGAAAAGTCATGGAAAAACCCATTGTTCCAAAAACCTATAACTGTGATCTTAACATATACTCATTGCTTAGTTTTTATTTTCGTAATATCACCCCGAAAACATTGAGTTTAGTTTCTTAAGTAATTTGATTTTCCTGTTCAATGCCAGAACTTGTCATCTTATCACTAAGCTGTTTATAGATCAGTGGGCTAAACTAAATATATTGTCGCTTTTTGAAACAAGCTTTATCAAATAAAAACATTAGGTTTCATCTAATGGAATTAACAATGTTTAAAATGGAATTTCCCATTTGGTGGAATGGAAAATTGTCATCCCAAATCAATGTCGATCTTGTTCTCCAAGAAATTTAGTATCCCTATTAATCAGTGTGTCGCATAGTTGTTAAAGAAGCTAAACCTGTAACTCAATATTTTCCATAAAATTTGAAATTAAAAACATGAATTAAAATTTAATATTGGTCCATTTCAATAAATATTGATGCTGTTATCTTGCGGTGAAAATATGGGATCTTAATATCCAATATTTAAAATATAATGAACATGTTAAATCAGTACACGAGTCGTGTATTTTACGGTTTCGGGTGCCAAATGTAATGAACAAAGAAAAGCATACCCTACAAGATAATGCAGAAGTAATTAGTGAAATGAAATGAAATGGGGTTTAACGTCCTACTGTTCTGCTCCTAACCTGGGCTTATGAAGAAGGAGAAGTAATAAGTAATGGCTGATTCACTAATAAAAAAAATATGCATAGGATGGACTAATTTGTACTATTCACTTATTTAAACCTTACACTCAAAAATTTAAAAATTGCTGTATCTACAAAGTGGAACAAACTACCATTAAACCTTCACAGAAGTCCTACATTTAATAAATTTAAATCTGACTTGAAATCTTATCTATTTGAATTATTAGATACTAGTGTATTATTCACCATGAGCATGTTTTTTGAAAATAGTGCTTTATAAATGGACATATTAATGTTTGGTTTTAGATCCATTTTTGTCTATTTTAAGGTTAAAAAAAATAGAGCCATAATAATATGCCCTTTAATTGTTCTGTCCGCGCTGGTGGAAATAGGAATTATGTGATGCTTTAATGATCAGTATGGTTACATTTCACATATTGTGGTTGTTTTTAATGGAAGTTGTTTAATTATTATAGAGCACCTGTAGCTGTTGGTGAGACCTTATTATCTGGTGAGGATATGTATTTATCTGCTATGAAAGGAAAAGGTGTAAAACCAATTCATATGATGGGAGATCTCTTATGGCAAGTCTTAACTGAATGTTCTAGAATTCATTTGTCTACTTTGACTGTCATTTTAATACAAGAATACTGGGTAGCATACAGCATATATGTAGTGAAATGAAATTAATATAAAAGAGACGGAACTCAATTCTGTAGCAGTATGTTCTTTTATTTTGAGATTTAAAAAACATAGGCTTTTCTTTTTATATATATTTAACATTTTTATGTGACAGTATATCGTTGTCACCCCTTTCTATCAGTGTTTTTCGATTTTATCCTCAAACCTAGATTATAATCCAAATCTCAGAGTTTGATGATGGATATATTTTTTCTTTACAGAACTTCAAACTGTGATGTCATTTCTGCCTTAGTTCCCAAATCTGTTTGTATATTTGTTGCCAGGCTACTTTATGTTTTTTATTCAGTGAAATTTAGAAGTTTTTCAATTTTATTCTTAAACCAGGGAGTTAGGAGATCAGTCCGAACCTCCTCATCTGTCTGATGATATAGATATTGAAGGTGATTGTGAATCAGAGGACGATAGTGATACAGATGGAGATGATAAAGAATCTGATAATGAAGATGTTCCTGCAGTAGAGAAACTGACCATGCAGGACAATGAGTGTAAGGGTGCTACAGCTGCTGTCTCAGATTCTGAAGATTCCGAGAGTGAGGAAGAGGAGGAGGGAGATGATCCAAAGAGTAAAAACATTTAAACATTTCTTACGTATTTATTCTGCGTTTTTCCTGATAATTTTCTCTAAGTACTGATATTGAAAAAAATGCCAATGGGATTTGTTTTGCAAGTGATAGCATAGGGTTGATATTTTAGAATATTATAAGAAATTTAAAATGTCACTGTCTAAAATTAAATGATTTTTATGAGAGATTAGGTTGCTGCATGTTCAGATATCTTTTGACTACTTTTCGTTAATATTTTTTTAATATTTTTACTTGCTTGTCATTTTTTTACAGAAGTTATGGATGAACTGTTAGATTACTGCTGTCTCTGTGCTCTTAAAGCTAAAGTGAAAAACTCAGACTTGCCTCTATCTACAGGAATATTCTTCAAGAATTATTTACAACCATACTGGTAAGATCAATATTTTCCTCAAGTAATATTTAATAACAAAACTGTAGTTGTCTCCCTGGTTGCTTTATTTTTGCTTAACATTTCGAATAACGAAAAACATAACTTTTGTCATCTTCAAAGCTCTCACCAAGGAAAGCTAAAATTTTCATTTGAATACATAAAAAAACAAACTCTGTATCATGTCAGTAATCTGAATCTAAATGCAGTGATTGAATTACCTGTTTCACACCAATCACAATGACTATCAGTCATTTTTGATAACACATAGTAGCTTTGCAAATTATGTTCTTTTTTCATGTTTTTATTTACGATACAATATCGTGAATTCACGTGTCTAAACCTCTTCTCAGTTTAGGTGTACGTAAAAATTTCTAAATAATCTATTTTACACTGTGTATTGGCTTTGTTCTAGAAAATTGTAATGACATGTGGATCTTATTTCAAATAGCAACTGTCAAGGGTTCTTTTAAAAAACATATTATTTTTCTAACATGGCACCTCATTGGTTAAACAGGCATTATGCAACAGCTAAATCTGCCTATTGCCATTTTGTCTTTATGCTAAGTTCCCACTATCGTGGAGTAATCGTTGTTATCCTTTCAGGTCTCATATTATCATGGTCAGTCACAGCAGTCATGTTGATCGTAGCTCAGCTCATAGTGAAGTAATTTGACTGAAATTTTCAACATAGTCCCTTTTTATGCGCCCACATTTTTATGCGGACGTATATTGTCGTCGCCCCTGTCCGTCCGTCCGGACGTCCATCCGTTCACAATTGTTTGTGAACACTCTACAGGTCACAATTTTTATCCGATTTCAATGAAACTTGAAATATAGGTTTACCACCCCAAGATCTCGGTTCCTTTCGATATTGGCATGTATCGAATTGTAACTTCATGGATTATGGCCCTTGATTGTACAAAAAAATCACGTTTTTAGCTTGTGAACACTATAGAGGTCACAATTTTTTTCCGATTTTGTTGAAACTTGAAATGTAAGTTTATAACCCAAAGATCTTGGTTCCTTTCGATTTTCGCGCATATCGGACAGTAACTTCCTGAATTATGGCCCCTGATTGTACAAAAAATCGCGTTTTTAGCTTGTGGACCCTATAGAGGTCATAATTTTTATCCGATTTAAAAAAACAGATTATTATATCGCCGTTACACCCTAAGGATGGCTGAGTTCGAATTTCGTGAAAATCGGCCCAAAATTGACAGACAAAATGGCTGCCTTTCGTTCTCAAATAGCGTAAAAATATGGTATATCAAGGTTGTGGACCCTATAGAGGTCACAATTTTTATCCAATTTTGTTGAAACTTGAAATGTAAGTTTATAACCCAAAGATCTCGGTTTCTTTCGAAATTTGTGCATATCGGACCGTAACGTCCTGAGTTATGGCACCTGATTGTACGAAAAATCGTGTTTTTAGCTTGTGGACCCTATAGAGGTCATAATTTTTATCCGAATATATCACCATTACAAGGATATTAGATCGAATTTTTACCGTTGCCAGTCATTACATCAAATGTTTGCCCAACCGGGATTATATAGTAAAGTGTTAGACTTTTTAAAAGAGACAGGTTTTTATCATAAATTTTAATTGTATATATATATATATATATATATCATTTCATTTTTGTATTTAATATTTATATGCATAAAAGTTGTATTTTATTTTTAATTTTACTAACTGTGATATTGTTTTTATTTATGCATATAATATTTTTCTGTGATATAATTTAGCCTGTCTCGTAATATTCACCATATGTTTGGCGCAATATAGCCCGGTTGGAGCTGACGTGCCATAAAGCCACATTTCATTTCATTTCATATCACCATTACACCCTAAGGATAGTTGAGTTCGAATTTCGTAAATATCGGACCAAAACTGACAGACAAAATTGCCGCCCCTCGTACTCAAATAGTGTAAAATATATGGTATATCAATGTTGTGGGCCCTCTAGAGGTCAAAATTTTCTTTTGATTTTGATGAAACTTGAAATGTAAGTTAATAACCCAAAGATCTTGGTTCCTTTCGATATTCGGCATATCGGATAGTAACTTCCTGAATTATGGCCCTTGATTGTACGAAAAATCGTGTTTATACGCCCACATTGAAATGTCGTATATTGTCGTCGCCCCCGTCCGTCCGGACTAGAGGCCAAAGTTAATATCCGATTGACCTTAAATTTATACACAGTGTTTAAGGTCTTGAGACGAAGAAGCCTATTGATTTTCAGCGATTTCCGATAATTACTGCCAGAGTTATGGCCTTTGATCACTTCAAAAAATCTTGTGGACGCTCTAGAAGCCAAAGTTAATATCCGATTGACCTTAAATTTATACACAGTATTTAAGGTCTTGCGACGAAGAAGCCTATTGATTTTCAGTGATTTCCGATAATTACTGTCAGAGTTATGGCCCTTGATCACTTAAAAAAATCTTGTGGACGCTCTAGAGGCCAAAGTTAATATCCGATTGACCTTAAATTTATACACAGTGTTTAAGGTCATGAGACGAAGAATCCTATTGATTTTCAGTGATTTCCAATAATTACCGCCAGAGTTATGGCCCTTGATCACTTTGAAAAATCTTGTGGACGCACTAGAGGCCAAAGTTAATATCCGATTGACCTTAAATTTATACACAGTGTTTAAGGTCATGAGACGAAGAAGCCTATTGATTTTCAGCGATTTCCGATAATTACTGCCAGAGTTATGGCCCTTGATCACTTTGAAAAATCTTGTGGACGCTCTAGAGGCCAAAGTCAATATCCGATTGACTTTAAATTTATACACAGTGTTTAAGGTCATGAGACGAAGAAACCTATAGATTTTCAACAATTTCTGATAATTACTGCCAGAGTTATGGCCCTTGATCACTTCAAAAAATCTTGTGGATGCTCTAGAGGCTAAAGTTAATATCCAATTGACTTTAAATTTATACATAGTGTTTGAGGTTATGAGACGAAGAATCCTATTGATTTTCAGCATTTCTGATAATTACTGCCCGAGTTATGGCCCTTGATCACTTCAAAAAATCTTGTGGACACTCTAGAGGCCAAAGTTAATATTCGATTGACTTTAAATTTATACACAGTGTTTAAGGTCATGAAACGAAGAAGCCTATTGGTTTTCTGCGATTTCCGATAATTACTGCCAGAGTTATGGCCCTTGATTTTCAACGATTTCCGCTCTAAAGGCTAGAGTTATCATCCGAGTGACTTCAGATTGATACACAGAGTTTAAGATCTTGAGACGAACAAGTATATTGATTTTCAATGAATTTTTATGACTTGAACAAATCCATGATATTAAAAGTTTTGTATACAGAACGTTAGCATGGGGCAGAACTTTATAAAAACCAAACAAATTCTAATGGTTTTCTGATAATTACTTCATGAGTTGTTGCTCTTAATCGGATTTTAGTGTATTATAAATGTTTCATTACCGAAAAAAGTAAGAATATGCGACAACTCTTGTTGACTGCCCGGCAATTTAGCTGCTGTGGGCGTATGTTTCGTTGCCTGGCAACCTATCTTTTTAGCTTGTGGTCCTTGTAGAGGTCACAATTTTATCTGATTTAAAAAAAATGTGTGAATATATCACCATTACACACTAAGATCATGGATCCTTTTGATAATCGCAGATACCCGAACTTAACTTTCTGGATTATGGCCCCTGCTTGTTTGAAAAATGGCATTTTTAGCTTGCAGATTCTCTAGAGGTCACAATTTTTTTTTCCGATTTTAAAAACCATTTAAATATTTCACAATTCCACCGTTATAAAGGTTGAATTCGAATTTCGGGAAAATCGAAATGAAACTGCCCAACAAAATGGCCGCTCTTTGTACGCAAATTGTGTAAAAGTATGCAATACTAAGGTTGTCGACCCTCTTAGAGGTCACAATTTTTGTCTGATTCTGATGAAAACTTAAATCATATCTTTATATCCCAAAGATCTCAGTCCCTTTTGATATTTGCGCATTTCAGACCATAACTTTCTGGATTATTGCCCCTGATTGTACAAAAAATCCTGTTTGTTTTTAGCTTGTTCTCTATCCATCTCTTGCAAAATGTGGGCGTAATCTGTCTGGCAGCCGCTGGTTATAATTTAAGCCCACATTTTCGTGCGGACATATTATGCTGTCGGCCCTGTCCGTGCGTCCACAATATGTGGACACTGTACAGGTCAAAAATTTTATCCAATTTGGACAAAATTTGAAATACCTCGGTTCCTTTCGATATTGGCATTCATCGGACCATGTAACTTCATGGATTACGGCCCCTGATTGTTCGAAAAATCATCTTTTTAGCTTGTGGACACTTTATAGGTCACAATGCTCATCTGATGAATGCATGTTCATAACCCAAAGATCTGGGTTTGTTTCATATTTCCTCATGTCGGATCGTAATTTCCTGAATTATGGCCCCTGATTGTATGAAAAATGACGTTTTTAGCTTGTGGTTCGTCTATTATCTGATTTAAAAAAAATGTTTGAATATATCACCGTTACATTACACCATAATATCGGCTGAGCTTGACTTTTGTGAAAATCAGACCAAAACTGCCAGACAAAATGGCCGCCCCTCGTATGCAAATAGTGTAAAAATATAGCATTGGTATATCAAGGTTGTGGACCCTCTAGAGGTCACAATTTAGATCCAATTTTGATGAAACTTGAAATACATGTTTATAACCCAAAAATCTTGATTCCTTTTGATATTCACATATTGGATTGCAAATTCCTGAATTATGGCCATTGATTGTTGTCCCTCTAGAGGTCACAATTTTTATCTGATTAAAAAAAACAATTGAATATATCGCCATTACACCATAATGTCAGCTGAGTACTAATTTTGAGAAAATCCTACCAAAACTGCCAGACAAAATGGCCGTGTAAAAATATGGTATATCAAGGTTATGGACCCTCTAGAGGTCACAGTTTTGATCCGATTTTGATGAATCGTGATACACTTGTTTATAACTCAATGATCTTGATTCATTTCGATATTCGTGCATATTGGATCGTAACTTCCTGAATTATGGCCCTTGATTGTAGGAAAAATTGCATTTTTAGCTTGTGGTTCCACCAGAGGTCACAATTTTTATCCGATTTAAAAAAATGTTTAAATATATCACCGTTACACATCAGTGAAGGTTGAGTTCGAATTTCGTAAAAATCATACCGAAACTGCCTGACAAAATGGTCTCTCCTTGTAGGCAAATAGTATAAAAGTATGTAATGCCAAGGTTGTGGACCCTTTATCTGATTTGATGAAACTTAAAATGTATCTTTATATCCGATTTGATGAAACTTAAAATGTATCTTTATATCCCAAATATCTTTCGATATTCCTGAATTTCAGACCATAATTTCCTGGATTGTGGCTCCTGCTTGTACTAGAAGTTGCTCTTTTTTTTTTGCAGAATGTGTGCGTATCTTGCTTGGAAACCGCTGGCTTAACTATTATAACGAAAACTGTCAGCTCTTTATCTAATCTTACGTAATGCCTTTTTAAGTATTCCATGTTTCTTGAGAAGTAAATTTGACCCTTCAAAATATAGCAGCACATGTCAGTTTCAATTTACACTAACACAGTCAAGGTATCAGATGAATGTCAGGACACTTTGACTTTGTGAAAATGGTGTAATACACTTATGGTGTTAAGATACATGTAGCAATTCATTTCAGTTATTGTGTATGTAAATAAGGAATTTCTTTGAGACTTATTTATTTAATTGATTATTAGATAGATTTTTTTATATTTAATCCTAATATATTTAGATACACTTCTTGAGGATGGATTGTATTTACTAACTATTGAGCCATTTTCTGGAAATTTTAATTGATCAGGTTGTTTTTTTAGTCCTCAGGGAAAATATATAGATATAAAAAAGTCCAGTTATAAAAAGGTAAGTGTTAGATGAGGCTGTATAAATCAATAAATCTATCTGTTTTTTCTATAATCATCAATGTTAGATAGATATTAGTATATTTAAATATTTAGTCATTGTAGAGTTTAAGTTTTTGTTTAAAGGTGCAGTCCCAGAAATATTGTATTATACTACTGTGTGAACCATCGTAAATTTTAAACGGATTTCTTCGATTATGAACAAACTACTTAACTTTGGTTATTATAAACTTACCTGTGTGTTTGTAATGAACTCCCGTTCGATAAAATCCATTGCACAACTAATTATCACAACGATGAGAACAAGTTCTCTCTTGAAAAATTTGAAAATTTACTTGTAATTTCGACAGAGTCGATGTCAACAATGTCTTCGTGACGTATTGGTCGAATCCAATATACCTGTTGCGGGGGTTGGTTAACATTGAAAGATAGTTTGACAGCACGATCATTTTGATCGTATATGGGTTTGGGCGACGAAAAATATCAATTGAAGGCAATTACATAGGAGATTTATATGGAAACCATTGATCGCCAGTCTATCAAATTTTCTTCACAATTAAAATATCACTGATTGCACGGATACTCGTAAAAATAAAGTCATGTATAAACTATAAATATCCTATCTTCTTTATGTTATAAATAATTTAACAAGGATCATGAAGCTTACCTCCGAATTCTCTGAGTGTATTTTTAATTTTATACGCATTCAGTAACATCTTTAAGCGTGTTGCGGCAGCCCTCAGCGTGTCTATTAGGTGCCCGGGTGGGTATATAATGCTACTAAGCCCGTATGACCCCGTAAGAAGCGGAACATTAATTCTCGATTCGACAGTTTTGACCGAAGTGGGATAAAGCCCGTAAAACGAATGTATAGTTGTGTTTGTGCGGCATGCGTGTTCAAAAGTAAATAATCCCATCCGAGTCGCTAAGCAAATAATTAGAACAAAATATTTCAAAAAGTAAAGCTATAAAATTTGCAGAGATTTTACTAGAATGTAAAAGACGGTAACTAAATACAGGAATGCAGGTAGTTATGTGTGCGAACGCTCAAACTCAATGCCAATTGTCGTAGGTATCCAGACCACTCGGACCAAAGACTACTCGGACTAAGACCAGTCGGACCAAAACAAGACCAGTCGGACCAATTAAATTATATTATAAGGCTAGGCAATATGCTATTTATTTATTATTAAATCACAATACAAAGAAGCAAATAATTCTTATACGGAATTCGTATATTTAGAGTTGTTTGGTTCAATTTTGTGTACGGAAAATAAATCAACGATTAGTTTTAAAATTAATTAATAATGGTGCCAAAAAAAAAATATCAATCTAATTTTTCTTTACTCTTGCAATGAGACTCGGTATGTCCAGACTTTTGACAGTTTCTACATATACGGGTATACTGTTCTTGTCTGATAGCCTAATTTTACTTTTTCCACATTCGCGATATCCCCAGTGGTTTCATTCCGATCTACCCCACTAACCCCTGGGTTACTATATATGGGGGGTGGGGAGTCACGTTTTCAAGTTATCCGCCCTTGATGCGTTAATATAAACAGCACATAATAATACGAAGACCGGACGTTTATATGCCCCTTTTTAAACGTGACTACAAGTGTGGTTCTCGATATTTTGCGATTTGGAATACAATTATCAATTTATTCAAACAACACGTTATTATTAGTTCGAGTAGTCATATTAAAACACACACAATTAGCAATTTATTCAAATAACACTTTATTATTGGTTTGAGTAGTCATATTAAAATAAACACAATTATCAATTTATTAAAATAACACTTTATTATTGGTTCGAGTAATCATATTAAAACAAACGCAATTATCAATTTATTAAAACAACACTTTATTATTGGTTCGAGTCGACTTTCTGTTGGGTCCGAATAGTCTTTTTGTATGGTCCGAGTAGTCTATTTGTTTGGGCTGAGTGGTCTATCAGTTGGTCCGACTGGTCTTGAACCGAGTGGTCTTTGGTCCGAGTGGTCATGGATTCTTGTCGTAATTGTACTTGAATTTCGACCTATGCTGTCACCCCTAATACGAAATGATATCTTCCGCAGAGTGACGTAACCATCTTCCATATTGGTATTTTTCTCTGGGAAAAGTTTGTGATATTTCAATTTTTCAAGAGAGAACATGTTTTCATCGTTGTGATAATTAGTTGTGCAATGGATTTTATCGAATGGGAGTTCATTACAAACACACAGGTAAGTTTATAATAACCAAAGTTAAGTAGTTTGTTCATAATCGAAGAAATCCGTTTATAAAATTTACCAAGACTCAGACAGTAGTCCTGTGCAACTGTGATAATATTTTGAAGAAATAAAAACTTTCATTTTCTATGTGAGTGCAGCCCAAAGTTCACAGGTTCCAGCTGTTTAATTGCCGGGTTAACCATTGCCTAAATTATATTGGTATATAGTTATAATCTGTCGCCATGGTAAAGCCACAACAAGGTAGATCATTCACATATGTTTCAAAATTCAAAACCATGCACTATTTTAATATAAACTCATAATGTAATTAATTGAACACATCTGGGTATAAATAGTCTCTATCATTCCGACAAATATTCTACGAATATTAGCCTGGATGTGTTGTCAACATTTGAGAATAATAGGTCATTGGCTAAATTATCCCATCTTTTACATTATAATGAACAAAGTCAAAGGGAGGTAACTAGCCCTAAAACAAGATGTAGACCCCTATGAATATGAAATTATTTAAAGAATTATCATTTCAGAAAATCCATTTGCATTGCAAGTTCAATATCCAACATTCTTTTTTTTTTTTTTGAAATTTCTTTCTTCATGGACCATTTCTATGTTGTTTTATTAATCCTAATTCGTTGTCACGATTCATGTTTGTTTATAATACTGTATGAATTATGGGACTTATTTCGAAACGCAGCTGAACTCTTACTTGACTTGGCCAAATTGACTATGTAATTAACCACATAAAAAAACAAACTCCTGAGTACGCATGGGCAATGGTACTTTTCGTTAAATATTGAAAACGGACCCAGGCCCTCTCTTGGTTGAAGACTAGGAGATTCTGGGTGACCGAGACTATGGTATAAAAGGTGTGAAAATCTATAGAAATGAATGTAAACCTAAAATGACCATAATTTAAGAATCAAATTGTTTGATTTGAATGATTTTTGTACCAAAATGTTTTTAATAAAAGTAGATTTGATTGTATTTAGTCTAAATCTCTACATTGTAATCTTTGGTTAAAAATAAGTTTTGAATTACACAAGATGACCATATTAACCTAAAGGAAGTATATTATTAAGAATATCAGTAATTATTGACAGATCAAAGTCGTTAGGTCTATAACTCAGTATCTTCCAAAGTCTTTGACATTGAAAACACAAATTATTTGTCAATTTAAATGAAATAATGCGTAGCGGCGCAATTTGTAACAAGATACTCAAAGTACAAGGCTAGACATATTCCATAAGTCATATCAAGTCAAACGATGATGCCATATTCTTATCTAGAGAGCATGCGCAATAAATACTATCGGTGTAGACTGGAGTAACCAGATGCTAGAGATTGCCATTCGATTCAAACTTCTGGCGTATTTCGCCAAGCGTAACTGATTTGAAATTAGAGTAAAAACGGAAACGATTGACAGTAAATCATATTACATCATTATATGCGTTGCGACCCATTATGTCAATTTCTAGGTCCCAAATATTAACTATTTAGCTCCTTTAGTTTCCTGCAATATGCCTGCATGGTATCGAGTTCAAAATGCAATCTAGCAGAAAGTCAAAAGTATAGAAAATCTGAAGTAAACAGGAAAATTTTTATCTAAAAGGGTATTTTTATGGTGAAAACCTATAACTTTATGCACTTAGTCTGCAAAAACGTCACACTTTTCAACTTTTAATCATTAAAATTCTACTTTCATGTCCAGAATTTCTACTTTCTACTATCAACTTTTGACTTTTGACTGATTGTTTCTTACTTTCCACTGTCAACTTTTGACTTTCCACTTCAGATTTTCTACTCACGATTTTCTAACATAGATTTTCTCCAATACTATGGTGGCTGATAGTGGCCATGTAATGTTCGCCATTTTCATAACACTACATACCGACTGTATTAATGAGAGCACTGAGAGCATAGGACAAAGTAGACTTGGATATTATCGTGTGATTGTTGTCGTAACTTGGTGTTATCATCGCCTTATCGCCTTAGTATCTTTCTGTAAGACACAAAAATACTTAATTTTGCTAGCACTTTGGTAGGTCTCATTACATCATACATGAATGAATGAATGAATTGGAGTTTAACGTTCTACTTTTCTGCACCAGCCAGGCTAATGAAGATGTGATAATACAGGAAGCTGAATACATAAATATTAATAAAGCCAGTACAAAAGAGATATACGTTAATTAATTATTTGTTTTTTTCAAAGTAATGAAATATTTTGCTAACAAAAGTCAATAATTTTTTGATATTATTCAAGTAATATCAAAATACAGCAGTAGAACTACAGCTATATAGCTGGCTTAATTCTTAGAATAAGAAGTGGTATCAGGTGATCAAAATTTTTTGGGTTGTTAATTTATATGCAGTCGTGTCAAACATCATTGATACCAATGTATTGACTCAAAAGTTATAGGCCTCGCAACATTGCAATTATCTAGGCATCAATTCCATTAGTTGACGGCAAACTTTAATAAGATATGCTAAAGTCGATAAGAGCACCCCACCAAGAAAGAGCTCTCCTACCGATATGGGTGTAACGTACAAATGCCTTTGCCCCAATTTAAGGCTACACCGTTGGTCGTTGCTAGGATTCCCACAAATAAAACAGTTTGGATCTGCAGCATTTACACCACTGTAGCGTACTGTACGATTCCACCAAAGTGAGCAACTGAGTTCCTGTTCTATAAAACCTTATCTAAAATGTGTGCATTATTTTTGTAAATACATTAGTATATATTTAACACTGTCTTGGATTTGGTTTGATTGAACTTTTCTTTCACGCGATGAAAATGCAGCGAATGACCTTCTGGGCTAGTGACTTTGATGATGGTGATCTTGTTATCGTCTACCCAGGAGTTTCAGCTTCTAAAATCCTAGTATAAACTTTCGCTCCAGTTATCTAAAAGTATTGACGGGTGTAAAGAACGAGACAGGCTATGCCAACTAGTTCGGAACACCTGATGTCAAGTGGTCTAAAATCTAAGGTTCGCGTTGTCTGATAATTAGGTCTGTCATTGAGTCAAGTGGCGTGGTTTTGATTCCCAGATTGTATGTGACAATCGTCTGTCAAATCTTGTGGGTTTTCTCCACGTTTTCTGGCTTTCCCCCACTGTTAAAAAAACCCCTACGCTCAAGCGAGTTATTGAAATAGAATTGGACCATATGTTAGTCCCAAAATTACCCCATTTGTCTTTCTCCATGATACCACTTCTTATTCAAAGAATTAGGAAAGCTAACTAGCTTTTGCTCTACTGCTGTATTTCATTATTTTCAGAAAATAAACAATTAATCAACATACACCGGCATTATTATTATATTTATCTATTCAGTCTTCATTAGGTCGGTTAGTGCAGGAAAGTAGAACTTAAACCTCAGTTCATTCATTCATTCATTCATTCATTATGTAATGAGACCTACAATAGTGCTAGCAAAATTATGTATTTCGGTGTCTTATACAGAAAGAGGCTAAGGCGATGTAATGCTCTCACTAATACTGCCGTGATGTTATGAAAAGGGTGAAAAATACATGGCCACTATCAGCTTCCGTAGTATTTGAGAAAATATGCATTAGAAAATCTGAAGTGGAAAGTTGACAGTAGAAAGCAGAAAATCAAAAATGAAAAATCAAAAGTTGATAATAGAAAGTAGAAATTCTGTCCATGAAAGTAGAATTCTGACTGTTTAAAGTTGAAAAGCTTAATGATTTTGTTGTAAGTTTCTACCATTAAAATACCCTTTTAGATACAGCTTTCCCTTTTACTTTTGATTTTCTACTTTTGACTTTGATTTTCTACTTTTGACTTTGATTTTCTACTTTTTTACTCTAGATCACATTTTGAACCCTACCATAGCATGGATTGTCTATTTTGGTAAATGAGTATCTCAAATAATTAAACAAAAAACAGATCTCAATGTTTCTTGTGCTTTAAAAGAACTTTAGTTATTTATCAGAGAGTTTATTTTATTAACAGCACACGGATATATAATCAATCACCCTTATCAATTATTGGAACAAATAATTAATTACATAGTTATAATGCGTCACATCACATGAAAATATGATTAATGGAATTGATAATCAATAAATCACACATGGGTTAATGTTTTATTTGATTATAGATATGGTTCCTTGCACTCTTATTTGGTGAAGATTGATTTTGTCCCCCCCCCCCCGCTTTTCGAAGAAAGCAGGGGACTATTAAAATGGGTTCGTCCGTCCGTCCGTCCGACTGTCTGTCCATCACACTTTTTAGGACACAGTAACTCTCCTTCTAATTGAGCTAGAATGTTCAAACTTGGTTGATGGTGTTCGAAGATGAGCATTTTCTGCTTAGGGTAAGCCGAGATAAGCAATTTGATTGGTTGATGCTTTGGGACATCTTAACTTTAGTTCTAATTAAGTGAGAGTGATGAAATTTGGTGTATAGTTTTATTACATCAGTACCTTGACTAAGTTCCATAATGAGCATTTTCTGCTCAGAGTAAGCAGAGCGATAAGCAAATGATTGGTCGAGACTTTGGAACATAATAACCCTCCTTCTAATTGAGCTAAAATGTTCAAACTTGGTGTAGGTGTTTATTAGGTGAATGCCTTGATGGAGTTCGAAGATGAGAATTTTTTAATAACTGGACTAATTTCAATAATGAGCACTTTGGAACACAATAACTCTCCTTCTAATTGATGGAGTCTGATGATGAACATTGTCTGCTTATGGTAAACAGAGATAAGAAATCTGATTGGTTGATGCTTTGGGGCACAATAACTTTGAGTATAATGAAGTGAGAGATGAAACTCTGAATATGTATTCATTATATCATTACCTTGACTAAGTTCAATGGTGAGGATTTTCTGTTTAGGCTAAGGAGTGATAAGCAATTTGATTGGTCAAGACTTTGGAACATAACAACTCTGCTATCTGATAGAGAGTGATGAAACTTAGTGTATAGTTTGATTGCTCGATACTTTTGAAAAAAATAAATGTACAATTAATTAATATGTGTCATCTATTTATTTTGGGATTTTGGCAGGGGACATCAGCCTCACTGTTGGCTTGTTTTTATCTTACAGTTGTCTAAATATTTACAAACTATAGAAAGTAGAGGTCTACTTAGAGTTAAACAAATGGCAAAAGGAATGGACAGCATTGTAGAAATTGACAAAGATCATTTAGAGTAGGTATATTAGGTTATTACATTGGGACCCTTTCTCACAAAGCATACATGAAGTTATTTACATGTTGTAAAATGTTTCAATTATATGAATGTAAATCTTATTTGCATTTTGTGAAATAGGACCTAGGTCGTAAAATTTGGTTCTGTTCAAAAACTTTAGTTGGCTGTTTTAGACTTACAGCACAAAGTGTGCAGACAGCAAGTATGAATCAAGAAAATTCATGGCAGTTGTTTTTTTTTTGCTTCAGTATATAAATCTGCAATTATGTAATTCTCAAAATCTATTGCATACACATTTAAACGATTGGTAGTGTTTGCGTGAAATTGTATGGCTTGCTAAACAATGTTTCCAGGAGTGACAGTAACTCAAAAAAAAATAAACACATGAAATTCAGCCACCTTATAATATTTGTACAATTGACTATTGGTCAAAAGATTTGTAATAATGGCCATTTATCATCAAATACTAATATGCGGCAATAACACAATTATTGTCTGATACCGATGTTGTAACCGATGATCAATATTGATATATTTATAGATTACGAGATTTAGAGGTACCAGAATTAGTTGTACAACCAACTGAAGGTAGTGAAGATGATTTTATACCACCAGTTATATCAGATGTTTTCTGTATTCCTTCAAATCTTTTACCGTTCTTTAAATCAAAGAAGTACAGGTATATTATTATTTTACATCAAAACGCTTTCATATATACAAATATCAAATATAAGTTACCTATTTAGGGTATTTTCCGGTATTTAGTGTTTTCTGGTATTTAGTGGTTTTCCGGTATTCAGTATAAAATGGTGTTTTCCGGTTGTTTTCCGGTATATAGTATTGCCGCTTTATATCAATGTTTAATTAAAAACAACAAAAATTATTTATTCATTATTTATCAAAATGCATAACTACTATAACAGGTTGATATGTGTACAATGTTTTGTCCAGCTATTTTTGTGTTTCCTGAGGATGGGCAGACAAGTCCCTTTCAATATCCTTGTCTTTATTTTATTCAACATAATGTCATCAGTAATAAAATACCTGTCTCTGTATTTTAGTAAAGGCAGAGGGTTGGTCGCAGATGAAGTCAGACAATTTTTAACAGATTATGTGAAAGAAAACGATCTACAGGACCCTGAACACAAAGGGTATGAAATAAATCATTATAAAAAATATTTGTTCTTGCATGAGTTGAGCACATTGTTAATTTCTTATCTTTATATTATGTATTCCTTTTATGTAATTACCTGATTGATCTACTAGGATATGATCTTTAATACTACGTTCGTACAAGACAAAACCACAAAGACATTGCAAGAAATAAACAATAAATATCAAATCAAGTGAATAGCTCCAGGGGTCAGTTGTAAGCGTCCACAGCACTGTATAGAGTCCTGGGTCTGTAATGATACAGGCTTCAATTAAAATTAAATAAATAATAATAATTAGTGATTTACAATAAAGACGTAATAGAAATAATGCGACCGGTCTTGACGGTGGTCGTTTCCTTGATGGAGATAGTCTGCAAGTTGACGTCATGAGTTAAAAGGTCAAAATTTTTTAACAATAATATGGGCGATAATCTGGTAAAATTAATAACGAAAGTGTCATGAGCAAACAAAAGCAAAGCCCAACAGCGAGAACCTTCTGTGGTACAAAGGGATAAAACTCCCACTACATGCAAAACAGAGAGAGAGAAACAGGGTTTAACGTCCACTTGACACAAACTAGGTCATTTCGGGACTAACATATGGTTTAATTCTATTTCAATAATTCACTTGCGCGTAGGGGTCTTTAGCAGTGGGAGGAAACCGGAGGACCCGCAGAAAACCCACGAGGTTGGACAGGCGACCCTACTCCTTGTCACGTACAACCGGACATGCAAAACAAAATCGACAAGACAAACCTAAGGACAAGACAAAACCCCACAGACATGTAAGATATAGTATATCTGTATTATCTATTTTATGTTTCTTTTAGTGTGATCAAAATAGATCCTATATTGGGTGAAGTTCTCCTGAGGAAAACTGAAAATGATTCCTGCCTAAAATGGGAAGTGGCTAAATCAAGGTTTGTATAAAAATATGTTTTTATGTTTTAAATAATTAATTGTTGCATATGCCATCATTTGAATGTTGGTGTATACTGCTATTACTTCTAATGGTGTTTGGTCCATATTTGAAGTAACAGTCATCCAGTCTTTTGGAAATATATGGAGCTTGTATAGCTTATATAATTATGGTGATTAGTTTCAGGTTTAATGTCATTTTGAAGCTGGTTTTATATTTTATTGCTTTCTAAGGTAATAATTATCATCCAATCACCTGGCAACCTATGTTTGATTATTTGCAGGTTATTTGAAAAACTGCAGCCTGCTTTTCAGATAGTTTATCCAGGAAAACCTCCTATTTTAAAGAAAGGAAAGGTTGATCCTATTAAAATAGATGTTGTACAAAGATCAGGCAATAAAAAGGTAATTGTTATATAATTTCATTATCTAATGTGTTAAGAGAAAATCAAAGTTTAAGTGTGTAACAATATTGTAATATACTATTCAAAAAAAGTAGGGGATATTTGATTTTGGGGGCATAATACTAAAATATGCAAATGACTACGAAAAAAGTCACTATAGAACCTAACAGAAGAAACATTTCCAGTTACATGTGACGCCCAAACGCAGATCGGCACAACACAGGCGGTTGTGGCGCGGACGATGAATGTTTCTCAGTCTGTCATAAGCAGGCTATGGTCCAGATACCGTGATACACAATCTGTACAGGACAGACCACGCTCAGGTCGACCAAGGGCGACAACTCAAGCCCAGGATCGATTTATCCGTACCTTGGCCTTGAGAAATCGTGTCATCACAGCAAATCAGATCAGCGCTCGTCTTCAAACAGACACTGGTGTGAGAGTGAGTGGCCAGACGATTCGGAATCGACTGCATAGGGGTCACCTTCGCGCCCGACGTCCTCGCGTGATCCCTTGTTTGAGAGATCATCACATTCAGGCAAGACGTCGTTGGTGTAGGGATCGTCAACACTGGGATAATCGACGCTGGAGCAATGTGATGTTTTCAGATGAGTCAAGGTTCACTGTTGATTTTTTGGACAGACGTAGGAGGGTGTGGCGTCGTCGAAACGAGCGCTTCCAAGACGTTAACGTCATCAGACATGATCGATTTGGGGGTGGTTCTGTTATGGTGTGGGGAGGCATCACTGTTGCTGGAAGAACGGCTTTACATGTTGTTGCAGGGCGTGTTACAGGCCAGTACTACCGGGACAACATCTTGGCAGTCCATGTTGTGCCGTTCGCACGACGTCATGGCCGCCGTTTCATCTTCCAGAATGACAACGCAAGATGTCACAGGGCCAGGATCGTTACAGGTTACCTCCAACAACAGAACATCACCACATTACCTTGGCCAGCACTGAGTCCCGACCTCTCCCCCATCGAGCATGTCTGGGACATGCTTGGACAGAGGTTACGTCAACGTCAACAACGTCCTGCCAATGTCCAAGAACTTGCAACAGGAATGGGACAATCTGGACCAAAATGACCTTAGACGTCTCATTAGGAGTATGCCACGTCGGATCAATGCTTGTTTGGCAAACAGAGGAGGATTTACCCATTACTGACTTGGTTGTGATGCTGTGGTAACTTTGCTGTTTGACCCCGGGTATCATTTTACCCTTATAATGGTCAGTCTGTGCCTTACTTAGTCTAACGATCATTTGGAATAAATCGATGAATGTGAACTTCATTTCATTTTGTCATTTGTTTCTTCGTCAGTTTCATTAGGTGACTTTAATAACACTTAAAAATCAAATATCCCCTACTTTTTTTGAATAGTATATTATGTCGGCTTAACTCATTATTCTATAACAACACTTCAACTTACACATTAAAGGAGCTAAACCTTTTTGATTTAGATCAAAATAAAGTTTTCTGATATTTTAGTTTGATAATTGATGGAAAAAGCTGTATATTTTTAAATGTTTCTTTCGAAAGTTTAGGCAATATTTGTACTGTTTACGAGTTTTAGTTTCATTTTTGGAACAAAAAATCAGTTATATCTCAACATTGGCTTCATATGAGAACCTAAAATTTTATATTTACGCACATATCCAATGCCTAAAACTTATTGAACCAAATACAAATAAATTGACACTTTCACTCTTTACCCATATCAAAATGGCAATATCATTTTAAAGGAAAATGTAAAATGTTTTTATATATATATTTAAATTATTCAGCCATCATTAAAACTAGATCAAAAGAAGACAAGATTGAAATCTGATTGTATAATGGCCAATTTCTCTAGTGTTAGACTTAGAGTTATGGCCCTTGATCACTTTTGTTGGTACTCTAGCTGAAATGAAATTAAATGAAATGGGGTTTAACGTCCTACTGTTCTGCTCCTAACCTGGGCTAATGAAGACGGGCATACGCCATACAGTGTGCTATGAGGGAAATTTTGCCCGAGCAGCGGCGCTACGGCCTACTCTTATAACGAATTCCAACTGCCAAGGGATCTTTTACGTGCACACCAATGTGTACATGGGACCTCGGTTTTCCGTCCCATCCAAACGACTAGACAGCTGTCCTTGTCAGGCCCTCCGTCCTGCATCACCGACAAGGGGAAACCACGCCAGAAAATCGGGATGAACTTTCTCGGCCAATGCAGGGATCGAACACCCGACCGCCAGGCTAGCGAGCCAGCGTCTTACCCACTTAGCCACGTGATCCCCCTGGTACTCTAGCTAGAGGCTTAAGTTATCAACCTGCTGACTTTATTTATGCACAATGTGTATCTTCATGATGCGAAGAATATTTTTGAATTTAAATGATTTCTGATCGTTACTTTTCAAGTAATTGCCCTTGATGGCTTTGATAGTTATTGCCCTTGATCACTTTGAAAAATTTTAGGCTAGGAAGAAGCATATGAAATTGTAATGATTTCTGATCATTTCTTTTTAGTGCCTTATAACTGTTCAGGTAGCCTATAAAAGAACCATAAGGTGAAAACTTTAATGGGCTCTATTGTTTCCATTGCCTGGCAACCTGTCTTTGCATATATGTGACATCATCATAGAATCTTTACCACACAAAGTTTACACTGGTTACACTGGTTACCCTGTTTATAATTCAAAACAGCTTTCATTAGAGATACAAGAGCATTACAGGGAAAAATAAAATCTCAACAAAGATACATGTATTTGCATAATCTTAGGAATACTGTTTATTAATCACTTTTAATTTAAGAGGTTTATGCTTCATTATAATCAAAAAAAATATTATTCATATTCTAATAACTCTTTTGGCTTTGTACAATAACTCTGGTTGCTTTAGATAATCAGCAAGAATTTTTGTATAGATTTAATGGAAGTCTGTAGTATGGTATCATGGTTACACAATTGATTATGTACTTTGTGAGGTTATAAAATTAATGTTAAAACTGATCAAAGAATCGATTATTGATTGTTACCTTGTGGCACTTAATACCAGTGTATGTATTTAACATTATAACATATTGAACTAAAAGGCGTGAATTAATTAAAAAAAAGCTTTGATCTGTATCTTGATTGTCGCTTATTGATTTAAGTTGTTTTTTTTCAATATGTGTAACACTTGAGAAATTGGGTCTGTAGTATGTGAAATATAATGATTACTTTCTTTTATAAGATTAGAAATCTATTAATATATTACATTAAGAGACAAAAACTATTAAAGGAAAGTCTTAATTTCCCCTGGGTCTGTGAAAAAAAATCTTTAATTATTGCCTTTGACCACTTTGAAAATACTTCTGGATGCTCAAGATCCTAAAGTTAATCCCATAAAGCTATATTCCCTGGATCATACTTGGGTCAACTGTTAAACTTACTTTTATCTGCAAGACCAGGACACATCGAATTGTTATCTTAATGCACTAATTACTGGCAGGTTACAAGGTTACACCGGCACTCATCCATTCATCATCTGGCAAATGTAAAATGTAGTTAAAATTTGTAGATTTTCAAACTGTTTCCTTTGAAATGGCTCGAAAAAAAAATAATAGTGTTTTGGATAGAGATTAAGTTGCTGGACTGTCGACATAATTCTTTAAAATTGATTAAATCATATTTGAGTTATTTGCTGTTTAATTACAGGTGACTTTGATAGATAATGTAGAGACATTTGGTATAGATCCTGATAAATTTGCTCATACAATACAAGTGAAGAGAGCATGTAGTACAACAGTTAATCCTTCTGTACAAAAAAATAAAGGCTTACAGATCATGGCACAGGGAAACCAAGTAGATTTTATACAACAATTATTATTAGGTATGTGCCTTTCTTTTATGACTTTATGAGGTAGGATTTGATTGAAAGTTGACAATTTGTCCATAGATAAACATAGGGTTAGAATGTTCTCCGAGATTAATAAGTGATTTTGGTTACATATTGAATTTATAAACAATAATGTTGACGAGAAGAACTTCATCCATAATCATGTATTATCAGATGTCAGCTTCTTGCCTAAATGAACTATTTGTAAAATACTTACAAGCTTGGATGTAGTGTGGTTTACTGTGTAAGGCAAGTGTTAGTAAGACTTCCCATTATGAAGCACCAGCATGCATAATCACAGAGCATCTTGTGGGGCTTATAGTGATGTACTAGTATCTTTATCAGTGAATTGCTCTTGGCAACATTTCAATACCAACATTACAGATAGTACTCTATATACGAGATATTGTTTTGCAGTACACTTTTCTAATAATGCCTTGTATTGACTTATTATTGTCTGATATTGGCTGAATTCCTCCACCAGGCCCATGTCCCAAAATCATATTAGGCTGATGTTAAGTAAGACTTTGTTGTTTTATTATTTACTAAGAATTATTTATTTTGTATTTTTTGTAGAAAAATACAAGATTCCTGTTAGATTTATTCAAGGATTAGAAAAAGGAACAACAAAAAAGAAGAAGAAAAGATGAATTGAAGGATAAGAAATTGTAAATAAATATATGAATTATAAGTTGTCAGTTTTCGTAATTTACCCATTGCACAATGTCACATATGCCTATGGAGGAGTCAGTTAAGTCATATTTTTCTGAGCATCATAAATCAGACTTCCATGAAATGTAAGTTTGATTCCATGATTCTAGGGGACACTAAGTAGATCACTTGCATTATAAGCTCCTTGTTGATTGATTCCCCCACCCCCATCCCACATTAATGAAAAAAAGCAAGGTTCCGGTTATACCACTGGTAGCACATTAAGCCCCCGCCCCCAGGTCCCCCAGACAGTTTGACATCAAAATAGAGTGGGCTGTAGCACACCAGTCTTGGTTAAATTTTCCAGATAGAATATTTGAAAAACTAGTATATTAATAATTTCTTAAGCTAATGTCATTATTCTCCAAATAGATTCAGGGCCCCAAAAATAAAGGCAAAAAGTAAGATTCTTCAAACACTTTTGTTGACATATTTCAAGTGTTAATCCAGAACACCCTAATTTTCCCCTTCAAGGTGACACTTTTCCACCTATATAGGGCCAACCATTCACCCATGTTTGGTTTGAATCCAAGGAATTGCTTATGAAAAGCAAACAGAAATGTCTAAATTTGTGTATCAAGGTTCTCTATCTAGGCCCCAATAGATCCGAGTAAAAGCTTCTTTTTAAAAGAAAACATATGAATCGGCAATACGCGGTAAGGCGGTTTTAGAGATGTTAACAAACGGACATACAGGCATAGCATATTGTGGTCCTAGACCAAAAATGAAACTGCAGATTGTATGCTGACAATCCAGTTAGCAATTGCCGAGAATGTTCATTATGTCACGCAACCATTAAACCAACCCTGATTAAATTAATTCTGATATATTTACGCCTTTATGATATGGGATAGACGATTATAAACTATGTTAGTGTTATTTTCTTTTACAATTAATTAATCAAATCATATCATTATTACACTATACATTGTTACTTTAAAGGATGGGGCGAATAATACAAATAAATTGAAAAGTTTCACCAAATTTCATTTCATGCTTATTGGCTTATTGTCGAGTTTTAGATAAAAAGGGTATGTAAAGGCCTATTTTGCTGGTCGATTTACCCGTGTGAGTGGTAAACACCGTATTCTACTTAAATTAATCTGGATACCTGGTCAATAGTATTTCCTCGATATATCGTGTTAATATAATCAAACATAAAAAATCAATCATTCCCACCCCTAGCATGTTTCCGATTTCATTCAATACTCCATTAATGAAATACAGTTCAGGAGCTATACGCTACATGCGCGCTAACAAAACTCAAGGCGTACCCCGCGTGTATTTTCATTGATTTTAGAATACTTTTTTTTCATCAAATGTATGCAAATGCGTTAATGAATATTAATTTATATTTTTATTACTATTACTGAAAGTTTGTTGGAAATCATATTCTTATATTAATCTGTACGACACAGTGTGCTACGTCAAAGAATCGTAAAGCAAATTTGGATCATTGGAAATGTTTAACACTTTGATTTGGATATCTTTTTTGTGCGTAACAAACATACAAAGTGCCAAAGAGAAAGGTATATTTGATATTTTTAAAATTATGAAGTTTTCCAATATTGAAATGGAAACAACGGGGTTGGTTTCAGTATTTATCCTCCCACATTTTATGTCCGTCTGTCGACAATTCTTGTAACGCTCTACCGATATCAGTAAGTTAATTTTATGCCGAGTTTTTGCTTCTGTAGCGAAAACTTTATGAATGCTGTATGGGGCCGCGGTGGCTAGTAAGTAAGGTTAGCTCACTAACCAGGAGGACCCGAGTTCGATCCCGGTCTTGCCTGCCGAGACAGTAACTCGGGTTTTTCCTGCGTGGTTTCCCCGCTCAGTAATGTAGGGCGGATGGACTGCCATTGAAAATAATGTAGTCTTTCGGATGGGACACAAAACCAAGGTCACGCGTAAACGTTGACGAGCACGTAACACTATAATAGAGACTTTTGGCAAGCGTAAATTCCTGGTCCGTATCGAGTATCCGCATCGATTTTGCGTGTGATGTCACCGATGTGTGTGTATTTCTCATACATGATACGGCACATGGATACGACAGCACGTATCGAACAGCTTTCATACGGAAAAGATCCGTATAAAATCCTCGTCTTTTTACCGTCCTTTTTGCTACTTTTAGACGCTGAAATGTTGTGCCATACCGTTTTTATGAATCTATGTGTATCCTAGAACAAGAAGGTGCATATTTGATGTGATTTAAACCATGATAAAGACTTGAATTTTATACTTATTTTTCATGAGTTTTTCTCTGAATTTTCATATTTTTCTTGTCTGCCTGCCTGCCTGTCTGCATGCTGGTTGGTGTACGTTCTAAATTTAGGGAGGTGGGACCTTGCAAATCAGTAAATGATTTTATTCTATGGTAAAGGGGTATAAACTTTCTGAAATGATACCATAGTGAGTCGAAGTCGAAGATTTTTAATAAGATTCGATATTAAATTTATTTTTTATAGCTCAGCGACTGTCGAGCGACTTTACTCCCTCCATGAATTTGTAGACTAGGCACTTGACTGGTACTGATGGTGATCTTGGTAGATGACTGCCGTCATGCTATAATAGAACTAAGCTCAACTCAGCTACGCATACGTACGCGGCGCGAAAATCTGCCAAAACTCTAAAACTTGACGCAAGGTATCACGTGACGATACGGATACGTGATACGGATGGGGAAAATTCCTCTTGCCAAAAGTCTACATTGCCCTTATAAAGCTCGGTTCATACTACATCCGTATCCATAAACGTATCCGTATCCGCACCCGCATCCGTATCCGCGTTTTGCCATTAAAATAGAAAACGTCCGGCTTTCAAGGCTGAATTGTCTGTCAGAGATTGAGTTTCTATTTGGGTAGATGATGTAATAAGGGGAAAGTACTCGCTGATTTGCTAAAGCTCGGCTCACTAGCCGAAATGCGGACGCATTTTACAAAAATACGCTCTGGGAGCAATCAATCCGGCTTAACGGACGCAGTTGTTTTTGTGCGCAATACGTGCTGGATTCTATTTGAACCCTTTTTCTACCCTTTGCTACCAGAGCGTATTTTTGTAAAGTGCGTCCGGCATTTCGGCTAGTGAGCCGAGCTTTAGCCAATCAGCGAGTACTTTCCCCTTATTACATCATCTCCCCAAATAGAAACTCAATCCATTCCAAGAAAAGCCTGGCCTTGTGTGCTGTGGATTTGTGTAGTCTTGTGAAGAACACAACATGGACAAGACAGAGGAAATAATCATCCTTGTGGAGAGAAATCCCATAACAGTTCATGGACCCCTACTGTCGTTTTTCTCTTTCGTCTTTGGGTCCACAAATACAAAAGAAAGACTTCCTCTGTGTCACTGTCAGACTCCATGATTGCAAATGACAATATGATATCTCTGACAGACAATTCAGTCTTGAAAGCCGGACGTTTTCGCGTTTTCTATTTGAACGGCAAAACACGGATGCGGGTGCGGATACGGATGCGGATACGTTTATGGATACGGATGTAGTATGAACCGAGCTTAAAAATGACTAAAGTATACCAGTACGTATTCACTCACGCATTTACAGATACGGATACGGATGTAGTATGAACGGACCTTTAGCCTGGATAGAGCAGAAAAGTAGGACGTTAACGTCCTTTTTATTTTATTTCATTTCGCTTTTGCAGGGATCGTTTGGTATATTTTACCGAGGAACTCTATCGACATTTTAATAATGTGCAGCGCATAAGTTTATGCGGAGTTATTGTCATTGAAACCTATGGCCGCTGTTGGTGACATCGACAAGTCGCGGCACGCAAGTCGAAAAAATCAACCCAATAACGCGACAAAATAATCAAACATTCGATTTGTCGGGTCAACTCTATCGACTGTCGCCTTCGGCTTATTCACATCCCGACAAGTCGACAAAATACAATTATTTCGACTGGTCGTGCCGCGACTTGTCGCCCCGGAAGTTAATCCTTGCAATGCCGCGATGGTGACAAAGGCAACTGCAAACAAGAAGCTCGAGTTCTTAACCGAAGATAATATTGTTTGTTAGATATAAATTACACTTCCGTGTCGAAATCTGATGAAGAATACCGACGGATGACATGTCGGTGCTAAGAACTCGAGCTTTTTGTTTACAATTGCCTTGAGATAAATTGGATGGTGTTTTTTTTTAAAATTTGTTAGGGTTATTCGGCTAGTTCGTTCTTTCGCGTGAGTTAACGCCCGCTTCCACGTAAGATGCTATCGCAGACAAATGTTTCTTATGTAACGTACAAGAAGAGTCAGTGGGGTTTGAGAGGCTAATCCGACATAGGTCGGAAAAGGAGGAACTTAAAAAGGAAATTCGGAAAAGGGGGGAACTTAAAAGGAAATTCGTTACCCCATCCCCTATGTACAGGTATAGTCGTACCTTTTGCGACATAATAAGGCAAAATATTTTGTTGTCTACAAGTACAAGCCCACAAAACACTAAAAACATTGACAGGAATCTAAATAATTAGTAGGATTTGTATTGCAATTCTTTGTCCTTGTCAGAGCAAATTCCCGAGGCTATGGTATCTTTCAGTTAACCTTTTCGGAAATGTATAGTTCATTTCAACCTAAATGGCACTGAGAGAAGTTGTGAATTGAAATCTTGTGAGGATTTTAAAAATGCACGAAGAGATAGGCCCAGTCGACGTAGAAACCGAACTCAGAGGACGATTACTAAGCTCATCAGAAACAACACTTCATAAGTATAGGGATTGTTTATGAACCGATGATGCTCGTAACCATTGCTTCATAAATATGTGGTCGCAGATTTTCAGAATTACTTAGAAACTTTGCAAAATAAAATGTTCACTGTAAATGCATTTAGGATATTGTTTTATTAGCCTTTCGGCATAAACAATTAGTCATTTTAGATTTCTTTGCCTAAAGCGGTTTATGGATTTCAACGACATTTTTCGGTATAGTACTGTGGAGATGTTTGTTTAGATTATTGAATGAATTTCTTTTAAAGTTGGTAAGAACATGGACCGTGTATTAACGAAAATCAGCCCGAATGTTGCTTACCTTGTGGTTATTTAGATTTGTTCAAATAAAGCCCCTTTACCCCATCCCATAGAAGTGTGAGTGTGTTTGGCGGCGGGGGTGGGGGGCACATTATTTGAGCTAATTTGGGGGATTTCGACTTCTCCTTAACTGCTTGATTGTTTCAAACATATTATGGAGGTATGTTGATTGATTTGAGCTTGTCCAGACTTTTTTCAGATAGGGTAATGTGACCGGAAAGAGGCATATTCGGGCGTTTTCGATTTCTTTTACCTAAAGTACTCGCACTTAAAACAAAATTTGTAGATATGATGCCTTGATGGTCGATTTGTTATTAACAATGTTAAAGTAATGTCGCTTCACTCCATGGCTTCTTGGTTGCATGTTTCGCACTGAAATGGCCTTTTCCACTATCGTAATTAAAAGAGTTTTTTAGGCTACAAGGAAAAGGGCTGTGTTATCCCAACACGCCTGTGCGAAATGTCCTATATTGTTAAACCCCGTCTCCCTGTTTCTTTCTGATTAATTTGAACGCTCAAATGTTCCAGCTATAACACTATGCGCGCAAATGGACCGACAATCATATTTTGAGACATCGATTGGGGATAGGGGGGTTGGATGGCCGAATGGTTAGCGTTTGCGCGTTGTATCATAACGTCTGTCATTGAGTTAAATGGCGTGGTTTTGATTTCCCGGTTTTACGTGACAAGGAGTAGGATCGCCTGTCCAACCTCGTGGGTTTTCTTCGGGTCTCCCGCTTTCCTCCCACTGCTAAAGACCCCTACGTGCAAGCGAATTATTGAAATAAAATTGTACCACATAAGTTAGTCCCGAAATGACCTAGTTTGTGTCGAGTTGACGTTAAACCCCATTTCTCTCTCTCGAATGAGGATCTGTGGCCTTTAAAACACGTACATACAATTAGAACTTATTCCATGGTTACTCATGGGCGAAACCATCTCGAACGTACATAAAACCTGAACTTAATTGCGATGGTTTAATGTTGTAATTTGTTGAGTCTGCTGAATGTATTAGATAATTTGATGGTGACATTCTGTTTTTATGTTTTATATTAAGGTCGTCTATTCGCATATTCAATGAATAATTTACAGGACACAATAAAATGTTGTTTACATGAAGTAGAATACCAGAAAAGAGATTGTCGGAAGTTTATTATCTATGTTACGTATCAGTGAATTTAATAGCCGCGAGTATTCTTTTGGTATCCAGACACCACAGTTATGCAATATGAAAACCTGCACGATCACGCAATAAAATTGTTTGAAATATTCAGAGAACAAAAAGTAATTTACTCCATTCGATGCGTGGAATTAATTCTTATAACGGTTTTAAAAACCTATCGATGCTTGATTGAATCCCTGCCATCAAACCATAATATGATTGAGACTACCTTCGTTTACTTAATACAAAGTAATTCTTAATGCAAGTATAAGAATATCCGATTTTCTTGTGGACCTCAAATATTGGCTTTCATTGATATGGACCTTTCGTGTACTTTTATATAAAAATCGCTATTAGTATAGGAAAACATTGTATTCCATGAAATGAACTTCTTAATTTTACTTTTGATAAAGCATGGACTGTAAATAATTTTGCTGAGTTAATGTCGATTATATCTCGTTTAGATTTCTTATTCTCAAGCTGTATGTATTTGATTGGAAAACTACCCGTTAGAATTACAAATGGATTTCAGTTAGCCAGTAGTACATAGTGGTTGTCTATTTTGTTCTCTAAAAAAGAACCTCAAACCCTCAAAATCAGCAAATTAACTTACAGCAGAACAAGAAAAACTTTTAATAGCTTATTTAAAGTAATCTTTCATTTGACGAAACTTTAAACCCCATTCCTTTGTTAGTTAAATCAAATCAGTCAAAATTTGTAGAATTAATCTGTAAGATCCACTAATGAATCACACCCCAGTGAGTGTATCATCATCTTTCATGTTTTGAAAAATCAGAACATTGAACAGAATCAGCGTCACAATTTGTCAACAATTTCTTGTAGAAATGCTTGAGAGTAAAATTTCTAAGAAATTGGTGGTTCTTGAGGGTTTTACTAACCTAGGAAATGCTAACGCTTTGAAACAATTTATTGACGGTGCTGGGTCATGGGATGTTTTTTGGTCGGTGTGTCCAGAGTATGATCATTGCTAGCCGAATTAAAATGTTTCTAGTTATACGTGACTGGCCTCGACCGTACAACTAAATAATAGTTGCTAACTCGACCATGCAGTTTTACTGTTTGGGAAATAATAATTGCCACAACCGAATTCCGGAAGTTTTTTTCTTGGCGTTGGTGTGAATATTACAGCTTATATAAATAACATCCTAAACTATAAATGATATGTTCTACTTTCTATGTGCGAAGGTTTGTAGACAGATTCATAATTTCAAAAACAGTGTAGAGCGGCCAACTGGTAACTGCCAATTTACCAGAATAAGAACCCAATCCAGGAGTTACCTAGGAGTTAAGAATATTTTATAGATGTTCCTAGAGTATAGATCTGGTATCTCGGTGTTAGTTCGACTAATCTGACCTTATAATAAATATATTGTGTTTCTAACATTTAGAGACCGATGCTAGGAGTCCATGCTTCCATGCTATAGTTACCAATAAGTATAGTATAGCTGAAGTATCGGGAATCGAAAAAGGCTTTGATAAAGGTGTTACCCTGTGAAACAGCGGGAAATAACAGGCTAAATTTAGCATTTCTTCTGTTTACTAAAATCATAATTCAGCCAAGTAATTCATTTCATCTGTATTGACAAAATATATCATGGGCACTTCCATGCTCCATAACAGTTTCGATAATAGAGGTTCTTCGGGGACGAAAGTGATTAGACAAATGGAATATTTTGTATTTGCAATAATTTAAAGGAGCTAAATCGATAATATTTGGGACCAAGAAATTGACCCAAATGGGTCGCAACGCATATAATAATGTAATCTGATTGTATATAAACTGATTTACATCCAATTGTTTCCGTTTGGACTCTAATTTCAAATCAGTTATGTCCATCGAAATACGGCATGAGTCTCAACCGAATAGCAATTTCTAGCGTCTTTTTATTCCAGTCTATTGTGCATGCTTCCAGATAAGATATGTCGTCACTGTTTGACACGAGTTGTGGAATATGCCTAGCCTCGTTCTTTCTGGTCACTTGTTACAAATGACGCTGGTAAAATGTTTATTTTGTCTTAAATATTGGATATCAGAAACCTACCTTTTCCTGGTAAGATTACAACATCAATGTTGATTTGAATTGACAAATAATTTGTATTTTCAACGTGTAAGACTTTGGATGATATTGAGTTAGAGACTTAGCTACTTTAACTAAAATATTGGAAAATGTTGATTAATAATGCTGTCTTTTATTATTCTCTTGTAACAGCAAGCACGCCTTGTCCCGGTTCCAACTATGCTCAGCTAGCAGATACATGTTATTATTTCTACGATAATGCCAAGACTTGGTGGAATGCTGAATTATTCTGTGAGGAAAATGGAGGAACCCTATTAATTTTTCAAGAAAAAGATGAAATAAAATTGGTGAAAAAAGAAATTAAAAAGATAGCAAAAAATCTGTACGTATCATATCCAAAAAAGTTTTAGAATAAATTTGTTTCGGAATATTAAATAATGATGTAAGACTTTTAAAACTATTCTTTTCACCATATGCCTATATTATAAGAAGTGAAGGAGTGGGTTATTTAAGAGAAAACCCTGCCTTGTGTCATGTTTCTGGCTTTAAATGTTATATAAATTATTTATATACATTAATTTATCCCAAAGGCCAAGTCCCGAATTACATGTAACTCTTTAAGCCATCGGATGACTAAGATATTTTAATTGGATTTGAGCACATATTCCGTTTATTACCACAGCAATGACGATCGAGACCTACTATTCGTGTCAAAGCTTCATATGTTCATAATTTCGCCGAGAATAAAGTAAATTGACTGAAATTTTGAACACATTCATTATTCATTATCTGTTTTTAAACTAGTGTAATGGGAACGACTAGCTCTTTATCTAAATCTTACATAATGCATCTTTAAATAATGAATCCTTGTTGACGAAATGATTTTTAAGCAAATGTTACTGTTATTGATTTCCATAGACAAGAGACGGCACAATTTTGGCTTGGATTAAAACATAACGCCGATGACGACAAGTTTTACTGGTCTGATGGGTCAGATTTAACACGCAAGAACTGGATAAACAAACTGGATGATAAAATTATAACCCCAGGTCAATGTGTAGTTATACAAGCCAAAGAAAACTCCGGTGCTGGAGCGAAGAAGTGGGAAACCAAATCATGTGAAGAAAAACTACCATTCGTCTGTGAAATAGAACTTTGTAAGTATATGAACCGAGCATGACGTAATCGCAGCCATCTTGGAATTATGACGCCATATCAAAAATCGAAATCAGCCAGTCGATGTGTAAATTATTGTCCAAAACAAAAGCATGTCCATCGGACGGAGCGTTAATGATTTTTTCAAAGAGCTTAGTCCTCAATGGAAAGATGAACAGCAGTTCGGGTCCAAAATCAGCAATCCTGTTTCTGGCTAAAACAAATTACTACCAAAATAAACTTGATCTATTCTTTTTTTTTAAAAATGGAACAGAATTTCAGTTATGATCGATCAATGCCAATGGATCAACATTATTGTAAAAATGGATATGTCGCTTTATATTGTAGCGATGTCTAGATGGTCGGTATGGAGTTCATGGGGTGAATGTTCATCATCGTGTGGACCTGGTCGAAAGTCAAGAAGTCGGAAATGTTTAAGACCCACTTCAGCTTCTGATAGCTGTAGCGGAATATCATCAGATACATCATCGTGTAATAAAGCTTCTTGTCCAGGTATAGTAAAGAGTACACTGTTAAAAATGGGTGTAATTAAAAACTATAAGCAGTGTTAATTAAGTGTAAACTTTGCACCACAGCTAGCGTTGTTAAAAGAACTACACCTAACAAGTGTAACAAATATTCATTACTACTGAACACCTGAATAGGTGTAATTGTGGCGTGTTTTGGATAAGCTACACCACTACATGTGTTATACTCCATTTACACCAAAGGGTGTAACTATTATTGGGGAATAAATCATAGAACAGCGTTAATTTTACAGCGTTTATTGGGTTCCAAAAGTGTAATCGATATTCATGAGTACTGAACACCAGGATAGGTGTAATTGTAGCCGCTAATGGGTGTTTGGTTTGAGCTATCCATATACAAGCGTTACATTGCATTTACACCAACAGGTGTAATTATTTTAGGGAAACATTCCTACGAATAAGATACGTTACAAAAATATTTGTGTACTCCAATTTAAGTGGGTTTTTTTTTGTAAAATATGGCTTTAATTGCACTAGTAACACAACTATAACTCATTTTAGAGTGTTTACTCATAACGAGTAAAGTATAGATTATTTTAGCTTGTATACACTTAAAGACGTGTAAATGTTCCAAAATATTACCAAGTACAAAATCTTAATTAATAATTCTTGATTCAGGTGAGGTGCATAAATAAATAAACCACATTATTCAGCCAAGATGTAAGGATATGTGCATTGATTTTTCATCATGATTTATATTAATTGTAATTTGATGCAGATTGTCTAATTGCCCAACAGCAGTTGAATTTGAATCAGTCTGATGGGTATTTGTCAATTTAATGTCATTGTAAAATGAAACACAGTAGCCGACGGGCTATATGTAATCTGGGTCGGGCTAAACGCCCTATACTAATTATCATGGAGATCAATAGCCAATTTCATGTTTTCTGAACTTAGAAATCGTTGGCTTGAAATAAATATCCAACAAAACAAATTACACCCGTGTTGGTGTAATAATTAAAATGGAAGTGTAATTTACAAATCATCCTTGAGGGGATACCCACGGTGTAAACTATTTATATGTAACATTACACTGTCTGAGTGCATCAGGCAGGTTACACTACTGGAAGTTGCAATTAGTTTACACCTGAATTGGTGTAATGTTCTACACTAGTTGGGTGTTATCGGTTTACACCACTAAAGGCTAGGAGTTACCCCTATTTAGGTGGCAACGCCGAATTGGTGTAAACTTCCTTATTATTTTTAACTGTGTAGTAAGACCTACTTCACACCGAACCCATCTCTATACAATATTAGGACTAACATAATCTCTTGAAGCCTCTCTGTGCAAAAGCGATTCGACATGATTGACTGAGTATAAAAAGAATTACTATAGACGTGCATACATTGTCTGCGATATCACTTCTGTGGAAGCAGACGTTAAAGCACCAGATAGTAGTAGTAGTACGGGCATACACCATGCAGTGTGCTATGAGGGAAATCTAGCCCGGATAGCGGGGCTACGACCAAGGGATCTTTTACGTGCACGTCAATGTGTACACGGGACCTCAGTTTTTTTCCGCCCGAAGTACCATAATACGTTGTCCATTGCCAGACCCACTCTCCTGCACTACTAACAAGGGGAACCACACCGGAAAATTCATATGAACTTTCTCGGCCAACGCAGGGATCGAAAACAGGACATCCAGGTTAGCGAGCCAACGTCTTACTCACTGAGCACCGTGGCTCCTGTAGATAAAGAAGCGACCTATTTAGCTCCAATATCTAGCCCCAAAGTATCAAAGTAGATTACGGTATTTCATCGAATTATTCCACCCTTTTCGATATTTTAGTGATTGTCAAAAACACAAGTCTATGTTATTGCGCCCTGTAGTTTTAGTAGTGACGGGTGTCCCACATCTTTGTCTAGTCATTCTAGAAGACACGATGTCATGTCTTAATCGTTGGTAGTTGTGTTATGCCTTTGTTTGAAACTCAATTCTTATCTTACTAACGAAGTTTAGTGACCCAACATTAATAAAAGCTTTACCAGGTTCAAACATAGAATAAAATCGATACAACAATTGTGTTTCTTAATTGAGAAATGCAAACGATATCGATTTTTTTTCATTTATCAGGCGTGTGATCAGGGGGAACTTCCGGAATATTCATCGAAATAACGTCGATCAAATAAACGTGCGAAACATTGCCGCCGTGTTGGCGCCACTCCACTCTTTTCCTATATATGTAAGATCTAAATGAGCAAAAATATTGTCTAAGAGCTTTTGGTAAAAAATTTTGCCTCCACACCAAAACTTGATGACATCTCCACCCCACCCCCTCTGTTCATATTCATGGACACGCCTCTGTTTTTACATTAACTAATATAATTATTTAACAGAATATCTTTATGTTATAAACTTTACCGTGCCCTACTTATGACGCATGGAGCCTTATCGTTTCTACAGCACAGGATTAACAATAAGCCTTGGTAATAATTGAACGCATCGTTCTTTGGAGGGATCGGGTATTTTGTCTTAATTCGAATCAGTGATGACCCCTGAGCACCGTATTTAAACCTGGCTAAATCCAGCCTAAACTCTCGACCATATAATAAAGCGGAAATACCTTAAGGGCGTTCACACTGACTTGTGGATGCCCCCTCCCCTGAAATCTTGGCTCCATTACCACCACCCCCCCACCCCAAGCGGGCCTCTGTGAGAGTCATGCGAACAAAAGTAAAAACTTTGCAATTGATGGCGGAAATAGCGCCAAGTTATAAGAAAAAAAAATTCCAGTCCATAAAGTAATTTTAAATTGTTAGCAAGCGCTGATTGATGATGTAATAACTCAATAAATTTTAAATTAGGACGACCGGGCTTCAAATAAAAAAACAAAAATTAACCATATCATGTTTTTTTTCGGTGGAGTGCTTTCTCGTTGTTGTTTTGTTGTTGATCAATGAAACCAAACTGGGCACGTTTTATTTCTATTTAGTTGAAGAATGGAAAAAGTGGACGGAATGGAGTGGATGTAGTGTTACATGTGGCGATGGACAGCAAGTCAGAGAAAGAACTTGCAGCAATACTATAGAAATTCATATTAAAATGTGGGCGTATAAAATGACCTTTTGTCTCTTTTCCGGTATGCAAGAAGCCTTCCGCTTTTGTAACTTTTGCTAATATAAGTTTATTTTGCTAATATAAGTTTATTTTGCTAATATAAGTTTATTTTTCAGATTGGAGTGAGTGGTCTAATTGGGGTAGTTGTTCTGTATCTTGTGGTGAAGGTAAAAAAGAAAGATCTAGACAATGTTTAAATTCAAAACGCGGATCAGATTGTTCAGGCAGTTCTAAAGATACAGCTTCGTGTACACAAACATCATGTCCAGGTAAAGTACGAGTTATTTTGATTTGGAAAAAAATTGAAACATAGAGGCTTTCAAATGGCTCCTACATATGGCGAACCGAACTCACCAAGCACAGTAATTTAGGATTTAGCTCTCAAAATCACTGCGTTACCAATAAAGCTTCCAAACTGATCGACGGTTTCGTACCAGTTTAAAATACCATTTAAAGTAGCTAAATCTCTGACTCAATATCATCTAAAGTCTTCGACATTGAAAACGCGAATTATTTGTCAATTTAAATCAACATTGATGTTGTAATCTTACCGGGCTTCTAATATCCAATATTGAAGACAAAATAAACATTTTACCATTGGTACACGAATCGTACACCATATTGCGTTTTACCGCCATTTGTAACAAGCGACTCGAAGAACGAGTCTAGACATATTCCACAAGTCCTGTCAAACGGTGACGATATATTCTTATCTTTTGTTGTGATGTTCTTAGTGTTTAACGTCTGCTTCCACCGAAGGTGGTATCGCAGACAAGTCTCTTTTTTTCTCATTATCTTAACGCACGCGCAGTGGTCTTTCCTGTGGGAGTGAACCGGAGTAGGTTGAGAAGGTGCCGCTATCTCCAAGCCACATACGCTCACACCAGGGATCGAAACCACGACAGCGAGCCAGTGGTGACCGGTCAGCTAGAGGTCGAAGCGTGACACTCTAGACCACTAGCCCCCCCCCCATTCTTATCTGGAGAGCATACGCAATAGATACTATCGATGTAGACTGGAATAACCAGACGCTAGAATTTGCCATTCGATTGAGACTGCTGGCATATTTCGCCGAACATAACTTACTTGAAATCGAGTAAAAACGGAAACCGTTGAATGTAAATCAGTTTATATACATTCCTATTACATTTTTATATGGGTTGCGACCCATTTGTATCAATTTCTAGGTCCCAAATATTAGCGATTTAGCTCCTTAAGAAGGGTAAATACCAAAACATGAGTTATTGATGAATAAGCCTGTGATAGTGGAAGACACAGACATTTCAGAATGCAGTTGCTTAGAAAATCTACATAAAATGTGTAATTTCTTGTCATTTTCCGTGATATTTTTTAATCCCTATCATGCTGATGAAGCACAGAGGGTCCTTTCATTGAATAAAACGTGTTCAATTATTCTTTTTTTTTTTACACCATTTATAACGAATTTATAACCAATTACATTCCTTAAAATAAAATTAAGTTTCTCTACGAAGCGCTAAGCTGAACCTAGAGACAATCACGGAACCCAATTAACAATAACCATTTCTTTTTCGCCTTTTCCGGGCGTAAATAACCTTCTCCATTTGTAAATTTTGCCAATAGAATTATATTTATTTCAGAATGGAGTGAGTGGTCTAATTGGGGTAGTTGTTCTGTATCTTGTGGTGAAGGTAAAAAAGAAAGATCTAGACAATGTTTAAATTCAAAACGTGGATCAGATTGTTCAGGCAGTTCTAAAGATACAGCTTCGTGTACACAAACATCATGTCCAGGTAAAGAGTCATCGTTATGATTGTGTTGAAACTGTCGTGGTTTTCAAGTCGAACCCATATACAACGCGCATAATTTCTCATCTCTGTTTGTTAAGATTTTTCTTTTTAGCTGCTGGTGATGTGCGTAACAGGAAATCTGTCTGCCCGTTACATTTTTGGTGCGATATAATAACTCTAATTAAGATAGAATGTTCAACGGTGGTGTAGATGTTCAGTTTTTGAATACCATGACCGAGTTCGAAGATGACTTTGTCTGCTTATAGGTTAGGCAGAGATGATCAATTTGATTGGTCGAGACTTTGTAGCACACTCAGTAAGCTGGTGAATGGTGTACTTGTATATTGCTGATTGTGAAATTATGAAAGGAAAATTAAAATCACGTCAATATTAAATGTGGTCGTATAAAAATGATTTCTGGGCCTCTTTACCGAGCTTTCCCTTTTGTAAATTTTGCTAATATATTTCATTTCAGACTTGGGTGATTGGTCTAATTGGGGGAGTTGCTCTGCGACTTGTGGTGAAGGTAAAAAGAAACGATCTAGACAATGTTTAAATTCAAAGCGTGAAACAGATTGTTCAGGCAGTTCTGAAGATACAACTTCATGTACACAAACTCCATGTCCAGGTAAAGTATGAGTCGACGTTCGGGCGTATACACTCATAGCCTGTGGGATTTTCTGACATTAGTTTTTTTAATAGTCGACAACTTTGTTGCTATACATCACTAAATAAAGGAGAGCAACGCAACTGGTAACTATAGGCCCTACGCTGGTTTATAAAGGGAAATCAAATTTAAAACCATTAATACAAAAATGCAAATTAGTTCGTGGACTTCAGCATACCAACGCTGGCGAACAAATAACATAATTTGCTCTTCAAAAAAAAAGTAGGGAAAATTCAGAAACAATACAAAACTGCGGAAATACACTGCTGTTTTTATTGGAGGTAACCAGTGTATGTTAATAACAGGCCAATTGCCTACACATGAACATAAACATTTCATATGGGCGGCTTATCTGACAGCACCATTTCGATCGCAAAGAGATACACTGTCATGGTGATTCCTCCCCACATCATAACAGACCCACGCCGAATCTGTTATGCTGTCTGAAGTTAACGTTAGCATGACGCTCATTTACACGCCTCCAAACGCGAGCACGACTATCAGTGAAATCCAGAGTAAATCTGTACTCATTTGAGACGATTACCCCAATTTCTAAGCTGTCTACACCATTGACGCCTGTTTGTCATGTGCTGGCGAGTTAATTGACGCACAACACGCGGTCATCGCGCATGCAAATGGGCTGTATGTAGCCGATAATTCTTTTTTTGAATCATTTATAACGAATTTATAACCATTTACATTCCTTAGAATAAAATTAAGTTTCACTACGAAACGCTTAGCTGAACCTAGCTTTTTTTTTTTTACATAATTTATAACGAATTTATAACCATTTACATCCCTTAAAACAGAATTAAGTTACACTACAAAACGCTTAGCTGAACCTAGCGACAATCACGCCCCCCAATTAGTCATAACCATTTCTTTTTCGCCTTTTCTTAGTGTGAATAACCTTTTCCATTTGTAAATTTTGCCAATAAAATTAAATTCTTTTCAGATTGGACTGAATGGTCCAATTGGGGTAGTTGTTCTGTATCTTGTGGTGAAGGTAAAAAAGAAAGATCTAGACAATGTTTAAATTCAAAACGTGGATCAGATTGTTCAGGCAGTTCTAAAGATACAACCTCCTGTACACAGACACCATGTCCAGGTAAAGAGTCATCCTTAAGATTGTGTTGCAACTGTCGTGGATTTCAAGTCGAATTCATAAACAACGCGCATAACTTCTCATCTTTGTTTGTCAAAATTGTTTTTTAGCTGCTGGTGGTGTGCGTAACATAATAACTTTAATTAAGGTAGAATGTTCAAAGTTGGTTTTGATGTTCATTTTTTGAATACCATGATCAAGTTCGATGATGACTTTGTCTGCTTAGTAGGCAGAGATGATCAATTTGATTGGTCAACACTTACGTACTTATAACTCTTGATTTTAATTCACGTTAAATATTTCCGTATTAGTAATGTTCTTATATGGCTATAAAGTCTAGATAAGATGTAAACATTCTAGCGTAGTGTAGTATACTTAGTAAGCTGGTGAATGGTGTAGGTGTACATGTATATTGCTGAATGCGAAATTATGAAAGGAAAATAAAAACCACGTCAATATTAAAGGAGCTATATCGCTAATATTTGGGACCTAGAAATTGACCCAAATGGGTCGCACAGCATATAATAATGTAGTCTGATTTACATTCTATTATTTCCGTTTTGACTCTTAATTTCAAATTTAGTTATGTCCATCGAAATAAGGCATGTGTCTCAACCCTATAGAAATTTCTAGCGTCTGGTTATTCCAGTCTATTGAACAGGCTCTCCAGTTGAGTATGTCTAGCCTCGTTCTTTCTGGTCACTTGTCGCAAATGACGCTAAAACGCACTATGGTACACGATTCGTGTACCAATGGTAAAATGTTTATTTTGTCTTAAATATTGGATATCAGAAGCCTGCCTTTTCCTGGTAAGATCACAACATCAATGTTGATTTGAATTGACAAATAATTCGTATTTTCAACGTGTAAGACTTTAGATGATATTGAGTTAGAGACTTAGCTACTTTAAATGTGGTCGTATAAAAATGATTTCTGGGCCTCTTTGCCGATATGCAATGAGATTTCCCCATTTGTAAATTTTTCTAATATATTTTATTTCAGACTGGAGTGATTGGTCTAATTGGGGGAGTTGCTCTGCGACTTGTGGTGAAGGTAAAAAGAAACGATCTAGACAATGTTTAAATTCAAAGCGTGAAACAGATTGTTCAGGCAGTTCTGAAGATACAACTTCATGTACACAAACTCCATGTCCAGGTAAAGTATGAGTCGAAGTTCTGGCGTATACACTCATACCCTGTGGGATTTTCTGACATTAGTTTTTTTAATATTCGACAACTTTGTTGCTATACATCACTAAATAAAGGAGAGCAACGCAACTGGTAACTATAGGCCCTACGCTGGTTTATAAAGGGAAATCAAATTTAAAACCATTAATACAAAAATGCAAATTAATTCGTGGACTTCAGTATAAAGAATACCAACGCTGGCGAACAAATAACATAATTTACTCTTCAAAAAAAGTAGGGAAAATTCAGAAACAATACAAAACTGCGGAAATGCACTGCTGTTTTTATTAGAGGTAACCAGTGTATGTTAATAACAGGCCAACACATGGACATAAACAGTTCATATGGGCGGCTTATCTGACGGCCCCATTTCGGTCGCAAAGAGATACACTGTCAAAAGTGAAAATGGACATTTTTGATTTTTGTCTTAATAATGAGTAATTGCTCCACCAATCCCCAGACATTCGGCAATTCGTCGTGGCATGCTCCTAATCAACCATCCAATCACGATTTGGGGGCAATCTGACCCTCTCCTATTGCAGTGACTCTGCCAATTCGTGCAGTGTTGTCGGTTGACGTTGACGTCTCCCTATCATGTCCCAGACATGGTCTATAGGGGAAAGGTCAGGACGCATGGCTGGTCAAGGCGTATGGACAATATGGTGACGCTGGATGTAGTCATTCACGAAACGAGTGCGGTGGGCACGGGCATTATCATCTTGAAAGATGAAACGTTGACCTGCACGTTGAGCAAAGGACAGAACTATCGGTGCCAGGATGTGGTCACGGTAGTACACACCAGTGGCCCTTCCTTGAACAATATGCAAGTCCGTTCTGCCAGTCATATGCACATCATAACAGACCCACGCCGAATCTGTCATGCTGTCTGAAGTTAACGTTAGCATGACGCTCATTTACACGCCTCCAAACGCGAGCACGACTATCGGTGAAATCCAGAGTAAATCTGTACTCATCTGAGACGATTACCCCAGTTTCTACGCTGTCTACACCATTGACGCCTGTTTACCATGTTAATGGAGGCACAAGACGCGGTCGTCGCGCATGCAAATGGGCTGTATGTAGCCGATTTCTAATCGTTTGGGGTTCACAGCCGGTATACCCATAGCAGACCCTGTCTCGATCATAAAACGTTTAAAATGATATGAAAATCGTTGAGTACGAAAATACAAATTAGTTTGTGGACTTTAATAGTAGAATGTAATTAAGGAGTGTGGCTAAATTAAAGATAGAAAAAAAATTAAACTTAAACTAAAATCGTTCATTTTCCGAGCAATAGAATTGAGATTTTTCTCTTTTTTCGTATGAAGGCGATGGTGCCCACTGCAATTGATTGTATGCAAGCAATATGCAGTTTTAGTTTGATTTGATTTTCAGAATGGAGCGAATGGTCAGATTGGAATTCATGTAGTTCATCATGTGGTGAAGGTCAACAGACAAGAAGCAGAAGATGTATGAATTCTATAAACAATGGAGAATGTAAAGGAAATTCCCAAATAACACGATCCTGTTCACAGGCAGATTGTCCAGGTTGATAATCAGAATATTTAAAAAAAAGTACAATCATTATTTGCCCAAATGTTCCTTTATTTACGCGTTGACTCCCGATCTATAATACCTTGATTTTCATTAATGTCAGTATTATATCATTATAGTATACCCTCTCTTTAAAGTGAGTTTAAATTGTCCGCCATCAGTTATTTTGTCTATAGTTATTTGTTAATTCTCAAGTCTCTACGAAGTCAGATACCCGTGATGTGGGTTTTAATTTATTTTATTGTATCAAGCAGTAGGGGCCATTGGATGAACTTTATTGAAATATGAAATTTTCGACCACATGAGTACTGGCAAGCTGAAGGACGGCCCGAAAAATTAATGTCTATGTTAAGCATAGAAATAAAAGTGACCGTGGATTTGGCTGTGTTAAGCATAGAAGTAAAAGTGACCGTATTTGTCTGTGTTAAGCATAGAAATAAAAGTGACTGTGGATTTGGCTTGTCAGCAAGCACACAAACGACATCATAAAGACCTATTTAACCATTTCCCCGGTATCTGTGATTCTCCTAAAACGGCAAATGGCGAACGCTAATATTTAATGATTCAAGTGAAAGAAAACATGTCTTTAAATGGCATTTAAAATGTACGCCTTCTCGTATTATCAGCACATGACATTTCTTCGTTTCGTTGTGAATTTCCAGGTAGTTCTAATGAAAAGTGCGCGGGAAATAATGGAATACCGATCATCAAGTCGCCACTCTCCGTTTAGGAGACTCACAGATGCGGCCATTTCCCATATAAAGACTTGGCCTCAATGAATTTACTGTCAATCGCCCCCTTATGTGACTTCCGAATTTCTGGGGTTAGCGTCTTTCTTGCAGCAAAAAGTATTCATTTTGTCGTTTCTAAAATTGATTGATGGAATCGCCATCGTTGTTTTCAGACTGGAGTGTGTGGTCTAAGTGGAGTACGTGTTCTGTGACTTGCGGAGAGGGGAAAAGGGAAAGACAAAGAAAATGTTTGAATTCAAAACTTGGATCAAATTGTAGAGGAAACTCCAAAGATACAACTGCCTGTGTACAGGCACCATGTCCAGGTAAAATATGAGTAAATGTTCAGGTGTATATACACTCATATCCTATGGGATTTGCGAGTTGCGACATTAGTTTATTATTTAGTGTGGACGAATACTGTCGATCATGAGTGAAATTAATTGCACTATGCGTGGATAATAAATGTGGGCGTATACAAATGATTGTTGTGACTCTTTTCCAGATTATAAACGAAAGGCTTTTACCTTTTGTAAGTTTTTATAATCTAAGTATATTTATTTCAGATTGGACTGAATGGTCCAATTGGAGCAGTTGTTCTGTAACTTGTGGTGAAGGTAAAAAAGAAAGATCTAGAAAATGTTCAAATTCAAAACGTGGATCAGATTGTTCAGGCAATTCTAAAGATACAACCTCCTGTACACAGACATCATGTCCAGGTAAAGAGTCATCGTTATGATTGTGTTGAAACTGTCGTGGTTTTCAAGTCGAACCCATATACAACGCGCATAATTTCTCATCTCTGTTTGTTAAGATTGTTCTTTTTAGCTGCTGGTGATGTGCGTAACAGGAAATCTGTCTGCCCGTTACATTTTTGGTGCGATATAATAACTCTAATTAAGATAGAATGTTCAACGGTGGTGTAGATGTTCAGTTTTTGAATACCATGACTGAGTTCGAAGATGACTTTGTCTGCTTATAGGTTAGGCAGAGATGATCAATTTGATTGGTCGAGACTTTGTACCACACTCAGTAAGCTGGTGAATGGTGTACATGTATATTGCTGAATGCGAAATTATGAAAGGAAAATTAAAATCACGTCAATATTAAATGTGGTCGTATAAAAATGATTTCTGGGCCTCTTTACCGAGCTTTCCCCTTTTGTAAATTTTGCTAATATTTTTTATTTCAGACTGGAGTGATTGGTCCAATTGGGGTAGTTGCTCTGCGACTTGTGGTGAAGGTAAAAGGGAAAGATCTAGACGATGTCTAAATTCAAAGCGTGAAACAGATTGTTCAGGCAGTTCTGAAGATACAACTTCATGTACACAAACTCCGTGTCCAGGTAAAGTATGAGTCGAAGTTCGGGCGTATACACTCATAGCCTGTGGGATTTTCTGACATTAGTTTTTTAATAGTCGACAACTTTGTTGCTATACATCACTAAATAAAGGAGAGCAACGCAACTGTTAACTATAGGCCCTACGCTGGTTTATAAAGGGAAATCAAATTTAAAACCATTAATACAAAAATGCAAATTAGTTCGTGGACTTCAGCATACCAGCGCTGGCGAACAAATAACATAATTTACTCTTCAAAAAAAGTAGGGAAAATTTAGAAACAATACAAAACTACGGAAATGCACTGCTGTTTTTATTAGAGGTAACTAGTGTATGTTAATAACAGGCCAATTGCCTACACATGAACATAAACAGTTCATATGGGCGGCTTATCTGACGGCCCCATTTCGATCGCAAAGAGATAAACTGTCAAAAGTGAAAATGGACGTTTTTGATTTTTGTCTTAATAATGAGTAATCCCCAGACATTCAGCAATTCGTCGTGGCATGCTCCTAATCAACCGTCCAATCACGAATTGGGGCAATCTGACCCGCTCCTATTACAGTGACTCTGCCAATTCTTGCAGTGTTGTCGGTTGACGTTGACGTCTCACTATCATGTCCCAGACATGCTCTATAGGGGAAAGGTCAGGACGCATGGCTGGTCAAGGCATATGGACAATATGGTGACGCTGGAGGTAGCCATCCACGAAACGAGCGCCGTGGGCACGGGCATTATCATCTCGAAAGATGAAACGTCGACCTGCACGTTGAGCAAAGGACAGAACTATCGGTGCCAGGATGTGGTCACGGTAGTACACACCAGTGACCCTTCCTTGAACAATATGCAAGTCCGTTCTGCCAGTCATATGCACATCATAACAGACCCACGCCGAATCTGTCATGCTGTCTGAAGTTAACGTTAGCATGACGCTCATTTACACGCCTCCAAACGCGAGCACGACTATCGGTGAAATCCAGAGTAAATCTGTACTCATCTGAGACGATTACCCCAGTTTCTACGCTGTCTACACCTGTTTGACATGTTAATGGAGGCACAACACGCGGTCGTCGCGCATGCAAATGTGCTGTATGTAGCTGATTTCTAATCGTTTGGGGTTCACAGCCGGTATACCCATAGCAGACCCTGTCTCGATCATAAAACGTTTAAAATGATATGAAAATCGTTGAGTACAAAAATACAAATTAGTTTGTGGACTTTAATAGTAGAATGTAAGGAGTGTGGCTAAATTAACGATAGAAAAATTAAACTAAAATCGTTCATTTTCCTAGCAATAAAATTGAGATTTTTCTCTTTTTTCGTATGAAGGCGATGGTGCCCACCGCAATTGATTGCATGCAAGCAATATGCAGTTTTAATTTTATTTGATTTTCAGAATGGAGCGAATGGTCAGATTGGAATTCATGTAGTTCATCATGTGGTGAAGGTCAACAGACAAGAAGCAGAAGATGTATGAATTCTATAAACATTGGAGAATGTAAAGGAAATTCCCAAATAACACGATCCTGTTCAATGGCAGATTGTCCAGGTTGATAATCAGAATATTTAAATAAAGTACAATCATTATTTGCCCAAATGTTCCTTTATTTACGCGTTGACTCCCGATCTATAATAACTAGTATTTCATTAATGTCAGTATTATATCATTATAGTATACCCTCTCTTTAAAGTGAGTTTAAATTGTCCGCCATCAGTTATTTTGTCTATAGTTATTTGTTAATTCTCAAGTCTCTACGAAGTCAGATACCCGCGATGTGGGTTTTAATTTATTTTATTGTATCAAGCAGTAGGGGCCATTGGATGAACTTTATTGAAATATGAAATTTTCGACCACATGAGTACTGGCAAGCTGAAGGACGGCCCGAAAAATTAATGTCAATGTTAAGCATAGAAATAAAAGTGACCGTGGATTTGGCTGTGTTAAGCATAGACATAAAAGTGACTGTGGATTTGGCTTGTCAGCAAGCACACAAACGACACCATAAAAACCTACTTAACCATTTCCTCGGTGTCGTGATTCTCCTAAAACGACAAATGGTGAACGCTAATATTTAATGATTCAAGTGAAAGAAAACATGTCTTTAAATGACATTTAAAATATACGCCTTCTCGTATTATCAGCACATGACATTTCTTCGTTTCGTTGTGAATTTCCCGGTAGTTCTAATGAATAATGCGCGGGAAATAATGGAATCCCGATCATCAAGTCGCCATTCTCCGTTTAGGAGCCTCACAGACGCCGCCATTTCCCATATAAAGACTTGGCCTCAATGAATTTACTGTCAATCGCCCCCTTATCTGACTTCCGAATTTATGGGGTTAGCGTCTTTCTTGCAGCAAAAAGTATTCATTTTGTCGTTTCTAAAATTCATTGATGGAATCGCCATCATTGTTTTCAGACTGGAGTGAGTGGTCTAAGTGGAGTACGTGTTCTGTGACTTGCGGAGAGGGGAAAAGGGAAAGACAAAGAAAATGTTTGAATTCAAAACTTGGATCAAATTGTAAAGGAAACTCCAAAGATACAACTGCCTGTGTACAGGCACCATGTCCAGGTAAAATATGAGTAAATGTTCAGGTGTATATACACTCATATCCTATGGGATTTGCGAGTTGCGACATTAGTTTATTATTTAGTGTGGACGAATACTGTCGATCATGAGTTAAATTAATTGCACTATGCGTGGATAATAAATGTGGGCGTATACAAATGATTGCTGTGCCTCTTTTCCAGATTATGAACGAAAGGCTTTTACCTTTTGTAAATTTTTATAATCTAAGTATATTTATTTCAGATTGGAGTGAATGGACCAATTGGGGTAGTTGTTCTGTATCTTGTGGTGAAGGTAAAAAAGAAAGATCTAGACAATGTTTAAATTCAAAACGTGGATCAGATTGTTCAGGCAGTTCTAAAGATACAACCTCCTGTACACAGACACCGTGTCCAGGTAAAGTATGTCCGTCATGTTTGTCCATCGATATGCATTATGTATTTTGTAACAATGTTCTGGTTTAGGGCAACAACAAATTCGACCAACTTTTATGCGCCACCCGGGCTAATGTACCCAAATATACGCCATACAATGTTTTCATTAGCTCGATAGGTGCAGAAAAGGGGGACGCGAACCCCCGTTTAATTCATTCATTGTCCATGATCGCCTGAACACTGTTCGATATTCAAATTAACGTATTATCCGAATGCATGGAAGGATGTATCGTTGACTGCGATTTACGTAGCCTGAACTAAATTGGCGTGTTACATGGTAAATTGAAATTGTCTTTGTAATAGGAAATAAAATAATTGTCTCATATTTTGTTTTCAGTTACAAAAAAGAACAATGGTCGAAACGATGAAAGGAAGAAAATGAGAAATAAAAAAATCAGTGCTCAGAAAACCAAAAATAAAGGTATTGTTGGATATGAAATCTACAGAACCCAGACACTTCGTGTTGTGAGATGTGCTTTGACATGTTTACGTGTTAGTAACTGTCGTTCAATAAATTTTCAGTTCAGGAGAGACAAAAGAAAAGACAAAAAGACAAGCAAGGAAGAAAGGTTGTGTATTCTTAATTCTGTCTCGTTAATAGACGAACCGTCATCATTACAGCCAATGCCAGGATTTAAAATGTACGATATCGGAGAGTTTTTTGACACATATTGATATAATCGTAAATAATGAAAGATTGTCTGAAGGAATTCTTGCTGAATATACGACCACTAAAGACCACCATTTCACGTCGTATAAGCTGTGATAATCTTAAAAGGAGTACACAGTAAATTGCGTGTGCATTGGTTTGTGCATTATAAACCTTGCCAACAGTAGGCTAATTTCATTTTTCGGACAATAACTAATTTTGCACGGATTAATGTTCGCTAAAATTGATCAGAATATGAAGAGTATAGGTAATGTCCCCTCGTGGAGTAAAATATGCAAAGGGGATTGAAATAAAGGGTTTTGTGAGCGGGGTTTGTTCATTTTCTCATGCTCCGTGATCTTATATTTGTTTCCAGTAAATAGAGTCGATATGCATCTGTGATAATTACATAATTTATACATATTTCATTGTAAATAATTATTTTCATTTTTCTTTATCTTATTGATAATTTTGTTTCGTAACTGATTTGTCGAATTCTCGATCCGGCAACTAATGGTCTGCATGCTGTAGATAAAACAGTTCGACATTTCGTAACTATATTGTACGATCTACTGACCGACTATAATATAGATCATTGGTGTTGATAAATATATTTCTAAATATAGGATTTTATAGAGTTTCTTTAATGGAAGCTAACATATTTTGTTTTGTATTACCTAATCATTGTAGGCCTATTGGCGAACGATTAAAGATACATTAGTTAAGAGTTTAATAAAGAGTTGGTCATTCTTGCTATAATTATTCAAAAATAGATGATAAAAAAAGAAAATATTGAAAATTTCATTCAAATTACTTCATTCTCAGCCAAGTTATCATTGTTTATAGTTTTGAGAAGATGGGTGCACAGTGGTAACCAGGGCACTGGTATAATCGGGACTGAGCCTCGCTTTCCCATTTTTAAATTAAATTTTTAAATGGCGAACCGTTTTAATCTAGTTAAAATCTCGAGTATCAGATGCCATCGAGAGTCGATTATGGTCTTGTTTTGTTAATAAATGTCTAATTAATAGTTTATATAACATTTCAGGCCTAAAGAAAGACCTGCAATAGGCAGCTTTAGCTCTTGCATAATGTTTGTTTAAATAAAAGTAAGAAAATAAACAACCGGGGTTATTCTCGTGTACAATAATGCAGGAGCTACCAGCGTCGACAAAATGGAAACCAAAATACGGTAACAAGAAATCAGTATAGTATGGTGTGTGCTGAATATTTTTATACGACAATTTGTCGCCTACCCAAATTCGGGGTTTCGACGACAGTTAATCTTTGATGCATGCAGGCATTTGTAGGGGCTTTATAAAAAATTTTATCTGGAAAGTATCAAAGGATATTGTTCCAGATCCACCAGTTTTACATATGTGACGACAGGTTAAACAGATTCAAATATAGATAGTAAAGAAAGAAAGAAAGGACCGTTCCCATGGTTCATCTGTAAGGTCTTCGCACAAGTTCTGAATATGACGCAAATATCGGACACTAGATCAAAAGGTGACCCTTCTGAAAACTTCACATGAGCTATCAATTTAAATACTATATTTTGTTTATACGAAACACATTGTTTATACTTTTGGAGTAAATACATAATTGCTATTTAGAATCTATGTGGCGACAAATATCAGTCAGTAACAATAACTGGTCGTCTCCGAAACTTACGGATTGGCAATAGCAACGGTCTGTATTTTAAAATTATATTTGGAGTCCGTTTGGCCCATTTATGTAAAATTCTTTGACTGCAAGACTGTTATTTAATATTTTGAAAGTTGATCCCGGATTTGAATTTTTAAAAAAATCATGAAAAATGTTTGGGATAGGCTCACCGACATTTATGCAACCAGCGTATTGGCATGCAAATCTAAACATTTATGTATTGTTATGTATATGAAATAAAAACAAAGTTAAACTAATTTATTTTTTTCCGTAGTGGTGATTAGATTAAAAACAATGTTAGATTTTATTTCAATTAAAATTACAAATTCTTTACACGTATTTGGGTCGAAATCTTTTCACTTGAACCATACAGCATGGTAATCAAACATTCCTATTTATGTATAGGTTGTGTTTGATTGAAGCGAATCTCTACGAATCTAAATACGCCTATGTACTCACTATTGTCCTCTGTACGTCTGTCAGTCTACCCAGTTTAACTACCTACTGTTATTTCTAATGTCTAGTGTTCTTTTATACTGGAGGACAAACATGTACACGGTACAATCCGTTTTTCGCCTCATCCGAACAACTAGACGTTGTTTCTTGCCAGGACCTCATCCCTGCACCACTGACAAAGACGACACACGTTGGAAAATACCATGAACATTCTGGGCCAACATTGGGATCGAATATGGGAACTGCAGCTTAGCGAATCAACATCTTACTCACTGAGCCACCGCGGCTCCCCTTCTTGTAATCGCTCGGTAGGCCATTAAAAAAAATGTTAAAACTTGCCGTGCTCATTCAATTATTTGCAAATTTATTACTTGTATTATTGAAAACTTGTAGTCGTTTTACAAGCAAGATTTCATAATTTCTGTTTCCAATTCTTCATTATGAGTGCTTAAAGGAGCTAAATCGCTAATATTTTGGACCTAGAAATTGACACAAATGGGTCGTAACGCATATAATAATGTAATAGGAATATATTTACATTCAATCGTTTCCATTTTTACTCTAATTTCAAATCAGTTACGTTCGGCGAAATATGTCTGAAGTCTCAATCGAATGAAAATTTCTAGCGTCTGGTTATTCTAGTCTACATAGTATTTATTGCGCATACTCTCCCGATATGAATATGCCGTCACCGTTTGACATGACTTGTTGAATGTCTAGCCTCGTTCTTCGAGTCCCTTGTTAGAATGGGTCTGAAACGCATTATGGTACACGATTCGTGTACCAATGGTAAAATTTTTTATTTTGTCTTAAATATTGGATATCAGAAGCCCATTTTTTCTCGGTAAGATCACAACATCAATGTTGATTTAAATTGACAAATAATTCGTGTTTTCAATGTCGAAGATGTTGGATGATATTGAGTTAGAGACTTAGCTACTTTAAGGTTGAACTCCCTACGGAAAATCCCATCAGCGAAAATTCCTAAATGTAGATAATAGAATTCAAATTCAGTAGGCAATCATCAATCAAATCCCATTTCGAGGTTTGACTTGGTATCCGGTTCGGGTTTGTAAGTAAGATAAATATGGAAGAAAGCACCACACCCCCATACAATACCAAATCAAAATTTTATAGTCATATTCAATAGTTGAGAAATTCAGTAGGCAATCATCAATCAAATCCCATTTCGAGGTTTGACTTGGTATCCGGTTCGGGTCTGTAAGTAAGATAAATATGGAAGAAAGCACCACACCCCCATACAATACCAAATCAAAATTTTATAGTCATATTCAATAGTTGAGAAATTCAATGAAAGTCCATTAACAAAGTAATAGATATATTCTCGCCTGTGTATAGGTATAATATGAAACCAAACTATATTCGTAATCGATACTGTTTTATTCGAGTCGCTTCCACCGCCGCTACAGTTTGTATTTCAGAATTTTCATAGTTTCAAAACCGAATAAAAACAAGAGCTGGAGACCTCCTTTAAAGCAGGGTTATTTTATTTTATTTAACACATTTTATTTAGTCGTGTGTGTGGAACAAAGGACAGGGGAGGTCTATGATTGGCCAATATGTTACAGATAAACACACATGATCATATCTAGCTTATATAAATAAACTTGTTAATCTAAAGACGTACATATATACAACATCTGTTTACTCTAGCAACCAAACATAGGTCTTTAATTTGTGTCTTAGAAAAAATATATAAGCTCCACATGTGAATAATGTTTATATATCACCGTATCTGCGTAATTCCATTCGTAGAATTCAAGGTAGAGTTATTCACAAGATTTCCAACACTTTCAACACTTGTGAAGTCTATAAGAAGAGCATCCAGGATTGAAATGCCTCCGTTATAATTAAGAAAAGCCATAAAATGTGTATCTACCTAAAGATTGGGGTGAAACGGTTTTGAAATTTTGAAACGTAAAAAACCCTCCGATAATCGATTTTATTTGAAATAAAAACGTTATTCAAGAAAAGACAGGCTTTCAATGTTAAACGATCTTATCCGATACAATCTTCTGAACAATCCCGAACGGTCTCGGAAATAAGTGACCACAAAACCCTTGCGGACAGGAACGGACTGAGACCTTTACCCCCATGTATATGTAATTCAAAAATAAAAACGATATTGAGTCTTAAAATAAACTTGTATCTTTCGAAATGAAATAAAACTTGCATGTATGCTGAAATTAAACACGCGTTTTCTTGCAGAATCATGGCTATTTGAATTCGACTGGAGGTTAAAGGGACAATAACACTCTTGCTGGCTTGACATCTCCAGTAAATAAATAATTCTAAGTATTAGATGTTTAAGTGTCCTACCTGTTGTGTAAATTGTCCAGAGGGTTCGAAAATATTTTTAAATCCAAGTCACATTTGAAAAGGTTTACGTTAGGCTTTTCAAATCATTTAGTTAAATTTTTACAATTTTTTAAATTAGGTGTGTTAAGATGAAATTTGTATCATCAATTAATTGGAATATTGTAAAATAGTACAACTTGTTGACCAGAATAAAGATTGGGACATATTATTCAGTTACAACAAGAGTGGTATTGAGCCTTTAATGGAAGCCTAGCTAGTGTATGGAAGTATAACGTTGTCAATATTATTTCAATGTTCACGGTACAAAATATCAGCAGTTCAAAATACGTATTTTAGTTTTACAATTTGCAATTTTCATTGATCGACAATACCATTGCCACAGTGTTAAAATACAGAGTACACTTTTCAATAACACAAAATACAGTATAATAGTTATTTTGCACATTACACTTCTCCATGCTGCATTTTGCATAATGCACAAATGCAGAACTTAGTATATTAGAACGTATACCTTATATGGAATCTACAACGTTCATTTCGACTCCTCGGTTGTACGTGACAACGAGTAGGGTCACCTGTCCAACCTCGTGGGTTTTCTCCGGGTCCTCCGGTTTCCCCCCCCCCCCACTGCTAAAGACCCGTACGCGCAAGCGCATTATTGAAATAAAATTGAACCATATGTTAATCCCGAAATGACCTATTTTGTGTCGAGTGGACGTTAAACCCCATTTCTCTCTCTCTCCCGGACTAGGATGGAAATTATTATTTAAGCGATCGACCTTGTCAGTAGAAGGGGGTGGTACTCATATTTAAAGACCTTCGGAAAACGATTAATGAAATGAAATTAAATGGGGTTTAACGTCCTATTGTTCTGCCATGACTGGGCTAATGAAAACGGGCATACGTCATGCAGTGTGCTATCAGGGAAAATTTGCCCGGAGAGCGGCGCTGTATACGGCCTACTCCCGTATCGAATTCCAACAGCCAAGAGATCTTTTACGTGCACGCTAATGCGTACACGGGACCTAGTTTTTCATCCCATGCGCAGTGCCGGACTGGGCCCACCTGTCCACATGTCCGTGACAGGTGGGCCTAAGCTCATTAAAAAAAAGTGGGCCTAAGCCTATAAAGAAAAAAGAAAAAAGAGAAAGAAAAAAAGAAAAGAGAAAGAAAGGAGAGGGGGAGGAAAGAAAAGAAAGAAGGAAGGAGAGGACAGGACACAGGACAGGAGAAAGAAAAGATAGGAAAAAAATGACTGACAAACAAGCAAAAAAAGAAGTGTACTACAAGGAAAGAACTTTATGAGTTTGACCTCATTATACCGATAACCGAGAACTGTGTAATTCATCTTTTAACCTCTACTTAGTTCAGGAAATCAAAAATTTGCCGTCTTCTGCTTTGGTGGCGCGTACTTGTGTGGGCCTTGGTCAATGACCTGACAGGTGGGCCTTTGGGCCACCAGTCCGGCACTGCCCATGCGAACGATTAGACAGTTGTCATTGTCAGGCACTCCTGCATCACTGACAAGGGGAAAAAAACGATCATAGTCGGGTGGTACAAAACTCTATTAAATGACGGGACTGGGGATATCATGTTACTTATTAAAAAGCACGCTCATTTCTCTTTTCAAATATTTAAATAATTTTCTGGCACCTTTATATTTACATACTTTGAAAAAATGAAATGAAATGAAATGAGGTTTAACTTTTAACGTCCTAAGCTACTGTTGGACTTCGAAAGGGCTAATAAAGACGGGCATACGCCAGTGTGCTATGAGGAAAATTTTGCCCGGGCAGCGGCACTATGGTCTACTCTTATATCGAATTCCAACTGCCAAGGGATCTTTTACGTGCACGTCAATGTATAAACGGCACCTCAGTTTTTAGACCCATCCGAACGACTAGACAACTGTCCTGGTCAGGCCCTCCTTCCTGAAACCACGTCGGAAAATCCCGATGAACTTTCTCGGCCAATGCAGGGATCGAACACGCGACCTTCAGACTAGTGAGCCAACGTCTTACCCAGGTAGCTCTAAACTTTGAGAAAAAAAAAGATAAAAAGATTAAAGTTGAAGTGAAGAAGGGGGGGGGGAGTAAACATGTGGGGCTTATCGAAGGCTCGGATTAGCCATACCGGGCGCATGATTTCACCGAAGTCAGGGTAATCCAGCGAATTCCTTATTGCATACTAGCTTGATTCGCCCTTATTGCATGGTAAGCCGACTTATGGTGACTTATTGAATGCCAGCTTGATCTCTGCCCCTTCTACTGACGTTGACCTTGTATACGATTAATCGGGTAAATTATTAATTTCCGTCCTAGTCCGGATTTTTTCCGTATGCAAATGAACTTAGTCGTAATACCAAATAAGTTCTATTATGCATTTGCCCATCATGCAAAATGCAGAATGGGGAAGTGTAATGTGCAAAATAACTATTATACTGTATTTTGTATTTTTGAAATTTTGTATTATATATTTTAACACTGTGACATTGGTATTGTCGAGCAATGGAAATTGCAAATTGTAAAACTAAAATACGTATTTTGAACTGCTGACATGTAGTTTGTATAGTGAACATTGGAATAATATTGACAACGTTATCCTTCCATAGTGGTGCCCCCCTCCCGACCCCTTGGCACCCCGGCCTTGGTGCCCTAAGCGCGTGCTTATTTTGTTTACCGGAGCTGCTTGCAGGGTGCACATCTGGTAAAGTGTGTCAGCAAGCAGCATGTTTGTTTTGTTGATGCAAAAGATACCGTCCTATTTTGTACTATCTGAAACATGAGATATATGTTTATACATGTACTTAATCGCCAAGATATGGCTTTTACAGATTGGTCACAGCGCAAACACATTCTCAACACATTTCATACAAACTTGGCGGAAAAGGTCCACTTTTTACACCCCGTCTACGTTTATGTATGTATATTTAGAACAGTTATGTAGTTTTAGACAGACGGTTTTGTTCTTAAACATTTTCTTGGATTTTCTAAAAAAACGGAATTAACTTGAATGCATTAAAGTCGACAAACGACAGGGCAACACACCGATATTTGGATAGATTACAAAAGTATGGAATATAAACGCTGAAATGTTACTGATAGTGATTTAAAACAGATTAAAGTTCACCAGCTGTTTTGGATTAAGTCGTATATCTGATCAAAAGTGAAGGCTCTTGGTTTTTGTATACTGATAAGTACAGTATATATTATAAATGATAACATACCACCGACAGTATGAGATAAATGGTAACATAATAATATAAATTTTGGGAAATACGAGAAAAGGACAAAATGGCGGTTTAAATATTTTATCTGATCACTATCTATTGAGATATTTTAGTGTGCGTTGTGCCATTTTGGTACGAAGCTGGAAGCTGAACCTCGCAAGATGGCACGGGTTCGAAATCCGTTCCAGATTCTCCGTCTGTTAATCTTGTGTCATTTATGTTGCCATACTGTAGGTGTGATGGATTATTATAACTCATTGTTTAGACCCTTTAGCTTAAACAAAGCCAAAGTGGAAACTCTGGGATCCATTTTAAAAAGGCACGTCCAAGCATTAAGGGATACCGAAAATAGGAAAGTAGAATTAGTGTTTCTTGTGGATAGTTCGGCTAGTGTTGGTGCCAGTAATTTTTTTGATGAATTAAAATTTGTGAGAAAGTTATTAGCGGATTTTACGGTGGATGTTAATGCCACACGAGTTTCTGTGATTACATTTTCTTCACGTGGTAAAGTTATTCGCCATGTTGATCATTTGACAATTCCAAAAGAAAGTAACCAAAAATGCGGCCTTCTTGTGGAGGAAATGCCCAAAATACGTTACATCGGTGGTGGAACATACACATTAGGAGCCTTTATTGAAGCCAAGGTAGGGCTTAGAACATTATTTTTAAATTTTTAGAAAAACTTCCTATATTAATCAATATTATTTGTGCATCGGTGGCTAACTGTTAACCAATGTTGCTCTACAAGAATTTGTTCCTGGCAAATAGAATCTTTACTTTAAAAAGAATACTTCCTTAAGAATTAAATAAATATGTAAGAGACAAATGCTATTTACATTATCTATCTGAAACCGGAAAAATATCCAGATTATTCGAGGACAAGCGGTACAAATACGGTTATCACCTTTCCCTTATTTAGACCTAAAAAAAAGAATACCATAACAAACAAAACTTCGCTAGGTGGCTTTATCCAATGCTTTATTCCAAAAACGAACAAAAGGAAACTAAAAGAAGATATTATAAGATAATTATATCTGAGTCTTGTTTATTTTTTACTATGTATATAAATATACATGTTTAAACATTAAATCGGTTAAGTAAAGTATGTGGAGAGGAATGCCAAGATCTATTTTACAGTCCATTAAAACAGCCATTAAATACTTTAGCATGAAACACAATCTCATATATTTTTCTGGTTTTTAGTCTATAAATTGTTAGAATCGCAGTTCGTTTTCAGTAAATGCTAAATAGATAACACATGCAAGTCACATCTATGTAAATAAATTTACATTTCCTTATGCCACTGACCTGGCGACCTATAATATGGCGGAACGTCAACACGTGGTATTTCACATATTAAATTACAAGTTATCGCAATAATATACATCAATATCACTCTCTCACATGGCTAGCAAATGGTTCTTTTCAACCTAAATCATGCAAAAATAAATATTTCTCTAGAATATGTGATAGCACTTGATGGATTACGTCTTACTATATTGACAAAAATACAGAATGTTAACATAAGAATTATATAAACATGATAGTCATATTTAATATGAAAATAGAATTAAATCGGTTAAATGATATTTTTGTAGTTTTAACAAAATGTGTGTATTGATCGTAACGAACGTACTGGTCATTCGAGTCTTAGCCTAGCTTCTCTATTTTTGAATTAAATCATTAAATGGCAGAACTGTTCTAAACTACTTAAAATCGGAGCTATCCGATGGCACCGAGAGTTGATTATGGTCTTGTCATGTTAATAAATGTCTAATTAATCATTTATGTAAAACATTTAAGGCCCAAAGGAATACCTGGAATATACAGATGTCATCGAGGGTTGATTATGGTCTTGTCATGTTAATAAATGTCTAATTTATCATTTATATAACATTTAAGGCCCAAAGAAAGACATGCAATATGCAGATTTAGCTCTTAGATAATGCCTGTTTAAAGGAAACTTAGAATGCAAAAAATTGACCACAGCACACAGCGTAAGATAGATAGTGTCATACTGGTCGCTGTGCGTTTTGGGAACCAACTGTACGCATTTCTTGATACATTCCGTTATGGTAATGATTAACGCAACCATTATATACCCGGACACGGGTATTTTCCTGAAAATACTTCTTAATATGAGCATTGGGCATTAATAAATATTTTACAGTTTCAAAAAAGTTCATTTTAGAGGAGAGGATTTTTATATTTTTCACGATTTTTTAAAGAATGTTCTCAGAGCTGCTCGGAAGGAAGCAGCCAAGGCAATATTCCTGATCACTGATGGTTTTTCAAATGGTGGGGATCCCAGACCGGAAGCCAACATCCTGAGAGAAATGGGAGTAAAAATATTTACATTTGGTATCAGAAATGGTAATGTCAGAGAACTGTTTGATATGGCGTCGGAACCCAGGAATGAAACGTGTTATATATTAGACAGTTTTGAAGAATTTGAAGCTTTAGCCCGCAGAGCCTTGCACGAAGGTATGGTTAGAAAACTATAGAATAGTATATTTTCCTATATTTAATTGTTTACATAACTATCCACTTCCATTATTGATAAAATTGATAAATTCTATCCTGGCGTGCTATAGAAAACACACATGATTATGTATTTTATGTCATGCACAATTTCGTGTGCTGAAACCTTATATACGGCTTGTGGGTATTCATGCCGGTGCCTAGTGCAAATTAGACATATTAGATAGAAAGCAACATCTGAAAAAGACAGAAAGATCTAAATTAACGGTTGTATAATCTTAAAATATTAGGTTAATTGACTTTTCTTGCCTGATATAATGTACTTTTAAATACAAAAACATGTTTATCATAATTGACGTATTTATTAATGGTATTTAATGTTTTTAATATAAACTGTGGCTTCTCTATTGATTTCAGATTTACACTCAGGGTCATACATTCTACAAAAGAAGTCTAGTTGTTTTAGTATATGTAAGGAAGGAAAGGACTGTTGTCACCCAAGAGCTGATTGTATGTGCGGAACCCACACAGGAAAATACGAATGCTTATGTCAACCAGGTTACTATGGTCATGGCAATGGAAAAACAGGCTGTGCACGTATGTGTGGCGTTAAAAGCCTTTAAATTGATAAAATCTATATACATAAATTGTATTATTGTCTTAAGGATAAGGACACAAAATATTAAAAAATTGCGGCTTGGAAATTAGAAACACTTGGGCCCCGAAGGAGGTAGGTCCGAGATGCCTACACAAGCAGCCCGGCATACATGCTCAGAAAATTTAGGAGTAGTTAAATGTAGTTAAAATATCATATGTTAGCTGATAATACATTATTTTCAACAAGTTTTAGGCAAATTTTTGAATTTTTTGATAGGAAGATGAACACAAACGACCAACTTGACCTTGTGCTTTAGCACACCTAACCGCAATGGTCTATCCGGCACTTATCATAACTTATAATTTGTATTAATCTGTCATTCTCATTCATTTCACCTCTATTTATAAGAATGTTACATCTCGCACTCACCTTATAACGTACGGGAACCATAGAAATGTATCTATGTCGATACTATCTATATAATAATTAAAGAGACAAAACCACCGAACACAGTGACCAACGCAAACCCAAAAGGTACGTGCACAATCAATCGGACAAAAACTATTCAACTCTGGTGGTACATCTGCATTATTGTGTTTTTTTTATAGTGAAATCCATGCAAGGTTTAAAAACAATCTCAGTTATAAAAGGTTACATTTTAAAATAGATTTATCTACCTCAAATGTATGTGCGGGGGGGGGGGGGTAATGTATAGTCAATGATTATTCGTTGGTGCTCGAAATTACTGACAAACTATTCCTGATATGCACAGGGTTTGAATAATTATTGCTAATTCCACATTGGAAAACAAATCCAGTTACATTTAAAAGTAATTACCCGTTCAAAATAAAGACGTAATGATACCTATTATATTATACAAGTGATATAATATAGGAAAGGAAATTAAATGTATTATGAAGGACCGCCATATCGATCGTTTTGATTAAAATAGACGTCTAAAAATATAATATGATAGTGTTACAGTAATATTTAACATAGCCCTACATAAAAAGTCACTCTAAATATGACATTAATAAGAAATAAACATTTCCATATTATTAAATCAATAATCTATTTCTAAATTTTGGATCGAGTGTATATTTTTGTTCTTTACTGAAATATGCTGGTATGAAAATACAACTAGTATAAAAGTCCCCAAATGAGAAGTGGCTGCAGGTGCTCCAGGGAATAAGGACAGCATGCTTCGTGCAAAATGTTTACAGATATCTAACGGAATGCTACTGGTTAGATGATAGACTCGCGGCCAAGGGTCCACCATACCACTGGTTTGAACATTAACGCGTTTTGTTCGCAAAATCACTGTTTATGAACGCAAAGATTTTATCTTTAAAGGCATGTGTGACTTTTAACTAGCCGTGCTCTTGGAACGAAAATGATTATCTTAATATAAAATACTTTAAAATAATTTATTCATTCACCAATACTGATATTTCAATTATATGTCAATTATGGTGTCACTGTTAATTTTTTCAGCTTGTCCATCAAAAACATATAAAAATTTCACTGGTGCTGGTGATGTTACATCATGTACTCCATGCCCTGACGAAAGCCAGATAACAGGACTAGGTGCTCCTAATGTATCAGAGTGTAAATGTAGAAAAGGTTACCAACAAATATCCGATACTGAATGCTCCGGTAACTCTTTTTTTTCTTCTTACCTAAACCTCCCTTAGCTTTATTTGATTCAAGCTAAGATCCATAGATCAGTTATTGACGATTCTCTCATTTTTTAAAACCGAAAATAATTTGGTATAACGCAAGGATCAGTTCTTGGTTGTTGTTTATTTTGCATCAGTATTAATGACGCCGAAAACATCCCCCACCTCCTATAGCCCGAATTCATTTCTTGGCATATAAGTTTTTAAAAAGATGACGATGCCATTTAAGCCTTTTCTTTTATAGCTTACAGATGTTCTATGTTGGAACCACCAACTAATGGTTATTTTGTTAACAATAAGTGTAATAACGTGTTTAATGCTGCATGTGGATTAAGATGTCGACCAGGGTATGAATTACGAGGAAGTAGTCTAAGAATCTGCCAGGAAGATAGCACATGGTCTGGAACAACTACAAAATGTATCAGTATGTACGACGTCTTATTTCTGTTTCGAATAGTTTCTTTTGTCAAACTCATCCTCTAGGATACATTCCATTTTAGTTAAGCAGGGTTAGATCTTATTCTAACACTGACTCATTGGCCTTAAATAATATCCCTACAGAGTAAATGTACAGATAAATGCATATAACTCGTCACTATGCATAACACTGAAACAGTTGAACATAATGATGAATGATGTAAATATTGAACCGTTTTAAAGGTCATTGTAAACGTATATATACAGATTAATAATAAAGTATTTATCTCGTTTGAATACTGGATGTCCTTGTATTTCAGTGAAGAGTTGTCCTCCTCTACCAACTCCTAAGCATGGTCACATGATCTGTAGTCGAGATGATTTTAATTATGCTACTGAATGTCGTTTTACTTGTGACAATGGTTTCAAACTGGTTGGCTCTAGAAAGAGAACATGTCTGGCTATAGCTGTGTGGACTGGAATAACGACACGATGTCGAGGTATTCAACAAATAGACCTAAAATACCCGTGAAATTTCTATTTATAAAACAAAAACTGACACAACACTTTATAATGCCCATGTAGTGCCATACCACCTTGTTATAATACACAGTCTATAACCAAGCTCACATTAAAGCCATGGTGGCTCAGTGAGTAAGGCGATGATTCACTAACCTGGAGGCTCGATCCCGGTGTTGGCCGAGAAAGTGCCTTTGTGTTTTCCAGCGTGGTGCAGAACAGAGAGCCTAGCAGTGAACAGCGTCTATTCGTTCGGATGGGGCGAAAAACAATGTCCCACATGATAACAGTTTGGATTCAATTGCTGTCCGGGTAAAATGTCCCTCATTAACAATCGTTCTTTACTGTTTTTCAGAAATAACTTGTCAACCGTTATTACCACTACGAGAGGGTACTGTAAGTCCGTCTAGTTGTACCGAAGGTGAGGTATTATTTGGTACAACTTGTCAGATGTCCTGTTCATCACAATATACTTTATATGGATCACATACTAAACAGTGTACACCTGATGGTAACTGGGTACCACCTGGTAATCAACCCAATCAGTGCATTGGTAAGTTCTCATCTAGTTTCTAAGAATGTGAAGGGTAGAAAGCGGTTCAGTGGTAACAGTATTAGATATTCCATCCAATGCTTCACATCCAAGCATCACATCAAAAGACAGATCACGACTGTTCTGTAGATGTGGTTTGAACTGTGTCAAATTTACATGCCCACAAACACATATCGCAGCGAATGTGGTAGTGTTTTAGTTTAGAGATCTATTAGTAGATATAGCTTGCTCATATTCTAAGTGAAACTGCTTTACATAACAGGTGTCAGTGATAGTAGCCGCCGGGTGAATTCAGTACGGCCCAGTTTCCATTACCGTGTATTAGTTCGGTTCATGTATACTTTTGTTCTGGCGAATGCCAAGACAAAGAACACTATATCTAGCCTATACTTTGATCTTCTAAAATTGGCTCTCTGATAGAAGTTTAAAACTATGTGCCCAAGTAAAATAAATATTTAGATAATTCGATGTTCCAAGATTGAGTTAATTATTACTCTTCATTTTATAATAAAATTTATATAAAATTCAAGATGAGAAGCCACCATTTGTACAGTGTCCACCAAAACTAGTTATAGAGGCGGATCCTGAAGAACCAGAAACAGAAGTTAGTTGGGGAATACCTTTAGCAGTGGATAATTCAGGTTTTATTCCCAGAACAATTGCTGTACCTGCCTTGGTTCCACCGGCCAAGTTGCCTATTGGTTATACAACAATTACCTATATAGCCGAAGACTGGAATAAAAACAAAGCCAAATGCAAAGTTTACATACATGTTATAGGTAAATTTCAGTGATATTTAGTAATTGAACTGTAAAATCACGGGTCAGTAATATGTACAGTCATTGTATTCCATAGTATGGAGATAATTAGAATACCATAGTATATTTTGTTTAAAAAATGGCGTTTCTTTTTTAATAAGCTAAGAATAGCACATAGAATGCTTTGTTACCTAAGAAATAAAAAAATGTCACCAAACATGTCACTTTTTTTTAGGATTTAACAATGTATGTATGCTATATATTATTTTTTTGTAAATACACTCAAGACGTCTTTGCCACGTTAATTTTTCTCTTCCATCTTAGACAACACGCCTCCGAGAGTGGATAAATGTTTTTCTCCAAAAGCTGTCGTTTCACAAGACAAACATGGCACCGTGACCTGGGAAGAACCATTATTTAGTGATAATTCTGGAGAAACGCTACAAATAGTTAAATCACATTCTCCTGGCTGGTTCCCACGTGGAAAAACAAACGTAACTTACACAGCTACTGACAAAAGTGGCAACAACAATACTTGTGTACTAGAAATAAATGTTATTCGTAAGTAATGATTTTTTGTAAACATTTATGAGTAAGTCTGGACACAGGATATTGTATATCACTAGGTTGTTGTCTTCTTTATGGCTACAATTGACCTATTTTATTGTCTTCTTGATGGCTACAAGTGACCTTTGTTTTTGTCTATTTGATGAAAACGTTTGGCATTTGTTGTTGCTTTATTGTTTATTATTCTCATCTGAATGGATTGAATTATTGACATTTTTATTGGCTATGTTAGTGACTGCTTAATTGATTCCATTGACATTTGTTATTGACCTCTTGAAGGATTCCACCGACTTTGTAAAAGAATCCACTGATGTTAGTGACTTCTTAATTGTTCCACTGACGTGTTATTGACTTCTTGGTGGATTCCACTGATATGTGTTAGTGACTTCTTAATTTATTCCACTGACATTGTTATTAACGTCCTGATGGATTCTGTTGGCATGTGCTGTTGTCTTCTTGATGGATTCCAATGCCATTTGATATTGACTTCCTGATAGATTCCACTGCTATTTGTTCGTGACTTCTTCATAGATTCCATTGATATTTGTTATCGACTTAATTGTTTCCACTGGCATTGGTTATTGACTTCTTGAAGGATTCCACATTGACTTCATGATAGAATCGAACCCACTTATAGTATATATTGACTTATTAGTGAATTCCACTGATTTCGTGATAGAATCCATTGATTTCGTGATAGAATCCATTGACTTCTTGGTGGATTCTATTGAATTCGTGATGTTATCCATTGACTTCTTGGTGGATTCCTATTCCATTGATCGCCTATATTGACATTTGTCATGATTTCCTGATTCCACTAACATCGGCTGCGGCCCCCGGTGGACGGCATTCACATAAGTTATGTTTTCTTCGTGGATTCCATTGAAGTTTTTTTCTTGGTGGATTTTATTGACAAATGATAGTCGACTCCAATATAGTTTGAATTTAAAGAATGAAAAATGAATTAAACAGTAACATTTTAATATGCTTGTAGTATGAATAATATAGTAATATACTTTCATGCAGTTGGGTTTTTTTCATTAAGAAAAATATAATCTGAAGGCGGAAGCGGGCGCCTTAATAACATTAAGTAATGTGTCAACAACCATTAATAGAATTTCTCTATTTGATAACTTAAACAGCACATCCATGTGAACTACCACCTCCACCCGTAAATGGTAACAGAACGTGTTTCGAGAATGAAGAGGGTGTTATATGTAAGTTATTTTGTATGGATGACTACGCATTTGCCATTCCACCAGCAGAAGAATATTTCTGTGCTTATGATAATATTTGGCGACCAGAAAATCAGATGCCATTTCCAGATTGTTCAGGTGAGAAATAACATTTTGGTTATGATATTGTGATGTGAATTCGGCATTCACCATATTACTATGTAGATAAATCTTAATTAGACAATGCATGATAATAAAACAAAACAAGAGGACAGAACAAATAATTTCAGTGTCGAATTTCTCCCCCGTCAATTTGCACAATAAAAACTATTTATGGAATAACAATTACTGGTTTTTTTTTAAAATTCAACGTTTCGACGATGGTACCCTGGTTCAATTACTAAATGTCACTCATAGAAGCTTTATAAAAACGAAAGTACTATTGTTAAAAAACCAGCCATTGTTACTCCATAAATGGCTTTTAATGTGTTACTGTCCACTTACCAAATGTCACTCAAAGAAGCTTCACCAATTTGCCCTCAGTAAAATAGTTACGGAAAGGAAGAGTGTACTACAAGAGTCAGTTTGGAGTATTTTAGCGCTTATAAATATCTTTTTTAATTTGTTATTTACTGTTCTGGCGAGAAATAACTGTCACGTTTAACCTCTGTACTCTTGGGATTTTCGGAGAACTTTCCAGACTGCGTTATCTCGACATCTAACTAATTTAAAAACCTCCAAATTCAATTGGTTATTTTAAATGGAAACGAACCGAACACGACAATTGGTAGTTAATTATCATTTAACTCCCTCTAGACCCTTTATTACAAAATGAAATACATGTATCTATTACAGTAATACAGATCTCTAATGATTTGGTACAAGAAGCATCATTTACATTTACTGGCAAGTTATCATGTCGTGATATGCAAATACTCAAACAGATTAAAAGCAAATTTGAAAGGAAAGTCACAAATAGGGTAAGAATTTGGGGAGGATAAAAGATTTGATATTCAATTAGAGAAGATCAGCATATAAAAATTGTTTATGCGGTTCTGGCTAAATTCAGAGTAAAACGGAACCATTAAGTGACATTGTTTGTCCATTTCGTATTGAACCACAAATCAATAGTATTTATTTACATGGCCATCTATTGACATTATTTTTGTTTTGTGCAGGTCAATGAACTATGTGTTGGTGGTATAGAATGTTCAATAGATGATATGGAAACAACTTGTGAAGAAGATGATGGTAATAAATAAAATAATATCTTACTATAGTTCAGTTCATAAACACAACTGTAAACTGCACCAAAACAAAAGAAAAGCAGACACAGTAGACGGCTATTGTGCATTGTTTTCTTTTACTCCAGGAAACATAACCCAAAAGACACAAACATGCTATGCGGACATCTATCTCAAATGGCTTGCCTTTATCAAAGATAGGGAAAACAAATACATAATAATTGCAGCGTCGTTCACGTTATACATGTAACAATCCTTTCCGGTCAGCAAGTGATTTAGTGCGTTAATGTCACGTGTCCGATTTTTGTTTTATTTCTGAGATGCATTCATCAGGCTATCATATTCATAAAATTGCCATATATGTCATTTTGACTTGCAACGGCTTAAATTTACACACACATATAAGACCCAGATAACAGAGAACCAATTCCTGTTTACGATTGCTCAATAAGCACGACACTTAGTCCGTGTACTCATCTTAATATTTTTGAGGTATATGTTTATCATTTCTAAATCAACTACAGACATAAAGGCCAAGGTGTTCATTCACCCTACGACAAAAGTTATCATCCGATTAGTTTAAAATTTCTATATGTATTATTCAAACTATGAAATATAGTGCGAAATTGCCCTTGATTATGTCTTAGAATCTTGAAAATGTCGCCATACTATTAAAGAATTTAAAGATTTTGCTTTTTATTTACCTTAAGATTAACAATGTGAAAAACTTTGCAAACGACCGACTAAGCTGCTGTGAACGCATGTTTCGTTGCCTGGCAACCAATCTTATAACCCGATGAACGGCAACATAACGAGATGCTGTATCTATTCGGATTATTGACTTGTGATGGACACTAAACTTGGCCAGATGGTGTCGGCCGTCGAGTTACCATTTATAACAGTTAAAGATCCATTATATAAGATTGAGAAAAAGAACTGACCGTTTTTGCTATAAAAGTTCAAATTTATATAAGCAAAATGAATATATTGAAAATTTCATTCAAATTACTTTATTCTAGCGACGTTTTGACAAGATCTGACAAAGATTGTTTATTATCGTAGCAACGGTACTCGTTAATCGAGACTAAACATCGATTCGCCATTTTAAAATTAAATCTAAATAGTTATCGTGTTTCAATCCGTTTAAATCTCCGCCATTCGATGGCCCAGAGAGTTGATTATAGTCTTGTCATGTGAAAAAATGTCTAAAAATAGTTCATATAACATTTAAAGCAAATAAATGTTTATAGGATGTGTAATGGTCCGTTGTTGTTGTTATTACAGATTTTAATAAAGTAAAGTTGACGCTAGGAAACAGACGGAGACGAAGTGCTGATAAATCATCAGATAAACCCAAACAAAAACCTAAATCATCTCACAGAAAAACGATTCTTACTTTTGATTTTGCCCTGGAAGGTAAGATTTAACATATTAAAAGGCAATCTGATTAAAATACAGATCAATATTTCGTTTCGTTTTTTTTTAAACTTTCGATTGCTTGCACTACATGAAGATCTGACCAGTTGTAGTGGAAGGTCGCGTCAAGTGTCATACGAGCGGCTAATGACATCAGACATTGATTAATCAATCAGCCTTGACGTTTCTAGTGGTTTACCCAAAATTCCGTGCACTTCACGCCAAAAACTCGACGTAACAGACCGTTTCATTGGCTAATGACTCGCAGCATCCAGAACGCGAGTTATATAACAACACTTCCAGATCCTAGTGTAGTAAAGACAAATAAAACAAAAATTAGAACTATAAAAAACGAAACGTAATACGATCTGTGTTTTAATCAGATTGATTAAAAGGCTGAAATATGATTTGAATCAACATGAAGTGTGAGATCTAAGTGTTTTTTGATTACTTCTGGCCAAGCGCTATATAGTCATTTTATTTACCAAAATAGATAGATATTAGCTTATAATTGCTGACTGTTGAAGACAAAATCATTTTTGTTTCAACGATGCCTTGGCCAGTCATATTTAATAAGGTTGAATTTAATGTAACTTATGCTTCCATCTTTGGAATAAATCTATGGAGAGAAGAAAAGACTCCACGTTTTGCGACTTGCGTCATAGTAATAATACTATTTGACATTTGCATGATCTATTTCTGGCGGAGAATACTGTTACTTGCAATACAACCTGATTTCTCTTTTATTCACAGGTTCGGTCAATCCAACTGGTGATACCGGAGAAGATAGAAAATCACAGAAGAAATTAGAAAGAACATTAAAAAAAGTTATACGAACATTACAAAACGATGCGGAAGGTGGTGATTTTGATTTACTAACATATGGCAAACAAATAGTTTATAATGGAATGGAATTGGATTCAAGCGACCCCAAGTTCAAATGTGTCGACGGGCAAGTTCTACATGGATCTGATTGTGGTACACTTCATTATTTTATATATTTTATATTAGTATATTAAAAAAAGGCCTCTTTTAACAAATAATATATACTTGTTCATTTACTTACAGATAAGTTAGACCTAGTAAGACATATATACGTTATGCGAGAGAGAGAGAGAGAGAGAGAGAGAGAGAGAGAGCAATGGGTTTAACGTCCATCTGAGCCAAACTAGGTCATTTCGGGACTAACGTATGGTTCAGTTTTATTTTAATAATATGGGTCTTTAGCAGTGGAAGGAGACCCTAGGACCCGGAGAAAACCTGCGAGGATGGACAAGCGGCGCTACTCCTTGTGACGTACAAGCGAGGAATGTAATAATAATGGTAGAATTTTTGCTCTTTAAATTAATAACATTATATGATATCTTTAACTAATTGAACGAGTAATGGGTTGACACATAAAAAGATTTATTAAAGCAAAAAATAGCTGGTTCTGTGTGAAAACAAAATATCACCAAATCACTTATGGTAGGAAAAATAATATTGCATCATTTGGCATAGTAACGAATCCTTATAATTAACTACGTCATATTTGACCAATTAGATAATTGAAAGCCGAAACCCAAGGGTAGAAAACCACCAGAGCTCTGTGCGATAAACAGACATCCTCTAGATTCTTAGAGAGGAAGATGTAGCAAGTTCGATCAGTAGACTCGTTCTGGCGAGTTTGGATGAGAGTGAGGTTGAGAGAATGGCTTTATTGTAATCTATGCCTGTAACCTATGTATCCAGTGCTTGATATAAAAATGTAGAAACAAACTGTTGCATCGTTGTACCCGGTAGACAAACGTCTTAACTGCTATATAGTAAGAAGAAAATACACAACGTGGAAAAGGTCCTAGCCATAAGAAGAGAATTATAAAAATAACCAGACGATCACAGGGCTATTAAAATATGTAGCAGAATAGAGTATGCGTCACACTTCGTTTGTTCGGAATTTGTCCATGTGCTTTCCACATCTAATCAGTGACGCATAGCACTGCATAGTACTACATGTCTGATTTGGTGTCGTGACCAAGATCGACTTTCAAGGGGATCTGGTGGAAAAGATTTTTTGTGTGGGAAAATTCGCAAATGGGTAATATTTGATTTGGTTGCCGTGCCGAACACGACCTTTTAAGGGGAAGAATTTGTCTAGTAGAAAACCCGTGGAAGAAAAGAAACCCGGAAGATTAGAACATCCGTGTATAAATCAGTAACCAAAAGAAATCTGATGGAATAATTGGTTGAAATATTTGCAAATGGGTAAATACATTTTTCTGAAAAATTGAACATGTAAATTTGTTAAACAGACCAAATAATGTTTAGTAGTTAATATCAGATTATGTGACGATAAAGCACCTTTGCGAAAAGTGGATAAATGTATACGGTAGATATTAGCCGTATATAATTTTATGTTATTTTGTGTCATTAAATTTTGCATTAAAAACGTAATATAAAGTTTAGATATATATTTGCTAAATGTTATTGTTTCATGCGTATGTTGTTAATATGTGCAATCAAAAACTAAGTATGTTCTGATTGTCGTATTCCGAGTGAATGGAGTGTGCAGTCATTTGCTCTCGACATAGTTCTATGTAATAATGTTTATGTACCGCTGATGTTGGAGTAAGTAGGACCCTGCTTGTTTTAGGCATTCGGAGGTGTAGGATAACAATATAATTGTTTTGGTTTTATAAAAAAAACCGAAATACAAATTATAATTGATTAGGTCAAAAGGTTAGGTGACTGGCAGTAGATGTTTATGTAACACTGGATAATGTTTATGAAAAATAGAAGTTCAACTTGTAGATTACTGAGTTAAGGTCAAGAGGTCAAAGTTAGTTTGCAGATTTATAATTTAGAATTCTAATGATTAAAGAGACACATCAAAATTTAATGATAATTATATGAAGTTTTAATTTTAATTAAGAACAAGAGTTAATAACAAAATTTAGATATAATAATGTCCGAATAATATTAAAATAAAGTTTAAAATTAGGAATAATTAATTCTTGGTCTGATGGCGATGACATGCTTTGATTTGACGGATGAAAATGTCCAGCCAGACATTAAAGAAGTGCTGACTGAAAATTCTTAGAAGTTGGGATCTGTTGAGAATATGGTAGCTGAAACAGACCAATGGAAATTCAAGATGATGTATTGTAGAATTTAAAGTGAAAACTGAACTTAAAAGTGCTGTGTTATAGTGTTTAGAGATTAGTGAATTATTGTAGGACTTTGAAGTTCAGTGATGAACTTTTGGAGAGCGATTGCATGTGATTGTTGATCATATGTAATCTTGTATGTTAATCGTATAGTGATCGTATATTTGCATGTTACATGAATAATTTTATAATTATATGGTTTAGTAAATGGAAGTTTTTAAGGGTCTCCTACCTGATAATTTTGCACAAATGTTAAAACAGCGTAGGTAATGTAATAATATCGATGACGTGATTTGTGCTACTGTATGAATACTTATATAATCCTATATATTTTGTGTCATTAAATTTTACTTGAGAGAATGACTTTATTATAATCTATGCTTGTAATAATATGTGTCCAGTGCTTGACATAAAAATGTTGAAACGAACTGTTGCATTTTTGTACCTGGTAGACAAACTTCTTAACTACTGAGATAGTAAAAAGAAAATGGAAAACGTGAAAAAGCGTCCTAGCCATAAGAAGATAATTACAAAAATACCCAGAGACAATATTAGACATATTAGAATATGTAGCAGAAGAGAGTATGCGTCACACGTCGGTTGTGTACTTTCCACATCTAACCAGCGACGCATTCACTGCATAGTAATATAGGAATCAAAACCACGCCAATTGACTCAATGACAAACCTTATGATGCAAGGTCCAACAAACCCTCCTTTAGAGAAAAGGCTATAAAAGTTCAAAATATTGATAATTTCAGTCAAATTACTTTATTCTAAGCGAAGTTATGAATGTGTTGGTAAGAAATAGCCATAAATTGCATTATTATGTAAACCTCAACCACATACATTCTATTGTCAGTCCTGTCATGTACAGTCTGGTGTCATATTTGTATTTAACGCAGATATCGCATGCTTTATCTAATCCACTATATATTTAAGCCATCCGATTTTCTAGAGAGGTGATGGTGGACTTTTCATGTGAATAAATGTCTAAATAATAATTTTTACAACATTTACAGCCCGAAACAAACCCGACTATAGGCAAGTTAAGCTAGCGCACAATGCCCCTTTAAGAAAACAGAATTAAATATTTATGATATACGTATTCCAATAGTGTGTTTTTATTGTCCAATAACAAATACAGGCCCGTATATACTTATAAAAATGTGTCGTCGATTTTCAACAGTTTTCAATTAACTGTCTCAATAATAACCACATCATTGCTAATAATTATATTTTTAGTGAACTGTCCGGTTGGTACATTTTTCAATGTTGTTAAGAGAAAATGTGAAAGTTGTTCTAAAGGCACATATCAACAATCGGAAGGTGCAATTAGATGTTTAGTCTGTCCAAACAAAACATCCACATCTCAAAATCATTCTAGAAGTGAAGGGGAATGTTTAGGTATGATTTTACACATATGTTTACTAATACATTTGTACTGATTTCATCCAACTATAATATAGTGCCCAAATGACCAAGACTGCACTGTCCAAAACGGCATTGTCCGTGACGGCTCCATAAAAGTAGACAGCAATGTACTAAATTACCTTTATGATAAGACTTAACGAGATAGATCTAAAAATCAATTTTTTTACACGGTAAAATTGAAAAGCCATTACGCTGTTGATAAAACTAAATGACATTTAGCGGTATCGGAAGGAATTTGACTTCGCCGCATCCCGGAAACTTCCTGACTTTACAGGTTATAAAACCGAATCGACCAATCTGTAATCAATTATTTATTAATTAACACATATTTGACGATGGATGACAATTCATTAATTTTCGTGGTGAAGTCGATACTGTACCAATTTCAGCTGTCGATATCTTAACAACAATACTAAAAGTGGCCAACAGACTGGCTCCCGGCAACTGAAAGTATAGTAGTTGTATTGTCATTAATCGGCCTATGTCTTTACACACACGGGAGGTACAACGGGGCTCCAATGTTGAATTAAAGATACATTATGTAAGGTTTAGATAAAGAGCTGGCCATTCTTGCTATAATAGTTCGGAAATAGATAATGTAAAATGAATAATTTGAAAATTTCATTCAAATTACTCTATTGCGAACGAAGATTAGCCTTTGGAGAGTTGACAAGATGTGTGCAATAATTTCAACCACCGTACTGGTTGTTCGAAGCTAAGTCTCGCTCCTCCATTTTTAGCTTAAATCAAAGTATGGCTGAACTGTTCTAATCTATTTAGTATCGGAGAAATCCGATGCCATCGAGAGTTGATTATGGCCTGGATAAGTTAATTAATGTCTAATTAATAATTTAGATAACATTTCAAGCCTAAAGAAAGACCAGCAATAGGCAGATTTAGCTCTTGCATAATGTATGTTTAAATAGAAATGTGATATAACATTGAGTCTTTATTAGATATTGTACTGTTGTTTGTTTGTTATATAGCACAATGTTTACCTGGTAGTTTTTCACCGACGGGTGTTGAAAGATGTGAAACGTGTTCAATTGGTTGGTACCAACCAGAATACGCTCAAACCAACTGTACAAAATGTCCCCCGGAAATGACGACATCACGAAGGGGAAGTCGTACATTGCAGGAATGTAAAGGTATAATATTATTTATATTAAAGCGTTATAATAACGATTTTATATCCTTCAATGAAAAGTACACTTTACTTGTAGTAACTGTTTTCGATAAAATCAAACAAAGACCCAATTTTGGGTGGTTTAATATGCCAAAACAAAATTTTATACTGTCGGTGTATTTGACGATCGAAATGGCGTAACGCCAGCAACCCATCCTCCCATCCCCTAAGCACCTCTGACCCACACCCCAACCCCACGCCCCCGCTCCTAAATACACCATTACCGCTTTTATAAAACCCACATACGAATCAATATTTCCGGTCCCTTAGAATACATGTACATGTTTTCTTTTTCGATAGAAATCTGTCTATGCGATTATGTGTCAAAGATTAACCCCCTAAAAGCCCACTCCCGCTCCCGCCCAAGCTCCTTCTCCTAAGTACGTCATTCGGGCTTATTATCGCCATCCAAGTCAGTATATGTTTTCTTTATAATAGAAATCTGTCCACGTGGTTATGTGTCAAAGAATGGATTGGAACCGTGTTTTGCTTGTCCAAGAGGAACATTCCAGCCTGATAGTCAGAAATCGGCTTGCTTTGAATGCCCAAACAACGCATCAACGTTTGACATTGGAAGCGTATCGTTGAAAGATTGTGAAGGTATGTTGACCAGCATCTTAGAGTATATAAATTAAAGCAGATAAGAAGCAAGGATGTTGTTATCCAATAGCACCAATGACTGTCTTGAGTCCAGTGAAATGTCACCGTAGATGGTTACATATATATTTAACATTAAAGGGATATTGACAAATAATATTATAACCGCGTTTGTTGAGGCATTTGGCGGTAGAACCAGATGTTGTTATCTGTAGGTCATTAGATCCTTATTTCAGATAGCGATTTGTCATGTACTTCAGACCCAGTGTCAGTTTAATCTAGGTAATCTACTCACTATTTGAGGTGTGCAGATATAATCATGATTTTGATCACAATATCACTTCTATTGAAGTAAAGATTCAGCCAACCATAATTGGCCATGGAGGCCATATATGTATATATTTTCAAATGCGGATGGTGGTTTGATAAGATCAAGAAGACACGAGTTAAATCTTCTTTATATAACTGTTGAATGATGTAATATTTCGAATCCAAATTTACAGAGATGTACAAGATATTATTATATCTATTGTATGTAGAGCCAGAAATCAATAGTAAAATAACTCAAGGTCACCGATTTCGGCATCACCCCTTTAAGATTGCAGTTGCAATGAATTAATACCCAGTTCATATTTGCCACCGTAACAGCCTGAAACGTTTATCAGTTAAAGGGACAATTTTAGCATTTATTTATAAATATTTTAATCTTCAGGTGATTGGGATTTACAGAGTGACGGTGAGATATCAGAGATACAGAATCAACAACAACAGTTATCTATTAATGGATGTTTTGAGAACCCCTGTATAAATGGCGGTACCTGTGTTCCTAAATTTATTACTTTCACGTGTAACTGTCCACTGGGTTATGGGGGTAAATAACTTTCATTTATAACGTTACTATTGTTAGTCATCAACAACGACAAATGTCTTACTTGATTTTAGAAAATATTTAAGTATATTTGATTCTATTACGGCTTTGCTGTATAACAGACTTCAATAAATGGTCCATTTTTGTGCTTGTTTATTGCCTTATATGCACTGCCACGGTGTCCGTAGTTCGATCACTAACCGGTAATGGCAGAAAAAGATTAGCTGGAATTATCATTGTGCCCTGTCCCCTTGTCAGTGTAGGACGGGGGGCCTTACAAGGAACGTCGTTAAAGAACCCTTGGTGTGCATTGATTTATTCTTTAGTGCCAAGGGGCTTCATGATGCAGCATGGGGTTGTGTTACCAGGTTTTGAAGAGATTGGCGTTTAGTTGTACGGAATAGTTTTCATACTTTCTTATGTTTATAGGTATTTTTTGTGAGAAAGTTTTAGATGAATGTGAATCTAAACCATGTTTAAATGACGGTACTTGTATTACACAACTAGGAGATTATAAATGCAGCTGTGCTGACGGATTCGAAGGTAAATATTCTGTACATACTTCAGATAATAGTTTATTGGAAGAATCCCAGAATATGAGACATATTTGCTGATAATTACATTTTAATAGCCCTTGATCATATAAAAGAATCTTGTCTTCGCTCCCGTCTAGATTTGATTCTAGAGATGCTTGGTGCTAAAATGAATTATTTATCACCCGATTGACTCGAAATTCATACACAATGATTATTTAACTGTATGCATTTTGCTTACCCAACAGTTCCAATTGTTGTAATCCTCCGAATTCTACTTTCACTCACAGAATTTCTACTTTCTATAACTGTATATTCTCCAAGGATTCAAGATACCCAAGTAAACATACCTTTAAGTATATTAGATACATTCTTAAACTATATTTCTGGTGTTCAAGTTACAAAAGTATTGTGTCTATTTCAGGGAAGAAATGTGAAATCGATATTAATGAGTGTGAATCGTCGCCATGTTTACAAGGTGGTACATGTATTGATGGTGCTAATAGTTTTGTATGTAATTGTCCGGCTGGTTATCAAGGTTAGTACAAATGTAGTTCGCGGACTGTTTCAACCCAACTTCCCAAAATATGGCCGTATATTGCCACCATATCGGTCATCTTTCCGTCTTCCACAATTGCCTGTGGACACTCTAGAGATTCTGATTGGAATATTTACACTTAGACGCCTAATTGTATAGTGAAAATAATGATAATTTGTACTCGTGTAAATCTTCATACCCATAGATAAAAATATTGTTGAAATATAATTGTTTATGTGTTCCTTTGTCGACAATTGGCGCCAAAAACAGAACTAAAAGTAGTAAACGAGCCGATTTTAAGCTTCATCTCTGGGAACCATTATGTTGATCATGTTAACCGAATTTAACACTCAAAGACGTCTATTTCCTTTAATTGTCGATTTAAAATTGTTTTATTTTTAATAATTACTTTTCGTTGACTATGATTTTTTTTTAAATAAAAGGCCTGAAAGAATCTGTTGATATGATAATAATGTAACGTTTCTCCAAGTTAGGTGTGAGGTGTGGCAGTGACATCAACGACTGTTCAGATCAGCCATGTCGTAATGGTGCTACATGTAAAGATAGACTAAAAGGATATGAATGTCAGTGTGCTGAAGGTTTTACTGGTTTAAGTTGTGAAATAGAAATAGATGAGTGTCTAGAAAATCCGTGTAGAAATAACGCCACTTGTGTTGATATTCCTGGTGATTTCAGGTATTTTTTTTTTTTTTTTTTAAAAAGCTGGTAAAGCGATATTGTCAACTGTGTGTAACATTCAATTTATCATGGTGACAAAAGTTGGCGTAGTTAGCTGTCAATGATCCGATTAAAGTACATTTTCGAAGAGCGGGTGTCCATATCTTTCGAATCCAGTGTCATGGTTAATCGAGGTACCTTACTATAAATATAACCCAGATTACCAAGGTTTTATCATCATCATCATCATTGCGTGAAGTGGGGAAGTGTATTTACAACAATTTTGGATTGCACCGATTATATTTAGCTTTCATGTGAATATAAGCGGAGCATCAGTCCACCGGGCTCATTTGAAAAAAGTATTACCCTGTTTATTTGTATCTTCTGTATAGGTGTGATTGTTTAGCTGGTTATACTGGTAGAAAATGTGGAAGAGACATAAATGAATGTAATCCAAATCCTTGTAAAAATGGTGGTAAATGTGAAGATCTTTTGAATGGATTTGTTTGTCATTGTCTTACTGGTTTCAGAGGAGACGACTGTGCTACAAGTTAGTAAACCACTATTTAGAACTTCTTAACGGCAGTCTAGTCCTTCGGTTTGTACAAAGACTGAGGTCAGTCCGTGTACGTAAAACAAACCTTGGCAGTCTCACAGAACACTACCCGACATTTGAAATCCTTAAGGTTATTTCGGGCCATTCAAGGATTCGAAACCTTATCGCTCCACTACCCCGGCACCTATTAGGACATATAACTGACAAAACGCCAGGGGGTAATCGATTGGGCTGTATAATTTACAACAGCGCACAGACCAACGATTGTAGTGTTTTGTTATGATATCATTTTACTACCAAGCGATGAATACATAGTTCTTGGTTTGGGAGTCACGGTGGCTCAATGAGTAAGACGTTGGCTCGCTAACTTTGAGGTCCTGTGTTCGATCCCTGCGTTGGCCGAGAAAGTTCTTCGGGATTTTCTGGCGTGGTTCCTCCTTGTCATTGGTGTAGGATCGAGGGCCTGGCAAGGGAAATGTATAGTCGTTTGGATGGAACGAACAACTAAGGTCCTGTGTACACATTGGCGTGCACGTAAAAGATTCCTTGACATTTGGAATTCGATATAAGAGTATGCCGTAGCGCCGCTGTCCGGGCAACATTTCCCTCATAACACACTGTATGGCGTGTGCCCGTTTTCATTAGCCCAGTTGAAGCAGAGCAGTAGGCTGTTAAACCCCATTTCATTTAAGTTCCTGCTTTCAGGAATCTTAATATTATTCTTAGCTTATAATTGTTGGTAGTCTGCATGTATTTGAAAGTGATGTTTATAATTGCAGCATTAGATGTAAACTATCAGTTAGATTTTGCTGATGCTGGTATAGTAGATCATGCTCAGATTCAGTTTCCAGATAAACCACTCAATTCTATAACTGTTACATTCTGGATGAAGAGTGATGACTTGCTCAACTTCGGTACACCATTTTCGTATGCGGTTCCGGGCACAGACAATGCCTTCACTTTAAGTGATTATAATGGGTAAGAACCCCTGTTTAAAGTTCAAATTTTCTCACCGCAAGTTTTCTATAAATTTGGATCTTGATCGGGCCTCTTAAGAACATGACTTATTTTTGTTTTATCGTAGCTGGTCCGTATTAAAGTGCACACTATAAGACATGCGTCTTAATGACGTAAAATATTTTGGTTAGGCCAAAGGGAACCCATCCCCACTTCTCACTCACAATCACAAAAACAAAATCTTGTCGGCAAATACTGGCAAATAGTCTTTTTTTCAATATTTTTTAGCCTGCCAGTAGTATTAGAAATAATTTATAAGGAGCTTCGGGATATAAACATGCGTTTCGGGACCTATCCGGTCAAGTTTACTAGTTTGGGTTACTTTTATTTCCTGTATTTTCTATAGGTTTGTTATTTACGTGAATCAAGAGAAAAGAGTAACAGATCTGATAGCTAATGATGGTCTATGGAATCATATTGTTGTTACATGGTCCAGTAATAGAGGATCGTGGAAGATTTATCAAAATGGCCTTATTATTGATAGTGGTTGGGATCTATCAACAGGAAAACCAGTAGAGGGTAAACAATATTTATTACAGGGCGTATGCCTTTATTTTTTGGAACCTTGAAATAGACGAAAAGCATATGTTAGTGTAATATGAATGTATATAAATAAAAATATTGTAATTTCTAATCAGTTATGTTCGGTGAATAACGTGAACATTTCAAATTGAACGACAATCGTTTACGCCTGCTTAGTCCATTCTACACGTTTTTTTAAATTATTATTTTTTTGTCGTTTGTGAATCAGCCTTTACTAATTACTCCCACATTGTCTTGTAGGATATGTTTTATTTGCTCATAGAATACACGACTCGTGTACTTATTATAAATTGGTAATTGTATCTTAAATATTGGATATCAGGATCCTATATTTTCACAGCGAGATAGCAACACCAATATTGATTGGAATTGACCAGTATTAAATTCTACTTTGTGTTTTTAGCTTCGAATATTATGGAAAATATTGAGTAAGAGATTGAGGTCCTTCAATACTAAGATGAATTGTGTTCGTAACTGAGATCACATAGTACAATGTATTTACTATAAAGATTATGTTTCTTGAAGATCTGGTGCACTGAGTTCATGAATTGTGTTCTTACTCGTAGTCGTCTGAGATCTCATAATTTTAGATTCCCCGCTTGTGCGTGACAAGGAGTCGGGTCGCTTGTCCAGCCTCCGGTTTCCTCCAAATGCTTGGCTGCCGGAAATCATGTCTGTGAGTCTGATTCATAAATTAGACTGGTTTTTTTACAGGTGGGGGTATGTTTGTGATTGGTCAAGAACAGGATGACGTTGGTGGTAGATTTAGTTCTAGCGAATCGTTTGTTGGTAGTTTAACTCATTTAAATGTATGGGATCAAGAATTACCCCTAACAACTATAGATGATATGAGAGTGAGTTGTAATAAATATTCTGGCAATTTGTTAGCCTGGCCTGACGTTTTCAAAGGACTACATGGAAGTTTAAGAGATAGCCCGTCGACTTTTTGTGAAGGTAAAAACTAGTTGTGGTTTGTATGGTCATAGTGATTTGTTACTTATATTTAGCGATTTATAATATAATATGAATGTTACAGACTATAGTGCATGGCAGTTAAAGAGATTTCCTCTAATGCTATAGTAAAAAAAAATACATATATTGCTTGTTCCAATTGTGCTTTATTTCTCACGTAAAATAGCTTCTAAATTTCTGTCAGTCTATAGTTAGTGTCAGTAGTGCATTTAGTGTTAAAGATCGAGATAGAATTATTTCTCTGTGTTCGGTTGAGAGTTTCGACTTATATAAATTTTAATACAACGCAAAACAAACATTTAATAACAGGAGGGGCTAAATCTCTTTGATGTAGGTGCAAATAAAGTGTCGAATTAGATTGTTTTGATGAAATAAAATCTAAACGATAAAATACACATTAAAAAATACAACATGGTAAGAAGTAAATGAATATCAAATAAAATGGGTTTTCAATTTTTTCTTAATCCAAATCAGAAAGGTCTAATCACTTTAAGCGTATAATGGTGCTAATTATCTATTTTATGTATTATTGACATTATTATGTAGCATGTATCAATATTCATGTATCGATGTAGAGATTTTATTCGTTAACAGTTTGTGGATGCATAGACCTTTGTGGAATGTATAGACCTTTGTGATATAAATTTGTATTAATAAAAATATCTTAATAAAGAGTGGTTCAATATCTAGTAGCTATTTGACTCTTTGTTTACAGCACATGCATGCTATTTGCACCCATGTGATACATTCTTCTGTACATATAAACTTGTTACAGACTTGCATTATTCTGACCAATTAAAATCAGTTCTCTTTTATACGCCCACATTGAAATGTGGCCGTATATTGTAATCGGTCTGTCGATCCGGCGTCCACGTTTGCTCGTTGGCGCTCTGGAGACTAAAGTTAATATCCGATTGGCTTTAACTTTATACACAGTGTTTAGGGTCATACGACGAAGAAGCCTGTTGATTTTCAACAATTCCCTATAATTGATGTCAGAGTTATGGCCCTGGGCCACTTTGAAAAATATTGTGGATACTCTAGAGGCTAAAATTAATATCCGACTGGCTTTAGATATATATACACTGTGTTTATGGTAATGACGCGAAGGGCCTATTGATTTTCAAGGATTTCCAATAATCATTACCAGAGTTGTGGCCCTTGATTACTTTCAAAAACTTGCGCCTGCTTTACAGGCCAAAGTTGCCATTCCATTGACCTTAAATTGATACTCGTAGTCATATTTAAGTGTATTGTCTCATTACCGACAAAAGAAAAATATTTACAACCCTTGTTGACTGCCAGACGACTTTGGTGCTGTGGGCGTATGTTTCGTTGCCTGGCAACATATCTTTATATCATCGTCATTCTCCGCCCGAATATTTTTTTTAAAAAGATATCTGTATGTTTAACGTAATTCCCATTTTATCAACTAGTGTTTGTTTCACAGTCTTCGCACAAAAGAATCGAATATATGCCGAATTTTCTATTTTATTTGAGAATTTGACCCTCTTCTGTTCACGAACCTCCGAATCTCATTTTATATGCCTACATTTTCATGTGGACGTATATTGTGGTCGCACCTGTCCGTCCGGACGTCTGCCCGTCCACAATTTGTTTGTGGACACTCTACATGTCACAATTCTTATCCGATTGTGACGAAACTTGAAATATAGGTTTATCTCCAAAAGATATCGGTTCCTTTTGATATTGGCATGTATTGTATCTAAACTTCGTGGATTATGGCCCCAGATTGTACAAAAAATCACGTTTTTACCGTGTGGACACTTTAGAGGTCATAATTTGAAATACATCTTTATAACCCAAAGATCTTGGTGCCTTTCGATATTCGCACATATCGGATGGTAACTTCCTGATTGTACGAAAAATCACGTTTTTATTTTTATCCAATTTAAAAAAAAAAAACCATTTGAATACATCACCGTTACACCCTTATGATGGTTGAATTCGAATTTCGTGAAAATCTGACCAAAACTGCCGGGCAAAATGGCCGCCCCTCGTACGCAAATATTGTAAATATATGGAATATCAAGGTTGTGGACCCTCTAGAGGACACAATTTTGATCCGATTTTGATGAAAGTTGAAATATATGTTTATGTCCCAAATATCTCAGTCTGTTTCGATATTCGCGCATTTCAGACTATAACTTCCTGGATTATGGCCCCTGATTGTACGAAAACCCGCTGGTTTTTCTTTTTTGTTTTTGTAAACAATCTGTAAAGTTACATACGTACGAGTAAATCAAATAAAATAGTAGAGAGTTTTGGCAGGCGTAAATTCCTGGATCGTATCGCGTAGCCGTATGGATTTTGCATGTGTCGTCATCAATGTGTGTGTATTTCTCATACGTGATACGGCACACGGATACGGCAGCACGTATCGAACAGCTTTCATACTGAAAAGGTCCCTGTTGTAACACTATTGTCTTTTTACCGTCTTCCTTGCTACTTTTAGACGCTGAAATGTTGTATTATAGCGTTTTTATGAAATTATGTACTATCCTGGAACTCGAAGGTGTATATTTGATGTGATTTTAACCATGATAACGACAGGAATTTAATCATTATTTCCTGTCTGTCTGTCTGCATGCTGGTTGATCTACGTGCTAAATTTAGGGATGCGGGACCTTGCAAATCTGTAAATGATTTTATACATTAGTGAAACCAAAAATTGCTGTCGAGTTGAAGTCGAAGATTTTTAAATTACATTCGACATTAATTATTCTTTTATTGTCAAGCGACTGTCGAGCGACTTCACTCCCTCCGGGAAATTGTAGGCTAGGCACTTGACTATTACTGGTGGTCATCTGCCCAAACTCTAAAACTACATTGACGCAACGTATTACACGATGCGGATACGTAATACGGATGGGTAAATTCCGCTTGCCAAAAGTCTCTAGTAACCTACAAGTTAAGTATGTACGCAAATCCTTAAGCAGTGTACTTGCACAACGTTCCCAGATTGGTCCATTCTCAGGTATTATATTCATAAAAGTCTTCAATGTATCAAAATATTCATAAAAAAATATTAGATAATTTATTTCACAAAATTCAATGAGCCGTATCATAAATCGGATATACAAAAAAAACACACTCCTGAGATTATATTAAATGAAAATGTTTTTATGTTCTAAAATTAACTGATTAAAGTAGAGATTAATGTTATATAGATTGCCCGATCCCAGCCAAGCCTGATTTTGGTAAAGTTGAATACACTGACGTGAAGACAGCCTCTACAGTTACCTACAGCTGTTTACGTGGTTTTAACGTAGCCGGAATGAACAATCAGCTATGTTTAGCTACCGGAGACTGGGAAGCAGAAGCACCACTCTGTGCTAGTAAGTAAAATAAAGGGTAATTTAAAAGGGTTTACAGCTATTAAATTTAATTGGGCATACAAGACTCTAATGCAGACAAACCCATAAAGCTAATATCCTATCCAATGGGCGGGTCTACTATGAAACCATCGAAGCTTAAGCTTCTGGGCCCCTAGTCCCAGTGGGGTCTCCGGATTTTGTATTAATGGTGTATTTTCTTCTGTCCTTGAACATCCCCATTGAAGAAGATAACAGTGGATACCCAAACCTGTAGATCCTCCACTGTCCTACCATGGTCGAAAGAATTTTTTTTTCCGAATGGTGTGTTTCTAGTTCTTGAATCTGGCATGTGATTCATGGCAGGATCTGGGACATTTAAAGATAATTCATTGAATGATACTTTTCTTTTACAGAGGTTGAATGCGGTTTCCCAGGGAATATTCAAAATGGCTACACAGAAGGACGAAAATACAGTTTCGATAACCGTGTTCGATATCATTGTTATAAAGGGTTTGAACTTAAGGGGACAAAAACGCGTTACTGCAATGAATATGGAGAATGGGAAGGCGATAAACCAGAATGCGTTGGTAATTATATCGATTTTAATACATTTCAAAGACAAAGCGTAATTACATGTATCTAAGGGGATAGATTTCGTAAAGTATTTCAGATACTTGCCAGATCTTGAATCACACACGACTTACAATTTCCAGATATTAGTTCTACCGGTCTGTGCTGTTTGAGCACAGGGGATAGGGTTCCGGTTGGAGTACATACAGGGTTATTTACGCAAATTTCCATTAATTTGATTGGTCAAAACCTAAAAGTGCATTTGAAATTATAAGAATTAAATTCGGACTTTTTCTCTAATAGTTTCCTTTTTGTGAAGCCAATGAGATGGGAAGTCTTTATATTTGCTGAAACAGGAACTATTATCTTGTTGTTCTTTTCGCTCTTCTAATTAAGCCTAAAGCTTTCCCAATTCAAGTACATCGACATTTGGCACGATTGTTACTTGTTGGGCAGCGATGGACGGGTCGCGATTTTTGATATGACGTCACAGTTCCAAGATGGCAGCCATGACGTAATGGTCGGTTTCTGGTCCATGTAGTACTATTTACTATCGTACTTGTATGTTACGATTTATAAATATCAAATTAACAAAGTATCAACATGATATTATTTTACTTATTTTAATTGAATACAAAATATTAACAGTTTTCTTTTTGTCTTTCAGAAATAACATGTGAACTGCCCCTCTTATCAGAAAACACTACAGTTTCATCACCAAAGAATAAATATGTACCAAGAAACGTTGTTCAATTTATCTGTACTCCCGGGAACCGGATGTTGACGACACATGATTCAGTCAGGTGTCAATCAGATGGTACTTGGGATAAAAGTGTCCCAACGTGTGATCGTCTAAAGTGCTCTAGTCCTCCTAAAATAGTTAACGGGGGTGTAAACAATCCAGCCACTGAATATTCTGTAGGCGGTCAAGCTAGCTACAAATGTGATTTTGGTTACACTTTGTCACTCAAAGCTACTAACACAAAGGGTAAAATATCGTGTTTGCCAAGTGGGAAGTGGGAATCGGATCTGCCTGATTGTGAGATTGTAAAATGTCCGGAAATCCCAGTAGTTGCAAATGCGAAAGTTATCTCAGGATCCGACGTGATATTTCTCTCGATCGTACAATATACGTGCAACACTGGATATGAAATGATAGGTGATGATATTATCGAATGTTATGAGACGGGAGAATGGTCACCAGAACCACCTGAATGTCGACCTGTATCATGTGGTAAACCAAATGACATCTTGCACGGTGTTATTAGGGGTAATGATTATGAGCTTAATAGCGTTTTAATCTATCAGTGTGATACGGGTTATAGACTCAATACCGAAATACGAAGCCGGTGTTTAGAAAATGCAAGCTGGACAGGAATTGAACGATTCTGTAATCCAGTGTCTTGTCCACAACCTACTATTATTAATAACGGTCAGGTTATTGCTACAGACATTATATTTGAGAGTGTAATTACTTATGTGTGCAATGAAGGATATGACTTGGAAGGCCCAGAAGAGAGATCGTGTTTAGATTCTGGTGAATGGTCTGCTACAGAACCAAAATGTGAACCAGTAAATTGCGGACCTCCGCCAGATATCGTTGATGGAAATTTTTTTGGATTACCACCATATGTGTATGGTGTAGTTGTTACATACTCCTGCAATGTTGGGTACCGACTCGTCGGTAATGATCAGATTATTTGTGACAGCAGTACGTTTTGGTCTGCAGGTTCTCCTGTATGTGAGCAGATAACTTGTCCCGAGCCGACTCCTCCTGTAAACGGTTATGTGAATGTTCTCGGTCTGACATACGCTAGTGGAGCAAGTTATGAATGTGCTGAAGGTTATGTTTTAGATGGTGTTAGTTTAAGAACTTGCCAGTTAAATCAAACTTGGACGGATTCAACTCCTACTTGTAAAGCTACCCAATGCCAACCGCCAGATCCCGTCAAAAATGGAGGTTTAGATTTTAAAGACTTAAGCATTGGATCTATCGTCACTTACACTTGCCATCTTGCTCATACTATGGTTGGCGAACAAGTGCGAAGGTGCCAAGAAGACCTTACGTGGAGTGGTCAAATTGTCACGTGTAATCCTGTCCAGTGCCCTAATACACTCAGTGTTACCAATGGAAGGGTAGATATTACCGGCACGGGCTTTGGCTCTATCGCTATCAACATTTGTGACGAAGGCTATTTGTTAGAAGGAGAGGAAGAAAGAGTTTGTAATGAAATTGGTGAATGGTCCGGTGAAGATTCTCAATGTCTTATAGTAGAATGTGATAAAACAGGACACGTAATCTCTAACGGCCATATGATAGGAAATAATTACACATATGGCTCTGTGATCAATTATGTTTGCGATGATGGTTATACTATGTTGGGTTCATCAAGCAGAATTTGTCAAAGTACCGGTGAATGGGATGAACCACTTCCAGTGTGTCAAAGCGTTCGCTGTCCAAGCTTTATCTTGGCGAACGGTTTTGCCGATGGATTCCAACGAGACTTTGGTTCGGTCGTATCATATTCCTGCAAAAGGGGGTTCACCTTGCAGGGACCTGCCTCTCGAAAATGTCTTTCTGGCGGAGTTTGGGAAGGTGATGATCCAATCTGTGTTAAGCTTGTTTGTCCAGAAATCCCTGATCCATTACATGGCTCTTTCTCATCTCCTGATGGGTTAACTGTAAACTATCAGTGTGATGAAGGTTATACATTGAATGGAGCTGTAGAGAGGACATGTCAGGATGATGGAACTTGGACTTTGGAAGATCCGTTTTGTGAGATAATCTCCTGTCCGGATTTATCATCATTGATAATAAATGGGGGCTCGGTTATTCAATCGGGCTTCACTTTCTCTGAAAGGGCAACATTTGAGTGCCTCGACGGATATAATATCAATGGGACGGCTGTATTAACTTGTGAAGCAAATGGTGAGTGGTCGGATATGATTCCAACGTGTGTCATTGTCTCTTGTGGTGAACCTGGAGCGGTATTAAACGGAGTTTTTATAGGAAGTGTATATACGTACGGCTCAAGTATCAGATATTCTTGTTCAGAGGAATACGTACTCATTGGAGTAACAGAACGCCTTTGTGGAGCGGATGGACATTGGTCCGATTCGAGTCCAATTTGCCAACAAATAGTTTGTCCAGACTTGGAAAATATAGAATTCGGAAGTGTTACTATTCAGTCTAATACACCAACTGGTTTTGCAAGGTATTCGTGCATTCCCGGATATGAGCTATTTGGAGAAGAATCAAGGGAATGTTTGGTCACTGGTGAATGGGAAGAACAAGACCCCGTTTGTGCTCCCATCCACTGTCATCATCCTCGTGCTTTGGAAAGGGGTCGAATAATAGGAACGGATTATCATTACCAACACCAAATTGTCTATGAGTGCCTTGAGGGATATGAGTTAGTCGGGGATTCTGTTAGGACTTGTGCAGCAAATAGACGATGGAACGGCACAAAACCTAAATGTGAAATCATTCGATGTGAGGACCTCGGATATATCACCAATGGTAGAATCATCGGAGACAACTTTGAGTATGGTAGTAGCGTGACTTATGTGTGTAACGACGGATACGAATTAGTTGATGGGACAGCCACCAGAACATGTACAAAGAACTGGGTATGGGATGGTAGTAGGCCGCGGTGTAAAAGAATATCATGTGGTGATATTCCAAGTATTCCGTTTGCTACGATAATAGGTAACGAAACTCTGTTTAATACAAGTAATATAATAGAATGCGCTGAGGGTTATATACCAATAGGAGAACCTATAATAACATGTTTATCTACGAGATCTTGGAATATCGGTGAATTTAGATGCCAAATAGTTTCCTGTCCAACGATTGAAAATATCCAAAATGGACAGGTACTTGGGTCTGATTTCATTTACGGAAGCAAAATAAATTTTCTGTGCGACATAGGTTCTGATTTAGTTGGTGCTGAGTTTCTTGAGTGTAAAGCTAACGGCAGTTGGGATGGTGATGTTCCACGCTGTCAGATCGTTACTTGTGCCGAAGTTGTGCCAATCCGATTTGGCAAACCTAACTCTACGCTTAATACGTATGGCACAACCATAAGATATACATGTAACAAAGGTTACAGGCTTATAGAAAGTAGTGATCGATTCTGTTTGGATTATGGAGAATGGGATACCCCGGTGCCATATTGTCAGATTTTATCATGTCCACTAACAATAAATAAAATTACCAATGGTAGACTTCTTACAGAATCTCTTAACTTCACTGTTAACGCAACAGCAAGGTTTGAGTGTAACGAGGGATATGAAATGGTTGGCAATGAACTTCTCGTGTGTACAGAATCCGGAGAATGGAATAGTGGTGTACCATCATGCATCAAAATTAACTGTCCTCAACCAGGAGGTCTAGATCACGGGAACATTGTCAGTACAGATGATCTTTTAACTTACAGTTGTCGTGAAGGGTATATTTTACGGGGTTCTACTAGACGACGTTGCACAAGCACTGGGCAGTGGGATTTTGAAGCTCCTGTTTGTCACCCCATTGCTTGTCCAGATCCACAAGATTTAATCAACGGGGAAATTTTAGGGAATAATTTTACTTTTGGGACTCAAATAGAATATCTATGTGATTTTGGCTACATTCTTGTGGGTAGTGAGCAGCGAAATTGTGAATCTAACGGTGAATGGGATGTTCCTGCGCCATACTGTGAAATTATTTCTTGTGGAGCTCCTCCAGTGTTGTATAACGGTGAAATAATAGGCGATGTTTATACATATACGGCAACTTTAAAGTATGTTTGTGGAGAGGGGTATTTATTGGTCGGTGCGGATGCCCGTGAATGTCTTGAAGATGGATCTTGGAGTTTAAGTGCACCTTACTGTACAAGAGTAACATGTGAGATTACACCCATTGAAAATGCACGCATAAGAGATTCCCCAACCATATTTTATGCTGGAACATTCATTGCTTACGAATGTTACCCCGGCTATAGACTTAGTGGATCTTCGACTGTTGAGTGTGGTAATGATGGGAAAACTATATCCAACGAAACAGCTGAATGCATCCACGTTACATGCCCACCTTTAAACAATCCAGCTAATGGAGTTCTTATAAATGATGATAGGACGGTTGGTGCTAGAGCAGAATTTGTGTGCAATCCATCGTATACATTAATCGGCAGTATTGAGTTGAGGTGCCTCGAAGACGGTAGTTGGGACGATGAATCACCATTGTGTGTTCAGCAACTTTGTCCAGCGCCAGAAAATATTGAACACGGTGGATATCGAGTTTCTTATCAATCAAATCGTGTACCTGATAATGAATTTAGAGTCGATGACAGAATCACATATTACTGTGATATTGGTTATGAAGCTAGTGGGTCTGCTTTAAGTCAGTGTCGTTATGATTCAATGTGGTCTCACAGACCTCCTGTTTGTTTACCGGTAAATTGTGGTACTCCCCCCACAGTGGATTACGGCATCATCGAAGGACGGAGCTACATTTATCAATCACAGTTGGTCTATAGATGTCAACCTGGGTTTCATATCATAGGAAATACAATGATTGAATGTGGAGATGAAGGGGCATGGATTGGCGATCTACCAAGGTGCATTGGTGACTGTGGACAACCACCGTTAATCAGATCAGCTACGTTTGAAATAACTGAGACCACGACATTAAAGAGAGCAACGTACACTTGTAACTATGGTTCTCGGCTTAGAGGAAACCCCGTTGCAACATGTGATGAAACTGGTAACTGGGAATATGATAGTGACTTGGTCTGTATTGAGATATATTGTGATGAGCCACCAATACTGCGTTTCGGCGCAGTTTTAGCTGACAGCAGAGTGGTGGGATCTGAGGCAAAATACGTGTGTGATAATGGATATAGACTGGTGGGATCTGTCAGCCTTGTGTGTGAAGAATCTGGTAGATGGGAGGGCGAGATGTCTTACTGTGAACCTGTAGACTGTGGAGAACCACCAGGTCCGCATCCTTATTTGGGACGAGATTTCTCATTTGGTAAAGAAGTGAGGTATCAGTGTGAAAAAGGTTTTCATGTTATCGGCGGCGATATTACTATATCATGTCAGTCCAATGGAGAGTGGAGTGGTGTTGGCCCAGTTTGTGAACGTAAGTACCTATTTCGTCCCTAAACCGTGTTTAGTCAACTGACGAGAAGAGAACAATAAGAGGAGGGGGGTTGGGCTTTAAATACACGTTTTAAATTATTTGTTTCACTTTTATGATAGAAGGAAATGTTACTAACTTAGGTCACCTACAGTTTCTTGCGAACAGTAAAGACTGCAATAAGATCTTTTTCAAATTTATATTTGTTAAGGATATTAGAGAGACGCAGATCCTTTGCGTTTTCTCAGCGTGATCCGCAGAAGTTTATGTAATTTCAACCGTTCACGATACTTGTCTCGTGAGTCTCAATTACTTCCAGAACTATTTAAATTACTCACTTTGTAGAATTTGGTGGACGCGACAAAACTTATTATCCGATCTGCATGCAATTAAAATACGTTGATCAGGGTAGTGCCATTGCTCACTTTAGAAAAACTTGCGTAATTAGGTTACTACAGTAATTTTAAGTATAAAGATTCTGGTTTCAATTTACCTTTCAGGCTGTTCGTGCGGCTTAGCTATCGCGGCCGTGTGTTTCGTTGCCTGACAACTCAACTTTTTTATTTTATAGAAAACTCCTGTGGTGTTATTGAACTTCAACCACATGTGCAAGTTATACGAGGTGATCCTGTAAAGCAGATTTATTATAACCATACAGTAGAATTTGCTTGTGAGTCAAATTATGTGATGGTTGGAGAGGCTGTCCTACGATGTTTGGCAACCTCAATTTGGAGTTCAAATCCACCAAGCTGTGAGCCTATATTAGGTATGATGATAATTATTTCTGAAAATGTCTATCGTGCAAAATCAGTGTGGATTTCAAAATCTCATGCGTACTGGTTAATTGAAGTGCACTGATTTGCTGATACATGTAGATGACATTCACAGAGAGTCCCCGACGCGTTGGTGACTGTTTTACTGACAGGGGCGATAATGATAGCGGATTCGGTCTGTAAAAAGGATCGGGCGGGGGGTAACTTTGAAACGGAATATAGGAGAATGCTGAATATCCTCTCATGATCCCAACGCTCCCCACCAAATTTTGATATTGACCATATGTAATATTTTGGCAAAGGGGGATTTCTCTGGAACTGAAAGTCGCAGAATTCTGAATGTTGATAGGGTTTGTCCTTTCATGACAACGCTGCTTCGCATTAAATTTGAAACGATTCTGTAAACAACTATAGACTCTGTTGCGTTAAAAAGGTTTTCGGCAAATGGGGCCAGGGGTGTGACCCTGGAATGGAATACCGAGGAAGGTTAAATATCGATAGGGTTCTTCCTCTCACGACCCCAATGCTGAAAGTCACAGAATGTTGAATATTGATAGGGTTCACAATGCTTCACAAATTTCAAAAGAATCAGTTAAAAGCAATGGCTTCTATTGCGTCCACAAGGTTTCCTCTAACGGAAAACCGAAGAACGCTCCCCATCGTATATGAACGTTGACCAAATGTGATGCTTCGACAAAGGGGTGTTTACTCCGGAACAAAAAGCTTTGACTTTAATTCTATTTGGTCTTTACCTGATGGTCCGTTACATTAATAAGCAATAATAACCATGTCGCTGGACTACCTCACCACTCCCCAGCATTTGTGATATTCTCTTTCTCCTGTTTCAGGCATTGTTTCCTTCTGTGACCTTCATGTAGATATTCGGAACTCTCAGTCTATGCAACAGGGTTATTCTAAAGGCGATACAGCTACTGTAAGATGTGAGAAAGGGCATTACTCTGTGGGTAACATGGGCACCGCATGTCTTGATAATGGAAAATGGAAGGTTCCAAGTGGTAGATGTCGGCGTGAGTATAGTTTCATGGCCTACCACTCTGAAAATATCTTATATACCCGAGCTAGGTTATGGGCCAGAAGCAGCAGCAGACATTCACAAACAATTTCGTTTTGTATTTTTATATGGTAGCCTATTACGTTAACATCAGACGTTTGAAGTCGGCGTTCTGATCCCGTTAACTTATTGGCTTTTGTACATCCCACTAAAGATTCAGTATGGCCAGAAGTTGATAAAACATGGACATAATAAAAGTACTCATGTCGAGTGTATAGGAAGCACAATCTTTTTAGCTGATTGGTGACAAAAAGGCAAAAGATTTACCCATAATAAGTGAATCGGAGATCCATACATAGTGTTTAATTAGTGTCTTATAATCTGTTGGTCGTACTCTTGAGAATAAATGTACTCATGTCGAGTGTATTGGAAGACCAAATCAATCACAATCTTTTTAGCTGCTTGGTGCCAAAAAGACACAAGATTTCCCCGTAATAAGCGGATCAGAGATTCATACATAGTGTTAAATTTGTGGTGTTTTTTTTATGGAATCATAGGTAAATATTGTGGAAGGCCAAGGGTTAAAGATATAATGAATGTGATAGTTCAAGGCCAGTCGTTTTTCTTTGGTGATCAAGTAAGGTATATGTGTCGACCTGGATTGAACCCTAGCCGATTTCCTCCAGTATTAACATGTAAACACAATGGTAGATGGGATGGAGAGGCAGCTTGTTCAGGTTAGTTCCAATCTTTCCAGTTTCCATATATATATAGTTTCAGAATGTATTTGACTGGTAAACTTGCCAATATAAATCACACCAAAAATCGTCAACTATGACGCGCAAGGGGCAGGAATGGTCTGAGACGGGGCTGATAGGTATGGCAGGTTCGGAGGCCCATAAAGACATAAAGAAGTTATTATGCTCATGTAGTTTGTGACCCCTTTTTAGTTTTGATGCGCATTTTTTTAATTTGTGTGTGTTAGTTCCTTTAGCAACTGCCTCTGAGCGGACGATATCCACTGACAGTTCCTATCGGGCCCGATATAACTGCAATATGAAAATACCGCTCTTCCCTACCTCTGTTCTAGGGCTATTTTAGAATCCTTACCTACTATTTTCACCTTGATTCTACTTTATTCGCCAAAGGAATCATTTCTAGCCACACTATTTTCAAGTAGAATTCTGCGATTAAAAACATACATAAAATACGTTTGAACTAATCAGTCTTTATGAGACTCGAACATGTGCAGACTGCATGTTTATTTTATCGCTAAATGTTACTTGAAAATGGTGTTGAATTATTATAAATTTGTGTCAAATATGGTGAGAAATGATTCCTTTTGGCGGAAAATAAAGATTCGTGGTGAAAAATAGAAGGGTCAGGCTTCTAAAATAGTCTGAGAGGGGAAGAGCGGTATTTTACCGTATTTTCATATTGCAGCTGAACTGTCAGTGGACATCGTCCGCTCAGAGACAGTTCCTAAAGGAACTATGTGTGTAGTGTGTGGTGGTAGTGGGCGGGGGGTGGGGGGGGCTTTGTAACCTTGAATTGCGTTGGCAATTCGTGCATAAGCTAGAAATAACAACAGGATATATACCCAGTTTTTCAAAATATTGCTCGCGCAAGGGGAAAAGACACTCAACCCCATCCCCTACCCACTGGGCCTCCAGCCCCCAGTCCGTCTATGGTAAACAGTGGAGAAACAGATTCTGCACAGATAGGTGGGGTAGGGAAAATGTTATACATTCGACTATCAAATCCATGCACTTGATGCACAGCAGTAAGGGTCGGATTAAAGAGGAAACTAACTGGGCTGCAGCCAGGGGCCCAAATATTAAAGGGGTCCCCAATATTAAAGATACATTATGGAATGGAATATTAGATAAAGAGCTAGCAGTTCTCACTATAATAGTTAAAAAACAGATAATGTAAATGGAATATGCTGAAAATTTCAGTCAAATTGTTCCACTCTGAACTGAGATATTGGCGTTTGGGTTTTAAGAATAGCCTCGATCCTCATTACTAAAGTCGGCAGCAAATCGGATTCAAATCCAACACATAACATGCCATTGAAAGTTGATTATGGTCTTTTTATGTTAATAATTGTTAATTTAATAGGTTATATAACATTTCAGGCCTAAAGAAAGGATTGCAATAGGCAGATTTAGCTCTTACATCATGTATGTTTAAAGGGGTCCCAAATTTGTTCTAAAAAATGTACAATAAATAAATGTCATTTATTTTGTTGTATATGTTTGTACCGAATAAATCTATCCGTCTACCATGCTGACATACAAATTGCATGTATGTGAGTGTGACGGACAATGGTCAGAATATGACCCTTTTCAGTATTGATGCAAGGGACCCAGTGACATTTTCAGCCAGGGTACCCATAGCAGCTTAACCCGGCCCTGGCAGCAGTTTTAATGAGGCAGACCTTTTTTTATTCTTTATGTTTGTTTACAGCTCATTGTAAGTTAGGATGTAGAAATGGTGGTATGTGTATTGGTATGAACAGGTGTAAATGTAGACCTGGATATGGTGGACAACAATGTCAAATACGTAAGTTCCTCAATCTTCCCCCACCCCTCCCCAATCAAAATAGTTGTATGGCATTTATAGTTTTTAAGATAAAACTGGCAACCACCTGGTATAAAACCTGGCAACCACCTTGAAATCCAATATAACGGCTGATGTAAGCGAATTTTAACCTTCGGATACTTAACAGATACAGTAAGCGTCAAGTTCCTGGCATTTATAGTTTTTGAAGTACAAATGAATGTCTATAATGTGGCATCCATCGCAAAATCTAATACGGTGACCGTTTGACCAAATCTGATACTTCCATAATGTTCCTTGACATTGAAAACATGTATAGACAATTGGGTTTACGTCCAATATACAGTAGGATTGGAGAATTGAACAAAAATAGGTTATTTTGGTGACTATTTTGGAATTCAAGATAGCAGCCACCATGGTGCGTCATTTTTTGGGGATTCATTTTTTAAAATGATACTAAGTTGTCACTCTACCCTTTTGTAAAGTTCAATGCTTTACTCAAGAAGTGGACGTTTTTTATGCTTTGCTGCTCTACTACAGGCACACTTAAAATCTGTGTCCGGTACATGAACCAAAATCACATCCGAGCACATAAGTTATCAACCATCCAAACTTTCTTAAAATTGAACCATATATATTTTCAGCAATTTGTATATTACCTTGTTTAAATGGTGGTAAATGTGTAGCACCGTATATATGTAGTTGTCCTGAAGGCTATGGGGGTTCCAGATGTCACCGAGGTAAGATAGGTCTCAATACTTGGTTTTAATATTTGGGTCTCAATCGTTGTTAAACGGCAAATAATATCTCCATATTCAATTAATACTATGATTTTCAGCGTCATACAAGAGAACTTCACAATTAAACAGTTTATCATTACTTCCGTCGGTAACTTAAAGGATGTGGATAATTTCCTGTTCAAATTGAGCTAATGAAGATGGAAATGTACCATACAGTGTGTCGTGGAGGATATTTTGCCCGAACAGCAGTTGAATTGAATTCCAACTGTGCATAGGCCTCGGTTTTGCTGTTCCTTGCCAAATTTTTAAGTAGGCCTAGGTCTACTGCACCACTGACAAAGATAAACCACGGGAAGTTTCTCGTCCAACACCGGGATCGAACTACAGACACCCTGGTTAGTGAACTAGCGCCTTACTCTGAGTAACCGTGCATTAAATCTGCCATTACTTTTAGCTGAATTTAGGTTATTTGTGCATATTAGTATTACGTCTTGTCATTATTCTTAATCGGTCAATGGTATTTCCAGTTGTTTTTCCAGTTGTTCATTACAAGAAAATGTGAAAAAATGAGCACCTTGTCCTTGCTTTTAACTGTTCTTTATAGTTTAGTTGCCTCCACATATTAACCTTACAACAATTCCTAAATATAGTTTAATTGCCTCCGTCTATTTACATTGTAACGATTCGGGTGGGAAAATAAACGTGCAGGGGTCGACACAATCTTAGTCGTGATTTGACAGTGAAACCCATTGAAATGAAATGGTGGTTTAGCGTCCTACTGTTCTGCCCCAACTGGTTAATAATAGTCCTGAAATGACTTAGTTTTTGTCGAGTGGATGTTATACCCCAAAATCTCGATTCGAGTATCTCGTGAGAACCTCCCTGGGGGCATTTGTCATATAAATATATAGGAAAGGGAAATAAACAAATTTTGTGAAAATCTCCAAAAATTAAACTGAAAGGAAGTACCAAATCCAGTCGAAGTGCCCCAAGTTCAAGAAAAGGGACACAAAGTCCAAGAAAAGGCACCCTCTGTGTCCAGTAAGAAAAGGGGCCCTTTGTCTTCATGACAAGGCTCTCTGTGATTGTGTCCAGTAGTAAGGTCAAGAGCCATGCGTGTGACCCATCATTCATTAATTTTATGATAATTGTATTTTAGCTATATGTTCTCAGTCTTGTGAGAATGGTGGCCGATGTTTACGACCAAACAGATGCCAGTGTTATAATGGATTCCAGCCTCCTTATTGCCAAACGTAAGATTAATCCTCTAATAAATAATTATCCTCTTGATTCTATAAAGCTGTATATTTTATTTCTCACATTTTGAGACAAAATGGTTCTTAGCCCAATGAGTTGTTAGCGCTTGACAGGCTGCACATACTAAGATTTAACTCCCATGTTTTATGGAAATTCTAAACTTTTCTCAAGACTTTTGTTAACAGTTTCTAGATGAGCAATGGTGCATTGTGTTCTGGTTTTATCTATGAAATTAGATGTTAAAGAAAAAACTGAACCCCGTGAGTTTTCGGACGTGAGTTTTCGGACAAAATATGTCCAAGTCACTCTTGACACCCAAGCTGTGATAAACATTATTTTGTATAGTAGTATAGTACATGTAGTGTTCAACTGAAATCCATTAAAGGCGCATTATGGGAGATTAGATCAAGAGTTGACAGTTCACACTATAATAGTTACAAAATAGATAACGTAAATAGAATATGCTGAAAATTAGCTTTTGAATTTTAGGCTAGCCTCGATCATGTTTTTTTAAGTCTGTACGATAAAAAACAGTCTCGATTATCCATTTTTACATTTAATTATTTTTCAAAATATGTATTCTAATCCGTTAAATATCGCAGGCTAGCAATGACATCATCCAGGGTTGATTATAGTCTAGATAAGTTAATTAATATTTAATTAATAATTTAGATAACTTCAGGCCTAAAGAAATACCTGCAATAGGCAGATTTAGCTCTTGCATAATGTTTGTTTAACTCTTCTAGTAAACATATAATCAAATTTATGTAATCTTTGTTCCAACAAGAATAGGAAAAAGTCCATGATCAAGGAAAATTAGGTTTCCAACCAAGCAAGCATACCAGTACAATTTTGATGAGTTTTTGTCCTATAGAAATTGACATTTATTATTATTATTATCTGTATTTACTTGGCCGTCGTTAACATGTTACCCAAGTCATCATCTATCTATTTTGCAAAACATAATTGGTATCTTGTTTGATTACAGCAAAGTTATACCAAAATCAAGACGAAGATCAGGCAGATAAAAAGGAAATAATCACCCAGTTAGCCAGGAAGATTTCTTTGTATTATTATAATATTTAATGAATCGTACCAAATAGATTTTATACTTTTTGATCTGTAAAATAATGTTCCATACAAACCCTGTAATTCCATAATCTGTTAACTTTGTGGTCGTATGTTGTCCTCTGGTCTGTCTGTCTGTGTTCCACAGTTTGTAGTGAACTCTCCCGAGACAAAATTTATCATCCAATTCGTTTCTTTATAGACTTATGTTCTAGCAACCAATCTGCTTGAATTGAATATGCATTGCTCAGATTAGTGAGACCCAAAAGCCTAACAAATTTCAATCATTTCTGTTCATTAATGTAATTTATAGTCTTTGTTTCGATTGGCTTGGTATTAAATTACAGGTGATAATTAGAGATGCTCTTGATCACAACCAGTATGGCCTGCTGCAATGACTTGGGCATACGATTCACTGCATGTCAACCTATTTTTCTGCAACTAGTTTGAATCAACCCAATCCATAAACAAAAAATGTTTTATCCTGAAAATATTTGCCATTTGAAAATAAAATAGCAAGAATGATTGATAAATTCAAAACATATATTTATACATTTCATTAAATTTTATTTCACTAAATATCAAGTAGAATGTAGTAAAAATGTTATTATGTACAGTATGAATGTATCACATAATATATAATATGCAATTATTGATATCATTATATGATAATTGACTAAATAAGCTATATGCTTATATGCAACAGCTTGTAATATTTTAATGTATTATATAAAATATAAGAATATACTATTAAGACTTTTCTTTTTTTGTTTCTACAGTAAAAGGCACAACAAATGTCCCTATTAATTGAACTAACCAGAAAAATTAAATTTAGTCACATAAAAATATTTTAGAATATAATAATCTTATAGCCTTAAAGAGACATTATGACTTTCACAAAGGAAATTAATATAACTTTCAAAAATTAAATTTAATAAACTTTCATTAAATTCCTTGAAAAATCACTGAAAAGTTTGTATAGTCGAAAATGAAGACATCTCAAAATTTGTCTCAAATTTTGCATACAATCGAATTTACATGTGTTTATACTACTAATTCATTCTATACAAATCAGGTCATTATTTCCACAGTTTTTTAGCCTCAAATATGACAGTCTTTACAGTATATATAGTATTTATATCTTTTTAACTATGGTAGAAACTTATATGACATACAAATTTTAATGTTAAATTTGTTAGCACACAAGTAAAAAAAACTCTGCTGGCGACTGAATGACATATTATGAGTAGAATAACAAAATACTTTCATCTTATAGTATCATCAGTCTGTCTGCAAGATGGCTTATCCCCCTTTTAAGAATTAAGACAGTTTTGTGTCTACACTTGTTCTTAGGTTAATTATTTTCTCTCACAGTCTCTGGACGATCTTTCAACTACATGTATCTTGGGCACAGGTAATTGTGCATGTTACCAGACCACATCCAGCACATTCCTTCAAGTTACAGAATTTTGTGATCCATCACGCTGATTTGTAGAGAACTGTTTTTGGAAATTTTCAGCATCTTGAATTTTTTCTTTGGTACAATAATCCTGAAAAATGGATTATTTGGTTTTACAATAATACCCTTAATAATTGTAAGCTAAAGCCCCAAGCAAAGCAGTAGGTACTTTTTTTCTCCATTTGTGTATGCCAGATCTAAATCTACCTACAATTTATAAAATTAAGTTGCCAAGCAACAAAACCTACACCCACAGTCTCAGAAGCTGCCCATAAGATTGTTGCGTTATGGTTCCTTAAACATTTACAAGTACAAGACACTAAATATTGGTAGCCAAGCAGACCATAAATAAAGGCTGTCATTTTTCTATTGTGGGTAAATAGAGCATTTTCAAGCCTCTAAAAACTGATCAAAGGAAAACATGGCATATATTGTCGTCACACCCATTCGGCTGTCATCCACATTGACGTTCTAGAGGCTAAAGTAAGTAGTGTATTGAGTTTACGGAGCCACAGTGGCTCAGTGGATAAGACGTTGGCTTGTTAACCTGGAGGTCCCATGTTCATTCCCTGAATTGGCTGAGAAAGTCAATCTGTATTTTCAGGCAAGGTCTCCCCTTGTCAGTGGTGCAAGACAGAGGGTCTGGCAAGGGACAACATTATATGTAGTCGTTCAGATGGAACAAAAAACAGAGGTCCGATGTACACATTGGCGTGTACATAAAAGATCCCTTACAGCTGGAATTCGGTATTAGAGTAGGCGTAGGCGTAGGCGCTGCTTTCCAATGCAAAATTTCCCTTATAGCACACTGTATGGCGTATCGGTATGCCTGTCCTCATTAGCCCAGTCGGACCAGAATAGTAGGGTGTTAATCCCCATTTCATTTCTATTGATTTTTCAACGATTTCCGATAATAACTGTTGCTGTGGACGTATGTTTTGTTGCCTCACTACCTGTTTTTCTAACATCTTGGAACATGCATTTTTATTACAGAGCTATTCCTTGATAATTTGCTGAGTTGTAGTTTTGGGGCAAAACTTAAGCTCTGCTGAATAATCTAGAAAACATAATTGCAATTGCAAGTGTGCACTATCTTGAAGAAGAATCTTTGTATTTCAATGAAAATTTGATACATAATAATTAATACAAACATTGGTAACTTATTTCTACAAATATGTAAATACCTCCAGGAAGACCCGAGCCAGATTGCAAAGTCTTTTATTATTAGATTTAGAAAATCTTAACATACATTCCACAACAGGCAAACTGGTTATATCTGAAAATAAAACCCATGGAGCAATTATCTCTTTGATATCCATGATCTTTGTTTTGAAGAATGACCTCTTGTGATTCATGCATATTTCAAAGTTTCATACCAAAAAAAAATACACAATTAAACAATTTATTACTAGATCCAACAACAAAAGTTATTGTGAAATTTGGGAGGTTGAGATGTAGCTGTCCTAATCCTCAATTAATGTGACACAATTCTAATATGGTGGACATTGGTCTCCATTTCTTTCCTACTAACCTAAATTGAATCAACAAAAATGTTAAATCTTCCTGTGTTATTCCACAAAACAATCCTGTAGAGGTATATATCTAGTACTAAACATGGTATAAACATGTACCCAGCCTTAATCCCCAAATAACCAGTATACTTGCACATTTATCTTTATACAAAACATCAAGAAATCAAATTACTTATCACTCAGCAGAAAATGCCCATTATCGAACTTAGTTAAGGTACTGATGTAATGGAACTGTGTTTGATCACTTTCACTCAATTAGAATCAGAGTTATCGTGTCCAAAGCTTCATCAAATCAAATTGCTTATACATTGTACCTGCATAGCCAAGCAGAAAGTACAGATCATCAAACTTAGTCAAAGTATTGAAACTATACACCAAGTCTAATACAATAATAGTTATCACATTATGAAATTGATCCAACAAATTTTTTCTTTTATCTGATTTAAAATCAGAAGTCCTTAGAACTTATTACAAGTCATTACAAACCTGGTTTAGATTGCGGAGTAACTAAAAACATCAATGTTGTTATTGCCATCAAAACTGTTTCATTATTTGAACTGAAAATAACCCAAAACGTTGTGGTCAACAATTCATACAAATAGTAGGAAAGGCACATCAGTGAGAGTATTCTGTATAAGTGATTCACTTACGATATTAAATTGTTCTATGGTTCCATGTTAGTCACTGTTGTTATAACAGAATGCTGTATTGTAAATTAAAATTACCCACATTCCCTTTTAGTACCTTATTTTAACAATCAAGCCCACTAGTAAAAATTACCATTGTCTTTTCTATGCTATGATGGTATACTGTTTTGGTTACTGGGCCAATATATATATTATACATGTACATGTATGTGTAGCCCTTCATTGATCAAAGCATTGCTGCACAATTGCAATTCAAGTCAAGTCATCGTGGCAGATCATTTGAAGGTTCATGATGACAAAATCAAAGTCTAGAGACATTGAGCACATATTTTTCAAGAGGTATAATACTACATTTCACCAGAATGTGTATAGACAATAAAATTTAACAAACCGTATATATCAATACAATTTTATAGCTTACCTGGATAAATATTTAATTATCATCTGAACACCATTATTCTCTAAGAAATAACATTTATTCTCTTTATCTAAAATAAAGAGAATTTTTCATTCTTAATTATATGTGACAAAGTGTGGCAACAGTATCATTCCACATACAAGCGTAACCTCATTTTTAACTTTTAATTACATGTCCTCTGATCTCAAAGGAAAAGACCACCTTTTCAGGTGATATTGATAACCCTTTTGCGCACGGTACCGTAATGTTGCTCAGATCGGATGAAAAAGCAATATCCTATATACAAATTGGCAGTACGTACATATAGATGTAATACCAGCTGTAGATATTTTAGGTCTGATTATAATATAAGGACTAGTGCCACCATCTGGCAAAATAGTAAATATATTCATTCATGGTCATGTACATGTATTTCATTTCATTTCCTTTATGATCCAAGTAGAAACAATCCCGTAAATTTAACTTACTAGTAACAAGTGTTGTGCAAGGTAAACATTTTTCTGAACATCTGATACCACTTTTTATCTTATATCTTAGACAATTAAGTCTACATAGCAAAATGGCTTTTGAGTAACATATATTGGTATCTTTATGAAATAATGCAAACATTTCATACTCTTCAGGACTAGCATATTATGCTATGAATAGGAGTTGAGGACCCAAGCCAAACTACATATTGATTTTGCTGAATAAAATTATTTGCATCTTTAGCATATGTATCTTGTTTCTTACCTAAACATGAATTACAAATTCCACCAACAGCAAACTGAATTAAATCTTCGTCAGTGTCTTCTAAGGCATCTAGAAAAACAGAAATGGACATTGTTGCTTATCACTCGATCTGCTTAAACCTAATCAGAAAATGCACATTACATTGCACATTATATTAGTTAAGGTATTGATGTAAGTAAACACAGTTTAATCACCCCTTAAACTTAAACCTTCACAAAGTTATTGTATTCCAGACTGACTGACATATATTGCTGCTAAGCAAAAAATACCTAACTTAACAAAACCCAGTAAAAATATTCACCTACTGAACACCTACATGTACACAACAATAAAAAGCAAAGCTATTGTGTCCCAAAGTTTCGACCATTCAAATTGCTAATGACTTCTTGCCCCCGAGAAGAAAATGCTTATCAATATCATCACAGAGTAAAATTTTTACTCTGTGATATCATCAAACACATACCGGTACTTACCAAGAAATATGTCAAGTATGTTAAGTTTTCTAAAATATTCATAGTTGATTGGATCATATGCAAAATTGGCTAGATTTGATAACACTTGTTTCTTTGCATCTGAGAGGAGAAAAAAGAGCATTAATAATAAATTGTCCTCAAATTCAGTGTAATAATACCATTATACGACGGTTAAATCACTGTAATACTATAGTATAAATTGTACATATCATTACATATCTATATGGTAGCTAATGTAGCCTATATAATAGTGCAATAAATCATACAGATCTACAATATGATTAAACTTAAAATACAATACCGTACCGATATATTATAATATTGTGATTATACTATATATAATGTATTAATTAATACTATCCAAGAGGGTTAATAAATCAACAGATCTTAACTTTACCTGCATCTGATGTATCTTGATATTCTGTGACCAAAGATTGCAAATAGCTAAATCTTCCTATTCCGTGTGGCCCCGTTCGCTTGTCCAATTGCTCTTTTGATGAGAACATGATTACAAATATACAAAATAAATATCTAGACTAGAAACAAATTCAGTTGGTAACAACAATTTCCACCTGGGAAAACTTATCTTTTTCAAGGGACGTAACTCTAGTTATATTGTTTCCATTAATCAGGATGTATCCCACATTTAATTTTTCCATTGGCATGTTAACTTCGACTGTACATAACTTGTCATAACTCAAATGAAATGAAATGAAATGAAATTGGGTTTAACGTCCTACTATTCTGACCCGACTGGCCAAATTTTGCACTATGGCCTACTCTTATATCGAATTCCAACTACCAAGGGATCTTTTATACGTGCACCCCAATGTATACACGGGACCTCGGTTTTTCGTCTCATCCGAATGAATAGACAGCTGTCCGTGACAGGCCCTCCGTCCTGCACCACTGACGAGGTGAAACCACGTCGGAAAAGACTGTACATAACACATTTTCGTTGTGAACTATCCAACTATAGCTGAGAAAAAAACCTAAAAATCTGTGACCAAATTCAGCAGATCTTATTTTTAGGGTGTTTTCTGTATCAGACAAATGTCTTTGGGGCAGGGGTAGAAATTGTTTGAAAATAACATGGTTTCTAGCTTCATTTTGGCGTATATCTGTGGTAACAGGGGGCCACTTTGCTAACACAACCGGTAGCGGATCTAGAAACTGCGAAGGGGGGGGGGGTGCTTCCAAATCTGGGGCGCGATCCCCAGTCACACCCAGTGCCGGATTAAGACTCTGCTGGCCCTAAGGCACATTATGATCGGTGGCCTGAAAATACAGATATGTTGGGCTCATTGACAAACGGAATTAAGTTAAATTTAGCAACATAAAATTTATTACAAACAAATTCAGAACATTGACAGTACCGAATTTACTATAAGTAGCCTACATATTCCCATTCACTGCCTAGCTAGATTAAGACTTTGCGTGCTTTTGTGACTGCAAATTCGTCAGTTAGTTTTTTAAAGTCAATTTTATGAAGTAAATCATGTTCAATGCAGAGAAGTGCCAGTATACCAAGACGTTTTTGACCCATCGTTGATCATTTAACATCTTTAATTCTTTTTAGTTGCGAAAAAGAGCGTTCCCCTGAGCAGTTCGTAGCCATTAAAGATAAATAAATTCGGAAAAATAAAGGCAAACATTTTTGTCACCACCTGATAATTATCAAAAAAATTTTACTTTATTATTTTGTGGCCTGGATTTTTGGCTGGCCCTAACGGCACGTGACTTATTTGCCTTATGGTTAATCCAGCACTGGTCCCACCCCAAAATGAATGTCAACATTGATCGTATTGCCTATATTAATATAGCTGTTTGCCGATCGTTATCTCGTCAGAAAGCAGTTTTATGTAAGTTGACATAGCGAGCAACCCGAGGATTGGAATTAGGGTGGGGGGGGGGGGGGTATGTCCATCACATTCTGCTCGTAATATTGGCGCAGTCTTTGATAGTTTTATGCTTATGGGAGCTCAAGTAAATAATATTTGTAAATTGTGCTATTTAATATCAGAAATATAGATAGAATACGTACATTTGTAACTGTAGAGGCCACTCACTTGTTAATTCTCTGGCCACTTCTCCGTCCTGCATCACAGACAAGGGGAACCGCGCCGGAAAATCGGGATGAACTTTCTCGGCCAATGCAGGGATCGAACACCCGACCTCCAGGCTAGCGAACCAGCGCCTTAGCCACCGGGATCCCCTTTAATGGTCTAGAGCATAAGACATTAAGTAATAAACTAATATATTGAAACAACACGAGTGACGTATAGTCACCCGAGTTGTTGTTGTTTCAATATATTCCGCAATGTCTTATGCTCAAGACCATTAAACAACTTAAAATACAGATACGCGCACGTGCTTTGCAATGAAATACGTCACGCGGGTCCAAAATTTTAACTAGTATAAATAATGTACGCTTATTGGCACATTGCCCGTACCATTATTTGAAATAATGATACGCCAACATCAAAGGATATGACGCCACATCTGAATTTTAAATACGAATGAAGGCTAGCCTATATATTTTAAGAGTTTTATAGCAACCAGAGAAAGAAATAATGATACGCCAACATCAAAGGATATGACGCCACATCTGAATTTTAAATACGAATGAAGGCTAGCCTATATATTTTAAGAGTTTTATAGCAACCAGAGAAAGAGATATAGAGAGAGCGTATAGTTGCAGTATAGTTCTTTCTGATTATACTGCATATATACTCATGCAATTAGAATAAAGGATATTACTTTAAATGATATTGTGTGCTTAACAGTGTTTTTACACCAACCCCCATATAACAATCCAAGAAATCTCAACAATTTTTGTTTTTGACCCATGTCAAAGAAGTCTAATTATTTTTAAGGTCATTTGAAAGTCAATGTATTGAAATGAATAACACTTTCTGTTGTTTATATTACATGTCATTTTCATCACATGATGTACAGTATTAAATATCGTGTCATTGAATAATTTTGTAATATATGTCAATGTCATCCGTCAAATCCTCTGTCAAATGTGTACTCTATGTTTTTAAAACATTAAACTATGTGACCTTTTTAAGTTAATAGGTGGGACATTGAATAGGATTCAGAGACAGTTTGCCATTGTACACGAAGCAGTTGATGTTTCATTTGTTGGGTGGTAAAATAAACCGCAAGTAAGAAACACGTGGTTACTTGTTTATGGCAGAAGGGTCGTGACCTTGAGAGTAAGACGAAAACCAATCAAAACTGTTTATCCTTGTGACGTCATGAGACATTACCATTTCCTGAAGATGGCGGAGAAGAGTAACCAACCTCAAGTGAAAATAGGCCATTACATACTTGGTGAAACATTAGGTGCAGGTACATTTGGCAAAGTAAAAAGTAAGTATAAATTTACAAACAGTATATATAATTTGGAAATTGTCACGTCCCATGGCATAATTTGGAGATACAGGAATCGGGAATTTCCCTTGACTGGCGAGTTCCAGCCTAAACGAGTAGGCTAGCTATTATTAGTAGGTACGGTAACGTTAAAAATTGACAAATACTCAAATACGCGTGTTCTAGGCCTTCGCAGGGCCCAAGGTCACTCTTGTTTATCAGCATTGGTTTGTTTACATTAAAGTAGAATTTATCGTTAACATATTATGGATGTCAATGACCGCAGCTGTGTCATTTTTTTATTAACAAGAATACAAGATACTTAACTTGATTTTGTCAGTGACGTGCTCGAAATCTCTACTTTAGTGTCTTTAGGGCACACACAGCAATTAAATTAAGACTAATAAATTCTGTCCATGGCCTAGCTAAGCCTTCTTGTTTTCTTGGGCAAATCATTTAGTAATGATGGAGATATGTGGACCTACTTTTCTGTTCATATTCCAATATTACAATTTATCAATCTTTAAAAGTTTAAATGTTGATCAACCCATTTGAACTTGGTAGGCCTACACTACATCATACTACATCTAAATATTAACTACCCGTACCTAAGTTTCTTGAAGAAAATTAGAGAAAAGTGATATATTAATTCTAGTACCAGTACATCCCTGGACAGACTAAAACTGTTGTTCATAAAGTCTCCTCAAACTGCCTGAGATATGTGAATAGCTTTACATAATATTTTACCATTTACTAATTCCCGTCGTGTGACTGGGCGGTTTGGGGCAGCCTAAGTGCTAAAGGGTTAAAGTCGATTAATCTTAATTCTCCAGTGTTGTCCTATATCTTCACATGTCCCAGTTTCAGTATCTTAGATCTACATGTATTTTATAAATCGGCCATGTAATTTCGTTGAATCAAGACCATTTCCTCCCACAAGTGTTTCATGTATTTTTGCATGTAATTACTTTTAAAGATTATCTTATTCTGTTTCGTCCTTGTTTCTGGAATATATTTCTCTTTGGTTGTAAGGAATGATTGTAAATCATTATAAATATTAATACATTGGCTTCATATTACTATCACTCACTGTGAAATTACTCAAAGTTATTGATTGGAAGTAGGAAAATATTCAATAGATAACTATAAGATGAACTAATAGCCCAACTCAAAATTATAGGTGAAGTCGAATAAAAATACTCCACTGATTTGAATTGAAAACTCATCTGTTCAAATTATATTATCAGATACACCAGGAGCAAATTTAATAGACATAATTATTATTAGTTGGTGCAAATGAACAGTCTACATTGTAATTCTCATATTTTTTCTACACTAATTTTTTTTCAGTTGCCAAACATCAGTTGACAGGTCATAAAGTTGCAGTAAAGATATTGAACAGACAAAAATTGAAAAGCCTTGATGTCGTGGGAAAAATTAAACGAGAGATTCAAAATCTCAAACTCTTTAGACATCCACATATCATTAAATTGTAAGTTAAAAATGTGCAATGTGTAAACTTAATAAAACTTAGTAAATGCAAATATATATTTTAAAAGAGGGGGAATTACTTTTAAAACTTACATGTATAGATTGATTATGCAAAGTTGTTCAAAGACATCTATGTAAATAATAACATTCATTCCGAGCAAGGAGACAGTTATTGCAAGTACATATATAACCTACATTTGTTAGTCCATTCAAAATAGATCCTTGAGTATAGTTATTTTCCCTATCCTGTGTTTCTATTTGCTGTACATATCCTTTGTTGTTGAGTCAGTAGTGTCAGACTGATAAGCATAGTATCTGGGTTTTCAAGGGTTAGGGAGGGACCCAAAACCCCTGATCATTCTATGTAGATTATGTGAGTATAATAAAACACATATAATTATTTTTCTGTTTTTTTAGATATCAAGTTATGAGCACACCAACCGATATATTTATGGTCATGGAATTTGTTGCTGGTGGTGAACTCTTTGACTATATTGTTAAGCATGGAAGAGTAAGAAAATCTTTTCTACAGATAGGCTACCCACTGGCTTACTCTATTGATTTTGATAAAAATGGCATATTAATAATTGGTCAGATTAGATAAAACTTTTATGGAATACAATTACTGAAAAAAAATTAGGAGCAGCGCTTTAACACTGATTCTTTTGTCGTTGCCAAGCTCGCTGTAGGTGATATCTCAGATGGTTACTTCGCATAAAGTCATAGTGCCCTAAGATCATAAAACGCCATAATTTTTCTTGTAAAGTTGAGAATTAGGGGATTTAAACCAAAAGTAGGATTAGTATTCGTGTCTACAGGTACTTTAATCCAATTATACCCAATATCTCTAACCTCAGTTAACTAGTTTAAAGGAATAGATGTGCATGTAGTGTAATAGATAAAAAACAGCATCTCCATATTCCATGACACCCAGTGTTACTTATTTGTATTCCATAAGAGTTAAGTGTTTTATTTAAAACTTTGTTATGTAGAGTAAGGTTACTCTTTAAGAAAATAATTCTGTTAGTGTAATAGATAAGAAACAGCATCCTCATATTCATCACACCCAATGTTACCCATTTGTATTCAATAAAAGAGGTGAGGGTTTATTTAAAACTTTTATCTGTAGAATGATATAAGTGTACAAGTTACATCTGAATATCGTATAAGCTTACATGTAGCTATTTATGAATTTATGACAGTTTTAATATGCCCTAAAAAGGTTTTGCATATATTCATTATCATGATAAACAGTCAACCAATAGTGTTATATAGATAAATATTCATCCTTAAAGATGCATTATTCAAGAGCTAACTCTGCCTGATGCAGATCTTTCGTTGGGCCTCATATGTTATATAATTCATTAATTAGACATTTATTTACATGCCAGGCCTATAATCAACTCTCTAGAACATCGGATGGTTTTGATTTTCAACAGATTTAAATACGATTGGCAGTTAATGATTTGATTTAAAAATGGATAATTGAGACTTTGTTTATTATCATAACAACAGAAGCAATGACAAACGAGACTACACTGTTCTGCATATGACAATAACTTCGTTCAGAACGGGGTAATCTGACTGAAATTTTCAACAAAATATTCCCTTTTCATTATCTATTTTTTAAATATTTTAGTGAGAACTGTCAGCTCTTTATCTAAATCTTACATAATGCATCTTTAAGTGTTGATAAATATTTAAAAAAAATGTATATATCCCAAAAATCCCAATCAAAAATTACATTTTACATTAGCCATTTCAATGGTTTTAAATACATGTAGGAGGAAAGTTCTGTTTTCTGAGTAGAAAGAAGCAACTATATAACTTTTATATTTTAGCTAAAGGAAGTAGAAGCACGTAGATTTTTTCAGCAGATAATATCAGGAATAAACTACTGTCACAAACATATGGTAGTTCATAGAGATCTAAAACCAGAAAATCTTTTATTAGATTCATTTGGAAGTGTGAAAATTGCTGATTTTGGTAAGTACATACATGTAGTATATGTCGGAAAATAATAGCATTGATGCACTTTTGAAAACAAATTAAAACATGATGTTTTATTAATCATTTTATAACAGAAACTAGAAACAATTTAACAGTACAATTATTAAACATGTACTGGTATCATAAGCAAAAGTTATGAAATTTCACACCCATATTCAAATTCTTTTGTGATTAAGCCAAGCCCACTTACACATACATCTCTTTTCTAGGTCTGTCCAATATGATGCATGATGGTGAATTTTTAAGAACAAGTTGTGGTTCCCCAAATTATGCTGCACCAGAAGTTATATCCGGAAAGTAGGTTTTATGTTTCCTTTAAAGTTTAAAGTAAGGAGATAAATGGAATTTCTTGCTAATACTGTCTACCTTAAGAATTACAATGCGACAACCTTTATGAATGTCTTTGACGACTTAGCTGCTCTGTTTGTATGTTTCATTACCTAGCAATGCAAGCAACCTATCTTTATTTTTAATGTAGATTGTATGCTGGTCCAGAAGTGGATATTTGGAGTTGTGGTGTGATATTGTATGCTCTTCTGTGTGGAACGGTAATCTACAACTATTCATATAACTTGATTGTTTAAATTAAGAATCCACACTTCAAACACACATCTAGGATTATATATATATATATATATATATATAGGTGATTTTGTCATCATTTTATTTTTTTAGAATATAAGCGATTGGCTACTGCAAGTATGTCATATTCTTTCCAATTTTAGTTTTTGAAAAACTTCCGATTATTAATATGAAATGCAGTTTGCTAAGCATTAAGGTTTCTAATCTGTTCAAACGGATTGCATTTATCCTTACCTTTTCAGCTTCCATTTGATGATGAGCATGTTCCTACATTGTTTAGAAAAATTAAATGTAAGTTTAAATTTATTAATTGTACATGTGACAACAAAATAAGAAAAGATATTAATAGAGGTATTTGACATATCATTTAAGCCAGTATATTGGATGATCATGATGTAAAGGCCAGTTGTGTCACAGTTATATTATTGTTTTATATTAACTTATAGCTCTATAAGCTTTAAGATGAATTTGAGAATGAGATTAACCTCTTATTATGCACGGCCTGCTCACCGGGTCATCACACACTTCCTCAGTCGTTTGTGGAATCCTAGAATAGCAACAAGCACGGCACACAAGAAACCACTATATCGAATTGTCGATATGTGAGACCTTGTCACCTGGTCATCACATACTAAAACATTCCATAGGAATAGGACCAAGTTATTGGGCCCCATTTGACGATTAGAATAGTCTATGATAAAATGGACCCAGTATGCTAGTGACCTTCATGACCAGTAACAAACAGGGGAATGGATATTGGATGTTTGAGGAAATAAAACTTTATCTCTTTATTGTTATATGACAAAGCCCAGCATTCTATTTTTTTGTTCTAGCGGGAATATTTGCTATACCAGATTATCTGTCAAAAGAAGTTGTTAGTTTTCTGTGTCACATGTTACAAGTTGATCCTTTAAAAAGAGCTACCATCAGTTCAATTATGTAAGTAAATTCTTTTATTTGAATATTTATATTTAGATATCCATGCTCTAATGTACAGGAAATTATATACTTTGAATGGCATTTAGTAATTGGAACATAATCAAAAACACACTTTTATGGATAACAATTACTATGGTTTATTTCACTGCGACGTTTCAACAAGGTTTCACAAGTCGTTATCAAGCATATATACAAATAGATAAAAAATGAGAAAGATATGAATATAAATACAAACATCAGTGCGAACTATCCAATGGAATGCAAGGTGAGTGAGCATGATTAGCTATAACAAGCTATTGATGTAACAAAGGTGCATAATCGTATATATTAGAGTTGGCTTATTGTACAATTAAAAGATGAAACAGGGGATTAACCAAGATTAACAAATATTGAAACCATACACATTGTACCATAACTGAAACCAGTATATACTAAGATTGACTAAATAAACATACAAGAAGATCAAACTGGGGGTTTATAGAATTATATCGAAACCATAATGTTTACATTGATTATAACAGTTAAGAAATATAGAATTTTACGGTTATGTTTTAAAGTTAAGTAATAAGTTGCATATATGTATTTACAAGGTGAATATATATCAAAGGGTTGAATAAAATATAAATAAATAATGATAAATTAAGCAGAAGGCCCTATGATGAAACCTTTTTATAATTATAAATATGAGAGGTATAACATAACATAAAATACTGTGAATAGCTAAATAAATTATAGAAAATAATTGAAACATACAAATTTTACATATTGTTAACAGAGGATTATAAAATGTGAGGGTTGTGGGTATGGAATATACAATGAATTCGGTATTGGAAAATGCCAGTAGTTAAATATGGTTTTGCATGGGGAATTACTTAGGGGGACTGTGTTACAATTTGATAATGCGGTCATATGCTCTGGGGATATAGACGCCTGGGTCTCGATTCAATTTCGGTTCATGTCTTCTGATATTGATCGCCTGATGTATTCTTCTGATTCTTTTGCTGTGGTGGTTCACAGCCAACGTTTTAACTGTGGTCCAATCGACACGGTGTCGTGGGTTGTCATTCATATGTTCAGCAACTGCAGATTGGTTGGTGGGGGCTTTTGACATGTGTTCTTTCAGTCGGATATCTAATGGTCTTTTAGATTCTCCAATGTAACTTTGCTGGCAACTGCAGTTGATTTTGTAGACACAGCCTTTTGGTGAGAAGGGTTTGAAATTATCCCTATTTTGTATTCAGTTGCTACTCAAATGAAGTTTGTTAATCTACTGTGATAATGAGAATGTCAGTGTATACAAGGATTAGGATATATTTTAAGTAACTGTATAATAGAATAAAATAATTTTATATTTTACAGTGAACATGAATGGTTTAAGAAAGATCTACCAGCATATTTATTCCCATCTCCAAATGATCAGGATGCTTCTATCGTTGATGTGGATGTTGTTAGAGAAGTTTGTGATGTATGTTGTCCTTGAATATTGATCATACTAAATATAATTTATTACGAGTAGAAGACAAAAAATTGTTAGGAATTGATGAATAACATTATATTCTAGTTGTAACATTATCCATAGAATTTTAAGTTTTTCTTGGTAATATTCACAATACTTGAAAGGGACCCACCCCATATTCAAGCAGGTTACTAGTGCACTCAAATTCTCAAAGTGATAAAAGTACTTATTAAATTCATGTGAATTATTTATTACAGAAATTTAGTGTTAGTGAAGATGATGTGCATAGAGCTATTTTAAGTGGTGATCCCCATGATCAGTTAGCTATAGCTTATAACTTAATCATTGATAATCAGAGGATGGCAGATGAAAGTAAGTTGATATTTACTTACCATAGCTACATAGGCCATATGAAAAAAATATTCTGGTTCTCAGATAACCCTGTTCACTTAAAAAGGGTCGCATGACCTGTTTTTATTACAATCTCATTAACGTTAATGTTAACCCTGGTTTATTCGAAGTAGGTCTGTGAAATTTTTTTTTCAATCAATCCAGAAATATGGCATTGGCTCATTTATCAAATACACAAGCCTAATAAATGTTACAGAGAATCATAAATGATACTGGATAAACAACATCAGATAGATTTTGTACCTTGAAATGTGATGTTTATGAGAAGTCATTTAGCCAAGTAGTGATCATTGGCAAAATAAAAACACAAAAATATAAACCTCCCTCCTGCATCAGATTTTTGTTAAGGACTGTCTGAGATCAAGAATATTATTTTGCATGCCTTTATATAATTACTTCAGTTCAATCAATGTACATATTGTTAATACATTCTGTAGTTGTTATAGTTGATACATGCAAATATAGAAATAAGTGCAACTACAAGTGGGTGTGAAAGGATCTATACTAATTTTGTACATGACTTAAAAACTTAGATTTGTAAACTAATTTACAAACGGTCTTTTTTTCTCCTGTAAGTTATTTTGATAATATTTTGTCTTTATTTCAGCTTCCAAAATAGATTTCCATGAGTTTTATTTGGCATCTAGTCCCCCACCAGAGTCTTTTTTAACTGTGAGTATCTTTTACGGTTCCATGTTGCTTTTATAGGTCCACATTTAATGGGGATACCTATATTAACATCACCCGTGTCTGTCCTTATGTCCGTACAACTGTCCTTGGGAATGCTCATAATGAAGAACCCTTAAAACTAAGTGGGATTGCTCATTAAAATTTTTCAGATTATAATTTTCGAATGTGAATGCCGATTTATTTTTCTGATCATATTTTCACTTTTATAACCTGTTAACAATTGAAATATGATTATATATTGCTGTCATGTCTGGCCACTGGTTTTAGGTTATACTTTGGGGATTTGAAGATTACAGATTGTATCAGAACACATGTTCATTTGTACTGTCATGTGTACACGATACAGAAAAACGTTTGCTATGTAATTTTTATAAGCCCACATTTCGTTATGTAGTCACCCCCGTTCATCGGTCTGATAGAACCTTGTGAACGCTCTATCGCCAAAAGTTATCAACCGATGTTTATGAAATTTATATGCAGGAAGCCTATTGAATCTCAGCAATTTACAATAATTACCTCTTGAGTTATGGCCCTTGCTTCACCTTTCAGGCATCAAGTCCTCACAGACCACCTCATCCAGAGAGAATGGGAGGTATGTATTGTTTACAATCTATCTATACTGATATTTGTGTCTGTCTGTTCAGGTTTGGTGGCTTCACTAGAGCTGTCCCGAGGTTGAAATTAGGTGTATAGGAGTAGCTCGGACCGGGGAGTAACATAGTTCTAGTGAGTTTGGACTACCACTTTCAGTTTCAGAGTTATTCTACTCATGGTTCATAGCTATACCCGTGCTACGCTGTGACAACCGCTAGTAATCTATAAATGCAAGGGAAGAAATTATGAAGTTTAAAATGTCCTAACACGGCACTGTCGAGTTTTGAATGCCCTCTTAACCATTAATTATTCAATTTATATTTACAGAAATGAAAGATTTAAACCAAACACTAGATCCTGTACCGTCTGTTGGTCCAGGCAAAGTACAACCAGTCCCTAAAAAGGCCAAGTGGCATCTAGGTTAGTAGAAATTTTCCGTGTTGCAGTTTAAGAAATTCACGTTAGTCTGGGGTAAATATTTAATGCCTGGAATTCTTTGAAAAATCATCTCTTTAAAATATATCGATTTGAAAGCAATAGAGAAATGTATAATTTGGTTACATCTAGATCTAATGTTTGCTTTGTCAGCAACAAACACACTTAAAGTTAGCCAGGGTCCATCAAGTTATGTTGGGATTAAGTGAGGAGAGTGCTTGGTTTGTGCCAGTCTTAACTTGGCTAAGCTGTCAGTGTAGCACTTTCCGGCTACATATCTTTTGTTTTGACCTGTGATCGTCTAGGTTTGTCTCTGGCAAGGATATTATTTTAATTCTCAACTCCTTGACTTCACTCTGATTTCATGTTACATATTTACAGCAGCCAAATCATGTTTATCAGGAACAACAATACAATAGTGTCTTGTATACATTTTTATGCCAAAGCAGGCTACATAGTTAAAGCCAAGACTACATAGAAATAACATGTCTCTCAGTCTATGTCAATCAAACTAAGTTGCTGATGGAAATCTCATCATGGCTATTCTAAGAATCAAATGGTTGTCTGATTATTCAAGCCCTGGTTATGCTCTTTTATAGGACTCAAACCCCTACTTGTTTACATCATAGACTGATCACACTACTAAATTCCAAATATGGAATAGACATGTTGCATACCTTGCATACTGACTAACAGGGATTATCGCCTAATTTGGTCAACAAAATACATTACATCACCGTTGGTGTAGTTCCATAAGGAAGAGGGTATATGATATGTTTATGCCCATCAAAACAACATGTTTATCAACCTATAGGTCATTTCATGTATCAAATTATCACATGTTGGTTTACATGCTATTTAACTTATGTCCAGGCCATAATCGCCTGTCCAGCTTCGTGGGTTTTCATCGTGTCCTCTGGTTTCCTCCCACTGCTAAAGACCCCTACGTGCAAGCGAATTATTGCAATAATATTAAACCATATGTTAGTCCCGAAATGACCTAGTTTGTGTCGGGTGGAAGTTAAACCTCATTTATCTCTCTCTCTCTCTCTCTCTCTCCAGGCCATAATATTATTACACCAGTTATAAAAATGGACATCATGATCTACAAGCACCACTATGAGATTCATTCCTCACAATGATGAACTTAATTTTTTTAAAATTTATTTTCAGGCATAAGATCTCAAAGTAAACCTCAGGATATAATGCATGAAGTATTTAGAGCTATGAAGTCATTGAATTATGTAAGTTTTCATTTGCTGTCTTAAATAAATGAATACAGACAAGTGTAAGAAGTCCCTGAAGAAAATTATAAATCATTATCTGTTGAAAAAGGTTTATATGAGTTATGTTCTATTTTATCAATTTTAGGAATGGAAAATAATCAACACATATCATGTCCGAGCAAGAAAGAGGAACAGTATAACTAATAAATTTGTAAGTTACCTTTTATACATCATATAAATTGCAAAAAAATCAACCTTGTATTGCAATCTCCAGTTATTCTGGATGGTTTAAAAATAGAAGGGCTTATTTTTGCTGGTATATATAAACTGTAAGATGGTTGTGCTATTGTTATTTATGTTAGATTGTCATCTATGCAAACTGTGGAATCAAGCCCATAACAAGGCACAAGTAGGATTGGCCATCTAATCTTGTTTGCTTTTGTGTTTTCTTCCGTTGTCAAATAATCTTTTATTAGCTAATGATTGAGGTAATGAATTACTATATGTTAGACCCCAAATTAGGCCACTGCTATAGCAGTAGAACATTAAATTAGCCTTGTAATTCTCTTTCAGACAAAAATGAGTCTACAACTATATCAAGTAGACCAAAAAAGTTTTCTTTTGGACTTTAAAAGTTTAACGCATGATGCTGAAAATAATTTTAATAATGAAATTGATGGACATCTTTCTAAATCAAAGTCGGATGATAGAATGGAAATTGATGGAGATTCCGAAGGACAGTGTCATCAAACTTTAGAATTTTTTGAAATGTGTGCGAATTTGATAACAGCATTAGCACATTGATAAATTCTTATAAACTGATGGAAAAGGTTTTTGTATAAATCATTTACACATACCATTGTTTTTATCATGGATTTTTTTGAATAATAACTTTTTATGGTTCATCATTGGTGATGATAAGAGTTTTATTTATATTATTTATAAAATATGTATAAAGATATTTTGTCTGTTGGTATATAAACACTAGACTTTAAATAAAAACGGTAACACAAGGCAATTTTATTGACAGACAATCTAGTAAAGCACTTTGCCAAATAACCATGTACCATTTTTGTTGATCAGTTCTAAAAGGAGCTCAAATCATACATTTTGTACAAAAGATTTTATTTTCATTAGATGGTTGGAAAATTAAAATGATTTTTGCATTTGTAATTTTAGAGCTCCATAGATTACCAAAGTGCTTTAGATTTGCTGTAAATCACATGAACTGTCAAATCTTTACTTCATAATAATGCCTGTTGGAACGCTTAAACTTGTTAAACAAGACGCTTTACTCAACATGGATAATTTACATGGTGACATGATACCGAGTGTAAATAAGAAATATTGGATCAGCTGTTACTGATTTTTCAAATGAATTGATCTTTAGAGATATTCACAAATAAACTTGTTTGTTGAAGATAATTTTGAGCTTTGGTCTTTGAACAAGTCAGAATATTAAGTCATGTTAGTGCTTCACTCTGTAACTGTAATTGATAGTTTGACATTTATGTTGAGTAAAGATTGTCAAAGAGAATACAATTATACCTGTTTTTCAGTTTAAAAGAACCTAGTTTAATCATTATTGCTTTATTAGGTTAAATGTTCATTTATTTTCTTAATACATTAAATGATAGAAAGAGGATAATTGATGTGATTAGAAACCTACAGACTGGATGAATGACGATGTGTATGAAATATTATGATTTACCCAACCATAATAATATATAGATAAATGTGTACATTTTGGTTTTAGAAAAATCTTGCATAGATAGCATGCTTAAATCAAACAATTGCGATATTGTCTTATGACATGTTATTATTCTAAGCAATGTATAACAGATATGTAGTGATTATTTTCATTTATAATATTAGAAAAGATCTACTATTTGTAAGCCTGTCTAATAATTTAATTTTTGTATAATTATCGCTAATGAGAATATAAATACGGTTTTAGATAAAAAAAAAAAAAGGTTAGACTATTTGATGTTTGAATGATCTCTCATTCCCTGTAAAAGGACATATTGCTGATGATATCCTTGTGTCTTACATGATATCTATCTGGATGTTGTAACTGAATATTCAATCAAGGGTCACTTAGTTGGATATTGCTCATATCAGTAAAATAACTACAAATACCTTGATTGTTCTTGAGAGGATTTTGTAAAGCCCAGACCGGTTTTGCTCTAGTGAAAGTTCTAAACTGTAACAATAAACCCCACCTTAAAATGGTATGATGTTGAAGTAATTTTATCTGCAACAATCTGTCCTTTTAACATCATATAAATACTGTACCAGTTATATATTGTATTAGAGTAGACTCCAATCTGTGATGGTTTAAAAATGGCAAAGACAAGACAGAAGAGAATTTTGTGAATATGTAAAATAGTATAAATAAATGTATACATGAATATATATTTAAAAACAAAGAAGTTAAAAAAAAAGTGCTAATGTTCAGTGTATATGTTATAAAATATGGAAATAAACTTTCCGACTAATATATAAATATTAGTATAATGAAACATTTTATTGGCTTTTATCTTATATATGAGGTTGACCTTTACTGGAGGTCTCATTGTTTAATAATTCCATGCAAGTGACTGAAATTGCTTCAAGGCGCATCTTTTCACAAATTATTGTTTGAATCCGTGCTCATTATTTGCTACATTCTTAGCCATTTGTTTAGCAGGCCAGGAAATTCAAGCTGTAAATAAAATTGAAAATACCCTGTACTCCCAATGATGAAGAAAATTGGTTTATGTTTTGATTACGATTTTTATTTACAATTATACAAAGTTATATACATGACGAAGTTACATTTGTGTTCAAATAAATTTACATATTTATAAAAAGTCTTAAACACTTCATTAAATTCTATATACACATAAATTCATCAATATTTATAACATGTATTTATTTTATAAATAGCTTGAAATTGTGTATTTCATACAAAACATACAACAAATGCACTTGATCCATTAGTTGGTTCCACAATACCATATTTATTAAACAGTCTTACAGAATCATTTAATACTTTTTTTAAAGTACAACATCATTACCCAAAACAGAAATTGAAAATTTAATGCTTCTCTTAATTAAAATTTTGTTTTACTGAATACCATAAACAAACAGTGGTTCAAAACGATGAAATAGTTGTATTTGATGCTGATGTTTTTAAAATGCATTCTATATGGATTAAAATCTCAAATACTACTGTCTCATATTGATCATTTGGCTACGTTTCATATTTATGAGTTATTCAAAATAGGAACTAAAATAAGACATGTGTAGAATCCCAATCATTGTCAGCACTATTATATTATGGAAGACCAAACAGCTCTTCATTCAGTGTTCTTAGCTCTTAATTCATAGTCCTCAATTCTTATTTATTTCTTCATTTGTTGTCGTATATCAACATTTGTACACTAAAATTAACATTTGTACACTATTTTGTCATATCAGATTTCTAAAATGTATTTTTGTTTAATTCAATTGTATTTTAATATAAAGATAAAATTTATATTAGTAAATCAAAAAAATAATCTACATTTACATTTCAACATATACATACAATGAAAAACAAATCTCGAACAACAAATCTCCAAATACAAATTTTGCAAAACATTTCTCCAAAAATATTTATCAAAATTCATCGAACTGGAACATCATGACGACATGAGCTGAAATCAACCTGGCATACAATAAGTCACCATACAATAAAATAGAAACGAGCAAGCATATATATACAATAAGAAAGATAGGTTGCCAGGCAACGAAGCATACGCCCACATCAGCTATATCGTCCGGGCAGTCAACAAGAGTTGTCGCATATTTTTACGGTAATGAAACATTTATAATACATTAAAATCTGATTAAGAGTAACAACTTATTAAGTAATTATCAGAAAACCATTAGAATTTATTTGGTTTTTTAAAGGTTCTGCCCCATGCTAACGTTTAGTATACGAAACTTTTAGCATCATGGATTTAGCTGTTCAAGTCATTAGCCCAGTATAGGAGCAGAACAGTAGGACGTTAAACCCCATTTCATTTTCATTTCATAAAGATTCATTGAAAATCAATATACTTGTTCGTCTCAAGACCTTAAACTCTGTGTATCAATCTGAAGTCAATCGGATGATAACTTTAGCCTCTAGAGCGTCACAAGATTTTTCAAAGTGATCAAGAGCCATAAGTCTGGCAGCAATTATCCGAAATCGTTGAAAATCAATGATTCTTTATCTCATGGCCTCAAACACTGTGTATAAATTTAAAGTCAATCAGATATTAACTTTAGCCTCTAGAGTGTTCAAAAGATTTTTCAAAGTGATCAAGGGCAATAACTCTGGCAGTAATTATTGGAAATCGCTAAAAATCAATAGGCTTCTTCGACTCATGACCTTAAACACTGTGTATAAATTTAAAGTCAATCGGATATTAACTTTAGCCTCTAGAGCATCCACAAGATTTTTCAAAGTGATCAAGGGCAATAACTCTGTCAGTAATTATTGGAAATCGCTAAAAATCAATAGGCTTCTTCGTCTCCTGACCTTAAACACTATGTATAACTTTAAAGTCAATCGGATATTAACTTTAGCATCTAGAGCACCGGACCGACAGACTGATGGACGGACGGGGGCGATAACAATATAAAAATTGCTCAATGACCGTGACTTTAGTGAAATCACGTGTGTGTTATGTTTCCATGTTAATTTGATCTAGCATTTAAAATAAAATAAATTGAAAGCAGTGTAATTTTAGTAATTAGGTTATTTTTTGATAGCGACATAGTTCTTTGGACAAACGAAAGAGGACTTGATCACTTCTAAATTATGTAATCTTGAATGTACCAGTGTATATTCAAAGAGTGACAGACAAATACTTTCCGGTGAAGTATTACACGAAAACTGGAATTTTGAATTAGGACGTGTATTTTGACTTTTTAAATACCCCCTCACTTAAATAGAGTTAAGACGATCCAAATTATATCTGCTATAACAAGGTACGTAAATATGAATGTCAGAAAATATTTTACAATTTTGAAAATCTATTTGGACCTTTTTAATGGCATGCATCCTGATATCTTGTATTATGGCCCGTATTTTGACCTTAAATACCTCTCCCTCATTTAATACAGGTTAGGGCCATTCAAATTTGTTCTTTTTTCAAGGTATGTAAATATAAATTTACATTTTATAGCAAGCAATAAACATCTTTCCAGCAGTACATGAACAGAATTTCTTATTAAGATCGTTTTTTTTTTACTTTAAATATTCCTCCCCTCACTTAATAAAGTTTTAAGTACCATGGAACTTTGATCTTTTTTCAAGGTATGTAAATATAAATGTGGCAGAAAATAACATGAAAAGTTGTACAGTATTAAACACTATTAAGTGATGGAGAGGGGGTGGGTGGGGTCTTAAATGTCAAAATACGGGCCATACTATGACATTCCGGATATCACACAGAATACCACTGACAAGAAATTTCATTTACTTTTTCAGAAATGTAAACTATATTCTGGCACATTTAAATTTACATAGCTTGAAAAGGGTATTACAGTTGGATGAGGCTAAATACTATTAAGTTAGTAGGGGTGAGAGGGGGTATTTAATAGTTAAAATATGGGTTATCGTGTAATGCATGACCGGAAATTTTTTTATTTTTTTATTCCTCTTTCAAAATATTACTTATTCCCTGGCACATTCATAAAATCACGATTTCAAAAACCTAATTTCTGAAAATAGACATTTTCAATTATCTTCTTGGTCCGATTAGCCATGCTACGCACATGGTTTCACTAGAGTCGCGGTCATCGAGCAATTTTTCTTATTGTACATATGCTTACTCAATTCCCCATTATTGTATGGTGACTTATTGTATGCCAGGTTGATTTCCACTCATGTCGTCATAATGTTACGATTCGATGAATTTCAAGAAATGTGTTTTGCAAGGTTTGTATATGGAGATCTGTATTTGGAAATTTGTTGTTCGAGATTTGTTTTTCATTGTATTTCGCTGATGAAATGTAAATATAGGCTAATTTTTTGAAAATATTAAAATACAATTAAGTTAAACAAAAATACATTTTACAAATCTGATATGACAAATGTCTGATTTGTAAAACAACTATTGATTTTAAGATACAAATGTTAATTTTAGAGTACCAATGTCGAAATATGACAACAAATGAAGAAATAAGAATTAAGGACTATGAATTAAGAACACTAAATAAAGAGCTGTTTGGTCTTCCATATTATATTGTTTTCTGTCTTTTTACCATCCCCAGCTACCTGTATCAAAAATAAATCTAATCGCTGTTTTTAATTCCTTCATTCTTCCATTACATAAAATTATTTACTGTACAAAATTTTTAAAAATATTTTAACTGGCCATAAACAGGCTGGTTGTGACAGAAACAATTTGGCAAGTACGATTCCTTTTAAAATCATTTTCATTGATTATTAAAAATCCACCTCTAAATTCAAGTTCAACATCAGTTATTATCACATTATTAAAGTACACATAGTTATGTATACATTCATCCTCTTAGTTCTCATAATATTTCCACTGTATTGTGTTTACCTTATACACAGCCAGTATTTTCTTCCATGTTATAATATCCCCACCATTTTACTCAGAACTTTGGAATACCCTATTCAATTCATCACAGTAGTTGGCTTGCTGCACTTTGACTTAAGTAAATAATCGCACCTACAAAGTTAACACCTGCAGCGATAATGAACACAGGAAACCACCGACCATGAGATTGAGTTACTAACTCGGCTGTCAATGGCCCACAAGTAATACCCGGTATGGTAGCCTGAAATATAACAAATAAACTTCATAAGCCATAAAACTACCAGATGCCACTTTTAAGACAAACATACTGAAATTATTGCAAGCTATTACAGTTATAGTTAAGAGCTTCACAATCACACAGGCAAAATTATATAACTGAGCACAATGACCACACTTTTATCACAGAGTTATAAAGGGATATCAAAACTTCATAATGTAGTTTAAGTACCATTATTATAAACGTAAGCAGCAATACATCTAGTTGAATACATGTAATTGCCTAATATTTACAGTATAATGCAGTCAAAATGAAATGACGTTTTATTTTTCTGCACTGACTGGGCTAATGAAGATGGGTGCAGTCAAAATAGAATGAAGTAAATAATAGCTAGGGCTGGCAGAAAATATATTGATCATTGCACAATTATAGGTAGTTACTTGCAAGAAGACGGTTTTGTCTTCCAAATGATGTTGATTGAGTTTCGACTTGGTTTTGGTATGGGATGCTATTATTTTATTGTCAAATCAATGAAACAAATTCTACATGTATGCATAATGATATTACAGCATAAACCGTCAACAATTGGCTTGTGATTGCAATAGAGGCAGTTTTTAACAGATTTTTATAGACCCACATACCGGTGGAGACCTATTATATTGTCAGCCTGTTGGACAACAATTGGCTTGTGAACACTATGGAGGCTACAGTGTTTTAATATTTTGGTGTGAATCATTTTGGTCACGAGAAGACAAACCCCATCGGCTTTAAGCATTTTAGGATCATCCATTTAAGGAAATTTTGTCAAAAAAAGGTGCGGAGCACAGGCCTCATGAGAGGATGAACACTATCGTTATTCAGGATTCCGCATAGCTGCTGTGTGGGCTTAGTTCCACACTTAACATGGCTATCTTTTTAAACTGATCATTAACACTCGTTTTGATTGGTTTTTACTACAATTTTCATTTTAAAGATAAGCATACATGGTATGCTCAGCCTTAATGGGATTAAATTAACTTCTGTACTTACAAGAGTATTTGATATAGCAAACGTTATTCCAGCATGACTTGGTGCTATTTCTGCATGATTACTTAAATGTCCCGATGAATTACAGGCACTCAGTCCTAATGATATTGATACAAAACTGAAAATAAAGAGATGGACATGGTATATTTTAAATAACCTGACCAAAAACCACAATAAAATATACAATTATTAATTTATATCTTTCTGTAATGATAATTGTTATGTCATTTTTCATATGCGGAAATATATTTGATAATGTAACATGAATGTACATAAACAGATTTACATTCAATTGTTTCGGTTTTTACTGTAATTTCTAATCAATTATGTTTGGAGAAATATGCGAAGAGTCCGAATCGAATGGCAGTCTTTGGCGTCTGGTTATTCAAGTCTACACCAGTAGTATTCTCCTAGACTTGTTCATCGAGGCACTTCATTTAAATGGCGCTCGAAAGCATTCTGGCCCATTAAAATCAATGTTGATTCAAATTGACCAGTAAGTCGTGTTTGCAATGTCAAAGACTGTGGATGATAATGAGTTAAAGACTTCGCTCCTTTAAGAAAAACAATGAAGACAACTTAATACTTCAAAATAGATGTCTTATCTAAGTATTATCTTTTTTCTGTTCCGTAAATCAACATGTATCATGGCTGACTTAGCCAAGACCAAACTGTGTGAATAAACCTTTGATACTTACAAAACTGCTAAAGGAAGATTATTTACAGCACTAAAAAATAGAATAAATACACCTGGTCCTAACAGACCAATAGTAGTCATTAATCGTCGTACAGATAACACTGTCCATTTATGTCCTATTAAGGCATCAGCAAAATGGGCGGCAACTGAAATATAATCAATAATAGAGTTGAGTTGCATGGTTTGGTTTGTATGTGATTTTCAAAATACTTTGTACCCTAACTAAATAGGTAATGCAATATCATTTCAGTATAAAAGATTAAACCTAAAACAACCCATTGATAACTTCATTATAATCAATATTTCATTAAAAGATTATTGATTACACAAATAATATAGTATAACAGGGAAGAGAAGATCAATAAAATAATATAGAAATATCAATATGATTAATGTATTGAACTTACCAACTCCTATTAAAGAATTCATCACATAAGGCACTGCTGTAAACATAATATGACTTTTATTTGCCTTCAGATTTCTGGTCATATAGGTAGGAAGCCACTGCATTATAATATAATTGGACCAGTTCATGCAGAAATGAGCAATATAAATAGACCATAATGGCCAATGACAAATAAATTCTGACCAGCGAACATTTGTATTATTTACCTGGAAATAACAGATTAGAATTATTTTATAAATTCAGTAAAGCATTTTCTATCTCCCTCTATGATAAAGTCACAAAATACAAATTAATAATTAATTACCCTGGTACTAAAGTTCAAATTATCTTAAGCCCGTCCCAGATGACAGACATTTAATAAGAATATGTTCTGACCACAGACATTTATAGCAAATAAACCACATAGATAGATGGCGTTTTCAGGTCCGCTAATACAAATTTATAAGACAGCCATGCAAAGCATGGAATACACTCACTGTCACACATTAGCTTTGTCTAAATTGCAGCTTATCTGAAAGGAAAACTTGGATGTTAAGCAAATTTGATATGTATCTAGGATCCTCAAAGTTCATCCTCTAATGACCCCATTGCTTCCATCCAATTTTGAACAGTGCCCGCTAATCTATCCTAGTTGGGGTCTGTGGGATTTTAGGTGTGTCTATAAGGGGTAAACCACCGCACAAACTGTCTGGCAGTGGTCATTCATGATTCCTGTAGTGGTACTGAACAACTCCAAAGCTGTTTTAGGTGGTACAGATTTCAGCTAATCTAGCCTAGCTGTGGTCTGGAAATTATAAAACTCTTGTCAGGGATACTCCATCACTACAAACGTCTGGCAATTACATAGCTCTGTCATAGGTACTCCACCACAAGAAATGTCTGTCAGAGTGTTTTTGCAATACCCGAAGATGTACCGTACACTGCTGTACGATTTTTATGTGGTACACTTTTGAGCTAATAGAGCCTAGTTGGGGGGGCATGGCATTTTGGGCGTGGATACCACACCCACCACCAGATACCCGTCATGACTTACATTGATACCATATAGGAGAAAATTGGTACACTTTTCAACTAGGTTGACCCCACCCCAGGCTCCCGCTCTTGATGATTCCAGAACGGAAAGCCACAGATCACTTAGTATCGATAGGGTTCATCCTCTCATGACCTCAAAGCTTCCCATCAAATTTGAAAGAAACCCATTAAAAACTATAGCCTCTTTCTTTTTCACAATGTTATGCGAAAAGGGGGATAACTATGTAACAAAAAATACAGACTGCTGAAAAACAATAGTGTTCAACCCATATAATTCAATAATTGTATATTGTACATACTTTTGGTGGATCAACAAATTCTTCCTCATATGTTCCTCTTATTTCTGTATATGACACCAACCACATTAAAACCCATAGAAAACCTAATGATCCAAAGGTATAAAACATCCATGGCCAAGGTAAATGTGGACAAACCTAGAAAAAAGAGAGATAGTTAATTTGACTAAACCTATTCAAAGGCAATGTAAAATCTAAGATCAATATCAAATATTTACTTTGGTTTTATTTCATTCAAAAGACATGGTGGTTGAGTGATTAAGGTTCTGGCTAGCTAACCTGGAGGTCCTGGTTTTCGATCCTGGTGTTGGTTAAGGAAGTTTTTCCAGGTTTCCTCCATCCTCTGTATCCGCAGTGGTATTGTTCGTTCTATTCCACAATCCCCCGGAGTTCATTCGCTAGGTTTTCACGAATTCAAATTATCTGCCCTTGATCGTAGGTTGATTCTACGAACCAATCAAAAAACAGTTTACATACCAGTATAGGCGTCATTGTTTACGTTCACAACAATAATCTAAGTTGCAATAAAATGTGAGATTCGGTTACTTCTCTTCCCCCTGCGATCAGTCAATAAAAATAGCACAAGTATCAAGGGTGGATGCAGATAATTTGACTATGTTTCTCTCCCGTGAATGAACCTAGGAGTTAGTGGAATAAAACGTAACAATACTACTTGGGATATCGAGGATGGGTTTTTTTCTTGTCAACCATACAAATTGGAAGGTCTGGCAAATAACAGCATAGTCATTTGGATGTTTTTCCGACGTGGTTTCCCCTTGTCAGTGGTGCAGAACGGAGGGCCTGACAAGGACAGCTGTCTAGTCCTTCGGATGAGACGAAAAACCGAGGTCCTGTGTATACATTGGAATGCACGTAAAAAGATCCCTTGGCAGTTAGAATTCGATATAAGAGTAGGCGATAGTGCTGCTGCCCGGGCAAAATTTCCCTCATAACACACTGTATGGCGTATGCCCGTCTTCATTAGCCCAGTATAGGAGCAGAACAGTAGGACGTTAAACCCCATTTCATTTCATTTGGATGTTAATAAAAAAATGATGTCTTGGGTATATATTGACATGTAGGTAAAAGAACCAGACAGTTGGAGAGAAAGAGAGAGAGAAATAGGGTTTAACGTCCACTCAACACAAACTAGGTCATTTCGGGACAAACATATGGTTCAATTTTATTTCCATAATTCGCTTGCGTGTAGGGGTCTTAAGCAGTGGGAGGAAACTGGAGGACCCGGAGAAAACCCACGAGGTTGGACAGGCGACCCTACTCCTTGTCACATACAACCGGGGAATTGAAACCATGCCAGTTGACTCAATGAAAGACTTTACGATACAGAGCGCACATGCTGACCATTCAGCCATCTAACCCCTCTAGACAGTTGGAATTTGAATTAAAAGTAGCCTCATTGTACACTGCATGGCATATACCCATCTTTATTAACACCTTTTGGAGCAGAAATGTAGGACGTTAAACCCGTATTTCATTTTATTAAATAATCAGTATAAAGTTCTAAATTAAACATACAACTGCTGCAACAGTCTGTCCAATTGAACCAAATGCAACCAGATATCCAAATGCTCGTGATCGTTCTTCACCAGGAATGGCATGGGAAAAAATATGAAATATGGTAGGTAATCCTGAAAAGAAAAAAAATTTTATTAAAGGTTTAGTGTCTGTGGCACACTATTGTTAGCACCTATAATATAGCATCAGTGAATGCTGCTCATGTTCCTTGAAATAAACTTGAAGACTGAGCACTGCATCTGTTATTTTATCTAATATTGTTTTTACTGGATACTTTCTTTGCTCTTCGAACTTAACTAATGAACTTAACTAATCGATATAGAATCAAAAAAAAAATTACATTCACTCCAAACGAGTTTTGAGCTTCTGATCTGAAACAAAAATTGTAGGTAGTATTCTCGATGCAAAATAACCAAAAAGTAAAGAGATCCTTTATAAACTTTCAAGTTGTCTGACTCTGCATGTTCAAGAGAAAGAATTGGTATTTGAATACTACACGTACATCAGTGATGGGAATTCGCATGTATATTCCGGACATGTCCAACACTATTTTCCAAACATCCGAAATTGTCGGACCAGGAATATGCCCAATAGGACATCAAGATATGGTGAATAATATTCAAAATTCCAAAATTAATATAGTGTACTGAGTGTATAACTACCACTCAACCCGATTATCGTTGATAATAGGCTGGATTGATTAGGTAATTAAACATACATTATGCAAGAGCTAAATCTGCCTATTGCAGGTCTTTCTTTAGGACTGAAATGTTTTCTAAATTATTAATTAGACATTAATTAACTTATCCAGGCCATAATCAACTCTCGGTGGCATCGGATTTCTCCGATATTAAATAGATTACAACAGTTCAGCCATATTTTGATTTGAGCTAAAAATGGAGAAGCAAGACTTAGCTTCGAACAACCAGTACATTGGTTGAAATTATTGCACATGTCTTGTCAAACCTTCAAAAGATATGTTTTACATCCTTTAAGACTCCATATAGAAATTCTCATCCACAGTGGCACTTTCTTGCAATTTCGATTGCCACACGAAAATCATTAAGAGTCACATAAGCCATACACTGAAGTTAGCTATGCCTTTTTTCAAGTGATTTAACCATCAATGTAATTTTAAAATACCAATTCATGAAGAAGAGAAAGGTGTTTTGACATCACCACAAGTATTATAATTCGCATGCCTTTCTTTCATTTACTGCCATATAAACCAAGATATGTAATTTTTGAGGAATATTACTGACGTGAGTTTGAAGCAGGCACGGATCGGTAAGCTTGGATCGGTAAGCTTTCATTCTATCGTATTACAAAAACACGTAATTTTGTAGGAATATTACTGACATAGATTTGAATACCATACAGGATATAAATATGAAAAATAGAGAGGTGTTCCTTTTTTTTATCACGCATGGATTTGATTATTTTGCTGACATTTTATAAAGAAGAAAACGATGATCTGACATCACAAACTATTCTTATTTTGGAAGTTCTGCATTCATTTGCTGCTGTAGGCCTATAAACAAAGACATGTAATTTTGAAGGAATATAACTGTTTGAATTTGATGTCGAAGCAGGGTCGGCAGGCTGTCATTTAATGTAGTACGAAAATGGGTTATTTTGTAGGAATGTTACTGACATATATCTGAATACCGTATGGGAATTAAATATGAAAAATAGTGAGGTTCACCTATTTTTATTACGTACGGGATTTGAATATTTTGTTGACATGTGATTTTTGATTGTGGTATGAATCCGTCTGCTTAAATAACGATAAGAGTTATGCCACTTTATTATCGGTAAAATGCTCGACAAGCAAAATTTTGAAATCCCATCCCTGATGTATAGGTACATGCTTTTTTCAAATTGTCAATAAATATAGATATGGTTACATGTGATACCAGCCTCACCTTGATGAACTATAGATCTGACAAAATCAAAACTAAATGATATCGAGTCTGGAATATGGATTAATACAGAAAAAAATGAAGATAAGGTGTATTTGTCATTAATCAATTTAAGTTAAGAATTTGACATCATCGTCACTTAGAAAGAATTTCACTTTGAAGATCGTTTGAATCTGAATAGGTCCAAATTTGATAAGAAATCTGATTAAGATTTGTTTAGCAATCAAACACTTCTAGTTCTTACAAAACTTGATGAAATCGTTATCAGGACTAAGTTGAAGTTAAATAGTTAATGAAAGAAAACTCACCCAACCCTTCTCCCAATCCTAAAAATACTCTTGACATTATCAAGGCATAAATTGAGCTTGAAAAAAAAGGAACCAGGAAAGTAGAGAGTGACCACAACAGGACAGAAACAGTTAATATCAACTTTCCTCCATATTTCTTGGAAGCACTACCACCAATCACCTGTTAGAGATGTGAAAGTGCCAAATAATAATATTACAAGGATCAAATAAAAAAACACATAGTTGGGATTTTATTAAGTGGATAAGGACTCCAAACCCATTTGTAAAGAGAAGAACTCCAATAATTTCAGTTTTTGTATTTTTATTACGGTATTGATTCTTTTTCCATAAGTTTTGAAAATGGAATCAAATTATACTGTATATTACGATACAATGCATGGTGTAAACTACAAAGACAGGAAAACTTTCATTTTTTTCTTCTTCATATTTTGATATAAATTTGTGTTATGTCTAAATTACCAATGTTCTGGTTTAATTGATTTTTCTATTTAATACAGATTTTCTATTTAACAACTTTTTAAGGTATAATAACACACATTCATAAACTTTATAAAAACAATCAGGTGCAACTTACCTGACTACTCATATATCCAACTGCAAATGAGCTGAGAACCCAACCTTGTCCGTGTAGATCCCACTTGAATTCATCTGTCATTGGAACTATAGCTATCGGCATAATTACTCGATCTGCCGAATTGATAAAATTAGCTATGGAACATAATGCTATTGTTTTTGATGTTTTAGTCAACATAGCTAAATGTTGTTTCACTGTCAAAATGACAGCTTACATCCCCTACTTGATACACAAGATGATCTTCACTGCGTCATTTTCTGTTATTTAATAACTGCAAAGAAAGAAAAATAAATTTACCAGACGAACACAAACCTGCAGGTAAAAACCAACAAAATCAGTCCACCACTCACATTGCCACCCCAGTGAATACAATACAGGTTTGAGTTCAGGTAATTAGGTAAAGTACATACATATAATATGCCTATGATACATCAATTTGTAGTCGTTAGAACAAATTGGTGCACAGAATTAGAAATCGCTGCCTTCCTAGTGGTACTTTCAGACTCTCCTGGGTTTGAATAAAACAAATCTTTGATATAATTTATCATCACTAGTCATGTTTACAACCATTATGATCACATTGTATTATCTACAGAGTTAGGGCTGTGTTTCTTTGAGCAAGCTTACAAATACAACAAATTGGGGTGAATCATTGGTTATGCAGAGATCTGCAGAGCTAACAAAATAATGAAAACTAGTAAGCACGCCTAAATGATGGGAAAAGCACAGAATAGAATAGATGCCGGCACCAGTGCCCCAATGGCGATCAACTGAACGGTGCTGACAGCATGCAGTAGCAATAAGTTTTATAGTAGGCTATACCTACAATGTTTTGCAAGTCTTGCTTGTTGATATTGTTGTCAAAAGTTGAGGTTAAGATGTGGGGTTGCAAGAAAAATGTCATTCCTTCTAACAAACCTATGCGTTTCTGAACAATGTAATTTACTATGATAAGCATTAACATATAATAAGATAAATAATTAGTAAAAAAAAACTAAAAGTAGATGAATTAATTAGACAAAAACGCAAACCTTATAACAAACGACGTGGCATGACAAAATATGGCAGCCATGTTTACAAGAATTAAGGTCGCTTACGATCTCAGGGATTTGGTAATTCTGTACGCAATTGATCACTTATGAAAAGGTACATCTATGAGCATTTTACTTTCATTACAATTCTTATGATCACAGATCAGATATAAATTGATTTGTTCGATAGTTGCAAATCATCTGAAAAACTAATCTAGGTATGTTGTCATTGATGTAGGCGACAGCAAGTGTCACCAAACACAACAAAAACTTTCCATTATTATTATAGTCTAGAAATCTACTCTTATTTTTTATTTTTATTTTTTTAAAAAATGGATTGTATGTATGGCTGGCTGTAAAAGTTCCTTCGGATTTCCCCCTTGTCAGTGGTGCATGATGGAGGGTTAGGCAAATGTACTGCAGTATAATCATTCGGATGGGACAATAAAACCCCAAAATAAGAGTAGTCTAGGCTAGCACAGAACTGCTGTCCGGGCAAAATATTACCTCATAGCACACTGCATGGCGTTTGCCAGTATTAATTTATCAGCCCATTAGGCATATAATTAGGCCTATCTATGATCAAGAGTGAGGGTCAAGAGTTCCATTTTTTCAAATTTTCTGGTCAAGCCCACCCAAGCACTGTTGAATTGTCTCTTCAACACTTCAACAAAACACAAAAACAACCCAAACACACTAAACAAGTTTTTAAATTTATAGCAGAGCCTATATAAATCAATACAAACAAACAAATAAAACAAACCAATGAAAACTGATCCCATGCCCCTGAAATATTTATTCTAACATGAAATTGTTGGTACAGTTTCAGAGTGGATACAGGAATTTTGAAAAGGGGGGGGAACGAACTTCATGCCAAGCAACACTAGGTCCAAAAAATTTTGGACCATTTCTTTCGATTTTCCCCCAAGAATAAACTCACGGAAATGGCACAAGTTTTAATGAGTTAACTGCATACTTCATGTGTCCCATCAGGTGGAGCAAAGTCACTTTACAGAAGCACAATTAAACTTCTTCAAAGCTTAACTGCGCATGTGCATTTTATGTTCATATGTATGTCTGAACTAGCATCCCAATAGTGGGAGCGAAAAAAAATTAGGGGACCTTTTCTTACAATATTTCTGAGAAAAAAAAAAGCGAAGGCAAGGCAGAGTAAAATAAAAAGTGTAATTTGGTACATTACATTCAAACAGCTTGTGACATATTTATTTCTTCATATGTTCATGCTGTATTGTCCGTAGCACAGTTTTGATTTCTTACCGATATATAGAAACACCTATCATTCCTGGCAAAGAGATATAAGAAAATCAAGAACCCAAGCAGACCCAGTCAAATAAACTTATTCAAGCTCTTTAAAGCTTGATAAAAACAAATATGCTTTTTAGATTTGTATACAAAAAAGCACATGTTTATTTTGCATTTTGAGAATTTATATCATCGCATATACATAATATACAAATCAGTAAGTTAATTGCAACAGTAACTTAATTGCAAAAGGTCAAGCTAGTCGGTAGTATATAAAAGCAAAATTAACTTTCTTTGAAGCTTGACATGTGCATTTTATGTTTATATGTGTAAAGGACACTGCCGAGTTCATCAGTGCAGAACAATCTTCTTACATTTTAATCTTCCAAATGATCGACCCACTCACTGAGCCTTTTTGAGTCACACCTGAAAGAAAACTAAACCCTACTGTTCCGACAGTCCAGAATAGTTGGGCAAGTGTATAGTATTATGAGAACTGCCAAAAAAAAGATTTCCAATGAAAAAGGGATGGGGTTTCTGACAATGCTTGTCTGAACTCATCACGGTCACAGAGTTATAAATATTTTTGTGTGGACAGTCGTCCTGAAATGACTTCTGGGGATAATAAATCACCCACTCCTTGGAAACAAAATTGAACAGTATTTGATTATTTAGTTGGTGGATGTTGTAAACTGTCATGCTAAAAGTGTACAAACTGCTGCATAATATACTCAATGCTTGGCTTGGATTTTCAGTAAAAATGTGAGACTAAATTTATTTTAAATATAATATATAATATTCAAAATATTTTACATTTATTTCCTTGGTCAGAGTGATTATCCCTCTACCCTAACCCTTGATATTAACATGTAAAATCAAAACAAAAGTATAGTTTAAGAATATTTTAGTATTTATTAATTCCATTCCATATAATTACAATTGTTTTGTATTCAGTATAGTATAATAAGTTTAACAACTAGATAAATATTTACTGTAGTACACCAACTAGAATCAATTCTTAAAAACTTGTAGACTACACACAATATTTAACAGAAAGCTTATAAAATTTCATTAAATATTAACAATAATAAAATAACACCGCAAATTTTTTTTTACCGGTATAATTAGCTGATCTGTCCTCAGTATTAATCAATAATACAACAAACAAAATATATATTTTACACTGACCTGATTTTGGAATATTAGTAGTAAAATAAAGAACAAATAACAAATATTCTGGTACATGATGGTGAAAATGAGTAACAAATGTAGTGGATTTTATGCAGGATGACAGTTATGTAGGGCAATAACTTTTCAAGTATTTTCAACAATTTAATAGAATGTCAAATATTATAAAGTAAAATTATAGTAAAGCTGGGATGAATTTATGTAATTTCTGTTAAGTATATAATTGCTAACATCCTTGCTATAGATGCTTATTTTATAAATGCAGGTTGCTAGGGAAGAAACATATACTAACAGCAGTCAACAAAGGTCGCATATTGTAGGTAAAATGTGAGTGTTGACGACAAGACATCAAAAACTGAATAAGAGTAACAACTTATGGACTAATTATCAGAAATAATTCAAATTTGATTGGCTTCTAGTTCTTCCTAGTGTTAACATTTATCATACAAAACATGAACCGGTAATCAGATAATATTCATCTGACGAAAATAAAAACTGTTTATAAATTTCAGATCAATTGGATAACTTTAGTATCTAGATCATCCACAAGATTTTTTAAACTGATCAAGGGCCATAACTTTGACAGTCGGAAATCGTTGAAAATGCCTATTGAGACATTAATATAGCACTTAATAATAAATTTGACGACACTACTATACAGCCACATTTCAAAGCGGTTTATAATATATATATACATGTAATTAACAATTACATTAGAAAGGCATATTTTTTTTCTATTAAATATCATTTATAAAGAAATACTGTATAGTGTTCATGTACAAAAACCTTTGCACAATGAATCTGAAAGGGGTGAGGACAATACATGACCACATTATTATGTGGGTGTATTAAAAAAGATACCAGGTATTTTAACATTTATATTAGAAAGGCATATTTTTCTCTTCCTATAAAATATAATTTATAAAGAAATACTATAGTGTTCATGTACAAAAACTTTTATACAATCAATGTCAGGTATCGATACTATATGTACCGGTAATAACAAATGTATACATATGTTTACAGTTATATATAATAAAGGCAAAGCTAAAATTCCATATCAATAATATTCTCTAAGAGATATAAATTAACTGTCTTTTCCAAGTTATTGGAACATTCTTTAAAGATACATTATGTAAGATTCAGATAAAGAGCTGACCATTCTTGCTATAATAGCTCAAAAATAGATAATGTAAAATGAAAATATCATTCAAATTACTTCATTCGTAGCCAAGTTATCACTGTTTGTAGTTTTGACAAGATGTGTGCATTGTGGTAACCAGGGCGCTGGTATATTCGAAACTTAGCCTCGCTTTCCCATTTTTAAATTAAATTTTGAAATGGTGAACTGTTCTAATCTAGTTAAAATCTGGAGTATCCGATGCCATTGAGAGTTGATTATGGTCTTGTTTTGTTAATAAATGTCTAATTAATAGTTTATATAATAATTATGACCTAAAGAAAGACCTGCAATAGGTAGATTTAGCTCTTGCATAATGTCTGTTTAAGTAAATAAGTAATACATGTAGTTAAAAAATTCTAGAATAATTGGTTAACAGTTTTATATTATAAATATATGTTCCAAGACTAGTTTGAGCAATTTTAACAAGAATTATATACATAAATATACATACATGTAAATATAAACTGGGTCTTATAGAGATTTAAATAAATTTTATATATAATGAGATACAATGGAAACAAACCAAAATAAGAAATAGATGATTGTAAATCTTATTTGAGAGATACAACTTAATCTTGCAATTCTGAAGAGAGAGAAATGGTGTTTAAGGTCCACTTGTCACCAACTAGTTCATTTTGGGACTAACATGGTTCAATTTTATTTCAATAATTTGCTTGAGCATAGGGATCTTTAGCAGTGGGAGAAAAACCACAAGGTTGGACAGGCAACCCTACTGATTGTCACATACAACCGGGGAATCGAAACCGCGCCAGTTGACTCAATGACAGACCTTATGATACAACGCGCACATGCTAACCATTTGGACATCCACCCCAACCACCCTGCAATTCTGAAAGTAAGCACATGTATATCAGACCACAATGATAACACATGAGAATGATGGTTGCACAATCGTGTAAACTGTAAACGCAGATCAATTCTCTCAAACACAAAAATTGAATTCAACAGAATGGGTGTGTTAAAATCATGATTTTATGATGCAAACATGGCGATCTCACATGTTATTGTTGTGATCTGATGTTGTAACATTCAAAATTGCAAGACTAAAGTCTAAGCTTATGAAACAAGATATACAATCATTCAGTCGATCATTTATAAAAATGGTGTGTTTTCAATGGGTCTAGCAGAGAAAGATCATGTGGTTCAAGAAAAACTAAAGAACACTATTTATGTTTATAGATCTGGATAGCATTTCTGCAAGATTCAATTAGGCAGACCATGTATATGACTGCCTAGGCTCTACAAACTTGCTCTTATTTTTACTACTGGTTGTTTGCCTGGTCGAACTTTTTCTACGAAGGGAGATTCGTATGCTGACATAGGTGGACATGTGCACATAATATTCTGGTCACCAAATTTATCATCAATTCTTCCAACAGATGGCCAAAATTTTGTATCTGGTTTTACAAATGTCTAGAAAAAATAAAAACAGGTATGCAAAAGATCATTAATTAAAATTTAATGAGTCTCCGGTATTTGCCTCTAAATGTATTGATAGCAATAATAACCATTAGTGTAAGTAGGGAGGGGGGGGGCTCTTTTTGAAACTGGACTGAATACAATCATAGGTAATTAATAACAATCGTACAATAAATGTCGATAGAAACGTCACACTGTATGTGTACAAACCAGTGATTGTTCTCCATATAAATTGTGTTGTGTATTTTATTCTGCTCAATTGGTATATACCACTCAAGGATTATATAAGATAGAAGTAGCTCAGTAAGTTTGTTTTTTTTTTAAAAAAATCTCTGAATCTCTGAGCTGTACAGCAATTACAATAAGTTTGATATACAGACATCAAGTAAACAAAATACGATCTCATCATATCCAACTTACCAACGGGAAAGCAGCTACCTCCCTACTGTACGGTCGATCCCAATTTGACGACATCACATCAGCTTGTGTGTGTGGAGACATCTAACAAAATAAGGGTAGAAATTATTGTAGTCAAATCTCAATGTCTTTGATAACTAATTAGGGTTATGATTTTTATGACAAGCAATTGCTATAACTTATTGGTTTATTACAATAAAAAATACGGCAAGCTGCCAGGCAACAAAATATTTCCCTACTACTAGCATTCTTGTCTTCAGCTTTCATGATCAAAAATATCTGATTGGTAGAGTGTTCACATGACATTGTGGACAGATGATGGACTGGCAGATGCAGGTAATAACAAGATAGTCTATACTATAGAATGTTTACACAGAATTATACATGAATGAGAAATAGGTAGAAAGGCATATCACAGTAATAACCAAACACATTATAATGTGGACATAAAACCAGCGGCAGCCAGGCAGGATACGCCCACATTTTCGAGAGATGGATAGAGAACAAGCAAAAAAGAAAGTGATTTTTCCTACAATCAAGGGCCATAATTCAGAAAATTACAATTCGATATGCGCAAATATGGAAAGGAACCCAGATCTTTGGGTTATTAACTTACATTTCAAGTTTCAACAAAATCGGATAAAAATTGTGACCTCTATAGGGTCCACAACCTTGATATACCATATTTTTTACCTTATTTGAGAACGAGGGGCGGCCATTTTGTCTGTCAGTTCTGGGCTGATTTTCACGAAATTGGAACACAGTCGTCCGTAGGGTGTAACGGTGATATAATAATACGTTTTTTTAAATCGGATAAAAATTATGACCTCTATAGGGTCCACAAGCTAAAAATGCGATTTTTTGTACAATCAGGGGACATAATTCAGGAAGTTACGGTCCGATATGCGCGAATATTGAAAGGAACCCAGATCTTTGTGTTATAAACTTACATTTCAAGTTTCAACAAAATCGGATAAAAATTGTGACCTCTATAGGGTCCACAACCTTGATATACCATATTTTTTACCTTATTTGAGAACGAGGGGCGGCCATTTTGTCTGTCAGTTCTGGGCTGATTTTCACGAAATTGGAACACAGTCGTCCTTAGGGTGTAACGGTGATATAATAATAAGTTTTTTTAAATCGGATAAAAATTATAACCTCTATAGGGTCCACAAGCTAAAAATGCGATTTTTCGTACAATCAGGGGACATAATTCAGGAAGTTACGGTCCGATATGCGCGAATATTGAAAGGAACCCAGATCTTTGTGTTATAAACTTACATTTCAAGTTTCAACAAAATCGGATAAAAATTGTGACCTCTATAGGGTCCACAACCTTGATATACCATATTTTTTACCTTATTTGAGAACGAGGGGCGGCCATTTTGTCTGTCAGTTCTGGGCTGATTTTCACGAAATTGGAACACAGTCGTCCTTAGGGTGTAACGGTGATATAATAATAATTTTTTTTAAATCGGATAAAAATTATGACCTCTATAGGGTCCACAAGCTAAAAATGCGATTTTTCGTACAATCAGGGGACATAATTCAGGAAGTTACGGTCCGATATGCGCGAATATTGAAAGGAACCCAGATCTTTGTGTTATAAACTTACATTTCAAGTTTCAACAAAATCGGATAAAAATTGTGACCTCTATAGGGTCCACAACCTTGATATACCATATTTTTACGCTATTTGAGAACGAACAGCGGCCATTTTGTCTGTCAGTTTTGGGCCGATTTTCACGAAATTCGAACTCAACCGTCCTTAGGGTTTAACGGTGATATAATAATACGTTTTTTTAAATCGGATAAAAATTATGACCGCTATAGGGTCCACAAGCCAAAACGCGTTTTTGCATACAATCAGGGGCCATAATTCAGGAAGTTACAGTCCGATATGCGCGAATATCGAAAGGAACCGAGATCTTTGGGTTATAAACTTACAACAAAATCGGATAAAAATTGTGACCTCTATAGGGTCCACAACCTTGATATACCATATTTTTACGCTAGTTGAGAATGAATGGCGGCCATTTTGTCTGTCAATTTTGGGCCGATTTTCACGAAATTCAAACTGAGCCATCCTTAGGGTGTAACGGTGATATAATAATACGTTTTTTTAAATCGGATAAAAATTACGACCTCTATAGGGTCCACACGCTAAAAACGTGATTTTTCGTAAACAATCAGGGGCCATAATTCAGGAAGTTACAGTCCGATATGCGCGAATATCGAAAGGAACTGAGATCTTTGGGTTATAAACTAACTTTTCAAGTTTCAACAAAATCGGATAAAAATTGTGACCTCTATAGGGTCCACAAGCTAAAAACGTGATTTTTTGTACAAACAGGGGCCATAATCCATGAAGTTTTGATCCGATACATGCCAATATCAAAAGCAACCAAGATCTTTTGGCGATAAACCTATATTTCAAGTTTCGTCAAAATCGGATAAGAATTGTGACCTGTAGAGTGTCCACAAACAAATTGTGGACGGACGGACGGGCGTCCGGACGTCCAGACATACGGACGTCCGGACAGACAGGGGCGACGACAATATACGTCCACATGAAAATGTGGGCGTATAAAAATTGTGACCTGTAGACTGTTCACAAACAATTGTGGACGGACGTCCGGACGGACAGGGGCGACGACAAAATACATCCACATGAAAATGTGGGCGTATAAAAACAACCTTCAAAGGATTTATTTTTGGATCCATTTTTCCCTCCTCTATGTCTTGAATTTCTTGTCTTATTGCTGAAAATAAAGATTTCATAATTTAATATATAGATAAATAGGCATTTAGATCTTTATTTTTTGCTATTATATTTAACATTTATCTTTTCACTTGTATTCCGCAAGCAATTAATACTGGTACTATCATTATCACATCATTAACTATTGCTAAAATCACTATATTAAAATAGTGTTTCTGGTTAGATATCATCATATGATAAAGTTGTCCAATGCGACAATGTTACGAATTGATATAATTGCCTCGAGATATCAATTTGCAATTTTATTTGCTAATATGCTTCAGACTTAAATCAACAATAAAATTTATCCTCATTTGCAGTAACAGTGGACACATTAGCCGAATAAATCGGCGCCAAATTTTAATCGGACGAATGTGTGGACACACAGGCCGATTCACCAGTCGATTGCATCACCTTTCATGTCACATGATTAAACATGGCAGCGACCATGTCTTCAAACAATCACGTGACTTCTCAATATGAGTGGATGATGAGTGGTGATTGGCTGATGAATTCTACAATCGATTGATTCGGCTGAATGATTCGAGTGACTCATTCAACTAGTGTGTCCACCACTTTACAGGTTTAACAGAATTGTGGACCTGAAAACCTAAGGAAACATTTTAGGTTCTGCAACAGTAAGAAATATATAGATTAAATTTGAAAAATAGAACAGAATGAAATATTAAATGTACCAATCATTGCATCACAGAATCTATCCAATTCCTCCTTATTCTCTGATTCTGTTGGTTCAACCATTAAAGTACCAGCAACAGGCCATGACATGGTTGGTGAATGGAAACCTAGAACATTACAAATGTATGGTATATTGATGTATAGTTGTACTGTTTATGCAGATAATTTCAATTTTAAAATTACTTCTGAATGAAACCAATAACTTAGAGCTGTTGAACAAGACTTGAGTTTAACCCTAAAATTAAAATAAAAATATTCATCTTTACCATAATCTTGCAATCTTTTAGATATATCCACAACTTCTACGTTGGCACTTTTCTTGAATTCTCGACAATCGATTATAAATTCATGAGCAACATAACCTGTTAAGATTGAAATATGAAACAAAACCCATCTTTTTTATAAGTTCAAATACATGCAACTAAAAGCATCACAATTTGGTATAGATCTTATCCATCAAAATAACAAATACTGGGGAATTAATTAATAGTGCACTACCAATAAGACAGGAAATATGACACAAATTTTAGATATTTATATTTAAAGAGGCATTATCACTCTCATCAAGATAATAAATACATGCCATGTTATTCTGAATATATCTGATTTAAAATTATTTTGTCTCATCTACCATTAATTAACATAAATCCAAGTTCTCACCCACATAGAATAAGGTATTTTGAGTGAAAGTTTGTTAATCTCCTACAAATGGCTTAAATCTTAGCAATGAATTGACCCACTTGTACCAAATTTTGAATATAATCAAAACTGAAAACTTCCAATATGAATGTGTAATAAAATCACATTAAATTGAACATTATTGTTTTACCACTCAGTGATGGTCTCTCAAAGCCTACCACTTGTGTGTAGGGGTCTTTAGTAGTGGGAGGAAACTGGAGGTTGGGCCGACGTCCCTATTCCTTGTCACTTTACTCCATGACAGACCTTATGATCTAAACACATAGACTAGACCACGCAAACAACAAACGTACAAAGACAACAATATGAACAACTAGAAGAATGCCCGGCTTCGCTCGGGGGTCATAACTCCGAAACCGGAAGTGGTAGACTAACGCCCCCTATACCCCAAATTTCAGACTCGGGGCAGACCTAGTGTAGCCGCCAACCCCGAACAGACAGACAAACGACAGTCACAAATATTAGTATAGATGTGATGCATCAATTAGTGCAAAATACATACCTTGTTCATTAAAATACAGGGTTTTATAATAGCCATTAAGCCGTTTGCTCATGTAATTAGCATTCAATATGGCTATTTCAGATGCATGTCGTAAACCTTCAGCACCCATCATTTTAATATAAGCCCATGAAATAGGTAAAATAGAACTTGAACCATATGGTGCCGCTGAAACAACTCCAAAAGACTCTTCATCAGCTCCATTTATAGGACTGACTACAGGGTGGGTTGGTAGGTAAGGTGCCAAATGTTTCTTTCTGTAAAAATAATTAAAAAAAAAAATTATTATAAATCAAACATAATGACGATCAGTAAATAACAATTAAACGCAATATTGCTACTTTTCTTATATTGTGCTGTAGATAGTTCAAATGTTTTTTTGACCAAATCATCTCCCAAATATTTAAAAGCTTCTGTGAGAAGAAATTGTCAGGTGAACTATAATTCAAAATAATTTCTTTGCAAAGCAATTACACATCCAATTTTAATTAAAACAAATAAAGCTAGCATAACATTACAGAAATGGTCTGAAATGAGGTTTAACATCCTTATATACTATTCAAAAAAAGTAGGGGATATTTGATTTTGGGGGCATAATACTAAAATATGCAAATGACTACGAAAAAAGTCACTATAGAACCTAACAGAAGAAACATTTCCAGTTACATGTGACGCCCAAACGCACCAATAGCTACCGCATGGAATGCAGGTGATGCTTGGGATCATCATGGGGGTCCAACCCAAGATTTGCACGACTCTGACTTTGATTGTTACAGTCATTGTGGCATTGAATTCCAGGGTGGAAACATCAGTTTAATTGTTTTAGTGACCAGAAAACAAATTTTGATATGCGTCGGCTTACCCAAAATGAAAGGTTACGTGCCCTTGGCATGCTACAGATCGGCACAACACAGGCGGTTGTGGCACGGACGATGAATGTTTCTCAGTCTGTCATAAGCAGGCTATGGTCCAGATACCGTGATACACAATCTGTACAGGACAGACCACGCTCAGGTCGACCAAGGGCGACAACTCAAGCCCAGGATCGATTTATCCGTACCTTGGCCTTGAGAAATCGTGTCATTACAGCAAATCAGATCAGCGCTCGTCTTCAGACACTGGTGTGAGAGTGAGTGGCCAGACGATTCGGAATCGACTGCATAGGGGTCACCTTCGCGCCTGACGTCCTCGCGTGATCCCTTGTTTGAGAGATCATCACATTCAGGCAAGACGTCGTTGGTGTAGGGATCGTCAACACTGGGATAATCGACGCTGGAGCAATGTGATGTTTTCAGATGAGTCAAGGTTCACTGTTGATTTTTTGGACAGACGTAGGAGGGTGTGGCGTCGTCGAAACGAGGGCTTCCAAGACGTTAACGTCATCAGACATGATCGATTTGGGGGTGGTTCTGTTATGGTGTGGGGAGGCATCACTGTTGCTGGAAGAACGGCTTTACATGTTGTTGCAGGGCGTGTTACAGGCCAGTACTACCGGGACAACATCTTGGCAGTCCATGTTGTGCTGTTCGCACGACGTCATGGCCGCCGTTTCATCTTCCAGGATGACAACGCAAGATGTCACAGGGCCAGGATCGTTACAGGTTACCTCCAACAACAGAACATCACCACATTACCTTGGCCAGCACTGAGTCCCGACCTCTCCCCCATCGAGCATGTCTGGGACATGCTTGGACAGAGGTTACGTCAACGTCAACAACATCCTGCCAATGTCCAAGAACTTGCTGCTGCGTTGCAACAGGAATGGGACAATCTGGACCTAAATGACCTTAGACGTCTCATTAGGAGTATGCCACGTCGGATCAATGCTTGTTTGGCAAACAGAGGAGGATTTACCCGTTACTGACTTGGTTGTGATGCTGTGGTAACTTTGCTGTTTGACCCCGGGTATCATTTTACCCTTATAATGGTCAGTCTGTGCCTTACTTAGTCTAACGATCATTTGGAATAAATCGATGAATGTGAACTTCATTTCATTTTGTCATTTGTTTCTTCGTCAGTTTCATTAGGTGACTTTAATAACACTTAAAAATCAAATATCCCCTACTTTTTTTGAATAGTATATCATTTCAAAACACATCCTTATCTACCAAAATCTACTCAACTCTACCGAAATCAACCATTATCAAACCATAACTCATACCACAATAATTCATATCGATATTTGGTAAAATATCGTTCCTTATGCCAAATTGTCATTTTCAATTTAAAATCGTAGCAGTTTTGTTTCAAAATCCCAATCAAAATATGGTTTCCAAGCAAGTTTGAAAGTCGTAAACCAAGGGACATCACTAGCGTAGGACTTCCAAATTAGATATCAAACTAACATGAGATCAATTTTGGCTATTATAAAATTTTGATATTGCTTATACACAAGTCAGGATGTTGGTACTTACACTCCTATTGGTCCCATACCAGGTCCACCTCCTCCATGTGGTATACAAAATGTTTTATGTAGATTCAAATGAGATACATCAGATCCATAATCCCCCGGTCGACACAATCCAACCTTCAATTTAAATGAAATAAAACAGGGTTTAATGTCCTACTCCGGCTGGGCTAATGAAGACGGGCATACACCATACAGTGTGCTATGAGGGTAGTTTTGCCCAGGCAGTGGCACTATGGCCTACTCTTATATCGAATTCCAACTGCCAAGGGATCTTTTACATTTACGCCAATGTGTATGCATGACCTCGTTTTTTTTTTGTTCCATTTGAATGGCTAAACAGCTGTCCTTGTCAGGCCCTCTGTCCTGCACCACTAAAACAATGCCAAAAAATCCTGATGAAATTTCTCATTCAACGTCGGGAACGAACCCGCGACCTCCAGGCTAGATCAGAGAGCCAGCGTCTTACTCACTTAGCCACCGTGGCTCTTTTAATTTAAAAAAAAATATCAAATGCCTGTTCCTCTGAATATTAAAATTTCATATACAGTGGACTCTGTCACATCCGACATCGTACGGGATCGTTACAATAATTCGGATCACACAGCGTTTCGGAATACCGAGCTTTCTCCAAAACCGGAAATACTGTAACTTCGAAAGGCGCTATTGCACTTTCGTACCTCTACCAGTTCCTGTGGTCGTAGGAACTTGAAATTATTAGAGGATGTTACGGGGGACTAGCAATGACCACACATCAAATTTCAGCCGAATCGATCAATAACTTTTTATTTTACCGACCTTTTAATTTCTAACGAGAGAGAACTTTATCTGTTTGACGCCATTTGCTTTGTTTACTATTTAGACTCGAATAACAAGACACTAAGACGGAAACCGACACACTGCACTAGCTGCCTATCTCTGGAGTTCATAAAAATTAATATAATTTTCGTGTACTTTAATTTTTGCGCGAAGCCACCATGTTCTATAAAATACTATTTGGTGTTGATCAGTGGATTGGCCTTTAGGTGTGAATATTGCCGTGACCTTGACTCTGACCTTGAGTCCAAACGTCCCATCCATCTCGGGCCCTTTGCGTTTATGCTTGCCGTGGCCTTATTTCTTACTGTATTTTCAAAGTTAATGTTCGAGGTGAAAGCAGAGACGACGTCCTTCGGAAAAGATGATTGGGTCAAAGTCGTAGGTCAAGGTCATGTTACAGAAAACTAAACTCAAACTTTTCAAAGTCATTTTTTGGACATTTGACCTTGACTTACGACCTTGACCCCGTAACCATTTTCGAAAGCTATCACCATGGCTTGAATCATGGACGTTTACCTTGGTTCTGTCACACACTGCTCGGTCAGAAAAGGGTCAAACGGAGAGGGGCCCGTGTCCGAAAGGAAGTCAATGGGCGTGGTCAATGTGAAAGGTCGTAGTGACCTCCACTAGTCACCGTTAACCATCCGTGACCTTGACCCTGACCTAGAGTCCGAACTTCCCATCCATCTCGGACCCTTTGCGTTTATGCGTGCCGTGACCTTATTTCATTTTTGGGACAGGGCCAGGGTAAACGTCGATGGTTCAAGCCAAGATGATGGGCTTTGAAAATGGTTACGGGTCAAGCTCGTAAGTCAAGGTCAAATGTCCCAAAACTGACTTTGAAAGTTTGAGTTTAGTTTTCTGTAACATGACCTTGACCTACGACTTTGACCTTTTAACTTTTCTGAAGGACGTTGTCTCTGCTTTCACCTCAAGCATTAACTTTGATAATGCAGTGTTAGGCAGCTAGTGCAGTGTGTCGGTTTCCGTCTAAGTGTCTTGTTATTCGAGTCGGTTTCCGTCTTAGTGTCTTGTTATTCAAGTCTAATTAGTAAACAAAGCAAATGGCGTCAAACGGATGAAGTTCTCTCTCGTTAGAAATTAAAAGGTCGGTAAAATAAAAAGTTATTTATCGATTCGGCTGAAATTTGGTGCGTGGTCATTGCTAGCCCCCCTTAACATCCTCTGAAAATTTCAAGTGCCTACGACCACGGGAACTGGTAGAGGTACGAAAGTGCAATAGCGCCCTTCGAAAACCGGAAGTATTTTTATATTGTAGCTTCGAATCACCAGAATGCTATTCCCTTTATAAATGATAAACTTTTCTGTACTTTTAAAATACAAGTACAACCACTTCT